>NC_134527.1:26193650-27655525 GCF_027942865.1 Odontesthes bonariensis
TTATGGTCTGCATGATGGTGATATTAATCATGGACAATCACATCAGGCGTCTAATATCGAAGCTGGAAAAGCTCACAGAGAGATTCAGGAGATACTTTTTTATTTCATGATGGAAGAAAGGAGAGCAGAGCGCTGCAGACAAATGAGACCAGTGTAAGTTAACTTATTAAACACCCGCCGGTTGTGTCTGTGTCATATGAGGAGACATTTCAGCCGTGATAGAATTACATGGGGCGTAGCTACCGACCACCACACACCTCCCTTAGATTAGTTCTATAGAACTATGAAAAGACCCGACCTCGGAGAAGGAGCTAAATAGTTATAGGAACTAAGGGAGAAAGCCCCGAGTTGCTGTATGTCCGAACACGGGAGAAAACGGCCCCGCGGATTAAAAGGTTATTAGAACTGCCAAAGGTTCCTACAGTCCGAAAGCGGCTCTTGTTTGAGAAAGAAAAACAGGAATAGCCTTCTTTTGCGGAGTAGAGTCGAAATTCGGATTTTTGCTTATAAATACCAATTCCTTCAGTCAAAACCAGTTCAAACTCATTTGTCCTTCATATATATCAATTCTAAGTAGGTTCCATGCATAAACCTCTTTAAATGACCTTGTTTGAGAAAGAAAAACAGGAATAGGCTTACTTTTGCGAGTTAAAGCCAAATTGGTATTTTTGCTATAAAATGAATTCCTTCAGTCAAAACAAGTTCAAACTCCTATGTCCTTCATATATATCAATTCTAAGAAGGTTCCATGCATAAACCTCTTTAAATGACCTTGTATGAGAAAGAAAAACAGGAATAGCCTTACTTTTGCGAGTTAAGGCCAAATTGGTATTTTTAATATAAAAACAAATTCCTTCAGTCACAACAAGGTCAAACTCATTTGTCCTTCATATATATCCATTCTAAGAGGTTCTATGCATAAACCTCTTTAAATGACCTTGTTTGAGAAAGAAAAACAGGAATAGCCTTCTTTTGCGGAGTTAAGTCGAAATTCAGATTTTTGCTTATAAATACCAATTCCTTCAGTCAAAACAAGTTCAAACTCATTTGTCCTTAATATATATCAATTCTAAGTAGGTTCCATGCATAAACCTCTTTAAATGACCTTGTTTGAGAAAAAAAACAGGAATAGCCTTACTTTTGCGAGTTAAAGCCAAATTGGTATTTTTGCTATAAAATGAATTCCTTCAGTCAAAACAAGTTCAAACTCCTATGTCCTTCATATATATCCATTCTAAGAAGGTTCCATGCATAAACCTCTTTAAATGACCTTGTTTGAGAAAGAAAAACAGGAATAGCCTTACTTTTGCGAGTTAAAGCCAAATTGGTATTTTTGCAATAAAATGAATTTCTTCAGTCAAAACAAGTTCAAACTCCTATGTCCTTCATATATATCAATTATAAGTAGGTTCCATGCATAAACCTCTTTAAATGACCTTGTATGAGAAAGAAAAACAGGAATAGCCTTACTTTTGCGAGTTAAGTCGAAATTCGGATTTTTGCTTATAAACACCAATTCCTTCAGTCAAAACCAGTTCAAACTCATTTGTCCTTCATATATATCAATTCCAAGTAGGTTCCATGCATAAACCTCTTTAAATGACCTTGTTTGAGAAAGAAAAAGAGGAATAGCCTTACTTTTGCGAGTTAAGGCCAAATTGGTATTTTTGCTATAAAATGAATTCCTTCAGTCAAAACAAGTTCAAACTCCTATGTCCTTCATATATATCCATTCTAAGAAGGTTCTATGCATAAACCTCTTTAAATGACCTTGTTTGAGAAAGAAAAACAGGAATAGCCTTCTTTTGCGGAGTTAAGTCGAAATTCGGATTTTTGCTTATAAATACCAATTCCTTCAGTCAAAACCAGTTCAAACTCATTTGTCCTTCATATATATCAATTCTAAGTAGGTTCCATGCATAAACCTCTTTAAATGACCTTGTTTGAGAAAGAAAAACAGGAAAAGCCCTACTTTTGCGAGTTAAAGCCAAATTGGTATTTTTACTATAAAATGAATTCCTTCAGTCAAAACAAGTTCAAACTCATTTGTCCTTCATATATATCCATTCTAAGAAGGTTCTATGCATAAACCTCTTTAAATGACCTTGTTTGAGAAAGAAAAACAGGAATAGCCTTCTTTTGCGGAGTTAAGTCGAAATTCGGATTTTTGCTTATAAATACCAATTCCTTCAGTCAAAACCAGTTCAAACTCATTTGTCCTTCATATATATCAATTCTAAGTAGGTTCCATGCATAAACCTCTTTAAATGACCTTGTTTGAGAAAGAAAAACAGGAATAGGCTTACTTTTCGAGTTAAAGCCAAATTGGTATTTTTAATATAAACACAAATTCCTTCAGTCACAACAAGGTCAAACTCCTATGTCCTTCATATATATCAATTCTAAGTAGGTTCCATGCATAAACCTCTTTATATGACCTTGTATGAGAAAGAAAAACAGGAATAGCCTTACTTTTGCGAGTTAAGGCCAAATTGGTATTTTTAATATAAACACAAATTCCTTCAGTCACAACAAGGTCAAACTCATTTGTACTTAATATATATCAATTCTAAGTAGGTTCCATGCATAAACCTCTTTAAATGACCTTGTTTGAGAAAGAAAAACAGGAATAGGCTTACTTTTGCGAGTTAAAGCC
Organism: Odontesthes bonariensis; assembly: GCF_027942865.1. Classification (NCBI taxonomy): domain Eukaryota; kingdom Metazoa; phylum Chordata; class Actinopteri; order Atheriniformes; family Atherinopsidae; genus Odontesthes; species Odontesthes bonariensis. The sequence continues at coordinate 26,196,307 of NC_134527.1, forward strand.
AAATTGGTATTTTTGCTATAAAATGAATTCCTTCAGTCAAAACAAGTTCAAACTCCTATGTCCTTCATATATATCCATTCTAAGAAGGTTCCATGCATAAACCTCTTTAAATGACCTTGTTTGAGAAAGAAAAACAGGAATAGCCTTACTTTTGCGAGTTAAAGCCAAATTGGTATTTTTGCAATAAAATGAATTTCTTCAGTCAAAACAAGTTCAAACTCCTATGTCCTTCATATATATCAATTATAAGTAGGTTCCATGCATAAACCTCTTTAAATGACCTTGTATGAGAAAGAAAAACAGGAATAGCCTTACTTTTGCGAGTTAAGTCGAAATTCGGATTTTTGCTTATAAACACCAATTCCTTCAGTCAAAACAAGTTCAAACTCCTATGTCCTTCATATATATCCATTCTAAGTAGGTTCCATGCATAAACCTCTTTAAATGACCTTGTTTGAGAAAGAAAAACAGGAATAGCCTTACTTTTGCGAGTTAAAGCCAAATTGGTATTTTTGCAATAAAATGAATTTCTTCAGTCAAAACAAGTTCAAACTCCTATGTCCTTCATATATATCAATTATAAGTAGGTTCCATGCATAAACCTCTTTAAATGACCTTGTATGAGAAAGAAAAACAGGAATAGCCTTACTTTTGCGAGTTAAGTCGAAATTCGGATTTTTGCTTATAAACACCAATTCCTTCAGTCAAAACCAGTTCAAACTCATTTGTCCTTCATATATATCAATTCCAAGTAGGTTCCATGCATAAACCTCTTTAAATGACCTTGTTTGAGAAAGAAAAAGAGGAATAGCCTTACTTTTGCGAGTTAAGGCCAAATTGGTATTTTTGCTATAAAATGAATTCCTTCAGTCAAAACAAGTTCAAACTCCTATGTCCTTCATATATATCCATTCTAAGAAGGTTCTATGCATAAACCTCTTTAAATGACCTTGTTTGAGAAAGAAAAACAGGAATAGCCTTCTTTTGCGGAGTTAAGTCGAAATTCGGATTTTTGCTTATAAATACCAATTCCTTCAGTCAAAACCAGTTCAAACTCATTTGTCCTTCATATATATCAATTCTAAGTAGGTTCCATGCATAAACCTCTTTAAATGACCTTGTTTGAGAAAGAAAAACAGGAATAGGCTTACTTTTCGAGTTAAAGCCAAATTGGTATTTTTGCTATAAAATGAATTCCTTCAGTCAAAACAAGTTCAAACTCCTATGTCCTTCATATATATCCATTCTAAGAAGGTTCCATGCATAAACCTCTTTAAATGACCTTGTATGAGAAAGAAAAACAGGAATAGCCTTACTTTAGCGAGTTAAGGCCAAATTGGTATTTTTAATATAAACACAAATTCCTTCAGTCACAACAAGGTCAAACTCATTTGTACTTAATATATATCAATTCTAAGTAGGTTCCATGCATAAACCTCTTTATATGACCTTGTATGAGAAAGAAAAACAGGAATAGCCTTACTTTTGCGAGTTAAGTCGAAATTCGGATTTTTGCTTATAAACACCAATTCCTTCAGTCAAAACCAGTTCAAACTCATTTGTCCTTCATATATATCAATTCTAAGTAGGTTCCATGCATATTCCTCTTTAAATGACCTTGTTTGAGAAAGAAAAACAGGAATAGCCTTACTTTTGCGAGTTAAAGCCAAATTGGTATTTTCACTATAAAATGAATTCCTTCAGTCAACACCAGTTCAAACTCATTTGTCCTTCATATATATCAATTCTAAGTAGTTTCCATGCATAAACCTCTTTAAATGACCTTGTTTGAGAAAGAAAAACAGGAATAGGCTTACTTTTGCGAGTTAAAGCCAAATTGGTATTTTTGCTATAAAATGAATTCCTTCAGTCAAAACAAGTTCAAACTCCTATGTCCTTCATATATATCCATTCTAAGAAGGTTCCATGCATAAACCTCTTTAAATGACCTTGTATGAGAAAGAAAAACAGGAATAGCCTTACTTTTGCGAGTTAAGGCCAAATTGGTATTTTTAATATAAACACAAATTCCTTCAGTCACAACAAGGTCAAACTCATTTGTACTTAATATATATCAATTCTAAGTAGGTTCCATGCATAAACCTCTTTAAATGACCTTGTTTGAGAAAGAAAAACAGGAAAAGCCTTACTTTTGCGAGTTAAAGCCAAATTGGTATTTTCACTATAAAATGAATTCCTTCAGTCAAAACAAGTTCAAACTCATTTGTCCTTCATATATATCCATTCTAAGAAGGTTCTATGCATAAACCTCTTTAAATGACCTTGTTTGAGAAAGAAAAACAGGAATAGGCTTACTTTTGCGAGTTAAAGCCAAATTGGTATTTTTGCTATAAAATGAATTCCTTCAGTCAAAACAAGTTCAAACTCCTATGTCCTTCATATATATCCATTCTAAGAAGGTTCCATGCATAAACCTCTTTAAATGACCTTGTATGAGAAAGAAAAACAGGAATAGCCTTACTTTTGCGAGTTAAGGCCAAATTGGTATTTTTAATATAAACACAAATTCCTTCAGTCACAACAAGGTCAAACTCATTTGTACTTAATATATATCAATTCTAAGTAGGTTCCATGCATAAACCTCTTTAAATGACCTTGTATGAGAAAGAAAAACAGGAATAGCCTTACTTTTGCGAGTTAAGGCCAAATTGGTATTTTTGCTATAAACACAAATGCCTTTAGTCAAAACAAGTTCATACTCCTTTGTCCTTCATATATATCCATTCTAAGAGGTTCTATGCATAAACCTCTTTAAATGACCTTGTTTGAGAAAGAAAAACAGGAATAGCCTTCTTTTGCGGAGTTAAGTCGAAATTCAGATTTTTGCTTATAAATACCAATTCCTTCAGTCAAAACCAGTTCAAACTCATTTGTCCTTAATATATATCAATTCTAAGTAGGTTCCATGCATAAACCTCTTTAAATGACCTTGTATGAGAAAGAAAAACAGGAATAGGCTTACTTTTGCGAGTTAAAGCCAAATTGGTATTTTTGCTATAAAATGAATTCCTTCAGTCAAAACAAGTTCAAACTCCTATGTCCTTCATATATATCCATTCTAAGAAGGTTCCATGCATAAACCTCTTTAAATGACCTTGTATGAGAAAGAAAAACAGGAATAGCCTTACTTTGGCGAGTTAAGGCCAAATTGGTATTTTTAATATAAAAACAAATTCCTTCAGTCACAACAAGGTCAAACTCATTTGTACTTAATATATATCAATTCTAAGTAGGTTCCATGCATAAACCTCTTTAAATGACCTTGTATGAGAAAGAAAAACAGGAATAGCCTTACTTTTGCGAGTTAAGGCCAAATTGGTATTTTTGCTATAAACACAAATGCCTTCAGTCAAAACAAGTTCATACTCCTTTGTCCTTCATATATATCCATTCTAAGAGGTTCTATGCATAAACCTCTTTAAATGACCTTGTTTGAGAAAGAAAAACAGGAATAGCCTTCTTTTGCGGAGTTAAGTCGAAATTCAGATTTTTGCTTATAAATACCAATTCCTTCAGTCAAAACCAGTTCAAACTCATTTGTCCTTAATATATATCAATTCTAAGTAGGTTCCATGCATAAACCTCTTTAAATGACCTTGTTTGAGAAAAAAAACAGGAATAGCCTTACTTTTGCGAGTTAAAGCCAAATTGGTATTTTTGCTATAAAATGAATTCCTTCAGTCAAAACAAGTTCAAACTCCTATGTCCTTCATATATATCCATTCTAAGAAGGTTCCATGCATAAACCTCTTTAAATGACCTTGTATGAGAAAGAAAAACAGGAATAGCCTTACTTTTGCGAGTTAAGGCCAAATTGGTATTTTTAATATAAACACAAATTCCTTCAGTCACAACAAGGTCAAACTCATTTGTACTTCATATATATCAATTCTAAGTAGGTTCCATGCATAAACCTCTTTATATGACCTTGTATGAGAAAGAAAAACAGGAATAGCCTTACTTTTGCGAGTTAAGTCGAAATTCGGATTTTTGCTTATAAACACCAATTCCTTCAGTCAAAACCAGTTCAAACTCATTTGTCCTTCATATATATCAATTCTAAGTAGGTTCCATGCATATTCCTCTTTAAATGACCTTGTTTGAGAAAGAAAAACAGGAATAGCCTTACTTTTGCGAGTTAAAGCCAAATTGGTATTTTCACTATAAAATGAATTCCTTCAGTCAACACCAGTTCAAACTCATTTGTCCTTCATATATATCAATTCTAAGTAGTTTCCATGCATAAACCTCTTTAAATGACCTTGTTTGAGAAAGAAAAACAGGAATAGGCTTACTTTTGCGAGTTAAAGCCAAATTGGTATTTTTGCTATAAAATGAATTCCTTCAGTCAAAACAAGTTCAAACTCCTATGTCCTTCATATATATCCATTCTAAGAAGGTTCCATGCATAAACCTCTTTAAATGACCTTGTATGAGAAAGAAAAACAGGAATAGCCTTACTTTTGCGAGTTAAGGCCAAATTGGTATTTTTAATATAAACACAAATTCCTTCAGTCACAACAAGGTCAAACTCATTTGTACTTAATATATATCAATTCTAAGTAGGTTCCATGCATAAACCTCTTTAAATGACCTTGTTTGAGAAAGAAAAACAGGAATAGCCTTACTTTTGCGAGTTAAAGCCAAATTGGTATTTTTGCTATAAAATGAATTCCTTCAGTCAAAACAAGTTCAAACTCCTATGTCCTTCATATATATCCATTCTAAGAAGGTTCCATGCATAAACCTCTTTAAATGACCTTGTTTGAGAAAGAAAAACAGGAAAAGCCTTACTTTTGCGAGTTAAAGCCAAATTGGTATTTTCACTATAAAATGAATTCCTTCAGTCAAAACAAGTTCAAACTCATTTGTCCTTCATATATATCCATTCTAAGAAGGTTCTATGCATAAACCTCTTTAAATGACCTTGTTTGAGAAAGAAAAACAGGAATAGCCTTCTTTTGCGGAGTTAAGTCGAAATTCGGATTTTTGCTTATAAATACCAATTCCTTCAGTCAAAACCAGTTCAAACTCATTTGTCCTTCATATATATCAATTCTAAGTAGGTTCCATGCATAAACCTCTTTAAATGACCTTGTTTGAGAAAGAAAAACAGGAATAGGCTTACTTTTGCGAGTTAAAGCCAAATTGGTATTTTTGCTATAAAATGAATTCCTTCAGTCAAAACAAGTTCAAACTCCTATGTCCTTCATATATATCCATTCTAAGAAGGTTCCATGCATAAACCTCTTTAAATGACCTTGTATGAGAAAGAAAAACAGGAATAGCCTTACTTTTGCGAGTTAAGGCCAAATTGGTATTTTTAATATAAAAACAAATTCCTTCAGTCACAACAAGGTCAAACTCATTTGTACTTAATATATATCAATTCTAAGTAGGTTCCATGCATAAACCTCTTTAAATGACCTTGTATGAGAAAGAAAAACAGGAATAGCCTTACTTTTGCGAGTTAAGGCCAAATTGGTATTTTTGCTATAAACACAAATGCCTTCAGTCAAAACAAGTTCATACTCCTTTGTCCTTCATATATATCCATTCTAAGAGGTTCTATGCATAAACCTCTTTAAATGACCTTGTTTGAGAAAGAAAAACAGGAATAGCCTTCTTTTGCGGAGTTAAGTCGAAATTCAGATTTTTGCTTATAAATACCAATTCCTTCAGTCAAAACCAGTTCAAACTCATTTGTCCTTAATATATATCAATTCTAAGAAGGTTCCATGCATAAACCTCTTTAAATGACCTTGTTTGAGAAAAAAAACAGGAATAGCCTTACTTTTGCGAGTTAAAGCCAAATTGGTATTTTTGCTATAAAATGAATTCCTTCAGTCAAAACAAGTTCAAACTCCTATGTCCTTCATATATATCCATTCTAAGAAGGTTCCATGCATAAACCTCTTTAAAATGACCTTGTTTGAGAAAGAAAAACAGGAATAGCCTTCTTTTGCGGAGTTAAGTCGAAATTCGGATTTTTGCTTATAAATACCAATTCCTTCAGTCAAAACCAGTTCAAACTCATTTGTCCTTCATATATATCAATTCTAAGTAGGTTCCATGCATAAACCTCTTTAAATGACCTTGTTTGAGAAAGAAAAACAGGAATAGGCTTACTTTTCGAGTTAAAGCCAAATTGGTATTTTTGCTATAAAATGAATTCCTTCAGTCAAAACAAGTTCAAACTCCTATGTCCTTCATATATATCCATTCTAAGAAGGTTCCATGCATAAACCTCTTTAAATGACCTTGTATGAGAAAGAAAAACAGGAATAGCCTTACTTTTGCGAGTTAAGGCCAAATTGGTATTTTTAATATAAACACAAATTCCTTCAGTCACAACAAGGTCAAACTCCTATGTCCTTCATATATATCAATTCTAAGTAGGTTCCATGCATAAACCTCTTTATATGACCTTGTATGAGAAAGAAAAACAGGAATAGCCTTACTTTTGCGAGTTAAGGCCAAATTGGTATTTTTAATATAAACACAAATTCCTTCAGTCACAACAAGGTCAAACTCATTTGTACTTAATATATATCAATTCTAAGTAGGTTCCATGCATAAACCTCTTTAAATGACCTTGTTTGAGAAAGAAAAACAGGAATAGCCTTCTTTTGCGGAGTTAAGTCGAAATTCGGATTTTTGCTTATAAATACCAATTCCTTCAGTCAAAACCAGTTCAAACTCATTTGTCCTTCATATATATCAATTCTAAGTAGGTTCCATGCATAAACCTCTTTAAATGACCTTGTTTGAGAAAGAAAAACAGGAATAGGCTTACTTTTGCGAGTTAAAGCCAAATTGGTATTTTTGCTATAAAATGAATTCCTTCAGTCAAAACAAGTTCAAACTCCTATGTCCTTCATATATATCAATTCTAAGAAGGTTCCATGCATAAACCTCTTTAAATGACCTTGTATGAGAAAGAAAAACAGGAATAGCCTTACTTTTGCGAGTTAAGGCCAAATTGGTATTTTTAATATAAAAACAAATTCCTTCAGTCACAACAAGGTCAAACTCATTTGTCCTTCATATATATCCATTCTAAGAGGTTCTATGCATAAACCTCTTTAAATGACCTTGTTTGAGAAAGAAAAACAGGAATAGCCTTCTTTTGCGGAGTTAAGTCGAAATTCAGATTTTTGCTTATAAATACCAATTCCTTCAGTCAAAACAAGTTCAAACTCATTTGTCCTTAATATATATCAATTCTAAGTAGGTTCCATGCATAAACCTCTTTAAATGACCTTGTTTGAGAAAAAAAACAGGAATAGCCTTACTTTTGCGAGTTAAAGCCAAATTGGTATTTTTGCTATAAAATGAATTCCTTCAGTCAAAACAAGTTCAAACTCCTATGTCCTTCATATATATCCATTCTAAGAAGGTTCCATGCATAAACCTCTTTAAATGACCTTGTTTGAGAAAGAAAAACAGGAATAGCCTTACTTTTGCGAGTTAAAGCCAAATTGGTATTTTTGCAATAAAATGAATTTCTTCAGTCAAAACAAGTTCAAACTCCTATGTCCTTCATATATATCAATTATAAGTAGGTTCCATGCATAAACCTCTTTAAATGACCTTGTATGAGAAAGAAAAACAGGAATAGCCTTACTTTTGCGAGTTAAGTCGAAATTCGGATTTTTGCTTATAAACACCAATTCCTTCAGTCAAAACCAGTTCAAACTCATTTGTCCTTCATATATATCAATTCCAAGTAGGTTCCATGCATAAACCTCTTTAAATGACCTTGTTTGAGAAAGAAAAAGAGGAATAGCCTTACTTTTGCGAGTTAAGGCCAAATTGGTATTTTTGCTATAAAATGAATTCCTTCAGTCAAAACAAGTTCAAACTCCTATGTCCTTCATATATATCCATTCTAAGAAGGTTCTATGCATAAACCTCTTTAAATGACCTTGTTTGAGAAAGAAAAACAGGAATAGCCTTCTTTTGCGGAGTTAAGTCGAAATTCGGATTTTTGCTTATAAATACCAATTCCTTCAGTCAAAACCAGTTCAAACTCATTTGTCCTTCATATATATCAATTCTAAGTAGGTTCCATGCATAAACCTCTTTAAATGACCTTGTTTGAGAAAGAAAAACAGGAAAAGCCCTACTTTTGCGAGTTAAAGCCAAATTGGTATTTTTACTATAAAATGAATTCCTTCAGTCAAAACAAGTTCAAACTCATTTGTCCTTCATATATATCCATTCTAAGAAGGTTCTATGCATAAACCTCTTTAAATGACCTTGTTTGAGAAAGAAAAACAGGAATAGCCTTCTTTTGCGGAGTTAAGTCGAAATTCGGATTTTTGCTTATAAATACCAATTCCTTCAGTCAAAACCAGTTCAAACTCATTTGTCCTTCATATATATCAATTCTAAGTAGGTTCCATGCATAAACCTCTTTAAATGACCTTGTTTGAGAAAGAAAAACAGGAATAGGCTTACTTTTCGAGTTAAAGCCAAATTGGTATTTTTAATATAAACACAAATTCCTTCAGTCACAACAAGGTCAAACTCCTATGTCCTTCATATATATCAATTCTAAGTAGGTTCCATGCATAAACCTCTTTATATGACCTTGTATGAGAAAGAAAAACAGGAATAGCCTTACTTTTGCGAGTTAAGGCCAAATTGGTATTTTTAATATAAACACAAATTCCTTCAGTCACAACAAGGTCAAACTCATTTGTACTTAATATATATCAATTCTAAGTAGGTTCCATGCATAAACCTCTTTAAATGACCTTGTTTGAGAAAGAAAAACAGGAATAGGCTTACTTTTGCGAGTTAAAGCCAAATTGGTATTTTTGCTATAAAATGAATTCCTTCAGTCAAAACAAGTTCAAACTCCTATGTCCTTCATATATATCCATTCTAAGAAGGTTCCATGCATAAACCTCTTTAAATGACCTTGTTTGAGAAAGAAAAACAGGAATAGCCTTACTTTTGCGAGTTAAAGCCAAATTGGTATTTTTGCAATAAAATGAATTTCTTCAGTCAAAACAAGTTCAAACTCCTATGTCCTTCATATATATCAATTATAAGTAGGTTCCATGCATAAACCTCTTTAAATGACCTTGTATGAGAAAGAAAAACAGGAATAGCCTTACTTTTGCGAGTTAAGTCGAAATTCGGATTTTTGCTTATAAACACCAATTCCTTCAGTCAAAACAAGTTCAAACTCCTATGTCCTTCATATATATCCATTCTAAGTAGGTTCCATGCATAAACCTCTTTAAATGACCTTGTTTGAGAAAGAAAAACAGGAATAGCCTTACTTTTGCGAGTTAAAGCCAAATTGGTATTTTTGCAATAAAATGAATTTCTTCAGTCAAAACAAGTTCAAACTCCTATGTCCTTCATATATATCAATTATAAGTAGGTTCCATGCATAAACCTCTTTAAATGACCTTGTATGAGAAAGAAAAACAGGAATAGCCTTACTTTTGCGAGTTAAGTCGAAATTCGGATTTTTGCTTATAAACACCAATTCCTTCAGTCAAAACCAGTTCAAACTCATTTGTCCTTCATATATATCAATTCCAAGTAGGTTCCATGCATAAACCTCTTTAAATGACCTTGTTTGAGAAAGAAAAAGAGGAATAGCCTTACTTTTGCGAGTTAAGGCCAAATTGGTATTTTTGCTATAAAATGAATTCCTTCAGTCAAAACAAGTTCAAACTCCTATGTCCTTCATATATATCCATTCTAAGAAGGTTCTATGCATAAACCTCTTTAAATGACCTTGTTTGAGAAAGAAAAACAGGAATAGCCTTCTTTTGCGGAGTTAAGTCGAAATTCGGATTTTTGCTTATAAATACCAATTCCTTCAGTCAAAACCAGTTCAAACTCATTTGTCCTTCATATATATCAATTCTAAGTAGGTTCCATGCATAAACCTCTTTAAATGACCTTGTTTGAGAAAGAAAAACAGGAATAGGCTTACTTTTGCGAGTTAAAGCCAAATTGGTATTTTTGCTATAAAATGAATTCCTTCAGTCAAAACAAGTTCAAACTCCTATGTCCTTCATATATATCCATTCTAAGAAGGTTCCATGCATAAACCTCTTTAAATGACCTTGTATGAGAAAGAAAAACAGGAATAGCCTTACTTTTGCGAGTTAAGGCCAAATTGGTATTTTTGCTATAAACACAAATGCCTTTAGTCAAAACAAGTTCATACTCCTTTGTCCTTCATATATATCCATTCTAAGAGGTTCTATGCATAAACCTCTTTAAATGACCTTGTTTGAGAAAGAAAAACAGGAATAGCCTTCTTTTGCGGAGTTAAGTCGAAATTCAGATTTTTGCTTATAAATACCAATTCCTTCAGTCAAAACCAGTTCAAACTCATTTGTCCTTAATATATATCAATTCTAAGTAGGTTCCATGCATAAACCTCTTTAAATGACCTTGTTTGAGAAAAAAAACAGGAATAGCCTTACTTTTGCGAGTTAAAGCCAAATTGGTATTTTTGCTATAAAATGAATTCCTTCAGTCAAAACAAGTTCAAACTCCTATGTCCTTCATATATATCCATTCTAAGAAGGTTCCATGCATAAACCTCTTTAAATGACCTTGTATGAGAAAGAAAAACAGGAATAGCCTTACTTTGGCGAGTTAAGGCCAAATTGGTATTTTTAATATAAAAACAAATTCCTTCAGTCACAACAAGGTCAAACTCATTTGTACTTAATATATATCAATTCTAAGTAGGTTCCATGCATAAACCTCTTTAAATGACCTTGTATGAGAAAGAAAAACAGGAATAGCCTTACTTTTGCGAGTTAAGGCCAAATTGGTATTTTTGCTATAAACACAAATGCCTTCAGTCAAAACAAGTTCATACTCCTTTGTCCTTCATATATATCCATTCTAAGAGGTTCTATGCATAAACCTCTTTAAATGACCTTGTTTGAGAAAGAAAAACAGGAATAGCCTTCTTTTGCGGAGTTAAGTCGAAATTCAGATTTTTGCTTATAAATACCAATTCCTTCAGTCAAAATCAGTTCAAACTCATTTGTCCTTAATATATATCAATTCTAAGTAGGTTCCATGCATAAACCTCTTTAAATGACCTTGTTTGAGAAAAAAAACAGGAATAGCCTTACTTTTGCGAGTTAAAGCCAAATTGGTATTTTTGCTATAAAATGAATTCCTTCAGTCAAAACAAGTTCAAACTCCTATGTCCTTCATATATATCCATTCTAAGAAGGTTCCATGCATAAACCTCTTTAAATGACCTTGTATGAGAAAGAAAAACAGGAATAGCCTTACTTTAGCGAGTTAAGGCCAAATTGGTATTTTTAATATAAACACAAATTCCTTCAGTCACAACAAGGTCAAACTCATTTGTACTTCATATATATCAATTCTAAGTAGGTTCCATGCATAAACCTCTTTATATGACCTTGTATGAGAAAGAAAAACAGGAATAGCCTTACTTTTGCGAGTTAAGTCGAAATTCGGATTTTTGCTTATAAACACCAATTCCTTCAGTCAAAACCAGTTCAAACTCATTTGTCCTTCATATATATCAATTCTAAGTAGGTTCCATGCATATTCCTCTTTAAATGACCTTGTTTGAGAAAGAAAAACAGGAATAGCCTTACTTTTGCGAGTTAAAGCCAAATTGGTATTTTCACTATAAAATGAATTCCTTCAGTCAACACCAGTTCAAACTCATTTGTCCTTCATATATATCAATTCTAAGTAGTTTCCATGCATAAACCTCTTTAAATGACCTTGTTTGAGAAAGAAAAACAGGAATAGGCTTACTTTTGCGAGTTAAAGCCAAATTGGTATTTTTGCTATAAAATGAATTCCTTCAGTCAAAACAAGTTCAAACTCCTATGTCCTTCATATATATCCATTCTAAGAAGGTTCCATGCATAAACCTCTTTAAATGACCTTGTATGAGAAAGAAAAACAGGAATAGCCTTACTTTTGCGAGTTAAGGCCAAATTGGTATTTTTAATATAAACACAAATTCCTTCAGTCACAACAAGGTCAAACTCATTTGTACTTAATATATATCAATTCTAAGTAGGTTCCATGCATAAACCTCTTTAAATGACCTTGTTTGAGAAAGAAAAACAGGAATAGCCTTACTTTTGCGAGTTAAAGCCAAATTGGTATTTTTGCTATAAAATGAATTCCTTCAGTCAAAACAAGTTCAAACTCCTATGTCCTTCATATATATCCATTCTAAGAAGGTTCCATGCATAAACCTCTTTAAATGACCTTGTTTGAGAAAGAAAAACAGGAAAAGACTTACTTTTGCGAGTTAAAGCCAAATTGGTATTTTCACTATAAAATGAATTCCTTCAGTCAAAACAAGTTCAAACTCATTTGTCCTTCATATATATCCATTCTAAGAAGGTTCTATGCATAAACCTCTTTAAATGACCTTGTTTGAGAAAGAAAAACAGGAATAGCCTTCTTTTGCGGAGTTAAGTCGAAATTCGGATTTTTGCTTATAAATACCAATTCCTTCAGTCAAAACCAGTTCAAACTCATTTGTCCTTCATATATATCAATTCTAAGTAGGTTCCATGCATAAACCTCTTTAAATGACCTTGTTTGAGAAAGAAAAACAGGAATAGGCTTACTTTTGCGAGTTAAAGCCAAATTGGTATTTTTGCTATAAAATGAATTCCTTCAGTCAAAACAAGTTCAAACTCCTATGTCCTTCATATATATCCATTCTAAGAAGGTTCCATGCATAAACCTCTTTAAATGACCTTGTATGAGAAAGAAAAACAGGAATAGCCTTACTTTTGCGAGTTAAGGCCAAATTGGTATTTTTAATATAAACACAAATTCCTTCAGTCACAACAAGGTCAAACTCCTATGTCCTTCATATATATCAATTCTAAGTAGGTTCCATGCATAAACCTCTTTATATGACCTTGTATGAGAAAGAAAAACAGGAATAGCCTTACTTTTGCGAGTTAAGGCCAAATTGGTATTTTTAATATAAACACAAATTCCTTCAGTCACAACAAGGTCAAACTCATTTGTCCTTCATATATATCAATTCTAAGTAGGTTCCATGCATAAACCTCTTTAAATGACCTTGTTTGAGAAAGAAAAACAGGAATAGCCCTACTTTTGCGAGTTAAAGCCAAATTGGTATTTTTGCTATAAAATGAATTCCTTCAGTCAAAACAAGTTCAAACTCCTATGTCCTTCATATATATCCATTCTAAGAAGGTTCCATGCATAAACCTCTTTAAATGACCTTGTTTGAGAAAGAAAAACAGGAATAGCCTTACTTTTGCGAGTTAAAGCCAAATTGGTATTTTTGCAATAAAATGAATTTCTTCAGTCAAAACAAGTTCAAACTCCTATGTCCTTCATATATATCAATTATAAGTAGGTTCCATGCATAAACCTCTTTAAATGACCTTGTATGAGAAAGAAAAACAGGAATAGCCTTACTTTTGCGAGTTAAGTCGAAATTCGGATTTTTGCTTATAAACACCAATTCCTTCAGTCAAAACCAGTTCAAACTCATTTGTCCTTCATATATATATATTCCAAGTAGGTTCCATGCATAAACCTCTTTAAATGACCTTGTTTGAGAAAGAAAAAGAGGAATAGCCTTACTTTTGCGAGTTAAGGCCAAATTGGTATTTTTGCTATAAAATGAATTCCTTCAGTCAAAACAAGTTCAAACTCCTATGTCCTTCATATATATATCCATTCTAAGAAGGTTCTATGCATAAACCTCTTTAAATGACCTTGTTTGAGAAAGAAAAACAGGAATAGCCTTCTTTTGCGGAGTTAAGTTGAAATTCGGATTTTTGCTTATAAATACCAATTCCTTCAGTCAAAACCAGTTCAAACTCATTTGTCCTTCATATATATCAATTCTAAATAGGTTCCATGCATAAACCTCTTTAAATGACCTTGTTTGAGAAAGAAAAACAGGAATAGGCTTACTTTTCGAGTTAAAGCCAAATTGGTATTTTTGCTATAAAATGAATTCCTTCAGTCAAAACAAGTTCAAACTCCTATGTCCTTCATATATATCCATTCTAAGAAGGTTCCATGCATAAACCTCTTTAAATGACCTTGTATGAGAAAGAACAACAGGAATAGCCTTACTTTTGCGAGTTAAGGCCAAATTGGTATTTTTAATATGAACACAAATTCCTTCAGTCACAACATGGTCAAACTAATTTGTACTTAATATATATCAATTATAAGTAGGTTCCATGCATAAACCTCTTTAAATGACCTTGTATGAGAAAGAAAAACAGGAATAGCCTTACTTTTGCGAGTTAAGGCCAAATTGGTATTTTTAATATAAACACAAATTCCTTCAGTCACAACAAGGTCAAACTTATTTGTACTTAATATATATCAATTCTAAGTAGGTTCCATGCATAAACCTGTTTATATGACCTTGTATGAGAAAGAAAAACATGAATAGCCTTACTTTTGCGAGTTAAGTCGAAATTCGGATTTTTGCTTATAAACACCAATTCCTTCAGTCAAAACCAGTTCAAACTCATTTGTCCTTCATATATATCAATTCTAAGTAGGTTCCATGCATAAACCTCTTTAAATGACCTTGTTTGAGAAAGAAAAACAGGAATAGCCTTACTTTTGCGAGTTAAAGCCAAATTGGTATTTTTACTATAAAATGAATTCCTTCAGTCAAAACAAGTTCAAACTCCTATGTCCTTCATATATATCCTTTCTAAGAAGGGTCCATGAATAAACCTCTTTAAATGACCTTGTATGAGAAAGAAACACAGGAATAGCCTTCTTTTGCGGAGTTAAAGCCAAATTGGTATTTTTGCTTATAAACACCAATTCCTTCAGTCAAAACAAGTTCAAACTCATTTGTCCTTCATATATATCAATTCTAAGTAGGTTCCATGCATAAACCTCTTTAAATGACCTTGTATGAGAAAGAAAAACAGGAATAGCCTTACTTTTGCGAGTTAAGGCCAAATTGGTATTTTTGCTATAAACACAAATGCAGTCAGTCAAAACAAGTTCAAACTCATTTGTCCTTCATATATATCCATTCTAAGAAGGTTCCATGCATAAACCTCTTTAAATGACCTTGTTTGAGAAAGAAAAACAGGAATAGCCTTCTTTTGCGGAGTTAAGTCGAAATTCGGATTTTTGCTTATAAATACCAATTCCTTCAGTCAAAACCAGTTCAAACTCATTTGTCCTTCATATATATCAATTCTAAGTAGGTTCCATGCATAAACCTCTTTAAATGACCTTGTTTGAGAAAGAAAAACAGGAATAGGCTTACTTTTGCGAGTTAAAGCCAAATTGGTATTTTTGCTATAAAATGAATTCCTTCAGTCAAAACAAGTTCAAACTCCTATGTCCTTCATATATATCCATTCTAAGAAGGTTCCATGCATAAACCTCTTTAAATGACCTTGTATGAGAAAGAAAAACAGGAATAGCCTTACTTTTGCGAGTTAAGGCCAAATTGGTATTTTTAATATAAACACAAATTCCTTCCGTCACAACAAGGTCAAACTCATTTGTACTTAATATATATCAATTCTAAGTAGGTTCCATGCATAAACCTCTTTAAATGACCTTGTTTGAGAAAGAAAAACAGGAATAGCCTTACTTTTGCGAGTTAAAGCCAAATTGGTATTTTTGCTATAAAATGAATTCCTTCAGTCAAAACAAGTTCAAACTCCTATGTCCTTCATATATATCAATTCTAAGTAGGTTCCATGCATATTCCTCTTTAAATGACCTTGTTTGAGAAAGAAAAACAGGAATAGCCTTACTTTTGCGAGTTAAAGCCAAATTGGTATTTTCACTATAAAATGAATTCCTTCAGTCAACACCAGTTCAAACTCATTTGTCCTTCATATATATCAATTCTAAGTAGTTTCCATGCATAAACCTCTTTAAATGACCTTGTTTGAGAAAGAAAAACAGGAATAGGCTTACTTTTGCGAGTTAAAGCCAAATTGGTATTTTTGCTATAAAATGAATTCCTTCAGTCAAAACAAGTTCAAACTCCTATGTCCTTCATATATATCCATTCTAAGAAGGTTCCATGCATAAACCTCTTTAAATGACCTTGTTTGAGAAAGAAAAACAGGAATAGCCTTACTTTTGCGAGTTAAAGCCAAATTGGTATTTTTGCAATAAAATGAATTTCTTCAGTCAAAACAAGTTCAAACTCCTATGTCCTTCATATATATCAATTATAAGTAGGTTCCATGCATAAACCTCTTTAAATGACCTTGTATGAGAAAGAAAAACAGGAATAGCCTTACTTTTGCGAGTTAAGTCGAAATTCGGATTTTTGCTTATAAACACCAATTCCTTCAGTCAAAACAAGTTCAAACTCCTATGTCCTTCATATATATCCATTCTAAGAAGGTTCCATGCATAAACCTCTTTAAGTGACCTTGTTTGAGAAAGAAAAACAGGAATAGCCTTACTTTTGCGAGTTAAAGCCAAATTGGTATTTTTGCAATAAAATGAATTTCTTCAGTCAAAACAAGTTCAAACTCCTATGTCCTTCATATATATCAATTATAAGTAGGTTCCATGCATAAACCTCTTTAAATGACCTTGTATGAGAAAGAAAAACAGGAATAGCCTTACTTTTGCGAGTTAAGTCGAAATTCGGATTTTTGCTTATAAACACCAATTCCTTCAGTCAAAACCAGTTCAAACTCATTTGTCCTTCATATATATCAATTCCAAGTAGGTTCCATGCATAAACCTCTTTAAATGACCTTGTTTGAGAAAGAAAAAGAGGAATAGCCTTACTTTTGCGAGTTAAGGCCAAATTGGTATTTTTGCTATAAAATGAATTCCTTCAGTCAAAACAAGTTCAAACTCCTATGTCCTTCATATATATATCCATTCTAAGAAGGTTCTATGCATAAACCTCTTTAAATGACCTTGTTTGAGAAAGAAAAACAGGAATAGCCTTCTTTTGCGGAGTTAAGTCGAAATTCGGATTTTTGCTTATAAATACCAATTCCTTCAGTCAAAACCAGTTCAAACTCATTTGTCCTTCATATATATCAATTCTAAATAGGTTCCATGCATAAACCTCTTTAAATGACCTTGTTTGAGAAAGAAAAACAGGAATAGGCTTACTTTTCGAGTTAAAGCCAAATTGGTATTTTTGCTATAAAATGAATTCCTTCAGTCAAAACAAGTTCAAACTCCTATGTCCTTCATATATATCAATTCTAAGTAGGTTCCATGCATATTCCTCTTTAAATGACCTTGTTTGAGAAAGAAAAACAGGAATAGCCTTACTTTTGCGAGTTAAAGCCAAATTGGTATTTTCACTATAAAATGAATTCCTTCAGTCAACACCAGTTCAAACTCATTTGTCCTTCATATATATCAATTCTAAGTAGTTTCCATGCATAAACCTCTTTAAATGACCTTGTTTGAGAAAGAAAAACAGGAATAGGCTTACTTTTGCGAGTTAAAGCCAAATTGGTATTTTTGCTATAAAATGAATTCCTTCAGTCAAAACAAGTTCAAACTCCTATGTCCTTCATATATATCCATTCTAAGAAGGTTCCATGCATAAACCTCTTTAAATGACCTTGTTTGAGAAAGAAAAACAGGAATAGCCTTACTTTTGCGAGTTAAAGCCAAATTGGTATTTTTGCAATAAAATGAATTTCTTCAGTCAAAACAAGTTCAAACTCCTATGTCCTTCATATATATCAATTATAAGTAGGTTCCATGCATAAACCTCTTTAAATGACCTTGTATGAGAAAGAAAAACAGGAATAGCCTTACTTTTGCGAGTTAAGTCGAAATTCGGATTTTTGCTTATAAACACCAATTCCTTCAGTCAAAACCAGTTCAAACTCATTTGTCCTTCATATATATCAATTCCAAGTAGGTTCCATGCATAAACCTCTTTAAATGACCTTGTTTGAGAAAGAAAAACAGGAATAGGCTTCTTTTGCGGAGTTAAGTCGAAATTTGGATTTTTGCTTATAAATACCAATTCCTTCAGTCAAAACCAGTTCAAACTCATTTGTCCTTCATATATATCAATTCTAAGTAGGTTCCATGCATAAACCTCTTTAAATGACCTTGTTTGAGAAAGAAAAACAGGAATAGGCTTACTTTTGCGAGTTAAAGCCAAATTGGTATTTTTGCTATAAAATGAATTCCTTCAGTCAAAACAAGTTCAAACTCCTATGTCCTTCATATATATCCATTCTAAGAAGGTTCCATGCATAAACCTCTTTAAATGACCTTGTATGAGAAAGAAAAACAGGAATAGCCTTACTTTTGCGAGTTAAGTCGAAATTCGGATTTTAGCTTATAAACACCAATTCCTTCAGTCAAAACCAGTTCAAACTCATTTGTCCTTCATATATATCAATTCTAAGTAGGTTCCATGCATATTCCTCTTTAAATGACCTTGTTTGAGAAAGAAAAACAGGAATAGCCTTACTTTTGCGAGTTAAAGCCAAATTGTTATTTTTAATATAAACACAAATTCCTTCAGTCACAACAAGGTCAAACTCATTTGTACTTAATATATATCAATTCTAAGTAGGTTCCATGCATAAACCTCTTTATATGACCTTGTATGAGAAAGAAAAACAGGAATAGCCTTACTTTTGCGAGTTAAGTCGAAATTCGGATTTTAGCTTATAAACACCAATTCCTTCAGTCAAAACCAGTTCAAACTCATTTGTCCTTCATATATATCAATTCTAAGTAGGTTCCATGCATATTCCTCTTTAAATGACCTTGTTTGAGAAAGAAAAACAGGAATAGCCTTACTTTTGCGAGTTAAAGCCAAATTGGCATTTTCACTATAAAATGAATTCCTTCAGTCAACACCAGTTCAAACTCATTTGTCCTTCATATATATCAATTCTAAGTAGTTTCCATGCATAAACCTCTTTAAATGACCTTGTTTGAGAAAGAAAAACAGGAATAGGCTTACTTTTGCGAGTTAAAGCCAAATTGGTATTTTTGCTATAAAATGAATTCCTTCAGTCAAAACAAGTTCAAACTCCTATGTCCTTCATATATATCCATTCTAAGAAGGTTCCATGCATAAACCTCTTTAAATGACCTTGTTTGAGAAAGAAAAACAGGAATAGCCTTACTTTTGCGAGTTAAAGCCAAATTGGTATTTTTGCAATAAAATGAATTTCTTCAGTCAAAACAAGTTCAAACTCCTATGTCCTTCATATATATCAATTATAAGTAGGTTCCATGCATAAACCTCTTTAAATGACCTTGTATGAGAAAGAAAAACAGGAATAGCCTTACTTTTGCGAGTTAAGTCGAAATTCGGATTTTTGCTTATAAACACCAATTCCTTCAGTCAAAACCAGTTCAAACTCATTTGTCCTTCATATATATCAATTCCAAGTAGGTTCCATGCATAAACCTCTTTAAATGACCTTGTTTGAGAAAGAAAAACAGGAATAGGCTTCTTTTGCGGAGTTAAGTCGAAATTTGGATTTTTGCTTATAAATACCAATTCCTTCAGTCAAAACCAGTTCAAACTCATTTGTCCTTCATATATATCAATTCTAAGTAGGTTCCATGCATAAACCTCTTTAAATGACCTTGTTTGAGAAAGAAAAACAGGAATAGGCTTACTTTTGCGAGTTAAAGCCAAATTGGTATTTTTGCTATAAAATGAATTCCTTCAGTCAAAACAAGTTCAAACTCCTATGTCCTTCATATATATCCATTCTAAGAAGGTTCCATGCATAAACCTCTTTAAATGACCTTGTATGAGAAAGAAAAACAGGAATAGCCTTACTTTTGCGAGTTAAGGCCAAATTGGTATTTTTAATATAAACACAAATTCCTTCAGTCACAACAAGGTCAAACTCATTTGTACTTAATATATATCAATTCTAAGTAGGTTCCATGCATAAACCTCTTTAAATGACCTTGTTTGAGAAAGAAAAACAGGAATAGCCTTACTTTTGCGAGTTAAAGCCAAATTGGTATTTTTGCTATAAAATGAATTCCTTCAGTCAAAACAAGTTCAAACTCCTATGTCCTTCATATATATCCATTCTAAGAAGGTTCCATGCATAAACCTCTTTAAATGACCTTGTTTGAGAAAGAAAAACAGGAAAAGCCTTACTTTTGCGAGTTAAAGCCAAATTGGTATTTTCACTATAAAATGAATTCCTTCAGTCAAAACAAGTTCAAACTCATTTGTCCTTCATATATATCCATTCTAAGAAGGTTCTATGCATAAACCTCTTTAAATGACCTTGTTTGAGAAAGAAAAACAGGAATAGCCTTCTTTTGCGGAGTTAAGTCGAAATTCGGATTTTTGCTTATAAATACCAATTCCTTCAGCCAAACCAGTTCAAACTCATTTGTCCTTCATATATATCAATTCTAAGTAGGTTCCATGCATAAACCTCTTTAAATGATCTTGTTTGAGAAAGAAAAACAGGAATAGGCTTACTTTTGCGAGTTAAAGCCAAATTGGTATTTTTGCTATAAAATGAATTCCTTCAGTCAAAACAAGTTCAAACTCCTATGTCCTTCATATATATCCATTCTAAGAAGGTTCCATGCATAAACCTCTTTAAATGACCTTGTATGAGAAAGAAAAACAGGAATAGCCTTACTTTTGCGAGTTAAGTCGAAATTCGGATTTTAGCTTATAAACACCAATTCCTTCAGTCAAAACCAGTTCAAACTCATTTGTCCTTCATATATATCAATTCTAAGTAGGTTCCATGCATATTCCTCTTTAAATGACCTTGTTTGAGAAAGAAAAACAGGAATAGCCTTACTTTTGCGAGTTAAAGCCAAATTGTTATTTTTAATATAAACACAAATTCCTTCAGTCACAACAAGGTCAAACTCATTTGTACTTAATATATATCAATTCTAAGTAGGTTCCATGCATAAACCTCTTTATATGACCTTGTATGAGAAAGAAAAACAGGAATAG
Organism: Odontesthes bonariensis; assembly: GCF_027942865.1. NCBI lineage: Eukaryota > Metazoa > Chordata > Actinopteri > Atheriniformes > Atherinopsidae > Odontesthes > Odontesthes bonariensis. Next base: position 26,217,293 of record NC_134527.1, read on the forward strand.
CCTTACTTTTGCGAGTTAAGTCGAAATTCGGATTTTAGCTTATAAACACCAATTCCTTCAGTCAAAACCAGTTCAAACTCATTTGTCCTTCATATATATCAATTCTAAGTAGGTTCCATGCATATTCCTCTTTAAATGACCTTGTTTGAGAAAGAAAAACAGGAATAGCCTTACTTTTGCGAGTTAAAGCCAAATTGGCATTTTCACTATAAAATGAATTCCTTCAGTCAACACCAGTTCAAACTCATTTGTCCTTCATATATATCAATTCTAAGTAGTTTCCATGCATAAACCTCTTTAAATGACCTTGTTTGAGAAAGAAAAACAGGAATAGGCTTACTTTTGCGAGTTAAAGCCAAATTGGTATTTTTGCTATAAAATGAATTCCTTCAGTCAAAACAAGTTCAAACTCCTATGTCCTTCATATATTTCCATTCTAAGAAGGTTCCATGCATAAACCTCTTTAAATGACCTTGTTTGAGAAAGAAAAACAGGAATAGCCTTACTTTTGCGAGTTAAAGCCAAATTGGTATTTTTGCAATAAAATGAATTTCTTCAGTCAAAACAAGTTCAAACTCCTATGTCCTTCATATATATCAATTATAAGTAGGTTCCATGCATAAACCTCTTTAAATGACCTTGTATGAGAAAGAAAAACAGGAATAGCCTTACTTTTGCGAGTTAAGTCGAAATTCGGATTTTTGCTTATAAACACCAATTCCTTCAGTCAAAACAAGTTCAAACTCCTATGTCCTTCATATATATCCATTCTAAGAAGGTTCCATGCATAAACCTCTTTAAATGACCTTGTTTGAGAAAGAAAAACAGGAATAGCCTTACTTTTGCGAGTTAAAGCCAAATTGGTATTTTTGCAATAAAATGAATTTCTTCAGTCAAAACAAGTTCAAACTCCTATGTCCTTCATATATATCAATTATAAGTAGGTTCCATGCATAAACCTCTTTAAATGACCTTGTATGAGAAAGAAAAACAGGAATAGCCTTACTTTTGCGAGTTAAGTCGAAATTCGGATTTTTGCTTATAAACACCAATTCCTTCAGTCAAAACCAGTTCAAACTCATTTGTCCTTCATATATATCAATTCCAAGTAGGTTCCATGCATAAACCTCTTTAAATGACCTTGTTTGAGAAAGAAAAAGAGGAATAGCCTTACTTTTGCGAGTTAAGGCCAAATTGGTATTTTTGCTATAAAATGAATTCCTTCAGTCAAAACAAGTTCAAACTCCTATGTCCTTCATATATATCCATTCTAAGAAGGTTCCATGCATAAACCTCTTTAAATGACCTTGTTTGAGAGAGAAAAACAGGAATAGCCTTCTTTTGCGGAGTTAAGTCGAAATTCGGATTTTTGCTTATAAATACCAATTCCTTCAGTCAAAACCAGTTCAAACTCATTTGTCCTTCATATATATAAATTCTAAGTAGGTTCCATGCATAAACCTCTTTAAATGACCTTGTTTGAGAAAGAAAAACAGGAATAGCCCTACTTTTGCGAGTTAAAGCCAAATTGGTATTTTTACTATAAAATGAATTCCTTCAGTAAAAACAAGTTCAAACTCCTATGTCCTTCATATATTTCCATTCTAAGAAGGTTCCATGCATAAACCTCTTTAAATGACCTTGTTTGAGAAAGAAAAACAGGAATAGCCTTACTTTTGCGAGTTAAGGCCAAATTGGTATTTTTAATATAAACACAAATTCCTTCAGTCACAACAAGGTCAAACTCATTTGTACTTAATATATATCAATTCTAAGTAGGTTCCATGCATAAACCTCTTTATATGACCTTGTATGAGAAAGAAAAACAGGAATAGCCTTACTTTTGCGAGTTAAGTCGAAATTCGGATTTTAGCTTATAAACACCAATTCCTTCAGTCAAAACCAGTTCAAACTCATTTGTCCTTCATATATATCAATTCTAAGTAGGTTCCATGCATATTCCTCTTTAAATGACCTTGTTTGAGAAAGAAAAACAGGAATAGGCTTACTTTTGCGAGTTAAAGCCAAATTGGTATTTTTGCTATAAAATGAATTCCTTCAGTCAAAACAAGTTCAAACTCCTATGTCCTTCATATATATCCATTCTAAGAAGGTTCCATGCATAAACCTCTTTAAATGACCTTGTTTGAGAAAGAAAAACAGGAATAGCCTTACTTTTGCGAGTTAAAGCCAAATTGGTATTTTTGCAATAAAATGAATTTCTTCAGTCAAAACAAGTTCAAACTCCTATGTCCTTCATATATATCAATTATAAGTAGGTTCCATGCATAAACCTCTTTAAATGACCTTGTATGAGAAAGAAAAACAGGAATAGCCTTACTTTTGCGAGTTAAGTCGAAATTCGGATTTTTGCTTATAAACACCAATTCCTTCAGTCAAAACAAGTTCAAACTCCTATGTCCTTCATATATATCCATTCTAAGAAGGTTCCATGCATAAACCTCTTTAAATGACCTTGTTTGAGAAAGAAAAACAGGAATAGCCTTACTTTTGCGAGTTAAAGCCAAATTGGTATTTTTGCAATAAAATGAATTTCTTCAGTCAAAACAAGTTCAAACTCCTATGTCCTTCATATATATCAATTATAAGTAGGTTCCATGCATAAACCTCTTTAAATGACCTTGTATGAGAAAGAAAAACAGGAATAGCCTTACTTTTGCGAGTTAAGTCGAAATTCGGATTTTTGCTTATAAACACCAATTCCTTCAGTCAAAACAAGTTCAAACTCCTATGTCCTTCATATATATCCATTCTAAGAAGGTTCCATGCATAAACCTCTTTAAATGACCTTGTTTGAGAAAGAAAAACAGGAATAGCCTTACTTTTGCGAGTTAAGGCCAAATTGGTATTTTTGCTATAAAATGAATTCCTTCAGTCAAAACAAGTTCAAACTCCTATGTCCTTCATATATATCCATTCTAAGAAGGTTCCATGCATAAACCTCTTTAAATGACCTTGTATGAGAAAGAAAAACAGGAATAGCCTTACTTTTGCGAGTTAAGTCGAAATTCGGATTTTTGCTTATAAACACCAATTCCTTCAGTCAAAACCAGTTCAAACTCATTTGTCCTTCATATATATCAATTCCAAGTAGGTTCCATGCATAAACCTCTTTAAATGACCTTGTTTGAGAAAGAAAAAGAGGAATAGCCTTACTTTTGCGAGTTAAGGCCAAATTGGTATTTTTGCTATAAAATGAATTCCTTCAGTCAAAACAAGTTCAAACTCCTATGTCCTTCATATATATCCATTCTAAGAAGGTTCCATGCATAAACCTCTTTAAATGACCTTGTTTGAGAGAGAAAAACAGGAATAGCCTTCTTTTGCGGAGTTAAGTCGAAATTCGGATTTTTGCTTATAAATACCAATTCCTTCAGTCAAAACCAGTTCAAACTCATTTGTCCTTCATATATATCAATTCTAAGTAGGTTCCATGCATAAACCTCTTTAAATGACCTTGTTTGAGAAAGAAAAACAGGAATAGCCCTACTTTTGCGAGTTAAAGCCAAATTGGTATTTTTACTATAAAATGAATTCCTTCAGTCAAAACAAGTTCAAACTCATTTGTCCTTCATATATATCAATTCTAAGTAGTTTCCATGCATAAACCTCTTTAAATGACCTTGTTTGAGAAAGAAAAACAGGAATAGGCTTACTTTTGCGAGTTAAAGCCAAATTGGTATTTTTGCTATAAAATGAATTCCTTCAGTCAAAACAAGTTCAAACTCCTATGTCCTTCATATATATCCATTCTAAGAAGGTTCCATGCATAAACCTCTTTAAATGACCTTGTTTGAGAAAGAAAAACAGGAATAGCCTTACTTTTGCGAGTTAAAGCCAAATTGGTATTTTTGCAATAAAATGAATTTCTTCAGTCAAAACAAGTTCAAACTCCTATGTCCTTCATATATATCAATTATAAGTAGGTTCCATGCATAAACCTCTTTAAATGACCTTGTATGAGAAAGAAAAACAGGAATAGCCTTACTTTTGCGAGTTAAGTCGAAATTCGGATTTTTGCTTATAAACACCAATTCCTTCAGTCAAAACAAGTTCAAACTCCTATGTCCTTCATATATATCCATTCTAAGAAGGTTCCATGCATAAACCTCTTTAAATGACCTTGTTTGAGAAAGAAAAACAGGAATAGCCTTACTTTTGCGAGTTAAAGCCAAATTGGTATTTTTGCAATAAAATGAATTTCTTCAGTCAAAACAAGTTCAAACTCCTATGTCCTTCATATATATCAATTATAAGTAGGTTCCATGCATAAACCTCTTTAAATGACCTTGTATGAGAAAGAAAAACAGGAATAGCCTTACTTTTGCGAGTTAAGTCGAAATTCGGATTTTTGCTTATAAACACCAATTCCTTCAGTCAAAACCAGTTCAAACTCATTTGTCCTTCATATATATCAATTCCAAGTAGGTTCCATGCATAAACCTCTTTAAATGACCTTGTTTGAGAAAGAAAAAGAGGAATAGCCTTACTTTTGCGAAATAAGGCCAAATTGGTATTTTTGCTATAAAATGAATTCCTTCAGTCAAAACAAGTTCAAACTCCTATGTCCTTCATATATATCCATTCTAAGAAGGTTCCATGCATAAACCTCTTTAAATGACCTTGTTTGAGAGAGAAAAACAGGAATAGCCTTCTTTTGCGGAGTTAAGTCGAAATTCGGATTTTTGCTTATAAATACCAATTCCTTCAGTCAAAACCAGTTCAAACTCATTTGTCCTTCATATATATCAATTCTAAGTAGGTTCCATGCATAAACCTCTTTAAATGACCTTGTTTGAGAAAGAAAAACAGGAATTGCCCTACTTTTGCGAGTTAAAGCCAAATTGGTATTTTTACTATAAAATGAATTCCTTCAGTCAAAACAAGTTCAAACTCATTTGTCCTTCATATATATCCATTCTAAGAAGGTTCTATGCATAAACCTCTTTAAATGACCTTGTTTGAGAAAGAAAAACAGGAATAGCCTTCTTTTGCGGAGTTAAGTCGAAATTCGGATTTTTGCTTATAAATACCAATTCCTTCAGTCAAAACCAGTTCAAACTCATTTGTCCTTCATATATATCAATTCTAAATAGGTTCCATGCATAAACCTCTTTAAATGACCTTGTTTGAGAAAGAAAAACAGGAATAGGCTTACTTTTCGAGTTAAAGCCAAATTGGTATTTTTGCTATAAAATGAATTCCTTCAGTCAACACCAGTTCAAACTCATTTGTCCTTCATATATATCAATTCTAAGTAGGTTCCATGCATAAACCTCTTTATATGACCTTGTATGAGAAAGAAAAACAGGAATAGCCTTACTTTTGCGAGTTAAGTCGAAATTCGGATTTTTGCTTATAAATACCAATTCCTTCAGTCAAAACCAGTTCAAACTCATTTGTCCTTCATATATATCAATTCCAAGTAGGTTCCATGCATAAACCTCTTTAAATGACCTTGTTTGAGAAAGAAAAACAGGAATAGGCTTACTTTTCGAGTTAAAGCCAAATTGGTATTTTTGCTATAAAATGAATTCCTTCAGTCAAAACAAGTTCAAACTCATTTGTCCTTCATATATATCCATTCTAAGAAGGTTCCATGCATAAACCTCTTTAAATGACCTTGTATGAGAAAGAAAAACAGGAATAGCCTTACTTTTGCGAGTTAAGGCCAAATTGGTATTTTTAATATAAACACAAATTCCTTCAGTCACAACAAGGTCAAACTCATTTGTACTTAATATATATCAATTCCAAGTAGGTTCCATGCATAAACCTCTTTATATGACCTTGTATGAGAAAGAAAAACAGGAATAGCCTTACTTTTGCGAGTTAAGTCGAAATTCGGATTTTAGCTTATAAACACCAATTCCTTCAGTCAAAACCAGTTCAAACTCATTTGTCCTTCATATATATCAATTCTAAGTAGGTTCCATGCATATTCCTCTTTAAATGACCTTGTTTGAGAAAGAAAAACAGGAATAGCCTTACTTTTGCGAGTTAAAGCCAAATTGGTATTTTCACTATAAAATGAATTCCTTCAGTCAACACCAGTTCAAACTCATTTGTCCTTCATATATATCAATTCTAAGTAGTTTCCATGCATAAACCTCTTTAAATGACCTTGTTTGAGAAAGAAAAACAGGAATAGGCTTACTTTTGCGAGTTAAAGCCAAATTGGTATTTTTGCTATAAAATGAATTCCTTCAGTCAAAACAAGTTCAAACTCCTATGTCCTTCATATATATCCATTCTAAGAAGGTTCCATGCATAAACCTCTTTAAATGACCTTGTTTGAGAAAGAAAAACAGGAATAGCCTTACTTTTGCGAGTTAAAGCCAAATTGGTATTTTTGCAATAAAATGAATTTCTTCAGTCAAAACAAGTTCAAACTCCTATGTCCTTCATATATATCAATTATAAGTAGGTTCCATGCATAAACCTCTTTAAATGACCTTGTATGAGAAAGAAAAACAGGAATAGCCTTACTTTTGCGAGTTAAGTCGAAATTCGGATTTTTGCTTATAAACACCAATTCCTTCAGTCAAAACAAGTTCAAACTCCTATGTCCTTCATATATATCCATTCTAAGAAGGTTCTATGCATAAACCTCTTTAAATGACCTTGTTTGAGAAAGAAAAACAGGAATAGCCTTCTTTTGCGGAGTTAAGTCGAAATTTGGATTTTTGCTTATAAATACCAATTCCTTCAGTCAAAACCAGTTCAAACTCATTTGTCCTTCATATATATCAATTCTAAGTAGGTTCCATGCATAAACCTCTTTAAATGACCTTGTTTGAGAAAGAAAAACAGGAATAGGCTTACTTTTGCGAGTTAAAGCCAAATTGGTATTTTCACTATAAAATGAATTCCTTCAGTCAAAACAAGTTCAAACTCATTTGTCCTTCATATATATCAATTATAAGTAGGTTCCATGCATAAACCTCTTTAAATGACCTTGTTTGAGAAAGGAAAACAGGAATAGGCTTACTTTTGCGAGTTAAAGACAAATTTGTATTTTTGCTATAAAATGAATTCCTTCAGTCAAAACAAGTTCAAACTCCTATGTCCTTCATATATATCCATTCTAAGAAGGTTCTATGCATAAACCTCTTTAAATGACCTTGTTTGAGAAAGAAAAACAGGAATAGCCTTCTTTTGCGGAGTTAAGTCGAAATTCGGATTTTTGCTTATAAATACCAATTCCTTCAGTCAAAACCAGTTCAAACTCATTTGTCCTTCATATATATCAATTCTAAGTAGGTTCCATGCATAAACCTCTTTAAATGACCTTGTTTGAGAAAGAAAAACAGGAATAGGCTTACTTTTCGAGTTAAAGCCAAATTGGTATTTTTGCTATAAAATGAATTCCTTCAGTCAAAACAAGTTCAAACTCCTATGTCCTTCATATATATCCATTCTAAGAAGGTTCCATGCATAAACCTCTTTAAATGACCTTGTATGAGAAAGAACAACAGGAATAGCCTTACTTTTGCGAGTTAAGGCCAAATTGGTATTTTTAATATGAACACAAATTCCTTCAGTCACAACATGGTCAAACTAATTTGTACTTAATATATATCAATTATAAGTAGGTTCCATGCATAAACCTCTTTAAATGACCTTGTATGAGAAAGAAAAACAGGAATAGCCTTACTTTTGCGAGTTAAGGCCAAATTGGTATTTTTAATATAAACACAAATTCCTTCAGTCACAACAAGGTCAAACTCATTTGTACTTAATATATATCAATTCTAAGTAGGTTCCATGCATAAACCTCTTTAAATGACCTTGTATGAGAAAGAAAAACAGGAATAGCCTTACTTTTGCGAGTTAAAGCCAAATTGGTATTTTTGCTATAAAATGAATTCCTTCAGTCAAAACAAGTTCAAACTCCTATGTCCTTCATATATATCCATTCTAAGAAGGTTCCATGCATAAACCTCTTTAAATGATCTTGTTTGAGAAAGTTAAACAGGAAAAGCCTTACTTTTGCGAGTTAAAGCCAAATTGGTATTTTCACTATAAAATTAATTCCTTCAGTCAAGACAAGTTCAAACTCATTTGTCCTTCATATATATCAATTATAAGTAGGTTCCATGCATAAACCTCTTTAAATGACCTTGTATGAGAAAGAAAAACAGGAATAGCCTTACTTTTGCGAGTTAAGTCGAAATTCGGATTTTTGCTTATAAACACCAATTCCTTCAGTCAAAACCAGTTCAAACTCATTTGTCCTTCATATATATCAATTCTAAGTAGGTTCCATGCATAAACCTCTTTAAATGACCTTGTTTGAGAAAGGAAAACAGGAATAGGCTTACTTTTGCGAGTTAAAGACAAATTTGTATTTTTGCTATAAAATGAATTCCTTCAGTCAAAACAAGTTCAAACTCCTATGTCCTTCATATATATCCATTCTAAGAAGGTTCCATGCATAAACCTCTTTAAATGATCTTGTTTGAGAAAGTTAAACAGGAAAAGCCTTACTTTTGCGAGTTAAAGCCAAATTGGTATTTTCAATATAAAATGAATTCCTTCAGTCAAAACAAGTTCAAACTCATTTGTCCTTCATATATATCAATTATAAGTAGGTTCCATGCATAAACCTCTTTAAATGACCTTGTTTGAGAAAGGAAAACAGGAATAGCCTTCTTTTGCGGAGTTAAGTCGAAATTCGGATTTTTGCTTATAAATACCAATTCCTTCAGTCAAAACCAGTTCAAACTCATTTGTCCTTCATATATATCAATTCTAAGTAGGTTCCATGCATAAACCTCTTTAAATGACCTTGTTTGAGAAAGGAAAACAGGAATCGGTTTACTTTTGCGAGTTAAAGACAAATTTGTATTTTTGCTATAAAATGAATTCCTTCAGTCAAAACAAGTTCAAACTCCTATGTCCTTCATATATATCCATTCTAAGAAGGTTCTATGCATAAACCTCTTTAAATGACCTTGTTTGAGAAAGAAAAACAGGAATAGCCTTCTTTTGCGGAGTTAAGTCGAAATTCGGATTTTTGCTTATAAATACCAATTCCTTCAGTCAAAACCAGTTCAAACTCATTTGTCCTTCATATATATCAATTCTAAGTAGGTTCCATGCATAAACCTCTTTAAATGACCTTGTTTGAGAAAGAAAAACAGGAATAGGCTTACTTTTGCGAGTTAAAGCCAAATTGGTATTTTTGCTATAAAATGAATTCCTTCAGTCAAAACAAGTTCAAACTCATTTGTCCTTCATATATATCCATTCTAAGAAGGTTCCATGCATAAACCTCTTTAAATGATCTTGTTTGAGAAAGTTAAACAGAAATAGGCTTACTTTTGCGAGTTAAAGACAAATTTGTATTTTTGCTATAAAATGAATTTCTTCAGTCAAAACAAGTTAAAACTCCTATGTCCTTCATATATATCCATTCTAAGAAGGTTCTATGCATAAACCTCTTTAAATGACCTTGTTTGAGAAAGAAAAACAGGAATAGCCTTCTTTTGCGGAGTTAAGTCGAAATTCGGATTTTTGCTTATAAATACCAATTCCTTCAGTCAAAACCAGTTCAAACTCATTTGTCCTTCATATATATCAATTCTAAGTAGGTTCCATGCATAAACCTCTTTAAATGACCTTGTTTGAGAAAGAAAAACAGGAATAGGCTTACTTTTGCGAGTTAAAGCCAAATTGGTATTTTTGCTATAAAATGAATTCCTTCAGTCAAAACAAGTTCAAACTCCTATGTCCTTCATATATATCCATTCTAAGAAGGTTCCATGCATAAACCTCTTTAAATGACCTTGTATGAGAAAGAAACACAGGAATAGCCTTCTTTTGCGGAGTTAAAGCCAAATTGGTATTTTTGCTATAAAATGAATTCCTTCAGTCAAAACAAGTTCAAACTCCTATGTCCTTCATATATATCCATTCTAAGAAGGTTCCATGCATAAACCACTTTAAATGATCTTGTTTGAGAAAGTTAAACAGGAAAAGCCTTACTTTTGCGAGTTAAAGCCAAATTGGTATTTTCACTATAAAATTAATTCCTTCAGTCAAAACAAGTTCAAACTCATTTGTCCTTCATATATATCAATTATAAGTAGGTTCCATGCATAAACCTCTTTAAATGACCTTGTATGAGAAAGAAAAACAGGAATTGCCTTACTTTTGCGAGTTAATTCGAAATTCGGATTTTTGCTTATAAACACCAATTCCTTCAGTCAAAACCAGTTCAAACTCATTTGTCCTTCATATATATCAATTCTAAGTAGGTTCCATGCATAAACCTCTTTAAATGACCTTGTTTGAGAAAGGAAAACAGGAATAGGCTTACTTTTGCGAGTTAAAGACAAATTTGTATTTTTGCTATAAAATGAATTCCTTCAGTCAAAACAAGTTCAAACTCCTATGTCCTTAATATATATCCATTCTAAGAAGGTTCTATGCATAAACCTCTTTAAATGACCTTGTTTGAGAAAGAAAAACAGGAATAGCCTTCTTTTGCGGAGTTAAGTCGAAATTCGGATTGTTGCTTATAAATACCAATTCCTTCAGTCAAAACCAGTTCAAACTCATTTGTCCTTCATATATATCAATTCTAAGTAGGTTCCATGCATAAACCTCTTTAAATGACCTTGTTTGAGAAAGAAATACAGGAATAGGCTTACTTTTGCGAGTTAAAGCCAAATTGGTATTTTTGCTATAAAATGAATTCCTTCAGTCAAAACAAGTTAAAACTCCTATGTCCTTCATATATATCCATTCTAAGAAGGTTCCATGCATAAACCTCTTTAAATGATCTTGTTTGAGAAAGTTAAACAGGAAAAGCCTTACTTTTGCGAGTTAAAGCCAAATTGGTATTTTCAATATAAAATGAATTCCTTCAGTCAAAACAAGTTCAAACTCATTTGTCCTTCATATATATCAATTATAAGTAGGTTCCATGCATAAACCTCTTTAAATGACCTTGTTTGAGAAAGGAAAACAGGAATAGCCTTCTTTTGCGGAGTTAAGTCGAAATTCGGATTTTTGCTTATAAATACCAATTCCTTCAGTCAAAACCAGTTCAAACTCATTTGTCCTTCATATATATCAATTCTAAGTAGGTTCCATGCATAAACCTCTTTAAATGACCTTGTTTGAGAAAGAAAAACAGGAATAGGCTTACCTTTGCGAGTTAAAGCCAAATTGGTATTTTTGCTATAAAATGAATTCCTTCAGTCAAAACCAGTTCAAACTCCTATGTCCTTCATATATATCCATTCTAAGAAGGTTCCATGCATAAACCTCTTTAAATGATCTTGTTTGAGAAAGTTAAACAGGAAAAGCCTTACTTTTGCGAGTTAAAGCCAAATTGGTATTTTCAATATAAAATGAATTCCTTCAGTCAAAACAAGTTCAAACTCATTTGTCCTTCATATATATCAATTATAAGTAGGTTCCATGCATAAACCTCTTTAAATGACCTTGTTTGAGAAAGGAAAACAGGAATAGCCTTCTTTTGCGGAGTTAAGTCGAAATTCGGATTTTTGCTTATAAATACCAATTCCTTCAGTCAAAACCAGTTCAAACTCATTTGTCCTTCATATATATCAATTCTAAGTAGGTTCCATGCATAAACCTCTTTAAATGACCTTGTTTGAGAAAGGAAAACAGGAATCGGTTTACTTTTGCGAGTTAAAGACAAATTTGTATTTTTGCTATAAAATGAATTCCTTCAGTCAAAACAAGTTCAAACTCCTATGTCCTTCATATATATCCATTCTAAGAAGGTTCTATGCATAAACCTCTTTAAATGACCTTGTTTGAGAAAGAAAAACAGGAATAGCCTTCTTTTGCGGAGTTAAGTCGAAATTCGGATTTTTGCTTATAAATACCAATTCCTTCAGTCAAAACCAGTTCAAACTCATTTGTCCTTCATATATATCAATTCTAAGTAGGTTCCATGCATAAACCTCTTTAAATGACCTTGTTTGAGAAAGAAAAACAGGAATAGGCTTACTTTTGCGAGTTAAAGCCAAATTGGTATTTTTGCTATAAAATGAATTCCTTCAGTCAAAACAAGTTCAAACTCCTATGTCCTTCATATATATCCATTCTAAGAAGGTTCCATGCATAAACCTCTTTAAATGATCTTGTTTGAGAAAGTTAAACAGGAAAAGACTTACTTTTGCGAGTTAAAGCCAAATTGGTATTTTCACTATAAAATGAATTCCTTCAGTCAAAACAAGTTCAAACTCATTTGTCCTTCATATATATCAATTATAAGTAGGTTCCATGCATAAACCTCTTTAAATGACCTTGTTTGAGAAAGGAAAACAGGAATAGGCTTACTTTTGCTAGTTAAAGACAAATTTGTATTTTTGCTATAAAATGAATTCCTTCAGTCAAAACAAGTTCAAACTCCTATGTCCTTCATATATATCCATTCTAAGAAGGTTCTATGCATAAACCTCTTTAAATGACCTTGTTTGAGAAAGAAAAACAGGAATAGCCTTCTTTTGCGGAGTTAAGTCGAAATTCGGATTTTTGCTTATAAATACCAATTCCTTCAGTCAAAACCAGTTCAAACTCATTTGTCCTTCATATATATCAATTCTAAGTAGGTTCCATGCATAAACCTCTTTAAATGACCTTGTTTGAGAAAGAAAAACAGGAATAGGCTTACTTTTGCGAGTTAAAGCCAAATTGGTATTTTTGCTATAAAATGAATTCCTTCAGTCAAAACAAGTTCAAACTCCTATGTCCTTCATATATATCCATTCTAAGAAGGTTCCATGCATAAACCTCTTTAAATGACCTTGTATGAGAAAGAAACACAGGAATAGCCTTCTTTTGCGGAGTTAAAGCCAAATTGGTATTTTTGCTATAAAATGAATTCCTTCAGTCAAAACAAGTTCAAACTCCTATGTCCTTCATATATATCCATTCTAAGAAGGTTCCATGCATAAACCACTTTAAATGATCTTGTTTGAGAAAGTTAAACAGGAAAAGCCTTACTTTTGCGAGTTAAAGCCAAATTGGTATTTTCACTATAAAATTAATTCCTTCAGTCAAAACAAGTTCAAACTCATTTGTCCTTCATATATATCAATTATAAGTAGGTTCCATGCATAAACCTCTTTAAATGACCTTGTATGAGAAAGAAAAACAGGAATAGGCTTACTTTTGCGAGTTAAAGCCAAATTGGTATTTTTGCTATAAAATGAATTCCTTCAGTCAAAACAAGTTCAAACTCCTATGTCCTTCATATATATCCATTCTAAGAAGGTTCTATGCATAAACCTCTTTAAATGACCTTGTTTGAGAAAGAAAAACAGGAATAGCCTTCTTTTGCGGAGTTAAGTCGAAATTCGGATTTTTTGCTTATAAATACCAATTCCTTCAGTCAAAACCAGTTCAAACTTATTTGTCCTTCATATATATCAATTCTAAGTAGGTTCCATGCATAAACCTCTTTAAATGACCTTGTTTTAGAAAGAAAAACAGGAATAGCCTTACTTTTGCGAGTTAAAGCCAAATTGGTATTTTTACTATAAATGAATTCCTTCAGTCAAAACAAGTTCAAACTCATTTGTCCTTCATATATATCCATTCTAAGAAGGTTCTATGCACAAACCTCTTTAAATGACCTTGTTTGAGAAAGAAAAACAGGAATAGCCTTCTTTTGCGGAGTTAAGTCGAAATTTGGATTTTTGCTTATAAATACCAATTCCTTCAGTCAAAACCAGTTCAAACTCATTTGTCCTTCATATATATCAATTCTAAGTAGGTTCCATGCATAAACCTCTTTAAATGACCTTGTTTGAGAAAGAAAAACAGGAATAGGCTTACTTTTGCGAGTTAAAGCCAAATTGGTATTTTTGCTATAAAATGAATTCCTTCAGTCAAAACAAGTTCAAACTCCTATGTCCTTCATATATATCCATTCTAAGAAGGTTCTATGCATAAACCTCTTTAAATGACCTTGTTTGAGAAAGAAAAACAGGAATAGCCTTCTTTTGCGGAGTTAAGTCGAAATTCGGATTTTTGCTTATAAATACCAATTCCTTCAGTCAAAACCAGTTCAAACTCATTTGTCCTTCATATATATCAATTCTAAGTAGGTTCCATGCATAAACCTCTTTAAATGACCTTGTTTGAGAAAGAAAAACAGGAATAGGCTTACTTTTGCGAGTTAAAGCCAAATTGGTATTTTTGCTATAAAATGAATTCCTTCAGTCAAAACAAGTTCAAACTCATTTGTCCTTCATATATATCCATTCTAAGAAGGTTCCATGCATAAACCTCTTTAAATGATCTTGTTTGAGAAAGTTAAACAGAAATAGGCTTACTTTTGCGAGTTAAAGACAAATTTGTATTTTTGCTATAAAATGAATTTCTTCAGTCAAAACAAGTTAAAACTCCTATGTCCTTCATATATATCCATTCTAAGAAGGTTCTATGCATAAACCTCTTTAAATGACCTTGTTTGAGAAAGAAAAACAGGAATAGCCTTCTTTTGCGGAGTTAAGTCGAAATTCGGATTTTTGCTTATAAATACCAATTCCTTCAGTCAAAACCAGTTCAAACTCATTTGTCCTTCATATATATCAATTCTAAGTAGGTTCCATGCATAAACCTCTTTAAATGACCTTGTTTGAGAAAGAAAAACAGGAATAGGCTTACTTTTGCGAGTTAAAGCCAAATTGGTATTTTTGCTATAAAATGAATTCCTTCAGTCAAAACAAGTTCAAACTCCTATGTCCTTCATATATATCCATTCTAAGAAGGTTCCATGCATAAACCTCTTTAAATGACCTTGTATGAGAAAGAAACACAGGAATAGCCTTCTTTTGCGGAGTTAAAGCCAAATTGGTATTTTTGCTATAAAATGAATTCCTTCAGTCAAAACAAGTTCAAACTCCTATGTCCTTCATATATATCCATTCTAAGAAGGTTCCATGCATAAACCACTTTAAATGATCTTGTTTGAGAAAGTTAAACAGGAAAAGCCTTACTTTTGCGAGTTAAAGCCAAATTGGTATTTTCACTATAAAATTAATTCCTTCAGTCAAAACAAGTTCAAACTCATTTGTCCTTCATATATATCAATTATAAGTAGGTTCCATGCATAAACCTCTTTAAATGACCTTGTATGAGAAAGAAAAACAGGAATTGCCTTACTTTTGCGAGTTAATTCGAAATTCGGATTTTTGCTTATAAACACCAATTCCTTCAGTCAAAACCAGTTCAAACTCATTTGTCCTTCATATATATCAATTCTAAGTAGGTTCCATGCATAAACCTCTTTAAATGACCTTGTTTGAGAAAGGAAAACAGGAATAGGCTTACTTTTGCGAGTTAAAGACAAATTTGTATTTTTGCTATAAAATGAATTCCTTCAGTCAAAACAAGTTCAAACTCCTATGTCCTTAATATATATCCATTCTAAGAAGGTTCTATGCATAAACCTCTTTAAATGACCTTGTTTGAGAAAGAAAAACAGGAATAGCCTTCTTTTGCGGAGTTAAGTCGAAATTCGGATTGTTGCTTATAAATACCAATTCCTTCAGTCAAAACCAGTTCAAACTCATTTGTCCTTCATATATATCAATTCTAAGTAGGTTCCATGCATAAACCTCTTTAAATGACCTTGTTTGAGAAAGAAATACAGGAATAGGCTTACTTTTGCGAGTTAAAGCCAAATTGGTATTTTTGCTATAAAATGAATTCCTTCAGTCAAAACAAGTTAAAACTCCTATGTCCTTCATATATATCCATTCTAAGAAGGTTCCATGCATAAACCTCTTTAAATGATCTTGTTTGAGAAAGTTAAACAGGAAAAGCCTTACTTTTGCGAGTTAAAGCCAAATTGGTATTTTCAATATAAAATGAATTCCTTCAGTCAAAACAAGTTCAAACTCATTTGTCCTTCATATATATCAATTATAAGTAGGTTCCATGCATAAACCTCTTTAAATGACCTTGTTTGAGAAAGGAAAACAGGAATAGCCTTCTTTTGCGGAGTTAAGTCGAAATTCGGATTTTTGCTTATAAATACCAATTCCTTCAGTCAAAACCAGTTCAAACTCATTTGTCCTTCATATATATCAATTCTAAGTAGGTTCCATGCATAAACCTCTTTAAATGACCTTGTTTGAGAAAGAAAAACAGGAATAGGCTTACTTTTGCGAGTTAAAGCCAAATTGGTATTTTTGCTATAAAATGAATTTCTTCAGTCAAAACAAGTTCAAACTCCTATGTCCTTCATATATATCCATTCTAAGAAGGTTCCATGCATAAACCTCTTTAAATGATCTTGTTTGAGAAAGTTAAACAGGAAAAGCCTTACTTTTGCGAGTTAAAGCCAAATTGGTATTTTCACTATAAAATGAATTCCTTCAGTCAAAACAAGTTCAAACTCATTTGTCCTTCATATATATCAATTATAAGTAGGTTCCATGCATAAACCTCTTTAAATGACCTTGTTTGAGAAAGGAAAACAGGAATAGGCTTACTTTTGCGAGTTAAAGACACATTTGTATTTTTGCTATAAAATGAATTCCTTCAGTCAAAACAAGTTCAAACTCCTATGTCCTTCATATATATCCATTCTAAGAAGGTTCTATGCATAAACCTCTTTAAATGACCTTGTTTGAGAAAGAAAAACAGGAATAGCCTTCTTTTGCGGAGTTAAGTCGAAATTCGGATTTTTGCTTATAAATACCAATTCCTTCAGTCAAAACCAGTTCAAACTCATTTGTCCTTCATATATATCAATTCTAAGTAGGTTCCATGCATAAACCTCTTTAAATGACCTTGTTTGAGAAAGAAAAACAGGAATAGGCTTACTTTTGCGAGTTAAAGCCAAATTGGTATTTTTGCTATAAAATGAATTCCTTCAGTCAAAACAAGTTCAAACTCATTTGTCCTTCATATATATCAATTATAAGTAGGTTCCATGCATAAACCTCTTTAAATGACCTTGTTTGAGAAAGGAAAACAGGAATAGCCTTCTTTTGCGGAGTTAAAGCCAAATTGGTATTTTTGCTATAAAATGAATTCCTTCAGTCAAAACAAGTTCAAACTCCTATGTCCTTCATATATATCCATTCTAAGAAGGTTCCATGCATAAACCACTTTAAATGATCTTGTTTGAGAAAGTTAAACAGGAAAAGCCTTACTTTTGCGAGTTAAAGCCAAATTGGTATTTTCACTATAAAATTAATTCCTTCAGTCAAAACAAGTTCAAACTCATTTGTCCTTCATATATATCAATTATAAGTAGGTTCCATGCATAAACCTCTTTAAATGACCTTGTATGAGAAAGAAAAACAGGAATTGCCTTACTTTTGCGAGTTAATTCGAAATTCGGATTTTTGCTTATAAACACCAATTCCTTCAGTCAAAACCAGTTCAAACTCATTTGTCCTTCATATATATCAATTCTAAGTAGGTTCCATGCATAAACCTCTTTAAATGACCTTGTTTGAGAAAGGAAAACAGGAATAGGCTTACTTTTGCGAGTTAAAGACAAATTTGTATTTTTGCTATAAAATGAATTCCTTCAGTCAAAACAAGTTCAAACTCCTATGTCCTTAATATATATCCATTCTAAGAAGGTTCTATGCATAAACCTCTTTAAATGACCTTGTTTGAGAAAGAAAAACAGGAATAGCCTTCTTTTGCGGAGTTAAGTCGAAATTCGGATTGTTGCTTATAAATACCAATTCCTTCAGTCAAAACCAGTTCAAACTCATTTGTCCTTCATATATATCAATTCTAAGTAGGTTCCATGCATAAACCTCTTTAAATGACCTTGTTTGAGAAAGAAATACAGGAATAGGCTTACTTTTGCGAGTTAAAGCCAAATTGGTATTTTTGCTATAAAATGAATTCCTTCAGTCAAAACAAGTTAAAACTCCTATGTCCTTCATATATATCCATTCTAAGAAGGTTCCATGCATAAACCTCTTTAAATGATCTTGTTTGAGAAAGTTAAACAGGAAAAGCCTTACTTTTGCGAGTTAAAGCCAAATTGGTATTTTCAATATAAAATGAATTCCTTCAGTCAAAACAAGTTCAAACTCATTTGTCCTTCATATATATCAATTATAAGTAGGTTCCATGCATAAACCTCTTTAAATGACCTTGTTTGAGAAAGGAAAACAGGAATAGCCTTCTTTTGCGGAGTTAAGTCGAAATTCGGATTTTTGCTTATAAATACCAATTCCTTCAGTCAAAACCAGTTCAAACTCATTTGTCCTTCATATATATCAATTCTAAGTAGGTTCCATGCATAAACCTCTTTAAATGACCTTGTTTGAGAAAGAAAAACAGGAATAGGCTTACTTTTGCGAGTTAAAGCCAAATTGGTATTTTTGCTATAAAATGAATTTCTTCAGTCAAAACAAGTTCAAACTCCTATGTCCTTCATATATATCCATTCTAAGAAGGTTCCATGCATAAACCTCTTTAAATGATCTTGTTTGAGAAAGTTAAACAGGAAAAGCCTTACTTTTGCGAGTTAAAGCCAAATTGGTATTTTCACTATAAAATGAATTCCTTCAGTCAAAACAAGTTCAAACTCATTTGTCCTTCATATATATCAATTATAAGTAGGTTCCATGCATAAACCTCTTTAAATGACCTTGTTTGAGAAAGGAAAACAGGAATAGGCTTACTTTTGCGAGTTAAAGACACATTTGTATTTTTGCTATAAAATGAATTCCTTCAGTCAAAACAAGTTCAAACTCCTATGTCCTTCATATATATCCATTCTAAGAAGGTTCTATGCATAAACCTCTTTAAATGACCTTGTTTGAGAAAGAAAAACAGGAATAGCCTTCTTTTGCGGAGTTAAGTCGAAATTCGGATTTTTGCTTATAAATACCAATTCCTTCAGTCAAAACCAGTTCAAACTCATTTGTCCTTCATATATATCAATTCTAAGTAGGTTCCATGCATAAACCTCTTTAAATGACCTTGTTTGAGAAAGAAAAACAGGAATAGGCTTACTTTTGCAAGTTAAAGCCAAATTGGTATTTTTGCTATAAAATGAATTCCTTCAGTCAAAACAAGTTCAAACTCCTATGTCCTTCATATATATCCATTCTAAGAAGGTTCCATGCATAAACTCTTTAAATGACCTTGTATGAGAAAGAAACACAGGAATAGCCTTCTTTTGCGGAGTTAAAGCCAAATTGGTATTTTTGCTATAAAATGAATTCCTTCAGTCAAAACCAGTTCAAACTCCTATGTCCTTCATATATATCCATTCTAAGAAGGTTCCATGCATAAACCTCTTTAAATGATCTTGTTTGAGAAAGTTAAACAGGAAAAGCCTTACTTTTGCGAGTTTAAGCCAAATTGGTATTTTCAATATAAAATGAATTCCTTCAGTCAAAACAAGTTCAAACTCATTTGTCCTTCATATATATCAATTATAAGTAGGTTCCATGCATAAACCTCTTTAAATGACCTTGTTTGAGAAAGGAAAACAGGAATAGCCTTCTTTTGCGGAGTTAAGTCGAAATTCGGATTTTTGCTTATAAATACCAATTCCTTCAGTCAAAACCAGTTCAAACTCATTTGTCCTTCATATATATCAATTCTAAGTAGGTTCCATGCATAAACCTCTTTAAATGACCTTGTTTGAGAAAGGAAAACAGGAATCGGTTTACTTTTGCGAGTTAAAGACAAATTTGTATTTTTGCTATAAAATGAATTCCTTCAGTCAAAACAAGTTCAAACTCCTATGTCCTTCATATATATCCATTCTAAGAAGGTTCCATGCATAAACCTCTTTAAATGACCTTGTTTGAGAAAGAAAAACAGGAATAGCCTTCTTTTGCGGAGTTAAGTCGAAATTCGGATTTTTGCTTATAAATACCAATTCCTTCAGTCAAAACCAGTTCAAACTCATTTGTCCTTCATATATATCAATTCTAAGTAGGTTCCATGCATAAACCTCTTTAAATGACCTTGTATGAGAAAGAAAAACAGGAATAGGCTTACTTTTGCGAGTTAAAGCCAAATTGGTATTTTTGCTATAAAATGAATTCCTTCAGTCAAAACAAGTTCAAACTCCTATGTCCTTCATATATATCCATTCTAAGAAGGTTCCATGCATAAACCTCTTTAAATGATCTTGTTTGAGAAAGTTAAACAGGAAAAGACTTACTTTTGCGAGTTAAAGCCAAATTGGTATTTTCACTATAAAATGAATTCCTTCAGTCAAAACAAGTTCAAACTCATTTGTCCTTCATATATATCAATTATAAGTAGGTTCCATGCATAAACCTCTTTAAATGACCTTGTTTGAGAAAGGAAAACAGGAATAGGCTTACTTTTGCTAGTTAAAGACAAATTTGTATTTTTGCTATAAAATGAATTCCTTCAGTCAAAACAAGTTCAAACTCCTATGTCCTTCATATATATCCATTCTAAGAAGGTTCTATGCATAAACCTCTTTAAATGACCTTGTTTGAGAAAGAAAAACAGGAATAGCCTTCTTTTGCGGAGTTAAGTCGAAATTCGGATTTTTGCTTATAAATACCAATTCCTTCAGTCAAAACCAGTTCAAACTCATTTGTCCTTCATATATATCAATTCTAAGTAGGTTCCATGCATAAACCTCTTTAAATGACCTTGTTTGAGAAAGAAAAACAGGAATAGGCTTACTTTTGCGAGTTAAAGCCAAATTGGTATTTTTGCTATAAAATGAATTCCTTCAGTCAAAACAAGTTCAAACTCCTATGTCCTTCATATATATCCATTCTAAGAAGGTTCCATGCATAAACCTCTTTAAATGACCTTGTATGAGAAAGAAACACAGGAATAGCCTTCTTTTGCGGAGTTAAAGCCAAATTGGTATTTTTGCTATAAAATGAATTCCTTCAGTCAAAACAAGTTCAAACTCCTATGTCCTTCATATATATCCATTCTAAGAAGGTTCCATGCATAAACCACTTTAAATGATCTTGTTTGAGAAAGTTAAACAGGAAAAGCCTTACTTTTGCGAGTTAAAGCCAAATTGGTATTTTCACTATAAAATTAATTCCTTCAGTCAAAACAAGTTCAAACTCATTTGTCCTTCATATATATCAATTATAAGTAGGTTCCATGCATAAACCTCTTTAAATGACCTTGTATGAGAAAGAAAAACAGGAATAGGCTTACTTTTGCGAGTTAAAGCCAAATTGGTATTTTTGCTATAAAATGAATTCCTTCAGTCAAAACAAGTTCAAACTCCTATGTCCTTCATATATATCCATTCTAAGAAGGTTCTATGCATAAACCTCTTTAAATGACCTTGTTTGAGAAAGAAAAACAGGAATAGCCTTCTTTTGCGGAGTTAAGTCGAAATTCGGATTTTTTGCTTATAAATACCAATTCCTTCAGTCAAAACCAGTTCAAACTTATTTGTCCTTCATATATATCAATTCTAAGTAGGTTCCATGCATAAACCTCTTTAAATGACCTTGTTTTAGAAAGAAAAACAGGAATAGCCTTACTTTTGCGAGTTAAAGCCAAATTGGTATTTTTACTATAAATGAATTCCTTCAGTCAAAACAAGTTCAAACTCATTTGTCCTTCATATATATCCATTCTAAGAAGGTTCTATGCACAAACCTCTTTAAATGACCTTGTTTGAGAAAGAAAAACAGTAATAGCCTTCTTTTGCGGAGTTAAGTCGAAATTTGGATTTTTGCTTATAAATACCAATTCCTTCAGTCAAAACCAGTTCAAACTCATTTGTCCTTCATATATATCAATTCTAAGTAGGTTCCATGCATAAACCTCTTTAAATGACCTTGTTTGAGAAAGAAAAACAGGAATAGGCTTACTTTTGCGAGTTAAAGCCAAATTGGTATTTTTGCTATAAAATAAATTCCTTCAGTCAAAACAAGTTCAAACTCCTATGTCCTTCATATATATCCATTCTAAGAAGGTTCCATGCATAAACCTCTTTAAATGATCTTGTTTGAGAAAGTTAAACAGGAAAAGCCTTACTTTTGCGAGTTAAAGCCAAATTGGTATTTTCACTATAAAATTAATTCCTTCAGTCAAAACCAGTTCAAACTCATTTGTCCTTCATATATATCAATTATAAGTAGGTTCCATGCATAAACCTCTTTAAATGACCTTGTATGAGAAAGAAAAACAGGAATAGCCTTACTTTTGCGAGTTAAGTCGAAATTCGGATTTTTGCTTATAAACACCAATTCCTTCAGTCAAAACCAGTTCAAACTCATTTGTCCTTCATATATATCAATTCTAAGTAGGTTCCATGCATAAACCTCTTTAAATGACCTTGTTTGAGAAAGGAAAACAGGAATAGGCTTACTTTTGCGAGTTAAAGACAAATTTGTATTTTTGCTATAAAATGAATTCCTTCAGTCAAAACAAGTTCAAACTCCTATGTCCTTCATATATATCCATTCTAAGAAGGTTCTATGCATAAACCTCTTTAAATGACCTTGTTTGAGAAAGAAAAACAGGAATAGCCTTCTTTTGCGGAGTTAAGTCGAAATTCGGATTTTTGCTTATAAATACCAATTCCTTCAGTCAAAACCAGTTCAAACTCATTTGTCCTTCATATATATCAATTCTAAGTAGGTTCCATGCATAAACCTCTTTAAATGACCTTGTTTGAGAAAGGAAAACAGGAATAGCCTTCTTTTGCGGAGTTAAGTCGAAATTCGGATTTTTGCTTATAAATACCAATTCCTTCAGTCAAAACCAGTTCAAACTCATTTGTCCTTCATATATATCAATTCTAAGTAGGTTCCATGCATAAACCTCTTTAAATGACCTTGTTTGAGAAAGGAAAACAGGAATCGGTTTACTTTTGCGAGTTAAAGACAAATTTGTATTTTTGCTATAAAATGAATTCCTTCAGTCAAAACAAGTTCAAACTCCTATGTCCTTCATATATATCCATTCTAAGAAGGTTCTATGCATAAACCTCTTTAAATGACCTTGTTTGAGAAAGAAAAACAGGAATAGCCTTCTTTTGCGGAGTTAAGTCGAAATTTGGATTTTTGCTTATAAATACCAATTCCTTCAGTCAAAACCAGTTCAAACTCATTTGTCCTTCATATATATCAATTCTAAGTAGGTTCCATGCATAAACCTCTTTAAATGACCTTGTTTGAGAAAGAAAAACAGGAATAGGCTTACTTTTGCGAGTTAAAGCCAAATTGGTATTTTCACTATAAAATGAATTCCTTCAGTCAAAACAAGTTCAAACTCATTTGTCCTTCATATATATCAATTATAAGTAGGTTCCATGCATAAACCTCTTTAAATGACCTTGTTTGAGAAAGGAAAACAGGAATAGGCTTACTTTTGCGAGTTAAAGCCAAATTGGTATTTTTGCTATAAAATGAATTCCTTCAGTCAAAACAAGTTCAAACTCCTATGTCCTTCATATATATCCATTCTAAGAAGGTTCCATGCATAAACCTCTTTAAATGACCTTGTATGAGAAAGAAACACAGGAATAGCCTTCTTTTGCGGAGTTAAAGCCAAATTGGTATTTTTGCTATAAAATGAATTCCTTCAGTCAAAACAAGTTCAAACTCCTATGTCCTTCATATATATCCATTCTAAGAAGGTTCCATGCATAAACCACTTTAAATGATCTTGTTTGAGAAAGTTAAACAGGAAAAGCCTTACTTTTGCGAGTTAAAGCCAAATTGGTATTTTCACTATAAAATTAATTCCTTTAGTCAAAACAAGTTCAAACTCATTTGTCCTTCATATATATCAATTATAAGTAGGTTCCATGCATAAACCTCTTTAAATGACCTTGTATGAGAAAGAAAAACAGGAATAGGCTTACTTTTGCGAGTTAAAGCCAAATTGGTATTTTTGCTATAAAATGAATTCCTTCAGTCAAAACAAGTTCAAACTCCTATGTCCTTCATATATATCCATTCTAAGAAGGTTCTATGCATAAACCTCTTTAAATGACCTTGTTTGAGAAAGTTAAACAGGAATAGCCTTCTTTTGCGGAGTTAAGTCGAAATTCGGATTTTCACTATAAAATGAATTCCTTCAGTCAAAACAAGTTCAAACTCATTTGTCCTTCATATATATCAATTATAAGTAGGTTCCATGCATAAACCTCTTTAAATGACCTTGTATGAGAAAGAAAAACAGGAATAGCCTTACTTTTGCGAGTTAAGTCGAAATTCGGATTTTTGCTTATAAACACCAATTCCTTCAGTCAAAACCAGTTCAAACTCATTTGTCCTTCATATATATCAATTCTAAGTAGGTTCCATGCATAAACCTCTTTAAATGACCTTGTTTGAGAAAGAAAAACAGGAATAGGCTTACTTTTGCGAGTTAAAGCCAAATTGGTACTTTTGCTATAAAATGAATTCCTTCAGTCAAAACAAGTTCAAACTCCTATGTCCTTCATATATATCCATTCTAAGAAGGTTCTATGCATAAACCTCTTTAAATGACCTTGTTTGAGAAAGAAAAACAGGAATAGCCTTCTTTTGCGGAGTTAAGTCGAAATTCGGATTTTTGCTTATAAATACCAATTCCTTCAGTCAAAACCAGTTCAAACTCATTTGTCCTTCATATATATCAATTCTAAGTAGGTTCCATGCATAAACCTCTTTAAATGACCTTGTTTGAGAAAGAAAAACAGGAATAGGCTTACTTTTGCGAGTTAAAGCCAAATTGGTATTTTTGCTATAAAATGAATTCCTTCAGTCAAAACAAGTTCAAACTCCTATGTCCTTCATATATATCCATTCTAAGAAGGTTCCATGCATAAACCTCTTTAAATGACCTTGTATGAGAAAGAA
Source organism: Odontesthes bonariensis (assembly GCF_027942865.1). NCBI lineage: Eukaryota > Metazoa > Chordata > Actinopteri > Atheriniformes > Atherinopsidae > Odontesthes > Odontesthes bonariensis. The sequence continues at coordinate 26,242,117 of NC_134527.1, forward strand.
ACACAGGAATAGCCTTCTTTTGCGGAGTTAAAGCCAAATTGGTATTTTTGCTATAAAATGAATTCCTTCAGTCAAAACAAGTTCAAACTCCTATGTCCTTCATATATATCCATTCTAAGAAGGTTCCATGCATAAACCACTTTAAATGATCTTGTTTGAGAAAGTTAAACAGGAAAAGCCTTACTTTTGCGAGTTAAAGCCAAATTGGTATTTTCACTATAAAATTAATTCCTTCAGTCAAAACAAGTTCAAACTCATTTGTCCTTCATATATATCAATTATAAGTAGGTTCCATGCATAAACCTCTTTAAATGACCTTGTATGAGAAAGAAAAACAGGAATAGCCTTACTTTTGCGAGTTAAGTCGAAATTCGGATTTTTGCTTATAAACACCAATTCCTTCAGTCAAAACCAGTTCAAACTCATTTGTCCTTCATATATATCAATTCTAAGTAGGTTCCATGCATAAACCTCTTTAAATGACCTTGTTTGAGAAAGGAAAACAGGAATAGGCTTACTTTTGCGAGTTAAAGACAAATTTGTATTTTTGCTATAAAATGAATTCCTTCAGTCAAAACAAGTTCAAACTCCTATGTCCTTCATATATATCCATTCTAAGAAGGTTCTATGCATAAACCTCTTTAAATGACCTTGTTTGAGAAAGAAAAACAGGAATAGCCTTCTTTTGCGGAGTTAAGTCGAAATTCGGATTGTTGCTTATAAATACCAATTCCTTCAGTCAAAACCAGTTCAAACTCATTTGTCCTTCATATATATCAATTCTAAGTAGGTTCCATGCATAAACCTCTTTAAATGACCTTGTTTGAGAAAGAAAAACAGGAATAGGCTTACTTTTGCGAGTTAAAGCCAAATTGGTATTTTTGCTATAAAATGAATTCCTTCAGTCAAAACAAGTTCAAACTCCTATGTCCTTCATATATATCCATTCTAAGAAGGTTCCATGCATAAACCTCTTTAAATGATCTTGTTTGAGAAAGTTAAACAGGAAAAGCCTTACTTTTGCGAGTTAAAGCCAAATTGGTATTTTCAATATAAAATGAATTCCTTCAGTCAAAACAAGTTCAAACTCATTTGTCCTTCATATATATCAATTATAAGTAGGTTCCATGCATAAACCTCTTTAAATGACCTTGTTTGAGAAAGGAAAACAGGAATAGCCTTCTTTTGCGGAGTTAATTCGAAATTCGGATTTTTGCTTATAAATACCAATTCCTTCAGTCAAAACCAGTTCAAACTCATTTGTCCTTCATATATATCAATTCTAAGTAGGTTCCATGCATAAACCTCTTTAAATGACCTTGTTTGAGAAAGAAAAACAGGAATAGGCTTACTTTTGCGAGTTAAAGCCAAATTGGTATTTTTGCTATAAAATGAATTCCTTCAGTCAAAACAAGTTCAAACTCCTATGTCCTTCATATATATCCATTCTAAGAAGGTTCCATGCATAAACCTCTTTAAATGATCTTGTTTGAGAAAGTTAAACAGGAAAAGCCTTACTTTTGCGAGTTAAAGCCAAATTGGTATTTTCACTATAAAATGAATTCCTTCAGTCAAAACAAGTTCAAACTCATTTGTCCTTCATATATATCAATTCTAAGTAGGTTCCATGCATAAACCTCTTTAAATGACCTTTTTTGAGAAAGAAAAACAGGAATAGGCTTACTTTTGCGAGTTAAAGCCAAATTGGTATTTTTGCTATAAAATGAATTCCTTCAGTCAAAACAAGTTCAAACTCCTATGTCCTTCATATATATCCATTCTAAGAAGGTTCCATGCATAAACCTCTTTAAATGATCTTGTTTGAGAAAGTTAAACAGGAAAAGCCTAACTTTTGCGAGTTAAAGCCAAATTGGTATTTTCACTATAAAATTAATTCCTTCAGTCAAAACCAGTTCAAACTCATTTGTCCTTCATATATATCAATTATAAGTAGGTTCCATGCATAAACCTCTTTAAATGACCTTGTATGAGAAAGAAAAACAGGAATAGCCTTACTTTTGCGAGTTAAGTCGAAATTCGGATTTTTGCTTATAAACACCAATTCCTTCAGTCAAAACCAGTTCAAACTCATTTGTCCTTCATATATATCAATTCTAAGTAGGTTCCATGCATAAACCTCTTTAAATGACCTTGTTTGAGAAAGAAAAACAGGAATAGGCTTACTTTTGCGAGTTAAAGCCAAATTGGTAATTTTGCTATAAAATGAATTCCTTCAGTCAAAACAAGTTCAAACTCCTATGTCCTTCATATATATCCATTCTAAGAAGGTTCTATGCATAAACCTCTTTAAATGACCTTGTTTGAGAAAGAAAAACAGGAATAGCCTTCTTTTGCGGAGTTAAGTCGAAATTCGGATTTTTGCTTATAAATACCAATTCCTTCAGTCAAAACCAGTTCAAACTCATTTGTCCTTCATATATATCAATTCTAAGTAGGTTCCATGCATAAACCTCTTTAAATGACCTTGTTTGAGAAAGAAAAACAGGAATAGGCTTACTTTTGCGAGTTAAAGCCAAATTGGTATTTTTGCTATAAAATGAATTCCTTCAGTCAAAACAAGTTCAAACTCCTATGTCCTTCATATATATCCATTCTAAGAAGGTTCCATGCATAAACCTCTTTAAATGACCTTGTATGAGAAAGAAACACAGGAATAGCCTTCTTTTGCGGAGTTAAAGCCAAATTGGTATTTTTGCTATAAAATGAATTCCTTCAGTCAAAACAAGTTCAAACTCCTATGTCCTTCATATATATCCATTCTAAGAAGGTTCCATGCATAAACCACTTTAAATGATCTTGTCTGAGAAAGTTAAACAGGAAAAGCCTTACTTTTGCGAGTTAAAGCCAAATTGGTATTTTCACTATAAAATTAATTCCTTCAGTCAAAACAAGTTCAAACTCATTTGTCCTTCATATATATCAATTATAAGTAGGTTCCATGCATAAACCTCTTTAAATGACCTTGTATGAGAAAGAAAAACAGGAATAGGCTTACTTTTGCGAGTTAAAGCCAAATTGGTATTTTTGCTATAAAATGAATTCCTTCAGTCAAAACAAGTTCAAACTCATTTGTCCTTCATATATATCAATTCTAAGTAGGTTCCATGCATAAACCTCTTTAAATGACCTTGTTTGAGAAAGAAAAACAGGAATAGCCTTACTTTTGCGAGTATAAGCCAAATTGGTATTTTTACTATAAATGAATTCCTTCAGTCAAAACAAGTTCAAACTCATTTGTCCTTCATATATATCCATTCTAAGAAGGTTCTATGCACAAACCTCTTTAAATGACCTTGTTTGAGAAAGAAAAACAGGAATAGCCTTCTTTTGCGGAGTTAAGTCGAAATTTGGATTTTTGCTTATAAATACCAATTCCTTCAGTCAAAACCAGTTCAAACTCATTTGTCCTTCATATATATCAATTCTAAGTAGGTTCCATGCATAAACCTCTTTAAATGACCTTGTTTGAGAAAGAAAAACAGGAATAGGCTTACTTTTGAGAGTTAAAGCCAAATTGGTATTTTTGCTATAAAATGAATTCCTTCAGTCAAAACAAGTTCAAACTCCTATGTCCTTCATATATATCCATTCTAAGAAGGTTCCATGCATAAACCTCTTTAAATGACCTTGTATGAGAAAGAAAAACAGGAATAGCCTTACTTTTGCGAGTTAAGGCCAAATTGGTATTTTTAATATAAACACAAATGCCTTCAGTCACAACAAGTTCAAACTCATTTGTCCTTCATATATATCAATTCTAAGTAGGTTCCATGCATAAAACTCTTTAAATGACCTTGTTTGAGAAAGAAAACAGGAATAGCCTTACTTTTGCGAGTTAAGGCCAAATTTGTATTTTTGCTATAATCACAAATGCCTTCAGTCAAAACAAGTTCAAACTCCTTTGTCCTTCATATATATCCATTCTAAGAAGGTTCAATGCATAAACCTCTTTAAATGACCTTGTTTGAGAAAGAAAAACAGGAATAGCCTTCTTTTGCGGAGTTAAGTCGAAATTCGGATTTTTGCTTATAAATACCAATTCCTTCAGTCAAAACCAGTTCAAACTCATTTGTCCTTCATATATATCAATTCTAAGTAGGTTCCATGCATAAACCTCTTTAAATGACCTTGTTTGAGAAAGAAAAACAGGAATAGGCTTACTTTTCGAGTTAAAGCCAAATTGGTATTTTTGCTATAAAATGAATTCCTTCAGTCAAAACAAGTTCAAACTCCTATGTCCTTCATATATATCCATTCTAAGAAGGTTCTATGCATAAACCTCTTTAAATGACCTTGTTTGAGAAAGAAAAACAGGAATAGCCTTCTTTTGCGGAGTTAAGTCGAAATTCGGATTTTTGCTTATAAATACCAATTCCTTCAGTCAAAACCAGTTCAAACTCATTTGTCCTTCATATATATCAATTCTAAGTAGGTTCCATGCATAAACCTCTTTAAATGACCTTGTTTGAGAAAGAAAAACAGGAATAGGCTTACTTTTCGAGTTAAAGCCAAATTGGTATTTTTGCTATAAAATGAATTCCTTCAGTCAAAACAAGTTCAAACTCCTATGTCCTTCATATATATCCATTCTAAGAAGGTTCCATGCATAAACCTCTTTAAATGACCTTGTATGAGAAAGAAAAACAGGAATAGCCTTACTTTTGCGAGTTAAGGCCAAATTGGTATTTTTAATATGAACACAAATTCCTTCAGTCACAACATGGTCAAACTAATTTGTACTTAATATATATAAATTCTAAGTAGGTTCCATGCATAAACCTCTTTAAATGACCTTGTTTGAGCAAGAAAAACAGGAATAGCCTTACTTTTGCGAGTTAAAGCCAAATTGGTATTTTTGCTATAAAATGAATTCCTTCAGTCAAAACAAGTTCAAACTCCTATGTCCTTCATATATATCCATTCTAAGAAGGTTCCATGCATAAACCTCCTTAAATGACCTTGTTTGAGAAAGAAAAACAGGAAAAGCCTTACTTTTGCGAGTTAAAGCCAAATTGGTATTTTCACTATAAAATGAATTCCTTCAGTCAAAACAAGTTCAAACTCATTTGTCCTTCATATATATCAATTATAAGTAGGTTCCATGCATAAACCTCTTTAAATGACCTTGTATGAGAAAGAAAAACAGGAATAGCCTTACTTTTGCGAGTTAAATCGAAATTCGGATTTTTGCTTATAAACACCAATTCCTTCAGTCAAAACAAGTTCAAACTCATTTGTCCTTCATATATATCAATTCTAAGTAGGTTCCATGCATAAACCTCTTTAAATGACCTTGTTTGAGAAAGGAAAACAGGAATAGGCTTACTTTTGCGAGTTAAAGCCAAATTTGTATTTTTGCTATAAAATGAATTCCTTCAGTCAAAACAAGTTCAAACTCCTATGTCCTTCATATATATCCATTCTAAGAAGGTTCTATGCATAAACCTCTTTAAATGACCTTGTTTGAGAAAGAAAAACAGGAATAGCCTTCTTTTGCGGAGTTAAGTTGAAATTCGGATTTTTGCTTATAAATACCAATTCCTTCAGTCAAAACCAGTTCAAACTCATTTGTCCTTCATATATATCAATTCTAAGTAGGTTCCATGCATAAACCTCTTTAAATGACCTTGTATGAGAAAGAAAAACAGGAATAGGCTTACTTTTGCGAGTTAAAGCCAAATTGGTATTTTTGCTATAAAATGAATTCCTTCAGTCAAAACAAGTTCAAACTCCTATGTCCTTCATATATATCCATTCCAAGAAGGTTCTATGCATAAACCTCTTTAAATGACCTTGTTTGAGAAAGAAAAACAGGAATAGCCTTCTTTTGCGGAGTTAAGTCGAAATTCGGATTTTTTGCTTATAAATACCAATTCCTTCAGTCAAAACCGGTTCAAACTTATTTGTCCTTCATATATATCAATTCTAAGTAGGTTCCATGCATAAACCTCTTTAAATGACCTTGTTTGAGAAAGAAAAACAGGAATAGGCTTACTTTTGCGAGTTAAAGCCAAATTGGTATTTTTGCTATAAAATGAATTCCTTAAGTCAAAACAAGTTCAAACTCCTATGTCCTTCATATATATCCATTCTAAGAAGGTTCCATGCATAAACCTCTTTAAATGACCTTGTATGAGAAAGAAAAACAGGAATAGCCTTACTTTTGCGAGTTAAGGCCAAATTGGTATTTTTAATATAAACACAAATTCCTTCAGTCACAACAAGTTCAAACTCATTTGTCCTTCATATATATCAATTCTAAGTAGGTTCCATGCATAAAACTCTTTAAATGACCTTGTTTGAGAAAGAAAAACAGGAATAGCCTTACTTTTGCGAGTTAAGGCCAAATTTGTATTTTTGCTATAATCACAAATGCCTTCAGTCAAAACAAGTTCAAACTCCTTTGTCCTTCATATATATCCATTCTAAGAAGGTTCTATGCATAAACCTCTTTAAATGACCTTGTTTGAGAAAGAAAAACAGGAATAGCCTTCTTTTGCGGAGTTAAGTCGAAATTCGGATTTTTGCTTATAAATACCAATTCCTTCAGTCAAAACCAGTTCAAACTCATTTGTCCTTCATATATATCAATTCTAAGTAGGTTCCATGCATAAACCTCTTTAAATGACCTTGTTTGAGAAAGAAAAACAGGAATAGGCTTACTTTTCGAGTTAAAGCCAAATTGGTATTTTTGCTATAAAATGAATTCCTTCAGTCAAAACAAGTTCAAACTCCTATGTCCTTCATATATATCCATTCTAAGAAGGTTACATGCATAAACCTCCTTAAATGACCTTGTTTGAGAAAGAAAAACAGGAAAAGCCTTACTTTTGCGAGTTAAAGCCAAATTGGTATTTTCACTATAAAATGAATTCCTTCAGTCAAAACAAGTTCAAACTCATTTGTCCTTCATATATATCAATTATAAGTAGGTTCCATGCATAAACCTCTTTAAATGACCTTGTATGAGAAAGAAAAACAGGAATAGCCTTACTTTTGCGAGTTAAGTCGAAATTCGGATTTTTGCTTATAAACACCAATTCCTTCAGTCAAAACCAGTTCAAACTCATTTGTCCTTCATATATATCAATTCTAAGTAGGTTCCATGCATAAACCTCTTTAAATGACCTTGTTTGAGAAAGGAAAACAGGAATAGGCTTACTTTTGCGAGTTAAAGCCAAATTTGTATTTTTGCTATAAAATGAATTCCTTCAGTCAAAACAAGTTCAAACTCCTATGTCCTTCATATATATCCATTCTAAGAAGGTTCTATGCATAAACCTCTTTAAATGACCTTGTTTGAGAAAGAAAAACAGGAATAGCCTTCTTTTGCGGAGTTAAGTTGAAATTCGGATTTTTGCTTATAAATACCAATTCCTTCAGTCAAAACCAGTTCAAACTCATTTGTCCTTCATATATATCAATTCTAAGTAGGTTCCATGCATAAACCTCTTTAAATGACCTTGTTTGAGAAAGAAAAACAGGAATAGGCTTACTTTTGCGAGTTAAAGCCAAATTGGTATTTTTGCTATAAAATGAATTCCTTCAGTCAAAACAAGTTCAAACTCCTATGTCCTTCATATATATCCATTCTAAGAAGGTTCCATGCATAAACCTCTTTAAATGATCTTGTTTGAGAAAGTTAAACAGGAAAAGCCTTACTTTTGCGAGTTAAAGCCAAATTGGTATTTTCACTATAAAATTAATTCCTTCAGTCAAAACAAGTTCAAACTCATTTGTCCTTCATATATATCAATTCTAAGTAGGTTCCATGCATAAACCTCTTTAAATGACCTTGTATGAGAAAGAAAAACAGGAATAGGCTTACTTTTGCGAGTTAAAGCCAAATTGGTATTTTTGCTATAAAATGAATTCCTTCAGTCAAAACAAGTTCAAACTCATTTGTCCTTCATATATATCCATTCTAAGAAGGTTCTATGCATAAACCTCTTTAAATGACCTTGTTTGAGAAAGAAAAACAGGAATAGCCTTCTTTTGCGGAGTTAAGTCGAAATTCGGATTTTTTGCTTATAAATACCAATTCCTTCAGTCAAAACCAGTTCAAACTCATTTGTCCTTCATATATATCAATTCTAAGTAGGTTCCATGCATAAACCTCTTTAAATGACCTTGTTTGAGAAAGAAAAACAGGAATAGCCTTACTTTTGCGAGTTAAAGCCAAATTGGTATTTTTACTATAAATGAATTCCTTCAGTCAAAACAAGTTCAAACTCATTTGTCCTTCATATATATCCATTCTAAGAAGGTTCTATGCATAAACCTCTTTAAATGACCTTGTTTGAGAAAGAAAAACAGGAATAGCCTTCTTTTGCGGAGTTAAGTCGAAATTTGGATTTTTGCTTATAAATACCAATTCCTTCAGTCAAAACCAGTTCAAACTCATTTGTCCTTCATATATATCAATTCTAAGTAGGTTCCATGCATAAACCTCTTTAAATGACCTTGTTTGAGAAAGAAAAACAGGAATAGGCTTACTTTTGCGAGTTAAAGCCAAATTGGTATTTTTGCTATAAAATGAATTCCTTCAGTCAAAACAAGTTCAAACTCCTATGTCCTTCATATATATCCATTCTAAGAAGGTTCCATGCATAAACCTCTTTAAATGACCTTGTATGAGAAAGAAAAACAGGAATAGCCTTACTTTTGCGAGTTAAGGCCAAATTGGTATTTTTAATACAAACACAAATTCCTTCAGTCACAACAAGTTCAAACTCATTTGACGTTCATATATATCAATTCTAAGTAGGTTCCATGCATAAAACTCTTTAAATGACCTTGTTTGAGAAAGAAAAACAGGAATAGCCTTACTTTTGCGAGTTAAGGCCAAATTTGTATTTTTGCTATAATCACAAATGCCTTCAGTCAAAACAAGTTCAAACTCCTTTGTCCTTCATATATATCCATTCTAAGAAGGTTCTATGCATAAACCTCTTTAAATGACCTTGTTTGAGAAAGAAAAACAGGAATAGCCTTCTTTTGCGGAGTTAAGTCGAAATTCGGATTTTTGCTTATAAATACCAATTCCTTCAGTCAAAACCAGTTCAAACTCATTTGTCCTTCATATATATCAATTCTAAGTAGGTTCCATGCATAAACCTCTTTAAATGACCTTGTTTGAGAAAGAAAAACAGGAATAGGCTTACTTTTCGAGTTAAAGCCAAATTGGTATTTTTGCTATAAAATGAATTCCTTCAGTCAAAACAAGTTCAAACTCCTATGTCCTTCATATATATCCATTCTAAGAAGGTTCCATGCATAAACCTCTTTAAATGACCTTGTATGAGAAAGAAAAACAGGAATAGCCTTACTTTTGCGAGTTAAGGCCAAATTGGTATTTTTAATATAAACACAAATTCCTTCAGTCACAACAAGTTCAAACTCATTTGACCTTCATATATATCAATTCTAAGTAGGTTCCATGCATAAAACTCTTTAAATGACCTTGTTTGAGAAAGAAAAACAGGAATAGCCTTACTTTTGCGAGTTAAGGCCAAATTTGTATTTTTGCTATAATCACAAATGCCTTCAGTCAAAACAAGTTCAAACTCCTATGTCCTTCATATATATCCATTCTAAGAAGGTTCCATGCATAAACCTCTTTAAATGACCTTGTTTGAGAAAGAAAAACAGGAAAAGCCTTACTTTTGCGAGTTAAAGCCAAATTGGTATTTTCACTATAAAATGAATTCCTTCAGTCAAAACAAGTTCAAACTCATTTGTCCTTCATATATATCAATTATAAGTAGGTTCCATGCATAAACCTCTTTAAATGACCTTGTTTGAGAAAGAAAAACAGGAATAGGCTTACTTTTGCGAGTTAAAGCCAAATTGGTACTTTTGCTATAAAATGAATTCCTTCAGTCAAAACAAGTTCAAACTCCTATGTCCTTCATATATATCCATTCTAAGAAGGTTCTATGCATAAACCTCTTGAAATGACCTTGTTTGAGAAAGAAAAACAGGAATTGCCTTCTTTTGCGGAGTTAAGTCGAAATTCGGATTTTTGCTTATAAATACCAATTCCTTCAGTCAAAACCAGTTCAAACTCATTTGTCCTTCATATATATCAATTATAAGTAGGTTCCATGCATAAACCTCTTTAAATGACCTTGTATGAGAAAGAAAAACAGGAATAGGCTTACTTTTGCGAGTTAAAGCCAAATTGGTATTTTTGCTATAAAATGAATTCCTTCAGTCAAAACAAGTTCAAACTCATTTGTCCTTCATATATATCAATTATAAGTAGGTTCCATGCATAAACCTCTTTAAATGACCTTGTATGAGAAAGAAAAACAGGAATAGGCTTACTTTTGCGAGTTAAAGCCAAATTGGTATTTTTGCTATAAAATGAATTCCTTCAGTCAAAACAAGTTCAAACTCCTATGTCCTTCATATATATCCATTCTAAGAAGGTTCTATGCATAAACCTCTTTAAATGACCTTGTTTGAGAAAGAAAAACAGGAATAACCTTCTTTTGCGGAGTTAAGTCGAAATTCGGATTTTTTGCTTATAAATACCAATTCCTTCAGTCAAAACCAGTTCAAACTTATTTGTCCTTCATATATATCAATTCTAAGTAGGTTCCATGCATAAACCTCTTTAAATGACCTTGTTTGAAAAAGAAAAACAGGAATAGCCTTACTTTTGCGAGTTAAGGCCAAATTTGTATTTTTGCTATAATCACAAATGCCTTCAGTCAAAACAAGTTCAAACTCCTTTGTCCTTCATATATATCCATTCTAAGAAGGTTCTATGCATAAACCTCTTTAAATGACCTTGTTTGAGAAAGAAAAACAGGAATAGCCTTCTTTTGCGGAGTTAAGTCGAAATTCGGATTTTTGCTTATAAATACCAATTCCTTCAGTCAAAACCAGTTCAAACTCATTTGTCCTTCATATATATCAATTCTAAGTAGGTTCCATGCATAAACCTCTTTAAATGACCTTGTTTGAGAAAGAAAAACAGGAATAGGCTTACTTTTCGAGTTAAAGCCAAATTGGTATTTTTGCTATAAAATGAATTCCTTCAGTCAAAACAAGTTCAAACTCCTATGTCCTTCATATATATCCATTCTAAGAAGGTTCCATGCATAAACCTCTTTAAATGACCTTGTATGAGAAAGAAAAACAGGAATAGCCTTACTTTTGCGAGTTAAGGCCAAATTGGTATTTTTAATATGAACACAAATTCCTTCAGTCACAACATGGTCAAACTAATTTGTACTTAATATATATCCATTCTAAGTAGGTTCCATGCATAAACCTCTTTAAATGACCTTGTTTGAGCAAGAAAAACAGGAATAGCCTTACTTTTGCGAGTTAAAGCCAAATTGGTATTTTTGCTATAAAATGAATTCCTTCAGTCAAAACAAGTTCAAACTCCTATGTCCTTCATATATATCCATTCTAAGAAGGTTCCATGCATAAACCTCCTTAAATGACCTTGTTTGAGAAAGAAAAACAGGAAAAGCCTTACTTTTGTGAGTTAAAGCCAAATTGGTATTTTCACTATAAAATGAATTCCTTCCTATCAAAACAAGTTCAAACTCCTATGTCCTTCATATATATCCATTCTAAGAAGGTTCCATGCATAAACCTCCTTAAATGACCTTGTTTGAGAAAGAAAAACAGGAAAAGCCTTACTTTTGCGAGTTAAAGCCAAATTGGTATTTTCACTATAAAATGAATTCCTTCAGTCAAAACAAGTTCAAACTCATTTGTCCTTCATATATATCAATTATAAGTAGGTTCCATGCATAAACCTCTTTAAATGACCTTGTATGAGAAAGAAAAACAGGAATAGCCTTACTTTTGCGAGTTAAGTCGAAATTCGGATTTTTGCTTATAAACACCAATTCCTTCAGTCAAAACCAGTTCAAACTCATTTGTCCTTCATATATATCAATTCTAAGTAGGTTCCATGCATAAACCTCTTTAAATGACCTTGTTTGAGAAAGGAAAACAGGAATAGGCTTACTTTTGCGAGTTAAAGCCAAATTTGTATTTTTGCTATAAAATGAATTCCTTCAGTCAAAACAAGTTCAAACTCCTATGTCCTTCATATATATCCATTCTAAGAAGGTTCTATGCATAAACCTCTTTAAATGACCTTGTTTGAGAAAGAAAAACAGGAATAGCCATCTTTTGCGGAGTAAGTCGAAATTCGGATTTTTTGCTTATAAATACCAATTCCTTCAGTCAAAACCAGTTCAAACTTATTTGTCCTTCATATATATCAATTCTAAGTAGGTTCCATGCATAAACCTCTTTAAATGACCTTGTTTGAGAAAGAAAAACAGGAATAGCCTTACTTTTGCGAGTTAAAGCCAAATTGGTATTTTTACTATAAATGAATTCCTTCAGTCAAAACAAGTTCAAACTCATTTGTCCTTCATATATATCCATTCTAAGAAGGTTCTATGCACAAACCTCTTTAAATGACCTTGTTTGAGAAAGAAAAACAGGAATAGGCTTACTTTTGCGAGTTAAAGCCAAATTGGTATTTTTGCTATAAAATGAATTCCTTCAGTCAAAACAAGTTCAAACTCCTATGTCCTTCATATATATCCATTCTAAGAAGGTTCCATGCATAAACCTCTTTAAATGACCTTGTATGAGAAAGAAAAACAGGAATAGCCTTACTTTTGCGAGTTAAGGCCAAATTGGTATTTTTAATATAAACACAAATTCCTTCAGTCACAACAAGTTCAAACTCATTTGACCTTCATATATATCAATTCTAAGTAGGTTCCATGCATAAAACTCTTTAAATGACCTTGTTTGAGAAAGAAAAACAGGAATAGCCTTACTTTTGCGAGTTAAGGCCAAATTTGTATTTTTGCTATAATCACAAATGCCTTCAGTCAAAACAAGTTCAAACTCCTATGTCCTTCATATATATCCATTCTAAGAAGGTTCCATGCATAAACCTCTTTAAATGACCTTGTTTGAGAAAGAAAAACAGGAAAAGCCTTACTTTTGCGAGTTAAAGCCAAATTGGTATTTTCACTATAAAATGAATTCCTTCAGTCAAAACAAGTTCAAACTCATTTGTCCTTCATATATATCAATTATAAGTAGGTTCCATGCATAAACCTCTTTAAATGACCTTGTTTGAGAAAGAAAAACAGGAATAGGCTTACTTTTGCGAGTTAAAGCCAAATTGGTACTTTTGCTATAAAATGAATTCCTTCAGTCAAAACAAGTTCAAACTCCTATGTCCTTCATATATATCCATTCTAAGAAGGTTCTATGCATAAACCTCTTGAAATGACCTTGTTTGAGAAAGAAAAACAGGAATTGCCTTCTTTTGCGGAGTTAAGTCGAAATTCGGATTTTTGCTTATAAATACCAATTCCTTCAGTCAAAACCAGTTCAAACTCATTTGTCCTTCATATATATCAATTATAAGTAGGTTCCATGCATAAACCTCTTTAAATGACCTTGTATGAGAAAGAAAAACAGGAATAGGCTTACTTTTGCGAGTTAAAGCCAAATTGGTATTTTTGCTATAAAATGAATTCCTTCAGTCAAAACAAGTTCAAACTCATTTGTCCTTCATATATATCAATTATAAGTAGGTTCCATGCATAAACCTCTTTAAATGACCTTGTATGAGAAAGAAAAACAGGAATAGGCTTACTTTTGCGAGTTAAAGCCAAATTGGTATTTTTGCTATAAAATGAATTCCTTCAGTCAAAACAAGTTCAAACTCCTATGTCCTTCATATATATCCATTCTAAGAAGGTTCTATGCATAAACCTCTTTAAATGACCTTGTTTGAGAAAGAAAAACAGGAATAACCTTCTTTTGCGGAGTTAAGTCGAAATTCGGATTTTTTGCTTATAAATACCAATTCCTTCAGTCAAAACCAGTTCAAACTTATTTGTCCTTCATATATATCAATTCTAAGTAGGTTCCATGCATAAACCTCTTTAAATGACCTTGTTTGAGAAAGAAAAACAGGAATAGCCTTACTTTTGCGAGTTAAGGCCAAATTTGTATTTTTGCTATAATCACAAATGCCTTCAGTCAAAACAAGTTCAAACTCCTTTGTCCTTCATATATATCCATTCTAAGAAGGTTCTATGCATAAACCTCTTTAAATGACCTTGTTTGAGAAAGAAAAACAGGAATAGCCTTCTTTTGCGGAGTTAAGTCGAAATTCGGATTTTTGCTTATAAATACCAATTCCTTCAGTCAAAACCAGTTCAAACTCATTTGTCCTTCATATATATCAATTCTAAGTAGGTTCCATGCATAAACCTCTTTAAATGACCTTGTTTGAGAAAGAAAAACAGGAATAGGCTTACTTTTCGAGTTAAAGCCAAATTGGTATTTTTGCTATAAAATGAATTCCTTCAGTCAAAACAAGTTCAAACTCCTATGTCCTTCATATATATCCATTCTAAGAAGGTTCCATGCATAAACCTCTTTAAATGACCTTGTATGAGAAAGAAAAACAGGAATAGCCTTACTTTTGCGAGTTAAGGCCAAATTGGTATTTTTAATATGAACACAAATTCCTTCAGTCACAACATGGTCAAACTAATTTGTACTTAATATATATCCATTCTAAGTAGGTTCCATGCATAAACCTCTTTAAATGACCTTGTTTGAGCAAGAAAAACAGGAATAGCCTTACTTTTGCGAGTTAAAGCCAAATTGGTATTTTTGCTATAAAATGAATTCCTTCAGTCAAAACAAGTTCAAACTCCTATGTCCTTCATATATATCCATTCTAAGAAGGTTCCATGCATAAACCTCCTTAAATGACCTTGTTTGAGAAAGAAAAACAGGAAAAGCCTTACTTTTGTGAGTTAAAGCCAAATTGGTATTTTCACTATAAAATGAATTCCTTCCTATCAAAACAAGTTCAAACTCCTATGTCCTTCATATATATCCATTCTAAGAAGGTTCCATGCATAAACCTCCTTAAATGACCTTGTTTGAGAAAGAAAAACAGGAAAAGCCTTACTTTTGCGAGTTAAAGCCAAATTGGTATTTTCACTATAAAATGAATTCCTTCAGTCAAAACAAGTTCAAACTCATTTGTCCTTCATATATATCAATTATAAGTAGGTTCCATGCATAAACCTCTTTAAATGACCTTGTATGAGAAAGAAAAACAGGAATAGCCTTACTTTTGCGAGTTAAGTCGAAATTCGGATTTTTGCTTATAAACACCAATTCCTTCAGTCAAAACCAGTTCAAACTCATTTGTCCTTCATATATATCAATTCTAAGTAGGTTCCATGCATAAACCTCTTTAAATGACCTTGTTTGAGAAAGGAAAACAGGAATAGGCTTACTTTTGCGAGTTAAAGCCAAATTTGTATTTTTGCTATAAAATGAATTCCTTCAGTCAAAACAAGTTCAAACTCCTATGTCCTTCATATATATCCATTCTAAGAAGGTTCTATGCATAAACCTCTTTAAATGACCTTGTTTGAGAAAGAAAAACAGGAATAGCCATCTTTTGCGGAGTAAGTCGAAATTCGGATTTTTTGCTTATAAATACCAATTCCTTCAGTCAAAACTAGTTCAAACTTATTTGTCCTTCATATATATCAATTCTAAGTAGGTTCCATGCATAAACCTCTTTAAATGACCTTGTTTGAGAAAGAAAAACAGGAATAGCCTTACTTTTGCGAGTTAAAGCCAAATTGGTATTTTTACTATAAATGAATTCCTTCAGTCAAAACAAGTTCAAACTCATTTGTCCTTCATATATATCCATTCTAAGAAGGTTCTATGCACAAACCTCTTTAAATGACCTTGTTTGAGAAAGAAAAACAGGAATAGGCTTACTTTTGCGAGTTAAAGCCAAATTGGTATTTTTGCTATAAAATGAATTCCTTCAGTCAAAACAAGTTCAAACTCCTATGTCCTTCATATATATCCATTCTAAGAAGGTTCCATGCATAAACCTCTTTAAATGACCTTGTATGAGAAAGAAAAACAGGAATAGCCTTACTTTTGCGAGTTAAGGCCAAATTGGTATTTTTAATATAAACACAAATTCCTTCAGTCACAACAAGTTCAAACTCATTTGTCCTTCATATATATCAATTCTAAGTAGGTTCCATGCATAAAACTCTTTAAATGACCTTGTTTGAGAAAGAAAAACAGGAATAGCCTTACTTTTGCGAGTTAAGGCCAAATTTGTATTTTTGCTATAATCACAAATGCCTTCAGTCAAAACAAGTTCAAACTCCTTTGTCCTTCATATATATCCATTCTAAGAAGGTTCTATGCATAAACCTCTTTAAATGACCTTGTTTGAGAAAGAAAAACAGGAATAGCCTTCTTTTGCGGAGTTAAGTCGAAATTCGGATTTTTGCTTATAAATACCAATTCCTTCAGTCAAAACCAGTTCAAACTCATTTGTCCTTCATATATATCAATTCTAAGTAGGTTCCATGCATAAACCTCTTTAAATGACCTTGTTTGAGAATGAAAAACAGGAATAGGCTTACTTTTCGAGTTAAAGCCAAATTGGTATTTTTGCTATAAAATGAATTCCTTCAGTCAAAACAAGTTCAAACTCCTATGTCCTTCATATATATCCATTCTAAGAAGGTTCCATGCATAAACCTCTTTAAATGACCTTGTATGAGAAAGAAAAACAGGAATAGCCTTACTTTTGCGAGTTAAGGCCAAATTGGTATTTTTAATATGAACACAAATTCCTTCAGTCACAACATGGTCAAACTAATTTGTCCTTCATATATATCAATTCTAAGTAGGTTCCATGCATAAACCTCTTTAAATGACCTTGTATGAGAAAGAAAAACAGGAATAGGCTTACTTTTGCGAGTTAAAGCCAAATTGGTATTTTTGCTATAAAATGAATTCCTTCAGTCAAAACAAGTTCAAACTCCTATGTCCTTCATATATATCCATTCTAAGAAGGTTCCATGCATAAACCTCTTTAAATGATCTTGTTTGAGAAAGTTAAACAGGAAAAGCCTTACTTTTGCGAGTTAAAGCCAAATTGGTATTTTCACTATAAAATTAATTCCTTCAGTCAAAACAAGTTCAAACTCATTTGTCCTTCATATATATCAATTCTAAGTAGGTTCCATGCATAAACCTCTTTAAATGACCTTGTATGAGAAAGAAAAACAGGAATAGGCTTACTTTTGCGAGTTAAAGCCAAATTGGTATTTTTGCTATAAAATGAATTCCTTCAGTCAAAACAAGTTCAAACTCCTATGTCCTTCATATATATCCATTCTAAGAAGGTTCTATGCATAAACCTCTTTAAATGACCTTGTTTGAGAAAGAAAAACAGGAATAGCCTTACTTTTGCGAGTTAAAGCCAAATTGGTATTTTTACTATAAATGAATTCCTTCAGTCAAAACAAGTTCAAACTCATTTTTCCTTCATATATATCCATTCTAAGAAGGTTCTATGCATAAACCTCTTTAAATGACCTTGTTTGAGAAAGAAAAACAGGAATAGCCTTCTTTTGCGGAGTTAAGTCGAAATTTGGATTTTTGCTTATAAATACC
Organism: Odontesthes bonariensis; assembly: GCF_027942865.1. Lineage (NCBI taxonomy): Eukaryota > Metazoa > Chordata > Actinopteri > Atheriniformes > Atherinopsidae > Odontesthes > Odontesthes bonariensis. The sequence continues at coordinate 26,259,676 of NC_134527.1, forward strand.
AATTCCTTCAGTCAAAACCAGTTCAAACTCATTTGTCCTTCATATATATCAATTCTAAGTAGGTTCCATGCATAAACCTCTTTAAATGACCTTGTTTGAGAAAGAAAAACAGGAATAGCCTTACTTTTGCGAGTTAAGGCCAAATTTGTATTTTTGCTATAATCACAAATGCCTTCAGTCAAAACAAGTTCAAACTCCTTTGTCCTTCATATATATCCATTCTAAGAAGGTTCTATGCATAAACCTCTTTAAATGACCTTGTTTGAGAAAGAAAAACAGGAATAGGCTTACTTTTGCGAGTTAAAGCCAAATTGGTATTTTTGCTATAAAATGAATTCCTTCAGTCAAAACAAGTTCAAACTCCTTTGTCCTTCATATATATCCATTCTAAGAAGGTTCTATGCATAAACCTCTTTAAATGATCTTGTTTGAGAAAGTTAAACAGGAAAAGCCTTACTTTTGCGAGTTAAAGCCAAATTGGTATTTTCACTATAAAATTAATTCCTTCAGTCAAAACAAGTTCAAACTCATTTGTCCTTCATATATATCAATTCTAAGTAGGTTCCATGCATAAACCTCTTTAAATGACCTTGTATGAGAAAGAAAAACAGGAATAGGCTTACTTTTGCGAGTTAAAGCCAAATTGGTATTTTTGCTATAAAATGAATTCCTTCAGTCAAAACAAGTTCAAACTCATTTGTCCTTCATATATATCCATTCTAAGAAGGTTCTATGCATAAACCTCTTTAAATGACCTTGTTTGAGAAAGAAAAACAGGAATAGCCTTCTTTTGCGGAGTTAAGTCGAAATTCGGATTTTTTGCTTATAAATACCAATTCCTTCAGTCAAAACCAGTTCAAACTCATTTGTCCTTCATATATATCAATTCTAAGTAGGTTCCATGCATAAACCTCTTTAAATGACCTTGTTTGAGAAAGAAAAACAGGAATAGCCTTACTTTTGCGAGTTAAAGCCAAATTGGTATTTTTACTATAAATGAATTCCTTCAGTCAAAACAAGTTCAAACTCATTTGTCCTTCATATATATCCATTCTAAGAAGGTTCTATGCATAAACCTCTTTAAATGACCTTGTTTGAGAAAGAAAAACAGGAATAGCCTTCTTTTGCGGAGTTAAGTCGAAATTCGGATTTTTGCTTATAAATACCAATTCCTTCAGTCAAAACCAGTTCAAACTCATTTGTCCTTCATATATATCAATTCTAAGTAGGTTCCATGCATAAACCTCTTTAAATGACCTTGTTTGAGAATGAAAAACAGGAATAGGCTTACTTTTCGAGTTAAAGCCAAATTGGTATTTTTGCTATAAAATGAATTCCTTCAGTCAAAACAAGTTCAAACTCCTATGTCCTTCATATATATCCATTCTAAGAAGGTTCCATGCATAAACCTCTTTAAATGACCTTGTATGAGAAAGAAAAACAGGAATAGCCTTACTTTTGCGAGTTAAGGCCAAATTGGTATTTTTAATATGAACACAAATTCCTTCAGTCACAACATGGTCAAACTAATTTGTCCTTCATATATATCAATTCTAAGTAGGTTCCATGCATAAACCTCTTTAAATGACCTTGTATGAGAAAGAAAAACAGGAATAGGCTTACTTTTGCGAGTTAAAGCCAAATTGGTATTTTTGCTATAAAATGAATTCCTTCAGTCAAAACAAGTTCAAACTCCTATGTCCTTCATATATATCCATTCTAAGAAGGTTCCATGCATAAACCTCTTTAAATGATCTTGTTTGAGAAAGTTAAACAGGAAAAGCCTTACTTTTGCGAGTTAAAGCCAAATTGGTATTTTCACTATAAAATTAATTCCTTCAGTCAAAACAAGTTCAAACTCATTTGTCCTTCATATATATCAATTCTAAGTAGGTTCCATGCATAAACCTCTTTAAATGACCTTGTATGAGAAAGAAAAACAGGAATAGGCTTACTTTTGCGAGTTAAAGCCAAATTGGTATTTTTGCTATAAAATGAATTCCTTCAGTCAAAACAAGTTCAAACTCCTATGTCCTTCATATATATCCATTCTAAGAAGGTTCTATGCATAAACCTCTTTAAATGACCTTGTTTGAGAAAGAAAAACAGGAATAGCCTTACTTTTGCGAGTTAAAGCCAAATTGGTATTTTTACTATAAATGAATTCCTTCAGTCAAAACAAGTTCAAACTCATTTTTCCTTCATATATATCCATTCTAAGAAGGTTCTATGCATAAACCTCTTTAAATGACCTTGTTTGAGAAAGAAAAACAGGAATAGCCTTCTTTTGCGGAGTTAAGTCGAAATTTGGATTTTTGCTTATAAATACCAATTCCTTCAGTCAAAACCAGTTCAAACTCATTTGTCCTTCATATATATCAATTCTAAGTAGGTTCCATGCATAAACCTCTTTAAATGACCTTGTTTGAGAAAGAAAAACAGGAATAGCCTTACTTTTGCGAGTTAAGGCCAAATTTGTATTTTTGCTATAATCACAAATGCCTTCAGTCAAAACAAGTTCAAACTCCTTTGTCCTTCATATATATCCATTCTAAGAAGGTTCTATGCATAAACCTCTTTAAATGACCTTGTTTGAGAAAGAAAAACAGGAATAGGCTTACTTTTGCGAGTTAAAGCCAAATTGGTATTTTTGCTATAAAATGAATTCCTTCAGTCAAAACAAGTTCAAACTCCTTTGTCCTTCATATATATCCATTCTAAGAAGGTTCTATGCATAAACCTCTTTAAATGATCTTGTTTGAGAAAGTTAAACAGGAAAAGCCTTACTTTTGCGAGTTAAAGCCAAATTGGTATTTTCACTATAAAATTAATTCCTTCAGTCAAAACAAGTTCAAACTCATTTGTCCTTCATATATATCAATTCTAAGTAGGTTCCATGCATAAACCTCTTTAAATGACCTTGTATGAGAAAGAAAAACAGGAATAGGCTTACTTTTGCGAGTTAAAGCCAAATTGGTATTTTTGCTATAAAATGAATTCCTTCAGTCAAAACAAGTTCAAACTCATTTGTCCTTCATATATATCCATTCTAAGAAGGTTCTATGCATAAACCTCTTTAAATGACCTTGTTTGAGAAAGAAAAACAGGAATAGCCTTCTTTTGCGGAGTTAAGTCGAAATTCGGATTTTTTGCTTATAAATACCAATTCCTTCAGTCAAAACCAGTTCAAACTCATTTGTCCTTCATATATATCAATTCTAAGTAGGTTCCATGCATAAACCTCTTTAAATGACCTTGTTTGAGAAAGAAAAACAGGAATAGCCTTACTTTTGCGAGTTAAAGCCAAATTGGTATTTTTACTATAAATGAATTCCTTCAGTCAAAACAAGTTCAAACTCATTTGTCCTTCATATATATCCATTCTAAGAAGGTTCTATGCATAAACCTCTTTAAATGACCTTGTTTGAGAAAGAAAAACAGGAATAGCCTTCTTTTGCGGAGTTAAGTCGAAATTTGGATTTTTGCTTATAAATACCAATTCCTTCAGTCAAAACCAGTTCAAACTCATTTGTCCTTCATATATATCAATTCTAAGTAGGTTCCATGCATAAACCTCTTTAAATGACCTTGTTTGAGAAAGAAAAACAGGAATAGGCTTACTTTTGCGAGTTAAAGCCAAATTGGTATTTTTGCTATAAAATGAATTCCTTCAGTCAAAACAAGTTCAAACTCCTATGTCCTTCATATATATCCATTCTAAGAAGGTTCCATGCATAAACCTCTTTAAATGACCTTGTATGAGAAAGAAAAACAGGAATAGCCTTACTTTTGCGAGTTAAGGCCAAATTGGTATTTTTAATACAAACACAAATTCCTTCAGTCACAACAAGTTCAAACTCATTTGACCTTCATATATATCAATTCTAAGTAGGTTCCATGCATAAAACTCTTTAAATGACCTTGTTTGAGAAAGAAAAACAGGAATAGCCTTACTTTTGCGAGTTAAGGCCAAATTTGTATTTTTGCTATAATCACAAATGCCTTCAGTCAAAACAAGTTCAAACTCCTTTGTCCTTCATATATATCCATTCTAAGAAGGTTCTATGCATAAACCTCTTTAAATGACCTTGTTTGAGAAAGAAAAACAGGAATAGCCTTCTTTTGCGGAGTTAAGTCGAAATTCGGATTTTTGCTTATAAATACCAATTCCTTCAGTCAAAACCAGTTCAAACTCATTTGTCCTTCATATATATCAATTCTAAGTAGGTTCCATGCATAAACCTCTTTAAATGACCTTGTTTGAGAAAGAAAAACAGGAATAGGCTTACTTTTCGAGTTAAAGCCAAATTGGTATTTTTGCTATAAAATGAATTCCTTCAGTCAAAACAAGTTCAAACTCCTATGTCCTTCATATATATCCATTCTAAGAAGGTTCCATGCATAAACCTCTTTAAATGACCTTGTATGAGAAAGAAAAACAGGAATAGCCTTACTTTTGCGAGTTAAGGCCAAATTGGTATTTTTAATATAAACACAAATTCCTTCAGTCACAACAAGTTCAAACTCATTTGACCTTCATATATATCAATTCTAAGTAGGTTCCATGCATAAAACTCTTTAAATGACCTTGTTTGAGAAAGAAAAACAGGAATAGCCTTACTTTTGCGAGTTAAGGCCAAATTTGTATTTTTGCTATAATCACAAATGCCTTCAGTCAAAACAAGTTCAAACTCCTATGTCCTTCATATATATCCATTCTAAGAAGGTTCCATGCATAAACCTCTTTAAATGACCTTGTTTGAGAAAGAAAAACAGGAAAAGCCTTACTTTTGCGAGTTAAAGCCAAATTGGTATTTTCACTATAAAATGAATTCCTTCAGTCAAAACAAGTTCAAACTCATTTGTCCTTCATATATATCAATTATAAGTAGGTTCCATGCATAAACCTCTTTAAATGACCTTGTTTGAGAAAGAAAAACAGGAATAGGCTTACTTTTGCGAGTTAAAGCCAAATTGGTACTTTTGCTATAAAATGAATTCCTTCAGTCAAAACAAGTTCAAACTCCTATGTCCTTCATATATATCCATTCTAAGAAGGTTGTATGCATAAACCTCTTGAAATGACCTTGTTTGAGAAAGAAAAACAGGAATTGCCTTCTTTTGCGGAGTTAAGTCGAAATTCGGATTTTTGCTTATAAATACCAATTCCTTCAGTCAAAACCAGTTCAAACTCATTTGTCCTTCATATATATCAATTCTAAGTAGGTTCCATGCATAAACCTCTTTAAATGACCTTGTTTGAGAAAGAAAAACAGGAATAGGCTTACTTTTGCGAGTTAAAGCCAAATTGGTATTTTTGCTATAAAATGAATTCCTTCAGTCAAAACAAGTTCAAACTCCTATGTCCTTCATATATATCCATTCTAAGAAGGTTCCATGCATAAACCTCTTTAAATGACCTTGTATGAGAAAGAAAAACAGGAATAGCCTTACTTTTGCGAGTTAAGGCCAAATTGGTATTTTTAATATAAACACAAATTCCTTCAGTCACAACAAGTTCAAACTCATTTGTCCTTCATATATATCAATTATAAGTAGGTTCCATGCATAAAACTCTTTAAATGACCTTGTTTGAGAAAGAAAAACAGGAATAGCCTTACTTTTGCGAGTTAAGGCCAAATTTGTATTTTTGCTATAATCACAAATGCCTTCAGTCAAAACAAGTTCAAACTCCTTTGTCCTTCATATATATCCATTCTAAGAAGGTTCTATGCATAAACCTCTTTAAATGACCTTGTTTGAGAAAGAAAAACAGGAATAGCCTTCTTTTGCGGAGTTAAGTCGAAATTCGGATTTTTGCTTATAAATACCAATTCCTTCAGTCAAAACCAGTTCAAACTCATTTGTCCTTCATATATATCAATTCTAAGTAGGTTCCATGCATAAACCTCTTTAAATGACCTTGTTTGAGAAAGAAAAACAGGAATAGGCTTACTTTTCGAGTTAAAGCCAAATTGGTATTTTTGCTATAAAATGAATTCCTTCAGTCAAAACAAGTTCAAACTCCTATGTCCTTCATATATATCCATTCTAAGAAGGTTCCATGCATAAACCTCCTTAAATGACCTTGTTTGAGAAAGAAAAACAGGAAAAGCCTTACTTTTGCGAGTTAAAGCCAAATTGGTATTTTCACTATAAAATGAATTCCTTCAGTCAAAACAAGTTCAAACTCATTTGTCCTTCATATATATCAATTATAAGTAGGTTCCATGCATAAAACCTCTTTAAATAACCTTGTATGAGAAAGAAAAACAGGAATAGCCTTACTTTTGCGAGTTAAGTCGAAATTCGGATTTTTGCTTATAAACACCAATTCCTTCAGTCAAAACCAGTTCAAACTCATTTGTCCTTCATATATATCAATTCTAAGTAGGTTCCATGCATAAACCTCTTTAAATGACCTTGTTTGAGAAAGGAAAACAGGAATAGGCTTACTTTTGCGAGTTAAAGCCAAATTTGTATTTTTGCTATAAAATGAATTCCTTCAGTCAAAACAAGTTCAAACTCCTATGTCCTTCATATATATCCATTCTAAGAAGGTTTTATGCATAAACCTCTTTAAATGACCTTGTTTGAGAAAGAAAAACAGGAATAGCCTTCTTTTGCGGAGTTAAGTTGAAATTCGGATTTTTGCTTATAAATACCAATTCCTTCAGTCAAAACCAGTTCAAACTCATTTGTCCTTCATATATATCAATTCTAAGTAGGTTCCATGCATAAACCTCTTTAAATGACCTTGTTTGAGAAAGAAAAACAGGAATAGGCTTACTTTTGCGAGTTAAAGCCAAATTGGTATTTTTGCTATAAAATGAATTCCTTCAGTCAAAACAAGTTCAAACTCCTATGTCCTTCATATATATCCATTCTAAGAAGGTTCCATGCATAAACCTCTTTAAATGATCTTGTTTGAGAAAGTTAAACAGGAAAAGCCTTACTTTTGCGAGTTAAAGCCAAATTGGTATTTTCACTATAAAATTAATTCCTTCGGTCAAAACAAGTTCAAACTCATTTGTCCTTCATATATATCAATTCTAAGTAGGTTCCATGCATAAACCTCTTTAAATGACCTTGTATGAGAAAGAAAAACAGGAATAGGCTTACTTTTGCGAGTTAAAGCCAAATTGGTATTTTTGCTATAAAATGAATTCCTTCAGTCAAAACAAGTTCAAACTCCTATGTCCTTCATATATATCCATTCTAAGAAGGTTCTATGCATAAACCTCTTTAAATGACCTTGTTTGAGAAAGAAAAACAGGAATAGCCTTACTTTTGCGAGTTAAAGCCAAATTGGTATTTTTACTATAAATGAATTCCTTCAGTCAAAACAAGTTCAAACTCATTTGTCCTTCATATATATCCATTCTAAGAAGGTTCTATGCATAAACCTCTTTAAATGACCTTGTTTGAGAAAGAAAAACAGGAATAGCCTTCTTTTGCGGAGTTAAGTCGAAATTTGGATTTTTGCTTATAAATACCAATTCCTTCAGTCAAAACCAGTTCAAACTCATTTGTCCTTCATATATATCAATTCTAAGTAGGTTCCATGCATAAACCTCTTTAAATGACCTTGTTTGAGAAAGAAAAACAGGAATAGGCTTACTTTTGCGAGTTAAAGCCAAATTGGTATTTTTGCTATAAAATGAATTCCTTCAGTCAAAACAAGTTCAAACTCCTATGTCCTTCATATATATCCATTCTAAGAAGGTTCCATGCATAAACCTCTTTAAATGACCTTGTATGAGAAAGAAAAACAGGAATAGCCTTACTTTTGCGAGTTAAGGCCAAATTGGTATTTTTAATACAAACACAAATTCCTTCAGTCACAACAAGTTCAAACTCATTTGACCTTCATATATATCAATTCTAAGTAGGTTCCATGCATAAAACTCTTTAAATGACCTTGTTTGAGAAAGAAAAACAGGAATAGCCTTACTTTTGCGAGTTAAGGCCAAATTTGTATTTTTGCTATAATCACAAATGCCTTCAGTCAAAACAAGTTCAAACTCCTTTGTCCTTCATATATATCCATTCTAAGAAGGTTCTATGCATAAACCTCTTTAAATGACCTTGTTTGAGAAAGAAAAACAGGAATAGGCTTACTTTTGCGAGTTAAAGCCAAATTGGTATTTTTGCTATAAAATGAATTCCTTCAGTCAAAACAAGTTCAAACTCCTATGTCCTTCATATATATCCATTCTAAGAAGGTTCTATGCATAAACCTCTTTAAATGACCTTGTATGAGAAAGAAAAACAGGAATAGCCTTACTTTTGCGAGTTAAGGCCAAATTGGTATTTTTAATATAAACACAAATTCCTTCAGTCACAACAAGTTCAAACTCATTTGTCCGTCATATATATCAATTCTAAGTAGGTTCCATGCATAAACCTCTTTAAATGACCTTGTATGAGAAAGAAAAACAGGAATAGCCTTACTTTTGCGAGTTAAGGCCAAATTGGTATTTTTAATATAAACACAAATTCCTTCAGTCACAACAAGTTCAAACTCATTTGACCTTCATATATATCAATTCTAAGTAGGTTCCATGCATAAAACTCTTTAAATGACCTTGTTTGAGAAAGAAAAACAGGAATAGCCTTACTTTGCGAGTTAAGGCCAAATTTGTATTTTTGCTATAATCACAAATGCCTTCAGTCAAAACAAGTTCAAACTCCTATGTCCTTCATATATATCCATTCTAAGAAGGTTCCATGCATAAACCTCTTTAAATGACCTTGTTTGAGAAAGAAAAACAGGAAAAGCCTTACTTTTGCGAGTTAAAGCCAAATTGGTATTTTCACTATAAAATGAATTCCTTCAGTCAAAACAAGTTCAAACTCATTTGTCCTTCATATATATCAATTATAAGTAGGTTCCATGCATAAACCTCTTTAAATGACCTTGTATGAGAAAGAAAAACAGGAATAGCCTTACTTTTGCGAGTTAAGTCGAAATTCGGATTTTTGCTTATAAACACCAATTCCTTCAGTCAAAACCAGTTCAAACTCATTTTCCTTCATATACATCAATTCTAAGTAGGTTCCATGCATAAACCTCTTTAAATGACCTTGTTTGAGAAAGGAAAACAGGAATAGGCTTACTTTTGCGAGTTAAAGCCAAATTTGTATTTTTGCTATAAAATGAATTCCTTCAGTCAAAACAAGTTCAAACTCCTATGTCCTTCATATATATCCATTCTAAGAAGGTTCTATGCATAAACCTCTTTAAATGACCTTGTTTGAGAAAGAAAAACAGGAATAGCCTTCTTTTGCGGAGTTAAGTTGAAATTCGGATTTTTGCTTATAAATACCAATTCCTTCAGTCAAAACCAGTTCAAACTCATTAGTCCTTCATATATATCAATTCTAAGTAGGTTCCATGCATAAACCTCTTTAAATGACCTTGTTTGAGAAAGAAAAACAGGAATAGGCTTACTTTTGCGAGTTAAAGCCAAATTGGTATTTTTGCTATAAAATGAATTCCTTCAGTCAAAACAAGTTCAAACTCCAATGTCCTTCATATATATCCATTCTAAGAAGGTTCTATGCATAAACCTCTTTAAATGACCTTGTTTGAGAAAGAAAAACAGGAATAGCCTTCTTTTGCGGAGTTAAGTCGAAATTCGGATTTTTTGCTTATAAATACCAATTCCTTCAGTCAAAACCAGTTCAAACTCATTTGTCCTTCATATATATCAATTCTACGTAGGTTCCATGCATAAACCTCTTTAAATGACCTTGTTTGAGAAAGAAAAACAGGAATAGGCTTACTTTTGCGAGTTAAAGCCAAATTGGTATTTTTGCTATAAAATGAATTCCTTCAGTCAAAACAAGTTCAAACTCCTATGTCCTTCATATATATCCATTCTAAGAAGGTTCCATGCATAAACCTCTTTAAATGACCTTGTATGAGAAAGAAAAACAGGAATAGCCTTACTTTTGCGAGTTAAGGCCAAATTGGTATTTTTAATATAAACACAAATTCCTTCAGTCACAACAAGTTCAAACTCATTTGACCTTCATATATATCAATTCTAAGTAGGTTCCATGCATAAAACTCTTTAAATGACCTTGTTTGAGAAAGAAAAACAGGAATAGCCTTACTTTTGCGAGTTAAGGCCAAATTTGTATTTTTGCTATAATCACAAATGCCTTCAGTCAAAACAAGTTCAAACTCCTTTGTCCTTCATATATATCCATTCTAAGAAGGTTCTATGCATAAACCTCTTTAAATGACCTTGTTTGAGAAAGAAAAACAGGAATAGGCTTACTTTTGCGAGTTAAAGCCAAATTGGTATTTTTGCTATAAAATGAATTCCTTCAGTCAAAACAAGTTCAAACTCCTATGTCCTTCATATATATCCATTCTAAGAAGGTTCTATGCATAAACCTCTTTAAATGACCTTGTATGAGAAAGAAAAACAGGAATAGCCTTACTTTTGCGAGTTAAGGCCAAATTGGTATTTTTAATATAAACACAAATTCCTTCAGTCACAACAAGTTCAAACTCATTTGTCCTTCATATATATCAATTCTAAGTAGGTTCCATGCATAAACCTCTTTAAATGACCTTGTATGAGAAAGAAAAACAGGAATAGGCTTACTTTTGCGAGTTAAAGCCAAATTGGTATTTTTGCTATAAAATGAATTCCTTCAGTCAAAACAAGTTCAAACTCCTATGTCCTTCATATATATCAATTCTAAGTAGGTTCCATGCATAAAACTCTTTAAATGACCTTGTTTGAGAAAGAAAAACAGGAATAGCCTTACTTTTGCGAGTTAAGGCCAAATTTGTATTTTTGCTATAATCACAAATGCCTTCAGTCAAAACAAGTTCAAACTCCTTTGTCCTTCATATATATCCATTCTAAGAAGGTTCTATGCATAAACCTCTTTAAATGACCTTGTTTGAGAAAGAAAAACAGGAATAGCCTTCTTTTGCGGAGTTAAGTCGAAATTCGGATTTTTGCTTATAAATACCAATTCCTTCAGTCAAAACCAGTTCAAACTCATTTGTCCTTCATATATATCAATTCTAAGTAGGTTCCATGAATAAACCTCTTTAAATGACCTTGTTTGAGAAAGAAAAACAGGAATAGGCTTACTTTTCGAGTTAAAGCCAAATTGGTATTTTTGCTATAAAATGAATTCCTTCAGTCAAAACAAGTTCAAACTCCTATGTCCTTCATATATATCCATTCTAAGAAGGTTCCATGCATAAACCTCTTTAAATGACCTTGTATGAGAAAGAAAAACAGGAATAGCCTTACTTTTGCGAGTTAAGGCCAAATTGGTATTTTTAATATAAACACAAATTCCTTCAGTCACAACAAGTTCAAACTCATTTGACCTTCATATATATCAATTCTAAGTAGGTTCCATGCATAAAACTCTTTAAATGACCTTGTTTGAGAAAGAAAAACAGGAATAGCCTTACTTTTGCGAGTTAAGGCCAAATTTGTATTTTTGCTATAATCACAAATGCCTTCAGTCAAAACAAGTTCAAACTCCTATGTCCTTCATATATATCCATTCTAAGAAGGTTCCATGCATAAACCTCTTTAAATGACCTTGTTTGAGAAAGAAAAACAGGAAAAGCCTTACTTTTGCGAGTTAAAGCCAAATTGGTATTTTCACTATAAAATGAATTCCTTCAGTCAAAACAAGTTCAAACTCATTTGTCCTTCATATATATCAATTATAAGTAGGTTCCATGCATAAACCTCTTTAAATGACCTTGTATGAGAAAGAAAAACAGGAATAGCCTTACTTTTGCGAGTTAAGGCCAAATTGGTATTTTTAATACAAACACAAATTCCTTCAGTCACAACAAGTTCAAACTCATTTGACCTTCATATATATCAATTCTAAGTAGGTTCCATGCATAAAACTCTTTAAATGACCTTGTTTGAGAAAGAAAAACAGGAATAGCCTTACTTTTGCGAGTTAAGGCCAAATTTGTATTTTTGCTATAATCACAAATGCCTTCAGTCAAAACAAGTTCAAACTCCTTTGTCCTTCATATATATCCATTCTAAGAAGGTTCTATGCATAAACCTCTTTAAATGACCTTGTATGAGAAAGAAAAACAGGAATAGCCTTACTTTTGCGAGTTAAGTCGAAATTCGGATTTTTGCTTATAAACACCAATTCCTTCAGTCAAAACCAGTTCAAACTCATTTGTCCTTCATATATATCAATTCTAAGTAGGTTCCATGCATAAACCTCTTTAAATGACCTTGTTTGAGAAAGAAAAACAGGAATAGGCTTACTTTTGCGAGTTAAAGCCAAATTGGTATTTTTGCTATAAAATGAATTCCTTCAGTCAAAACAAGTTCAAACTCCTTTGTCCTTCATATATATCCATTCTAAGAAGGTTCCATGCATAAACCTCTTTAAATGACCTTGTTTGAGAAAGAAAAACAGGAATAGCCTTACTTTTGCGAGTTAAAGCCAAATTGGTATTTTTGCTATAAAATGAATTCCTTCAGTCAAAACAAGTTCAAACTCCTATGTCCTTCATATATATCCATTCTAAGAAGGTTCCATGCATAAACCTCTTTAAATGACCTTGTTTGAGAAAGAAAAACATGAATAGCCTTATTTTGCGGAGTTAAGTCGAAATTCGGATTTTTGCTTATAAATACCAATTCCTTCAGTCAAAACCAGTTCAAACTCATTTGTCCTTCATATATATCAATTCTAAGTAGGTTCCATGCATAAACCTCTTTAAATGACCTTGTTTGAGAAAGAAAAACAGGAATAGGCTTACTTTTGCGAGTTAAAGCCAAATTGGTATTTTTGCTATAAAATGAATTCCTTCAGTCAAAACAAGTTCAAACTCCTATGTCCTTCATATATATCCATTCTAAGAAGGTTCCATGCATAAACTTCTTTAAATGACCTTGTATGAGAAAGAAAAACAGGAATAGCCTTACTTTTGCGAGTTAAGGCCAAATTGGTATTTTTAATATAAACACAAATTCCTTCAGTCACAACAAGTTCAAACTCATTTGTCCTTCATATATATCAATTCTAAGTAGGTTCCATGCATAAAACTCTTTAAATGACCTTGTTTGAGAAAGAAAAACAGGAATAGCCTTACTTTTGCGAGTTAAGGCCAAATTTGTATTTTTGCTATAATCACAAATGCCTTCAGTCAAAACAAGTTCAAACTCCTTTGTCCTTCATATATATCCATTCTAAGAAGGTTCTATGCATAAACCTCTTTAAATGACCTTGTTTGAGAAAGAAAAACAGGAATAGCCTTCTTTTGCGGAGTTAAGTCGAAATTCGGATTTTTGCTTATAAATACCAATTCCTTCAGTCAAAACCAGTTCAGACTCATTTGTCCTTCATATATATCAATTCTAAGTAGGTTCCATGCATAAACCTCTTTAAATGACCTTGTTTGAGAAAGAAAAACAGGAATAGGCTTACTTTTGCGAGTTAAAGCCAAATTGGTATTTTTGCTATAAAATGAATTCCTTCAGTCAAAACAAGTTCAAACTCCTATGTCCTTCATATATATCAATTCTAAGAAGGTTCCATGCATAAACCTCTTTAAAAGACCTTGTATGAGAAAGAAAAACAGGAATAGCCTTACTTTTGCGAGTTAAGGCCAAATTTGTATTTTTGCTATAATCACAAATGCCTTCAGTCAAAACAAGTTCAAACTCCTTTGTCCTTCATATATATCCATTCTAAGAAGGTTCTATGCATAAACCTCTTTAAATGACCTTGTTTGAGAAAGAAAAACAGGAATAGGCTTACTTTTGCGAGTTAAAGCCAAATTGGTATTTTTGCTATAAAATGAATTCCTTCAGTCAAAACAAGTTCAAACTCATTTGTCCTTCATATATATCAATTATAAGTAGGTTCCATGCATAAACCTCTTTAAATGACCTTGTATGAGAAAGAAAAACAGGAATAGCCTTACTTTTGCGAGTTAAGTCGAAATTCGGATTTTTGCTTATAAACAACAATTCCTTCAGTCAAAACCAGTTCAAACTCATTTGTCCTTCATATATATCAATTCTAAGTAGGTTCCATGCATAAACCTCTTTAAATGACCTTGTTTGAGAAAGGAAAACAGGAATAGGCTTACTTTTGCGAGTTAAAGCCAAATTTGTATTTTTGCTATAAAATGAATTCCTTCAGTCAAAACAAGTTCAAACTCCTATGTCCTTCATATATATCCATTCTAAGAAGGTTCTATGCATAAACCTCTTTAAATGACCTTGTTTGAGAAAGAAAAACAGGAATAGCCTTCTTTTGCGGAGTTAAGTTGAAATTCGGATTTTTGCTTATAAATACCAATTCCTTCAGTAAAAACCAGTTCAAACTCATTTGTCCTTCATATATATCAATTCTAAGTAGGTTCCATGCATAAACCTCTTTAAATGACCTTGTTTGAGAAAGAAAAACAGGAATAGGCTTACTTTTGCGAGTTAAAGCCAAATTGGTATTTTTGCTATAAAATGAATTCCTTCAGTCAAAACAAGTTCAAACTCCTATGTCCTTCATATATATCCATTCTAAGAAGGTTCCATGCATAAACCTCTTTAAATGATCTTGTTTGAGAAAGAAAAACAGGAACAGCCTTCTTTTGCGGAGTTAAGTCGAAATTTGGATTTTTGCTTATAAATACCAATTCCTTCAGTCAAAACCAGTTCAAACTCATTTGTCCTTCATATATATCAATTCTAAGTAGGTTCCATGCATAAACCTCTTTAAATGACCTTGTTTGAGAAAGAAAAACAGGAATAGGCTTACTTTTGCGAGTTAAAGCCAAATTGGTATTTTTGCTATAAAATGAATTCCTTCAGTCAAAACAAGTTCAAACTCCTATGTCCTTCATATATATCCATTCTAAGAAGGTTCCATGCATAAACCTCTTTAAATGACCTTGTATGAGAAAGAAAAACAGGAATAGCCTTACTTTTGCGAGTTAAGGCCAAATTGGTATTTTTAATATAAACACAAATTCCTTCAGTCACAACAAGTTCAAACTCATTTGACCTTCATATATATCAATTCTAAGTAGGTTCCATGCATAAAACTCTTTAAATGACCTTGTTTGAGAAAGAAAAACAGGAATAGCCTTACTTTTGCGAGTTAAGGCCAAATTTGTATTTTTGCTATAATCACAAATGCCTTCAGTCAAAAAAAGTTCAAACTCCTATGTCCTTCATATATATCCATTCTAAGAAGGTTCCATGCATAAACCTCTTTAAATGACCTTGTATGAGAAAGAAAAACAGGAATAGCCTTACTTTTGCGAGTTAAGGCCAAATTGGTATTTTTAATACAAACACAAATTCCTTCAGTCACAACGAGTTCAAACTCATTTGACCTTCATATATATCAATTCTAAGTAGGTTCCATGCATAAAACTCTTTAAATGACCTTGTTTGAGAAAGAAAAACAGGAATAGCCTTACTTTTGCGAGTTAAGGCCAAATTTGTATTTTTGCTATAATCACAAATGCCTTCAGTCAAAACAAGTTCAAACTCCTTTGTCCTTCATATATATCCATTCTAAGAAGGTTCTATGCATAAACCTCTTTAAATGACCTTGTTTGAGAAAGAAAAACAGGAATAGCCTTCTTTTGCGGAGTTAAGTCGAAATTCGGATTTTTCCTTATAAATACCAATTCCTTCAGTCAAAACCAGTTCAAACTCATTTGTCCTTCATATATATCAATTCTAAGTAGGTTCCATGCATAAACCTCTTTAAATGACCTTGTTTGAGAAAGAAAAACAGGAATAGGCTTACTTTTCGAGTTAAAGCCAAATTGGTATTTTTGCTATAAAATGAATTCCTTCAGTCAAAACAAGTTCAAACTCCTATGTCCTTCATATATATCCATTCTAAGAAGGTTCCATGCATAAACCTCTTTAAATGACCTTGTATGAGAAAGAAAAACAGGAATAGCCTTACTTTTGCGAGTTAAGGCCAAATTGGTATTTTTAATATAAACACAAATTCCTTCAGTCACAACAAGTTCAAACTCATTTGACCTTCATATATATCAATTCTAAGTAGGTTCCATGCATAAAACTCTTTAAATGACCTTGTTTGAGAAAAAAAAAACAGGAATAGCCTTACTTTTGCGAGTTAAGGCCAAATTTGTATTTTTGCTATAATCACAAATGCCTTCAGTCAAAACAAGTTCAAACTCCTATGTCCTTCATATATATCCATTCTAAGAAGGTTCCATGCATAAACCTCTTTAAATGACCTTGTTTGAGAAAGAAAAACAGGAAAAGCCTTACTTTTGCGAGTTAAAGCCAAATTGGTATTTTCACTATAAAATGAATTCCTTCAGTCAAAACAAGTTCAAACTCATTTGTCCTTCATATATATCAATTATAAGTAGGTTCCATGCATAAACCTCTTTAAATGACCTTGTATGAGAAAGAAAAACAGGAATAGCCTTACTTTTGCGAGTTAAGGCCAAATTGGTATTTTTAATACAAACACAAATTCCTTCAGTCACAACAAGTTCAAACTCATTTGACCTTCATATATATCAATTCTAAGTAGGTTCCATGCATAAAACTCTTTAAATGACCTTGTTTGAGAAAGAAAAACAGGAATAGCCTTACTTTTGCGAGTTAAGGCCAAATTTGTATTTTTGCTATAATCACAAATGCCTTCAGTCAAAACAAGTTCAAACTCCTTTGTCCTTCATATATATCCATTCTAAGAAGGTTCTATGCATAAACCTCTTTAAATGACCTTGTATGAGAAAGAAAAACAGGAATAGCCTTACTTTTGCGAGTTAAGTCGAAATTCGGATTTTTGCTTATAAACACCAATTCCTTCAGTCAAAACCAGTTCAAACTCATTTGTCCTTCATATATATCAATTCTAAGTAGGTTCCATGCATAAACCTCTTTAAATGACCTTGTTTGAGAAAGAAAAACAGGAATAGGCTTACTTTTGCGAGTTAAAGCCAAATTGGTATTTTTGCTATAAAATGAATTCCTTCAGTCAAAACAAGTTCAAACTCCTTTGTCCTTCATATATATCCATTCTAAGAAGGTTCCATGCATAAACCTCTTTAAATGACCTTGTTTGAGAAAGAAAAACAGGAATAGCCTTACTTTTGCGAGTTAAAGCCAAATTGGTATTTTTGCTATAAAATGAATTCCTTCAGTCAAAACAAGTTCAAACTCCTATGTCCTTCATATATATCCATTCTAAGAAGGTTCCATGCATAAACCTCTTTAAATGACCTTGTTTGAGAAAGAAAAACATGAATAGCCTTATTTTGCGGAGTTAAGTCGAAATTCGGATTTTTGCTTATAAATACCAATTCCTTCAGTCAAAACCAGTTCAAACTCATTTGTCCTTCATATATATCAATTCTAAGTAGGTTCCATGCATAAACCTCTTTAAATGACCTTGTTTGAGAAAGAAAAACAGGAATAGGCTTACTTTTGCGAGTTAAAGCCAAATTGGTATTTTTGCTATAAAATGAATTCCTTCAGTCAAAACAAGTTCAAACTCCTATGTCCTTCATATATATCCATTCTAAGAAGGTTCCATGCATAAACTTCTTTAAATGACCTTGTATGAGAAAGAAAAACAGGAATAGCCTTACTTTTGCGAGTTAAGGCCAAATTGGTATTTTTAATATAAACACAAATTCCTTCAGTCACAACAAGTTCAAACTCATTTGTCCTTCATATATATCAATTCTAAGTAGGTTCCATGCATAAAACTCTTTAAATGACCTTGTTTGAGAAAGAAAAACAGGAATAGCCTTACTTTTGCGAGTTAAGGCCAAATTTGTATTTTTGCTATAATCACAAATGCCTTCAGTCAAAACAAGTTCAAACTCCTTTGTCCTTCATATATATCCATTCTAAGAAGGTTCTATGCATAAACCTCTTTAAATGACCTTGTTTGAGAAAGAAAAACAGGAATAGCCTTCTTTTGCGGAGTTAAGTCGAAATTCGGATTTTTGCTTATAAATACCAATTCCTTCAGTCAAAACCAGTTCAGACTCATTTGTCCTTCATATATATCAATTCTAAGTAGGTTCCATGCATAAACCTCTTTAAATGACCTTGTTTGAGAAAGAAAAACAGGAATAGGCTTACTTTTGCGAGTTAAAGCCAAATTGGTATTTTTGCTATAAAATGAATTCCTTCAGTCAAAACAAGTTCAAACTCCTATGTCCTTCATATATATCAATTCTAAGAAGGTTCCATGCATAAACCTCTTTAAAAGACCTTGTATGAGAAAGAAAAACAGGAATAGCCTTACTTTTGCGAGTTAAGGCCAAATTTGTATTTTTGCTATAATCACAAATGCCTTCAGTCAAAACAAGTTCAAACTCCTTTGTCCTTCATATATATCCATTCTAAGAAGGTTCTATGCATAAACCTCTTTAAATGACCTTGTTTGAGAAAGAAAAACAGGAATAGGCTTACTTTTGCGAGTTAAAGCCAAATTGGTATTTTTGCTATAAAATGAATTCCTTCAGTCAAAACAAGTTCAAACTCATTTGTCCTTCATATATATCAATTATAAGTAGGTTCCATGCATAAACCTCTTTAAATGACCTTGTATGAGAAAGAAAAACAGGAATAGCCTTACTTTTGCGAGTTAAGTCGAAATTCGGATTTTTGCTTATAAACAACAATTCCTTCAGTCAAAACCAGTTCAAACTCATTTGTCCTTCATATATATCAATTCTAAGTAGGTTCCATGCATAAACCTCTTTAAATGACCTTGTTTGAGAAAGGAAAACAGGAATAGGCTTACTTTTGCGAGTTAAAGCCAAATTTGTATTTTTGCTATAAAATGAATTCCTTCAGTCAAAACAAGTTCAAACTCCTATGTCCTTCATATATATCCATTCTAAGAAGGTTCTATGCATAAACCTCTTTAAATGACCTTGTTTGAGAAAGAAAAACAGGAATAGCCTTCTTTTGCGGAGTTAAGTTGAAATTCGGATTTTTGCTTATAAATACCAATTCCTTCAGTAAAAACCAGTTCAAACTCATTTGTCCTTCATATATATCAATTCTAAGTAGGTTCCATGCATAAACCTCTTTAAATGACCTTGTTTGAGAAAGAAAAACAGGAATAGGCTTACTTTTGCGAGTTAAAGCCAAATTGGTATTTTTGCTATAAAATGAATTCCTTCAGTCAAAACAAGTTCAAACTCCTATGTCCTTCATATATATCCATTCTAAGAAGGTTCCATGCATAAACCTCTTTAAATGATCTTGTTTGAGAAAGAAAAACAGGAACAGCCTTCTTTTGCGGAGTTAAGTCGAAATTTGGATTTTTGCTTATAAATACCAATTCCTTCAGTCAAAACCAGTTCAAACTCATTTGTCCTTCATATATATCAATTCTAAGTAGGTTCCATGCATAAACCTCTTTAAATGACCTTGTTTGAGAAAGAAAAACAGGAATAGGCTTACTTTTGCGAGTTAAAGCCAAATTGGTATTTTTGCTATAAAATGAATTCCTTCAGTCAAAACAAGTTCAAACTCCTATGTCCTTCATATATATCCATTCTAAGAAGGTTCCATGCATAAACCTCTTTAAATGACCTTGTATGAGAAAGAAAAACAGGAATAGCCTTACTTTTGCGAGTTAAGGCCAAATTGGTATTTTTAATATAAACACAAATTCCTTCAGTCACAACAAGTTCAAACTCATTTGACCTTCATATATATCAATTCTAAGTAGGTTCCATGCATAAAACTCTTTAAATGACCTTGTTTGAGAAAGAAAAACAGGAATAGCCTTACTTTTGCGAGTTAAGGCCAAATTTGTATTTTTGCTATAATCACAAATGCCTTCAGTCAAAAAAAGTTCAAACTCCTATGTCCTTCATATATATCCATTCTAAGAAGGTTCCATGCATAAACCTCTTTAAATGACCTTGTATGAGAAAGAAAAACAGGAATAGCCTTACTTTTGCGAGTTAAGGCCAAATTGGTATTTTTAATACAAACACAAATTCCTTCAGTCACAACGAGTTCAAACTCATTTGACCTTCATATATATCAATTCTAAGTAGGTTCCATGCATAAAACTCTTTAAATGACCTTGTTTGAGAAAGAAAAACAGGAATAGCCTTACTTTTGCGAGTTAAGGCCAAATTTGTATTTTTGCTATAATCACAAATGCCTTCAGTCAAAACAAGTTCAAACTCCTTTGTCCTTCATATATATCCATTCTAAGAAGGTTCTATGCATAAACCTCTTTAAATGACCTTGTTTGAGAAAGAAAAACAGGAATAGCCTTCTTTTGCGGAGTTAAGTCGAAATTCGGATTTTTCCTTATAAATACCAATTCCTTCAGTCAAAACCAGTTCAAACTCATTTGTCCTTCATATATATCAATTCTAAGTAGGTTCCATGCATAAACCTCTTTAAATGACCTTGTTTGAGAAAGAAAAACAGGAATAGGCTTACTTTTC
This sequence comes from Odontesthes bonariensis, assembly GCF_027942865.1. Lineage (NCBI taxonomy): Eukaryota > Metazoa > Chordata > Actinopteri > Atheriniformes > Atherinopsidae > Odontesthes > Odontesthes bonariensis. Next base: position 26,280,149 of record NC_134527.1, read on the forward strand.
GAGTTAAAGCCAAATTGGTATTTTTGCTATAAAATGAATTCCTTCAGTCAAAACAAGTTCAAACTCCTATGTCCTTCATATATATCCATTCTAAGAAGGTTCCATGCATAAACCTCTTTAAATGACCTTGTATGAGAAAGAAAAACAGGAATAGCCTTACTTTTGCGAGTTAAGGCCAAATTGGTATTTTTAATATAAACACAAATTCCTTCAGTCACAACAAGTTCAAACTCATTTGACCTTCATATATATCAATTCTAAGTAGGTTCCATGCATAAAACTCTTTAAATGACCTTGTTTGAGAAAAAAAAAACAGGAATAGCCTTACTTTTGCGAGTTAAGGCCAAATTTGTATTTTTGCTATAATCACAAATGCCTTCAGTCAAAACAAGTTCAAACTCCTATGTCCTTCATATATATCCATTCTAAGAAGGTTCCATGCATAAACCTCTTTAAATGACCTTGTTTGAGAAAGAAAAACAGGAAAAGCCTTACTTTTGCGAGTTAAAGCCAAATTGGTATTTTCACTATAAAATGAATTCCTTCAGTCAAAACAAGTTCAAACTCATTTGTCCTTCATATATATCAATTATAAGTAGGTTCCATGCATAAACCTCTTTAAATGACCTTGTATGAGAAAGAAAAACAGGAATAGCCTTACTTTTGCGAGTTAAGGCCAAATTGGTATTTTTAATACAAACACAAATTCCTTCAGTCACAACAAGTTCAAACTCATTTGACCTTCATATATATCAATTCTAAGTAGGTTCCATGCATAAAACTCTTTAAATGACCTTGTTTGAGAAAGAAAAACAGGAATAGCCTTACTTTTGCGAGTTAAGGCCAAATTTGTATTTTTGCTATAATCACAAATGCCTTCAGTCAAAACAAGTTCAAACTCCTTTGTCCTTCATATATATCCATTCTAAGAAGGTTCTATGCATAAACCTCTTTAAATGACCTTGTATGAGAAAGAAAAACAGGAATAGCCTTACTTTTGCGAGTTAAGTCGAAATTCGGATTTTGGCTTATAAACACCAATTCCTTCAGTCAAAACCAGTTCAAACTCATTTGTCCTTCATATATATCAATTCTAAGTAGGTTCCATGCATAAACCTCTTTAAATGACCTTGTTTGAGAAAGAAAAACAGGAATAGGCTTACTTTTGCGAGTTAAAGCCAAATTGGTATTTTTGCTATAAAATGAATTCCTTCAGTCAAAACAAGTTCAAACTCCTATGTCCTTCATATATATCCATTCTAAGAAGGTTCTATGCATAAACCTCTTTAAATGACCTTGTTTGAGAAAGAAAAACAGGAATAGCCTTCTTTTGCGGAGTTAAGTCGAAATTCGGATTTTTGCTTATAAATACCAATTCCTTCAGTCAAAACCAGTTCAAACTCATTTGTCCTTCATATATATCAATTCTAAGTAGGTTCCATGCATAAACCTCTTTAAATGACCTTGTTTGAGAAAGAAAAACAGGAATAGGCTTACTTTTGCGAGTTAAAGCCAAATTGGTATTTTTGCTATAAAATGAATTCCTTCCGTCAAAACAAGTTCAAACTAATTTGTCCTTAATATATATCAATTCTAAGTAGGTTCCATGCATAAACCTCTTTAAATGACCTTGTTGAGAAAGAAAAACAGGAATAGCCTTACTTTTGCGAGTTAAAGCCAAATTGGTATTTTTGCTATAAAATGAATTCCTTCAGTCAAAACAAGTTCAAACTCCTATGTCCTTCATATATATCCATTCTAAGAAGGTTCCATGCATAAACCTCTTTAAATGACCTTGTTTGAGAAAGAAAAACAGGAATAGCCTTACTTTTGCGAGTTAAAGCCAAATTGGTATTTTTGCTATAAAATGAATTCCTTCAGTCAAAACAAGTTCAAACTCCTATGTCCTTCATATATATCCATTCTAAGAAGGTTCCATGCATAAACCTCTTTAAATGACCTTGTTTGAGAAAGAAAAACATGAATAGCCTTATTTTGCGGAGTTAAGTCGAAATTCGGATTTTTGCTTATAAATACCAATTCCTTGTCAAAACCAGTTAAAACTCATTTGTCCTTCATATATATCAATTCTAAGTAGGTTCCATGCATAAACCTCTTTAAATGACCTTGTTTGAGAAAGAAAAACAGGAATAGCCTTACTTTTGCGAGTTAAGGCCAAATTTGTATTTTTGCTATAATCACAAATGCCTTCAGTCAAAACAAGTTCAAACTCCTTTGTCCTTCATATATATCCATTCTAAGAAGGTTCTATGCATAAACCTCTTTAAATGACCTTGTTTGAGAAAGAAAAACAGGAATAGCCTTCTTTTGCGGAGTTAAGTCGAAATTCGGATTTTTGCTTATAAATACCAATTCCTTCAGTCAAAACCAGTTCAAACTCATTTGTCCTTCATATATATCAATTCTAAGTAGGTTCCATGCATAAACCTCTTTAAATGACCTTGTTTGAGAAAGAAAAACAGGAATAGGCTTACTTTTGCGAGTTAAAGCCAAATTGGTATTTTTGCTATAAAATGAATTCCTTCAGTCAAAACAAGTTCAAACTCCTATGTCCTTCATATATATCCATTCTAAGAAGGTTCTATGCATAAACCTCTTTAAATGACCTTGTTTGAGAAAGAAAAACAGGAATAGCCTTCTTTTGCGGAGTTAAGTCGAAATTCGGATTTTTGCTTATAAATACCAATTCCTTCAGTCAAAACCAGTTCAAACTCATTTGTCCTTCATATATATCAATTCTAAGTAGGTTCCATGCATAAACCTCTTTAAATGACCTTGTTTGAGAAAGAAAAACAGGAATAGGCTTACTTTTGCGAGTTAAAGCCAAATTGGTATTTTTGCTATAAAATGAATTCCTTCCGTCAAAACAAGTTCAAACTAATTTGTCCTTAATATATATCAATTCTAAGTAGGTTCCATGCATAAACCTCTTTAAATGACCTTGTTGAGAAAGAAAAACAGGAATAGCCTTACTTTTGCGAGTTAAAGCCAAATTGGTATTTTTGCTATAAAATGAATTCCTTCAGTCAAAACAAGTTCAAACTCCTATGTCCTTCATATATATCCATTCTAAGAAGGTTCCATGCATAAACCTCTTTAAATGACCTTGTTTGAGAAAGAAAAACATGAATAGCCTTATTTTGCGGAGTTAAGTCGAAATTCGGATTTTTGCTTATAAATACCAATTCCTTCAGTCAAAACCAGTTCAAACTCATTTGTCCTTCATATATATCAATTCTAAGTAGGTTCCATGCATAAACCTCTTTAAATGACCTTGTTTGAGAAAGAAAAACAGGAATAGCCTTACTTTTGCGAGTTAAGGCCAAATTGGTATTTTTAATATAAACACAAATTCCTTCAGTCACAACAAGTTCAAACTCATTTGTCCTTCATATATATCAATTCTAAGTAGGTTCCATGCATAAAACTCTTTAAATGACCTTGTTTGAGAAAGAAAAACAGGAATAGCCTTACTTTTGCGAGTTAAGGCCAAATTTGTATTTTTGCTATAATCACAAATGCCTTCAGTCAAAACAAGTTCAAACTCCTTTGTCCTTCATATATATCCATTCTAAGAAGGTTCTATGCATAAACCTCTTTAAATGACCTTGTTTGAGAAAGAAAAACAGGAATAGCCTTCTTTTGCGGAGTTAAGTCGAAATTCGGATTTTTGCTTATAAATACCAATTCCTTCAGTCAAAACCAGTTCAAACTCATTTGTCCTTCATATATATCTATTCTAAGTAGGTTCCATGCATAAAACTCTTTAAATGACCTTGTATGAGAAAGAAAAACAGGAATAGCCTTACTTTTGCGAGTTAAGTCGAAATTTGGATTTTTGCTTATAAACACCAATTCCTTCAGTCAAAACCAGTTCAAACTCATTTGTCCTTCATATATATCAATTCTAAGTAGGTTCCATGCATAAACCTCTTTAAATGACCTTGTTTGAGAAAGAAAAACAGGAATAGGCTTACTTTTGCGAGTTAAAGCCAAATTGGTATTTTTGCTATAAAATGAATTCCTTCAGTCAAAACAAGTTCAAACTCCTATGTCCTTCATATATATCCATTCTAAGAAGGTTCTATGCATAAACCTCTTTAAATGACCTTGTTTGAGAAAGAAAAACAGGAATAGCCTTCTTTTGCGGAGTTAAGTCGAAATTCGGATTTTTGCTCATAAATACCAATTCCTTCAGTCAAAACCAGTTCAAACTCATTTGTCCTTCATATATATCAATTCTAAGTAGGTTCCATGCATAAACCTCTTTAAATGACCTTGTTTGAGAAAGAAAAACAGGAATAGGCTTACTTTTGCGAGTTAAAGCCAAATTGGTATTTTTGCTATAAAATGAATTCCTTCCGTCAAAACAAGTTCAAACTAATTTGTCCTTAATATATATCAATTCTAAGTAGGTTCCATGCATAAACCTCTTTAAATGACCTTGTTGAGAAAGAAAAACAGGAATAGCCTTACTTTTGCGAGTTAAAGCCAAATTGGTATTTTTGCTATAAAATGAATTCCTTCAGTCAAAACAAGTTCAAACTCCTATGTCCTTCATATATATCCATTCTAAGAAGGTTCCATGCATAAACCTCTTTAAATGACCTTGTTTGAGAAAGAAAAACAGGAATAGCCTTACTTTTGCGAGTTAAAGCCAAATTGGTATTTTTGCTATAAAATGAATTCCTTCAGTCAAAACAAGTTCAAACTCCTATGTCCTTCATATATATCCATTCTAAGAAGGTTCCATGCATAAACCTCTTTAAATGACCTTGTTTGAGAAAGAAAAACATGAATAGCCTTATTTTGCGGAGTTAAGTCGAAATTCGGATTTTTGCTTATAAATACCAATTCCTTGTCAAAACCAGTTAAAACTCATTTGTCCTTCATATATATCAATTCTAAGTAGGTTCCATGCATAAACCTCTTTAAATGACCTTGTTTGAGAAAGAAAAACAGGAATAGCCTTACTTTTGCGAGTTAAGGCCAAATTTGTATTTTTGCTATAATCACAAATGCCTTCAGTCAAAACAAGTTCAAACTCCTTTGTCCTTCATATATATCCATTCTAAGAAGGTTCTATGCATAAACCTCTTTAAATGACCTTGTTTGAGAAAGAAAAACAGGAATAGCCTTCTTTTGCGGAGTTAAGTCGAAATTCGGATTTTTGCTTATAAATACCAATTCCTTCAGTCAAAACCAGTTCAAACTCATTTGTCCTTCATATATATCAATTCTAAGTAGGTTCCATGCATAAACCTCTTTAAATGACCTTGTTTGAGAAAGAAAAACAGGAATAGGCTTACTTTTGCGAGTTAAAGCCAAATTGGTATTTTTGCTATAAAATGAATTCCTTCAGTCAAAACAAGTTCAAACTCCTATGTCCTTCATATATATCCATTCTAAGAAGGTTCTATGCATAAACCTCTTTAAATGACCTTGTTTGAGAAAGAAAAACAGGAATAGCCTTCTTTTGCGGAGTTAAGTCGAAATTCGGATTTTTGCTTATAAATACCAATTCCTTCAGTCAAAACCAGTTCAAACTCATTTGTCCTTCATATATATCAATTCTAAGTAGGTTCCATGCATAAACCTCTTTAAATGACCTTGTTTGAGAAAGAAAAACAGGAATAGGCTTACTTTTGCGAGTTAAAGCCAAATTGGTATTTTTGCTATAAAATGAATTCCTTCCGTCAAAACAAGTTCAAACTAATTTGTCCTTAATATATATCAATTCTAAGTAGGTTCCATGCATAAACCTCTTTAAATGACCTTGTTGAGAAAGAAAAACAGGAATAGCCTTACTTTTGCGAGTTAAAGCCAAATTGGTATTTTTGCTATAAAATGAATTCCTTCAGTCAAAACAAGTTCAAACTCCTATGTCCTTCATATATATCCATTCTAAGAAGGTTCCATGCATAAACCTCTTTAAATGACCTTGTTTGAGAAAGAAAAACAGGAATAGCCTTACTTTTGCGAGTTAAAGCCAAATTGGTATTTTTGCTATAAAATGAATTCCTTCAGTCAAAACAAGTTCAAACTCCTATGTCCTTCATATATATCCATTCTAAGAAGGTTCCATGCATAAACCTCTTTAAATGACCTTGTTTGAGAAAGAAAAACATGAATAGCCTTATTTTGCGGAGTTAAGTCGAAATTCGGATTTTTGCTTATAAATACCAATTCCTTCAGTCAAAACCAGTTCAAACTCATTTGTCCTTCATATATATCAATTCTAAGTAGGTTCCATGCATAAACCTCTTTAAATGACCTTGTTTGAGAAAGAAAAACAGGAATAGCCTTACTTTTGCGAGTTAAGGCCAAATTGGTATTTTTAATATAAACACAAATTCCTTCAGTCACAACAAGTTCAAACTCATTTGTCCTTCATATATATCAATTCTAAGTAGGTTCCATGCATAAAACTCTTTAAATGACCTTGTTTGAGAAAGAAAAACAGGAATAGCCTTACTTTTGCGAGTTAAGGCCAAATTTGTATTTTTGCTATAATCACAAATGCCTTCAGTCAAAACAAGTTCAAACTCCTTTGTCCTTCATATATATCCATTCTAAGAAGGTTCTATGCATAAACCTCTTTAAATGACCTTGTTTGAGAAAGAAAAACAGGAATAGGCTTACTTTTGCGAGTTAAAGCCAAATTGGTATTTTTGCTATAAAATGAATTCCTTCAGTCAAAACAAGTTCAAACTCCTATGTCCTTCATATATATCCATTCTAAGAAGGTTCCATGCATAAACCTCTTTAAATGACCTTGTATGAGAAAGAAAAACAGGAATAGCCTTACTTTTGCGAGTTAAGGCCAAATTGGTATTTTTAATATAAACACAAATTCCTTCAGTCACAACAAGTTCAAACTCATTTGACCTTCATATATATCAATTCTAAGTAGGTTCCATGCATAAAACTCTTTAAATGACCTTGTTTGAGAAAGAAAAACAGGAATAGCCTTACTTTTGCGAGTTAAGGCCAAATTTGTATTTTTGCTATAATCACAAATGCCTTCAGTCAAAACAAGTTCAAACTCCTATGTCCTTCATATATATCCATTCTAAGAAGGTTCCATGCATAAACCTCTTTAAATGACCTTGTATGAGAAAGAAAAACAGGAATAGCCTTACTTTTGCGAGTTAAGGCCAAATTGGTATTTTTAATACAAACACAAATTCCTTCAGTCACAACAAGTTCAAACTCATTTGACCTTCATATATATCCATTCTAAGAAGGTTCTATGCATAAACCTCTTTAAATGACCTTGTATGAGAAAGAAAAACAGGAATAGCCTTACTTTTGCGAGTTAAGTCGAAATTTGGATTTTTGCTTATAAACACCAATTCCTTCAGTCAAAACCAGTTCAAACTCATTTGTCCTTCATATATATCAATTCTAAGTAGGTTCCATGCATAAACCTCTTTAAATGACCTTGTTTGAGAAAGAAAAACAGGAATAGGCTTACTTTTGCGAGTTAAAGCCAAATTGGTATTTTTGCTATAAAATGAATTCCTTCAGTCAAAACAAGTTCAAACTCCTATGTCCTTCATATATATCCATTCTAAGAAGGTTCTATGCATAAACCTCTTTAAATGACCTTGTTTGAGAAAGAAAAACAGGAATAGCCTTCTTTTGCGGAGTTAAGTCGAAATTCGGATTTTTGCTTATAAATACCAATTCCTTCAGTCAAAACCAGTTCAAACTCATTTGTCCTTCATATATATCAATTCTAAGTAGGTTCCATGCATAAACCTCTTTAAATGACCTTGTTTGAGAAAGAAAAACAGGAATAGGCTTACTTTTGCGAGTTAATGCCAAATTGGTATTTTTGCTATAAAATGAATTCCTTCCGTCAAAACAAGTTCAAACTAATTTGTCCTTAATATATATCAATTCTAAGTAGGTTCCATGCATAAACCTCTTTAAATGACCTTGTTGAGAAAGAAAAACAGGAATAGCCTTACTTTTGCGAGTTAAAGCCAAATTGGTATTTTTGCTATAAAATGAATTCCTTCAGTCAAAACAAGTTCAAACTCCTATGTCCTTCATATATATCCATTCTAAGAAGGTTCCATGCATAAACCTCTTTAAATGACCTTGTTTGAGAAAGAAAAACAGGAATAGCCTTACTTTTGCGAGTTAAAGCCAAATTGGTATTTTTGCTATAAAATGAATTCCTTCAGTCAAAACAAGTTCAAACTCCTATGTCCTTCATATATATCCATTCTAAGAAGGTTCCATGCATAAACCTCTTTAAATGACCTTGTTTGAGAAAGAAAAACATGAATAGCCTTATTTTGCGGAGTTAAGTCGAAATTCGGATTTTTGCTTATAAATACCAATTCCTTGTCAAAACCAGTTAAAACTCATTTGTCCTTCATATATATCAATTCTAAGTAGGTTCCATGCATAAACCTCTTTAAATGACCTTGTTTGAGAAAGAAAAACAGGAATAGCCTTACTTTTGCGAGTTAAGGCCAAATTTGTATTTTTGCTATAATCACAAATGCCTTCAGTCAAAACAAGTTCAAACTCCTTTGTCCTTCATATATATCCATTCTAAGAAGGTTCTATGCATAAACCTCTTTAAATGACCTTGTTTGAGAAAGAAAAACAGGAATAGCCTTCTTTTGCGGAGTTAAGTCGAAATTCGGATTTTTGCTTATAAATACCAATTCCTTCAGTCAAAACCAGTTCAAACTCATTTGTCCTTCATATATATCAATTCTAAGTAGGTTCCATGCATAAACCTCTTTAAATGACCTTGTTTGAGAAAGAAAAACAGGAATAGGCTTACTTTTCTGAGTTAAAACCAAATTGGTATTTTTGCTATAAAATGAATTCCTTCAGTCAAAACAAGTTCAAACTCCTATGTCCTTCATATATATCCATTCTAAGAAGGTTCCATGCATAAACCTCTTTAAATGACCTTGTTTGAGAAAGAAAAACAGGAATAGCCTTACTTTTGCGAGTTAAAGCCAAATTGGTATTTTTGCTATAAAATGAATTCCTTCAGTCAAAACAAGTTCAAACTCCTATGTCCTTCATATATATCCATTCTAAGAAGGTTCCATGCATAAACCTCTTTAAATGACCTTGTTTGAGAAAGAAAAACATGAATAGCCTTATTTTGCGGAGTTAAGTCGAAATTCGGATTTTTGCTTATAAATACCAATTCCTTGTCAAAACCAGTTAAAACTCATTTGTCCTTCATATATATCAATTCTAAGTAGGTTCCATGCATAAACCTCTTTAAATGACCTTGTTTGAGAAAGAAAAACAGGAATAGCCTTACTTTTGCGAGTTAAGGCCAAATTTGTATTTTTGCTATAATCACAAATGCCTTCAGTCAAAACAAGTTCAAACTCCTTTGTCCTTCATATATATCCATTCTAAGAAGGTTCTATGCATAAACCTCTTTAAATGACCTTGTTTGAGAAAGAAAAACAGGAATAGCCTTCTTTTGCGGAGTTAAGTCGAAATTCGGATTTTTGCTTATAAATACCAATTCCTTCAGTCAAAACCAGTTCAAACTCATTTGTCCTTCATATATATCAATTCTAAGTAGGTTCCATGCATAAACCTCTTTAAATGACCTTGTTTGAGAAAGAAAAACAGGAATAGGCTTACTTTTCTGAGTTAAAACCAAATTGGTATTTTTGCTATAAAATGAATTCCTTCAGTCAAAACAAGTTCAAACTCCTATGTCCTTCATATATATCCATTCTAAGAAGGTTCCATGCATAAACCTCTTTAAATGACCTTGTTTGAGAAAGAAAAACAGGAATAGCCTTACTTTTGCGAGTTAAAGCCAAATTGGTATTTTTGCTATAAAATGAATTCCTTCAGTCAAAACAAGTTCAAACTCCTATGTCCTTCATATATATCCATTCTAAGAAGGTTCCATGCATAAACCTCTTTAAATGACCTTGTTTGAGAAAGAAAAACATGAATAGCCTTATTTTGCGGAGTTAAGTCGAAATTCGGATTTTTGCTTATAAATACCAATTCCTTCAGTCAAAACCAGTTCAAACTCATTTGTCCTTCATATATATCAATTCTAAGTAGGTTCCATGCATAAACCTCTTTAAATGACCTTGTTTGAGAAAGAAAAACAGGAATAGCCTTACTTTTGCGAGTTTAGGCCAAATTGGTATTTTTAATATAAACACAAATTCCTTCAGTCACAACAAGTTCAAACTCATTTGTCCTTCATATATATCAATTCTAAGTAGGTTCCATGCATAAAACTCTTTAAATGACCTTGTTTGAGAAAGAAAAACAGGAATAGCCTTACTTTTGCGAGTTAAGGCCAAATTTGTATTTTTGCTATAATCACAAATGCCTTCAGTCAAAACAAGTTCAAACTCCTTTGTCCTTCATATATATCCATTCTAAGAAGGTTCTATGCATAAACCTCTTTAAATGACCTTGTTTGAGAAAGAAAAACAGGAATAGCCTTCTTTTGCGGAGTTAAGTCGAAATTCGTATTTTTGCTTATAAATACCAATTCCTTCAGTCAAAACCAGTTCAAACTCATTTGTCCTTCATATATATCAATTCTAAGTAGGTTCCATGCATAAACCTCTTTAAATGACCTTGTTTGAGAAAGAAAAACAGGAATAGGCTTACTTTTCGAGTTAAAGCCAAATTGGTATTTTTGCTATAAAATGAATTCCTTCAGTCAAAACAAGTTCAAACTCCTATGTCCTTCATATATATCCATTCTAAGAAGGTTCCATGCATAAACCTCTTTAAATGACCTTGTATGAGAAAGAAAAACAGGATTAGCCTTACTTTTGCGAGTTAAGGCCAAATTGGTATTTTTAATATGAACACAAATTCCTTCAGTCACAACATGGTCAAACTAATTTGTACTTAATATATATAAATTCTAAGTAGGTTCCATGCATAAACCTCTTTAAATGACCTTGTTTGAGCAAGAAAAACAGGAATAGCCTTACTTTTGCGAGTTAAAGCCAAATTGGTATTTTTGCTATAAAATGAATTCCTTCAGTCAAAACAAGTTCAAACTCATTTGTCCTTCATATATATCAATTATAAGTAGGTTCCATGCATAAACCTCTTTAAATGACCTTGTATGAGAAAGAAAAACAGGAATAGGCTTACTTTTGCGAGTTAAAGCCAAATTGGTATTTTTGCTATAAAATGAATTCCTTCAGTCAAAACAAGTTCAAACTCCTATGTCCTTCATATATATCCATTCTAAGAAGGTTCTATGCATAAACCTCTTTAAATGACCTTGTTTGAGAAAGAAAAACAGGAATAGCCTTCTTTTGCGGAGTTAAGTCGAAATTCGGATTTTTTGCTTATAAATACCAATTCCTTCAGTCAAAACCAGTTCAAACTCATTTGTCCTTCATATATATCAATTCTAAGTAGGTTCCATGCATAAACCTCTTTAAATGACCTTGTTTGAGAAAGAAAAACAGGAATAGCCTTACTTTTGCGAGTTAAAGCCAAATTGGTATTTTTACTATAAATGAATTCCTTCAGTCAAAACAAGTTCAAACTCATTTGTCCTTCATATATATCCATTCTAAGAAGGTTCTATGCATAAACCTCTTTAAATGACCTTGTTTGAGAAAGAAAAACAGGAATAGCCTTACTTTTGCGAGTTAAAGCCAAATTGGTATTTTTGCTATAAAATGAATTCCTTCAGTCAAAACAAGTTCAAACTCCTATGTCCTTCATATATATCCATTCTAAGAAGGTTCCATGCATAAACCTCTTTAAATGACCTTGTTTGAGAAAGAAAAACATGAATAGCCTTATTTTGCGGAGTTAAGTCGAAATTCGGATTTTTGCTTATAAATACAAATTCCTTCAGTCAAAACCAGTTCAAACTCATTTGTCCTTCATATATATCAATTCTAAGTAGGTTCCATGCATAAACCTCTTTAAATGACCTTGTTTGAGAAAGAAAAACAGGAATAGCCTTACTTTTGCGAGTTAAGGCCAAATTGGTATTTTTAATATAAACACAAATTCCTTCAGTCACAACAAGTTCAAACTCCTTTGTCCTTCATATATATCCATTCTAAGAAGGTTCTATGCATAAACCTCTTTAAATGACCTTGTTTGAGAAAGAAAAACAGGAATAGCCTTCTTTTGCGGAGTTAAGTCGAAATTCGGATTTTTGCTTATAAATACCAATTCCTTCAGTCAAAACCAGTTCAAACTCATTTGTCCTTCATATATATCAATTCTAAGTAGGTTCCATGCATAAACCTCTTTAAATGACCTTGTTTGAGAAAGAAAAACAGGAATAGGCTTACTTTTGCGAGTTAAAGCCAAATTGGTATTTTTGCTATAAAATGAATTCCTTCAGTCAAAACAAGTTCAAACTCCTATGTCCTTCATATATATCCATTCTAAGAAGGTTCCATGCATAAACCTCTTTAAATGACCTTGTATGAGAAAGAAAAACAGGAATAGCCTTACTTTTGCGAGTTAAGGCCAAATTGGTATTTTTAATACAAACACAAATTCCTTCAGTCACAACAAGTTCAAACTCATTTGACCTTCATATATATCAATTCTAAGTAGGTTCCATACATAAAACTCTTTAAATGACCTTGTTTGAGAAAGAAAAACAGGAACAGCCTTACTTTTGTGAGTTAAGGCCAAATTTGTATTTTTGCTATAATCACAAATGCCTTCAGTCAAAACAAGTTCAAACTCCTTTGTCCTTCATATATATCCATTCTAAGAAGGTTCTATGCATAAACCTCTTTAAAAGACCTTGTATGAGAAAGAAAAACAGGAATAGCCTTACTTTTGCGAGTTAAGTCGAAATTCGGATTTTTGCTTATAAACACCAATTCCTTCAGTCAAAACCAGTTCAAACTCATTTGTCCTTCATATATATCAATTCTAAGTAGGTTCCATGCATAAACCTCTTTAAATGACCTTGTTTGAGAAAGAAAAACAGGAATAGGCTTACTTTTGCGAGTTAAAGCCAAATTGGTATTTTTGCTATAAAATGAATTCCTTCAGTCAAAACAAGTTCAAACTCCTATGTCCTTCATATATATCCATTCTAAGAAGGTTCTATGCATAAACCTCTTTAAATGACCTTGTTTGAGAAAGAAAAACAGGAATAGCCTTCTTTTGCGGAGTTAAGTCGAAATTCGGATTTGTGCTTATAAATACCAATTCCTTCAGTCAAAACCAGTTCAAACTCATTTGTCCTTCATATATATCAATTCTAAGTAGGTTCCATGCATAAACCTCTTTAAATGACCTTGTTTGAGAAAGAAAAACAGGAATAGGCTTACTTTTCTGAGTTAAAACCAAATTGGTATTTTTGCTATAAAATGAATTCCTTCAGTCAAAACAAGTTCAAACTCCTATGTCCTTCATATATATCCATTCTAAGAAGGTTCCATGCATAAACCTCTTTAAATGACCTTGTTTGAGAAAGAAAAACAGGAATAGCCTTACTTTTGCGAGTTAAAGCCAAATTGGTATTTTTGCTATAAAATGAATTCCTTCAGTCAAAACAAGTTCAAACTCCTATGTCCTTCATATATATCCATTCTAAGAAGGTTCCATGCATAAACCTCTTTAAATGACCTTGTTTGAGAAAGAAAAACATGAATAGCCTTATTTTGCGGAGTTAAGTCGAAATTCGGATTTTTGCTTATAAATACCAATTCCTTCAGTCAAAACCAGTTCAAACTCATTTGTCCTTCATATATATCAATTCTAAGTAGGTTCCATGCATAAACCTCTTTAAATGACCTTGTTTGAGAAAGAAAAACAGGAATAGCCTTACTTTTGCGAGTTTAGGCCAAATTGGTATTTTTAATATAAACACAAATTCCTTCAGTCACAACAAGTTCAAACTCATTTGTCCTTCATATATATCAATTCTAAGTAGGTTCCATGCATAAAACTCTTTAAATGACCTTGTTTGAGAAAGAAAAACAGGAATAGCCTTACTTTTGCGAGTTAAGGCCAAATTTGTATTTTTGCTATAATCACAAATGCCTTCAGTCAAAACAAGTTCAAACTCCTTTGTCCTTCATATATATCCATTCTAAGAAGGTTCTATGCATAAACCTCTTTAAATGACCTTGTTTGAGAAAGAAAAACAGGAATAGCCTTCTTTTGCGGAGTTAAGTCGAAATTCGTATTTTTGCTTATAAATACCAATTCCTTCAGTCAAAACCAGTTCAAACTCATTTGTCCTTCATATATATCAATTCTAAGTAGGTTCCATGCATAAACCTCTTTAAATGACCTTGTTTGAGAAAGAAAAACAGGAATAGGCTTACTTTTCGAGTTAAAGCCAAATTGGTATTTTTGCTATAAAATGAATTCCTTCAGTCAAAACAAGTTCAAACTCCTATGTCCTTCATATATATCCATTCTAAGAAGGTTCCATGCATAAACCTCTTTAAATGACCTTGTATGAGAAAGAAAAACAGGATTAGCCTTACTTTTGCGAGTTAAGGCCAAATTGGTATTTTTAATATGAACACAAATTCCTTCAGTCACAACATGGTCAAACTAATTTGTACTTAATATATATAAATTCTAAGTAGGTTCCATGCATAAACCTCTTTAAATGACTTTGTTTGAGCAAGAAAAACAGGAATAGCCTTACTTTTGCGAGTTAAAGCCAAATTGGTATTTTTGCTATAAAATGAATTCCTTCAGTCAAAACAAGTTCAAACTCATTTGTCCTTCATATATATCAATTATAAGTAGGTTCCATGCATAAACCTCTTTAAATGACCTTGTATGAGAAAGAAAAACAGGAATAGGCTTACTTTTGCGAGTTAAAGCCAAATTGGTATTTTTGCTATAAAATGAATTCCTTCAGTCAAAACAAGTTCAAACTCCTATGTCCTTCATATATATCCATTCTAAGAAGGTTCTATGCATAAACCTCTTTAAATGACCTTGTTTGAGAAAGAAAAACAGGAATAGCCTTCTTTTGCGGAGTTAAGTCGAAATTCGGATTTTTTGCTTATAAATACCAATTCCTTCAGTCAAAACCAGTTCAAACTCATTTGTCCTTCATATATATCAATTCTAAGTAGGTTCCATGCATAAACCTCTTTAAATGACCTTGTTTGAGAAAGAAAAACAGGAATAGCCTTACTTTTGCGAGTTAAAGCCAAATTGGTATTTTTACTATAAATGAATTCCTTCAGTCAAAACAAGTTCAAACTCATTTGTCCTTCATATATATCCATTCTAAGAAGGTTCTATGCATAAACCTCTTTAAATGACCTTGTTTGAGAAAGAAAAACAGGAATAGCCTTACTTTTGCGAGTTAAAGCCAAATTGGTATTTTTGCTATAAAATGAATTCCTTCAGTCAAAACAAGTTCAAACTCCTATGTCCTTCATATATATCCATTCTAAGAAGGTTCCATGCATAAACCTCTTTAAATGACCTTGTTTGAGAAAGAAAAACATGAATAGCCTTATTTTGCGGAGTTAAGTCGAAATTCGGATTTTTGCTTATAAATACAAATTCCTTCAGTCAAAACCAGTTCAAACTCATTTGTCCTTCATATATATCAATTCTAAGTAGGTTCCATGCATAAACCTCTTTAAATGACCTTGTTTGAGAAAGAAAAACAGGAATAGCCTTACTTTTGCGAGTTAAGGCCAAATTGGTATTTTCAATATAAACACAAATTCCTTCAGTCACAACAAGTTCAAACTCCTTTGTCCTTCATATATATCCATTCTAAGAAGGTTCTATGCATAAACCTCTTTAAATGACCTTGTTTGAGAAAGAAAAACAGGAATAGCCTTCTTTTGCGGAGTTAAGTCGAAATTCGGATTTTTGCTTATAAATACCAATTCCTTCAGTCAAAACCAGTTCAAACTCATTTGTCCTTCATATATATCAATTCTAAGTAGGTTCCATGCATAAACCTCTTTAAATGACCTTGTTTGAGAAAGAAAAACAGGAATAGGCTTACTTTTGCGAGTTAAAGCCAAATTGGTATTTTTGCTATAAAATGAATTCCTTCAGTCAAAACAAGTTCAAACTCCTATGTCCTTCATATATATCCATTCTAAGAAGGTTCCATGCATAAACCTCTTTAAATGACCTTGTATGAGAAAGAAAAACAGGAATAGCCTTACTTTTGCGAGTTAAGGCCAAATTGGTATTTTTAATATAAACACAAATTCCTTCAGTCACAACAAGTTCAAACTCATTTGACCTTCATATATATCAATTCTAAGTAGGTTCCATGCATAAAACTCTTTAAATGACCTTGTTTGAGAAAGAAAAACAGGAATAGCCTTACTTTTGCGAGTTAAGGCCAAATTTGTATTTTTGCTATAATCACAAATGCCTTCAGTCAAAACAAGTTCAAACTCCTATGTCCTTCATATATATCCATTCTAAGAAGGTTCCATGCATAAACCTCTTTAAATGACCTTGTATGAGAAAGAAAAACAGGAATAGCCTTACTTTTGCGAGTTAAGGCCAAATTGGTATTTTTAATACAAACACAAATTCCTTCAGTCACAACAAGTTCAAACTCATTTGACCTTCATATATATCAATTCTAAGTAGGTTCCATACATAAAACTCTTTAAATGACCTTGTTTGAGAAAGAAAAACAGGAACAGCCTTACTTTTGCGAGTTAAGGCCAAATTTGTATTTTTGCTATAATCACAAATGCCTTCAGTCAAAACAAGTTCAAACTCCTTTGTCCTTCATATATATCCATTCTAAGAAGGTTCTATGCATAAACCTCTTTAAAAGACCTTGTATGAGAAAGAAAAACAGGAATAGCCTTACTTTTGCGAGTTAAGTCGAAATTCGGATTTTTGCTTATAAACACCAATTCCTTCAGTCAAAACCAGTTCAAACTCATTTGTCCTTCATATATATCAATTCTAAGTAGGTTCCATGCATAAACCTCTTTAAATGACCTTGTTTGAGAAAGAAAAACAGGAATAGGCTTACTTTTGCGAGTTAAAGCCAAATTGGTATTTTTGCTATAAAATGAATTCCTTCAGTCAAAACAAGTTCAAACTCCTATGTCCTTCATATATATCCATTCTAAGAAGGTTCTATGCATAAACCTCTTTAAATGACCTTGTTTGAGAAAGAAAAACAGGAATAGCCTTCTTTTGCGGAGTTAAGTCGAAATTCGGATTTGTGCTTATAAATACCAATTCCTTCAGTCAAAACCAGTTCAAACTCATTTGTCCTTCATATATATCAATTCTAAGTAGGTTCCATGCATAAACCTCTTTAAATGACCTTGTTTGAGAAAGAAAAACAGGAATAGGCTTACTTTTGCGAGTTAAAGCCAAATTGGTATTTTTGCTATAAAATGAATTCCTTCCGTCAAAACAAGTTCAAACTCATTTGTCCTTAATATATATCAATTCTAAGTAGGTTCCATGCATAAACCTCTTTAAATGACCTTGTTGAGAAAGAAAAACAGGAATAGCCTTACTTTTGCGAGTTAAAGCCAAATTGGTATTTTTGCTATAAAATGAATTCCTTCAGTCAAAACAAGTTCAAACTCCTATGTCCTTCATATATATCCATTCTAAGAAGGTTCCATGCATAAACCTCTTTAAATGACCTTGTTTGAGAAAGAAAAACAGGAATAGCCTTACTTTTGCGAGTTAAAGCCAAATTGGTATTTTTGCTATAAAATGAATTCCTTCAGTCAAAACAAGTTCAAACTCCTATGTCCTTCATATATATCCATTCTAAGAAGGTTCCATGCATAAACCTCTTTAAATGACCTTGTTTGAGAAAGAAAAACATGAATAGCCTTATTTTGCGGAGTTAAGTCGAAATTCGGATTTTTGCTTATAAATACCAATTCCTTGTCAAAACCAGTTCAAACTCATTTGTCCTTCATATATATCAATTCTAAGTAGGTTCCATGCATAAACCTCTTTAAATGACCTTGTTTGAGAAAGAAAAACAGGAATAGCCTTACTTTTGCGAGTTAAGGCCAAATTTGTATTTTTGCTATAATCACAAATGCCTTCAGTCAAAACAAGTTCAAACTCCTTTGTCCTTCATATATATCCATTCTAAGAAGGTTCTATGCATAAACCTCTTTAAATGACCTTGTTTGAGAAAGAAAAACAGGAATAGCCTTACTTTTGCGGAGTTAAGTCGAAATTCGGATTTTTGCTTATAAATACCAATTCCTTCAGTCAAAACCAGTTCAAACTCATTTGTCCTTCATATATATCAATTCTAAGTAGGTTCCATGCATAAACCTCTTTAAATGACCTTGTTTGAGAAAGAAAAACAGGAATAGGCTTACTTTTCTGAGTTAAAACCAAATTGGTATTTTTGCTATAAAATGAATTCCTTCAGTCAAAACAAGTTCAAACTCCTATGTCCTTCTTATATATCCATTCTAAGAAGGTTCCATGCATAAACCTCTTTAAATGACCTTGTTTGAGAAAGAAAAACAGGAATAGCCTTACTTTTGCGAGTTAAAGCCAAATTGGTATTTTTGCTATAAAATGAATTCCTTCAGTCAAAACAAGTTCAAACTCCTATGTCCTTCATATATATCCATTCTAAGAAGGTTCCATGCATAAACCTCTTTAAATGACCTTGTTTGAGAAAGAAAAACATGAATAGCCTCATTTTGCGGAGTTAAGTCGAAATTCGGATTTTTGCTTATTAATACCAATTCCTTCAGTCAAAACCAGTTCAAACTCATTTGTCCTTCATATATATCAATTCTAAGTAGGTTCCATGCATAAACCTCTTTAAATGACCTTGTTTGAGAAAGAAAAACAGGAATAGCCTTACTTTTGCGAGTTAAAGCCAAATTTGTATTTTTACTATTAATGAATTCCTTCAGTCAAAACAAGTTCAAACTCATTTGTCCTTCATATATATCCATTCTAAGAAGGTTCTATGCATAAACCTCTTTAAATGACCTTGTTTGAGAAAGAAAAACAGGAATAGCCTTCTTTTGCGGAGTTAAGTCGAAATTCGGATTTTTGCTTATAAATACCAATTCCTTCAGTCAAAACCAGTTCAAACTCATTTGACCTTCATATATATCAATTCTAAGTAGGTTCCATGCATAAACCTCTTTAAATGACCTTGTTTGAGAAAGAAAAACAGGAATAGGCTTACTTTTGCGAGTTAAAGCCAAATTGGTATTTTTGCTATAAAATGAATTCCTTCAGTCAAAACAAGTTAAAACTCCTATGTCCTTCATATATATCCATTCTAAGAAGGTTCCATGCATAAACCTCTTTAAATGACCTTGTATGAGAAAGAAAAACAGGAATAGCCTTACTTTTGCGAGTTAAGGCCAAATTGGTATTTTTAATATAAACACAAATTCCTTCAGTCACAACAAGTTCAAACTCATTTGACCTTCATATATATCAATTCTAAGTAGGTTCCATGCATAAAACTCTTTAAATGACCTTGTTTGAGAAAGAAAAACAGGAATAGCCTTCTTTTGCGGAGTTAAGTCGAAATTCGGATTTTTGCTTATAAATACCAATTCCTTCAGTCAAAACCAGTTCAAACTCATTTGTCCTTCATATATATCAATTCTAAGTAGGTTCCATGCATAAACCTCTTTAAATGACCTTGTTTGAGAAAGAAAAACAGGAATAGGCTTACTTTTCGAGTTAAAGCCAAATTGGTATTTTTGCTATAAAATGAATTCCTTCAGTCAAAACAAGTTCAAACTCCTATGTCCTTCATATATATCCATTCTAAGAAGGTTCCATGCATAAACCTCTTTAAATGACCTTGTATGAGAAAGAAAAACAGGAATAGCCTTACTTTTGCGAGTTAAGGCCAAATTGGTATTTTTAATATGAACACAAATTCCTTCAGTCACAACATGGTCAAACTCATTTGTACTTCATATATATCAATTCTAAGTAGGTTCCATGCATAAACCTCTTTAAATGACCTTGTTTGAGAAAGGAAAACAGGAATAGGCTTACTTTTGCGAGTTAAAGCCAAATTTGTATTTTTGCTATAAAATGAATTCCTTCAGTCAAAACAAGTTCAAACTCCTATGTCCTTCATATATATCCATTCTAAGAAGGTTCTATGCATAAACCTCTTTAAATGACCTTGTTTGAGAAAGAAAAACAGGAATAGCCTTCTTTTGCGGAATTAAGTCGAAATTCGGATTTTTGCTTATAAATACCAATTCCTTCAGTCAAAACCAGTTCAAACTCATTTGTCCTTCATATATATCAATTCTAAGTAGGTTCCATGCATAAACCTCTTTAAATGACCTTGTTTGAGAAAGAAAAACAGGGATAGGCTTACTTTTGCGAGTTAAAGCCAAATTGGTATTTTTGCTATAAAATGAATTCCTTCAGTCAAAACAAGTTCAAACTCCTATGTCCTTCATATATATCCATTCTAAGAAGGTTCCATGCATAAACCTCTTTAAATGATCTTGTTTGAGAAAGTTAAACAGGAAAAGCCTTACTTTTGCGAGTTAAAGCCAAATTGGTATT
Source organism: Odontesthes bonariensis (assembly GCF_027942865.1). NCBI lineage: Eukaryota > Metazoa > Chordata > Actinopteri > Atheriniformes > Atherinopsidae > Odontesthes > Odontesthes bonariensis. Next base: position 26,300,681 of record NC_134527.1, read on the forward strand.
TTCACTATAAAATTAATTCCTTCAGTCAAAACAAGTTCAAACTCATTTGTCCTTCATATATATCCATTCTAAGAAGGTTCTATGCATAAACCTCTTTAAATGACCTTGTTTGAGAAAGAAAAACAGGAATAGCCTTCTTTTGCGGAGTTAAGTCGAAATTCGGATTTGTGCTTATAAATACCAATTCCTTCAGTCAAAACCAGTTCAAACTCATTTGTCCTTCATATATATCAATTCTAAGTAGGTTCCATGCATAAACCTCTTTAAATGACCTTGTTTGAGAAAGAAAAACAGGAATAGGCTTACTTTTCTGAGTTAAAACCAAATTGGTATTTTTGCTATAAAATGAATTCCTTCAGTCAAAACAAGTTCAAACTCCTATGTCCTTCATATATATCCATTCTAAGAAGGTTCCATGCATAAACCTCTTTAAATGACCTTGTTTGAGAAAGAAAAACAGGAATAGCCTTACTTTTGCGAGTTAAAGCCAAATTGGTATTTTTGCTATAAAATGAATTCCTTCAGTCAAAACAAGTTCAAACTCCTATGTCCTTCATATATATCCATTCTAAGAAGGTTCCATGCATAAACCTCTTTAAATGACCTTGTTTGAGAAAGAAAAACATGAATAGCCTTATTTTGCGGAGTTAAGTCGAAATTCGGATTTTTGCTTATAAATACCAATTCCTTCAGTCAAAACCAGTTCAAACTCATTTGTCCTTCATATATATCAATTCTAAGTAGGTTCCATGCATAAACCTCTTTAAATGACCTTGTTTGAGAAAGAAAAACAGGAATAGCCTTACTTTTGCGAGTTTAGGCCAAATTGGTATTTTTAATATAAACACAAATTCCTTCAGTCACAACAAGTTCAAACTCATTTGTCCTTCATATATATCAATTCTAAGTAGGTTCCATGCATAAAACTCTTTAAATGACCTTGTTTGAGAAAGAAAAACAGGAATAGCCTTACTTTTGCGAGTTAAGGCCAAATTTGTATTTTTGCTATAATCACAAATGCCTTCAGTCAAAACAAGTTCAAACTCCTTTGTCCTTCATATATATCAATTCTAAGTAGGTTCCATGCATAAACCTCTTTAAATGACCTTGTTTGAGAAAGAAAAACAGGAATAGGCTTACTTTTCGAGTTAAAGCCAAATTGGTATTTTTGCTATAAAATGAATTCCTTCAGTCAAAACAAGTTCAAACTCCTATGTCCTTCATATATATCCATTCTAAGAAGGTTCCATGCATAAACCTCTTTAAATGACCTTGTATGAGAAAGAAAAACAGGATTAGCCTTACTTTTGCGAGTTAAGGCCAAATTGGTATTTTTAATATGAACACAAATTCCTTCAGTCACAACATGGTCAAACTAATTTGTACTTAATATATATAAATTCTAAGTAGGTTCCATGCATAAACCTCTTTAAATGACTTTGTTTGAGCAAGAAAAACAGGAATAGCCTTACTTTTGCGAGTTAAAGCCAAATTGGTATTTTTGCTATAAAATGAATTCCTTCAGTCAAAACAAGTTCAAACTCATTTGTCCTTCATATATATCAATTATAAGTAGGTTCCATGCATAAACCTCTTTAAATGACCTTGTATGAGAAAGAAAAACAGGAATAGGCTTACTTTTGCGAGTTAAAGCCAAATTGGTATTTTTGCTATAAAATGAATTCCTTCAGTCAAAACAAGTTCAAACTCCTATGTCCTTCATATATATCCATTCTAAGAAGGTTCTATGCATAAACCTCTTTAAATGACCTTGTTTGAGAAAGAAAAACAGGAATAGCCTTCTTTTGCGGAGTTAAGTCGAAATTCGGATTTTTTGCTTATAAATACCAATTCCTTCAGTCAAAACCAGTTCAAACTCATTTGTCCTTCATATATATCAATTCTAAGTAGGTTCCATGCATAAACCTCTTTAAATGACCTTGTTTGAGAAAGAAAAACAGGAATAGCCTTACTTTTGCGAGTTAAAGCCAAATTGGTATTTTTACTATAAATGAATTCCTTCAGTCAAAACAAGTTCAAACTCATTTGTCCTTCATATATATCCATTCTAAGAAGGTTCTATGCATAAACCTCTTTAAATGACCTTGTTTGAGAAAGAAAAACAGGAATAGCCTTACTTTTGCGAGTTAAAGCCAAATTGGTATTTTTGCTATAAAATGAATTCCTTCAGTCAAAACAAGTTCAAACTCCTATGTCCTTCATATATATCCATTCTAAGAAGGTTCCATGCATAAACCTCTTTAAATGACCTTGTTTGAGAAAGAAAAACATGAATAGCCTTATTTTGCGGAGTTAAGTCGAAATTCGGATTTTTGCTTATAAATACAAATTCCTTCAGTCAAAACCAGTTCAAACTCATTTGTCCTTCATATATATCAATTCTAAGTAGGTTCCATGCATAAACCTCTTTAAATGACCTTGTTTGAGAAAGAAAAACAGGAATAGCCTTACTTTTGCGAGTTAAGGCCAAATTGGTATTTTTAATATAAACACAAATTCCTTCAGTCACAACAAGTTCAAACTCCTTTGTCCTTCATATATATCCATTCTAAGAAGGTTCTATGCATAAACCTCTTTAAATGACCTTGTTTGAGAAAGAAAAACAGGAATAGCCTTCTTTTGCGGAGTTAAGTCGAAATTCGGATTTTTGCTTATAAATACCAATTCCTTCAGTCAAAACCAGTTCAAACTCATTTGTCCTTCATATATATCAATTCTAAGTAGGTTCCATGCATAAACCTCTTTAAATGACCTTGTTTGAGAAAGAAAAACAGGAATAGGCTTACTTTTGCGAGTTAAAGCCAAATTGGTATTTTTGCTATAAAATGAATTCCTTCAGTCAAAACAAGTTCAAACTCCTATGTCCTTCATATATATCCATTCTAAGAAGGTTCCATGCATAAACCTCTTTAAATGACCTTGTATGAGAAAGAAAAACAGGAATAGCCTTACTTTTGCGAGTTAAGGCCAAATTGGTATTTTTAATATAAACACAAATTCCTTCAGTCACAACAAGTTCAAACTCATTTGACCTTCATATATATCAATTCTAAGTAGGTTCCATGCATAAAACTCTTTAAATGACCTTGTTTGAGAAAGAAAAACAGGAATAGCCTTACTTTTGCGAGTTAAGGCCAAATTTGTATTTTTGCTATAATCACAAATGCCTTCAGTCAAAACAAGTTCAAACTCCTATGTCCTTCATATATATCCATTCTAAGAAGGTTCCATGCATAAACCTCTTTAAATGACCTTGTATGAGAAAGAAAAACAGGAATAGCCTTACTTTTGCGAGTTAAGGCCAAATTGGTATTTTTAATACAAACACAAATTCCTTCAGTCACAACAAGTTCAAACTCATTTGACCTTCATATATATCAATTCTAAGTAGGTTCCATACATAAAACTCTTTAAATGACCTTGTTTGAGAAAGAAAAACAGGAACAGCCTTACTTTTGCGAGTTAAGGCCAAATTTGTATTTTTGCTATAATCACAAATGCCTTCAGTCAAAACAAGTTCAAACTCCTTTGTCCTTCATATATATCCATTCTAAGAAGGTTCTATGCATAAACCTCTTTAAAAGACCTTGTATGAGAAAGAAAAACAGGAATAGCCTTACTTTTGCGAGTTAAGTCGAAATTCGGATTTTTGCTTATAAACACCAATTCCTTCAGTCAAAACCAGTTCAAACTCATTTGTCCTTCATATATATCAATTCTAAGTAGGTTCCATGCATAAACCTCTTTAAATGACCTTGTTTGAGAAAGAAAAACAGGAATAGGCTTACTTTTGCGAGTTAAAGCCAAATTGGTATTTTTGCTATAAAATGAATTCCTTCAGTCAAAACAAGTTCAAACTCCTATGTCCTTCATATATATCCATTCTAAGAAGGTTCTATGCATAAACCTCTTTAAATGACCTTGTTTGAGAAAGAAAAACAGGAATAGCCTTCTTTTGCGGAGTTAAGTCGAAATTCGGATTTGTGCTTATAAATACCAATTCCTTCAGTCAAAACCAGTTCAAACTCATTTGTCCTTCATATATATCAATTCTAAGTAGGTTCCATGCATAAACCTCTTTAAATGACCTTGTTTGAGAAAGAAAAACAGGAATAGGCTTACTTTTGCGAGTTAAAGCCAAATTGGTATTTTTGCTGTAAAATGAATTCCTTCCGTCAAAACAAGTTCAAACTCATTTGTCCTTAATATATATCAATTCTAAGTAGGTTCCATGCATAAACCTCTTTAAATGACCTTGTTGAGAAAGAAAAACAGGAATAGCCTTACTTTTGCGAGTTAAAGCCAAATTGGTATTTTTGCTATAAAATGAATTCCTTCAGTCAAAACAAGTTCAAACTCCTATGTCCTTCATATATATCCATTCTAAGAAGGTTCCATGCATAAACCTCTTTAAATGACCTTGTTTGAGAAAGAAAAACATGAATAGCCTTATTTTGCGGAGTTAAGTCGAAATTCGGATTTTTGCTTATAAATACCAATTCCTTGTCAAAACCAGTTCAAACTCATTTGTCCTTCATATATATCAATTCTAAGTAGGTTCCATGCATAAACCTCTTTAAATGACCTTGTTTGAGAAAGAAAAACAGGAATAGCCTTACTTTTGCGAGTTAAGGCCAAATTTGTATTTTTGCTATAATCACAAATGCCTTCAGTCAAAACAAGTTCAAACTCCTTTGTCCTTCATATATATCCATTCTAAGAAGGTTCTATGCATAAACCTCTTTAAATGACCTTGTTTGAGAAAGAAAAACAGGAATAGCCTTACTTTTGCGGAGTTAAGTCGAAATTCGGATTTTTGCTTATAAATACCAATTCCTTCAGTCAAAACCAGTTCAAACTCATTTGTCCTTCATATATATCAATTCTAAGTAGGTTCCATGCATAAACCTCTTTAAATGACCTTGTTTGAGAAAGAAAAACAGGAATAGGCTTACTTTTCTGAGTTAAAACCAAATTGGTATTTTTGCTATAAAATGAATTCCTTCAGTCAAAACAAGTTCAAACTCCTATGTCCTTCATATATATCCATTCTAAGAAGGTTCCATGCATAAACCTCTTTAAATGACCTTGTTTGAGAAAGAAAAACAGGAATAGCCTTACTTTTGCGAGTTAAAGCCAAATTGGTATTTTTGCTATAAAATGAATTCCTTCAGTCAAAACAAGTTCAAACTCCTATGTCCTTCATATATATCCATTCTAAGAAGGTTCCATGCATAAACCTCTTTAAATGACCTTGTTTGAGAAAGAAAAACATGAATAGCCTTATTTTGCGGAGTTAAGTCGAAATTCGGATTTTTGCTTATTAATACCAATTCCTTCAGTCAAAACCAGTTCAAACTCATTTGTCCTTCATATATATCAATTCTAAGTAGGTTCCATGCATAAACCTCTTTAAATGACCTTGTTTGAGAAAGAAAAACAGGAATAGCCTTACTTTTGCGAGTTAAAGCCAAATTTGTATTTTTACTATTAATGAATTCCTTCAGTCAAAACAAGTTCAAACTCATTTGTCCTTCATATATATCCATTCTAAGAAGGTTCTATGCATAAACCTCTTTAAATGACCTTGTTTGAGAAAGAAAAACAGGAATAGCCTTCTTTTGCGGAGTTAAGTCGAAATTCGGATTTTTGCTTATAAATACCAATTCCTTCAGTCAAAACCAGTTCAAACTCATTTGACCTTCATATATATCAATTCTAAGTAGGTTCCATGCATAAACCTCTTTAAATGACCTTGTTTGAGAAAGAAAAACAGGAATAGGCTTACTTTTGCGAGTTAAAGCCAAATTGGTATTTTTGCTATAAAATGAATTCCTTCAGTCAAAACAAGTTCAAACTCCTATGTCCTTCATATATATCCATTCTAAGAAGGTTCCATGCATAAACCTCTTTAAATGACCTTGTATGAGAAAGAAAAACAGGAATAGCCTTACTTTTGCGAGTTAAGGCCAAATTGGTATTTTTAATATAAACACAAATTCCTTCAGTCACAACAAGTTCAAACTCATTTGACCTTCATATATATCAATTCTAAGTAGGTTCCATGCATAAAACTCTTTAAATGACCTTGTTTGAGAAAGAAAAACAGGAATAGCCTTCTTTTGCGGAGTTAAGTCGAAATTCGGATTTTTGCTTATAAATACCAATTCCTTCAGTCAAAACCAGTTCAAACTCATTTGTCCTTCATATATATCAATTCTAAGTAGGTTCCATGCATAAACCTCTTTAAATGACCTTGTTTGAGAAAGAAAAACAGGAATAGGCTTACTTTTCGAGTTAAAGCCAAATTGGTATTTTTGCTATAAAATGAATTCCTTCAGTCAAAACAAGTTCAAACTCCTATGTCCTTCATATATATCCATTCTAAGAAGGTTCCATGCATAAACCTCTTTAAATGACCTTGTATGAGAAAGAAAAACAGGAATAGCCTTACTTTTGCGAGTTAAGGCCAAATTGGTATTTTTAATATGAACACAAATTCCTTCAGTCACAACATGGTCAAACTCATTTGTACTTCATATATATCAATTCTAAGTAGGTTCCATGCATAAACCTCTTTAAATGACCTTGTTTGAGAAAGGAAAACAGGAATAGGCTTACTTTTGCGAGTTAAAGCCAAATTTGTATTTTTGCTATAAAATGAATTCCTTCAGTCAAAACAAGTTCAAACTCCTATGTCCTTCATATATATCCATTCTAAGAAGGTTCTATGCATAAACCTCTTTAAATGACCTTGTTTGAGAAAGAAAAACAGGAATAGCCTTCTTTTGCGGAATTAAGTCGAAATTCGGATTTTTGCTTATAAATACCAATTCCTTCAGTCAAAACCAGTTCAAACTCATTTGTCCTTCATATATATCAATTCTAAGTAGGTTCCATGCATAAACCTCTTTAAATGACCTTGTTTGAGAAAGAAAAACAGGGATAGGCTTACTTTTGCGAGTTAAAGCCAAATTGGTATTTTTGCTATAAAATGAATTCCTTCAGTCAAAACAAGTTCAAACTCCTATGTCCTTCATATATATCCATTCTAAGAAGGTTCCATGCATAAACCTCTTTAAATGATCTTGTTTGAGAAAGAAAAACAGGAAAAGCCTTACTTTTGCGAGTTAAAGCCAAATTGGTATTTTCACTATAAAATTAATTCCTTCAGTCAAAACAAGTTCAAACTCATTTGTCCTTCATATATATTAATTATAAGTAGGTTCCATGCATAAACCTCTTTAAATGACCTTGTTTGAGAAAGAAAAACAGGAATAGCCTTACTTTTGCGAGTTAAAGCCAAATTGGTATTTTTGCTATAAAATGAATTCCTTCAGTCAAAACAAGTTCAAACTCCTATGTCCTTCATATATATCCATTCTAAGAAGGTTCCATGCATAAACCTCTTTAAATGACCTTGTTTGAGAAAGAAAAACATGAATAGCCTTATTTTGCGGAGTTAAGTCGAAATTCGGATTTTTGCTTATAAATACCAATTCCTTCAGTCAAAACCAGTTCAAACTCATTTGTCCTTCATATATATCAATTCTAAGTAGGTTCCATGCATAAACCTCTTTAAATGACCTTGTTTGAGAAAGAAAAACAGGAATAGGCTTACTTTTGCGAGTTAAGGCCAAATTTGTATTTTTGCTATAATCACAAATGCCTTCAGTCAAAACAAGTTCAAACTCCTTTGTCCTTCATATATATCCATTCTAAGAAGGTTCTATGCATAAACCTCTTTAAATGACCTTGTTTGAGAAAGAAAAACAGGAATAGCCTTCTTTTGCGGAGTTAAGTCGAAATTCGGATTTTTGCTTATAAATACCAATTCCTTCAGTCAAAACCAGTTCAAACTCATTTGTCCTTCATATATATCAATTCTAAGTAGGTTCCATGCATAAACCTCTTTAAATGACCTTGTTTGAGAAAGAAAAACAGGAATAGGCTTACTTTTGCGAGTTAAAACCAAATTGGTATTTTTGCTATAAAATGAATTCCTTCAGTCAAAACAAGTTCAAACTCCTATGTCCTTCATATATATCAATTCTAAGAAGGTTCCATGCATAAACCTCTTTAAATGACCTTGTTTGAGAAAGAAAAACAGGAATAGCCTTACTTTTGCGAGTTAAAGCCAAATTGGTATTTTTGCTATAAAATGAATTCCTTCAGTCAAAACAAGTTCAAACTCCTATGTCCTTCATATATATCCATTCTAAGAAGGTTCCATGCATAAACCTCTTTAAATGACCTTGTATGAGAAAGAAAAACAGGAATAGCCTTACTTTTGCGAGTTAAGGCCAAATTGGTATTTTTAATATGAACACAAATTCCTTCAGTCACAACATGGTCAAACTAATTTGTCCTTCATATATATCAATTCTAAGTAGGTTCCATGCATAAACCTCTTTAAATGACCTTGTTTGAGCAAGAAAAACAGGAATAGCCTTACTTTTGCGAGTTAAAGCCAAATTGGTATTTTTGCTATAAAATGAATTCCTTCAGTCAAAACAAGTTCAAACTCCTATGTCCTTCATATATATCCATTCTAAGAAGGTTCCATGCATTAACCTCTTTAAATGACCTTGTTTGAGAAAGAAAAACAGGAAAAGCCTTACTTTTGCGAGTTAAAGCCAAATTGGTATTTTCACTATAAAATGAATTCCTTCAGTCAAAACAAGTTCAAACTCATTTGTCCTTCATATATATCAATTATAAGTAGGTTCCATGCATTAACCTCTTTAAATGACCTTGTTTGAGAAAGAAAAACAGGAATAGCCTTACTTTTGCGAGTTAAGTCGAAATTCGGATTTTTGCTTATAAACACCAATTCCTTCAGTCAAAACCAGTTCAAACTCATTTGTCCTTCATATATATCAATTCTAAGTAGGTTCCATGCATAAACCTCTTTAAATGACCTTGTTTGAGAAAGAAAAACAGGAATAGCCTTACTTTTGCGAGTTAAGGCCAAATTTGTATTTTTGCTATAATCACAAATGCCTTCAGTCAAAACAAGTTCAAACTCCTTTGTCCTTCATATATATCCATTCTAAGAAGGTTCTATGCATAAACCTCTTTAAATGACCTTGTTTGAGAAAGAAAAACAGGAATAGCCTTCTTTTGCGGAGTTAAGTCGAAATTCGGATTTTTGCTTATAAATACCAATTCCTTCAGTCAAAACAAGTTCAAACTCCTATGTCCTTCATATATATCCATTCTAAGAAGGTTCCATGCATAAACCTCTTTAAATGACCTTGTTTGAGAAAGAAAAACAGGAATAGCCTTACTTTTGCGAGTTAAAGCCAAATTGGTATTTTTGCTATAAAATGAATTCCTTCAGTCAAAACAAGTTCAAACTCCTATGTCCTTCATATATATCCATTCTAAGAAGGTTCCATGCATAAACCTCTTTAAATGACCTTGTTTGAGAAAGAAAAACATGAATAGCCTTATTTTGCGGAGTTAAGTCGAAATTCGGATTTTTGCTTATAAATACCAATTCCTTCAGTCAAAACCAGTTCAAACTCATTTGTCCTTCATATATATCAATTCTAAGTAGGTTCCATGCATAAACCTCTTTAAATGACCTTGTTTGAGAAAGAAAAACAGGAATAGGCTTACTTTTCGAGTTAAAGCCAAATTGGTATTTTTGCTATAAAATGAATTCCTTCAATCAAAACAAGTTCAAACTCCTATGTCCTTCATATATATCCATTCTAAGAAGGTTCCATGCATAAACCTCTTTAAATGACCTTGTATGAGAAAGAAAAACAGGAATAGCCTTACTTTTGCGAGTTAAGGCCAAATTGGTATTTTTAATATGAACACAAATTCCTTCAGTCACAACATGGTCAAACTAATTTGTACTTAATATATATCAATTCTAAGTAGGTTCCATGCATAAACCTCTTTAAATGACCTTGTTTGAGAAAGAAAAACAGGAATAGGCTTACTTTTGCGAGTTAAAGCCAAATTGGTATTTTTGCTATAAAATGAATTCCTTCCGTCAAAACAAGTTCAAACTCATTTGTCCTTAATATATATCAATTCTAAGTAGGTTCCATGCATAAACCTCTTTAAATGACCTTGTTTGAGAAAGAAAAACAGGAATAGCCTTACTTTTGCGAGTTAAAGCCAAATTGGTATTTTTGCTATAAAATGAATTCCTTCAGTCAAAAAAATTTCAAACTCCTATGTCCTTCATATATATCCATTCTAAGAAGGTTCCATGCATAAACCTCTTTAAATGACCTTGTTTGAGAAAGAAAAACAGGAATAGCCTTACTTTTGCGAGTTAAAGCCAAATTGGTATTTTTGCTATAAAATGAATTCCTTCAGTCAAAACAAGTTCAAACTCCTATGTCCTTCATATATATCCATTCTAAGAAGGTTCCATGCATAAACCTCTTTAAATGACCTTGTTTGAGAAAGAAAAACATGAATAGCCTTATTTTGCGGAGTTAAGTCGAAATTCGGATTTTTGCTTATAAATACCAATTCCTTCAGTCAAAACCAGTTCAAACTCATTTGTCCTTCATATATATCAATTCTAAGTAGGTTCCATGCATAAACCTCTTTAAATGACCTTGTTTGAGAAAGAAAAACAGGAATAGGCTTACTTTTGCGAGTTAAAACCAAATTGGTATTTTTGCTATAAAATGAATTCCTTCAGTCAAAACAAGTTCAAACTCCTATGTCCTTCATATATATCAATTCTAAGAAGGTTCCATGCATAAACCTCTTTAAATGACCTTGTTTGAGAAAGAAAAACAGGAATAGCCTTACTTTTGCGAGTTAAAGCCAAATTGGTATTTTTGCTATAAAATGAATTCCTTCAGTCAAAACAAGTTCAAACTCCTATGTCCTTCATATATATCCATTCTAAGAAGGTTCCATGCATAAACCTCTTTAAATGACCTTGTTTGAGAAAGAAAAACATGAATAGCCTTATTTTGCGGAGTTAAGTCGAAATTCGGATTTTTGCTTATAAATACCAATTCCTTCAGTCAAAACCAGTTCAAACTCATTTTTCCTTCATATATATCAATTCTAAGTAGGTTCCATGCATAAACCTCTTTAAATGACCTTGTTTGAGAAAGAAAAACAGGAATAGCCTTACTTTTGCGAGTTAAGGCCAAATTTGTATTTTTGCTATAATCACAAATGCCTTCAGTCAAAACAAGTTCAAACTCCTTTGTCCTTCATATATATCCATTCTAAGAAGGTTTTATGCATAAACCTCTTTAAATGACCTTGTTTGAGAAAGAAAAACAGGAATAGCCTTCTTTTGCGGAGTTAAGTCGAAATTCGGATTTTTGCTTATAAATACCAATTCCTTCAGTCAAAACCAGTTCAAACTCATTTGTCCTTCATATATATCAATTCTAAGTAGGTTCCATGCATAAACCTCTTTAAATGACCTTGTTTGAGAAAGAAAAACAGGAATAGGCTTACTTTTGCGAGTTAAAACCAAATTGGTATTTTTGCTATAAAATGAATTCCTTCAGTCAAAACAAGTTCAAACTCCTATGTCCTTCATATATATCAATTCTAAGAAGGTTCCATGCATAAACCTCTTTAAATGACCTTGTTTGAGAAAGAAAAACAGGAATAGCCTTACTTTTGCGAGTTAAAGCCAAATTGGTATTTTTGCTATAAAATGAATTCCTTCAGTCAAAACAAGTTCAAACTCCTATGTCCTTCATATATATCCATTCTAAGAAGGTTCCATGCATAAACCTCTTTAAATGACCTTGTTTGAGAAAGAAAAACATGAATAGCCTTATTTTGCGGAGTTAAGTCGAAATTCGGATTTTTGCTTATAAATACCAATTCCTTCAGTCAAAACCAGTTCAAACTCATTTTTCCTTCATATATATCAATTCTAAGTAGGTTCCATGCATAAACCTCTTTAAATGACCTTGTTTGAGAAAGAAAAACAGGAATAGCCTTACTTTTGCGAGTTAAGGCCAAATTTGTATTTTTGCTATAATCACAAATGCCTTCAGTCAAAACAAGTTCAAACTCCTTTGTCCTTCATATATATCCATTCTAAGAAGGTTTTATGCATAAACCTCTTTAAATGACCTTGTTTGAGAAAGAAAAACAGGAATAGCCTTCTTTTGCGGAGTTAAGTCGAAATTCGGATTTTTGCTTATAAATACCAATTCCTTCAGTCAAAACCAGTTCAAACTCATTTGTCCTTCATATATATCAATTCTAAGTAGGTTCCATGCATAAACCTCTTTAAATGACCTTGTTTGAGAAAGAAAAACAGGAATAGGCTTACTTTTCGAGTTAAAGCCAAATTGGTATTTTTGCTATAAAATGAATTCCTTCAGTCAAAACAAGTTCAAACTCCTATGTCCTTCATATATATCCATTCTAAGAAGGTTCCATGCATAAAACTCTTTAAATGACCTTGTATGAGAAAGAAAAAGAGGAATAGCCTTACTTTTGCTAGTTAAGGCAAAATTGGTATTTTTAATATGAACACAAATTCCTTCAGTCACAACATGGTCAAACTAATTTGTACTTAATATATATAAATTCTAAGTAGGTTCCATGCATAAACCTCTTTAAATGACCTTGTTTGAGCAAGAAAAACAGGAATAGCCTTACTTTTGCGAGTTAAAGCCAAATTGGTATTTTTGCTATAAAATGAATTCCTTCAGTCAAAACAAGTTCAAACTCCTATGTCCTTCATATATATCCATTCTAAGAAGGTTCCATGCATTAACCTCTTTAAATGACCTTGTTTGAGAAAGAAAAACAGGAAAAGCCTTACTTTTGCGAGTTAAAGCCAAATTGGTATTTTCACTATAAAATGAATTCCTTCAGTGAAAACAAGTTCAAACTCATTTGTCCTTCATATATATCAATTATAAGTAGGTTCCATGCATAAACCTCTTTAAATGACCTTGTATGAGAAAGAAAAACAGGAATAGCCTTAATTTTGCGAGTTAAGTCGAAATTCGGATTTTTGCTTATAAACACCAATTCCTTCAGTCAAAACCAGTTCAAACTCATTTGTCCATCATATATATCCATTCTAAGAAGGTTCCATGCATAAACCTCTTTAAATGACCTTGTATGAGAAAGAAAAAAAGGAATAGCCTTACTTTTGCGAGTTAAGGCCAAATTGGTATTTTTAATATGAACACAAATTCCTTCAGTCACAACATGGTCAAACTAATTTGTACTTAATATATATAAATTCTAAGTAGGTTCCATGCATAAACCTCTTTAAATGACCTTGTTTGAGCAAGAAAAACAGGAATAGCCTTACTTTTGCGAGTTAAAGCCAAATTGGTATTTTTGCTATAAAATGAATTCCTTCAGTCAAAACAAGTTCAAACTCCTATGTCCTTCATATATATCCATTCTAAGAAGGTTCCATGCATAAACCTCTTTAAATGACCTTGTTTGAGAAAGAAAAACAGGAATAGCCTTACTTTTGCGAGTTAAGTCGAAATTCGGATTTTTGCTTATAAACACCAATTCCTTCAGTCAAAACCAGTTCAAACTCATTTGTCCTTCATATATATCAATTCTAAGTAGGTTCCATGCATAAACCTCTTTAAATGACCTTGTTTGAGAAAGAAAAACAGGAATAGGCTTACTTTTGCGAGTTAAAGCCAAATTGGTATTTTTGCTATAAAATGAATTCCTTCAGTCAAAACAAGTTCAAACTCCTATGTCCTTCATATATATCCATTCTAAGAAGGTTCTATGCATAAACCTCTTTAAATGACCTTGTTTGAGAAAGAAAAACAGGAATAGCCTTCTTTTGCGGAGTTAAGTCGAAATTCGGATTTTTGCTTATAAATACCAATTCCTTCAGTCAAAACCAGTTCAAACTCATTTGTCCTTCATATATATCAATTCTAAGTAGGTTCCATGCATAAACCTCTTTAAATGACCTTGTTTGAGAAAGAAAAACAGGAATAGCCTTACTTTTGCGAGTTAAAGCCAAATTGGTATTTTTGCTATAAAATGAATTCCTTCAGTCAAAACAAGTTCAAACTCCTATGTCCTTCATATATATCCATTCTAAGAAGGTTCCATGCATAAACCTCTTTAAATGACCTTGTTTGAGAAAGAAAAACAGGAATAGCCTTACTTTTGCGAGTTAAAGCCAAATTGGTATTTTTGCTATAAAATGAATTCCTTCAGTCAAAACAAGTTCAAACTCCTATGTCCTTCATATATATCCATGCTAAGAAGGTTCCATGCATAAACCTCTTTAAATGACCTTGTTTGAGAAAGAAAAACATGAATAGCCTTACTTTTGCGGAGTTAAGTCGAAATTCGGATTTTTGCTTATAAATACCAATTCCTTCAGTCAAAACCAGTTCAAACTCATTTGTCCTTCATATATATCAATTCTAAGTAGGTTCCATGCATAAACCTCTTTAAATGACCTTGTTTGAGAAAGAAAAACAGGAATAGCCTTACTTTTGCGAGTTAAGGCCAAATTTGTATTTTTGCTATAATCACAAATGCCTTCAGTCAAAACAAGTTCAAACTCCTTTGTCCTTCATATATATCCATTCTAAGAAGGTTCTATGCATAAACCTCTTTAAATGACCTTGTTTGAGAAAGAAAAACAGGAATAGCCTTCTTTTGCGGAGTTAAGTCGAAATTCGGATTTTTGCTTATAAATACCAATTCCTTCAGTCAAAACCAGTTCAAACTCATTTGTCCTTCATATATATCAATTCTAAGTAGGTTCCATGCATAAACCTCTTTAAATGACCTTGTTTGAGAAAGAAAAACAGGAATAGGCTTACTTTTGCGAGTTAAAGCCAAATTGGTATTTTTGCTATAAAATGAATTCCTTCAGTCAAAACAAGTTCAAACTCCTATGTCCTTCATATATATCCATTCTAAGAAGGTTCCATGCATAAACCTCTTTAAATGACCTTGTTTGAGAAAGAAAAACAGGAATAGCCTTACTTTTGCGAGTTAAAGCCAAATTGGTATTTTTGCTATAAAATGAATTCCTTCAGTCAAAACAAGTTCAAACTCCTATGTCCTTCATATATATCCATTCTAAGAAGGTTCCATGCATAAACCTCTTTAAATGACCTTGTTTGAGAAAGAAAAACAGGAATAGCCTTATTTTGCGGAGTTAAGTCGAAATTCGGATTTTTGCTTATAAATACCAATTCCTTCAGTCAAAACCAGTTCAAACTCATTTGTCCTTCATATATATCAATTCTAAGTAGGTTCCATGCATAAACCTCTTTAAATGACCTTGTTTGAGAAAGAAAAACAGGAATAGCCTTACTTTTGCGAGTTAAGGCCAAATTTGTATTTTTGCTATAATCACAAATGCCTTCAGTCAAAACAAGTTCAAACTCCTTTGTCCTTCATATATATCCATTCTAAGAAGGTTTTATGCATAAACCTCTTTAAATGACCTTGTTTGAGAAAGAAAAACAGGAATAGCCTTCTTTTGCGGAGTTAAGTCGAAATTCGGATTTTTGCTTATAAATACCAATTCCTTCAGTCAAAACCAGTTCAAACTCATTTGTCCTTCATATATATCAATTCTAAGTAGGTTCCATGCATAAATCTCTTTAAATGACCTTGTTTGAGAAAGAAAAACAGGAATAGGCTTACTTTTCGAGTTAAAGCCAAATTGGTATTTTTGCTATAAAATGAATTCCTTCAGTCAAAACAAGTTCAAACTCCTATGTCCTTCATATATATCCATTCTAAGAAGGTTCCATGCATAAACCTCTTTAAATGACCTTGTTTGAGAAAGAAAAACAGGAATAGCCTTACTTTTGCGAGTTAAGGCCAAATTTGTATTTTTGCTATAATCACAAATGCCTTCAGTCAAAACAAGTTCAAACTCCTTTGTCCTTCATATATATCCATTCTAAGAAGGTTCTATGCATAAACCTCTTTAAATGACCTTGTTTGAGAAAGAAAAACAGGAATAGCCTTCTTTTGCGGAGTTAAGTCGAAATTCGGATTTTTGCTTATAAATACCAATTCCTTCAGTCAAAACCAGTTCAAACTCATTTGTCCTTCATATATATCAATTCTAAGTAGGTTCCATGCATAAACCTCTTTAAATGACCTTGTTTGAGAAAGAAAAACAGGAATAGGCTTACTTTTGCGAGTTAAAGCCAAATTGGTATTTTTGCTATAAAATGAATTCCTTCAGTCAAAACAAGTTCAAACTCCTATGTCCTTCATATATATCCATTCTAAGAAGGTTCCATGCATAAACCTCTTTAAATGACCTTGTTTGAGAAAGAAAAACAGGAATAGCCTTACTTTTGCGAGTTAAAGCCAAATTGGTATTTTTGCTATAAAATGAATTCCTTCAGTCAAAACAAGTTCAAACTCCTATGTCCTTCATATATATCCATTCTAAGAAGGTTCCATGCATAAACCTCTTTAAATGACCTTGTTTGAGAAAGAAAAACAGGAATAGCCTTATTTTGCGGAGTTAAGTCGAAATTCGGATTTTTGCTTATAAATACCAATTCCTTCAGTAAAAACCAGTTCAAACTCATTTGTCCTTCATATATATCAATTATAAGTAGGTTCCATGCATAAACCTCTTTAAATGACCTTGTTTGAGAAAGAAAAACAGGAATAGGCTTACTTTTGCGAGTTAAAGCCAAATTGGTATTTTTGCTATAAAATGAATTCCTTCAGTCAAAACAAGTTCAAACTCCTATGTCCTTCATATATATCCATTCTAAGAAGGTTCTATGCATAAACCTCTTTAAATGACCTTGTTTGAGAAAGAAAAACAGGAATAGCCTTCTTTTGCGGAGTTAAGTCGAAATTCGGATTTTTGCTTATAAATACCAATTCCTTCAGTCAAAACCAGTTCAAACTCATTTGTCCTTCATATATATCAATTCTAAGTAGGTTCCATGCATAAACCTCTTTAAATGACCTTGTTTGAGAAAGAAAAACAGGAATAGCCTTACTTTTGCGAGTTAAAGCCAAATTGGTATTTTTGCTATAAAATGAATTCCTTCAGTCAAAACAAGTTCAAACTCCTATGTCCTTCATATATATCCATTCTAAGAAGGTCCCATGCATAAACCTCTTTAAATGACCTTGTTTGAGAAAGAAAAACAGGAATAGCCTTACTTTTGCGAGTTAAAGCCAAATTGGTATTTTTGCTATAAAATGAATTCCTTCAGTCAAAACAAGTTCAAACTCCTATGTCCTTCATATATATCCATTCTAAGAAGGTTCCATGCATAAACCTCTTTAAATGACCTTGTTTGAGAAAGAAAAACATGAATAGCCTTATTTTGCGGAGTTAAGTCGAAATTCGGATTTTTGCTTATAAATACCAATTCCTTCAGTCAAAACCAGTTCAAACTCATTTGTCCTTCATATATATCAATTCTAAGTAGGTTCCATGCATAAACCTCTTTAAATGACCTTGTTTGAGAAAGAAAAACAGGAATAGCCTTACTTTTGCGAGTTAAGGCCAAATTTGTATTTTTGCTATAATCACAAATGCCTTCAGTCAAAACAAGTTCAAACTCCTTTGTCCTTCATATATATCCATTCTAAGAAGGTTTTATGCATAAACCTCTTTAAATGACCTTGTTTGAGAAAGAAAAACAGGAATAGCCTTCTTTTGCGGAGTTAAGTCGAAATTCGGATTTTTGCTTATAAATACCAATTCCTTCAGTCAAAACCAGTTCAAACTCATTTGTCCTTCATATATATCAATTCTAAGTAGGTTCCATGCATAAACCTCTTTAAATGACCTTGTTTGAGAAAGAAAAACAGGAATAGGCTTACTTTTGCGAGTTAAAACCAAATTGGTATTTTTGCTATAAAATGAATTCCTTCAGTCAAAACAAGTTCAAACTCCTATGTCCTTCATATATATCAATTCTAAGAAGGTTCCATGCATAAACCTCTTTAAATGACCTTGTTTGAGAAAGAAAAACAGGAATAGCCTTACTTTTGCGAGTTAAAGCCAAATTGGTATTTTTGCTATAAAATGAATTCCTTCAGTCAAAACAAGTTCAAACTCCTATGTCCTTCATATATATCCATTCTAAGAAGGTTCCATGCATAAACCTCTTTAAATGACCTTGTTTGAGAAAGAAAAACATGAATAGCCTTATTTTGCGGAGTTAAGTCGAAATTCGGATTTTTGCTTATAAATACCAATTCCTTCAGTCAAAACCAGTTCAAACTCATTTTTCCTTCATATATATCAATTCTAAGTAGGTTCCATGCATAAACCTCTTTAAATGACCTTGTTTGAGAAAGAAAAACAGGAATAGCCTTACTTTTGCGAGTTAAGGCCAAATTTGTATTTTTGCTATAATCACAAATGCCTTCAGTCAAAACAAGTTCAAACTCCTTTGTCCTTCATATATATCCATTCTAAGAAGGTTTTATGCATAAACCTCTTTAAATGACCTTGTTTGAGAAAGAAAAACAGGAATAGGCTTACTTTTCGAGTTAAAGCCAAATTGGTATTTTTGCTATAAAATGAATTCCTTCAGTCAAAACAAGTTCAAACTCCTATGTCCTTCATATATATCCATTCTAAGAAGGTTCCATGCATAAACCTCTTTAAATGACCTTGTATGAGAAAGAAAAAGAGGAATAGCCTTACTTTTGCTAGTTAAGGCAAAATTGGTATTTTTAATATGAACACAAATTCCTTCAGTCACAACATGGTCAAACTAATTTGTACTTAATATATATAAATTCTAAGTAGGTTCCATGCATAAACCTCTTTAAATGACCTTGTTTGAGCAAGAAAAACAGGAATAGCCTTACTTTTGCGAGTTAAAGCCAAATTGGTATTTTTGCTATAAAATGAATTCCTTCAGTCAAAACAAGTTCAAACTCCTATGTCCTTCATATATATCCATTCTAAGAAGGTTCCATGCATTAACCTCTTTAAATGACCTTGTTTGAGAAAGAAAAACAGGAAAAGCCTTACTTTTGCGAGTTAAAGCCAAATTGGTATTTTCACTATAAAATGAATTCCTTCAGTCAAAACAAGTTCAAACTCATTTGTCCTTCATATATATCAATTATAAGTAGGTTCCATGCATAAACCTCTTTAAATGACCTTGTATGAGAAAGAAAAACAGGAATAGCCTTACTTTTGCGAGTTAAGTCGAAATTCGGATTTTTGCTTATAAACACCAATTCCTTCAGTCAAAACCAGTTCAAACTCATTTGTCCTTCATATATATCCATTCTAAGAAGGTTCCATGCATAAACCTCTTTAAATGACCTTGTATGAGAAAGAAAAACAGGAATAGCCTTACTTTTGCGAGTTAAGGCCAAATTGGTATTTTTAATATGAACACAAATTCCTTCAGTCACAACATGGTCAAACTAATTTGTACTTAATATATATAAATTCTAAGTAGGTTCCATGCATAAACCTCTTTAAATGACCTTGTTTGAGCAAGAAAAACAGGAATAGCCTTACTTTTGCGAGTTAAAGCCAAATTGGTATTTTTGCTATAAAATGAATTCCTTCAGTCAAAACAAGTTCAAACTCCTATGTCCTTCATATATATCCATTCTAAGAAGGTTCCATGCATAAACCTCTTTAAATGACCTTGTTTGAGAAAGAAAAACAGGAATAGCCTTACTTTTGCGAGTTAAGTCGAAATTCGGATTTTTGCTTATAAACACCAATTCCTTCAGTCAAAACCAGTTCAAACTCATTTGTCCTTCATATATATCAATTCTAAGTAGGTTCCATGCATAAACCTCTTTAAATGACCTTGTTTGAGAAAGAAAAACAGGAATAGCCTTACTTTTGCGAGTTAAGGCCAAATTTGTATTTTTGCTATAATCACAAATGCCTTCAGTCAAAACAAGTTCAAACTCCTTTGTCCTTCATATATATCCATTCTAAGAAGGTTCTATGCATAAACCTCTTTAAATGACCTTGTTTGAGAAAGAAAAACAGGAATAGCCTTCTTTTGCGGAGTTAAGTCGAAATTCGGATTTTTGCTTATAAATACCAATTCCTTCAGTCAAAACCAGTTCAAACTCATTTGTCCTTCATATATATCAATTCTAAGTAGGTTCCATGCATAAACCTCTTTAAATGACCTTGTTTGAGAAAGAAAAACAGGAATAGGCTTACTTTTGCGAGTTAAAGCCAAATTGGTATTTTTGCTATAAAATGAATTCCTTCAGTCAAAACAAGTTCAAACTCCTATGTCCTTCATATATATCCATTCTAAGAAGGTTCCATGCATAAACCTCTTTAAATGACCTTGTTTGAGAAAGAAAAACAGGAATAGCCTTACTTTTGCGAGTTAAAGCCAAATTGGTATTTTTGCTATAAAATGAATTCCTTCAGTCAAAACAAGTTCAAACTCCTATGTCCTTCATATATATCCATTCTAAGAAGGTTCCATGCATAAACCTCTTTAAATGACCTTGTTTGAGAAAGAAAAACAGGAATAGCCTTACTTTGCGGAGTTAAGTCGAAATTCGGATTTTTGCTTATAAATACCAATTCCTTCAGTCAAAACCAGTTCAAACTCATTTGTCCTTCATATATATCAATTCTAAGTAGGTTCCATGCATAAACCTCTTTAAATGACCTTGTTTGAGAAAGAAAAACAGGAATAGCCTTACTTTTGCGAGTTAAGGCCAAATTTGTATTTTTGCTATAATCACAAATGCCTTCAGTCAAAACAAGTTCAAACTCCTTTGTCCTTCATATATATCCATTCTAAGAAGGTTTTATGCATAAACCTCTTTAAATGACCTTGTTTGAGAAAGAAAAACAGGAATAGCCTTCTTTTGCGGAGTTAAGTCGAAATTCGGATTTTTGCTTATAAATACCAATTCCTTCAGTCAAAACCAGTTCAAACTCATTTGTCCTTCATATATATCAATTCTAAGTAGGTTCCATGCATAAACCTCTTTAAATGACCTTGTTTGAGAAAGAAAAACAGGAATAGGCTTACTTTTGCGAGTTAAAGCCAAATTGGTATTTTTGCTATAAAATGAATTCCTTCAGTCAAAACAAGTTCAAACTCCTATGTCCTTCATATATATCCATTCTAAGAAGGTTCCATGCATAAACCTCTTTAAATGACCTTGTTTGAGAAAGAAAAACATGAATAGCCTTCTTTTGCGGAGTTAAGTCGAAATTCGGATTTTTGCTTATAAATACCAATTCCTTCAGTCAAAACCAGTTCAAACTCATTTGTCCTTCATATATATCAATTCTAAGTAGGTTCCATGCATAAACCTCTTTAAATGACCTTGTTTGAGAAAGAAAAACAGGAATAGCCTTACTTTTGCGAGTTAAGGCCAAATTTGTATTTTTGCTATAATCACAAATGCCTTCAGTCAAAACAAGTTCAAACTCCTTTGTCCTTCATATATATCCATTCTAAGAAGGTTTTATGCATAAACCTCTTTAAATGACCTTGTTTGAGAAAGAAAAACAGGAATAGCCTTCTTTTGCGGAGTTAAGTCGAAATTCGGATTTTTGCTTATAAATACCAATTCCTTCAGTCAAAACCAGTTCAAACTCATTTGTCCTTCATATATATCAATTCTAAGTAGGTTCCATGCATAAACCTCTTTAAATGACCTTGTATGAGAAAGAAAAACAGGAATAGCCTTACTTTTGCGAGTTAAGGCCAAATTGGTATTTTTAATATGAACACAAATTCCTTCAGTCACAACATGGTCAAACTAATTTGTACTTAATATATATAAATTCTAAGTAGGTTCCATGCATAAACCTCTTTAAATGACCTTGTTTGAGCAAGAAAAACAGGAATAGCCTTACTTTTGCGAGTTAAAGCCAAATTGGTATTTTTGCTATAAAATGAATTCCTTCAGTCAAAACAAGTTCAAACTCCTATGTCCTTCATATATATCCATTCTAAGAAGGTTCCATGCATAAACCTCTTTAAATGACCTTGTTTGAGAAAGAAAAACAGGAATAGCCTTACTTTTGCGAGTTAAGTCGAAATTCGGATTTTTGCTTATAAACACCAATTCCTTCAGTCAAAACCAGTTCAAACTCATTTGTCCTTCATATATATCAATTCTAAGTAGGTTCCATGCATAAACCTCTTTAAATGACCTTGTTTGAGAAAGAAAAACAGGAATAGGCTTACTTTTGCGAGTTAAAGCCAAATTGGTATTTTTGCTATAAAATGAATTCCTTCAGTCAAAACAAGTTCAAACTCCTATGTCCTTCATATATATCCATTCTAAGAAGGTTCTATGCATAAACCTCTTTAAATGACCTTGTTTGAGAAAGAAAAACAGGAATAGCCTTCTTTTGCGGAGTTAAGTCGAAATTCGGATTTTTGCTTATAAATACCAATTCCTTCAGTCAAAACCAGTTCAAACTCATTTGTCCTTCATATATATCAATTCTAAGTAGGTTCCATGCATAAACCTCTTTAAATGACCTTGTTTGAGAAAGAAAAACAGGAATAGCCTTACTTTTGCGAGTTAAAGCCAAATTGGTATTTTTGCTATAAAATGAATTCCTTCAGTCAAAACAAGTTCAAACTCCTATGTCCTTCATATATATCCATTCTAAGAAGGTTCCATGCATAAACCTCTTTAAATGACCTTGTTTGAGCAAGAAAAACAGGAATAGCCTTACTTTTGCGAGTTAAAGCCAAATTGGTATTTTTGCTATAAAATGAATTCCTTCAGTCAAAACAAGTTCAAACTCCTATGTCCTTCATATATATCCATTCTAAGAAGGTTCCATGCATAAACCTCTTTAAATGACCTTGTTTGAGAAAGAAAAACAGGAATAGCCTTACTTTTGCGAGTTAAGTCGAAATTCGGATTTTTGCTTATAAACACCAATTCCTTCAGTCAAAACCAGTTCAAACTCATTTGTCCTTCATATATATCAATTCTAAGTAGGTTCCATGCATAAACCTCTTTAAATGACCTTGTTTGAGAAAGAAAAACAGGAATAGGCTTACTTTTGCGAGTTAAAGCCAAATTGGTATTTTTGCTATAAAATGAATTCCTTCAGTCAAAACAAGTTCAAACTCCTATGTCCTTCATATATATCCATTCTAAGAAGGTTCTATGCATAAACCTCTTTAAATGACCTTGTTTGAGAAAGAAAAACAGGAATAGCCTTCTTTTGCGGAGTTAAGTCGAAATTCGGATTTTTGCTTATAAATACCAATTCCTTCAGTCAAAACCAGTTCAAACTCATTTGTCCTTCATATATATCAATTCTAAGTAGGTTCCATGCATAAACCTCTTTAAATGACCTTGTTTGAGAAAGAAAAACAGGAATAGCCTTACTTTTGCGAGTTAAAGCCAAATTGGTATTTTTGCTATAAAATGAATTCCTTCAGTCAAAACAAGTTCAAACTCCTATGTCCTTCATATATATCCATTCTAAGAAGGTTCCATGCATAAACCTCTTTAAATGACCTTGTTTGAGAAAGAAAAACAGGAATAGCCTTACTTTTGCGAGTTAAAGCCAAATTGGTATTTTTGCTATAAAATGAATTCCTTCAGTCAAAACAAGTTCAAACTCCTATGTCCTTCATATATATCCATGCTAAGAAGGTTCCATGCATAAACCTCTTTAAATGACCTTGTTTGAGAAAGAAAAACATGAATAGCCTTACTTTTGCGGAGTTAAGTCGAAATTCGGATTTTTGCTTATAAATACCAATTCCTTCAGTCAAAACCAGTTCAAACTCATTTGTCCTTCATATATATCAATTCTAAGTAGGTTCCATGCATAAACCTCTTTAAATGACCTTGTTTGAGAAAGAAAAACAGGAATAGCCTTACTTTTGCGAGTTAAGGCCAAATTTGTATTTTTGCTATAATCACAAATGCCTTCAGTCAAAACAAGTTCAAACTCCTTTGTCCTTCATATATATCCATTCTAAGAAGGTTCTATGCATAAACCTCTTTAAATGACCTTGTTTGAGAAAGAAAAACAGGAATAGCCTTCTTTTGCGGAGTTAAGTCGAAATTCGGATTTTTGCTTATAAATACCAATTCCTTCAGTCAAAACCAGTTCAAACTCATTTGTCCTTCATATATATCAATTCTAAGTAGGTTCCATGCATAAACCTCTTTAAATGACCTTGTTTGAGAAAGAAAAACAGGAATAGGCTTACTTTTGCGAGTTAAAGCCAAATTGGTATTTTTGCTATAAAATGAATTCCTTCAGTCAAAACAAGTTCAAACTCCTATGTCCTTCATATATATCCATTCTAAGAAGGTTCCATGCATAAACCTCTTTAAATGACCTTGTTTGAGAAAGAAAAACAGGAATAGCCTTACTTTTGCGAGTTAAAGCCAAATTGGTATTTTTGCTATAAAATGAATTCCTTCAGTCAAAACAAGTTCAAACTCCTATGTCCTTCATATATATCCATTCTAAGAAGGTTCCATGCATAAACCTCTTTAAATGACCTTGTTTGAGAAAGAAAAACAGGAATAGCCTTATTTTGCGGAGTTAAGTCGAAATTCGGATTTTTGCTTATAAATACCAATTCCTTCAGTCAAAACCAGTTCAAACTCATTTGTCCTTCATATATATCAATTCTAAGTAGGTTCCATGCATAAACCTCTTTAAATGACCTTGTTTGAGAAAGAAAAACAGGAATAGCCTTACTTTTGCGAGTTAAGGCCAAATTTGTATTTTTGCTATAATCACAAATGCCTTCAGTCAAAACAAGTTCAAACTCCTTTGTCCTTCATATATATCCATTCTAAGAAGGTTTTATGCATAAACCTCTTTAAATGACCTTGTTTGAGAAAGAAAAACAGGAATAGCCTTCTTTTGCGGAGTTAAGTCGAAATTCGGATTTTTGCTTATAAATACCAATTCCTTCAGTCAAAACCAGTTCAAACTCATTTGTCCTTCATATATATCAATTCTAAGTAGGTTCCATGCATAAACCTCTTTAAATGACCTTGTTTGAGAAAGAAAAACAGGAATAGGCTTACTTTTGCGAGTTAAAGCCAAATTGGTATTTTTGCTATAAAATGAATTCCTTCAGTCAAAACAAGTTCAAACTCCTATGTCCTTCATATATATCCATTCTAAGAAGGTTCCATGCATAAACCTCTTTAAATGACCTTGTATGAGAAAGAAAAACATGAATAGCCTTCTTTTGCGGAGTTAAGTCGAAATTCGGATTTTTGCTTATAAATACCAATTCCTTCAGTCAAAACCAGTTCAAACTCATTTGTCCTTCATATATATCAATTCTAAGTAGGTTCCATGCATAAACCTCTTTAAATGACCTTGTTTGAGAAAGAAAAACAGGAATAGCCTTACTTTTGCGAGTTAAGGCCAAATTTGTATTTTTGCTATAATCACAAATGCCTTCAGTCAAAACAAGTTCAAACTCCTTTGTCCTTCATATATATCCATTCTAAGAAGGTTTTATGCATAAACCTCTTTAAATGACCTTGTTTGAGAAAGAAAAACAGGAATAGCCTTCTTTTGCGGAGTTAAGTCGAAATTCGGATTTTTGCTTATAAATACCAATTCCTTCAGTCAAAACCAGTTCAAACTCATTTGTCCTTCATATATATCAATTCTAAGTAGGTTCCATGCATAAACCTCTTTAAATGACCTTGTATGAGAAAGAAAAACAGGAATAGCCTTACTTTTGCGAGTTAAGGCTAAATTGGTATTTTTAATATGAACACAAATTCCTTCAGTCACAACATGGTCAAACTAATTTGTACTTAATATATATAAATTCTAAGTAGGTTCCATGCATAAACCTCTTTAAATGACCTTGTTTGAGCAAGAAAAACAGGAATAGCCTTACTTTTGCGAGTTAAAGCCAAATTGGTATTTTTGCTATAAAATGAATTCCTTCAGTCAAAACAAGTTCAAACTCCTATGTCCTTCATATATATCCATTCTAAGAAGGTTCCATGCATAAACCTCTTTAAATGACCTTGTTTGAGAAAGAAAAACAGGAATAGCCTTACTTTTGCGAGTTAAGTCGAAATTCGGATTTTTGCTTATAAACACCAATTCCTTCAGTCAAAACCAGTTCAAACTCATTTGTCCTTCATATATATCAATTCTAAGTAGGTTCCATGCATAAACCTCTTTAAATGACCTTGTTTGAGAAAGAAAAACAGGAATAGGCTTACTTTTGCGAGTTAAAGCCAAATTGGTATTTTTGCTATAAAATGAATTCCTTCAGTCAAAACAAGTTCAAACTCCTATGTCCTTCATATATATCCATTCTAAGAAGGTTCTATGCATAAACCTCTTTAAATGACCTTGTTTGAGAAAGAAAAACAGGAATAGCCTTCTTTTGCGGAGTTAAGTCGAAATTCGGATTTTTGCTTATAAATACCAATTCCTTCAGTCAAAACCAGTTCAAACTCATTTGTCCTTCATATATATCAATTCTAAGTAGGTTCCATGCATAAACCTCTTTAAATGACCTTGTTTGAGAAAGAAAAACAGGAATAGCCTTACTTTTGCGAGTTAAAGCCAAATTGGTATTTTTGCTATAAAATGAATTCCTTCAGTCAAAACAAGTTCAAACTCCTATGTCCTTCATATATATCCATTCTAAGAAGGTTCCATGCATAAACCTCTTTAAATGACCTTGTTTGAGCAAGAAAAACAGGAATAGCCTTACTTTTGCGAGTTAAAGCCAAATTGGTATTTTTGCTATAAAATGAATTCCTTCAGTCAAAACAAGTTCAAACTCCTATGTCCTTCATATATATCCATTCTAAGAAGGTTCTATGCATAAACCTCTTTAAATGACCTTGTTTGAGAAAGAAAAACAGGAATAGCCTTCTTTTGCGGAGTTAAGTCGAAATTCGGATTTTTGCTTATAAATACCAATTCCTTCAGTCAAAACCAGTTCAAACTCATTTGTCCTTCATATATATCAATTCTAAGTAGGTTCCATGCATAAACCTCTTTAAATGACCTTGTTTGAGAAAGAAAAACAGGAATAGCCTTACTTTTGCGAGTTAAAGCCAAATTGGTATTTTTGCTATAAAATGAATTCCTTCAGTCAAAACAAGTTCAAACTCCTATGTCCTTCATATATATCCATTCTAAGAAGGTTCCATGCATAAACCTCTTTAAATGACCTTGTTTGAGAAAGAAAAACAGGAATAGCCTTACTTTTGCGAGTTAAAGCCAAATTGGTATTTTTGCTATAAAATGAATTCCTTCAGTCAAAACAAGTTCAAACTCCTATGTCCTTCATATATATCCATGCTAAGAAGGTTCCATGCATAAACCTCTTTAAATGACCTTGTTTGAGAAAGAAAAACATGAATAGCCTTACTTTTGCGGAGTTAAGTCGAAATTCGGATTTTTGCTTATAAATACCAATTCCTTCAGTCAAAACCAGTTCAAACTCATTTGTCCTTCATATATATCAATTCTAAGTAGGTTCCATGCATAAACCTCTTTAAATGACCTTGTTTGAGAAAGAAAAACAGGAATAGCCTTACTTTTGCGAGTTAAGGCCAAATTTGTATTTTTGCTATAATCACAAATGCCTTCAGTCAAAACAAGTTCAAACTCCTTTGTCCTTCATATATATCCATTCTAAGAAGGTTTTATGCATAAACCTCTTTAAATGACCTTGTTTGAGAAAGAAAAACAGGAATAGCCTTCTTTTGCGGAGTTAAGTCGAAATTCGGATTTTTGCTTATAAATACCAATTCCTTCAGTCAAAACCAGTTCAAACTCATTTGTCCTTCATATATATCAATTCTAAGTAGGTTCCATGCATAAACCTCTTTAAATGACCTTGTTTGAGAAAGAAAAACAGGAATAGGCTTACTTTTCGAGTTAAAGCCAAATTGGTATTTTTGCTATAAAATGAATTCCTTCAGTCAAAACAAGTTCAAACTCCTATGTCCTTCATATATATCCATTCTAAGAAGGTTCCATGCATAAACCTCTTTAAATGACCTTGTATGAGAAAGAAAAAGAGGAATAGCCTTACTTTTGCTAGTTAAGGCAAAATTGGTATTTTTAATATGAACACAAATTCCTTCAGTCACAACATGGTCAAACTAATTTGTACTTAATATATATAAATTCTAAGTAGGTTCCATGCATAAACCTCTTTAAATGACCTTGTTTGAGCAAGAAAAACAGGAATAGCCTTACTTTTGCGAGTTAAAGCCAAATTGGTATTTTTGCTATAAAATGAATTCCTTCAGTCAAAACAAGTTCAAACTCCTATGTCCTTCATATATATCCATTCTAAGAAGGTTCCATGCATTAACCTCTTTAAATGACCTTGTTTGAGAAAGAAAAACAGGAAAAGCCTTACTTTTGCGAGTTAAAGCCAAATTGGTATTTTCACTATAAAATGAATTCCTTCAGTCAAAACAAGTTCAAACTCATTTGTCCTTCATATATATCAATTATAAGTAGGTTCCATGCATAAACCTCTTTAAATGACCTTGTATGAGAAAGAAAAACAGGAATAGCCTTACTTTTGCGAGTTAAGTCGAAATTCGGATTTTTGCTTATAAACACCAATTCCTTCAGTCAAAACCAGTTCAAACTCATTTGTCCTTCATATATATCCATTCTAAGAAGGTTCCATGCATAAACCTCTTTAAATGACCTTGTATGAGAAAGAAAAACAGGAATAGCCTTACTTTTGCGAGTTAAGGCCAAATTGGTATTTTTAATATGAACAGAAATTCCTTCAGTCACAACATGGTCAAACTAATTTGTACTTAATATATATAAATTCTAAGTAGGTTCCATGCATAAACCTCTTTAAATGACCTTGTTTGAGCAAGAAAAACAGGAATAGCCTTACTTTTGCGAGTTAAAGCCAAATTGGTATTTTTGCTATAAAATGAATTCCTTCAGTCAAAACAAGTTCAAACTCCTATGTCCTTCATATATATCCATTCTAAGAAGGTTCCATGCATAAACCTCTTTAAATGACCTTGTTTGAGAAAGAAAAACAGGAATAGCCTTACTTTTGCGAGTTAAGTCGAAATTCGGATTTTTGCTTATAAACACCAATTCCTTCAGTCAAAACCAGTTCAAACTCATTTGTCCTTCATATATATCAATTCTAAGTAGGTTCCATGCATAAACCTCTTTAAATGACCTTGTTTGAGAAAGAAAAACAGGAATAGGCTTACTTTTGCGAGTTAAAGCCAAATTGGTATTTTTGCTATAAAATGAATTCCTTCAGTCAAAACAAGTTCAAACTCCTATGTCCTTCATATATATCCATTCTAAGAAGGTTCTATGCATAAACCTCTTTAAATGACCTTGTTTGAGAAAGAAAAACAGGAATAGCCTTCTTTTGCGGAGTTAAGTCGAAATTCGGATTTTTGCTTATAAATACCAATTCCTTCAGTCAAAACCAGTTCAAACTCATTTGTCCTTCATATATATCAATTCTAAGTAGGTTCCATGCATAAACCTCTTTAAATGACCTTGTTTGAGAAAGAAAAACAGGAATAGCCTTACTTTTGCGAGTTAAAGCCAAATTGGTATTTTTGCTATAAAATGAATTCCTTCAGTCAAAACAAGTTCAAACTCCTATGTCCTTCATATATATCCATTCTAAGAAGGTTCCATGCATAAACCTCTTTAAATGACCTTGTTTGAGAAAGAAAAACAGGAATAGCCTTACTTTTGCGAGTTAAAGCCAAATTGGTATTTTTGCTATAAAATGAATTCCTTCAGTCAAAACAAGTTCAAACTCCTATGTCCTTCATATATATCCATGCTAAGAAGGTTCCATGCATAAACCTCTTTAAATGACCTTGTTTGAGAAAGAAAAACATGAATAGCCTTACTTTTGCGGA
The DNA here is from genome assembly GCF_027942865.1 of Odontesthes bonariensis. Lineage (NCBI taxonomy): Eukaryota > Metazoa > Chordata > Actinopteri > Atheriniformes > Atherinopsidae > Odontesthes > Odontesthes bonariensis. Next base: position 26,330,528 of record NC_134527.1, read on the forward strand.
GTTAAGTCGAAATTCGGATTTTTGCTTATAAATACCAATTCCTTCAGTCAAAACCAGTTCAAACTCATTTGTCCTTCATATATATCAATTCTAAGTAGGTTCCATGCATAAACCTCTTTAAATGACCTTGTTTGAGAAAGAAAAACAGGAATAGCCTTACTTTTGCGAGTTAAGGCCAAATTTGTATTTTTGCTATAATCACAAATGCCTTCAGTCAAAACAAGTTCAAACTCCTTTGTCCTTCATATATATCCATTCTAAGAAGGTTCTATGCATAAACCTCTTTAAATGACCTTGTTTGAGAAAGAAAAACAGGAATAGCCTTCTTTTGCGGAGTTAAGTCGAAATTCGGATTTTTGCTTATAAATACCAATTCCTTCAGTCAAAACCAGTTCAAACTCATTTGTCCTTCATATATATCAATTCTAAGTAGGTTCCATGCATAAACCTCTTTAAATGACCTTGTTTGAGAAAGAAAAACAGGAATAGGCTTACTTTTGCGAGTTAAAGCCAAATTGGTATTTTTGCTATAAAATGAATTCCTTCAGTCAAAACAAGTTCAAACTCCTATGTCCTTCATATATATCCATTCTAAGAAGGTTCCATGCATAAACCTCTTTAAATGACCTTGTTTGAGAAAGAAAAACAGGAATAGCCTTACTTTTGCGAGTTAAAGCCAAATTGGTATTTTTGCTATAAAATGAATTCCTTCAGTCAAAACAAGTTCAAACTCCTATGTCCTTCATATATATCCATTCTAAGAAGGTTCCATGCATAAACCTCTTTAAATGACCTTGTTTGAGAAAGAAAAACAGGAATAGCCTTATTTTGCGGAGTTAAGTCGAAATTCGGATTTTTGCTTATAAATACCAATTCCTTCAGTCAAAACCAGTTCAAACTCATTTGTCCTTCATATATATCAATTCTAAGTAGGTTCCATGCATAAACCTCTTTAAATGACCTTGTTTGAGAAAGAAAAACAGGAATAGCCTTACTTTTGCGAGTTAAGGCCAAATTTGTATTTTTGCTATAATCACAAATGCCTTCAGTCAAAACAAGTTCAAACTCCTTTGTCCTTCATATATATCCATTCTAAGAAGGTTTTATGCATAAACCTCTTTAAATGACCTTGTTTGAGAAAGAAAAACAGGAATAGCCTTCTTTTGCGGAGTTAAGTCGAAATTCGGATTTTTGCTTATAAATACCAATTCCTTCAGTCAAAACCAGTTCAAACTCATTTGTCCTTCATATATATCAATTCTAAGTAGGTTCCATGCATAAATCTCTTTAAATGACCTTGTTTGAGAAAGAAAAACAGGAATAGGCTTACTTTTCGAGTTAAAGCCAAATTGGTATTTTTGCTATAAAATGAATTCCTTCAGTCAAAACAAGTTCAAACTCCTATGTCCTTCATATATATCCATTCTAAGAAGGTTCCATGCATAAACCTCTTTAAATGACCTTGTTTGAGAAAGAAAAACAGGAAAAGCCTTACTTTTGCGAGTTAAAGCCAAATTGGTATTTTCACTATAAAATGAATTCCTTCAGTCAAAACAAGTTCAAACTCCTATGTCCTTCATATATATCCATTCTAAGAAGGTTCTATGCATAAACCTCTTTAAATGACCTTGTTTGAGAAAGAAAAACAGGAATAGCCTTCTTTTGCGGAGTTAAGTCGAAATTCGGATTTTTGCTCATAAATACCAATTCCTTCAGTCAAAACCAGTTCAAACTCATTTGTCCTTCATATATATCAATTCTAAGTAGGTTCCATGCATAAACCTCTTTAAATGACCTTGTTTGAGAAAGAAAAACAGGAATAGCCTTACTTTTGCGAGTTAAAGCCAAATTGGTATTTTTGCTATAAAATGAATTCCTTCAGTCAAAACAAGTTCAAACTCCTATGTCCTTCATATATATCCATTCTAAGAAGGTTCCATGCATAAACCTCTTTAAATGACCTTGTTTGAGAAAGAAAAACAGGAATAGCCTTACTTTTGCGAGTTAAAGCCAAATTGGTATTTTTGCTATAAAATGAATTCCTTCAGTCAAAACAAGTTCAAACTCCTATGTCCTTCATATATATCCATTCTAAGAAGGTTCCATGCATAAACCTCTTTAAATGACCTTGTTTGAGAAAGAAAAACATGAATAGCCTTATTTTGCGGAGATAAGTCGAAATTCGGATTTTTGCTTATAAATACCAATTCCTTCAGTCAAAACCAGTTCAAACTCATTTGTCCTTCATATATATCAATTCTAAGTAGGTTCCATGCATAAACCTCTTTAAATGACCTTGTTTGAGAAAGAAAAACAGGAATAGCCTTACTTTTGCGAGTTAAGGCCAAATTTGTATTTTTGCTATACTCACAAATGTCTTCGGTCAAAACAAGTTCAAACTCTTTTGTCCTTCATATATATCCATTCTAAGAAGGTTTTATGCATAAACCTCTTTAAATGACCTTGTTTGAGAAAGAAAAACAGGAATAGCCTTCTTTTGCGGAGTTAAGTCGAAAAACGGATTTTTGCTTATAAATACCAATTCCTTCAGTCAAAACCAGTTCAAACTCATTTGTCCTTCATATATATCAATTCTAAGTAAGTTCCATGCATAAACCTCTTTAAATGACCTTGTTTGAGAAAGAAAAACAGGAATAGGCTTACTTTTCGAGTTAAAGCCAAATTGGTATTTTTGCTATAAAATGAATTCCTTCAGTCAAAACAAGTTCAAACTCCTATGTCCTTCATATATATCCATTCTAAGAAGGTTCCATGCATAAACCTCTTTAAATGACCTTGTATGAGAAAGAAAAACAGGAATAGCCTTACTTTTGCGAGTTAAGGCCAAATTGGTATTTTTAATTTGAACACAAATTCCTTCAGTCACAACATGGTCAAACTAATTTGTACTTAATATATATAAATTCTAAGTAGGTTCCATGCATAAACCTCTTTAAATGACCTTGTTTGAGCAAGAAAAACAGGAATAGCCTTACTTTTGCGAGTTAAAGCCAAATTGGTATTTTTGCTATAAAATGAATTCCTTCAGTCAAAACAAGTTCAAACTCCTATGTCCTTCATATATATCCATTCTAAGAAGGTTCTATGCATAAACCTCTTTAAATGACCTTGTTTGAGAAAGAAAAACAGGAATAGCCTTCTTTTGCGGAGTTAAGTCTAAATTCGGATTTTTGCTTATAAATACCAATTCCTTCAGTCAAAACCAGTTCAAACTCATTTGTCCTTCATATATATCAATTCTAAGTAGGTTCCATGCATAAACCTCTTTAAATGACCTTGTTTGAGAAAGGAAAACAGGAATAGGCTTACTTTTGCGAGTTAAAGCCAAATTGGTATTTTTGCTATAAAATGAATTCCTTCAGTCAAAACAAGTTCAAACTCCTATGTCCTTCATATATATCCATTCTAAGAAGGTTCCATGCATAAACCTCTTTAAATGATCTTGTTTGAGAAAGTTAAACAGGAAAAGCCTTACTTTTGCGAGTTAAAGCCAAATTGGTATTTTCACTATAAAATTAATTCCTTCAGTCAAAACAAGTTCAAACTCATTTGTCCTTCATATATATCCATTCTAAGAAGGTTCCATGCATAAACCTCTTTAAATGACCTTGTATGAGAAAGAAAAACAGGAATAGATTTACTTTTGCGAGTTAAAGCCAAATTGGTATTTTTGCTATAAAATGAATTCCTTCAGTCAAAACAAGTTCAAACTCATTTGTCCTTAATATATATCAATTCTAAGTAGGTTCCATGCATAAACCTCTTTAAATGACCTTGTTTGAGAAAGAAAAACAGGAATAGCCTTACTTTTGCGAGTTAAAGCCAAATTGGTATTTTTGCTATAAAATGAATTCCTTCAGTCAAAACAAGTTCAAACTCCTATGTCCTTCATATATATCCATTCTAAGAAGGTTCCATGCATAAACCTCTTTAAATGACCTTGTTTGAGAAAGAAAAACATGAATAGCCTTATTTTGCGGAGTTAAGTCGAAATTCGGATTTTTGCTTATGAACACCAATTCCTTCAGTCAAAACCAGTTCAAACTCATTTGTCCTTCATATATATCAATTCTAAGTAAGTTCCATGCATAAACCTCTTTAAATGACCTTGTTTGAGAAAGAAAAACAGGAATAGCCTTACTTTTGCTAGTTAAGGCAAAATTGGTATTTTTAATATGAACACAAATTCCTTCAGTCACAACATGGTCAAACTAATTTGTACTTAATATATATAAATTCTAAGTAGGTTCCATGCATAAACCTCTTTAAATGACCTTGTTTGAGCAAGAAAAACAGGAATAGCCTTACTTTTGCGAGTTAAAGCCAAATTGGTATTTTTGCTATAAAATGAATTCCTTCAGTCAAAACAAGTTCAAACTCCTATGTCCTTCATATATATCCATTCTAAGAAGGTTCCATGCATTAACCTCTTTAAATGACCTTGTTTGAGAAAGAAAAACAGGAAAAGCCTTACTTTTGCGAGTTAAAGCCAAATTGGTATTTTCACTATAAAATGAATTCCTTCAGTCAAAACAAGTTCAAACTCATTTGTCCTTCATATATATCAATTATAAGTAGGTTCCATGCATAAACCTCTTTAAATGACCTTGTTTGAGCAAGAAAAACAGGAATAGCCTTACTTTTGCGAGTTAAAGCCAAATTGGTATTTTTGCTATAAAATGAATTCCTTCAGTCAAAACAAGTTCAAACTCCTATGTCCTTCATATATATCCATTCTAAGAAGGTTCCATGCATAAACCTCTTTAAATGACCTTGTTTGAGAAAGAAAAACAGGAATAGCCTTACTTTTGCGAGTTAAGTCGAAATTCGGATTTTTGCTTATAAACACCAATTCCTTCAGTCAAAACCAGTTCAAACTCATTTGTCCTTCATATATATCAATTCTAAGTAGGTTCCATGCATAAACCTCTTTAAATGACCTTGTTTGAGAAAGAAAAACAGGAATAGCCTTACTTTTGCGAGTTAAAGCCAAATTGGTATTTTTGCTATAAAATGAATTCCTTCAGTCAAAACAAGTTCAAACTCCTATGTCCTTCATATATATCCATTCTAAGAAGGTTCCATGCATAAACCTCTTTAAATGACCTTGTTTGAGAAAGAAAAACATGAATAGCCTTATTTTGCGGAGTTAAGTCGAAATTCGGATTTTTGCTTATGAACACCAATTCCTTCAGTCAAAACCAGTTCAAACTCATTTGTCCTTCATATATATCAATTCTAAGTAAGTTCCATGCATAAACCTCTTTAAATGACCTTGTTTGAGAAAGAAAAACAGGAATAGCCTTACTTTTGCTAGTTAAGGCAAAATTGGTATTTTTAATATGAACACAAATTCCTTCAGTCACAACATGGTCAAACTAATTTGTACTTAATATATATAAATTCTAAGTAGGTTCCATGCATAAACCTCTTTAAATGACCTTGTTTGAGCAAGAAAAACAGGAATAGCCTTACTTTTGCGAGTTAAAGCCAAATTGGTATTTTTGCTATAAAATGAATTCCTTCAGTCAAAACAAGTTCAAACTCCTATGTCCTTCATATATATCCATTCTAAGAAGGTTCCATGCATTAACCTCTTTAAATGACCTTGTTTGAGAAAGAAAAACAGGAAAAGCCTTACTTTTGCGAGTTAAAGCCAAATTGGTATTTTCACTATAAAATGAATTCCTTCAGTCAAAACAAGTTCAAACTCATTTGTCCTTCATATATATCAATTATAAGTAGGTTCCATGCATAAACCTCTTTAAATGACCTTGTTTGAGCAAGAAAAACAGGAATAGCCTTACTTTTGCGAGTTAAAGCCAAATTGGTATTTTTGCTATAAAATGAATTCCTTCAGTCAAAACAAGTTCAAACTCCTATGTCCTTCATATATATCCATTCTAAGAAGGTTCCATGCATAAACCTCTTTAAATGACCTTGTTTGAGAAAGAAAAACAGGAATAGCCTTACTTTTGCGAGTTAAGTCGAAATTCGGATTTTTGCTTATAAACACCAATTCCTTCAGTCAAACCAGTTCAAACTCATTTGTCCTTCATATATATCAATTCTAAGTAGGTTCCATGCATAAACCTCTTTAAATGACCTTGTTTGAGAAAGAAAAACAGGAATAGGCTTACTTTTGCGAGTTAAAGCCAAATTGGTATTTTTGCTATAAAATGAATTCCTTCAGTCAAAACAAGTTCAAACTCCTATGTCCTTCATATATATCCATTCTAAGAAGGTTCTATGCATAAACCTCTTTAAATGACCTTGTTTGAGAAAGAAAAACAGGAATAGCCTTCTTTTGCGGAGTTAAGTCGAAATTCGGATTTTTGCTTATAAATACCAATTCCTTCAGTCAAAACCAGTTCAAACTCATTTGTCCTTCATATATATCAATTCTAAGTAGGTTCCATGCATAAACCTCTTTAAATGACCTTGTTTGAGAAAGAAAAACAGGAATAGCCTTACTTTTGCGAGTTAAAGCCAAATTGGTATTTTTGCTATAAAATGAATTCCTTCAGTCAAAACAAGTTCAAACTCCTATGTCCTTCATATATATCCATTCTAAGAAGGTTCCATGCATAAACCTCTTTAAATGACCTTGTTTGAGAAAGAAAAACAGGAATAGCCTTACTTTTGCGAGTTAAAGCCAAATTGGTATTTTTGCTATAAAATGAATTCCTTCAGTCAAAACAAGTTCAAACTCCTATGTCCTTCATATATATCCATGCTAAGAAGGTTCCATGCATAAACCTCTTTAAATGACCTTGTTTGAGAAAGAAAAACATGAATAGGCTTACTTTTGCGGAGTTAAGTCGAAATTCGGATTTTTGCTTATAAATACCAATTCCTTCAGTCAAAACCAGTTCAAACTCATTTGTCCTTCATATATATCAATTCTAAGTAGGTTCCATGCATAAACCTCTTTAAATGACCTTGTTTGAGAAAGAAAAACAGGAATAGCCTTACTTTTGCGAGTTAAGGCCAAATTTGTATTTTTGCTATAATCACAAATGCCTTCAGTCAAAACAAGTTCAAACTCCTTTGTCCTTCATATATATCCATTCTAAGAAGGTTCTATGCATAAACCTCTTTAAATGACCTTGTTTGAGAAAGAAAAACAGGAATAGCCTTCTTTTGCGGAGTTAAGTCGAAATTCGGATTTTTGCTTATAAATACCAATTCCTTCAGTCAAAACCAGTTCAAACTCATTTGTCCTTCATATATATCAATTCTAAGTAGGTTCCATGCATAAACCTCTTTAAATGACCTTGTTTGAGAAAGAAAAACAGGAATAGCCTTACTTTTGCGAGTTAAAGCCAAATTGGTATTTTTGCTATAAAATGAATTCCTTCAGTCAAAACAAGTTCAAACTCCTATGTCCTTCATATATATCCATTCTAAGAAGGTTCCATGCATAAACCTCTTTAAATGACCTTGTTTGAGAAAGAAAAACAGGAATAGCCTTACTTTTGCGAGTTAAAGCCAAATTGGTATTTTTGCTATAAAATGAATTCCTTCAGTCAAAACAAGTTCAAACTCCTATGTCCTTCATATATATCCATTCTAAGAAGGTTCCATGCATAAACCTCTTTAAATGACCTTGTTTGAGAAAGAAAAACAGGAATAGCCTTATTTTGCGGAGTTAAGTCGAAATTCGGATTTTTGCTTATAAATACCAATTCCTTCAGTCAAAACCAGTTCAAACTCATTTGTCCTTCATATATATCAATTCTAAGTAGGTTCCATGCATAAACCTCTTTAAATGACCTTGTTTGAGAAAGAAAAACAGGAATAGGCTTACTTTTGCGAGTTAAAGCCAAATTGGTATTTTTGCTATAAAATGAATTCCTTCAGTCAAAACAAGTTCAAACTCCTATGTCCTTCATATATATCCATTCTAAGAAGGTTCTATGCATAAACCTCTTTAAATGACCTTGTTTGAGAAAGAAAAACAGGAATAGCCTTCTTTTGCGGAGTTAAGTCGAAATTCGGATTTTTGCTCATAAATACCAATTCCTTCAGTCAAAACCAGTTCAAACTCATTTGTCCTTCATATATATCAATTCTAAGTAGGTTCCATGCATAAACCTCTTTAAATGACCTTGTTTGAGAAAGAAAAACAGGAATAGCCTTACTTTTGCGAGTTAAAGCCAAATTGGTATTTTTGCTATAAAATGAATTCCTTCAGTCAAAACAAGTTCAAACTCCTATGTCCTTCATATATATCCATTCTAAGAAGGTTCCATGCATAAACCTCTTTAAATGACCTTGTTTGAGAAAGAAAAACAGGAATAGCCTTACTTTTGCGAGTTAAAGCCAAATTGGTATTTTTGCTATAAAATGAATTCCTTCAGTCAAAACAAGTTCAAACTCCTATGTCCTTCATATATATCCATTCTAAGAAGGTTCCATGCATAAACCTCTTTAAATGACCTTGTTTGAGAAAGAAAAACATGAATAGCCTTATTTTGCGGAGATAAGTCGAAATTCGGATTTTTGCTTATAAATACCAATTCCTTCAGTCAAAACCAGTTCAAACTCATTTGTCCTTCATATATATCAATTCTAAGTAGGTTCCATGCATAAACCTCTTTAAATGACCTTGTTTGAGAAAGAAAAACAGGAATAGCCTTACTTTTGCGAGTTAAAGCCAAATTGGTATTTTTGCTATAAAATGAATTCCTTCAGTCAAAACAAGTTCAAACTCCTATGTCCTTCATATATATCCATTCTAAGAAGGTTCCATGCATAAACCTCTTTAAATGACCTTGTTTGAGAAAGAAAAAGATGAATAGCCTTATTTTGCGGAGTTAAGTCGAAATTCGGATTTTTGCTTATGAACACCAATTCCTTCAGTCAAAACCAGTTCAAACTCATTTGTCCTTCATATATATCAATTCTAAGTAAGTTCCAAGCATAAACCTCTTTAAATGACCTTGTTTGAGAAAGAAAAACAGGAATAGCCTTACTTTTGCGAGTTAAAGCCAAATTGGTATTTTTACTATAAAATGAATTCCTTCAGTCAAAACAAGTTCAAACTCCTATGTCCTTCATATATATCCATTCTAAGAAGGTTCCATGCATAAACCTCTTTAAATGACCTTGTATGAGAAAGAAACACAGGAATAGCCTTCTTTTGCGGAGTTAAAGCCAAATTGGTATTTTTGCTTATAAACACCAATTCCTTCAGTCAAAACAAGTTCAAACTCATTTGTCCTTCATATATATCAATTCTAAGTAGGTTCCATGCATAAACCTCTTTAAATGACCTTGTATGAGAAAGAAAAACAGGAATAGCCTTACTTTTGCGAGTTAAGGCCAAATTGGTATTTTTGCTATAAACACAAATGCCTTCAGTCAAAACAAGTTCAAACTCCTTTGTCCTTCATATATATCCATTCTAAGAAGGTTCCATGCATAAACCTCTTTAAATGACCTTGTATGAGAAAGAAAAACAGGAATAGGCTTACTTTTGCGAGTTAAAGCCAAATTGGTATTTTTGCTATAAAATGAATTCCTTCCGTCAAAATAAGTTCAAACTCATTTGTCCTTAATATATATCAATTCTAAGTAGGTTCCATGCATAAACCTCTTTAAATGACCTTGTTTGAGAAAGAAAAACAGGAATAGCCTTACTTTTGCGAGTTAAAGCCAAATTGGTATTTTTGCTATAAAATTAATTCCTTCAGTCAAAACAAGTTCAAACTCATTTGTCCTTCATATATATCCATTCTAAGAAGGTTCCATGCATAAACCTCTTTAAATGACCTTGTATGAGAAAGAAAAACAGGAATAGGCTTACTTTTGCGAGTTAAAGCCAAATTGGTATTTTTGCTATAAAATGAATTCCTTCCGTCAAAACAAGTTCAAACTCATTTGTCCTTAATATATATCAATTCTAAGTAGGTTCCATGCATAAACCTCTTTAAATGACCTTGTTTGAGAAAGAAAAACAGGAATAGCCTTACTTTTGCGAGTTAAAGCCAAATTGGTATTTTTGCTATAAAATGAATTCCTTCAGTCAAAACAAGTTCAAACTCCTATGTCCTTCATATATATCCATTCTAAGAAGGTTCCATGCATAAACCTCTTTAAATGACCTTGTTTGAGAAAGAAAAACATGAATAGCCTTATTTTGCGGAGTTAAGTCGAAATTCGGATTTTTGCTTATAAATACCAATTCCTTCAGTCAAAACCAGTTCAAACTCATTTGTCCTTCATATATAAAAATTCTAAGTAGGTTCCATGCATAAACCTCTTTAAATGACCTTGTTTGAGAAAGGAAAACAGGAATAGGCTTACTTTTGCGAGTTAAAGCCAAATTTGTATTTTTGCTATAAAATGAATTCCTTCAGTCAAAACAAGTTCAAACTCCTATGTCCTTCATATATATCCATTCTAAGAAGGTTCTATGCATAAACCTCTTTAAATGACCTTGTTTGAGAAAGAAAAACAGGAATAGCCTTCTTTTGCGGAGTTAAGTCGAAATGCGGATTTTTGCTTATAAATACCAATTCCTACAGTCAAAACAAGTTCAAACTCATTTGTCCTTCATATATATCAATTCTAAGTAGGTTCCATGCATAAACCTCTTTAAATGACCTTGTTTGAGAAAGAAAAACAGGAATAGGCTTACTTTTGCGAGTTAAAGCCAAATTGGTATTTTTGCTATAAAATGAATTCCTTCAGTCAAAACAAGTTCAAACTCCTATGTCCTTCATATATATCCATTCTAAGAAGGTTCCATGCATAAACCTCTTTAAATGACCTTGTTTGAGAAAGAAAAACAGGAATAGCCTTACTTTAGCGAGTTAAAGCCAAATTGGTATTTTCACTATAAAATTAATTCCTTCAGTCAAAATAAGTTCAAACTCATTTGTCCTTAATATATATCAATTCTAAGTAGGTTCCATGCATAAACCTCTTTAAATGACCTTGTTTGAGAAAGAAAAACAGGAAAAGCCTTACTTTTGCGAGTTAAAGCCAAATTGGTATTTTTGCTATAAAATTAATTCCTTCAGTCAAAACAAGTTCAAACTCATTTGTCCTTCATATATATCCATTCTAAGAAGGTTCCATGCATAAACCTCTTTAAATGACCTTGTATGAGAAAGAAAAACAGGAATAGATTTACTTTTGCGAGTTAAAGCCAAATTGGTATTTTTGCTATAAAATGAATTCCTTCCGTCAAAACAAGTTCAAACTCATTTGTCCTTCATATATATCAATTCTAAGTAGGTTCCATGCATAAACCTCTTTAAATGACCTTGTTTTGAGAAAGAAAAACAGGAAAAGCCTTACTTTTGCGAGTTAAAGCCAAATTGGTATTTTCACTATAAAATTAATTCCTTCAGTCAAAACAAGTTCAAACTCATTTGTCCTTCATATATATCCATTCTAAGAAGGTTCCATGCATAAACCTCTTTAAATGACCTTGTATGAGAAAGAAAAATAGGAATAGGCTTACTTTTGCGAGTTAAAGCCAAATTGGTATTTTTGCTATAAAATGAATTCCTTCAGTCAAAACAAGTTCAAACTCATTTGTCCTTAATATATATCAATTCTAAGTAGGTTCCATGCATAAACCTCTTTAAATGACCTTGTATGAGAAAGAAAAACAGGAATAGCCTTACTTTTGCGAGTTAAGGCCAAATTGGTATTTTTGCTATAAACACAAATGCCTTCAGTCAAAACAAGTTCAAACTCCTTTGTCCTTCATATATATCCATTCTAAGAAGGTTCTATGCATAAACCTCTTTAAATGACCTTGTTTGAGAAAGAAAAACAGGAATAGCCTTCTTTTGCGGAGTTAAGTCGAAATTCGGATTTTTGCTTATAAATACCAATTCCTTCAGTCAAAACCAGTTCAAACTCATTTGTCCTTCATATATATCAATTCTAAGTAGGTTCCATGCATAAACCTCTTTAAATGACCTTGTTTTGAGAAAGAAAAACAGGAAAAGCCTTACTTTTGCGAGTTAAAGCCAAATTGGTATTTTCACTATAAAATTAATTCCTTCAGTCAAAACAAGTTCAAACTCATTTGTCCTTCATATATATCCATTCTAAGAAGGTTCCATGCATAAACCTCTTTAAATGACCTTGTATGAGAAAGAAAAATAGGAATAGGCTTACTTTTGCGAGTTAAAGCCAAATTGGTATTTTTGCTATAAAATGAATTCCTTCAGTCAAAACAAGTTCAAACTCATTTGTCCTTAATATATATCAATTCTAAGTAGGTTCCATGCATAAACCTCTTTAAATGACCTTGTATGAGAAAGAAAAACAGGAATAGCCTTACTTTTGCGAGTTAAGGCCAAATTGGTATTTTTGCTATAAACACAAATGCCTTCAGTCAAAACAAGTTCAAACTCCTTTGTCCTTCATATATATCCATTCTAAGAAGGTTCTATGCATAAACCTCTTTAAATGACCTTGTTTGAGAAAGAAAAACAGGAATAGCCTTCTTTTGCGGAGTTAAGTCGAAATTCGGATTTTTGCTTATAAATACCAATTCCTTCAGTCAAAACCAGTTCAAACTCATTTGTCCTTAATATATATCAATTCTAAGTAGGTTCCATGCATAAACCTCTTTAAATGACCTTGTTTGAGAAAGAAAAACAGGAATAGCCTTACTTTTGCGAGTTAAAGCCAAATTGGTATTTTTTCTATAAAATGAATTCCTTCAGTCAAAACAAGTTCAAACTCCTATGTCCTTCATATATATCAATTATAAGTAGGTTCCATGCATAAACCTCTTTAAATGACCTTGTATGAGAAAGAAAAACAGGAATAGCCTTACTTTTGCGAGTTAAGTCGAAATTCGGATTTTTGCTTATAAACACCAATTCCTTCAGTCAAAACCAGTTCAAACTCATTTGTCCTTCATATATATCAATTCCAAGTAGGTTCCATGCATAAACCTCTTTAAATGACCTTGTTTGAGAAAGAAAAAGAGGAATAGCCTTACTTTTGCGAGTTAAAGCCAAATTGGTATTTTTGCTATAAAATGAATTCCTTCAGTCAAAACAAGTTCAAACTCCTATGTCCTTCATATATATCCATTCTAAGAATGTTCCATGCATAAACCTCTTTAAATGACCTTGTTTGAGAAAGAAAAACAGGAAAAGCCTTACTTTTGCGAGTTAAGTCGAAATTCGGATTTTTGCTTATGAACACCAATTCCTTCAGTCAAAATAAGTTCAAACTCATTTGTCCTTCATATATATCAATTCTAAGTAAGTTCCATGCATAAACCTCTTTAAATGACCTTGTTTGAGAAAGAAAAACAGGAATAGCCTTACTTTTGCGAGTTAAAGCCAAATTGGTATTTTTACTATAAAATGAATTCCTTCAGTCAAAACAAGTTCAAACTCCTATGTCCTTCATATATATCCATTCTAAGAAGGTTCCATGCATAAACCTCTTTAAATGACCTTGTATGAGAAAGAAACACAGGAATAGCCTTCTTTTGCGGAGTTAAAGCCAAATTGGTATTTTTGCTTATAAACACCAATTCCTTCAGTCAAAACAAGTTCAAACTCATTTGTCCTTCATATATATCAATTCTAAGTAGGTTCCATGCATAAACCTCTTTAAATGACCTTGTATGAGAAAGAAAAACAGGAATAGCCTTACTTTTGCGAGTTAAGGCCAAATTGGTATTTTTGCTATAAACACAAATGCCTTCAGTCAAAACAAGTTCAAACTCCTTTGTCCTTCATATATATCCATTCTAAGAAGGTTCCATGCATAAACCTCTTTAAATGACCTTGTATGAGAAAGAAAAACAGGAATAGGCTTACTTTTGCGAGTTAAAGCCAAATTGGTATTTTTGCTATAAAATGAATTCCTTCCGTCAAAATAAGTTCAAACTCATTTGTCCTTAATATATATCAATTCTAAGTAGGTTCCATGCATAAACCTCTTTAAATGACCTTGTTTGAGAAAGAAAAACAGGAATAGCCTTACTTTTGCGAGTTAAAGCCAAATTGGTATTTTTGCTATAAAATTAATTCCTTCAGTCAAAACAAGTTCAAACTCATTTGTCCTTCATATATATCCATTCTAAGAAGGTTCCATGCATAAACCTCTTTAAATGACCTTGTATGAGAAAGAAAAACAGGAATAGGCTTACTTTTGCGAGTTAAAGCCAAATTGGTATTTTTGCTATAAAATGAATTCCTTCCGTCAAAACAAGTTCAAACTCATTTGTCCTTAATATATATCAATTCTAAGTAGGTTCCATGCATAAACCTCTTTAAATGACCTTGTTTGAGAAAGAAAAACAGGAATAGCCTTACTTTTGCGAGTTAAAGCCAAATTGGTATTTTTGCTATAAAATGAATTCCTTCAGTCAAAACAAGTTCAAACTCCTATGTCCTTCATATATATCCATTCTAAGAAGGTTCCATGCATAAACCTCTTTAAATGACCTTGTTTGAGAAAGAAAAACATGAATAGCCTTATTTTGCGGAGTTAAGTCGAAATTCGGATTTTTGCTTATAAATACCAATTCCTTCAGTCAAAACCAGTTCAAACTCATTTGTCCTTCATATATATCAATTATAAGTAGGTTCCATGCATAAACCTCTTTAAATGACCTTGTTTGAGAAAGGAAAACAGGAATAGGCTTACTTTTGCGAGTTAAAGCCAAATTTGTATTTTTGCTATAAAATGAATTCTTTCAGTCAAAACAAGTTCAAACTCCTATGTCCTTCATATATATCCATTCTAAGAAGGTTCTATGCATAAACCTCTTTAAATGACCTTGTTTGAGAAAGAAAAACAGGAATAGCCTTCTTTTGCGGAGTTAAGTCGAAATGCGGATTTTTGCTTATAAATACCAATTCCTACAGTCAAAACAAGTTCAAACTCATTTGTCCTTCATATATATCAATTCTAAGTAGGTTCCATGCATAAACCTCTTTAAATGACCTTGTTTGAGAAAGAAAAACAGGAATAGGCTTACTTTTGCGAGTTAAAGCCAAATTGGTATTTTTGCTATAAAATGAATTCCTTCAGTCAAAACAAGTTCAAACTCCTATGTCCTTCATATATATCCATTCTAAGAAGGTTCCATGCATAAACCTCTTTAAATGACCTTGTTTGAGAAAGAAAAACAGGAATAGCCTTACTTTTGCGAGTTAAAGCCAAATTGGTATTTTCACTATAAAATTAATTCCTTCAGTCAAAATAAGTTCAAACTCATTTGTCCTTAATATATATCAATTCTAAGTAGGTTCCATGCATAAACCTCTTTAAATGACCTTGTTTGAGAAAGAAAAACAGGAAAAGCCTTACTTTTGCGAGTTAAAGCCAAATTGGTATTTTTGCTATAAAATTAATTCCTTCAGTCAAAACAAGTTCAAACTCATTTGTCCTTCATATATATCCATTCTAAGAAGGTTCCATGCATAAACCTCTTTAAATGACCTTGTATGAGAAAGAAAAACAGGAATAGATTTACTTTTGCGAGTTAAAGCCAAATTGGTATTTTTGCTATAAAATGAATTCCTTCCGTCAAAACAAGTTCAAACTCATTTGTCCTTAATATATATCAATTCTAAGTAGGTTCCATGCATAAACCTCTTTAAATGACCTTGTTTGAGAAAGAAAAACAGGAATAGCCTTACTTTTGTGAGTTAAAGCCAAATTGGTATTTTTGCTATAAAATGAATTCCTTCAGTCAAAACAAGTTCAAACTCCTATGTCCTTCATATATATCCATTCTAAGAAGGTTCCATGCATAAACCTCTTTAAATGACCTTGTTTGAGAAAGAAAAACATGAATAGCCTTATTTTGCGGAGTTAAGTCGAAATTCGGATTTTTGCTTATAAATACCAATTCCTTCAGTCAAAACCAGTTCAAACTCATTTGTCCTTCATATATATCAATTCTAAGTAGGTTCCATGCATAAACCTCTTTAAATGACCTTGTTTTGAGAAAGAAAAACAGGAAAAGCCTTACTTTTGCGAGTTAAAGCCAAATTGGTATTTTCACTATAAAATTAATTCCTTCAGTCAAAACAAGTTCAAACTCATTTGTCCTTCATATATATCCATTCTAAGAAGGTTCCATGCATAAACCTCTTTAAATGACCTTGTATGAGAAAGAAAAATAGGAATAGGCTTACTTTTGCGAGTTAAAGCCAAATTGGTATTTTTGCTATAAAATGAATTCCTTCAGTCAAAACAAGTTCAAACTCATTTGTCCTTAATATATATCAATTCTAAGTAGGTTCCATGCATAAACCTCTTTAAATGACCTTGTATGAGAAAGAAAAACAGGAATAGCCTTACTTTTGCGAGTTAAGGCCAAATTGGTATTTTTGCTATAAACACAAATGCCTTCAGTCAAAACAAGTTCAAACTCCTTTGTCCTTCATATATATCCATTCTAAGAAGGTTCTATGCATAAACCTCTTTAAATGACCTTGTTTGAGAAAGAAAAACAGGAATAGCCTTCTTTTGCGGAGTTAAGTCGAAATTCGGATTTTTGCTTATAAATACCAATTCCTTCAGTCAAAACCAGTTCAAACTCATTTGTCCTTAATATATATCAATTCTAAGTAGGTTCCATGCATAAACCTCTTTAAATGACCTTGTTTGAGAAAGAAAAACAGGAATAGCCTTACTTTTGCGAGTTAAAGCCAAATTGGTATTTTTTCTATAAAATGAATTCCTTCAGTCAAAACAAGTTCAAACTCCTATGTCCTTCATATATATCAATTATAAGTAGGTTCCATGCATAAACCTCTTTAAATGACCTTGTATGAGAAAGAAAAACAGGAATAGCCTTACTTTTGCGAGTTAAGTCGAAATTCGGATTTTTGCTTATAAACACCAATTCCTTCAGTCAAAACCAGTTCAAACTCATTTGTCCTTCATATATATCAATTCCAAGTAGGTTCCATGCATAAACCTCTTTAAATGACCTTGTTTGAGAAAGAAAAAGAGGAATAGCCTTACTTTTGCGAGTTAAAGCCAAATTGGTATTTTTGCTATAAAATGAATTCCTTCAGTCAAAACAAGTTCAAACTCCTATGTCCTTCATATATATCCATTCTAAGAATGTTCCATGCATAAACCTCTTTAAATGACCTTGTTTGAGAAAGAAAAACAGGAATAGCCTTACTTTTGCGAGTTAAAGCCAAATTGGTATTTTTGCTATAAAATGAATTCCTTCAGTCAAAACCAGTTCAAACTCCTATGTCCTTCATATATATCCATTCTAAGAAGGTTCCATGCATAAACCTCTTTAAATGACCTTGTTTGAGAAAGAAAAACAGGAATAGCCTTACTTTTGCGAGTTAAAGCCAAAATGGTATTTTTGCTATAAAATGAATTCCTTCAGTCAAAACAAGTTCAAACTCCTATGTCCTTCATATATATCCATTCTAAGAAGGTTCCATGCATAAACCTCTTTAAATTACCTTGTTTGAGAAAGAAAAACATGAATAGCCTTATTTTGCGGAGTTAAGTCGAAATTCGGATTTTTGCTTATAAATACCAATTCCTTCAGTCAAAACCAGTTCAAACTCATTTGTCCTTCATATATATCAATTCTAAGTAGGTTCCATGCATAAACCTCTTTAAATGACCTTGTTTGAGAAAGAAAAACAGGAATAGCCTTACTTTTGCGAGTTAAAGCCAAATTGGTATTTTTGCTATAAAATGAATTCCTTCAGTCAAAACAAGTTCAAACTCCTATGTCCTTCATATATATCCATTCTAAGAAGGTTCCATGCATAAACCACTTTAAATGATCTTGTTTGAGAAAGTTAAACAGGAAAAGCCTTACTTTTGCGAGTTAAAGCCAAATTGGTATTTTCACTATAAAATTAATTCCTTCAGTCAAAACAAGTTCAAACTCATTTGTCCTTCATATATATCAATTATAAGTAGGTTCCATGCATAAACCTCTTTAAATGACCTTGTATGAGAAAGAAAAACAGGAATAGGCTTACTTTTGTGAGTTAAAGCCAAATTGGTATTTTTACTATAAAATGAATTCCTTCAGTCAAAACAAGTTCAAACTCCTATGTCCTTCATATATATCCATTCTAAGAAGGTTCTATGCATAAACCTCTTTAAATGACCTTGTTTGAGAAAGAAAAACAGGAATAGCCTTACTTTTGCGAGTTAAAGCCAAATTGGTATTTTTGCTATAAAATGAATTCCTTCAGTCAAAACAAGTTCAAACTCCTATGTCCTTCATATATATCCATTCTAAGAAGGTTCCATGCATAAACCACTTTAAATGATCTTGTTTGAGAAAGTTAAACAGGAAAAGCCTTACTTTTGCGAGTTAAAGCCAAATTGGTATTTTCACTATAAAATTAATTCCTTCAGTCAAAACAAGTTCAAACTCATTTGTCCTTCATATATATCAATTATAAGTAGGTTCCATGCATAAACCTCTTTAAATGACCTTGTATGAGAAAGAAAAACAGGAATAGGCTTACTTTTGTGAGTTAAAGCCAAATTGGTATTTTTACTATAAAATGAATTCCTTCAGTCAAAACAAGTTCAAACTCCTATGTCCTTCATATATATCCATTCTAAGAAGGTTCTATGCATAAACCTCTTTAAATGACCTTGTTTGAGAAAGAAAAACAGGAATAGCCTTCTTTTGCGGAGTTAAGTCGAAATTCGGATTTTTGCTTATAAATACCAATTCCTTCAGTCAAAACCAGTTCAAACTCATTTGTCCTTCATATATATCAATTCTAAGTAGGTTCCATGCATAAACCTCTTTAAATGACCTTGTTTGAGAAAGAAAAACAGGAATAGCCTTACTTTTGCGAGTTAAAGCCAAATTGGTATTTTTACTATAAATGAATTCCTTCAGTCAAAACAAGTTCAAACTCATTTGTCCTTCATATATATCCATTCTAAGAAGGTTCTATGCATAAACCTCTTTAAATGACCTTGTTTGAGAAAGAAAAACAGGAATAGCCTTCTTTTGCGGAGTTAAGTCGAAATTTGGATTTTTGCTTGTAAATACCAATTCATTCAGTCAAAACCAGTTCAAACTCATTTGTCCTTCATATATATCAATTCTAAGTAGGTTCCATGCATAAACCTCTTTAAATGACCTTGTTTGAGAAAGAAAAACAGGAATAGCCTTACTTTTGCGAGTTAAAGCCAAATTTGGTATTTTTGCTATAAAATGAATTCCTTCAGTCAAAACAAGTTCAAACTCCTATGTCCTTCATATATATCCATTCTAAGAAGGTTCCATGCATAAACCTCTTTAAATGACCTTGTATGAGAAAGAAAAACAGGAATAGCCTTACTTTTGCGAGTTAAGGCCAAATTGGTATTTTTAATATAAACACAAATTCCTTCAGTCACAACAAGTTCTCTTTCATAATATTTCGCTCGATGTCTCACTATGGGATGCACGCCCCCGCTGCAGACCTCAGAAGCATCAATCTCATTACGCCAATCCTGATTGGCTGGTGAAACGTGTCCGTCCGCACCAGGTAGTCCCACCTACCTTAAATACCTCCTGCGGACGGCACCACGTCATTCAAACACCTCTTCTCACTCGGAGCATATCTCGCGTCCTCTGGCTAGCTAGCTTAACTGTCCGCAGACGGATCTTACTCAGCTTCTGTCGCCGGGCGCTACCTAGCCTTGGATACATTTTGCTTCGTCGGTCACACCAGATCGAACTCAGTGCTTTCCTCGCCTCTCCACGGCTTGGCCAGCACTGTCCTCGGCGCCTCACCACGGCTGTTCGAGTCCCGAGCGTTAGCACACCAGCTATCCTCTCGGCTTCACAGTTAGCACACCAGTTAACTGCCTCAACTCCCTGCCTGCACACCAGCTCGCGAGGAATGGAGGACAAAACCCCTCACACCAGAGGGCACGGAGACTCCGGGGCCCGTCCCTGTCGCTGTGGGAACAAGATATCGAGTAAAGATCCACACCAGGTCTGCTCGAGCTGCCTGGGGCTGCAACACACCCGGCTGGCTGTCGACGTCCCCGGCTCGTGTCAACACTGTGCGGTGTTCACCATCAAGAGTCTCCGCAGACGGCTAGCCCGCCAAGCTAGCTTGTCTGGACATGACCCCTATCTCCCTTCCGACGGCGCCGCCATCGAGGGTGGAGAGGAGAGAGGGGTTGTTGCGGTGGCGGTACCGGAGGCTAGCGCCAGCTGGGGCTCCCAGCTCGACCTAGCCGCGGATCCCCCGCAGGAGGAAGACGTCCTATTGTTGGACTATGGGGACGATGAAGATGCCGCCTCGGACCTCCTCATATCAGAGGATGAAGACGAGGAAGACATCTTCATCACTCCGGCCCGGGCTGCACAGCCCACGGCCTCCGTCGCCTCTCGGGATGGAGATGAGAGCAGCACACCAGCTTCTCCCCTCGCCAGCTCGGACATGCTCGACGTGTGCAAACGCGCTGCTGCCCGGCTTTGCATCCCCTGGCCTGCTGTCGTAGCTGAGACCTCCAGATCCCGCTACGAGGGGAAGAAATTGCCCTTGGCCAAGAGCGCGACGAAGCAACTTCTCCCCGTCTTCCCAGAGTTGCTGGATGAGGTGGCGCGCTCATGGAGAGACCGCCCATACAGCAGCAGGAGCCCGATTCCCGGGGCCTCGTCCCTCGATTGTGAGGCGATGGAGAGCCTGGGTCTGCTCCGCATGCCTCCGATGGAGCCACTCGTTGCAGCCCACCTTCACCCCCGGCTGTCAGCGGTGTCCTCCCGGGGCCCCAGTCTGCCGTCCAAGTCCGACCGTTTTCAGTCAGCCCTGACTGAAAAGGCTTACAAGGCGGTGGCGCTTTCGGCCAGAGCGCTCAATGTCCTCTCCCTGCTCACGGCTTACCAGGCTGAGTTGTGTGAGGATTTTGGGCAAACTCAGGACCCAGCTACGTGGGAGGAGATACCGGTCATCACCGACCTGTGTCTCCGTGTCCAACGCTGCGCGGTCCGGGCCACGGGAAAAGCGCTGGGGACGATGGTTCTGCAGGAACGAGCGAGGTGGCTCAACCTCGCCAACCTGTCAGACAGAGAGAAGGAGGACGTCCTGGACATGCCCATTGTCCCGGAGGGGATTTTCGGCTCCGCGTTGGACTCGATGCAACGGCGGTGTGAAGCCAAAAAGAAGGAGGATGAAGCTCTCCGGCTCTGCCTCCCTCGAAAGTCCCCGGCTCCCTCTCCGACTGTGCAGCGTAAAAGCTTCGCACAGGCCGCTTCCCAGGTTTCGCAGTTTAAAACGCCCAAACAGACGAAACCCCAGCTCGCCCCGGGCCCCCCGCCCGCTCGGGCCGGCTGGCCCAGGAAGCCCTCGGTCCCGGCTGCAGCTCCGCCGGCACAGCCCGTGCAAGCTGTCTTCAACCAGGCCAGGAAGAAGAAGAGAGCGGCCTGATCGCCCCTCTCTTCACCGGTGATGCAGCTGGATGTTCCCCGTTCACCAGCTCCACCTGTTCGGCTTTTGAGCGTGCTCCCGGAGGCCCACCACGCCCCCGTCTCCCGGCTGCCACGGACCGTGCCAGAGCAGACCGGGGGAGACGGACATTTGACGGCGGAGGGTTCAGCAGTTGCCCCTCTCTCATGTCCACAAGCACGCACAAGCACACACATTTCTGTAAAGAAAATAAAATGTGTCCCGCTGCAGCATCCAGGCCGAAGGCCGAGGGCTCAGCTAACAAAAGCCAAACAAAATATCAAAATAAGCAGCGTGGTGGTGACGCCCGCTGTCCCCCCTCGGCGAAAAGCCACGGCTTTCCCCGGGGCGAGGGGTGTGTGGGCCCGGCCGCTGCTCTGTCCTCCCGGGCAGAAACGCGCAGCGTCACCCGGGGGTCATGTCACTGTTCCGCCAGGAGAGGGCGCCGTCGCACCGCGGCTGGGGCCTCTCACGGCGGAGGGGCTGCGGTGTGTGTCCACTCTCTCCCCCAGATGGGAGCGATGGGCCGCTCTCGCAGCCTCACCCTGGGTGGTAAAGACGATCTCGAGAGGCTACAGGCTGCAGTTCGCCGCTGTTCCCCCGCGATTCGCCGGTATAATATACTCCCAGGCTCAGGGAGAGTCAGCTCGTGTTTTACAGGAGGAAATCCTCTCACTGTTAAACAAAGGAGCAATCTGTGTCGTACCTCCCGCACAGTGTCAGAGCGGTTTTTACTCCAGGTATTTTCTGGTCCCCAAACGGGGGGGGAGCGGAATTCGCCCTATCCTGGATCTACGTGCTCTGAACAAATATCTCAGGAAATACAAGTTCAGGATGCTAACACACGCATCCCTGCTGCGTCTTGTGAGACAGAACGACTGGTTCACTTCTGTCGATCTGAAAGACGCGTATTTCCACATCCCGATATATCCTCCCCACAGAAAGTATCTGAGATTTGCTTTCCAGGGGATCTGTTACGAGTACCGCGTGCTCCCTTTCGGTCTGTCCTTAAGCCCGAGGGTGTTTGTGCGGTGCACGGAAGCGGCAATAGCCCCGCTGAGACGGCAGGGCATCCGCTTGGCCACATATCTGGACGATTGGCTGCTGTTGGCACAATCGGAGCAGGAGGCCAGGGCGCACACGCGTATTCTCATACGACACCTATCCGATCTGGGTTTCGTGATAAACGCGGAAAAGAGCATGCTGTCCCCGGCACAGGGCATAATCTTTCTGGGATTATCCCTGGACTCGGTGACTTTCACAGCGCGTCTCTCGGGGGACCGAGTGAAAGCTTTCAGGGCATGTCTCGCGCTCTTCCGTCCAGGCAAATCTGTTCAGTTCAGATTATGTCTGCGGTTACTCGGGCTGATGGCGTCTGCCATACTCGTAGTCCATCTTGGCCGGCTCCACATGAGGGAATTCCAGCTCTGGGTGGCCTCATGCGGGCTGGATCCCGTGCGTCATGGCGCACGGAGAGTGCTGGTCACACCGGGGTGTGCCAGGGCACTGCGCCACTGGCGGGTCCCGTCCTTTCTGACCCACGGGGTGCCCATGGGTTCCGTCCTGTCCAGGAAAGTGGTCACTACGGACGCCAGCCTGACAGGTTGGGGCGGAATTCACGAGGGCCGGTCTGTGAGGGGCCGCTGGATTGTGGATCTCCAGCGCTCTCACATAAATTTTCTGGAACTTTCAGCGGTGTTCCTCTCCCTGAAACATTTCCTTCCGTCTCTCATGGGTCACCATGTCCTGGTGAGGACGGACAATACGACTACGGTGGCGTATGTCAACCGTCAGGGGGGATTACGCTCCCGTCAGTTGCATATGCTGGCACGCAGACTGATCCTGTGGAGCTGTGGTCGTCTCCTCTCCCTGAGAGCGACGCACGTCCCGGGAGTCCTGAACACGGGTGCGGACCTGTTGTCCAGGGGCGCGCCGGTATACGGCGAGTGGACTCTGCACCCGGAGATTGTGGAACAGATATGGGCACGTTTCGGCCGGGCCGTGGTGGATCTGTTCGCATCGAGAGACAACACGCAGTGCGCGCTGTTTTACTCTCTCCGCAGCATGGATGCTACCCTCGGCGTAGACGCACTAGCGCACGCCTGGCCGCGCGAGCGTCTTTATGCATTCCCCCCCCTGGCCTTGATACCCCCCACTCTGTCCAGAGTGAGGGAGCACGGCCACGCACTGATTTTGATAGCTCCGCATTGGCCTGCGATGCATTGGTTAGCGGAGATATATCAGCTGATGTGCGCTCAGCCCTGGCAGCTCCCGCTTCGCAGGGACCTGCTATCACAGGGGGGGGGAGCGGTCTTCCACCCGCACCCAGAGCGCCTGGCACTGTGGGCCTGGCCCCTGAGTGGCTAAATCTGTCAGCTGTGGGTCTTTCACAGCGGGTGATTTCCACTATACAAAACGCTCGAGCCTCCTCCACTAGGTCTCTGTATGACTGTAAGTGGAGAGTGTTTGAGGGGTGGTGTCACAGAAATGGCCACATTCCTTTTCAGTGTCCAGTAGGAGTGATATTGTCATTCTTGCAGGACCTGATTGACAAAGGAAAAGCTTTCTCCACGGTAAAAGTGTACTTGGCGGCTATCGCCGCCTGTCACGTGGGTTTCGGGAAGCTAACAGCGAGCCAGCACCCGCTGGTTTGCTGCTTTATGAAGGGAGCGCGCAGGCTTCTCCCCATGTCCAGACCGCTGGTACCACCATGGGATCTGGCCGTGGTCCTGAAAGGGCTTAAGGGCCCTCCCTTTGAACCACTGGAGGGGGCAGACTTGAAACACGTGTCTCTCAAGACAGTGTTGTTGCTGGCTTTGGCTTCGGCTAAACGGGTCAGTGACATCCATGCGCTCTCAGTGCATCCCTCATGCGCTCAGCTCTTTCCGGGGGATGTGAGGATGATTTTGAAGCCCAACCCGGCCTTTGTGCCTAAGGTGGTGGGCTCATGTTCTCCTATTGACCTTGTGGCTTTTGCTGCCTCACCAGGTGAGCAGATGTCGCATGCGTTATGTCCAGTCCGTGCAGTGAGCACTTATATGGACAGGACGAGGGGTTTCAGGAGGAGCGATCAGCTGTTCGTCTCCTGGGCTAACCCTCATAAGGGGAAACCTGTCACAAAGCAGCGTCTATCCCACTGGGTGGTGGAGGCGATTGCTTTGGCTTATACGAGTCAGGGTTTGCAGCCACCTGTGGGCCTGCGAGCGCACTCGACTCGGGGCTTGGCCGCATCCTGGGCCTTATTCAGGGGAGTCACTGTTCAGGACGTTTGTGCTGCAGCGAGTTGGTCCTCGCCTCTCACTTTTGTCCGTTTCTATATGCTGGACGTCTCCGCTCCGTGCGTGGCTAGAGCGGTTTTGCTGTCCTGATTGGATCAGTGTACTTATCCCTATGGGTTGGTGGACGCTGGATAAGCTTGTCTGGCAATACGGGAGCAACCATATCCCATAGTGAGACATCGAGCGAAATATTATGAAAGAGAACTTTAGGTTATTTACATAACCCCGGTTCTCTGACTAATATGAGTGAGATGTCTCACCAGACAACCCTTCTTGCTTGGGCGAGTGAGAAGAGGTGCTTATCTTGAATGACGTGGTGCCGTCCGCAGGAGGTATTTAAGGTAGGTGGGACTACCTGGTGCGGACGGACACATTTCACCAGCCAATCAGGATTGGCGTAATGAGATTGATGCTTCTGAGGTCTGCAGCGGGGGCGTGCATCCCATAGTGAGACATCTCACTCATATTACTCAGAGAACCGGGGTTATGTAAATAACCTAAAGTTCAAACTCATTTGTCCTTCATATATATCAATTCTAAGTAGGTTCCATGCATAAAACTCTTTAAATGACCTTGTTTGAGAAAGAAAAACAGGAATAGCCTTACTTTTGCGAGTTAAGGCCAAATTTGTATTTTTGCTATAATCACAAATGCCTTCAGTCAAAACAAGTTCAAACTCCTTTGTCCTTCATATATATCCATTCTAAGAAGTTTCTATGCATAAACCTCTTTAAATGACCTTGTTTGATAAAGAAAAACAGGAATAGCCTTCTTTTGCGGAGTTAAGTCGAAATTCGGATTTTTGCTTATAAATACCAATTCCTTCAGTCAAAACCAGTTCAAACTCATTTGTCCTTCATATATATCAATTCTAAGTAGGTTCCATGCATAAACCTCTTTAAATGACGTTGTTTGAGAAAGAAAAACAGGAATAGGCTTACTTTTCGAGTTAAAGCCAAATTGGTATTTTTGCTATAAAATGAATTCCTTCAGTCAAAACAAGTTCAAACTCCTATGTCCTTCATATATATCCATTCTAAGAAGGTTCCATGCATAAACCTCTTTAAATGACCTTGTATGAGAAAGAAAAACAGGAATAGCCTTACTTTTGCGAGTTAAGGCCAAATTGGTATTTTTAATATGAACACAAATTCCTTCAGTCACAACATGGTCAAACTAATTTGTACTTAATATATATAAATTCTAAGTAGGTTCCATGCATAAACCTCTTTAAATGACCTTGTTTGAGCAAGAAAAACAGGAATAGCCTTACTTTTGCGAGTTAAAGCCAAATTGGTATTTTTGCTATAAAATGAATTCCTTCAGTCAAAACAAGTTCAAACTCCTATGTTCTTCATATATATCCATTCTAAGAAGGTTCCATGCATAAACCTCTTTAAATGACCTTGTTTGAGAAAGAAAAACAGGAATAGCCTTACTTTTGCGAGTTAAGTTGAAATTCGGATTTTTGCTTATAAACACCAATTCCTTCAGTCAAAACCAGTTCAAACTCATTTGTCCTTCATATATATCAATTCTAAGTAGGTTCCATGCATAAACCTCTTTAAATGACCTTGTTTGAGAAAGAAAAACAGGAATAGGCTTACTTTTGCGAGTTAAAGCCAAATTGGTATTTTTGCTATAAAATGAATTCCTTCAGTCAAAACAAGTTCAAACTCCTATGTCCTTCATATATATCCATTCTAAGAAGGTTCCATGCATAAACCTCTTTAAATGATCTTGTTTGAGAAAGTTAAACAGGAAAAGCCTTACTTTTGCGAGTTAAAGCCAAATTGGTATTTTCACTATAAAATTAATTCCTTCAGTCAAAACAAGTTCAAACTCATTTGTCCTTCATATATATCAATTATAAGTAGGTTCCATGCATAAACCTCTTTAAATGACCTTGTATGAGAAAGAAAAACAGGAATAGCCTTACTTTTGCGAGTTAAGTCGAAATTCGGATTTTTGCTTATAAACACCAATTCCTTCAGTCAAAACCAGTTCAAACTCATTTGTCCTTCATATATATCAATTCTAAGTAGGTTCCATGCATAAACCTCTTTAAATGACCTTGTTTGAGAAAGAAAAACAGGAATAGGCTTACTTTTGCGAGTTAAAGCCAAATTGGTATTTTTGCTATAAAATGAATTCCTTCAGTCAAAACAAGTTCAAACTCCTATGTCCTTCATATATATCCATTCTAAGAAGGTTCTATGCATAAACCTCTTTAAATGACCTTGTTTGAGAAAGAAAAACAGGAATAGCCTTCTTTTGCGGAGTTAAGTCGAAATTCAGATGTTTGCTTATAAATACCAATTCCTTCAGTCAAAACAATTTCAAACTCCTATGTCCTTCATATATATCCATTCTAAGTTGGTTCCATGCATAAACCTCTTTAAATGACCTTGTATGAGAAAGAAAAACAGGAATAGCCTTACTTTTGCGAGTTAAGGCCAAATTGGTATTTTTGCTATAAACACAAATGCCTTCAGTCAAAACAAGTTCAAACTCCTTTGTCCTTCATATATATCCATTCTAAGAAGGTTCTATGCATAAACCTCTTTAAATGACCTTGTTTGAGAAAGAAAAACAGGAATAGCCTTCTTTTGCGGAGTTAAGTCGAAATTCGGATTTTTGCTTATAAACACCAATTCCTTCGGTCAAAACCAGTTCAAACTCATTTGTCCTTCATATATATCAATTCTAAGTAAGTTCCATGCATAAACCTCTTTAAATGACCTTGTTTGAGAAAGAAAAACAGGAATAGCCTTACTTTTGCGAGTTAAAGCCAAATTGGTATTTTTACTATAAAATGAATTCCTTCAGTCAAAACAAGTTCAAACTCCTATGTCCTTCATATATATCCATTCTAAGAAGGTTCCATGCATAAACCTCTTTAAATGACCTTGTTTGAGAAAGAAAAACAGGAATAGCCTTACTTTTGCGAGTTAAGGCCAAATTGGTATTTTTAATATAAACACAAATTCCTTCAGTCACAACAAGGTCAAACTCATTTGTACTTAATATATATCAATCCTAAGTAGGTTCCATGCATAAACCTCTTTAAATGACCTTGTTTGAGAAAGAAAAACAGGAATAGCCTTACTTTTGCGAGTTAAGTCGAAATTCGGATTTTTGCTTATAAACACCAATTCCTTCAGTCAAAACCAGTTCAAACTCATTTGTCCTTCATATATATCAATTCTAAGTAGGTTCCATGCATAAACCTCTTTAAATGACCTTGTTTGAGAAAGAAAAACAGGAATAGCCTTCTTTTGCGGAGTTAAAGCCAAATTGGTATTTTTGCTTATAAACACCAATTCCTTCAGTCAAAACAAGTTCAAACTCATTTGTCCTTCATATATATCAATTCTAAGTAGGTTCCATGCATAAACCTCTTTAAATGACCTTGTATGAGAAAGAAAAACAGGAATAGCCTTACTTTTGCGAGTTAAGGCCAAATTGGTATTTTTGCTATAAACACAAATGCCTTCAGTCAAAACAAGTTCAAACTCCTTTGTCCTTCATATATATCCATTCTAAGAAGGTTCTATGCATAAACCTCTTTAAATGACCTTGTTTGAGAAAGAAAAACAGGAATAGCCTTCTTTTGCGGAGTTAAGTCGAAATTCGGATTTTTGCTTATAAATACCAATTCCTTCAGTCAAAACAAGTTCAAACTCCTATGTCCTTCATATATATCCATTCTAAGAAGGTTCCATGCTTAAACCTCTTTAAATGACCTTGTTTGAGAAAGAAAAACAGGAATAGCCTTACTTTTGCGAGTTAAAGCCAAATTGGTATTTTTGCTATAAAATGAATTCCTTCAGTCAAAACAAGTTCAAACTCCTATGTCCTTCATATATATCCATTCTAAGAAGGTTCCATGCATAAACCTCTTTAAATGACCTTGTTTGAGAAAGAAAAACAGGAATAGCCTTACTTTTGCGAGTTAAAGCCAAATTGGTATTTTCACTATAAAATGAATTCCTTCAGTCAACACCAGTTCAAACTCATTTGTCCTTCATATATATCAATTCTAAGTAGGTTCCATGCATAAACCTCTTTATATGACCTTGTATGAGAAAGAAAAACAGGAATAGCCTTACTTTTGCGAGTTAAGTCGAAATTCGGATTTTTGCTTATAAACACCAATTCCATCAGTCAAAACCAGTTCAAACTCATTTGTCCTTCATATATATCAATTCTAAGTAGGTTCCATGCATAAACCTCTTTAAATGACCTTGTTTGAGAAAGAAAAACAGGAATAGCCTTACTTTTGCGAGTTAAAGCCAAATTGGTATTTTTACTATAAAATGAATTCCTTCAGTCAAAACAAGTTCAAACTCCTATGTCCTTCATATATATCCTTTCTAAGTAGGTTCCATGCATAAACCTCTTTAAATGACCTTGTATGAGAAAGAAACACAGGAATAGCCTTCTTTTGCGGAGTTAAAGCCAAATTGGTATTTTTGCTTATAAACACCAATTCCTTCAGTCAAAACAAGTTCAAACTCATTTGTCCTTCATATATATCAATTCTAAGTAGGTTCCATGCATAAACCTCTTTAAATGACCTTGTATGAGAAAGAAAAACAGGAATAGCCTTACTTTTGCGAGTTAAGGCCAAATTGGTATTTTTGCTATAAACACAAATGCCTTCAGTCAAAACAAGTTCAAACTCCTTTGTCCTTCATATATATCCATTCTAAGAAGGTTCTATGCATAAACCTCTTTAAATGACCTTGTTTGAGAAAGAAAAACAGGAATAGCCTTCTTTTGCGGAGTTAAGTCGAAATTCGGATTTTTGCTTATAAATACCAATTCCTTCAGTCAAAACCAGTTCAAACTCATTTGTCCTTCATATATATCAATTATAAGTAGGTTCCATGCATAAACCTCTTTAAATGACCTTGTATGAGAAAGAAAAACAGGAATAGGCTTACTTTTGCGAGTTAAAGCCAAATTGGTATTTTTGCTATAAAATGAATTCCTTCAGTCAAAACAAGTTCAAACTCCTATGTCCTTCATATATATCCATTCTAAGAAGGTTCCATGCATAAACCTCTTTAAATGACCTTGTTTGAGAAAGAAAAACAGGAATAGCCTTACTTTTGCGAGTTAAGGCCAAATTGGTATTTTTAATATAAACACAAATTCCTTCAGTCACAACAAGGTCAAACTCATTTGTACTTAATATATATCAATTCTAAGTAGGTTCCATGCATAAACCTCTTTAAATGACCTTGTATGAGAAAGAAAAACAGGAATAGCCTTACTTTTGCGAGTTAAGGCCAAATTGGTATTTTTAATATAAACACAAATTCCTTCAGTCACAACAAGGTCAAACTCATTTGTCCTTAATATATATCAATTCTAAGGAGGTTCCATGCATAAACCTCTTTAAATGACCTTGTTTGAGAAAGAAAATCAGGAATAGCCTTCTTTTGCGGAGTTAAGTCGAAATTGGGATTTTTGCTTATAAATACCAATTCCTTCAGTCAAAACCAGTTCAAACTCATTTGTCCTTCATATATATCAATTCTAAGTAGGTTCCATGCATAAACCTCTTTAAATGACCTTGTTTGAGAAAGAAAAACAGGAATAGCCTTACTTTTGCGAGTTAAAGCCAAATTGGTATTTTTGCAATAAAATGAATTCCTTCAGTCAAAACAAGTTCAAACTCCTATGTCCTTCATATATATCCATTCTAAGAAGGTTCCATGCATAAACCTCTTTAAATGACCTTGTATGAGAAAGAAAAACAGGAATAGCCTTACTTTTGCGAGTTAAGGCCAAATTGGTATTTTTGCTATAAAATGAATTCCTTCAGTCAACACCAGTTCAAACTCATTTGTCCTTCATATATATCAATTCTAAGTAGGTTCCATAAATAAACCTCTTTAAATGACCTTGTTTGAGAAAGAAAAACAGGAATAGGCTTACTTTTGCGAGTTAAAGCCAAATTGGTATTTTTGCTATAAAATGAATTCCTTCAGTCAAAACAAGTTCAAACTCCTATGTCCTTCATATATATCCATTCTAAGAAGGTTCCATGCATAAACCTCTTTAAATGACCTTGTATGAGAAAGAAAAACAGGAATAGCCTTACTTTTGCGAGTTAAGGCCAAATTGGTATTTTTAATATAAACACAAATTCCTTCAGTCACAACAAGTTCAAACTCATTTGTCCTTCATATATATCAATTCTAAGTAGGTTCCATGCATAAAACTCTTTAAATGACCTTGTTTGAGAAAGAAAAACAGGAATAGCCTTACTTTTGCGAGTTAAGGCCAAATTTGTATTTTTGCTATAAAAACAAATGCCTTCAGTCAAAACAAGTTCAAACTCCTATGTCCTTCATATATATCCATTCTAATAAGGTTCCATGCATAAACCTCTTTAAATGACCTTGTTTGAGAAAGAAAAACAGGAAAAGCCTTACTTTTGCGAGTTAAAGCCAAATTGGTATTTTCACTATAAAATTAATTCCTTCAGTCAAAACAAGTTCAAACTCATTTGTCCTTCATATATATCAATTATAAGTAGGTTCCATGCATAAACCTCTTTAAATGACCTTGTATGAGAAAGAAAAACAGGAATAGCCTTACTTTTGCGAGTTAAGTCGAAATTCGGATTTTTGCTTATAAACACCAATTCCTTCAGTCAAAACCAGTTCAAACTCATTTGTCCTTTATATATCAATTCTAAGTAGGTTCCATGCATAAAACTCTTTAAATGACCTTGTTTGAGAAAGAAAAACAGGAATAGGCTTACTTTTGCGAGTTAAAGCCAAATTGGTATTTTTGCTATAAAATGAATTCCTTCAGTCAAAACAAGTTCAAACTCCTATGTCCTTCATATATATCCATTCTAAGAAGGTTCCATGCATAAACCTCTTTAAATGACCTTGTATGAGAAAGAAAATCAGGAATAGCCTTCTTTTGCGGAGTTAAGTCGAAATTGGGATTTTTGCTTATAAATACCAATTCCTTCAGTCAAAACCAGTTCAAACTCATTTGTCCTTCATATATATCAATTCTAAGTAGGTTCCATGCATAAACCTCTTTAAATGACCTTGTTTGAGAAAGAAAATCAGGAATAGCCTTCTTTTGCGGAGTTAAGTCGAAATTGGGATTTTTGCTTATAAATACCAATTCCTTCAGTCAAAACCACTTCAAACTCATTTGTCCTTCATATATATCCATTCTAAGAAGGTTCCATGCATAAACCTCTTTAAATGACCTTGTATGAGAAAGAAAAACAGGAATAGCCTTACTTTTGCGAGTTAAGGCCAAATTGGTATTTTTAATAGAAACACAAATTCCTTCAGTCACAACAAGGTCAAACTCATTTGTCCTTAATATATATCAATTCTAAGTAGGTTCCATGCATAAACCTCTTTAAATGACCTTGTTTGAGAAAGAAAAACAGGAATAGCCTTACTTTTGCGAGTTAAAGCCAAATTGGTATTTTTGCAATAAAATTAATTCCTTCAGTCAAAACAAGTTCAAACTCCTATGTCCTTCATATATATCCATTCTAAGAAGGTTCCATGCATAAACCTCTTTAAATGACCTTTTATGAGAAAGAAAAACAGGAATAGCCTTACTTTTGCGAGTTAAAGCCAAATTGGTATTTTCACTATAAAATGAATTCCTTCAGTCAACACCAGTTCAAACTCATTTGTCCTTCATATATATCAATTCTAAGTAGGTTCCATAAATAAACCTCTTTATATGACCTTGTATGAGAAAGAAAATCAGGAATAGCCTTCTTTTGCGGAGTTAAGTCGAAATTGGGATTTTTGCTTATAAATACCAATTCCTTCAGTCAAAACCAGTTCAAACTCATTTGTCCTTAATATATATCAATTCTAAGTAGGTTCCATGCATAAACCTCTTTAAATGACCTTGTTTGAGAAAGAAAAACAGGAATAGCCTTACTTTTGCGAGTTAAAGCCAAATTGGTATTTTTGCAATAAAATTAATTCCTTCAGTCAAAACAAGTTCAAACTCCTATATCCTTCATATATATCCATTCTAAGAAGGTTCCATGCATAAACCTCTTTAAATGACCTTGTTTAAGAAAGAAAAACAGGAATAGCCTTACTTTTGCGAGTTAAAGCCAAATTGGTTTTTTGCTATAAAATGAATTCCTTCAGTCAAAACAAGTTCAAACTCCTATGTCCTTCATATATATCCATTCTAAGAAGGTTCCATGCATAAACCTCTTTAAATGACCTTGTTTGAGAAAGAAAAACAGGAATAGCCTTATTTTTGCGAGTTAAAGCCAAATTGGTATTTTCACTATAAAATGAATTCCTTCAGTCAACACCAGTTCAAACTCATTTGTCCTTCATATATATCAATTCTAAGTAGGTTCCATGCATAAACCTCTTTATATGACCTTGTATGAGAAAGAAAAACATGAATAGCCTTACTTTTGCGAGTTAAGTCGAAATTCGGATTTTTGCTTATAAACACCAATTCCTTCAGTCAAAACCAGTTCAAACTCATTTGTCCTTCATATATATCAATTCTAAGTAGGTTCCATGCATAAACCTCTTTAAATGACCTTGTTTGAGAAAGAAAAACAGGAATAGGCTTACTTTTGCGAGTTAAAGCCAAATTGGTATTTTTGCTATAAAATGAATTCCTTCAGTCAAAACAAGTTCAAACTCCTATGTCCTTCATATATATCCATTCTAAGAAGGTTCCATGCATAAACCTCTTTAAATGACCTTGTATGAGAAAGAAAAACAGGAATAGCCTTACTTTTGCGAGTTAAGGCCAAATTGGTATTTTTGCTATAAACACAAATGCCTTCAGTCAAAACAAGTTCAAACTCCTTTGTCCTTCATATATATCCATTCTAAGAAGGTTCTATGCATAAACCTCTTTAAATGACCTTGTTTGAGAAAGAAAATCAGGAATAGCCTTCTTTTGCAGAGTTAAGTCGAAATTGGGATTTTTGCTTATAAATACCAATTCCTTCAGTCAAAACCAGTTCAAACTCATTTGTCCTTCATATATATCAATTCTAAGTAGGTTCCATGCATAAACCTCTTTAAATGACCTTGTTTGAGAAAGAAAATCAGGAATAGCCTTCTTTTGCGGAGTTAAGTCGAAATTGGGATTTTTGCTTATAAATACCAATTCCTTCAGTCAAAACCAGTTCAAACTCATTTGTCCTTCATATATATCCATTCTAAGAAGGTTCCATGCATAAACCTCTTTAAATGACCTTGTATGAGAAAGAAAAACAGGAATAGCCTTACTTTTGCGAGTTAAGGCCAAATTGGTATTTTTAATATAAACACAAATTCCTTCAGTCACAACAAGGTCAAACTCATTTGTCCTTAATATATATCAATTCTAAGTAGGTTCCATGCATAAACCTCTTTAAATGACCTTGTTTGAGAAAGAAAAACAGGAATAGCCTTACTTTTGCGAGTTAAAGCCAAATTGGTATTTTTGCAATAAAATTAATTCCTTCAGTCAAAACAAGTTCAAACTCCTATATCCTTCATATATATCCATTCTAAGAAGGTTCCATGCATAAACCTCTTTAAATGACCTTGTTTAAGAAAGAAAAACAGGAATAGCCTTACTTTTGCGAGTTAAAGCCAAATTGGTTTTTTGCTATAAAATGAATTCCTTCAGTCAAAACAAGTTCAAACTCCTATGTCCTTCATATATATCCATTCTAAGAAGGTTCCATGCATAAACCTCTTTAAATGACCTTGTTTGAGAAAGAAAAACAGGAATAGCCTTATTTTTGCGAGTTAAAGCCAAATTGGTATTTTCACTATAAAATGAATTCCTTCAGTCAACACCAGTTCAAACTCATTTGTCCTTCATATATATCAATTCTAAGTAGGTTCCATGCATAAACCTCTTTATATGACCTTGTATGAGAAAGAAAAACATGAATAGCCTTACTTTTGCGAGTTAAGTCGAAATTCGGATTTTTGCTTATAAACACCAATTCCTTCAGTCAAAACCAGTTCAAACTCATTTGTCCTTCATATATATCAATTCTAAGTAGGTTCCATGCATAAACCTCTTTAAATGACCTTGTTTGAGAAAGAAAAACAGGAATAGGCTTACTTTTGCGAGTTAAAGCCAAATTGGTATTTTTGCTATAAAATGAATTCCTTCAGTCAAAACAAGTTCAAACTCCTATGTCCTTCATATATATCCATTCTAAGAAGGTTCCATGCATAAACCTCTTTAAATGACCTTGTATGAGAAAGAAAAACAGGAATAGCCTTACTTTTGCGAGTTAAGGCCAAATTGGTATTTTTGCTATAAACACAAATGCCTTCAGTCAAAACAAGTTCAAACTCCTTTGTCCTTCATATATATCCATTCTAAGAAGGTTCTATGCATAAACCTCTTTAAATGACCTTGTTTGAGAAAGAAAATCAGGAATAGCCTTCTTTTGCGGAGTTAAGTCGAAATTGGGATTTTTGCTTATAAATACCAATTCCTTCAGTCAAAACCAGTTCAAACTCATTTGTCCTTCATATATATCAATTCTAAGTAGGTTCCATGCATAAACCTCTTTAAATGACCTTGTTTGAGAAAGAAAATCAGGAATAGCCTTCTTTTGCGGAGTTAAGTCGAAATTGGGATTTTTGCTTATAAATACCAATTCCTTCAATCAAAACAAGTTCAAACTCATTTGTCCTTCATATATATCCATTCTAAGAAGGTTCGATGCATAAACCTCTTTAAATGACCTTGTATGAGAAAGAAAAACAGGAATAGCCTTACTTTTGCGAGTTAAGGCCAAATTGGTATTTTTAATATATACACAAATTCCTTCAGTCACAACAAGGTCAAACTCATTTGTCCTTAATATATATCAATTCTAAGTAGGTTCCATGCATAAACCTCTTTAAATGACCTTGTTTGAGAAAGAAAAACAGGAATAGCCTTACTTTTGCGAGTTAAAGCCAAATTGGTATTTTTGCAATAAAATTAATTCCTTCAGTCAAAACAAGTTCAAACTCCTATGTCCTTCATATATATCCATTCTAAGAAGGTTCCATGCATAAACCTCTTTAAATGACCTTGTTTAAGAAAGAAAAACAGGAATAGCCTTACTTTTGCGAGTTAAAGCCAAATTGGTATTTTTGCTATAAAATGAATTCCTTCAGTCAAAACAAGTTCAAACTCCTATGTCCTTCATATATATCCATTCTAAGAAGGTTCCATGCATAAACCTCTTTAAATGACCTTGTTTGAGAAAGAAAAACAGGAATAGCCTTACTTTTGCGAGTTAAAGCCAAATTGGTATTTTCACTATAAAATGAATTCCTTCAGTCAACACCAGTTCAAACTCATTTGTCCTTCATATATATCAATTCTAAGTAGGTTCCATGCATAAACCTCTTTAAATGACCTTGTATGAGAAAGAAAAACAGGAATAGCCTTACTTTTGCGAGTTAAGTCGAAATTCGGATTTTTGCTTATAAACACCAATTCCTTCAGTCAAAACAAGTTCAAACTCATTTGTCCTTTATATATCAATTCTAAGTAGGTTGCATGCATAAACCTCTTTAAATGACCTTGTTTGAGAAAGAAAAACAGGAATAGGCTTACTTTTGCGAGTTAAAGCCAAATTGGTATTTTTGCTATAAAATGAATTCCTTCAGTCAAAACAAGTTCAAACTCCTATGTCCTTCATATATATCCATTCTAAGAAGGTTCCATGCATAAACCTCTTTAAATGACCTTGTATGAGAAAGAAAAACAGGAATAGCCTTACTTTTGCGAGTTAAGGCCAAATTGGTATTTTTGCTATAAAATGAATTCCTTCAGTCAACACCAGTTCAAACTCATTTGTCCTTCATATATATCCATTCTAAGAAGGTTCCATGCATAAACCTCTTTAAATAACCTTGTATGAGAAAGAAAAACAGGAATAGCCTTACTTTTGCGAGTTAAGGCCAAATTGGTATTTTTAATATAAACACAAATTCCTTCAGTCACAACAAGGTCAAACTCATTTGTCCTTAATATATATCAATTCTAAGTAGGTTCCATGCATAAACCTCTTTAAATGACCTTGTTTGAGAAAGAAAAACAGGAATAGCCTTACTTTTGCGAGTTAAAGCCAAATTGGTATTTTTGCAATAAAATTAATTCCTTCCGTCAAAACAAGTTCAAACTCCTATGTACTTCATATATATCCATTCTAAGAAGGTTCCATGCATAAACCTCTTTAAATGACCTTGTTTAAGAAAGAAAAACAGGAATAGCCTTACTTTTGCGAGTTAAAGCCAAATTGGTATTTTTGCTATAAAATGAATTCCTTCAGTCAAAACAAGTTCAAACTCCTATGTCCTTCATATATATCCATTCTAAGAAGGTTCCATGCATAAACCTCTTTAAATGACCTTGTTTGAGAAAGAAAAACAGGAATAGCCTTACTTTTGCGAGTTAAAGCCAAATTGGTATTTTCACTATAAAATGAATTCCTTCAGTCAACACCAGTTCAAACTCATTTGTCCTTCATATATATCAATTCTAAGTAGGTTCCATGCATAAACCTCTTTATATGACCTTGTATGAGAAAGAAAAACAGGAATAGCCTTACTTTTGCGAGTTAAGTCGAAATTCGGATTTTTGCTTATAAACACCAATTCCTTCAGTCAAAACCAGTTCAAACTAATTTGTCCTTCATATATATCTCAATTCTAAGTAGGTTCCATGCATAAACCTCATTAAATGACCTTGTTTGAGAAAGAAAAACAGGAATAGGCTTACTTTTGCGAGTTAAAGCCAAATTGGTATTTTTGCTATAAAATGAATTCCTTCAGTCAAAACAAGTTCAAACTCCTATGTCCTTCATATATATCCATTCTAAGAAGGTTCCATGCATAAACCTCTTTAAATGACCTTGTATGAGAAAGAAAAACAGGAATAGCCTTACTTTTGCGAGTTAAGGCCAAATTGGTATTTTTAATATAAACACAAAATTCCTTCAGTCACAACAAGTTCAAACTCATTTGTCCTTCATATATATCAATTCTAAGTAGGTTCCATGCATAAAACTCTTTAAATGACCTTGTTTGAGAAAGAAAAACAGGAATAGCCTTACTTTTGCGAGTTAAGGTCAAATTTGTATTTTTGCTATAAAAACAAATGCCTTCAGTCAAAACAAGTTCAAACTCATTTGTCCTTCATATATATCCATTCTAAGAAGGTTCCATGCCTAAACCTCTTTAAATGACCTTGTTTGAGAAAGAAAAACAGGAATAGCCTTACTTTTGCGAGTTAAAGCCAAATTGGTATTTTTGCAATAAAATGAATTCCTTCAGTCAAAACAAGTTCAAACTCCTATGTCCTTCATATATATCCATTCTAATAAGGTTCCATGCATAAACCTCTTTAAATGACCTTGTTTGAGAAAGAAAAACAGGAAAAGCCTTAATTTTGCGAGTTAAAGCCAAATTGGTATT
Source organism: Odontesthes bonariensis (assembly GCF_027942865.1). Taxonomy (NCBI): domain Eukaryota; kingdom Metazoa; phylum Chordata; class Actinopteri; order Atheriniformes; family Atherinopsidae; genus Odontesthes; species Odontesthes bonariensis. Next base: position 26,368,715 of record NC_134527.1, read on the forward strand.
TTCACTATAAAATTAATTCCTTCAGTCAAAACAAGTTCAAACTCATTTGTCCTTCATATATATCAATTATAAGTAGGTTCCATGCATAAACCTCTTTAAATGACCTTGTATGAGAAAGAAAAACAGGAATAGCCTTACTTTTGCGAGTTAAGTCGAAATTCGGATTTTTGCTTATAAACACCAATTCCTTCAGTCAAAACCAGTTCAAACTCATTTGTCCTTTATATATCAATTCTAAGTAGGTTCCATGCATAAACCTCTTTAAATGACCTTGTTTGAGAAAGAAAAACAGGAATAGGCTTACTTTTGCGAGTTAAAGCCAAATTGGTATTTTTGCTATAAAATGAATTCCTTCAGTCAAAACAAGTTCAAACTCCTATGTCCTTCATATATATCCATTCTAAGAAGGTTCCATGCATAAACCTCTTTAAATGACCTTGTATGAGAAAGAAAAACAGGAATAGCCTTACTTTTGCGAGTTAAGGCCAAATTGGTATTTTTGCTATAAACACAAATGCCTTCAGTCAAAACAAGTTCAAACTCCTTTGTCCTTCATATATATCCATTCTAAGAAGGTTCCATGCATAAACCTCTTTAAATGACCTTGTTTGAGAAAGAAAATCAGGAATAGCCTTCTTTTGCGGAGTTAAGTCGAAATTGGGATTTTTGCTTATAAATACCAATTCCTTCAGTCAAAACCAGTTCAAACTCATTTGTCCTTCATATATATCAATTCTAAGTAGGTTCCATGCATAAACCTCTTTAAATGACCTTGTTTGAGAAAGAAAATCAGGAATAGCCTTCTTTTGCGGAGTTAAGTCGAAATTGGGATTTTTGCTTATAAATACCAATTCCTTCAATCAAAACAAGTTCAAACTCATTTGTCCTTCATATATATCAATTCTAAGTAGGTTCCATGCATAAAACTCTTTAAATGACCTTGTTTGAGAAAGAAGAACAGGAATAGCCTTACTTTTGCGAGTTAAGGCCAAATTTGTATTTTTGCTATAAAAACAAATGCCTTCAGTCAAAACAAGTTCAAACTCATTTGTCCTTCATATATATCCATTCTAAGAAGGTTCCATGCCTAAACCTCTTTAAATGACCTTGTTTGAGAAAGAAAAACAGGAATAGCCTTACTTTTGCGAGTTAAAGCCAAATTGGTATTTTTGCAATAAAATGAATTCCTTCAGTCAAAACAAGTTCAAACTCCTATGTCCTTCATATATATCCATTCTAATAAGGTTCCATGCATAAACGTCTTTAAATGACCTTGTTTGAGAAAGAAAAACAGGAAAAGCCTTACTTTTGCGAGTTAAAGCCAAATTGGTATTTTCACTATAAAATTAATTCCTTCAGTCAAAACAAGTTCAAACTCATTTTTCCTTCATATATATCAATTATAAGTAGGTTCCATGCATAAACCTCTTTAAATGACCTTGTATGAGAAAGAAAAACAGGAATAGCCTTACTTTTGCGAGTTAAGTCGAAATTCGGATTTTTGCTTATAAACACCAATTCCTTCAGTCAAAACCAGTTCAAACTCATTTGTCCTTTATATATCAATTCTAAGTAGGTTCCATGCATAAACCTCTTTAAATGACCTTGTTTGAGAAAGAAAAACAGGAATAGGCTTACTTTTGCGATTTAAAGCCAAATTGGTATTTTTGCTATAAAATGAATTCCTTCAGTAAAAACAAGTTCAAACTCCTATGTCCTTCATATATATCCATTCTAAGAAGGTTCCATGCATAAACCTCTTTAAATGACCTTGTATGAGAAAGAAAAACAGGAATAGCCTTACTTTTGCGAGTTAAGGCCAAATTGGTATTTTTGCTATAAACACAAATGCCTTCAGTCAAAACAAGTTCAAACTCCTTTGTCCTTCATATATATCCATTCTAAGAAGGTTCTATGCATAAACCTCTTTAAATGACCTTGTTTGAGAAAGAAAATCAGGAATAGCCTTCTTTTGCGGAGTTAAGTCGAAATTGGGATTTTTGCTTATAAATACCAATTCCTTCAGTCAAAACCAGTTCAAACTCATTTGTCCTTCATATATATCAATTCTAAGTAGGTTCCATGCATAAACCTCTTTAAATGACCTTGTTTGAGAAAGAAAATCAGGAATAGCCTTCTTTTGCGGAGTTAAGTCGAAATTGGGATTTTTGCTTATAAATACCAATTCCTTCAATCAAAACAAGTTCAAACTCATTTGTCCTTCATATATATCCATTCTAAGAAGGTTCCATGCATAAACCTCTTTAAATGACCTTGTATGAGAAAGAAAAACAGGAATAGCCTTACTTTTGCGAGTTAAGGCCAAATTGGTATTTTTAATATAAACACAAATTCCTTCAGTCACAACAAGGTCAAACTCATTTGTCCTTAATATATATCAATTCTAAGTAGGTTCCATGCATAAACCTCTTTAAATGACCTTGTTTGAGAAAGAAAAACAGGAATAGCCTTACTTTTGCGAGTTAAAGCCAAATTGGTATTTTTGCAATAAAATGAATTCCTTCAGTCAAAACAAGTTCAAACTCCTATGTCCTTCATATATATCCATTCTAAGAAGGTTCCATGCATAGACCTCTTTAAATGACCTTGTTTAAGAAAGAAAAACAGGAATAGCCTTACTTTTGCGAGTTAAAGCCAAATTGGTATTTTTGCTATAAAATGAATTCCTTCAGTCAAAACAAGTTCAAACTCCTATGTCCTTCATATATATCCATTCTAAGAAGGTTCCATGCATAAACCTCTTTAAATGACCTTGTATGAGAAAGAAAAACAGGAATAGCCTTACTTTTGCGAGTTAAGGCCAAATTGGTATTTTTAATATAAACACAAATTCCTTCAGTCACAACAAGGTCAAACTCATTTGTACTTAATATATATCAATTCTAAGTAGATTCCATGCATAAACCTCTTTATATGACCTTGTATGAGAAAGAAAAACAGGAATAGCCTTACTTTTGAGAGTTAAGTCGAAATTCGGATTTTTGCTTATAAACACCATTTCCTTCAGTCAAAACCAGTTCAAACTCATTTGTCCTTCATATATATCAATTCTAAGTAGGTTCCATGCATAAACCTCTTTAAATGACCTTGTTTGAGAAAGAAAAACAGGAATAGCCTTACTTTTGCGAGTTAAAGCCAAATTGGTATTTTTACTATAAAATGAATTCCTTCAGTCAAAACAAGTTCAAACTCCTATGTCCTTCATATATATCCTTTCTAAGATGGGTCCATGCATAAACCTCTTTAAATGACCTTGTATGAGAAAGAAACACAGGAATAGCCTTCTTTTGCGGAGTTAAAGCCAAATTGGTATTTTTGCTTATAAACACCAATTCCTTCAGTCAAAACAAGTTCAAACTCATTTGTTCTTCATATATATCAATTCTAAGTAGGTTCCATGCATAAACCTCTTTAAATGACCTTGTATGAGAAAGAAAAACAGGAATAGCCTTACTTTTGCGAGTTAAGGCCAAATTGGTATTTTTGCTATAAACACAAATGCCTTCAGTCAAAACAAGTTCAAACTCCTTTGTCCTTCATATATATCCATTCTAAGAAGGTTTTATGCATAAACCTCTTTAAATGACCTTGTTTGAGAAAGAAAAACAGGAATAGCCTTCTTTTGCGGAGTTAAGTCGAAATTCGGATTTTTGCTTATAAATACCAATTCCTTCAGTCAAAACCAGTTCAAACTCATTTGTCCTTCATATATATCAATTCTAAGTAGGTTCCATGCATAAACCTCTTTAAATAACCTTGTTTGAGAAAGAAAAACAGGAATAGCCTTCTTTTGCGGAGTTAAGTCGAAATTCGGATTTTTGCTTATAAATACCAATTCCTTCAGTCAAAACCAGTTCAAACTCATTTGTCCTTCATATATATATCAATTCTAAGTAGGTTCCGTGCATTAACCTCTTTAAATGACCTTGTTTGAGAAAGAAAAACAGGAATAGCCTTACTTTTGCGAGTTAAAGCCAAATTGGTATTTTTAATATAAACACAAATTCCTTCAGTCACAACAAGGTCAAACTCATTTGTCCTTAATATATATCAATTCTAAGTAGGTTCCATGCATAAACCTCTTTAAATGACCTTGTTTGAGAAAGAAAAACAGGAATAGCCTTACTTTTGCGAGTTAAAGCCAAATTGGTATTTTTGCAATAAAATTAATTCCTTCAGTCAGAACAAGTTCAAACTCCTATGTCCTTCATATATATCCATTCTAAGAAGGTTCCATGCATAAACCTCTTTAAATGACCTTGTTTAAGAAAGAAAAACAGGAATAGCCTTACTTTTGCGAGTTAAAGCCAAATTGGTATTTTTGCTATAAAATGAATTCCTTCAGTCAAAACAAGTTCAAACTCCTATGTCCTTCATATATATCCATTCTAAGAAGGTTCCATGCATAAACCTCTTTAAATGACCTTGTATGAGAAAGAAAAACAGGAATAGCCTTACTTTTGCGAGTTAAAGCCAAATTGGTATTTTTGCTATAAAATGAATTCTTTCAGTCAAAACAAGTTCAAACTCCTATGTCCTTCATATATATCCATTCTAAGAAGGTTCCATGCATAAACCTCTTTAAATGACCTTGTATGAGAAAGAAAAACAGGAATAGCCTTACTTTTGCGAGTTAAGGCCAAATTGGTATTTTTAATATAAACACAAATTCCTTCAGTCACAACAAGGTCAAACTCATTTGTCCTTAATATATATCAATTCTAAGTAGGTTCCATGCATAAACCTCTTTAAATGACCTTGTTTGAGAAAGAAAAACAGGAATAGCCTTACTTTTGCGAGTTAAAGTCAAATTGGTATTTTTGCTATAAAATGAATTCCTTCAGTCAAAACAAGTTCAAACTCCTATGTCCTTCATATATATCCATTCTAAGAAGGTTCCATGCATAAACCTCTTTAAATGACCTTGTTTGAGAAAGAAAAACAGGAATAGCCTTACTTTTGCGAGTTAAAGCCAAATTGGTATTTTCACTATAAAATGAATTCCTTCAGTCAACACCAGTTCAAACTCATTTGTCCTTCATATATATCAATTCTAAGTAGGTTCCATAAATAAACCTCTTTATATGACCTTGTATGAGAAAGAAAAACAGGAATAGCCTTACTTTTCCGAGTTAAGTCGAAATTCGGATTTTTGCTTATAAACACCAATTCCTTCAGTCAAAACCAGTTCAAACTCATTTGTCCTTCATATATATCAATTCTAAGTAGGTTCCATGCATAAACCTCTTTAAATGACCTTGTTTGAGAAAGAAAAACAGGAATAGGCTTACTTTTGCGAGTTAAAGCCAAATTGGTATTTTTGCAATAAAATTAATTCCTTCAGTCAAAACAAGTTCAAACTCCTATGTCCTTCATATATATCCATTCTAAGAAGGTTCCATGCATAAACCTCTTTAAATGACCTTGTTTAAAAAGAAAAACAGGAAAAGCCTTACTTTTGCGAGTTAAAGCCAAATTGGTATTTTCACTATAAAATGAATTCCTTCAGTCAAAACAAGTTCAAACTCATTTGTCCTTCATATATATCAATTATAAGTAGGTTCCATGCATAAACCTCTTTAAATGACCTTGTTTGAGAAAGAAAAACAGGAATAGGCTTACTTTTGCGAGTTAAAGCCAAATTGGTATTTTTGCTATAAAATGAATTCCTTCAGTCAAAACAAGTTCAAACTCCTATGTCCTTCATATATATCCATTCTAAGAAGGTTCCATGCATAAACCTCTTTAAATGACCTTGTATGAGAAAGAAAAACAGGAATAGCCTTACTTTTTCGAGTTAAGTCCAAATTGGTATTTTTGCTATAAACACAAATGCCTTCAGTCAAAACAAGTTCAAACTCCTTTGTCCTTCATATATATCCATTCTAAGAAGGTTCTATGCATAAACCTCTTTAAATGACCTTGTTTGAGAAAGAAAAACAGGAAAAGCCTTACTTTTGCGAGTTAAAGCCAAATTGGTATTTTCACTATAAAATTAATTCCTTCAGTCAAAACAAGTTCAAACTCATTTGTCCTTCATATATATCAATTATAAGTAGGTTCCATGCATAAACCTCTTTAAATGACCTTGTATGAGAAAGAAAAACAGGAATAGCCTTACTTTTGCGAGTTAAGTCGAAATTCGGATTTTTGCTTATAAACACCAATTCCTTCAGTCAAAACCAGTTCAAACTCATTTGTCCTTTATATATCAATTCTAAGTAGGTTCCATGCATAAACCTCTTTAAATGACCTTGTTTGAGAAAGAAAAACAGGAATAGGCTTACTTTTGCGAGTTAAAGCCAAATTGGTATTTTTGCTATAAAATGAATTCCTTCAGTCAAAACAAGTTCAAACTCCTATGTCCTTCATATATATCCATTCTAAGAAGGTTCCATGCATAAACCTCTTTAAATGACCTTGTATGAGAAAGAAAAACAGGAATAGCCTTACTTTTGCGAGTTAAGGCCAAATTGGTATTTTTGCTATAAACACAAATGCCTTCAGTCAAAACAAGTTCAAACTCCTTTGTCCTTCATATATATCCATTCTAAGAAGGTTCTATGCATAAACCTCTTTAAATGACCTTGTTTGAGAAAGAAAATCAGGAATAGCCTTCTTTTGCGGAATTAAGTCGAAATTGGGATTTTTGCTTATAAATACCAATTCCTTCAGTCAAAACCAGTTCAAACTCATTTGTCCTTCATATATATCAATTCTAAGTAGGTTCCATGCATAAACCTCTTTAAATGACCTTGTTTGAGAAAGAAAATCAGGAATAGCCTTCTTTTGCGGAGTTAAGTCGAAATTGGGATTTTTGCTTATAAATACCAATTCCTTCAATCAAAACAAGTTCAAACTCATTTGTCCTTCATATATATCCATTCTAAGAAGGTTCCATGCATAAACCTCTTTAAATGACCTTGTATGAGAAAGAAAAACAGGAATAGCCTTACTTTTGCGAGTTAAGGCCAAATTGGTATTTTTAATATAAACACAAATTCCTTCAGTCACAACAAGGTCAAACTCATTTGTCCTTAATATATATCAATTCTAAGTAGGTTCCATGCATAAACCTCTTTAAATGACCTTGTTTGAGAAAGAAAAACAGGAATAGCCTTACTTTTGCGAGTTAAAGCCAAATTGGTATTTTTGCTATAAAATGAATTCCTTCAGTCAAAACAAGTTCAAACTCCTATGTCCTTCATATATATCCATTCTAAGAAGGTTCCATGCATAAACCTCTTTAAATGACCTTGTTTGAGAAAGAAAAACAGGAATAGCCTTACTTTTGCGAGTTAAAGCCAAATTGGTATTTTCACTATAAAATGAATTCCTTCAGTCAACACCAGTTCAAACTCATTTGTCCTTCATATATATCAATTCTAAGTAGGTTCCATGCATAAACCTCTTTATATGACCTTGTATGAGAAAGAAAAACAGGAATAGGCTTACTTTTGCGAGTTAAGTCGAAATTCGGATTTTTGCTTATAAACACCAATTCCTTCAGTCAAAACCAGTTCAAACTCATTTGTCCTTCATATATATCAATTCTAAGTAGGTTCCATGCATAAACCTCTTTAAATGACCTTGTTTGAGAAAGAAAAACAGGAATAGGCTTACTTTTGCGAGTTAAAGCCAAATTGGTATTTTTGCTATAAAATGAATTCCTTCAGTCAAAACAAGTTCAAACTCCTATGTCCTTCATATATATCCATTCTAAGAAGGTTCAATGCATAAACCTCTTTAAATGACCTTGTTTGAGAAAGAAAAACAGGAATAGCCTTCTTTTGCAGAGTTAAGTCGAAATTGGGATTTTTGCTTATAAATACCAATTCCTTCAGTCAAAACCAGTTCAAACTCATTTGTCCTTCATATATATCAATTCTAAGTAGGTTCCATGCATAAACCTCTTTAAATGACCTTGTTTGAGAAAGAAAAACAGGAATAGGCTTACTTTTCGAGTTAAAGCCAAATTGGTATTTTTGCTATAAAATGAATTCCTTCAGTCAAAACAAGTTCAAACTCCTATGTCCTTCATATATATCCATTCTAAGAAGGTTCCATGCATAAACCTCTTTAAATGACCTTGTATGAGAAAAAAAAACAGGAATAGCCTTACTTTTGCGAGTTAAGGCCAAATTGGTATTTTTAATATGAACACAAATTCCTTCAGTCACAACATGGTCAAACTAATTTGTACTTAATATATATCAATTCTAAGTAGGTTCCATGCATAAACCTCTTTAAATGACCTTGTTTGAGAAAGAAAAACAGGAATAGGCTTACTTTTGCGAGTTAAGGCCAAATTTGTATTTTTGCTATAAACACAAATGCCTTCAGTCAAAACAAGTTCAAACTCCTATGTCCTTCATATATATCCATTCTAAGAAGGTTCAATGCATAAACCTCTTTAAATGACCTTGTTTGAGAAAGAAAAACAGGAATAGCCTTCTTTTGCAGAGTTAAGTCGAAATTCGGATTTTTGCTTATAAATACCAATTCCTTCAGTCAAAACCAGTTCAAACTCATTTGTCCTTCATATATATCAATTCTAAGTAGGTTCCATGCATAAACCTCTTTAAATGACCTTGTTTGAGAAAGAAAAACAGGAATAGGCTTACTTTTGCGAGTTAAAGCCAAATTGGTATTTTTGCTATAAAATGAATTCCTTCAGTCAAAACAAGTTCAAACTCCTTTGTCCTTCATATATATCCATTCTAAGAAGGTTCCATGCATAAACCTCTTTAAATGACCTTGTTTGAGAAAGAAAAACAGGAATAGCCTTCTTTTGCGGAGTTAAGTCGAAATTCGGATTTTTGCTTATAAATACCAATTCCTTCAGTCAAAACCAGTTCAAACTCATTTGTCCTTCATATATATCAATTCTAAGTAGGTTCCATGCATAAACCTCTTTAAATGACCTTGTTTGAGAAAGAAAAACAGGAATAGCCTTACTTTTGCGAGTTAAAGCCAAATTGGTATTTTTGCTATAAAATGAATTCCTTCAGTCAAAACAAGTTGAAACTCCTATGTCCTTCATATATATCCATTCTAAGAAGGTTCCATGCATAAACCTCTTTAAATGACCTTGTTTGAGAAAGAAAAACATGAATAGCCCTATTTTGCGGAGTTAAGTCGAAATTCGGATTTTTGCTTATAAACACCAATTCCTTCAGTCAAAACCAGTTCAAACTCATTTGTCCTTCATATATATCAATTCTAAGTAGGTTCCATGCATAAACCTCTTTAAATGACCTTGTTTGAGAAAGAAAAACAGGAATAGCCTTACTTTTGCGAGTTAAAGCCAAATTGGTATTTTTGCTATAAAATGAATTCCTTCAGTCAAAACAAGTTGAAACTCCTATGTCCTTCATATATATCCATTCTAAGAAGGTTCCATGCATAAACCTCTTTAAATGACCTTGTTTGAGAAAGAAAAACATGAATAGCCCTATTTTGCGGAGTTAAGTCGAAATTCGGATTTTTGCTTATAAACACCAATTCCTTCAGTCAAAACCAGTTCAAACTCATTTGTCCTTCATATATATCAATTCTAAGTAGGTTCCATGCATAAACCTCTTTAAATGATCTTGTTTGAGAAAGAAAAACAGGAATAGCCTTATTTTGCGGAGTTAAGTCGAAATTCGGATTTTTGCTTATAAATACCAATTCCTTCAGTCAAAACCAGTTCAAACTCATTTGTCCTTCATATATATCAATTCTAAGTAGGTTCCATGCATAAAACTCTTTAAATGACCTTGTTTGAGAAAGAAAAACAGGAATAGCCTTACTTTTGCGAGTTAAGGCCAAATTGGTATTTTTAATATAAACACAAATTCCTTCAGTCACAACAAGGTCAAACTCATTTGTCCTTAATATATATCAATTCTAAGTAGGTTCCATGCATAAACCTCTTTAAATGACCTTGTTTGAGAAAGAAAAACAGGAATAGCCTTCTTTTGCGGAGTTAAAGCCAAATTGGTATTTTTGCTTATAAACACCAATTCCTTCAGTCAAAACAAGTTCAAACTCCTATGTCCTTCATATATATCCATTCTAAGAAGGTTCCATGCATAAACCTCTTTAAATGACCTTGTTTGAGAAAGAAAAACAGGAAAAGCCTTACTTTTGCGAGTTAAAGCCAAATTGGTATTTTCACTATAAAATTAATTCCTTCAGTCAAAACAAGTTCAAACTCATTTGTCCTTCATATATATCAATTCTAAGTAGGTTCCATGCATAAACCTCTTTAAATGACCTTGTTTGAGAAAGAAAAACAGGAATAGGCTTACTTTTGCGAGTTAAAGCCAAATTGGTATTTTTGCTATAAAATGAATTCCTTCAGTCAAAACAAGTTCAAACTCCTTTGTCCTTCATATATATCCATTCTAAGAAGGTTCCATGCATAAACCTCTTTAAATGACCTTGTTTGAGAAAGAAAAACAGGAATAGCCTTCTTTTGCGGAGTTAAGTCGAAATTCGGATTTTTGCTTATAAATACCAATTCCTTCAGTCAAAACCAGTTCAAACTCATTTGTCCTTCATATATATCAATTCTAAGTAGGTTCCATGCATAAACCTCTTTAAATGACCTTGTTTGAGAAAGAAAAACAGGAATAGCCTTACTTTTGCGAGTTAAAGCCAAATTGGTATTTTTGCTATAAAATGAATTCCTTCAGTCAAAACAAGTTGAAACTCCTATGTCCTTCATATATATCCATTCTAAGAAGGTTCCATGCATAAACCTCTTTAAATGACCTTGTTTGAGAAAGAAAAACATGAATAGCCCTATTTTGCGGAGTTAAGTCGAAATTCGGATTTTTGCTTATAAACACCAATTCCTTCAGTCAAAACCAGTTCAAACTCATTTGTCCTTCATATATATCAATTCTAAGTAGGTTCCATGCATAAACCTCTTTAAATGACCTTGTTTGAGAAAGAAAAACAGGAATAGCCTTCTTTTGCGGAGTTAAGTCGAAATTCGGATTTTTGCTTATAAATACCAATTCCTTCAGTCAAAACCAGTTCAAACTCATTTGTCCTTCATATATATCAATTCTAAGTAGGTTCCATGCATAAAACTCTTTAAATGACCTTGTTTGAGAAAGAAAAACAGGAATAGCCTTACTTTTGCGAGTTAAAGCCAAATTGGTATTTTTGCTATAAAATGAATTCCTTCAGTCAAAACAAGTTGAAACTCCTATATCCTTCATATATATCCATTCTAAGAAGGTTCCATGCATAAACCTCTTTAAATGACCTTGTTTGAGAAAGAAAAACAGGAATAGCCTCCTTTTGCGGAGTTAAGTCGAAATTCGGATTTTTGCTTATAAATACCAATTCCTTCAGTCAAAACCAGTTCAAACTCATTTGTCCTTCATATATATATCAATTCTAAGTAGGTTCCATGCATAAACCTCTTTAAATGACCTTGTTTGAGAAAGAAAAACAGGAATAGCCTTACTTTTGCGAGTTAAAGCCAAATTGGTATTTTTGCTATAAAATGAATTCCTTCAGTCAAACCAAGTTGAAACTCCTATGTCCTTCATGTATATCCTTTCTAAGAAGGTTCCATGCATAAACCTCTTTAAATGACCTTGTATGAGAAAGAAAAACAGGAATAGCCTTACTTTTGCGAGTTAAGGCCAAATTGGTATTTTTAATATAAACACAAATTCCTTCAGTCACAACAAGGTCAAACTCATTTGTCCTTAATATATATCAATTCTAAGTAGGTTCCATGCATAAACCTCTTTAAATGACCTTGTTTGAGAAAGAAAAACAGGAATAGCCTTCTTTTGCGGAGTTAAAGCCAAATTGGTATTTTTGCTTATAAACACCAATTCCTTCAGTCAAAACAAGTTCAAACTCCTATGTCCTTCATATATATCCATTCTAAGAAGGTTCCATGCATAAACCTCTTTAAATGACCTTGTTTGAGAAAGAAAAACAGGAAAAGCCTTACTTTTGCGAGTTAAAGCCAAATTGGTATTTTCACTATAAAATTAATTCCTTCAGTCAAAACAAGTTCAAACTCATTTGTCCTTCATATATATCAATTATAAGTAGGTTCCATGCATAAACCTCTTTAAATGACCTTGTTTGAGAAAGAAAAACAGGAATAGCCTTACTTTTGCGAGTTAAGTCGAAATTCGGATTTTTGCTTATAAACACCAATTCCTTCAGTCAAAACCAGTTCAAACTCATTTGTCCTTCATATATATCAATTCTAAGTAGGTTCCATGCATAAACCTCTTTAAATGACCTTGTTTGAGAAAGAAAAACAGGAATAGGCTTACTTTTGCGGAGTTAAAGCCAAATTGGTATTTTTGCTATAAAATGAATTCCTTCAGTCAAAACAAGTTCAAACTCCTTTGTCCTTCATATATATCCATTCTAAGAAGGTTCCATGCATAAACCTCTTTAAATGACCTTGTTTGAGAAAGAAAAACAGGAATAGCCTTACTTTTGTGAGTTAAAGCCAAATTGGTATTTTTGCTATAAAATGAATTCCTTCAGTCAAAACAAGTTCAAACTCCTATGTCCTTCATGTATATCCATTCTAAGAAGGTTCCATGCATAAACCTCTTTAAATGACCTTGTTTGAGAAAGAAAAACAGGAATAGCCTTACTTTTGCGAGTTAAAGCCAAAGTGGTATTTTTGCTATAAACACAAATGCCTACAGTCAAAACAAGTTCAAACTCATTTGTCCTTCATATATATCAATTCTAAGTAGGTTCCATGCATAAACCTCTTTAAATGACCTTGTTTGAGAAAGAAAAACAGGAATAGCCTTACTTTTGCGAGTTAAAGCCAAATTGGTATTTTTGCTATAAAATGAATTCCTTCAGTCAAAACAAGTTCAAACTCCTATGTCCTTCATATATATCCATTCTAAGAAGGTTCCATGCATAAACCTCTTTAAATGACCTTGTATGAGAAAGAAAAACAGGAATAGCCTTACTTTTGCGAGTTAAGGCCAAATTGGTATTTTTAATATAAACACAAATTCCTTCAGTCACAACAAGGTCAAACTCCTTTGTCCTTCATATATATCCATTCTAAGAAGGTTCCATGCATAAACCTCTTTAAATGACCTTGTTTGAGAAAGAAAAACAGGAATAGCCTTACTTTTGCGAGTTAAAGCCAAATTGGTATTTTTGCTATAAAATGAATTCCTTCAGTCAAAACAAGTTCAAACTCCTATGTCCTTCATATATATCCATTCTAAGAAGGTTCCATGCATAAACCTCTTTAAATGACCTTGTATGAGAAAGAAAAACAGGAATAGCCTTACTTTTGAGAGTTAAGGCCAAATTGGTATTTTGAATATAAACACAAATTCCTTCAGTCACAACAAGGTCAAACTCATTTGTCCTTAATATATATCAATTCTAAGTAGGTTCCATGCATAAACCTCTTTAAATGACCTTGTTTGAGAAAGAAAAACAGGAATAGCCTTACTTTTGCGAGTTAAAGCCAAATTGGTATTTTTGCTATAAAATGAATTCCTTCAGTCAAAACAAGTTCAAACTCCTTTGTCCTTCATATATATCCATTCTAAGAAGGTTCCATGCATAAACCTCTTTAAATGACCTTGTTTGAGAAAGAAAAACAGGAATAGCCTTCTTTTGCGGAGTTAAGTCGAAATTCGGATTTTTGCTTATAAATACCAATTCCTTCAGTCAAAACCAGTTCAAACTCATTTGTCCTTCATATATATCAATTCTAAGTAGGTTCCATGCATAAACCTCTTTAAATGACCTTGTTTGAGAAAGAAAAACAGGAATAGCCTTACTTTTGCGAGTTAAAGCCAAATTGGTATTTTTGCTATAAAATGAATTCCTTCAGTCAAAACAAGTTGAAACTCCTATGTCCTTCATATATATCCATTCTAAGAAGGTTCCATGCATAAACCTCTTTAAATGACCTTGTTTGAGAAAGAAAAACATGAATAGCCCTATTTTGCGGAGTTAAGTCGAAATTCGGATTTTTGCTTATAAACACCAATTCCTTCAGTCAAAACCAGTTCAAACTCATTTGTCCTTCATATATATCAATTCTAAGTAGGTTCCATGCATAAACCTCTTTAAATGACCTTGTTTGAGAAAGAAAAACAGGAATAGCCTTCTTTTGCGGAGTTAAGTCGAAATTCGGATTTTTGCTTATAAATACCAATTCCTTCAGTCAAAACCAGTTCAAACTCATTTGTCCTTCATATATATCAATTCTAAGTAGGTTCCATGCATAAACCTCTTTAAATGACCTTGTTTGAGAAAGAAAAACAGGAATAGCCTTACTTTTGCGAGTTAAAGCCAAATTGGTATTTTTGCTATAAAATGAATTCCTTCAGTCAAATCAAGTTCAAACTCCTATGTCCTTCATATATATACATTCTAAGAAGGTTCCATGCATAAACCTCTTTAAATGACCTTGTTTGAGAAAGAAAAACATGAATAGCCTTATTTTGCGGAGTTAAGTCGAAATTCGGATTTTTGCTTATAAACACCAATTCCTTCAGTCAAAACCAGTTCAAACTCATTTGTCCTTCATATATATCAATTCTAAGTAGGTTCCATGCATAAACCTCTTTAAATGACCTTGTTTGAGAAAGAAAAACAGGAATAGCCTTACTTTTGCGAGTTAAAGCCAAATTGGTATTTTTGCTATAAAATGAATTCCTTCAGTCAAAACAAGTTGAAACTCCTATGTCCTTCATATATATCCATTCTAAGAAGGTTCCATGCATAAACCTCTTTAAATGACCTATTTTGAGAAAGAAAAACAGGAATAGCCTTACTTTGGCGAGTTAAGGCCAAATTGGTATTTTTGCTATAAACACAAATTCCTTCAGTCAAAACAAGTTCAAACTAATTTGTCCTTCATATATATCAATTCAAAGTAGGTTCCATTCATAAACCTCTTTAAATGACCTTGTATGAGAAAGAAAAAATGGAATAGCCTTACTTTTGCGAGTTAAAGCCAAATTGGTATTTTTGCAATAAAATGAATTCCTTAAGTCAAAACAAGTTCAAACTCCTATGTCCTTCATATATATCCATTCTAAGAAGGTTCCATGCATAAACCTCTTTAAATGACCTTGTTTGAGAAAGAAAAACATGAATAGCCTTCTTTTGCGGAGTTAAAGCCAAATTGGTATTTTTGCTATAAACACAAATTACTTCAGTCAAAACAAGTTCAAACTAATTTGTCCTTCATATATGTCAATTCAAAGTAGGTTCCATACATAAACCTCTTTAAATGACCTTGTATGAGAAAGAAAAACAGGAATAGCCTTACTTTTGCGAGTTAAGGCCAAATTGGTATTTTTAATATAAAATGAATTCCTTCAGTCAAAACAAGTTCAAACTCCTATGTCCTTCATATATATCCATTCCAAGAAGGTTCCATGCATAAACCTCTTTAAATGACCTAGTTTGAGAAAGAAAAACATGAATAGCCTTCTTTTGCGGAGTTAAGTCGAAATTCGGATTTTTGCTTATAAACACCAATTCCTTCAGTCAACACCAGTTCAAACTCATTTGTCCTTCATATATATCAATCAATTCTAAGTAGGTTCCATGCATAAACCTCTTTAAATGACCTTGTATGAGAAAGAAAAACAGGAATAGCCTTACTTTTGCGAGTTAAGGCCAAATTGGTATTTTTGCTTATAAACACATATTCCTTCAGTCACAACAAGTTCAAACTCCTATGTCCTTCATATATATCGATTCTAAGTAGGTTCCATGCATAAACCTCTTTAAATAACCTTGTTTGAGAAAGAAAAACAGGAATAGCCTTACTTTTGCGAGTTAAGGCCAAATTGGTATTTTTGCTATAAACACAAATTCCTGCAGTCAAAACAAGGTATAACTCCTTTGTCCTTCATATATATCCATTCTAAGAAGGTTCCATGCATAAACCTCTTTAAATGACCTTGTTTGAGAAAAAAAAAACAGGAATAGCCTTACTTTGGCGAGATAAGGCCAAATTGGTATTTTTGCTATAAACACCAATTCCTTCAGTCAAAACCAGTTCAAACTCATTTGTCCTTCATATATATCAATTCTAAGTAGGTTCCATGCATAAACCTCTATAAATGACCTTGTTTGAGAAAGAAAAACATGAATAGCCTTCTTTTGCGGAGTTAAGTCGAAATTCGGATTTTTGCTTATAAACACCAATTCCTTCAGTCAACACCAGTTAAAACTCATTTGTCCTTCATATATATCAATCAATTCTAAGTAGGTTCCATGCATAAACCTCTTTAAATGACCTTGTATGAGAAAGAAAAACAGGAATAGCCTTACTTTTGCGAGTTAGAGCCAAATTGGTATTTTTGCTATAAAATGAATTCCTTCAGTCAAAACAAGTTCAAACTAATTTGTCCTTCATATATATCAATTCTAAGTAGGTTCCATACATAAACCTCTTTAAATGACCTTGTTTGAGAAAGAAAAACAGGAATAGCCTTACTTTTGCGAGTTAAAGCCAAATTGGTATTTTTGCTATAAAATGAATTCCTTAAGTCAAAACAAGTTCAAACTCCTATGTCCTTCATATATATCCATTCTAAGAAGGTTCCATGCATAAACCTCTTTAAATGACCTTGTTTGAGAAAGAAAAACATGAATAGCCTTCTTTTGGGAGTTATGTCGAAATTCGGATTTTTGCTTATAAACACCAATTCCTTCAGTCAAAACCAGTTCAAACTCATTTGTCCTTCATATATATCAATTCTAAGTAGGTTCCAAGCATAAACCTCTTTAAATGACCTTGTTTGAGAAAGAAAAACATGAATAGACTTACTTTTGCGAGTTAAAGCCAAATTGGTATTTTTGCTATAAACACAAATTCCTTCAGTCAAAACAAGTTCAAACTAATTTGTCCTTCATATATGTCAATTCAAAGTAGGTTCCATACATAAACCTCTTTAAATGACCTTGTATGAGAAAGAAAAACAGGAATAGCCTTACTTTTGCGAGTTAAGGCCAAATTGGTATATTTTAATATAAAATGAATTCCTTCAGTCAAAACAAGTTCAAACTAATTTGTCCTTCATATATGTCAATTCAAAGTAGGTTCCATACATAAACCTCTTTATATGACCTTGTATGAGAAAGAAAAACAGGAATAGCCTTACTTTTGAGAGTTAAGGCCAAATTGGTATTTTTAATATAAAATGAATTCCTTCAGTGAAAACAAGTTCAAACTAATTTGTCCTTCATATATATCAATTCTAAGTAGGTTCCATGCATAAACCTCTTTAAATGACCTTGTTTGAGAAAGAAAAACAGGACTAGCCTTACTTTTGCGAGTTAAAGCCAAATTGGTATTTTTGCTATAAAATGAATTCCTTCAGTCAAAACAAGTTCAAACTAATTTGTCCTTCATATATATCCATTCTAAGAAGGTTCCATGCATAAACCTCTTTAAATGACCTTGTTTGAGAAAGAAAAACATGAATAGCCTTCTTTTGCGGAGTTATGTCGAAATTCGGATTTTTGCTTATAAACACCAATTCCTTCAGTCAAAACCAGTTCAAACTCATTTGTCCTTCATATATATCAATTCTAAGTAGGTTCCATGCATAAACCTCTTTAAATAACCTTGTTTGAGAAAGAAAAACAGGAATAGCCTTACTTTTGCGAGTTAAAGCCAAATTGGTAATTTTGCTATAAAATGAATTCCTTAAGTCAAAACAAGTTCAAACTCCTATGTCCTTCATATATATCCATTCTAAGAAGGTTCCATGCATAAACCTCTTTAAATGACCTTGTTTGAGAAAGAAAAACATGAATAGCCTTCTTTTGCGGAGTTAAAGCCAAATTGGTATTTTTGCTATAAACACAAATTACTTCAGTCAAAACAAGTTCAAACTAATTTGTCCTTCATATATGTCAATTCAAAGTAGGTTCCATACATAAACCTCTTTAAATGACCTTGTATGAGAAAGAAAAACAGGAATAGCCTTACTTTTGCGAGTTAAGGCCAAATTGGTATTTTTAATATAAAATGAATTCCTTCAGTCAAAACAAGTTCAAACTCCTATGTCCTTCATATATATCCATTCCAAGAAGGTTCCATGCATAAACCTCTTTAAATGACCTAGTTTGAGAAAGAAAAACATGAATAGCCTTCTTTTGCGGAGTTAAGTCGAAATTCGGATTTTTGCTTATAAACACCAATTCCTTCAGTCAACACCAGTTAAAACTCATTTGTCCTTCATATATATCAATCAATTCTAAGTAGGTTCCATGCATAAACCTCTTTAAATGACCTTGTATGAGAAAGAAAAACAGGAATAGCCTTACTTTTGCGAGTTAAGGCCAAATTGGTATTTTTGCTATAAACACAAATTCCTGCAGTCAAAACAAGTTCAAACTCCTTTGTCCTTCATATATATCCATTCTAAGATGGTTCCATGCATAAACCTCTTTAAATGACCTTGTTTGAGAAAGAAAAACAGGAATAGCCTTACTTTTGCGAGTTAGAGCCAAATTGGTATTTTTGCTATAAAATGAATTCCTTCAGTCAAAACAAGTTCAAACTAATTTGTCCTTCATATATATCAATTCTAAGTAGGTTCCATACATAAACCTCTTTAAATGACCTTGTTTGAGAAAGAAAAACAGGAATAGCCTTACTTTTGCGAGTTAAAGCCAAATTGGTATTTTTGCTATAAAATGAATTCCTTAAGTCAAAACAAGTTCAAACTCCTATGTCCTTCATATATATCCATTCTAAGAAGGTTCCATGCATAAACCTCTTTAAATGACCTTGTTTGAGAAAGAAAAACATGAATAGCCTTCTTTTGGGAGTTATGTCGAAATTCGGATTTTTGCTTATAAACACCAATTCCTTCAGTCAAAACCAGTTCAAACTCATTTGTCCTTCATATATATCAATTCTAAGTAGGTTCCAAGCATAAACCTCTTTAAATGACCTTGTTTGAGAAAGAAAAACATGAATAGACTTACTTTTGCGAGTTAAAGCCAAATTGGTATTTTTGCTATAAACACAAATTCCTTCAGTCAAAACAAGTTCAAACTAATTTGTCCTTCATATATGTCAATTCAAAGTAGGTTCCATACATAAACCTCTTTAAATGACCTTGTATGAGAAAGAAAAACAGGAATAGCCTTACTTTTGCGAGTTAAGGCCAAATTGGTATTTTTAATATAAAATGAATTCCTTCAGTCAAAACAAGTTCAAACTAATTTGTCCTTCATATATGTCAATTCAAAGTAGGTTCCATACATAAACCTCTTTATATGACCTTGTATGAGAAAGAAAAACAGGAATAGCCTTACTTTTGAGAGTTAAGGCCAAATTGGTATTTTTAATATAAAATGAATTCCTTCAGTGAAAACAAGTTCAAACTAATTTGTCCTTCATATATATCAATTCTAAGTAGGTTCCATGCATAAACCTCTTTAAATGACCTTGTTTGAGAAAGAAAAACAGGACTAGCCTTACTTTTGCGAGTTAAAGCCAAATTGGTATTTTTGCTATAAAATGAATTCCTTCAGTCAAAACAAGTTCAAACTAATTTGTCCTTCATATATATCCATTCTAAGAAGGTTCCATGCATAAACCTCTTTAAATGACCTTGTTTGAGAAAGAAAAACATGAATAGCCTTCTTTTGCGGAGTTATGTCGAAATTCGGATTTTTGCTTATAAACACCAATTCCTTCAGTCAAAACCAGTTCAAACTCATTTGTCCTTCATATATATCAATTCTAAGTAGGTTCCATGCATAAACCTCTTTAAATAACCTTGTTTGAGAAAGAAAAACAGGAATAGCCTTACTTTTGCGAGTTAAAGCCAAATTGGTAATTTTGCTATAAAATGAATTCCTTAAGTCAAAACAAGTTCAAACTCCTATGTCCTTCATATATATCCATTCTAAGAAGGTTCCATGCATAAACCTCTTTAAATGACCTTGTTTGAGAAAGAAAAACATGAATAGCCTTCTTTTGCGGAGTTAAAGCCAAATTGGTATTTTTGCTATAAACACAAATTACTTCAGTCAAAACAAGTTCAAACTAATTTGTCCTTCATATATGTCAATTCAAAGTAGGTTCCATACATAAACCTCTTTAAATGACCTTGTATGAGAAAGAAAAACAGGAATAGCCTTACTTTTGCGAGTTAAGGCCAAATTGGTATTTTTAATATAAAATGAATTCCTTCAGTCAAAACAAGTTCAAACTCCTATGTCCTTCATATATATCCATTCCAAGAAGGTTCCATGCATAAACCTCTTTAAATGACCTAGTTTGAGAAAGAAAAACATGAATAGCCTTCTTTTGCGGAGTTAAGTCGAAATTCGGATTTTTGCTTATAAACACCAATTCCTTCAGTCAACACCAGTTAAAACTCATTTGTCCTTCATATATATCAATCAATTCTAAGTAGGTTCCATGCATAAACCTCTTTAAATGACCTTGTATGAGAAAGAAAAACAGGAATAGCCTTACTTTTGCGAGTTAAGGCCAAATTGGTATTTTTGCTATAAACACAAATTTCTGCAGTCAAAACAAGTTCAAACTCCTTTGTCCTTCATATATATCCATTCTAAGATGGTTCCATGCATAAACCTCTTTAAATGACCTTGTTTGAGAAAGAAAAACAGGAATAGCCTTACTTTTGCGAGTTAGAGCCAAATTGGTATTTTTGCTATAAAATGAATTTCTTCAGTCAAAACAAGTTCAAACTAATTTGTCCTTCATATATATCAATTCTAAGTAGGTTCCATACATAAACCTCTTTAAATGACCTTGTTTGAGAAAGAAAAACAGAAATAGCCTTACTTTTGCGAGTTAAAGCCAAATTGGTATTTTTGCTATAAAATGAATTCCTTAAGTCAAAACAAGTTCAAACTCCTGTGTCCTTCATATATATCCATTCTAAGAAGGTTCCATGCATAAACCTCTTTAAATGACCTTGTTTGAGAAAGAAAAACATGAATAGACTTCTTTTGGGAGTTATGTCGAAATTCGGATTTTTGCTTATAAACACCAATTCCTTCAGTCAAAACCAGTTCAAACTCATTTGTCCTTCATATATATCAATTCTAAGTAGGTTCCAAGCATAAACCTCTTTAAATGACCTTTTTTGAGAAAGAAAAACATGAATAGACTTACTTTTGCGAGTTAAAGCCAAATTGGTATTTTTGCTATAAACACAAATTCCTTCAGTCAAAACAAGTTCAAACTAATTTGTCCTTCATATATGTCAATTCAAAGTAGGTTCCATACATAAACCTCTTTAAATGACCTTGTATGAGAAAGAAAAACAGGAATAGCCTTACTTTTGCGAGTTAAGGCCAAATTGGTATTTTTAATATAAAATGAATTCCTTCAGTCAAAACAAGTTCAAACTAATTTGTCCTTCATATATGTCAATTCAAAGTAGGTTCCATACATAAACCTCTTTATATGACCTTGTATGAGAAAGAAAAACAGGAATAGCCTTACTTTTGAGAGTTAAGGCCAAATTGGTATTTTTAATATAAAATGAATTCCTTCAGTGAAAACAAGTTCAAACTAATTTGTCCTTCATATATATCAATTCTAAGTAGGTTCCATGCATAAACCTCTTTAAATGACCTTGTTTGAGAAAGAAAAACAGGAATAGCCTTACTTTTGCGAGTTAAAGCCAAATTGGTATTTTTGCTATAAAATGAATTCCTTCAGTCAAAACAAGTTCAAACTAATTTGTCCTTCATATATATCAATTCTAAGTAGGTTCCATGCATAAACCTCTTTAAATGACCTTGTTTGAGAAAGAAAAACAGGAATAGCCTTCTTTTGCGGAATTAAGACGAAATTCGGATTTTTGCTTATAAACACATATTCCTTCAGTCACAACAAGTTCAAACTCCTATGTCCTTCATATATATCGATTCTAAGTAGGTTCCATGCATAAACCTCTTTAAATAACCTTGTTTGAGAAAGAAAAACAGGAATAGCCTTACTTTTGCGAGTTAAGGCCAAATTGGTATTTTTGCTATAAACACAAATTCCTGCAGTCAAAACAAGGTATAACTCCTTTGTCCTCCATATATATCCATTCTAAGAAGGTTCCATGCATAAACCTCTTTAAATGACCTTGTTTGAGAAAGAAAAACAGGAATAGCCTTACTTTGGCGAGATAAGGCCAAATTGGTATTTTTGCTATAAACACCAATTCCTTCAGTCAAAACCAGTTCAAACTCATTTGTCCTTCATATATATCAATTCTAAGTAGGTTCCATGCATAAACCTCTATAAATGACCTTGTTTGAGAAAGAAAAACAGGAATAGCCTTACTTTTGCGAGTTAAAGCCAAATTGGTATTTTTGCTATAAAATGAATTCCTTCAGTGAAAACAAGTTCAAACTCCTATGTCCTTCATATATATCCATTCTAAGAAGGTTCCATGCATAAACCTCTTTAAATGACCTTGTTTGAGAAAGAAAAACATGAATAGACTTCTTTTGCGGAGTTAAGTCGAAATTCGGATTTTTGCTTATAAACACCAATTCCTTCAGTCAAAACCAAATCAAACTCATTTGTCCTTCATATACATAAATTCTAAGTAGGTTCCATGCATAAACCTCTTTAAATGACCTTGTTTGAGAAAGAAAAACAGGAATAGCCTTACTTTTGCGAGTTAAAGCCAAATTGGTATTTTTGCTATAAAATGAATTCCTTCAGTCAAAACAAGTTCAAACTCATTTGTCCTTCATATATATCAATTCTAAGTAGGTTCCAAGCATAAACCTCTTTAAATGACCTTTTTTGAGAAAGAAAAACATGAATAGACTTACTTTTGCGAGTTAAAGCCAAATTGGTATTTTTGCTATAAACACAAATTCCTTCAGTCAAAACAAGTTCAAACTAATTTGTCCTTCATATATGTCAATTCAAAGTAGGTTCCATACATAAACCTCTTTAAATGACCTTGTATGAGAAAGAAAAACAGGAATAGCCTTACTTTTGCGAGTTAAGGCCAAATTGGTATTTTTAATATAAAATGAATTCCTTCAGTCAAAACAAGTTCAAACTAATTTGTCTTTCATATATGTCAATTCAAAGTAGGTTCCATACATAAACCTCTTTATATGACCTTGTATGAGAAAGAAAAACAGGAATAGCCTTACTTTTGAGAGTTAAGGCCAAATTGGTATTTTTAATATAAAATGAATTCCTTCAGTGAAAACAAGTTCAAACTAATTTGTCCTTCATATATATCAATTCTAAGTAGGTTCCATGCATAAACCTCTTTAAATGACCTTGTTTGAGAAAGAAAAACAGGAATAGCCTTACTTTTGCGAGTTAAAGCCAAATTGGTATTTTTGCTATAAAATGAATTCCTTCAGTCAAAACAAGTTCAAACTAATTTGTCCTTCATATATATCAATTCTAAGTAGGTTCCATGCATAAACCTCTTTAAATGACCTTGTTTGAGAAAGAAAAACAGGAATAGCCTTCTTTTGCGGAATTAAGACGAAATTCGGATTTTTGCTTATAAACACATATTCCTTCAGTCACAACAAGTTCAAACTCCTATGTCCTTCATATATATCGATTCTAAGTAGGTTCCATGCATAAACCTCTTTAAATAACCTTGTTTGAGAAAGAAAAACAGGAATAGCCTTACTTTTGCGAGTTAAGGCCAAATTGGTATTTTTGCTATAAACACAAATTCCTGCAGTCAAAACAAGGTATAACTCCTTTGTCCTTCATATATATCCATTCTAAGAAGGTTCCATGCATAAACCTCTTTAAATGACCTTGTTTGAGAAAGAAAAACAGGAATAGCCTTACTTTGGCGAGATAAGGCCAAATTGGTATTTTTGCTATAAACACCAATTCCTTCAGTCAAAACCAGTTCAAACTCATTTGTCCTTCATATATATCAATTCTAAGTAGGTTCCATGCATAAACCTCTATAAATGACCTTGTTTGAGAAAGAAAAACAGGAATAGCCTTACTTTTGCGAGTTAAAGCCAAATTGGTATTTTTGCTATAAAATGAATTCCTTCAGTGAAAACAAGTTCAAACTCCTATGTCCTTCATATATATCCATTCTAAGAAGGTTCCATGCATAAACCTCTTTAAATGACCTTGTTTGAGAAAGAAAAACATGAATAGACTTCTTTTGCGGAGTTAAGTCGAAATTCGGATTTTTGCTTATAAACACCAATTCCTTCAGTCAAAACCAAATCAAACTCATTTGTCCTTCATATACATAAATTCTAAGTAGGTTCCATGCATAAACCTCTTTAAATGACCTTGTTTGAGAAAGAAAAACAGGAATAGCCTTACTTTTGCGAGTTAAAGCCAAATTGGTATTTTTGCTATAAAATGAATTCCTTCAGTCAAAACAAGTTCAAACTCATTTGTCCTTCATATATATCAATTCTAAGTAGGTTCCAAGCATAAACCTCTTTAAATGACCTTTTTTGAGAAAGAAAAACATGAATAGACTTACTTTTGCGAGTTAAAGCCAAATTGGTATTTTTGCTATAAACACAAATTCCTTCAGTCAAAACAAGTTCAAACTAATTTGTCCTTCATATATGTCAATTCAAAGTAGGTTCCATACATAAACCTCTTTAAATGACCTTGTATGAGAAAGAAAAACAGGAATAGCCTTACTTTTGCGAGTTAAGGCCAAATTGGTATTTTTAATATAAAATGAATTCCTTCAGTCAAAACAAGTTCAAACTAATTTGTCTTTCATATATGTCAATTCAAAGTAGGTTCCATACATAAACCTCTTTATATGACCTTGTATGAGAAAGAAAAACAGGAATAGCCTTACTTTTGAGAGTTAAGGCCAAATTGGTATTTTTAATATAAAATGAATTCCTTCAGTGAAAACAAGTTCAAACTAATTTGTCCTTCATATATATCAATTCTAAGTAGGTTCCATGCATAAACCTCTTTAAATGACCTTGTTTGAGAAAGAAAAACAGGAATAGCCTTACTTTTGCGAGTTAAAGCCAAATTGGTATTTTTGCTATAAACACAAATTCCTTCAGTCAAAACAAGTTCAAACTCATTTGTCCTTCATATATGTCAATTCAAAGTAGGTTCCATACATAAACCTCTTTAAATGACCTTGTATGAGAAAGAAAAACAGGAATAGCCTTACTTTTGCGAGTTAAGGCCAAATTGGTATTTTTAATATAAAATGAATTCCTTCAGTCAAAACAAGTTCAAACTAATTTGTCCTTCATATATGTCAATTCAAAGTAGGTTCCATGCATAAACCTCTTTAAATGACCTTGTTTGAGAAAGAAAAACAGGAATAGCCTTACTTTTGCGAGTTAAGGCCAAATTGGTATTTTTAATATAAAATGAATTCCTTCAGTGAAAACAAGTTCAAACTAATTTGTCCTTTATATATATCAATTCTAAGTAGGTTCCATGCATAAACCTCTTTAAATAACCTTGTTTGAGAAAGAAAAACAGGAATAGCCTTACTTTTGCAAGTTAAAGCCAAATTGGTATTTTTGCTATAAAATGAATTCCTTCAGTTAAAACAAGTTCAAACTAATTTGTCCTTCATATATATCCATTCTAAGTAGGTTCCATGCATAAACCTCTTTAAATGACCTTGTATGAGAAAGAAAAACAGGAATAGCCTTCTTTTGGGGAATTAAGACGAAATTCGGATTTTTGCTTATAAACACCAATTCCTTCAGTTAAAACAAGTTCAAACTCCTATGTCCTTCATATATATCGATTCTAAGTAGGTTCCATGCATAAACCTCTTTAAATGACCTTGTTTGATAAAGAAAAACAGGAATAGCCTTACTTTTGCGAGTTAAAGCCAAATTGGTATTTTTGCTATAAAATGAATTCCTTCAGTCAAAACAAGTTCAAACTAATTTGTCCTTCATATATATCAATTCTAAGTAGGTTCCATGTATAAACCTCTTTAAATGACCTTGTTTGAGAAAGAAAAACAAGAATAGCCTTACTTTTGCGAGTTAAAGCCAAATTGGTATTTTTGCTATAAAATGAATTCCTTCACTCAAAACAAGTTCAAACTAATTTGTCCTTCATATATATCAATTCTAAGTAGGTTCCATGCATAAACCTCTTTAAATGACCTTGTTTGAGAAAGAAAAACGGATATAGCCTTCTTTTGCGGAATTAAGACGAAATTCGGATTTTTGCTTATAAACACATATTCCTTTAGTCACAACAAGTTCAAACTCCTATGTCCTTCATATATATCGATTCTAAGTAGGTTCCATGCATAAACCTCTTTAAATAACCTTGTTTGAGAAAGAAAAACAGGAATAGCCTTACTTTTGCGAGTTAAAGCCAAATTAGTATTTTTACTATAAAATGAATTCCTTCAGTCAAAACAAGTTCAAACTTATTTGTCCTTCATATATATCCATTCTAAGTAGGTTCCATGCATAAACCTCTTTAAATGACCTTGTTTGAGAAAGAAAAACAGGAATAGCCTTACTTTTGCGAGTTAAAGCCAAATTGGTATTTTTTTTCTTACAAAATGAATTCCTTCAGTCAAAACAAGTTCAAACTCCTATGTCCTTCATATATATCGATTCTAAGTAGGTTCCATGCATAAACCTCTTTAAATGACCTTGTTTGAGAAAGAAAAACAGGAATAGCCTTACTTTTGCGAGTTAAAGCCAAATTGGTATTTTTGCTATAAAATGAATTCCTTCAGTCAAAACAAGTTCAAACTAATTTGTCCTTCATACAGGGCTGGACTGGTACCAAAAAATGGCCCGGGCATTTTTTGGCCATGGCGGCCCACCATGAATATTTATACGATCACACAAGTAATCCCATCACTTTCTGTGAAAAATGCAATTAAATCCTAACACAAATGTATTCATTTAAATAAATCTCCTCACCTTACAAAAGCAGTTTTTTCATTAAATCGCTCTTCTCTGCCACTCTGTCAATCACTGTGTCAGTATCAAGGGACACAATAACATCTTTCACAGTGGCCATCAACATAAAGACTTCCAGTTTGCTGGCAGAAAGGCAACTCCTCAGTCTGTGTTTGATGTAGCGGAGGGTTGAAAATGACCGAAAATGACCGAGGCAGGAATATTAATTTCGTATTTCTCCGGTTACCTACCAATCCATTTCAGCAAAGCAATGTTTCACTAATATTACATGGGCAACTGTAACCTGTAACACCTGCAAAAAATATAGTTATCACAAGCTAAAATAACACTGAACACTTTGGTGTCTAGATGAGAGTGTCATAAACATTAATGACACACTTGATATCTATGACTGATGTCATTGGGTATTTGCAATATCTGCACACCAGTCAACTTTACATAAGCCTACAAAATGGAATGGCACTAGATAGTTATAGCCTTTCCTACATTAATGATGGTTTAAGTACTGTAATGCTAATGACAGGCGCATGCCACTTTTACATCTTCAAATAAAGTAAATCTACTCATAGCATTAGTTGAAAATAAAGACTGAATGATCTCTGTGACAGAAACGCGCACGCGCAGACACACACACACACACACACACACACACACACACCACAGTCGGTGACCACCTCCTAACCAACAAGGTTGTGCAAAAAAACAGGCTAGGCTTTTTATTCGTGTTCCAGCCTGACTGGATAAAATAAGTAATAATTTCAGCATGATCAATTCCCCCCATACTGATGTAGTGAAGATGTAGCCTACCAGTCGTTTATCTATAAATACCTCATTTAAGTCTCCACGCACACGGGGAGCCCTCAGTCCTCCCATTAAAAAAACATGTCGTCATTCTGCAACATTTCGCCTAACATTTGCCTACTTCTTACCGGGCTGGCTATTCTGACCTCCTCAATCTGTCCCTGGATCACGTCTGTCTCCTCCTCCTCCACCTCTGAATCCACCTCGATAGCTTCTTCCTCTGTGTTTGGCCTACACTGTTCTACAGAGATCTCATGCACTGGGGGCTGCTGAGGATGTTGACGGCCCTGGCCCTGCACTTGATGGCCCTGCACCCGGTGCTGTGGTCGTGGTGGAAGCACTTGCAAACATGTCAGTAAACTTCGCACATTTTGCTGCTTGTAGGCTTTTTAGCCTTTTATCTCGAGCTTCTGTGCACCAACCTTTCGTTTCTGTTGTTTATCCATTTCGGTTTTTCACTGTTCTCTCCTAGTCCGTTCAGCTCAAATGGTAGGATTGATGACCTGTGTCAACGGTGAGGGGAGGGGCGGGCCAAAGAGGTGCTGAGAGATTTCATTGGACTAGCCACGTCAACATAAAATCGTGGGCCGCCCGCCGGTCACTTTTTTTTTTTTTTTTTCACATTAATCAAAAAAAAGAAAAAAAAAGAAACCGACATCACCGGCCCTCGAGGGGCGTCGGCCCACCGGGAAAATGCCCGGTATGCCAGACTGTCAGTCCAGCCCTGCATGAAGGAGTTCCACATATTATAGTCACATTGCTGATCTTTCTTCACGCTTACTCATCCCACACCATCTTACCTCGTGCCTAATTGTAGACACCAGAGGTCCGTTTCACGAAGCAGGTTTAGTGAAAACTGAGTTTGTTAACCCTGAAATGAGGGAAACTCTGAGTTTTTCCATTTCACAAAGGGAGGCAACTCAACCCCGAGAAAGAGGGGTAACTCTAGCCTGTTTCACGAAGAGAGGTAACAAGCTCTCGGTCAGTTACCGTAGTAACAGACTCTATGAACCTAACCTGGTCGGGACCAGGTTTTATTCAAGAAACCTTGAGTTTCTCTCTGTCTCCGCCCTCTTTCAGCCACACACGCCACTTGATTTCCTCATTCATTCAGTCAGCAGAGCGAATTCTTCTACTTCCAGAAGACCATTAGGCACAGTAGGAGATGACTTTTTCCACCAACATGTCATGTCCTTTTGACAACGATCCCGTGGATGAAGGTGCAGCATTATTGCGCGGAGAATTAAATATTCGTCGGAAGATGGTTATCAGACCACGCATCTGTTTTAGCATTTACAGACTGACGATTATCTTTTTGAGCGGTACCATCAGAATTTTGTTGGGACAAAAGAAAAAAAAGACATGAAAGACAAATAAATATGTGTATGAATAGGCTTAAAAAAGATATCTATAGGCCTATTATATTTTATAAAGGCATTTGTGTCTTGGGGGTGGACTGACTCCCTCCAGGAATTCCCTCAGTCACTGCCCTCCCGTAAGAGGTGGCGGTGCTGGCCCACCACCCGTTTTACGGGCATCTGACTTCTTTCTGTTGGCTCAGTAGAAGTCTGTGTTAGTTGGAATAGGCTTGATTATTTAACAGAACATGATATAGGTGAGAACAGGGCTGGACTGACAGTCTGGCATACCGGGCATTTTCCCGGTGGGCCGACGACCCTCAAGGGCCGGTGATGTCGGTTTCTTTTTTTTTCTTTTCTTTGATTAATGTAAAAAAAAAAAAAAAAAAAGTGACCGGCGGGCGGCCCACGATTTCATGTTGACGTGGCTAGTCCAATGAAATCGCTCAGCACCTCTTTGGCCCGCCCCTCCCCTCACCGTTGACACAGGTCATCAATCCTACCATTTGAGCTGAACGGACTAGGAGAGAACAGTGAAAAACCGAAATGGATAAACAACAGAAACGAAAGGGTGGTGCACAGAAGCTCGAGATAAAAGGCTAAAAAGCCTAAAAGCAGCAAAATGTGCGAAACTTACTGACATGTTTGCAAGTGCTTCCACCACGACCACAGCACCGGGTGCAGGGCCATCAAGTGCAGGGCCAGGACCGTCAACATCCTCAGCAGCCCCCAGTGCATGAGTGTCTCCGTAGAACAGTGTAGGCCAAACACAGAGGAAGAAGCTATCGAGGTGGAGGAGGAGGTGGAGGAGGAGGAGACAGACGTGATCCAGGGACAGATTGAGGAGGTCAGAATAGCCAGCCCGGTAAGAAGTAGGCAAATGTTAGGCGAAATGTTAGCAGAATGACGACATGTTTTTTTAATGGGAGGACTGAGGGCTCCCCGTGTGCGTGGAGACTTAAATGAGGTATTTATAGATAAACGACTGGTAGGCTACATCTTCACTACATCAGTATGGGGGGAATTGATCATGCTGAAATTATTACTTATTTTATCCAGTCAGGCTGGAACACGAATAAAAAGCCTAGCCTGTTTTTTTGCACAACCTTGTTGGTTAGGAGGTGGTCACCGACTGTGGTGTGTGTGTGTGTGTGTGTGTGTGTGTGTCTGCGCGTGCGCGTTTCTGTCACAGAGATCATTCAGTCTTTATTTTCAACTAATGCTATGAGTAGATTTACTTTATTTGAAGATGTAAAAGTGGCATGCGCCTGTCATTAGCATTACAGTACTTAAACCATCATTAATGTAGGAAAGGCTATAACTATCTAGTGCCATTCCATTTTGTAGGCTTGTGTAAAGTTGACTGGTGTGCAGATATTGCAAATACCCAATGACATCAGTCATAGATATCAAGTGTGTCATTAATGTTTATGACACTCTCATCTAGACACCAAAGTGTTCAGTGTTATTTTAGCTTGTGATAACTATATTTTTTGCAGGTGTTACAGGTTACAGTTGCCCATGTAATATTAGTGAAACATTGCTTTGCTGAAATGGATTGGTAGGTAACCGGAGAAATACGAAATTAATATTCCTGCCTCGGTCATTTTCGGTCATTTTCAACCCTCCGCTACATCAAACACAGACTGAGGAGTTGCCTTTCTGCCAGCAAACTGGAAGTCTTTATGTTGATGGCCACTGTGAAAGATGTTATTGTGTCCCTTGATACTGACACAGTGATTGACAGAGTGGCAGAGAAGAGCGATTTAATGAAAAAACTGCTTTTGTAAGGTGAGGAGATTTATTTAAATGAATACATTTGTGTTAGGATTTAATTGCATTTTTCACAGAAAGTGATGGGATTACTTGTGTGATCGTATAAATATTCATGGTGGGCCGCCATGGCCAAAAAATGCCCGGGCCATTTTTTGGTACCAGTCCAGCCCTGTATGAAGGACAAATTAGTTTGAACTTGTTTTGACTGAAGGAATTCATTTTATAGCAAAAATACCAATTTGGCTTTAACTCGCAAAAGTAAGGCTATTCCTGTTTTTCTTTCTCAAACAAGGTCATTTAAAGAGGTTTATGCATGGAACCTACTTAGAATCGATATATATGAAGGACATAGGAGTTTGAACTTGTTTTGACTGAAGGAATTCATTTTGTAAGAAAAAAAAAACAATTTGGCTTTAACTCGCAAAAGTAAGGCTATTCCTGTTTTTCTTTCTCAAACAAGGTCATTTAAAGAGGTTTATGCATGGAACCTACTTAGAATGGATATATATGAAGGACAAATTAGTTTGAACTTGTTTTGACTGAAGGAATTCATTTTATAGCAAAAATACCAATTTGGCTTTAACTCGCAAAAGTAAGGCTATTCCTGTTTTTCTTTATCAAACAAGGTCATTTAAAGAGGTTTATGCATGGAACCTACTTAGAATCGATATATAAGAAGGAAATAGGAGTTTGAACTTGTTTTAACTGAAGGAATTGGTGTTTATAAGCAAAAATCCGAATTTCGTCTTAATTCCCATAAAGAAGGCTATTCCTGTTTTTCTTTCTCATACAAGGTCATTTAAAGAGGTTTATGCATGGAACCTACTTAGAATGGATATATATGAAGGACAAATTAGTTTGAACTTGTTTTAACTGAAGGAATTCATTTTATAGCAAAAATACCAATTTGGCTTTAACTCGCAAAAGTAAGGCTATTCCTGTTTTTCTTTCTCAAACAAGGTTATTTAAAGAGGTTTATGCATGGAACCTACTTAGAATTGATATATATAAAGGACAAATTAGTTTGAACTTGTTTTCACTGAAGGAATTCATTTTATATTAAAAATACCAATTTGGCCTTAACTCGCAAAAGTAAGGCTATTCCTGTTTTTCTTTCTCAAACAAGGTCATTTAAAGAGGTTTATGCATGGAACCTACTTTGAATTGACATATATGAAGGACAAATTAGTTTGAACTTGTTTTGACTGAAGGAATTCATTTTATATTAAAAATACCAATTTGGCCTTAACTCGCAAAAGTAAGGCTATTCCTGTTTTTCTTTCTCATACAAGGTCATTTAAAGAGGTTTATGTATGGAACCTACTTTGAATTGACATATATGAAGGACAAATGAGTTTGAACTTGTTTTGACTGAAGGAATTTGTGTTTATAGCAAAAATACCAATTTGGCCTTATCTCGCCAAAGTAAGGCTATTCCTGTTTTTCAATCTCATACAAGGTCATTTAAAGAGGTTTATGTATGGAACCTACTTAGAATTGATATATATGAAGGACAAATTAGTTTGAACTTGTTTTGACTGAAGGAATTCATTTTATAGCAAAAATACCAATTTGGCTTTAACTCGCAAAAGTAAGGCTATTCCTGTTTTTCTTTCTCAAACAAGGTCATTTAAAGAGGTTTATGCATGGAACCTACTTAGAATTGATGTATATGAAGGACAAATGAGTTTGAACTGGTTTTGACTGAAGGAATTGGTGTTTGTAAGCAAAAATCCCAATTTCGACTTAACTCCGCAAAAGAAGTCTATTCATGTTTTTCTTTCTCAAACAAGGTCATTTAAAGAGGTTTATGCATGGAACCTTCTTAGAATGGATATATATGAAGGACATAGGAGTTTGAACTTGTTTTCACTGAAGGAATTCATTTTATAGCAAAAATACCAATTTGGCTTTAACTCGCAAAAGGAAGGCTATTCCTGTTTTTCTTTCTCAAACAAGGTCATTTATAGAAGTTTATGCATGGAACCTACTTAGAATTGATATATATGAAGGACAAATGAGTTTGAACTGGTTTTGACTGAAGGAATTGGTGTTTATAGCAAAAATACCAATTTGGCCTTATCTCGCTAAAGTAAGGCTATTCCTGTTTTTCTTTCTCAAACAAGGTCATTTAAAGAGGTTTATGCATGGAACCTTCTTAGAATGGATATATATGAAGGACAAAGGAGTTTGACCTTGTTTTGACTGCAGGAATTTGTGTTTATAGCAAAAATACCAATTTGGCCTTAACTCGCAAAAGTAAGGCTATTCCTGTTTTTCTTTCTCAAACAAGGTTATTTAAAGAGGTTTATGCATGGAACCTACTTAGAATCGATATATATGAAGGACATAGGAGTTTGAACTTGTTGTGACTGAAGGAATATGTGTTTATAAGCAAAAATCCGAATTTCGTCTTAATTCCGCAAAAGAAGGCTATTCCTGTTTTTCTTTCTCAAACAAGGTCATTTAAAGAGGTTTATGCATGGAACCTACTTAGAATTGATATATATGAAGGACAAATTAGTTTGAACTTGTTTTGACTGAAGGAATTCATTTTATAGCAAAAATACCAATTTGGCTTTAACTCGCAAAAGTAAGGCTATTCCTGTTTTTCTTTCTCAAACAAGGTCATTTAAAGAGGTTTATGCATGGAACCTACTTAGAATTGATATATATGAAGGACAAATGAGTTTGAACTGGTGTTGACTGAAGGAATTGGTGTTTATAAGCAAAAATCCGAATTTCGACAACTCCGCAAAAGAAGGCTATTCATGTTTTTCTTTCTCAAACAAGGTCATTTAAAGAGGTTTATGCATGGAACCTTCTTGGAATGGATATATATGAAGGACAAAGGAGTTTGAACTTGTTTTGACTGAAGGAATTCATTTTATATTAAAAATACCAATTTGGCCTTAACTCGCAAAAGTAAGGCTATTCCTGTTTTTCTTTCTCAAACAAGGTCATTTAAAGAGGTTTATGCATGGAACCTTCTTAGAATGGATATATATGAAGGACAAAGGAGTTTGAACTTGTTTTGACTGCAGGAATTTGTGTTTATAGCAAAAATACCAATTTGGCCTTAACTCGCAAAAGTAAGGCTATTCCTGTTTTTCTTTCTCATACAAGGTCATTTAAAGAGGTTTATGCATGGAACCTACTTAGAATTGATTGATATATATGAAGGACAAATGAGTTTGAACTGGTGTTGACTGAAGGAATTGGTGTTTATAGCAAAAATACCAATTTGGCCTTAACTCGCCAAAGTAAGGCTATTCCTGTTTTTCTTTCTCAAAATAGGTCATTTAAAGAGGTTTATGCATGGAACCTACTTAGAATTGATATATATGAAGGACAAATTAGTTTGAACTTGTTTTCACTGAAGGAATTCATTTTATATTAAGAATACCAATTTGGCCTTAACTCGCAAAAGTAAGGCTATTCCTGTTTTTCTTTCTCATACAAGGTCATTTAAAGAGGTTTATGTATGGAACCTACTTTGAATTGACATATATGAAGGACAAATTAGTTTGAACTTGTTTTGACTAAAGGAATTTGTGTTTATAGCAAAAATACCAATTTGGCCTTATCTCGCCAAAGTAAGGCTATTCCTGTTTTTCTTTCTCATACAAGGTCATTTAAAGAAGTTTATGTATGGAACCTACTTTGAATTGACATATATGAAGGACAAATTAGTTTAAACTTGTTTTGACTGAAGGAATTTGTGTTTATAGCAAAAATACCAATTTGGCCTTATCTCGCCAAAGTAAGGCTATTCCTGTTTTTCTTTCTCATACAAGGTCATTTAAAGAGGTTTATGTATGGAACCTACTTAGAATTGATATATATGAAGGACAAATTAGTTTGAACTTGTTTTGACTGAAGGAATTCATTTTATAGCAAAAATACCAATTTGGCTTTAACTCGCAAAAGTAAGGCTATTCCTGTTTTTCTTTCTCAAACAAGGTCATTTAAAGAGGTTTATGCATGGAACCTACTTAGAATTGATATATATGAAGGACAAATGAGTTTGAACTGGTTTTGACTGAAGGAATTGGTGTTTATAGCAAAAATACCAATTTGGCCTTAACTCGCAAAAGTAAGGCTATTCCTGTTTTTCTTTCTCATACAAGGTCATTTAAAGAGGTTTATGCATGGAACCTACTTAGAATTGATTGATATATATGAAGGACAAATGAGTTTGAACTGGTGTTGACTGAAGGAATTGGTGTTTATAAGCAAAAATCCGAATTTCGACTTAACTCCGCAAAAGAAGTCTATTCATGTTTTTCTTTCTCAAACAAGGTCATTTAAAGAGGTTTATGCATGGAACCTTCTTAAAATGGATATATATATGAAGGACATAGGAGTTTGAACTTGTTTTGACTGAAGGAATTCATTTTATATTAAAATTACCAATTTGGCTTTAACTCGCAAAAGTAAGGCTATTCCTGTTTTTCTTTCTCAAACAAGGTCATTTAAAGAGGTTTATGCATGGAACCTACTTAGAATTGATATATATGAAGGACAAATGAGTTTGAACTGGTTTTGACTGAAGGAATTGGTGTTTATAAGCAAAAATCCGAATTTCGACATAACTCCAGAAAAGAAGGCTATTCATGTTTTTCTTTCTCAAACAAGGTCATTTAAAGAGGTTTATGCATGGAACCTTCTTAGAATGGATATATATGAAGGACATAGGAGTTTGAACTTGTTTTGACTGAAGGAATTCATTTTATATTAAAAATACCAATTTGGCCTTAACTCGCAAAAGTAAGGCTATTCCTGTTTTTCTTTCTCATACAAGGTCATTTAAAGAGGTTTATGTATGGAACCTACTTTGAATTGACATATATGAAGGACAAATTAGTTTGAACTTGTTTTGACTGAAGGAATTTGTGTTTATAGCAAAAATACCAATTTGGCCTTATCTCGCCAAAGTAAGGCTATTCCTGTTTTTCTTTCTCATACAAGGTCATTTAAAGAGGTTTATGTATGGAACCTACTTAGAATTGATATATATGAAGGACAAATTAGTTTGAACTTGTTTTGACTGAAGGAATTCATTTTATAGCAAAAATACCAATTTGGCTTTAACTCGCAAAAGTAAGGCTATTCCTGTTTTTCTTTCTCAAACAAGGTCATTTAAAGAGGTTTATGCATGGAACCTACTTAGAATTGATATATATGAAGGACAAATGAGTTTGAACTGGTTTTGACTGAAGGAATTGGTGTTTATAGCAAAAATACCAATTTGGCCTTAACTCGCAAAAGTAAGGCTATTCCTGTTTTTCTTTCTCATACAAGGTCATTTAAAGAGGTTTATGCATGGAACCTACTTAGAATTGATTGATATATATGAAGGACAAATGAGTTTGAACTGGTTTTGACTGCAGGAATTTGTGTTTATAGCAAAAATACCAATTTGGCTTCAACTCGCAAAAGTAAGGCTATTCATGTTTTTCTTTCTCAAACAAGGTCATTTAAAGAGGTTTATGCATGGAACCTTCTTAGAATGGATATATATGAAGGACATAGGAGTTTGAACTTGTTTTCACTGAAGGAATTCATTTTATAGCAAAAATACCAATTTGGCTTTAACTCGCAAAAGTAAGGCTATTCCTGTTTTTTTTTCTCAAACAAGGTCATTTAAA
Organism: Odontesthes bonariensis; assembly: GCF_027942865.1. NCBI lineage: Eukaryota > Metazoa > Chordata > Actinopteri > Atheriniformes > Atherinopsidae > Odontesthes > Odontesthes bonariensis. Next base: position 26,405,223 of record NC_134527.1, read on the forward strand.
GAGGTTTATGCATGGAACCTACTTAGAATTGATATATATGAAGGACAAATGAGTTTGAACTGGTTTTGACTGAAGGAATTGGTGTTTATAAGCAAAAATCCGAATTTCGACTTAACTCCGCAAAAGAAGGCTATTCATGTTTTTCTTTCTCAAACAAGGTCATTTAAAGAAGTTTATGCATGGAACCTTCTTAGAATGGATATATATGAAGGACATAGGAGTTTGAACTTGTTTTCACTGAAGGAATTCATTTTATAGCAAAAATACCAATTTGGCTTTAACTCGCAAAAGTAAGGCTATTCCTGTTTTTCTTTCTCAAAAAAGGTCATTTAAAGAGGTTTATGCATGGAACCTACTTAGAATTGATATATATGAAGGACAAATTAGTTTGAACTTGTTTTCACTGAAGGAATTCATTTTATATTAAAAATACCAATTTGGCCTTAACTCGCAAAAGTAAGGCTATTCCTGTTTTTCTTTCTCATACAAGGTCATTTAAAGAGGTTTATGTATGGAACCTACTTTGAATTGACATATATGAAGGACAAATTAGTTTGAACTTGTTTTGACTGAAGGAATTTGTGTTTATAGCAAAAATACCAATTTGGCCTTATCTCGCCAAAGTAAGGCTATTCCTGTTTTTCTTTCTCATACAAGGTCATTTAAAGAGGTTTATGCATGGAACCTACTTAGAATTGATATATATGAAGGACAAATGAGTTTGAACTGGTTTTGACTGAAGGAATTGGTGTTTATAGCAAAAATACCAATTTGGCCTTAACTCGCAAAAGTAAGGCTATTCCTGTTTTTCTTTCTCTTAGGTCATTTAAAGAGGTTTATGCATGGAACCTACTTAGAATTGATATATATGAAGGACAAATGAGTTTGAACTGGTGTTGACTGAAGGAATTCATTTTATAGCGAAAATACCAATTTGGCTTTAACTCGCAAAAGTAAGGCTATTCCTGTTTTTCTTTCTCAAACAAGGTCATTTAAAGAGGTTTATGCATGGAACCTACTTAGAATTGATATATATGAAGGACAAATGAGTTTGAACTGGTTTTGAATGAAGGAATTGGTGTTTATAAGCAAAAATCCGAATTTCGACATAACTCCGCAAAAAAAGGCTATTCATGTTTTTCTTTCTCAAACAAGGTCATTTAAAGAGGTTTATGCATGGAACCTTCTTAGAATGGATATATATGAAGGACAAAGGAGTTTGAACTTGTTTTGACTGCAGGAATTTGTGTTTATAGCAAAAATACCAATTTGGCCTTAACGCGCAAAAGTAAGGCTATTCCTGTTTTTCTTTCTCATACAAGGTCATTTAAAGAGGTTTATGCATGGAACCTACTTAGAATTGATATATATGAAGGACAAATTAGTTTGAACTTGTTTTGACTGAAGGAATTCATTTTATAGCAAAAATACCAATTTGGCTTTAACTCGCAAAAGTAAGGCTATTCCTGTTTTTCTTTCTCAAACAAGGTCATTTAAAGAGGTTTATGCATGGAAACTACTTAGAATTGATGTATATGAAGGACAAATGAGTTTGAACTGGTTTTGACTGAAGGAATTGGTGTTTATAGCAAAAATACCAATTTGGCCTTAACGCGCAAAAGTAAGGCTATTCCTGTTTTTCTTTCTCTTACAAGGTCATTTAAAGAGGTTTATGCATGGAACCTTCTTAAAATGGATATATATATAAAGGACATAGGAGTTTGAACTTGTTTTCACTGAAGGAATTCATTTTATAGCAAAAATACCAATTTGGCTTTAACTCGCAAAAGTAAGGCTATTCCTGTTTTTCTTTCTCAAACAAGGTCATTTAAAGAGGTTTATGCATGGAACCTACTTAAAATGGATATATATGAAGGACATAGGAGTTTGAACTTGTTTTCACTGAAGGAATTCATTTTATAGCAAAAATACCAATTTGGCCTTAACTCGCAAAAGTAAGGCTATTCCTGTTTTTCTTTCTCATACAAGGTCATTTAAAGAGGTTTATGTATGGGACCTACTTTGATTTGATATATATGAAGGACAAATTAGTTTGAACTTGTTTTGACTGAAGGAATTCATTTTATAGCAAAAATACCAATTTGGCTTTAACTCGCAAAAGTAAGGCTATTCCTGTTTTTCTTTCTCAAACAAGGTCATTTAAAGAGGTTTATGCATGGAACCTACTTAGAATTGATATATATGAAGGACAAATGAGTTTGAACTGGTTTTGAATGAAGGAATTGGTGTTTATAAGCAAAAATCCGAATTTCGACATAACTCCGCAAAAGAAGGCTATTCATGTTTTTCTTTCTCAAACAAGATCATTTAAAGAGGTTTAAGCATGGAACCTTCTTAGAATGGATATATATGAAGGACAAAGGAGTTTGAACTTGTTTTGACTGCAGGAATTTGTGTTTATAGCAAAAATACCAATTTGGCCTTAAGGCGCAAAAGTTATACTATTCCTGTTTTTCTTTCTCATACAAGGTCATTTAAAGAGGTTTATGCATGGAACCTACTTAGAATTGATATATATGAAGGACAAATTAGTTTGAACTTGTTTTGACTGAAGGAATTCATTTTATAGCAAAAATACCAATTTGGCTTTAACTCGCAAAAGTAAGGCTATTCCTGTTTTTCTTTCTCAAACAAGGTCATTTAAATAGGTTTATGCATGGAACCTACTTAGAATTGATATATATGAAGGACAAATGAGTTTGAACTGGTTTTGAATGAAGGAATTGGTGTTTATAAGCAAAAATCCGAATTTCGACATAACTCCGCAAAAGAAGGCTATTCATGTTTTTCTTTCTCAAACAAGGTCATTTAAAGAGGTTTATGCATGGAACCTACTTAGAATTGATTGATATATATGAAGGACAAATGAGTTTGAACTGGTGTTGACTGAAGGAATTGGTGTTTATAAGCAAAAATCCGAATTTCGACTTAACTCCGCAAAAGAAGGCTATTCATGTTTTTCTTTCTCAAACTAGGTCATTTTAAGAGGTTTATGCATGGAACCTTCTTGGAATGGATATATATGAAGGACATAGGAGTTTGAACTTGTTTTGACTGAAGGAATTTTTTTTATATTAAAAATACCAATTTGGCCTTAACTCGCAAAAGTAAATCTATTCCTGTTTTTCTTTCTCATACAAGGTCATTTAAAGAGGTTTATGTATGGAACCTACTTTGAATTGACATATATGAAGGACAAATTAGTTTGAACTTGTTTTGACTGAAGTAATTTGTGTTTATAGCAAAAATACCAATTTGGCTTTAACTCCGCAAAAGAAGGCTATTCATGTTTTTCTTTCTCAAACAAGGTCATTGAAAGAGGTTTATGCATGGAACCTTCTTAAAATGGATATATATATGAAGGACATAGGAGTTTGAACTTGTTTTCACTGAAGGAATTCATTTTATAGCAAAATTACCAATTTGGCTTTAACTCGCAAAAGTAAGGCTATTCCTGTTTTTCTTTCTCAAACAAGGTCATTTAAAGAGGTTTATGCATGGAACCTACTTAGAATTGATATATATGAAGGACAAATGAGTTTGAACTGGTTTTGACTGAAGGAATTGGTGTTTATAAGCAAAAATCCGAATTTCGACATAACTCCGCAAAAGAAGGCTATTCATGTTTTTCTTTCTCAAACAAGGTCATTTAAAGAGGTTTATGCATGGAACCTACTTAGAATTGATATATATGAAGGACAAATTAGTTTGAACTTGTTTTCACTGAAGGAATTCATTTTATATTAAGAATACCAATTTGGCCTTAACTCGCAAAAGTAAGGCTATTCCTGTTTTTCTTTCTCATACAAGGTCATTTAAAGAGGTTTATGTATGGAACCTACTTTGAATTGACATATATGAAGGACAAATTAGTTTGAACTTGTTTTGACTAAAGGAATTTGTGTTTATAGCAAAAATACCAATTTGGCCTTATCTCGCCAAAGTAAGGCTATTCCTGTTTTTCTTTCTCATACAAGGTCATTTAAAGAAGTTTATGTATGGAACCTACTTTGAATTGACATATATGAAGGACAAATTAGTTTGAACTTGTTTTGACTGAAGGAATTCATTTTATAGCAAAAATACCAATTTGGCTTTAACTCGCAAAAGTAAGGCTATTCCTGTTTTTCTTTCTCAAACAAGGTCATTTAAAGAGGTTTATGCATGGAACCTACTTAGAATTGATATATATGAAGGACAAATGAGTTTGAACTGGTTTTGACTGAAGGAATTGGTGTTTATAGCAAAAATACCAATTTGGCCTTAACTCGCAAAAGTAAGGCTATTCCTGTTTTTCTTTTTCATACAAGGTCATTTAAAGAGGTTTATGCATGGAACCTACTTAGAATTGATTGATATATATGAAGGACAAATGAGTTTGAACTGGTGTTGACTGAAGGAATTGGTGTTTATAAGCAAAAATCCGAATTTCGACTTAACTCCGCAAAAGAAGTCTATTCATGTTTTTCTTTCTCAAACAAGGTCATTTAAAGAGGTTTATGCATGGAACCTTCTTAAAATGGATATATATATGAAGGACATAGGAGTTTGAACTTGTTTTGACTGAAGGAATTCATTTTATATTAAAATTACCAATTTGGCTTTAACTCGCAAAAGTAAGGCTATTCCTGTTTTTCTTTCTCAAACAAGGTCATTTAAAGAGGTTTATGCATGGAACCTACTTAGAATTGATATATATGAAGGACAAATGAGTTTGAACTGGTTTTGACTGAAGGAATTGTTGTTTATAAGCAAAAATCCGAATTTCGACATAACTCCAGAAAAGAAGGCTATTCATGTTTTTCTTTCTCAAACAAGGTCATTTAAAGAGGTTTATGCATGGAACCTTCTTAGAATGGATATATATGAAGGACATAGGAGTTTGAACTTGTTTTGACTGAAGGAATTCATTTTATATTAAAAATAAAATTTGGCCTTAACTCGCAAAAGTAAGGCTATTCCTGTTTTTCTTTCTCATACAAGGTCATTTAAAGAGGTTTTTGTATGGAACCTACTTTGAATTGACACATATGAAGGACAAATTAGTTTGAACTTGTTTTGACTGAAGGAATTTGTGTTTATAGCAAAAATACCAATTTGGCCTTATCTCGCCAAAGTAAGGCTATTCCTGTTTTTCTTTCTCATACAAGGTCATTTAAAGAGGTTTATGTATGGAACCTACTTAGAATTGATATATATGAAGGACAAATTAGTTTGAACTTGTTTTAACTGAAGGAATTCATTTTATAGCAAAAATACCAATTTGGCTTTAACTCGCAAAAGTAAGGCTATTCCTGTTTTTCTTTCTCAAACAAGGTCATTTAAAGAGGTTTATGCATGGAACCTACTTAGAATTGATATATATGAAGGACAAATGAGTTTGAACTGGTTTTGACTGAAGGAATTGGTGTTTATAGCAAAAATACCAATTTGGCCTTAACTCGCAAAAGTAAGGCTATTCCTGTTTTTCTTTCTCATACAAGGTCATTTAAAGAGGTTTATGCATGGAACCTACTTAGAATTGATATATATGAAGGACAAATGAGTTTGAACTGGTGTTGACTGAAGGAATTCATTTTATAGCAAAAATACAAATTTGGCTTTAACTCGCAAAAGTAAGGCTATTCCTGTTTTTCTTTCTCAAACAAGGTCATTTAAAGAGGTTTATGCATGGAACCTACTTAGAATTGATATATATGAAGGACAAATGAGTTTGAACTGGTTTTGAATGAAGGAATTGGTGTTTATAAGCAAAAATCCGAATTTCGACATAACTCCGCAAAAGAAGGCTATTCATGTTTTTCTTTCTCAAACAAGGTCATTTAAAGAGGTTTATGCATGGAACCTTCTTAGAATGGATATATATGAAGGACAAAGGAGTTTGACGTTGTTTTGACTGCAGGAATTTGTGTTTATAGCAAAAATACCAATTTGGCCTTAACTCGCAAAAGTAAGGCTATTCCTGTTTTTCTTTCTCATACAAGGTCATTTAAAGAGGTTTATGCATGGAACCTACTTAGAATTGATATATATGAAGGACAAATGAGTTTGAACTGGTGTTGACTGACGGAATTGGTGTTTATAAGCAAAAATCCGAATTTCGACAACTCCGCAAAAGAAGGCTATTCATGTTTTTCTTTCTCAAACAAGGTCATTTAAAGAGGTTTATGCATGGAACCTTCTTGGAATGGATATATATGAAGGACAAAGGAGTTTGAACTTGTTTTGACTGAAGGAATTCATTTTATATTAAAAATACCAATTTGGCCTTAACTCGCAAAAGTAAGGCTATTCCTGTTTTTCTTTCTCATACAAGGTCATTTAAAGAGGTTTATGTATGGAACCTACTTTGAATTGACACATATGAAGGACAAATTAGTTTGAACTTGTTTTGACTGAAGGAATTTGTGTTTATAGCAAAAATACCAATTTGGCTTTAACTCGCAAAAGTAAGTCTATTCATGTTTTTCTTTCTCAAACAAGGTCATTTAAAGAGGTTTATGCTTGGAACCTACTTAGAATTGATATATATGAAGGACAAATGAGTTTGAACTGGTTTTGACTGAAGGAATTGGTGTTTATAAGCAAAAATCCGAATTTCGACATAACTCCGCAAAAGAAGGCTATTCATGTTTTTCTTTCTCAAACAAGGTCATTTAAAGAGGTTTATGCATGGAACCTTCTTAGAATGGATATATATGAAGGACATAGGAGTTTGAACTTGTTTTGACTTAAGGAATTCATTTTATAGCAAAAATACCAATTTGGCTTTAACTCGCAAAAGTAAGGCTATTCCTGTTTTTCTTTCTCAAACAAGGTCATTTAAAGAGGTTTATGTATGGAACCTACTTAGAATTGATATATATGAAGGACAAATTAGTTTGAACTTGTTTTGACTGAAGGAATTCATTTTATAGCAAAAATACCAATTTGGCTTTAACTCGCAAAAGTAAGGCTATTCCTGTTTTTCTTTCTCAAACAAGGTTATTTAAAGAGGTTTATGCATGGAACCTTCTTAGAATGGATATATATGAAGGACAAAGGAGTTTGAACTTGTTTTGACTAAAGGAATTTGTGTTTATAGCAAAAATACCAATTTGGCCTTATCTCGCCAAAGTAAGGCTATTCCTGTTTTTCTTTCTCATACAAGGTCATTTAAAGAAGTTTATGTATGGAACCTACTTTGAATTGACATATATGAAGGACAAATTAGTTTAAACTTGTTTTGACTGAAGGAATTTGTGTTTATAGCAAAAATACCAATTTGGCCTTATCTAGCCAAAGTAAGGCTATTCCTGTTTTTCTTTCTCATACAAGGTCATTTAAAGAGGTTTATGTATGGAACCTACTTAGAATTGATATATATGAAGGACAAATTAGTTTGAACTTGTTTTGACTGAAGGAATTCATTTTATAGCAAAAATACCAATTTGGCTTTAACTCGCAAAAGTAAGGCTATTCCTGTTTTTCTTTCTCAAACAAGGTCATTTAAAGAGGTTTATGCATGGAACCTACTTAGAATTGATATATATGAAGGACAAATGAGTTTGAACTGGTTTTGACTGAAGGAATTGGTGTTTATAGCAAAAATACCAATTTGGCCTTAACTCGCAAAAGTAAGGCTATTCCTGTTTTTCTTTCTCATACAAGGTCATTTAAAGAGGTTTATGCATGGAACCTACTTAGAATTGATTGATATATATGAAGGACAAATGAGTTTGAACTGGTGTTGACTGAAGGAATTGGTGTTTATAAGCAAAAATCCGAATTTCGACTTAACTCCGCAAAAGAAGTCTATTCATGTTTTTCTTTCTCAAACAAGGTCATTTAAAGAGGTTTATGCATGGAACCTTCTTAAAATGGATATATATATGAAGGACATAGGAGTTTGAACTTGTTTTGACTGAAGGAATTCATTTTATATTAAAATTACCAATTTGGCTTTAACTCGCAAAAGTAAGGCTATTCCTGTTTTTCTTTCTCAAACAAGGTCATTTAAAGAGGTTTATGCATGGAACCTACTTAGAATTGATATATATGAAGGACAAATGAGTTTGAACTGGTTTTGACTGAAGGAATTGGTGTTTATAAGCAAAAATCCGAATTTCGACATAACTCCAGAAAAGAAGGCTATTCATGTTTTTCTTTCTCAAACAAGGTCATTTAAAGAGGTTTATGCATGGAACCTTCTTAGAATGGATATATATGAAGGACATAGGAGTTTGAACTTGTTTTGACTGAAGGAATTCATTTTATATTAAAAATACCAATTTGGCCTTAACTCGCAAAAGTAAGGCTATTCCTGTTTTTCTTTCTCATACAAGGTCATTTAAAGAGGTTTATGTATGGAACCTACTTTGAATTGACATATATGAAGGACAAATTAGTTTGAACTTGTTTTGACTGAAGGAATTTGTGTTTATAGCAAAAATACCAATTTGGCCTTATCTCGCCAAAGTAAGGCTATTCCTGTTTTTCTTTCTCATACAAGGTCATTTAAAGAGGTTTATGTATGGAACCTACTTAGAATTGATATATATGAAGGACAAATTAGTTTGAACTTGTTTTGACTGAAGGAATTCATTTTATAGCAAAAATACCAATTTGGCTTTAACTCGCAAAAGTAAGGCTATTCCTGTTTTTCTTTCTCAAACAAGGTCATTTAAAGAGGTTTATGCATGGAACCTACTTAGAATTGATATATATGAAGGACAAATGAGTTTGAACTGGTTTTGACTGAAGGAATTGGTGTTTATAGCAAAAATACCAATTTGGCCTTAACTCGCAAAAGTAAGGCTATTCCTGTTTTTCTTTCTCATACAAGGTCATTTAAAGAGGTTTATGCATGGAACCTACTTAGAATTGATTGATATATATGAAGGACAAATGAGTTTGAACTGGTTTTGACTGCAGGAATTTGTGTTTATAGCAAAAATACCAATTTGGCTTCAACTCGCAAAAGTAAGGCTATTCATGTTTTTCTTTCTCAAACAAGGTCATTTAAAGAGGTTTATGCATGGAACCTTCTTAGAATGGATATATATGAAGGACATAGGAGTTTGAACTTGTTTTCACTGAAGGAATTCATTTTATAGCAAAAATACCAATTTGGCTTTAACTCGCAAAAGTAAGGCTATTCCTGTTTTTCTTTCTCAAACAAGGTCATTTAAAGAGGTTTATGCATGGAACCTACTTAGAATTGATATATATGAAGGACAAATGAGTTTGAACTGGTTTTGACTGAAGGAATTGGTGTTTATAAGCAAAAATCCGAATTTCGACTTAACTCCGCAAAAGAAGGCTATTCATGTTTTTCTTTCTCAAACAAGGTCATTTAAAGAAGTTTATGCATGGAACCTTCTTAGAATGGATATATATGAAGGACATAGGAGTTTGAACTTGTTTTCACTGAAGGAATTCATTTTATAGCAAAAATACCAATTTGGCTTTAACTCGCAAAAGTAAGGCTATTCCTGTTTTTCTTTCTCAAAAAAGGTCATTTAAAGAGGTTTATGCATGGAACCTACTTAGAATTGATATATATGAAGGACAAATTAGTTTGAACTTGTTTTCACTGAAGGAATTCATTTTATATTAAAAATACCAATTTGGCCTTAACTCGCAAAAGTAAGGCTATTCCTGTTTTTCTTTCTCATACAAGGTCATTTAAAGAGGTTTATGTATGGAACCTACTTTGAATTGACATATATGAAGGACAAATTAGTTTGAACTTGTTTTGACTGAAGGAATTTGTGTTTATAGCAAAAATACCAATTTGGCCATATCTCGCCAAAGTAAGGCTATTCCTGTTTTTCTTTCTCATACAAGGTCATTTAAAGAGGTTTATGCATGGAACCTACTTAGAATTGATATATATGAAGGACAAATGAGTTTGAACTGGTTTTGACTGAAGGAATTGGTGTTTATAGCAAAAATACCAATTTGGCCTTAACTCGCAAAAGTAAGGCTATTCCTGTTTTTCTTTCTCTTAGGTCATTTAAAGAGGTTTATGCATGGAACCTACTTAGAATTGATATATATGAAGGACAAATGAGTTTGAACTGGTGTTGACTGAAGGAATTCATTTTATAGCGAAAATACCAATTTGGCTTTAACTCGCAAAAGTAAGGCTATTCCTGTTTTTCTTTCTCAAACAAGGTCATTTAAAGAGGTTTATGCATGGAACCTACTTAGAATTGATATATATGAAGGACAAATGAGTTTGAACTGGTTTTGAATGAAGGAATTGGTGTTTATAAGCAAAAATCCGAATTTCGACATAACTCCGCAAAAAAAGGCTATTCATGTTTTTCTTTCTCAAACAAGGTCATTTAAAGAGGTTTATGCATGGAACCTTCTTAGAATGGATATATATGAAGGACAAAGGAGTTTGAACTTGTTTTGACTGCAGGAATTTGTGTTTATAGCAAAAATACCAATTTGGCCTTAACGCGCAAAAGTAAGGCTATTCCTGTTTTTCTTTCTCATACAAGGTCATTTAAAGAGGTTTATGCATGGAACCTACTTAGAATTGATATATATGAAGGACAAATTAGTTTGAACTTGTTTTGACTGAAGGAATTCATTTTATAGCAAAAATACCAATTTGGCTTTAACTCGCAAAAGTAAGGCTATTCCTGTTTTTCTTTCTCAAACAAGGTCATTTAAAGAGGTTTATGCATGGAAACTACTTAGAATTGATGTATATGAAGGACAAATGAGTTTGAACTGGTTTTGACTGAAGGAATTGGTGTTTATAGCAAAAATACCAATTTGGCCTTAATGCGCAAAAGTAAGGCTATTCCTGTTTTTCTTTCTCTTACAAGGTCATTTAAAGAGGTTTATGCATGGAACCTTCTTAAAATGGATATATATATAAAGGACATAGGAGTTTGAACTTGTTTTCACTGAAGGAATTCATTTTATAGCAAAAATACCAATTTGGCTTTAACTCGCAAAAGTAAGGCTATTCCTGTTTTTCTTTCTCAAACAAGGTCATTTAAAGAGGTTTATGCATGGAACCTACTTAAAATGGATATATATGAAGGACATAGGAGTTTGAACTTGTTTTCACTGAAGGAATTCATTTTATAGCAAAAATACCAATTTGGCCTTAACTCGCAAAAGTAAGGCTATTCCTGTTTTTCTTTCTCATACAAGGTCATTTAAAGAGGTTTATGTATGGAACCTACTTTGATTTGATATATATGAAGGACAAATTAGTTTGAACTTGTTTTGACTGAAGGAATTCATTTTATAGCAAAAATACCAATTTGGCTTTAACTCGCAAAAGTAAGGCTATTCCTGTTTTTCTTTCTCAAACAAGGTCATTTAAAGAGGTTTATGCATGGAACCTACTTAGAATTGATATATATGAAGGACAAATGAGTTTGAACTGGTTTTGAATGAAGGAATTGGTGTTTATAAGCAAAAATCCGAATTTCGACATAACTCCGCAAAAGAAGGCTATTCATGTTTTTCTTTCTCAAACAAGGTCATTTAAAGAGGTTTATGCATGGAACCTTCTTAGAATGGATATATATGAAGGACAAAGGAGTTTGAACTTGTTTTGACTGCAGGAATTTGTGTTTATAGCAAAAATACCAATTTGGCCTTAAGGCGCAAAAGTTATACTATTCCTGTTTTTCTTTCTCTTACAAGGTCATTTAAAGAGGTTTATGCATGGAACCTACTTAGAATTGATATATATGAAGGACAAATTAGTTTGAACTTGTTTTGACTGAAGGAATTCATTTTATAGCAAAAATACCAATTTGGCTTTAACTCGCAAAAGTAAGGCTATTCCTGTTTTTCTTTCTCAAACAAGGTCATTTAAATAGGTTTATGCATGGAACCTACTTAGAATTGATATATATGAAGGACAAATGAGTTTGAACTGGTTTTGAATGAAGGAATTGGTGTTTATAAGCAAAAATCCGAATTTCGACATAACTCCGCAAAAGAAGGCTATTCATGTTTTTCTTTCTCAAACAAGGTCATTTAAAGAGGTTTATGCATGGAACCTACTTAGAATTGATTGATATATATGAAGGACAAATGAGTTTGAACTGGTGTTGACTGAAGGAATTGGTGTTTATAAGCAAAAATCCGAATTTCGACTTAACTCCGCAAAAGAAGGCTATTCATGTTTTTCTTTCTCAAACTAGGTCATTTTAAGAGGTTTATGCATGGAACCTTCTTGGAATGGATATATATGAAGGACATAGGAGTTTGAACTTGTTTTGACTGAAGGAATTCATTTTATATTAAAAATACCAATTTGGCCTTAACTCGCAAAAGTAAATCTATTCCTGTTTTTCTTTCTCATACAAGGTCATTTAAAGAGGTTTATGTATGGAACCTACTTTGAATTGACATATATGAAGGACAAATTAGTTTGAACTTGTTTTGACTGAAGTAATTTGTGTTTATAGCAAAAATACCAATTTGGCTTTAACTCCGCAAAAGAAGGCTATTCATGTTTTTCTTTCTCAAACAAGGTCATTGAAAGAGGTTTATGCATGGAACCTTCTTAAAATGGATATATATATGAAGGACATAGGAGTTTGAACTTGTTTTCACTGAAGGAATTCATTTTATAGCAAAATTACCAATTTGGCTTTAACTCGCAAAAGTAAGGCTATTCCTGTTTTTCTTTCTCAAACAAGGTCATTTAAAGAGGTTTATGCATGGAACCTACTTAGAATTGATATATATGAAGGACAAATGAGTTTGAACTGGTTTTGACTGAAGGAATTGGTGTTTATAAGCAAAAATCCGAATTTCGACATAACTCCGCAAAAGAAGGCTATTCATGTTTTTCTTTCTCAAACAAGGTCATTTAAAGAGGTTTATGCATGGAACCTACTTAGAATTGATATATATGAAGGACAAATTAGTTTGAACTTGTTTTCACTGAAGGAATTCATTTTATATTAAGAATACCAATTTGGCCTTAACTCGCAAAAGTAAGGCTATTCCTGTTTTTCTTTCTCATACAAGGTCATTTAAAGAGGTTTATGTATGGAACCTACTTTGAATTGACATATATGAAGGACAAATTAGTTTGAACTTGTTTTGACTAAAGGAATTTGTGTTTATAGCAAAAATACCAATTTGGCCTTATCTCGCCAAAGTAAGGCTATTCCTGTTTTTCTTTCTCATACAAGGTCATTTAAAGAAGTTTATGTATGGAACCTACTTTGAATTGACATATATGAAGGACAAATTAGTTTAAACTTGTTTTGACTGAAGGAATTTGTGTTTATAGCAAAAATACCAATTTGGCCTTATCTCGCCAAAGTAAGGCTATTCCTGTTTTTCTTTCTCATACAAGGTCATTTAAAGAGGTTTATGTATGGAACCTACTTAGAATTGATATATATGAAGGACAAATTAGTTTGAACTTGTTTTGACTGAAGGAATTCATTTTATAGCAAAAATACCAATTTGGCTTTAACTCGCAAAAGTAAGGCTATTCCTGTTTTTCTTTCTCAAACAAGGTCATTTAAAGAGGTTTATGCATGGAACCTACTTAGAATTGATATATATGAAGGACAAATGAGTTTGAACTGGTTTTGACTGAAGGAATTGGTGTTTATAGCAAAAATACCAATTTGGCCTTAACTCGCAAAAGTAAGGCTATTCCTGTTTTTCTTTCTCATACAAGGTCATTTAAAGAGGTTTATGCATGGAACCTACTTAGAATTGATTGATATATATGAAGGACAAATGAGTTTGAACTGGTGTTGACTGAAGGAATTGGTGTTTATAAGCAAAAATCCGAATTTCGACTTAACTCCGCAAAAGAAGTCTATTCATGTTTTTCTTTCTCAAACAAGGTCATTTAAAGAGGTTTATGCATGGAACCTTCTTAAAATGGATATATATATGAAGGACATAGGAGTTTGAACTTGTTTTGACTGAAGGAATTCATTTTATATTAAAATTACCAATTTGGCTTTAACTCGCAAAAGTAAGGCTATTCCTGTTTTTCTTTCTCAAACAAGGTCATTTAAAGAGGTTTATGCATGGAACCTACTTAGAATTGATATATATGAAGGACAAATGAGTTTGAACTGGTTTTGACTGAAGGAATTGGTGTTTATAAGCAAAAATCCGAATTTCGACATAACTCCAGAAAAGAAGGCTATTCATGTTTTTCTTTCTCAAACAAGGTCATTTAAAGAGGTTTATGCATGGAACCTTCTTAGAATGGATATATATGAAGGACATAGGAGTTTGAACTTGTTTTGACTGAAGGAATTCATTTTATATTAAAAATACCAATTTGGCCTTAACTCGCAAAAGTAAGGCTATTCCTGTTTTTCTTTCTCATACAAGGTCATTTAAAGAGGTTTTTGTATGGAACCTACTTTGAATTGACATATATGAAGGACAAATTAGTTTGAACTTGTTTTGACTGAAGGAATTTGTGTTTATAGCAAAAATACCAATTTGGCCTTATCTCGCCAAAGTAAGGCTATTCCTGTTTTTCTTTCTCATACAAGGTCATTTAAAGAGGTTTATGTATGGAACCTACTTAGAATTGATATATATGAAGGACAAATTAGTTTGAACTTGTTTTGACTGAAGGAATTCATTTTATAGCAAAAATACCAATTTGGCTTTAACTCGCAAAAGTAAGGCTATTCCTGTTTTTCTTTCTCAAACAAGGTCATTTAAAGAGGTTTATGCATGGAACCTACTTAGAATTGATATATATGAAGGACAAATGAGTTTGAACTGGTTTTGACTGAAGGAATTGGTGTTTATAGCAAAAATACCAATTTGGCCTTAACTCGCAAAAGTAAGGCTATTCCTGTTTTTCTTTCTCATACAAGGTCATTTAAAGAGGTTTATGCATGGAACCTACTTAGAATTGATATATATGAAGGACAAATGAGTTTGAACTGGTGTTGACTGAAGGAATTCATTTTATAGCAAAAATACAAATTTGGCTTTAACTCGCAAAAGTAAGGCTATTCCTGTTTTTCTTTCTCAAACAAGGTCATTTAAAGAGGTTTATGCATGGAACCTACTTAGAATTGATATATATGAAGGACAAATGAGTTTGAACTGGTTTTGAATGAAGGAATTGGTGTTTATAAGCAAAAATCCGAATTTCGACATAACTCCGCAAAAGAAGGCTATTCATGTTTTTCTTTCTCAAACAAGGTCATTTAAAGAGGTTTATGCATGGAACCTTCTTAGAATGGATATATATGAAGGACAAAGGAGTTTGAACTTGTTTTGACTGCAGGAATTTGTGTTTATAGCAAAAATACCAATTTGGCCTTAACGCGCAAAAGTTATACTATTCCTGTTTTTCTTTCTCATACAAGGTCATTTAAAGAGGTTTATGCATGGAACCTACTTAGAATTGATATATATGAAGGACAAATTAGTTTGAACTTGTTTTGACTGAAGGAATTCATTTTATAGCAAAAATACCAATTTGGCTTTAACTCGCAAAAGTAAGGCTATTCCTGTTTTTCTTTCTCAAACAAGGTCATTTAAATAGGTTTATGCATGGAACCTACTTAGAATTGATATATATGAAGGACAAATGAGTTTGAACTGGTTTTGAATGAAGGAATTGGTGTTTATAAGCAAAAATCCGAATTTCGACATAACTCCGCAAAAGAAGGCTATTCATGTTTTTCTTTCTCAAACAAGGTCATTTAAAGAGGTTTATGCATGGAACCTTCTTAGAATGGATATATATGAAGGACATAGGAGTTTGAACT
Organism: Odontesthes bonariensis; assembly: GCF_027942865.1. Classification (NCBI taxonomy): domain Eukaryota; kingdom Metazoa; phylum Chordata; class Actinopteri; order Atheriniformes; family Atherinopsidae; genus Odontesthes; species Odontesthes bonariensis. The sequence goes on from NC_134527.1 coordinate 26,420,993, forward strand.
TGTTTTCACTGAAGGAATTCATTTTATAGCAAAAATACCAATTTGGCTTTAACTCGCAAAAGTAAGGCTATTCCTGTTTTTCTTTCTCAAACAAGGTCATTTAAAGAGGTTTATGCATGGAACCTACTTAGAATTGATATATATGAAGGACAAATGAGTTTGAACTGGTTTTGACTGAAGGAATTGGTGTTTATAAGCAAAAATCCGAATTTCGACATAACTCTGCAAAAGAAGGCTATTCATGTTTTTCTTTCTCAAACAAGGTCATTTAAAGAAGTTTATGCATGGAACCTTCTTAGAATGGATATATATGAAGGACATAGGAGTTTGAACTTGTTTTGACTGAAGGAATTCATTTTATAGCAAAAATACCAATTTGGCTTTAACTCGCAAAAGTAAGGCTATTCCTGTTTTTCTTTCTCAAACAAGGTCATTTAAAGAGGTTTATGCATGGAACCTACTTAGAATTGATATATATGAAGGACAAATTAGTTTGAACTTGTTTTCACTGAAGGAATTCATTTTATATTAAAAATACCAATTTGGCCTTAACTCGCAAAAGTAAGGCTATTCCTGTTTTTCTTTCTCATACAAGGTCATTTAAAGAGGTTTATGTATGGAACCTACTTTGAATTGACATATATGAAGGACAAATTAGTTTGAACTTGTTTTGACTGAAGGAATTTGTGTTTATAGCAAAAATACCAATTTGGCCTTATCTCGCCAAAGTAAGGCTATTCCTGTTTTTCTTTCTCATACAAGGTCATTTAAAGAGGTTTATGCATGGAACCTACTTAGAATTGATATATATGAAGGACAAATGAGTTTGAACTGGTTTTGACTGAAGGAATTGGTGTTTATAGCAAAAATACCAATTTGGCCTTAACTCGCAAAAGTAAGGCTATTCCTGTTTTTCTTTCTCTTACAAGGTCATTTAAAGAGGTTTATGCATGGAACCTACTTAGAATTGATATATATGAAGGACAAATGAGTTTGAACTGGTGTTGACTGAAGGAATTCATTTTATAGCGAAAATACCAATTTGGCTTTAACTCGCAAAAGTAAGGCTATTCCTGTTTTTCTTTCTCAAACAATGTCATTTAAAGAGGTTTATGCATGGAACCTACTTAGAATTGATATATATGAAGGACAAATGAGTTTGAACTGGTTTTGAATGAAGGAATTGGTGTTTATAAGCAAAAATCCGAATTTCGACATAACTCCGCAAAAAAAGGCTATTCCTGTTTTTCTTTCTCAAACAAGGTCATTTAAAGAGGTTTATGCATGGAACCTTCTTAGAATGGATATATATGAAGGACAAAGGAGTTTGAACTTGTTTTGCCTGCAGGAATTGGTGTTTATAGCAAAAATACCAATTTGGCCTTAACGCGCAAAAGTAAGGCTATTCCTGTTTTTCTTTCTCATACAAGGTCATTTAAAGAGGTTTATGCATGGAACCTACTTAGAATTGATATATATGAAGGACAAATTAGTTTGAACTTGTTTTGACTGAAGGAATTCATTTTATAGCAAAAATACCAATTTGGCTTTAACTCGCAAAAGTAAGGCTATTCCTGTTTTTCTTTCTCAAACAAGGTCATTTAAAGAGGTTTATGCATGGAACCTACTTAGAATTGATATATATGAAGGACAAATGAGTTTGAACTGGTTTTGACTGAAGGAATTGGTGTTTATAAGCTAAAATCCGAATTTCGACTTAACTCCGCAAAAGAAGGCTATTCATGTTTTTCTTTCTCAAACAAGGTCATTTAAAGAGGTTTATGCATGGAACCTTCTTAGAATGGATATATATGAAGGACATAGGAGTTTGAACTTGTTTTCACTGAAGGAATTCATTTTATAGCAAAAATACCAATTTGGCTTTAACTCGCAAAAGTAAGGCTATTCCTGTTTTTCTTTCTCAAACAAGGTCATTTAAAGAGGTTTATGCATGGAACCTACTTAGAATTGACATATATGAAGGACAAATTAGTTTGAACTTGTTTTGACTGAAGTAATTTGTGTTTATAGCAAAAATACCAATTTGGCCTTATCTCGCCAAAGTAAGGCTATTCCTGTTTTTCTTTCTCATACAAGGTCATTTAAAGAGGTTTATGTTTGGAACCTACTTTGAATTGATATATATGAAGGAGAAATTAGTTTGAACTTGTTTTGACTGAAGGAATTTGTGTTTATAGCAAAAATACCAATTTGGCCTTATCTCGCCAAAGTAAGGCTATTCCTGTTTTTCTTTCTCATACAAGGTCATTTAAAGAGGTTTATGTATGGAACCTACTTAGAATTGATATATATGAAGGACAAATTAGTTTGAAATTGTTTTGACTGAAGGAATTCATTTTATAGCAAAAATACCAATTTGGCTTTAACTCGCAAAAGTAAGGCTATTCCTGTTTTTCTTTCTCAAACAAGGTCATTTAAAGAGGTTTATGCATGGAACCTACTTAGAATTGATATATATGAAGGACAAATGAGTTTGAACTGGTTTTGACTGAAGGAATTGGTGTTTATAAGCAAAAATCCGAATTTCGACTTAACTCCGCAAAAGAAGGCTATTCATGTTTTTCTTTCTCAAACAAGGTCATTTAAAGAGGTTTATGCATATAACCTTCTTGGAATGGATATATATGAAGGACATAGGAGTTTGAACTTGTTTTCACTGAAGGAATTCATTTTATAGAAAAAATACCAATTTGGCTTTAACTCGCAAAAGTAAGGCTATTCCTGTTTTTCTTTCTCAAACAAGGTCATTTAAAGAGGTTTATGCATGGAACCTTCTTAGAATTGATGTATATGAAGGACAAATGAGTTTGAACTGGTTTTGACTGAAGGAATTGGTGTTTATAAGAAAAAATCCGAATTTTGACTTAACTCCGCAAAAGAAGGCTATTCATGTTTTTCTTTCTCAAACAAGATCATTTAAAGAGGTTTATGCATGGAACCTTCTTAAAATGGATATATATGAAGGACATAGGAGTTTGAACTTGTTTTCACTGAAGGAATTCATTTTATATCAAAAATACCAATTTGGCTTTAACTCGCAAAAGTAAGGCTATTCCTGTTTTTCTTTCTCAAACAAGGTCATTTAAAGAGGTTTATGCATGGAACCTACTTAGAATTGATGTATATGAAGGACAAATAAGTTTGAACTGGTTTTGACTGAAGGAATTGGTGTTTATAAGCAACAATCCGAATTTCGACTTAACTCCGCAAAAGAAGGCTATTCATGTTTTTCTTTCTCAAACAAGGTCATTTAAAGAGGTTTATGCATGGAACCTTCTTAGAATGGATATATATGAAGGACATAGGAGTTTGAACTTGTTTTGACTGAAGGAATTCATTTTATAGCAAAAATACCAATTTGGCTTTAACTCGCAAAAGTAAGGCTATTCCTGTTTTTCTTTCTCAAACAAGGTCATTTATAGAGGTTTATGCATGGAACCTACTTAGAATTGATATATATGAAGGACAAATGAGTTTGAACTTGGTTTGACTGAAAGAATTTGTGTTTATAGCAAAAATACCAATTTGGCCTTATCTCGCCAAAGTAAGGCTATTCCTGTTTTACTTTCTCATACAAGGTCATTTAAAGAGGTTTATGTATGGAACCTACTTAGAATTGATATATATGAAGGACAAATGAGTTTGAACTGGTTTTGACTGAAGGAATTGGTGTTTATAAGCAAAAATCTGAATTTCGACTTAACTCCGCAAAAGAAGGCTATTCATGTTTTTCTTTCTCAAACAAGATCATTTAAAGAGGTTTATGCATGGAACCTACTTAGAATTGATATATATGAAGGACAAATGAGTTTGAACTGGTTTTGACTGAAGGAATTGGTGTTTATAGCAAAAATACCAATTTGGCCTTAACTCACAAAAGTAAGGCTATTCCTGTTTTTCTTTCTCTTACAAGGTCATTTAAAGAGGTTTATGCATGGAACCTTCTTAAAATGGATATATATATGAAGGACATAGGAGTTTGAACTTGTTTTCACTGAAGGAATTCATTTTATAGCAAAAATACCAATTTGGCTTTAACTCGCAAAAGTAAGGCTATTCCTGTTTTTCTGTCTCAAACAAGGTCATTTAAAGAGGTTTATGCATGGAAACTACTTAGAATATATGTATATGAAGGACAAATGAGTTTGAACTGGTTTTGACTGAAGGAATTGGTGTTTATAAGCAAAAATCCGAATTTTGACTTAACTCCGCAAAAGAAGGCTATTCATGTTTTTCTTTCTCAAACAAGATCATTTAAAGAGGTTTATGCATGGAACCTTCTTAAAATGGATATATATGAAGGACAAAGGAGTTTGAACTTGTTTTCACTGAAGGAATTCATTTTATATCAAAAATACCAATTTGGCTTTAACTCGCAAAAGTAAGGCTATTCCTGTTTTTCTTTCTCAAACAAGGTCATTTAAAGAGGTTTATGCATGGAACCTACTTAGAATTGATGTATATGAAGGACAAATAAGTTTGAACTGGTTTTGACTGAAGGAATTGGTGTTTATAAGCAACAATCCGAATTTCGACTTAACTCCGCAAAAGAAGGCTATTCATGTTTTTCTTTCTCAAACAAGGTCATTTAAAGAGGTTTATGCATGGAACCTTCTTAGAATGGATATATATGAAGGACATAGGAGTTTGAACTTGTTTTGACTGAAGGAATTCATTTTATAGCAAAAATACCAATTTGGCTTTAACTCGCAAAAGTAAGGCTATTCCTGTTTTTCTTTCTCAAACAAGGTCATTTATAGAGGTTTATGCATGGAACCTACTTAGAATTGATATATATGAAGGACAAATGAGTTTGAACTTGGTTTGACTGAAAGAATTTGTGTTTATAGCAAAAATACCAATTTGGCCTTATCTCGCCAAAGTAAGGCTATTCCTGTTTTACTTTCTCATACAAGGTCATTTAAAGAGGTTTATGTATGGAACCTACTTAGAATTGATATATATGAAGGACAAATGAGTTTGAACTGGTTTTGACTGAAGGAATTGGTGTTTATAAGCAAAAATCCGAATTTCGACTTAACTCCGCAAAAGAAGGCTATTCATGTTTTTCTTTCTCAAACAAGATCATTTAAAGAGGTTTATGCATGGAACCTACTTAGAATTGATATATATGAAGGACAAATGAGTTTGAACTGGTTTTGACTGAAGGAATTGGTGTTTATAGCAAAAATACCAATTTGGCCTTAACTCGCAAAAGTAAGGCTATTCCTGTTTTTCTTTCTCTTACAAGGTCATTTAAAGAGGTTTATGCATGGAACCTTCTTAAAATGGATATATATATGAAGGACATAGGAGTTTGAACTTGTTTTCACTGAAGGAATTCATTTTATAGCAAAAATACCAATTTGGCTTTAACTCGCAAAAGTAAGGCTATTCCTGTTTTTCTTTCTCAAACAAGGTCATTTAAAGAGGTTTATGCATGGAACCTACTTAGAATTGATATATATGAAGGACAAATGAGTTTGAACTGGTTTTGACTGAAGGAATTGGTGTTTATAAGCAAAAATCCGAATTTCGACATAACTCCGCAAAAGAAAGCTATTCATGTTTTTCTTTCTCAAACAAGGTCATTTAAAGAGGTTTATGCATGGAACCTTCTTAGAATGGATATATATGAAGGACATAGGAGTTTGAACTTGTTTTGACTGAAGGAATTCATTTTATATTAAAAATACCAATTTGGCCTTAACTCGCAAAAGTAAGGCTATTCCTGTTTTTCTTTCTCATACAAGGTCATTTAAAGAGGTTTATGTATGGAACCTACTTTGAATTGACATATATGAAGGACAAATTAGTTTGAACTTGTTTTGACTGAAGGAATTTGTGTTTATAGCAAAAATACCAATTTGGCCTTAACTCGCAAAAGTAAGGCTATTCCTGTTTTTCTTTCTCATACAAGGTCATTTAAAGAGGTTTATGCATGGAACCTACTTAGAATTGATATATATGAAGGACAAATTAGTTTGAACTTGTTTTGACTGCAGGAATTTGTGTTTATAGCAAAAATACCAATTTGGCTTCAACTCGCAAAAGTAAGGCTATTCATGTTTTTCTTTCTCAAACAAGGTCATTTAAAGAGGTTTATGCATGGAACCTTCTTAGAATGGATATATATGAAGGACATAGGAGTTTGAACTTGTTTTCACTGAAGGAATTCATTTTATAGCAAAAATACCAATTTGGCTTTAACTCGCAAAAGTAAGGCTATTCCTGTTTTTCTTTCTCAAACAAGGTCATTTAAAGAGGTTTATGCATGGAACCTACTTAGAATTGATATATATGAAGGACAAATGAGTTTGAACTGGTTTTGACTGAAGGAATTGGTGTTTATAAGCAAAAATCCGAATTTCGACATAACTCCGCAAAAGAAGGCTATTCATGTTTTTCTTTCTCAAACAAGGTCATTTAAAGAAGTTTATGCATGGAACCTTCTTAGAATGGATATATATGAAGGACATAGGAGTTTGAACTTGTTTTCACTGAAGGAATTCATTTTATATTAAAAATACCAATTTGGCCTTAACTCGCAAAAGTAAGGCTATTCCTGTTTTTCTTTCTCATACAAGGTCATTTAAAGAGGTTTATGTATGGAACCTACTTTGAATTGACATATATGAAGGATAAATTAGTTTGAACTTGTTTTGACTGAAGGAATTTGTTTTTATAGCGAAAATACCAATTTGGCTTTAACTCGCAAAAGTAAGGCTATTCCTGTTTTTCTTTCTCAAACAAGGTCATTTAAAGAGGTTTATGCATGGAACCTACTTAGAATTGATATATATGAAGGACAAATGAGTTTGAACTGGTTTTGAATGAAGGAATTGGTGTTTATAAGCAAAAATCCGAATTTCGACATAACTCCGAAAAAAGAAGGCTATTCATGTTTTTCTTTCTCAAACAAGGTCATTTAAAGAGGTTTATGCATGGAACCTTCTTAGAATGGATATATATGAAGGACAAAGGAGTTTGAACTTGTTTTGACTGCAGGAATTTGTGTTTATAGCAAAAATACCAATTTGGCCTTAACGCGCAAAAGTAAGGCTATTCCTGTTTTTCTTTCTCATACAAGGTCATTTAAAGAGGTTTATGCATGGAACCTACTTAGAATTGATATATATGAAGGACAAATTAGTTTGAACTTGTTTTGACTGAAGGAATTCATTTTATAGCAAAAATACCAATTTGGCTTTAACTCGCAAAAGTAAGGCTATTCCTGTTTTTCTTTCTCAAACAAGGTCATTTAAAGAGGTTTATGCATGGAACCTACTTAGAATTGATATATATGAAGGACAAATGAGTTTGAACTGGTTTTGACTGAAGGAATTGGTGTTTATAAGCTAAAATCCGAATTTCGACTTAACTCCGCAAAAGAAGGCTATTCATGTTTTTTCTTTCTCAAACAAGGTCATTTAAAGAGGTTTATGCATGGAACCTTCTTAGAATGGATATATATGAAGGACATAGGAGTTTGAACTTGTTTTCACTGAAGGAATTCATTTTATAGCAAAAATACCAATTTGGCTTTAACTCGCAAAAGTAAGGCTATTCCTGTTTTTCTTTCTCAAACAAGGTCATTTAAAGAGGTTTATGCATGGAACCTACTTAGAATTGACATATATGAAGGACAAATTAGTTTGAACTTGTTTTGACTGAAGTAATTTGTGTTTATAGCAAAAATACCAATTTGGCCTTATCTCGCCAAAGTAAGGCTATTCCTGTTTTTCTTTCTCATAAAAGGTCATTTAAAGAGGTTTATGTATGGAACCTACTTAGAATTGATATATATGAAGGACAAATTAGTTTGAATTTGTTTTGACTGAAGGAATTCATTTTATAGCAAAAATACCAATTTGGCTTTAACTCGCAAAAGTAAGGCTATTCCTGTTTTTCTTTCTCAAACAAGGTCATTTAAAGAGGTTTATGCATGGAACCTACTTAGAATTGATAAATATGAAGGACAAATGAGTTTGAACTGGTTTTGACTGAAGGAATTGGTGTTTATAAGCAAAAATCCGAATTTCGACTTAACTCCGCAAAAGAAGGCTATTCATGTTTTTCTTTCTCAAACAAGGTAATTTAAAGAGGTTTATGCATGGAACCTTCTTGGAATGGATATATATGAAGGACATAGGAGTTTGAACTTGTTTTCACTGAAGGAATTCATTTTATATTAAAAATACCAATTTGGCCTTAACTCGCAAAAGTAAGGCTATTCCTGTTTTTCTTTCTCAAACAAGGTCATTTAAAGAGGTTTATGCATGGAACCTACTTAGAATTGATATATATGAAGGACAAATTAGTTTGAACTTGTTTTCACTGAAGGAATTCATTTTATATTAAAAATACCAATTTGGCCTTAACTCGCAAAAGTAAGGCTATTCCTGTTTTTCTTTCTCATACAAGGTCATTTAAAGAGGTTTATGTATGGAACCTACTTTGAATTGACATATATGAAGGACAAATTAGTTTGAACTTGTTTTGACTGAAGGAATTTGTGTTTATAGCGAAAATACCAATTTGGCTTTAACTCGCAAAAGTAAGGCTATTCCTGTTTTTCTTTCTCAAACAAGGTCATTTAAAGAGGTTTATGCATGGAACCTACTTAGAATTGATATATATGAAGGACAAATGAGTTTGAACTGGTTTTGAATGAAGGAATTGGTGTTTATAAGCAAAAATCCGAATTTCGACATAACTCCGAAAAAAGAAGGCTATTCATGTTTTTCTTTCTCAAACAAGGTCATTTAAAGAGGTTTATGCATGGAACCTTCTTAGAATGGATATATATGAAGGACAAAGGAGTTTGAACTTGTTTTGACTGCAGGAATTTGTGTTTATAGCAAAAATACCAATTTGGCCTTAACGCGCAAAAGTAAGGCTATTCCTGTTTTTCTTTCTCATACAAGGTCATTTAAAGAGGTTTATGCATGGAACCTACTTAGAATTGATATATATGAAGGACAAATTAGTTTGAACTTGTTTTGACTGAAGGAATTCATTTTATAGCAAAAATACCAATTTGGCTTTAACTCGCAAAAGTAAGGCTATTCCTGTTTTTCTTTCTCAAACAAGGTCATTTAAAGAGGTTTATGCATGGAACCTACTTAGAATTGATATATATGAAGGACAAATGAGTTTGAACTGGTTTTGACTGAAGGAATTGGTGTTTATAAGCTAAAATCCGAATTTCGACTTAACTCCGCAAAAGAAGGCTATTCATGTTTTTCTTTCTCAAACAAGGTCATTTAAAGAGGTTTATGCATGGAACCTTCTTAGAATGGATATATATGAAGGACATAGGAGTTTGAACTTGTTTTCACTGAAGGAATTCATTTTATAGCAAAAATACCAATTTGGCTTTAACTCGCAAAAGTAAGGCTATTCCTGTTTTTCTTTCTCAAACAAGGTCATTTAAAGAGGTTTATGCATGGAACCTACTTAGAATTGACATATATGAAGGACAAATTAGTTTGAACTTGTTTTGACTGAAGTAATTTGTGTTTATAGCAAAAATACCAATTTGGCCTTATCTCGCCAAAGTAAGGCTATTCCTGTTTTTCTTTCTCATAAAAGGTCATTTAAAGAGGTTTATGTATGGAACCTACTTAGAATTGATATATATGAAGGACAAATTAGTTTGAATTTGTTTTGACTGAAGGAATTCATTTTATAGCAAAAATACCAATTTGGCTTTAACTCGCAAAAGTAAGGCTATTCCTGTTTTTCTTTCTCAAACAAGGTCATTTAAAGAGGTTTATGCATGGAACCTACTTAGAATTGATAAATATGAAGGACAAATGAGTTTGAACTGGTTTTGACTGAAGGAATTGGTGTTTATAAGCAAAAATCCGAATTTCGACTTAATTCCGCAAAAGAAGGCTATTCATGTTTTTCTTTCTCAAACAAGGTCATTTAAAGAGGTTTATGCATGTAACCTTCTTGGAATGGATATATATGAAGGACATAGGAGTTTGAACTTGTTTTCACTGAAGGAATTCATTTTATAGAAAAAATACCAATTTGGCTTTAACTCGCAAAAGTAAGGCTATTCCTGTTTTTCTTTCTCAAACAAGGTCATTTAAAGAGGTTTATGCATGGAACCTTCTTAGAATTGATGTATATGAAGGACAAATGAGTTTGAACTGGTTTTGACTGAAGGAATTGGTGTTTATAAGCAACAATCCGAATTTCGACTTAACTCCGCAAAAGAAGGCTATTCATGTTTTTCTTTCTCAAACAAGGTCATTTAAAGAGGTTTATGCATGGAACCTTCTTAGAATGGATATATATGAAGGACATAGGAGTTTGAACTTGTTTTGACTGAAGGAATTCATTTTATAGCAAAAATACCAATTTGGCTTTAACTCGCAAAAGTAAGGCTATTCCTGTTTTTCTTTCTCAAACAAGGTCATTTATAGAGGTTTATGCATGGAACCTACTTAGAATTGATATATATGAAGGACAAATGAGTTTGAACTTGGTTTGACTGAAAGAATTTGTGTTTATAGCAAAAATACCAATTTGGCCTTATCTCGCCAAAGTAAGGCTATTCCTGTTTTACTTTCTCATACAAGGTCATTTAAAGAGGTTTATGTATGGAACCTACTTAGAATTGATATATATGAAGGACAAATGAGTTTGAACTGGTTTTCACTGAAGGAATTGGTGTTTATAAGCAAAAATCCGAATTTCGACTTAACTCCGCAAAAGAAGGCTATTCATGTTTTTCTTTCTCAAACAAGATCATTTAAAGAGGTTTATGCATGGAACCTTCTTAGAATGGATATATATGAAGGACATAGGAGTTTGAACTTGTTTTCACTGAAGGAATTCATTTTATAGCAAAAATACCAATTTGGCTTTAACTCGCAAAAGTAAGGCTATTCCTGTTTTTCTTTCTCAAACAAGGTCATTTAAAGAGGTTTATGCATGGAACCTTCTTAGAATGGATATATATGAAGGACAAATGAGTTTGAACTGGTTTTGACTGAATGAATTCATTTTATAGTGAAAATACCTATTTGGCTTTAACTCGCAAAAGTAAGGCTATTCCTGTTTTTCTTTCTCAAACAAGGTCATTTAAAGAGGTTTATGCATGGAACCTACTTAAAATGGATATATATGAAGGACATAGGAGTTTGAACTTGTTTTCACTGAAGGAATTCATTTTATAGCAAAAATACCAATTTGGCCTTAACTCGCAAAAGTAAGGCTATTCCTGTTTTTCTTTCTCATACAAGGTCATTTAAAGAGGTTTATGTATGGAACCTACTTTGATTTGATATATATGAAGGACAAATTAGTTTGAACTTGTTTTGACTGAAGGAATTCATTTTATAGCAAAAATACCAATTTGGCTTTAACTCGCAAAAGTAAGGCTATTCCTGTTTTTCTTTCTCAAACAAGGTCATTTAAAGAGGTTTATGCATGGAACCTTCTTAAAATGGATATATATGAAGGACATAGGAGTTTGAACTTGTTTTCACTGAAGGAATTCATTTTATAGCAAAAATACCAATTTGGCTTTAACTCGCAAAAGTAAGGCTATTCCTGTTTTTCTTTCTCAAACAAGGTCATTTAAAGAGGTTTATGCATGGAAACTACTTAGAATTGATGTATATGAAGGACAAATGAGTTTGAACTGGTTTTGACTGAAGGAATTGGTGTTTATAAGCAAAAATCCGAATTTCGACTTAACTCCGCAAAAGAAGGCTATTCATGTTTTTCTTTCTCAAACAAGATCATTTAAAGAGGTTTATGCATGGAACCTACTTAGAATTGATATATATGAAGGACAAATGAGTTTGAACTGGTTTTGACTGAAGGAATTGGTGTTTATAGCAAAAATACCAATTTGGCCTTAACTCGCAAAAGTAAGGCTATTCCTGTTTTTCTTTCTCTTACAAGGTCATTTAAAGAGGTTTATGCATGGAACCTACTTAGAATTGATATATATGAAGGACAAATGAGTTTGAACTGGTGTTGACTGAAGGAATTCATTTTATAGCGAAAATACCAATTTGGCTTTAACTCGCAAAAGTAAGGCTATTCCTGTTTTTCTTTCTCAAACAAGGTCATTTAAAGAGGTTTATGCATGGAACCTTCTTAGAATTGATGTATATGAAGGACAAATGAGTTTGAACTGGTTTTGACTGAAGGAATTGGTGTTTATAAGCAAAAATCCGAATTTCGACTCAACTCCGCAAAAGAAGGCTATTCATGTTTTTCTTTCTCAAACAAGGTCATTTATAGAGGTTTATGCATGGAACCTACTTAGAATTGATATATATGAAGGACAAATTAGTTTGAACTTGTTTTGACTGAAGGAATTCATTTTATAGCAAAAATACCAATTTGGCTTTAACTCGCAAAAGTAAGGCTATTCCTGTTTTTCTTTCTCAAACAAGGTCATTTAAAGAGGTTTATGCATGGAACCTACTTAGAATTGATGTATATGAAGGACAAATGAGTTTGAACTGGTTTTGACTGAAGGAATTGGTGTTTATAAGAAAAAATCCGAATTTCGACTTAACTCCGCAAAAGAAGCCTATTCATGTTTTTCTTTCTCAAACAAGATCATTTAAAGAGGTTTACGCATGGAACCTTCTTAGAATGGATATATATGAAGGACATAGGAGTTTGAACTTGTTTTCACTGAAGGAATTCATTTTATAGCAAAAATACCAATTTGGCTTTAACTCGCAAAAGTAAGGCTATTCCTGTTTTTCTTTCTCAAACAAGGTCATTTAAAGAGGTTTATGCATGGAAACTACTTAGAATATATGTATATGAAGGACAAATGAGTTTGAACTGGTTTTGACTGAAGGAATTGGTGTTTATAAGCAAAAATCCGAATTTCGACTTAACTCCGCAAAAGAAGGCTATTCATGTTTTTCTTTCTCAAACAAGATCATTTAAAGAGGTTTATGCATGGAACCTACTTAGAATTGATATATATGAAGGACAAATGAGTTTGAACTGGTTTTGACTGAAGGAATTGGTGTTTATAGCAAAAATACCAATTTGGCCTTAACTCGCAAAAGTAAGGCTATTCCTGTTTTTCTTTCTCTTACAAGGTCATTTAAAGAGGTTTATGCATGGAACCTACTTAGAATTGATATATATGAAGGACAAATGAGTTTGAACTGGTGTTGCCTGAAGGAATTCATTTTATAGCAAAAATACCAATTTGGCTTTAACTCGCAAAAGTAAGGCTATTCCTGTTTTTCTTTCTCAAACAAGGTCATTTAAAGAGGTTTATGCATGGAACCTACTTAGAATTGATATATATGAAGGACAAATGAGTTTGAACTGGTTTTGAATGAAGGAATTGGTGTTTATAAGCAAAAATCCGAATTTCGACATAACTCCGCAAAAGAAGGCTATTCATGTTTTTCTTTCTCAAACAAGGTCATTTAAAGAGGTTTATGCATGGAACCTTCTTAGAATGGATATATATGAAGGACAAATGAGTTTGAACTGGTTTTGAATGAAGGAATTGGTGTTTATAAGCAAAAATCCGAATTTCGACATAACTCCGCAAAAGAAGGCTATTCATGTTTTTCTTTCTCAAACAAGGTCATTTAAAGAGGTTTATGCATGGAACCTACTTAGAATTGACATATATGAAGGACAAATTAGTTTGAACTTGTTTTGACTGAAGTAATTTGTGTTTATAGCAAAAATACCAATTTGGCCTTATCTCGCCAAAGTAAGGCTATTCCTGTTTTTCTTTCTCATAACAGGTCATTTAAAGAGGTTTATGCATGGAACCTACTTAGAATTGATGTATATGAAGGAAAAATGAGTTTGAACTGGTTTTGACTGAAGGAATTGGTGTTTATAAGCAAAAATCCGAATTTCGACATAACTCCGCAAAAGAAGGCTATTCATGTTTTTCTTTTTCAAACAAGGTCATTTAAAGAGGTTTATGCATGGAACCTTCTTAGAATGGATATATATGAAGGACAAATTAGTTTGAACTTGTTTTGACTGAAGGAATTCATTTTATAGCAAAAATACCAATTTGGCTTTAACTCGCAAAAGTAAGGCTAGTCCTGTTTTTCTTTCTCAAACAAGGTCATTTAAAGAGGTTTATGCATGGAACCTACTTAGAATTGATATATATGAAGGACAAATGAGTTTGAACTGGTTTTGAATGAAGGAATTGGTGTTTATAAGCAAAAATCCGAATTTCGACATAACTCCGCAAAAGAAGGCTATTCATGTTTTTCTTTCTCAAACAAGGTCATTTAAAGAGGTTTATGCATGGAACCTTCTTAGAATGGATATATATGAAGGACAAATGAGTTTGAACTGGTTTTGAATGAAGGAATTGGTGTTTATAAGCAAAAATCCGAATTTCGACATAACTCCGCAAAAGAAGGCTATTCATGTTTTTCTTTCTCAAACAAGGTCATTTAAAGAGGTTTATGCATGGAACCTACTTAGAATTGACATATATGAAGGACAAATTAGTTTGAACTTGTTTTGACTGAAGTAATTTGTGTTTATAGCAAAAATACCAATTTGGCCTTATCTCGCCAAAGTAAGGCTATTCCTGTTTTTCTTTCTCATAACAGGTCATTTAAAGAGGTTTATGCATGGAACCTACTTAGAATTGATGTATATGAAGGAAAAATGAGTTTGAACTGGTTTTGACTGAAGGAATTGGTGTTTATAAGCAAAAATCCGAATTTCGACTTATCTCCGCAAAAGAAGGCTATTCATGTTTTTCTTTCTCAAACAAGATCATTTAAAGAGGTTTATGCATGGAACCTTCTTAAAATGGATATATATGAAGGACATAGGAGTTTGAACTTGTTTTCACTGAAGGAATTCATTTTATAGCAAAAATACCAATTTGGCTTTAACTCGCAAAAGTAAGGCTATTCCTGTTTTTCTTTCTCAAACAAGGTCATTTAAAGAGGTTTATGTATGGAACCTACTTAGAATTGATATATATGAAGGACAAATTAGTTTGAACTTGTTTTGACTGAAGGAATTCATTTTATAGCAAAAATACCAATTTGGCTTTAACTCGCAAAAGTAAGGCTATTCCTGTTTTTCTTTCTCAAACAAGGTCATTTAAAGAGGTTTATGCATGGAACCTACTTAGAATTGATGTATATGAAGGACAAATGAGTTTGAACTGGTTTTCACTGAAGGAATTGGTGTTTATAAGCAAAAATCCGAATTTCGACTTAACTCCGCAAAAGAAGGCTATTCATGTTTTTCTTTCTCAAACAAGATCATTTAAAGAGGTTTATGCATGGAACCTTCTTAGAATGGATATATATGAAGGATATAGGAGTTTGAACTTGTTTTCACTGAAGGAATTCATTTTATAGCAAAAATACCAATTTGGCTTTAACTCGCAAAAGTAAGGCTATTCCTGTTTTTCTTTCTCAAACAAGGTCATTTAAAGAGGTTTATGCATGCAACCTACTTAAAATGGATATATATGAAGGACATAGGAGTTTGAACTTGTTTTCACTGAAGGAATTCATTTTATAGCAAAAATACCAATTTGGCTTTAACTCGCAAAAGTAAGGCTATTCCTGTTTTTCTTTCTCAAACAAGGTCATTTAAAGAGGTTTATGCATGGAACCTACTTAGAATTGATGTATATGAAGGACAAATGAGTTTGAACTGGTTTTGACTGAATGAATTGGTGTTTATAAGCAAAAATCCAAATTTCGACTTAACTCCGCAAAAGAAGGCTATTCATGTTTTTCTTTCTCAAACAAGGTCATTTAAAGAGGTTTATGCATGGAACCTTCTTAAAATGGATATATATATATATGAAGGACATAGGAGTTTGAACTTGTTTTCACTGAAGGAATTCATTTTATAGCAAAAATACCAATTTGGCTTTAACTCGCAAAAGTAAGGCTATTCCTGTTTTTCTTTCTCAAACAAGGTCATTTAAAGAGGTTTATGCATGGAACCTACTTAGAATTGATGTATATGAAGGACAAATGAGTTTGAACTGGTTTTGACTGAATGAATTGGTGTTTATAAGCAAAAATCCGAATTTCGACTTAACTCCGCAAATGAAGGCTATTCATGTTTTTCTTTCTCAAACAAGGTCATTTAAAGAGGTTTATGCATGGAACCTTCTTAGAATGGATATATATGAAGGACATAGGAGTTTGAACTTGTTTTGACTGAAGGAATTCATTTTATAGCAAAAACACCAATTTGGCTTTAACTCGCAAAAGTAAGGCTATTCCTGTTTTTCTTTCTCAAACAAGGTCATTTAAAGAGGTTTATGCATGGAACCTACTTAGAATTGATGTATATGAAGGACAAATGAGTTTGAACTGGTTTTGACTGAAGGAATTCATTTTATAGCAAAAATACCAATTTGGCTTTAACTCGCAAAAGTAAGGCTATTCCTGTTTTTCTTTCTCAAACAAGGTCATTTAAAGAGGTTTATGCATGGAACCTACTTAAAATGGATATATATGAAGGATATAGGAGTTTGAACTTGTTTTGACTGAAGGAATTCATTTTATAGCAAAAATACCAATTTGGCCTTAACTCGCAAAAGTAAGGCTATTCCTGTTTTTCTTTCTCATACAAGGTCATTTAAAGAGGTTTATGTATGGAACCTACTTTGATTTGATATATATGAAGGACAAATTAGTTTGAACTTGTTTTGACTGAAGGAATTCATTTTATAGCAAAAATACCAATTTGGCTTTAACTCGCAAAAGTAAGGCTATTCCTGTTTTTCTTTCTCAAACAAGGTCATTTAAAGAGGTTTATGCATGGAACCTACTTAGAATTGATATATATGAAGGACAAATTAGTTTGAACTTGTTTTGACTGAAGGAATTCATTTTATAGCAAAAATACCAATTTGGCTTTAACTCGCAAAAGTAAGGCTATTCCTGTTTTTCTTTCTCAAACAAGGTCATTTAAAGAGGTTTATGCATGGAAACTACTTAGAATTGATGTATATGAAGGACTAATGAGTTTGAACTGGTTTTGACTGAAGGAATTGGTGTTTATAAGCAAAAATCCGAATTTCGACTTAACTCCGCAAAAGAAGGCTATTCATGTTTTTCTTTCTCAAACAAGATCATTTAAAGAGGTTTATGCATGGAACCTTCTTAAAATGGATATATATGAAGGACATAGGAGTTTGAACTTGTTTTCACTGAAGGAATTCATTTTATAGCAAAAATACCAATTTGGCTTTAACTCGCAAAAGTAAGGCTATTCCTGTTTTTCTTTCTCAAACAAGGTCATTTAAAGAGGTTTATGCATGGAACCTACTTAGAATTGATGTATATGAAGGACAAATAAGTTTGAACTGGTTTTGACTGAATGAATTGGTGTTTATAAGCAACAATCCGAATTTCGACTCAACTCCGCAAAAGAAGGCTATTCATGTTTTTCTTTCTCAAAATAGGTCATTTAAAGAGGTTTATGCATGGAACCTTCTTAGAATGGATATATATGAAGGACATAGGAGTTTGAACTTGTTTTGACTGAATGAATTCATTTTATAGCAAAAATACCAATTTGGCTTTAACTCGCAAAAGTAAGGCTATTCCTGTTTTTCTTTCTCAAACAAGGTCATTTAAAGAGGTTTATGCATGGAACCTACTTAAAATGGATATATATGAAGGACATAGGAGTTTGAACTTGTTTTGACTGAAGGAATTCATTTTATAGCAAAAATACCAATTTGGCTTTAACTCGCAAAAGTAAGGCTATTCCTGTTTTTCTTTCTCAAACAAGGTCATTTAAAGAGGTTTATGCATGGAACCTACTTAGAATTGATGTATATGAAGGACAAATGAGTTTGAACTGGTTTTGACTGAATGAATAGTGTTTATAAGCAAAAATCCGAATTTCGACTTAACTCCGCAAAAGAAGGCTATTCATGTGTTTCTTTCTCAAACAAGATCATTTAAAGAGGTTTATGCATGGAACCTACTTAGAATTGATATATATGAAGGACAAATGAGTTTGAACTGGTTTTGACTGAATGAATTGGTGTTTATAAGCAAAAATCCGAATTTCGACTTAACTCCGCAAAAGAAGGCTATTCATGTTTTTCTTTCTCAAACAAGGTCATTTAAAGAGGTTTATGCATGGAACCTTCTTAAAATGGATATATATATGAAGGACATAGGAGTTTGAACTTGTTTTCACTGAAGGAATTCATTTTATAGCAAAAATACCAATTTGGCTTTAACTCGCAAAAGTAAGGCTATTCCTGTTTTTCTTTCTCAAACAAGGTCATTTAAAGAGGTTTATGCATGGAACCTACTTAGAATTGATGTATATGAAGGACAAATGAGTTTGAACTGGTTTTGACTGAAGGAATTCATTTTATAGCAAAAATACCAATTTGGCTTTAACTTGCAAAAGTAAGGCTATTCCTGTTTTTCTTTCTCAAACAAGGTCATTTAAAGAGGTTTATGCATGGAACCTACTTAAAATGGATATATATGAAGGACATAGGAGTTTGAACTTGTTTTCACTGAAGGAATTCATTTTATAGCAAAAATACCAATTTGGCCTTAACTCGCAAAAGTAAGGCTATTCCTGTTTTTCTTTCTCATACAAGGTCATTTAAAGAGGTTTATGTATGGAACCTACTTTGATTTGATATATATGAAGGACAAATTAGTTTGAACTTGTTTTGACTGAAGGAATTCATTTTATAGCAAAAATACCAATTTGGCTTTAACTCGCAAAAGTAAGGCTATTCCTGTTTTTCTTTCTCAAACAAGGTCATTTAAAGAGGTTTATGCATGGAACCTACTTAGAATTGATATATATGAAGGACAAATTAGTTTGAACTTGTTTTGACTGAAGGAATTCATTTTATAGCAAAAATACCAATTTGGCTTTAACTCGCAAAAGTAAGGCTATTCCTGTTTTTCTTTCTCAAACAAGGTCATTTAAAGAGGTTTATGCATGGAACCTTCTTAAAATGGATATATATGAAGGACATAGGAGTTTGAACTTGTTTTCACTGAAGGAATTCATTTTATAGCAAAAATACCAATTTGGCTTTAACTCGCAAAAGTAAGGCTATTCCTGTTTTTCTTTCTCAAACAAGGTCATTTAAAGAGGTTTATGCATGGAAACTACTTAGAATTTATGTATATGAAGGACAAATGAGTTTGAACTGGTTTTGACTGAAGGAATTGGTGTTTATAAGCAAAAATCCGAATTTCGACTTAACTCCGCAAAAGAAGGCTATTCATGTTTTTCTTTCTCAAACAAGATCATTTAAAGAGGTTTATGCATGGAACCTACTTAGAATTGATATATATGAAGGACAAATGAGTTTGAACTGGTTTTGACTGAAGGAATTGGTGTTTATAGCAAAAATACCAATTTGTCCTTAACTTGCAAAAGTAAGGCTATTCCTGTTTTTCTTTCTCTTACAAGGTCATTTAAAGAGGTTTATGCATGGAACCTACTTAGAATTGATATATATGAAGGACAAATGAGTTTGAACTGGTGTTGACTGAAGGAATTCATTTTATAGCGAAAATACCAATTTGGCTTTAACTCGCAAAAGTAAGGCTATTCCTGTTTTTCTTTCTCAAAAAAGGTACTTTAAAGAGGTTTATGCATGGAACCTTCTTAGAATGGATATATATGAAGGACATAGGAGTTTGAACTTTTTTTGACTGAAGGAATTAATTTTATAGCAAAAATACCAATTTGGCTTTAAATTGCAAAAGTAAGGCTATTCCTGTTTTTCTTTCTCAAACAAGGTCATTTAAAGAGGTTTATGCATGGAACCTTCTTAGAATGGATATATATGAAGGACAAAGGAGTTTGAACCTTTTTTGACTGAAGGAATTCATTTTATAGCAAAAATACCAATTTGGCTTTAAATCGCAAAAGTAAGGCTATTCCTGTTTTTCTTTCTCATACAAGGTCATTTAAAGAGGTTTATGCATGGAACCTTCTTAGAATGGATATATATGAAGGACAAATGAGTTTGAACTGGTGTTGATTGAAGGAATTCATTTTATAGCGACAATACCAATTTGGCTTTAACTTGCAAAAGTAAGGCTATTCCTGTTTTTCTTTCTCAAACAAGGTCATTTTAAGAGGTTTATGCATGGAACCTTCTTAAAATGGATATATATGAAGGACATAGGAGTTTGAACTTGTTTTCACTGAAGGAATTCATTTTATAGCAAAAATACCAATTTGGCTTTACTCGCAAAAGTAAGGCTATTCCTGTTTTTCTTTCTCAAACAAGGTCATTTAAAGAGGTTTATGCATGGAACCTTCTTAAAATGGATATATATGAAGGACATAGGAGTTTGAACTTGTTTTCACTGAAGGAATTGGTGTTTATAAGCAAAAATCCGAATTTCGACTTAACTCCGCAAAAGAAGGCTATTCATGTTTTTCTTTCTCAAACAAGGTCATTTAAAGAGGTTTATGCATGGAACCTTCTTAAAATGGATATATATGAAGGACAAAGGAGTTTGAACTTGTTTTGACTGCAGGAATTTGTGTTTATAAGCAAAAATCCGAATTTCGACATAACTCCGCAAAAGAAGGCTATTCATGTTTTTCTTTCTCAAATAAGGTCATTTAAAGAGGTTTATGCATGGAACCTTCTTAGAATGGATATATATGAAGGACAAATGAGTTTGAACTGGTTTTGACTGAAGGAATTGGTGTTTATAAGCAAAAATCAGAATTTCGTCTTAATTCCGCAAAAGAAGGCTACTCCTGTTTTTCTTTCTCATACAAGGTCATTTAAAGAGGTTTATGCATGGAACCTACTTAGAATTTATATATATGAAGGACAAATTAGTTTGAACTTGTTTTGACTGAAGGAATTCATTTTATAGCAAAAATACCAATTTGGCTTTAACTCGCAAAAGTAAGGCTATTCCTGTTTTTCTTTCTCAAACAAGGTCATTTAAAGAGATTTATGCATGGAACCTACTTAGAATGGATATATATGAAGGACAAATTAGTTTGAACTTGTTTTGACTGAAGAAATTGGTGTTTATAAGCAAAAATCCGAATTTCGTCTTAATTCCGCAAAAGAAGGCTATTCCTGTTTTTCTTTCTCATACAAGTTCATTTAAAGAGGTTTATGCATGGAACCTACTTAGGATTGATATATATGAAGGACAAATTAGTTTGAACTTGTTTTGACTGAAGGAATTCATTTTATAGCAAAAATACCAATTTGGCCTTAAAGCTGCAGTCGGCAAGTTTTCAAAATTCCGAGTCTAAAGTCGGAAAATTCGAACTGACACAACTTTCAAGTCCCTCCCCCAACCTCTAACAAGCTCCGAATCGCCCCCCAAACCCCTCCCCCTCTGTGGACGAGGTTGCGCACGTGAGTTCACACCAGTGTGAGCGCACACAAGCTGGGGCAGACTCACGCTCAGCAGCGTGTGCACAAGCTGTGATTGACAGGTAGGATTCCTCCACCCTAACTTGATTGGTTAAAAACAGCCGGGAGCGCTCGGTTTTTGTAAGCATGATTACAGGCTTCAGAGGGAGCTACAGATTTCGTTATTTTACTTAAACAGCCTATTTAATTTTCTACTTCCAGAATCCCATGACAGTTCAAGCTAATATGACTACAAAAAAGTTGCCGACTGCCGCTTTAACTCGCCATAGTAAGGCTATTCCTGTTTTTCTTTCTCAAACAAGGTCATTTAAAGAGGTTTATGCATGAAACCTACTTATAATAGATATATATGAAGGACAAAGGAGTTTGAACTTGTTTTGACTGAAGGAATTCATTTTATAGCAAAAATATCAATTTGGCCTTAACTCGCCAAAGTAAGACTATTCCTGTTTTTCTTTCTCAAACAAGGTCATTTAAAGAGGTTTATGCATGTAACCTACTTAGAATGGATATATATGAAGGACAAAGGAGTTTGAACTTGTTTTGACTGAAGGAATTCATTTTATAGCAAAAATATCAATTTGGCCTTAACTCGCCAAAGTAAGACTATTCCTGTTTTTCTTTCTCAAACAAGGTCATTTAAAGAGGTTTATGCATGTAACCTACTCAGAATGGATATATATGAAGGACAAAGGAGTTTGAACTTGTTTTGACTGAAGGAATTGGTGTTTATAAGCAAAAATCCGAATTTGTCTTAACTCCGCAAAAGAAGGCTTCTGTGTTTCTTTCTCATAGAAGGTCATTTAAAGAGGTTTTATGCATGGAACCTACTTAGAATTGATATATATGAAGGACAAATTAGTTTGAACTTGTTTTTACTGAAGGAATTCATTTTATAGCAAAAATACCAATTTGGCCTTAACTCTGCAAAGGAAAGGTTTTGCTGTGTTTCTTTCTCATACAAGGTAATTTAAAGAGGTTTATGCATGGAACCTACTTAGAATGGATATTCTAAGTAGAAAGAGCTTTGAATATGGGGGACAGGGAAAGAGGTAGAGCAAAGAAAAAGAAACGGAACTGAAATAGGAAGAAACAATCAGAGAAAACAATGAAAAACCAGACAAGCAGCTGCTACACCTGTAAAAACAAAACAGAAGACAATCCACGTTCTTTGCGGGGAATCCAGCCTTAGAACCACCAGGAGCACCTGTAAGCAGACAAGCAGTACACATGGCACAGTTCCCCCACCCCCGCCAGCAATCAGATTTTCAACATTTTGAAAGCTACTTAATATCAGCTGTTAAACTTACTGAAAAGTCATCCATTTCCTTCATTTTGACTGGTGGAAAAATCCAGCAAAGTTCTGACACAGGACCTGAGAGATGCATCTGGACCTTCAGTTGATCAATCTACTGTTGGCCCAAGCCTCATCAGAAATGGTCTCCATGGAAGGGTGGCCGTCAAGAAGCCATCCTTAAGGAAGGGAAACAGGGAGAAAAGGCTGGGGTATGCCAAGTGACACAAGAAGTGGACTGAAAATAAGTGGCAACAGGTCTTATGGAGGGATGAATCCTCCCCAGAGCCCGGACCTCAACTTTATTGAAGCAGTGTGAGATCATCTTGACAGAGAACGGAACAAAAGGCAGCCAATATCCAAAGAAGAGCTTTGGAATATCCTTCAAGAAGCCTGGAGAAGTATTCCTGAAGACTACTTAAAGAAATGACAGAAAGCTTGCCTTTTTAAGAATTTACTGCACAATCCAAATTAAGTGATGGAGTTCCTCCACATGACATAATGCTCTATTCTACATCAAATTACACACAAATGAAACATAAAATCTAGATCTTTGGGCTTCCTGTAATTGGGAGGTTTATTTAAAAACCATATCTGACATAGTGATAATGTGCGCTCACCGTCTAAAGTCTCTGGATCATACTGCTCTGCCTTGATTTTCACCAGAGGAGCTGAAGAGCACACATTAACAAAGTCACAAGAACGTATTGATGGAACTGTACCTCGTTTGGCTTTCCACAGAGGACTAGAGTTCACTATAAAGAAACAGAAAAGAAAAATCTCAGCGGTTGTTTGTACTCACAGTGAAAACACAGCATTAGATTCTGACTTCTCACCATATTTGATATATTCAGTAAACATAAGAGCCACAAGGAGCAGAAACAGCATGTTTACTACTGTGAGAACACTCAGATTGAAGCTTCAAACTGCTCTCCTTACATAATCACACCAAAACGCATACAAAATCAGCTGTGAGCTACTGCCTTGAGCCTCTACAGTCCGAACCGCTTTCTCACGGACTCTGAAACAGTCTGTTCAGGTCTTTACTCTCCATCTGCTGCTCCATCAAAACCAACTTCAGTCTAAATATATTTAGATATTAGCTTTTAATATGTCACATTTTGTCATTAATTAAAACACCAAAATAGCTAATATCTCTATTCCCTTAAAAATTACCAAATATTTCATATTTCAGCTGTATCTGTAAAGCTATGAGGTTATCTGGTGAGGGGGCTTCCGAAGGGGCCTGACCCATAGATTTGGATCCACTGGATTTATTTACGTCATCACAAGCTTGATAAAAATAAGTTAATTAAATGATAAAACGACACAAAAAATATTAAAGCCTACTAAAATTATTCAAGATAAAAGTCCTAATTACATTTGGTAAACCATTCTTGAACAACTGGTATCACTGGAAAATAAAAATATCAATGAAATAATTGATTTCTTTATTCTATATAAATGTAGTTCATTCTTTCTTTCTGTTTATTGTTAATTTATTTCCAAATTATTAAATATACTGCAACAGTATAAATAAAGTTCCCATCTTTAAAAAGTCCAATTCAATGTGCAGTTCGTCTTTCAGCCTGTAGAGGTGCTAAACACGGAACCGAAACATGAAGAAACAAAACTACACTAGTTCGTAGAAGAGGACAGTCTACTTCCGGTGAAAATACAAACACATGGGAGCGTCTTAAGGTAATTCTGTTTGTTTTTGATGAAAATAAAGTGTTTTCCTGTCGGTTTCTTGTTGGAGGTGAACGTTTAGCAGTTTTAATGACAAACAGGAACTTCCGGTGGTTTAGCTGCCCTACATCTGCAGCTGATCCCGTCAAATTCAGACAACTTTCAATAACGCTGTGCAGTGTCGATGTTAAAACTGTCATTATGTTCAGCACAACACTGGAAACTCTTCTAACATCTCACATAAACCCACGAGATTTGAAAAAAATAATTAACGTGTTTTCCACTACGTATGTCCTCTGAACACGTGACCAAATATTTGTCCATGTTTATGGGACTTTCAACAGAAATTTAGCTGTAAAACCTGACAAATGTTTGACCGCTGGACTCTCTGTTGTCTGACATTTTTAGGATTTTCCATCCTGTTTCTTTTCAGAGAAACACAAACCAGCGGCTGAAAATTTTGAAGTCATTTCAACATTTAAAGTCATGATTTAAGTCCAGACAATCTGTGTTTTTCTTCAGTTTGTTTGCAGCTATGACGAGGTGGGCCAGAGCCAATAACATCCACAAACACAAACCAGCAGACGCCACTTCGTGGAGTCAGCTGAGAGGTGGAGGTGGAGGCGGAGGAAGAGGAAGAGGAAGAGGAGGAGGTCATGCTGCCGGTGCCACAGGAGGAGCTCAGAGGGACGCTCTAAGGAGGACTCAGCAGCCCAACCGTAAGAAGGAGTACATCAGCGAGGACGTGAATGGCTTCCTGGAGTATCTGCAGCAGAGCGGACAGTCGCTGCCTCCAAGAGGGGGGGTGAGGGGGTGGGGGGAGCGGGAGGTCAGGGAGGAGGTGGAGGTGGCTCTGAAGAAAGATAGGAGGAGGGAGGACAGGAGGGTGAAGAGGCAGACGGACAAAAAGAATAAAATGGTGAGTGTTTTCAAACTGACTAGGAGGACAAATGTTTCACATCTCTGATGTTCAGGAGGTGATTTTTCTGTTTGAAACATCCTGATGAAGGCGTGTTCCCGTGACTCGGCGAGTAAATGCGGGTTGTTCTTAGTAGGAGATGAAACATGATGCATGTTGTGTTCAAAGATCTGCTGTAAGCATCAGTCTGACTCCAGAACAATGTCCTGCTGACCATCACATCCGACAGGCTGAGGTACTGGGTGGGTGTATCAGGGTCTGCTTTTACCATGTGATTCGCATCTGTGGCTGCCTCTCTCTTACAGCTCCTCTTCCACTCTTGCCACAAGGTTCTGTTTTGGGGCCTTTATAATTTTGTGTTATATTTTCTCCGTCTTCAGCCCATTTTGAACACTTTTAAGGACATCCCATCACTGCAGATGACATTCAACTGTATTTCTCTTTAAGATGTTTCTAAGCTACAGATCTTTCACAGCTGCTCAGACGCTGTTAAAAGTTGGATGGCTGACAGCTTTCTCCACCTTAATGAAGAGAAAACAGAGTCCTTGTCTGTGCCCCACAGATCTGTGTCTGAGCTCATTTAGATCATGGTTTGGACTTTTAGAGCTCTGCATGGACACATCGGATAACTTTTCCATCCATACGTCCACACCAGGTCCCTGAGATCACGGGATCAGGGCCTGAGGTCATGTGATCAGGGCCTGAGGTCATGTGCAGGGCCTGAGATCATGTGATCAGGGCCTGAGATCTGTGGACTCTGTTAAAAAAGTAGCTAAAAATTCTGCTTTTTAAACCTGCTTTTGGTTAATTTGTTTTTGTATTCGAGGTTCTTGTTGTGACGGACTTTGTGATATTTACCGGAACTTTTCTTTACTTACTGACTCCGCCGCTCTCTCCTCAGATGTGCTTTAACTGCAGGAAGCCTGGTCATGGTTTGGCCGACTGTCCGGAGGCCGACAGAGACGAGGAGATGGGCCGAGGCATCTGCTACCGCTGCGGCTCCACCGAACATGAGATCCACAAGTGCAAAGCTAAAGTGGACCCGGCTCTGGGTGAGTCTCAGCTGGACCTTCTAAACCCGCGTTCTGTTCGTTACATGTAACTGGGTCGTTTCCTTTAGGTGATTACCCGTACGCCAAGTGCTTCATCTGCGGTCAGACGGGACACCTGTCGCGCTCCTGCCCCGACAATCCCAGAGGACTCTACGCTGAAGGTGTGGACACACTCATCACATACACACACACACACACACACACACACACACTGCTGATCCGGGTTCTGAACTGTTGTGGAGTGGTTCAGAATCAAGTTTATTGCTAAGTAGGTTTGCGCTTACAAGGAATTTGACTTGTTGTAGTTGGTGCAGACAATATACAAAATATATACAGAGTTTAAAAAAAATAAGGAGCTATAGTGCAAGCTGAATGCTATAAATACTATAAATGTGAAGATATACAACAGGATGAAGTGGTCCCAAATAAATAGAGCGTTAATGTAACTCAGACTGTCTGAAATACTACATTAATGTGGCTTGTGGGTCTGGAAGGGGAGAGGGAGAGAGCCAGTGTCAAGGGGGACTCCGGGCCTTGTTGATAAGGCTAGTGGCTGATGGGAAGAAACTGTTGTTGCAGTGTGAGGTTTTGGTCCTGATGGACCGCAGCCTCCTGCCAGAAGGGAGTGTCTCAAAGAGTTCGGAGGTGTATAGGTCCTAGAGAGATGGAAGATTGCAGCCAATCGCCTTCTCTGCAGACCAAATGACACGCCGCAGTGTACCCTTGTACTTGACGGTGGCAGCAGATGGTGATGGCAGAGGCGAGGGTGGACTCAGTAATGGAGGAGTAGAAGTACACCATCATTGTCCTTGGCAGGTTGAATTTCTTCAGTTGCCGCAGGAAGTACATCCTCTGCTGGGCTTTCTTGATGTGGGAGCTGATGTTCCACAATGTTAATTGTGGAGTCACAGAGAACCATCTCCACTGTATTTTTTATTTTTTTATTTTTTATTTTTTTTAAACCCATCCACCCCCCCCCCCCTAATGGAGGACCTTTTTTCTTCTTTATCCTTTTCTTTTCTTTTTTTTTTTTTCCTTTTTAATTAATTTTTTAAATTTTAATTCTCCACTGTCTTTAGAGCGTTGAGCTCCAGATTGTTGCGGTTGCACCAGGTCACCAGATGGTCAGCCTCCCACCTGTAGGCAGACTCGTCACCATCAGAGATAAGTCCGATAAGAGCGGTGTTGTCCGCAAACTTCAGGAGCTTGACGGACTGGTGACTGGAGGTGCAGCTGTTGGTGTAAGGGAGAAAAGCAGAGGAGAAAGGACCAGAGATGTATAGTAACGAAGTAGAACTACTTCACTACTCTACTTAAGTACTAAAATGCTGTATCTGTACTCTACTGGAGTATTATTTTTTTCTCCTACTTCCACTTTTACTTCAGTACATATTTTCAATGAGTTTAGTACTTTTACTCCGATACATTTTTTATGTGCTGCATCGTTACTCGTTATTATAAACGCACACACACACATAAAAACGTACACTCATTCATGCACAAACACACCCACACGCATACAAACACACAAACATACATATAAAAACACACACAGAGAGACACACAAGCATGCACACAGTTTAAGAAGGGGAAAAATTGTGGAGAAAAAAAGCACAAGCAGGGAAGAGAGGGGAGGGATGCTTTAAATGGAGAGGGGACATGCTTGATCTGTTTGTTCACAAAGAGTTAAGCCCAGTGTTTTCAGGTGTTCTAATCACTTTTTGTTTTTACATGACATTTGTATTTGTGTGTGGCCTACTGGCCTTGAGATTTTTTAACAAGTTGAAAGAAAATGACAAGGATGAAAAGAAAATGTGTAATGTGTGAAGTGATGGGAGATGCTTTAAGGGGGGAAGGGACATACTTGCCAATACATATTCTTTCGTTCAAAAGAGTTAAGCTCAATGTTTTAAGGTGCTCTTGCACATTCCGCTGTACTGCTGTTACAGCCAAACATTTTGAATAATAGAAACAATTTGATTTTCAAACTTTCGACTGATTTTTTTTTAATAACTACATTACACAATACTTTTACTTTTACTTTCAGTACTTGAGTAGTAATTTTAAAAATAAACTACTTGCAATACTTAAGTACAAAACATGTTTAATACTTTAGTACTTCCACTTAAGTACGGTGCTTAAAGAGCACTTCTACTTCTACTCAAGTCACTTTTTTGATAGAGTACTTGTACTTCTACTCAAGTCTGAATCGCTAGTACTTTATACATGTATGGAAAGGACACAGCCATGGGGGGAACCAGTGCTGATGGTCTGTGAGTCGGAGACGTGTTTTCCCAGCTTGACATGCTGCTTCCTGTCAGACAGGAAGTCTGTAATCCACCTGTAGGTGGAGTCAGCCACACTCAGCTGGGAGAGCTTCTCCTGAAGCAGAGACGGGAAAATGGAATAAACATTTATTATAAATATTTTTTCTGGACATTTCTTTTAACCATTTAAAAAAAAAAAAAAAATTATTTCTTTATGTTTTTGTCTTCATGTTTTTTCTAAATGTTTTTATGACATTATTTAACTTTTTTTAATACGTTGCTTTTTGGTAATTTTTTTTACTATTTATTTATATTGTTTTAAATGTTCTTTTTTTATTTGATATTATTCCTCAATATTCTTTAATAGTCAAATTTTTGTAAATAATCCTCAGAATTCTGTTTATTTTTCCTTATTTATTTAATTTTCATTCTCAATTTTTAAAGCTGCCACAAACATCTGGTTTATATCTCTAAAATCATTGAATTAGTTGTAGTGATGAAGAAGTCGTTTCTTTCAGAGGATAAACTGATGCTTTGCACATTTGATATTTGTCAAATTTTCTCTGACCTTTAATTTTATTATTTATTGAAATTCCCATGATGTTTTTTTTTTTTTTTTTAAATTCAGGTCATTTTTAATCAATGTTCCATTAATTGTTTTTGTAGCTGCGGCTAAATGTTTCAGATTTATTTCAGAGTGACTCTTTCCTTCAGTCTTTCTGTTAAACTCGCTGGTCTGATGTTCTGCAGGAGGCTGCTGTCGTGTTTGCGGCTCAGTGGAACATTTTCAGAAGGACTGTCCGGAGCATCAGGCTGCAAGTGAGTCGTCAATAATCACTGTTAATGAATTATCATGTGACTGACTGAGCTGCGGGACATTTTAAGTCGCTGCGCCATATTTCATGAGTGATGCAGAAACTCAAACGTCTGTGTTGTAAATATGTTTCTATGATTTCTGTTTAATTATTCACAACTACAAATATGAAAAATCAAGTACAAGAAATGTAAAAATCCTCCAGGGTTGCTCCATATATTCTGTTTACGGTGATCCTTCAAATGAATCAGACTCGTAATGCTACAACTTTTTAACCCACAGCAGAAGTCATGAAGACTTAAAAACACTGTTTTTGCTCTGAAACAGTTTCCAGAGTAACTCAAACAACTCGATGTAAATTATCTGCTTCGATACTACGTTTAACTCCCACCAACACTCCCAGTGGTCGCCCTGTTTCACACGGACAGTTATTACTGTCACACAACGTGCACAGGCGTCTGTTACAATAGCTCTAATGCAGCCTTGCTGTGTACTTCTGTTTAATTCAGTCTTATAATAAAATGACTTTCCTTTGGTATTATTTATTTGTCAGTGTACTAACCCTAACCTGACTTTATATTATCAATGGATGAGTCTGATACAAATCAATCTCGTGGCAGTTGTGAGTGTGTGACGCATATGCAAAATATGATCAGGCTGCTGTTATAGGGAGTCCACGGTCATTTTAGATTAAACAGGGACAGTTTAATTGGAAGCTCATGAAGCGGTCGCTCAAACAAAGGCAAAGATGCATCTCCTTTCATCTCTTCGTTGGAAACCACTGAGAAAAGACGCTAAAGCTCAGAGAGAGAAAACGTTATGTGGACACTTATCATGTCCACTGAGTGGAACAAACACAAGGGAACGTTTTATCTTAGCATTTTAATGGAAATCAGTCAGCTTTTAGTACCTAAATAATCTTTGCTGCAGCCCTACACTGTTCTCTGAGCTCATGGATAGACAGAGATTTTATTTGATATACAAAACACAGAGTTAGTTGCAGGCTCAGCAAAAAGAGAAGGAAAGATCAGTGGAATGTTAAAAAGGAATGTCTGACAAAAATAAATAATCGGGACTGGAGATGTGAGTTATTTTTATTATGGTGGGCTCATTGCTCTCAAGAGGAAAGAAAAGTAAAAATTTCTCTGATGTTGTCCTTCCAGCTAACTCTTTGACAGTGGGCTGGTTGTCCAACAATATGAGCGCAGATCATGAAGAGGTGCACATTCCGGTGAAGAAACCCAAACCCAAGCAGACCAAAGTGGTGAAGTTCTGATTCAGCAGCACTTTTGTTCATCACATAAGTCTGACCTGTATCACATTCTGGACATTTTTGTATGTAAATCAGATCCCCTTTCTGCCATTTTGGATGATAGTCATGTAAAAAATCTGGAAAATTAATAAACTGTGAGACCGTGTGTGGGCTGTAATGTGTGAACACGACCACGTGGGGTCAGTGCTGCATCAGAATGAGGTCTGAGCTGCTGTGCTGCAGCAGTGCGGTGGTTTCTGGCTTCTTAAAGCAGGACTGAGTCGTACTGAAGGTTATCCTGCTGCTCTGAAGGACAAACTGGATGAAAGATAAAATACATGTAGAAACATTAACGATCTGAGAGCTACTGGTCGTCATCTGCATTGCATATTACAGCAAAGCATATATTCTCTTTTAAGGATCTTTCAGAGCTGCAAGTTGATATGACAGTCAGTAGTTAATGTGCCCAATCAATGGTTTGTCAACACCTTGACTTTATTAGAAACTGAACCTTGAGCTTAATGCGTCAGCAGCTGAAACGAGGGAGGCTGCAGAACTCCGACTCTCACGGGAAGCCACATAAACACCAAATGGGTTTTTGGAGTTCTTTCAGATGCTTGCTCCAGATTTTTTTTTAATGATTAAAGTTTTTTTATTTTCTTTTATGGGTAGAGGTGGAGATCCCTAACTTTGTAGTGCTTGTGTTCGCCTACAGTGCGTGAATAAAGTCTTGCATGAATAAAGTCTTGCATCACTGATGATGTAAAAGGTCTCCTGGAAATCCCGTTGGGCCCCACAGCAGACAAAACTCCTGGTATTAAGACATGAGAAAATACTGACACTGTCGCTTCTGGTTTGACCTGTACTGTAGTACAAGCCAAGAATGAACTTTTTACTTGTATTTTTGCAAGTTTTATTAGCTGTGTGCTGATTCATGCTGCCTCCCAAGTCTTGACTAAGAAGTTCCACCTTATGTGACAAGTCTTAACTCTAAAGTTTTAAGTAAAACCCCAAGTTTCAATTTTAACGTCTCAAAATAGATGCCAACTTAAAGGGGAAGTTCGTTTTTATTTAATTTTTTTAAACCTGGACCTTATTTCAGGCATAAAATACATTCCATCTACTCACCGATAACAGTTTGGTGAAAGTTGGCGTCCTTCGGACGATATTTAGATTACTCGAGATCCGCGTATATCCATATAATGGGAGAGAACAGGGCATTGACACTAAAGTAAATAAGCTGTGCTGCAGCGGCGCGGCGATGACGTCATCCCACTAGACGCGTGTGTAGAAAGCCCCCAATAACAACAGCACGGCAGCTCTGAACTAACAGTGCAATAGTATGCATTCATTAATTAATTCGTCTTAAAGTATTGGTGAAATAAAGACAGATAATGCCTTATTAAGAGGCTGTATTGTCAATGCCCTGTTCTCTCCCGTTTTATATATATATATATATATATATATATATACACACATACATATATATATATATATATACACACATACATATATACATGGATCTCGAGTAATCTAAATATCGTCCAAAGGACGCAGACTTTCACCAAACTGTTATCGGTGAGTAGATGAACGTATTTTATGCCAGAAATAAGGTTCAGGTTTAAAAAAAAAAAAAACCCTCCCCTTTAAAAGGCCCCACATGGTTGCTACGATTGCTCGAGCAAGCGGTGTAAATGACGTCACGGTTTTGTGCCGATCATATAAAGTGGCACGTGTCGATGCGCCAGTAGCTGCAATCTTCTCTGTCACAGAGGTGTTGCTTCTACGTGAAGGTTACCGCTAACTACTCTACAACGACAAAAGTGGAGAAGAAAACAATGCCCCCGCCAAGAGCGGGAAGAGTAGCACTGTCATCAATGATCAGCATTGTCACCTCTGCTTACGTAATAGCTGAGGGGCCTACAGAAGTTGAAATTTCAATAAGCATGATGATGCCCACCTGACCTCCAAAGTCTCCTTGCCATACATGTATAAAGTACTAGCGATTCAGACTTGAGAAGTACTAAAGTATTAAACATGTTTTGTACTTAAGTATTGCAAGTAGTTTATTTTTAAAATTACTACTCAAGTACTGAAAGTAAAAGTATTGTGTAATGTAGTTATTAAAAAAATCAGTCGAAAGTTTGAAAATCAAATTGTTTCTATTATTCAAAATGTTTGGCTGTAACAGCAGTACAGCGGAATGTACAAGAGCACCTTATAACATTGAGCTTAACTCTTTTGAACGAAAGAATATGTATTGGCAAGTATGTCCCTTCCCCCCTTAAAGCATCTCCCATCACTTCACACATTACACATTTTCTTTTCATCCTTGTCATTTTCTTTCAACTTGTTAAAAAAATCTCAAGGCCAGTAGGCCACACACAAATACAAATGTCATGTAAAAACAAAAAGTGATTAGAACACCTGAAAACACTGGGCTTAACTCTTTGTGAACAAACAGATCAAGCATGTCCCCTCTCCATTTAAAGCATCCCTCCCCTCTCTTCCCTGCTTGTGCTTTTTTTCTCTACAACTTTTCCCCTTCTTAAACTGTGTGCATGCTTGTGTGTCTCTGTGTGTGTTTTTATATGTATGTTTGCGTGTTTGTATGCGTGTGGGTGTGTTTGTGCATGAATGAGTGTACGTTTTTATGTGTGTGTGTGCGTTTATAATAACGAGTAACGATGCAGCACATAAAAAATGTATCGGAGTAAAAGTACTAAACTCATTGAAAGTATGTACTGAAGTAAAAGTGGAAGTAGGAGAAAAAAATAATACTCCAGTAGAGTACAGATACAGCATTTTAGTACTTAAGTAGAGTAGTGAAGTAGTTCTACTTCGTTACTATACATCTCTGCTTCTTGCATTATGCTCCATGTGTTATCATCATTATAGTCTGTTATAGTACTTAGAATATTGTTATAGGACTTTTAAGTGTGTTGTGTTACCTTTTCATTGTTTATTATGAAATAGTGTGCTTCAATGGATACACTTGGGAATTATCATTGCCTTTCAGGATGCCATAATAATAGTAATAGATCGGTTTTATATAGCGTTTTTCATTATACTCAAAGCTACTTCCAGTGAATAAAACAACAGCAAATTCCCTAAAGTTCTGCCAGTCTCCTTTCACGAGTTCTGGGAGTTGACGTGGTCACTATGTAGTTTCAGTGCAGTGTCTTACAGGTGCCTGTACCACACTTCCTCGTCTGGATTCGAATTGGTCCATCCTGTTTGTTGTTCTCCGTGCGTTCCACTCCAGGGCAGTTTCAGGTGTATAACAAAAGTAAAAGAAGCACATAGTTTTAAGATTCACAAATTTTTATAGTGTTGCTTTAAGTCTTGAATGTCTGAAGTTATGTCCCAAAAATTCTAGGGCTGTGACTCGATTAAAATTTTTAATCGCGTTAACTACAGGCTTTGAAATTAATTAATCGAAATTAATCTCATTTTAATCGCATATACTTTATCCTTTAGAAAATTAACATTTTCAACAATATTTCAACAAACACAGAACATATCCCTATTTGAAATCTGAATGTAGCATGCATGAAAACACAGTATATAGAATCTTGGATGTTAAGCTGCGTTGGGCCCCCGTTAGCTTCCACGCTAGCTGCTACATGTCCAAGACACATAATGGCTCGGCGGCCAGCAATCGGATAAATCATTGAAGTGAATCAATCCTGTGAAAGAATGAAAACAAGTGAATGAAACCTGCACTCACCCATTATGAAGTTAACTCTCCCAGCCCTTCCATAACCTGCTCAGCCAACTCCTTGACGTCGGGTATGGTTGGTAACGTTACGGCGGCTAGCATTAGCAACGAGGCTGCTAGGCTTGCTAAATCGGTAAGCATTAGGCTACTGAAGAAAGCTAGTCTTTTTAGCTACGTTATATTATCATCTTTCTTCTTGGCTATAACCTTTGTTTACGGCCACTGGCCCTCACCTGACGAGCTAGCTGTCAAATCACCGGAAGTTTTCACCGGACGCACTCGCGCACACACAAAAGCTCTCTCCAGACATATCTTTCTTTCATTCCGCCCAGATGAAATTTAATGCCGCATGAAATATTGGCTACACAAACGAGCCCCTCGTCAGCCCTCATCATCAGTAAATTTCTGAGTGGGTGCGATCAGTCTTGCTTGACTTCCGTCCATCCGTCTGTATTTAAAAAAAATAAAAATAAAAAATTATAGTGTGCGATTAAAATGCGTTATTTTTTTTAACGCGCTAATATGTGTGTAGTTAATTAATCGAAATTAACGCGCTAAAGTCCCAGCCCTAAAAAATTCCCATATTAAATGCAAAGTGTTTACTATGAAGTTTTATAACATTCCCGAGTAAAGTCCCCAAACCAAAAATCAGTTCAGATTTATATCGTAAATCTTAAGATTAGCTCGCCCCTAAGAAAACCTTCTGATTGTCTACACCAGGGGTGCTCTGACCGTTGTTTATTTCAGCTGAGACACTCCTGTACTTTGCAAAAAAATTACAATCTGAAACAGAAATACCCTGTTAAGTCCCAACAGGTCCAAAGTTAAGTATATATAGTCCCATGTAGCCTATGTAGTCAAGCGTTGACTACAAAATCACAAATTAAGTCCCGAAAGGTTCCAAGATAATTCCAAAGTCTTAGCAAGAAAGTGTCGACTAAACGCCAAGTTTTGATGGCAAATTCCTACCTTAAGCCTTAAGTTCTGACAAGAAAGTTCCGTGTTAAGCCCCAGAAATTCTTGTCTCAAGTCCCAAGAAAACCCCAGGGTAAGTATTGCCTTGAATGTCCCAGATTAGGTCACAAAGGATGTGGGAATTGGCAATGATTTTCAACTTTTTAAATAGTCATTGAACTATAAATAATCAAAGAGTTCATGAAACTCTTGTCTGGATATGGAACCATTTAGATTTAACCCCACAGCTGGTTGCAATGCATTATTAATGCGTTATTAATGCCACAAAATGGCTAGAATAGAATAAAAAATATTTATTCATGCTTTATTTATTTGTTTATTTATTCATTATAATGCACCAAGTTGTTTACCAACCGCCACTAAAAGAACAACAGCAGAAGAGCGCCTCAACACTGCGAGGCAACAGTTTCTCTTTATGTGCACTTGTTTGTGCTTGTGTCCTTATTTTCTTCACGTCAAACGTGATCAGTCGCAGCCCGAGTACTGTTCCAGTTCAAAGTACGGAACATGGCAAGTATGATTTTAGGTGGTAATATAGTTGTTTAAACTTCAAATATGAGGTTGATTCATGCAGTTAAGTTTTTGGATCTTCGTTCAGCGATTACCGCCTGGTCCATTTTAAACATTTATTTCTTGTCTTTGTTATCACTTTAAAAAAAAAACTACCAACACAACCACTTTTTGTATTATTTTCCCTCCAATGGTTACTTTATAAGCACTCATACTGCCACAGGGAATATAGATATCATTGATAATAATTGTAATGTGTCTAAAATGAAAATACAACCAGACTGTGAATTACTGACCATTTTATTAACAATATCAATGTGGAGATAGAGGTGAAATAACATGATAGCCGAGTTTAAGCACCAAGGTAAGATGCTGGAGTAAAGCTGTGAATTTTTTATCTGCCAAAAGTTAGGCTTGACACATAAATGCCATGTTAATTTCCAAAAGATCCAAAGTTAAATATTTTCTTGTATGCAAAGTCCTAAAAAGTGCCAGAAAATCCCACTTTTTCCTCCTTCTCCATTCTGTTGTTGTGCAAAAGAGAAGCATCGTAGAGACATTCGTGCTGTTGCCATAATGCAGTTAGTTTCTCCTCATTTTTTAACAGTCCAATTGAACCAAATGTTTTTTGACTCATCGCGATGGTTAGTTTCAGCCACAGCTTCCCCTTTGGAAGTGACAACAGAACACATATTGGCTGAAAAAGGTGGTATGCATCACTGAATGACACAATTTTGAAAAAACGACACTAAAGAGTTTTGATAATGTAGTGGACCTATAGGTCTTAAACATAACTCAAGTCAACCTGTAAGCACCTTCCTTTAGCTCCTCCCCATTCCTCTATATAAAGCCTCAAAATGGCTTCCTTCAGCCTCTTGCTGAGCTTGTGTTGTGACCTAATTCAGGTGGTGAGTAGGGTCCCTGTTTCATCATGTTGTTTGGTGCAATCCTTTGTCCTACTAATATTTTTTTATTTTTTTTATTTTTCCTTTATTTAGCCAGGATTGTCCCATTGAGACTAAGAGTCTCTTCTGCCAGGGAGTCCTGGTCAAAAGAGACTCTTAGTCTCAATATGTGTTTTGTCTTTGTAGGTTCACTTGCTGCTGTGCTTGGTCTTTATTAGTTGTTTATACCTGTTTTGTTCGGTTGTGCTGCTTTGTTAATTTGTTTGTACAGCGCTGCTGTGCTGTTTTGTTAGTTTGTTGTACTGTTTTATTGTGCAGTTGTTTGGTTGGTTTTACTTGTGTAGTTCTTTGTGTTTTAGGTTGATCATTGATTTGATATTAGGTTTGTTAACTTTTCCTTTTTTTGAGTTTCAGTGTGGTCTGGGTATCATCAGGTGGGAGGCTAGGCACTGTGGTGAGGACCTCACTTCCGTTTTCGCATGCAAGTACACTGGGGCACTTTTAGCTGTTGTTTGTGGCTTTCAATTGTAGTGTTTCACCCCAGCTTAAGAAAGGGACACGGTAGCATGCCTCCCCCTGAGACCTCAGCCCACTGATTTTAATGTTGTTAGTCATTTGACTTTTAATATGTTATAGCCGGCCTTTTAGCTTTGTCATTAAAAACACTTTATTGAATTCGTCTTGTGTTTAACCTTTTGTTTCTTTGCAGCAGCTTTACTTAAGTTTTATTCCTAAATATTATTTTCAATAAATATATTTTCTTTATTCTACTGTCTCTGCCTCCTCAGTCACGACCCTGCGTCCTTATAGCAATTGGGTTTCAGTTGTCATATCCTGGGGTGCAAGTCCCCAGGTGGCGTTGTTGGCTAGTCCTTTACTCCGCTCCTTGCCACAATAATAATAAACATGTTTGATTTTGTCATAACCCCAAGATGTGAAAAAGGACATCTTAAAGGTGACATATTCAGTAAAAAATCCCTTCTTCCTTTCCTGGAAGCATATGTCAAGGCGACTGAAGTCACCAGCAGGTGTAAAACTCCCCCAAAACACTACTCTGGTATTTCTTTAGTTGCCCTTTTTTTTTTTAAAGTTCCTCATTTAATGAGCCATTCTGATTTTCATTTCAAAAGCACGTCACTCCTTAAGTTGACTCCACCTCCTCTGTCAAGCCCCGCCCACTCACATCCACCCTGCAAGACAGATGAAGCCAGCTTCTGGTGAAAATGTTCTGTTTTCAGCTGTACTGAGGAACATGTATCTTCCATCTACCAGCAGTCTCAGAGGATATAAGAGCCCAGTGGATAAACTATATCTGAGGGTAACGTTCTAGCAGAGTTAGCTGTGTGTGACTGTGTGTGTGCAGTGACCCCTTTTCAGCCGACTGTTTTAAGAACATGGTCCAGTTCAACGCTGGACTGAAGAAACTGAGCCACAAAGAGGGATAAGTTCCAATTCTCTGAGCCTGAACTTTCAGAGCAGGGAAATGGAAGTATCAGCATATCAGTTCAATTCAGTTTTATTTATCAAGCGCCAAGGCATCTCAAGGCACTTCAAAGATAAAGTCCAAAGTCCCAAATTCAAAGTCAGAATCAAAATTTTTGAATTGTCTTCTTAAATCTCAAAAGGTCCTAATTTAAATTGCAATTGTCTTGTATTGAATAATCCAAAATATTCTATAGGTTTCGGGAGTTTTGACTGTAAAGAGCCGAATTAAGCCTCTTCACGCTATATAAACTCTCTAAAAGGTTAAGTTATATAATGGCTCGAGGAATAGGCGACAAGTTCTCACTCACTTTGCCATCCATATAAACAGATAAACAACCTAAAATTTGTGTCAGAATTTTGAGCTCGGGTATGAGACCATTCAGTACAGCAAGACTTCAGAAATCCTCTCGAACAGCACAACAATGATGGATGATCTAATGATGCTGACATGATACTAAACACAAGGTTGAATTTTATTTGTCATAAAGATAAAACTAATATTTCCTGATCATAGAAATGATTTTGGTTTTGTTACTCCTGCTCATTTGTTCTGTTCACTGGGAGCTGAGAAGAAGGGCAGTTTCCCTGGCTGGGTAAAAGTAAAGTATAGAACAAAAAAAAATAAAATAAAATTTGAGTTTATCCTCAGAGGACCCTCCCCCATGCCTGGCTTCCACAGAGTCTGATATGTTCTCATGGAGGCGAAGCTAAACTGCAGCCAGACAGCTGCTGCTTGCTGCCAGCTCACAGCCCACTGAGGGCGATTACACAATTTACCCAAAAGTTTCATCCACAGAGGAAGACTGAGTGTGTGTATGCCTAATAACAAAAGCACAGAGGCTTCATTCACTGGTGTCTCCTGGTTCCAATTTAAAAAAGCTGAGAGGGGGACTTTACTCCAACGATTGTCTTTCTGTCGTTTTGTTGCCCAACACCCTGCCCCCGTCCTGCTCTCCCCCTCTGAGATTTTACCGTATGTACATACATAAATCTTCAGATGTAATCCCTCTGGTCATATTATCATAATCATTGATGACTGTGATCAAAAATAGACACTGACTAACTGTTTTTGAAACTTTTGCAACATGGCTGCACATAGATGGATAAAAATACATCAGGGGCCTGAGCACAGATGTGCAAAATCCTCCCACTCATACAATAAAAAGCAAGGCCTTTGCAGGGCCATCAGAACCCAAGTACCGGAGGCCCGACCCAGGGCCTTCCAGATTTGGATTCATATTTTACACATTCATAGGATGTGTAACCCCAGTAGAAGTAGAGGTTTGCTAGATTACACTAAATTAAATAAAACCGCAAAGCTAATTTTTGACGTGTTGTGTCATCTTTCAACCAGATAGAAAACCGACTTTTAACCGTAAATAAGGACCCAATCAGCAATAGCAGAAAAAATAGAAATACTGGATTTGTTTTAAGGCCGGCACACACCTTAATGATTCGTGTACGATTTTGTCGGCCCGATGACTTCGCATGGGAATCGTAAAGGTGTGCGGTAGCAGCCGACAGACGATTTTGTCGTTTGTCGTTTCATCGGATCAAATCAAACATGTTTGATATTTCCGTACGGATTTTCCTTGTGCCGAATACAATCGTATGTGTGTGCGGTCTCTGTTCTGATGTCATCGCGCAGGATTATTTAAACAGCCAATGGGAATAGCGCACTTAGT
Organism: Odontesthes bonariensis; assembly: GCF_027942865.1. Taxonomy (NCBI): domain Eukaryota; kingdom Metazoa; phylum Chordata; class Actinopteri; order Atheriniformes; family Atherinopsidae; genus Odontesthes; species Odontesthes bonariensis. The sequence continues at coordinate 26,460,976 of NC_134527.1, forward strand.
CACGTTGGCCGACTACGACACAACCATGGCTGCCTCCAGTTTGAAAGTCACGTGATTTGTGGCTTCCTATTTCGGTCATGTGATAACATTCGGTCAAAAAACTCGTAGGTTCGCAAGTGTGTGCGGTGGACGTGCGAGCGTGTCAAATACGGTTCGAATTGTTATGATTATCACCCGACAAACGATGCAACGATGACATCGTAAAGGTGTGCGCCGGCCTTTACAAAGAGGATGGACAATGTAATGTCATGGGGATTAGACAACCTGTTCTACTCCAGGTAAGAGGCAAATATTTGTTTAAGAAAACTTCAAAATCCAAATCCTGTTAAAAGTTATCAGCTCTGAAAACTGTGTCAGTCAGCTCCTTTTGGTTTGGGTCCAGTATTTGTCTGTTCTGCAAAAAAAAACACAGAAACATCAGGGAGGTCATCCATGGAAACGCTTTAGGAAAACAGACGACACTTTAAAACAATTACTCAGGTAATTGGATGAAGCATCTGACTAAGTTCGGGTGATCTTCATCCAATCAGATCAACAAAGAGAAACTGTAGTAAGCGAATATTAGCTGCCATAATTAACTGTCATCACACCAAAAAATCCAAACTTTTGGGTTGGTTATTCAGGAGACTGGTGGTCCACAATCTAGCTGCATGAGAGAGTAACACCCCAGCTGCCAACTTTTGACGAACAGTTGAATCATGATTTCATCAAGATGGTACATTTGTAGGTCTTTCTGGGTTCAGGCACGACTGTTTGGATCCGTGAGACTTTAAGCAGGACCCCCAAATAGGGCGGCACAATTAATCAAATTTTAATCTCCATTTGGACTTCCTACATTTAAACGGACATGACCGTATCAAACAAGAACAAAACAGTGCAGGACTGTGACAGTATATTAATACAACTGAATCCCCAATAAAGCTGCTCTCAGTCACTGAGTGGAAAATCATCCCAATAAGACTCACTTAAAGCATTTCCAGACTGTCGCTCTGCTCTAATAAAATTCAGATTTTATAACCACGGCCTCATCTGACAAAATCACCATTAAAGTAAGTAAGTAAGTGAATTCAGCTGTACTCCCATGTACCATGATCTCCCACAGAGGACGTTAGAAGCAGCAACGTCCTCAGGATGTATGGAAGGTTTTCTCACTGCGTCAATTTCCCTCTGTGCACATATACTGGCTCAGCATTTTCACACAACACTAAAAAAAAACATGTTTGCACATAAATATTCAGTTTCTCACAAACTCTACTGAAGATAGGAAGCATTAGAGTGAACTGTGGGGACTTGAAGTGTGAAAGAAGAGCAGCTGTTGATGCTGTCAGAGAAGCGTCTGCCCACTGAACTGTGAACAGGTGAGATCACACATGACTGTAAATTTATAGCATCCAGTTAGCTGAAACTGCGACGCCTGTGTTGTTCTGGTTGTGTTTTATATTTCATGATGAACTGAGAATTTTTTTTTGCAAACATTCCTTACCTGTGTTTGTGTGGACAAGGCCAAAATGTATGAGGGACCATTTGGGTCATGATTCAGAATTAGCATGTATACACACCTATGACTCAAAAATATTTCACAAACTATACTGAAAAGCTTGCACACGCTCTACTAAAATACTCTTACAGACACTACTGAAATGAGGTTGTAAGGGTTAGTAGGATTAAAACAAATCTGATAAAAAGGCAGTAACAAGACAGAGTTCAGAGTTTTAAGAACCGATAACAGAACCTCTGAAGCGGACAGGTAGCTGATTTAGAGTTAAACTTTGTGGTGTTTTCACCCAAATACAGTCTTAATCTGAGTTCAGCCAGAACTTGATGCTATACCAGCACATCATTTCAACACATTACGTGGCTCTGCTATGAGGTTCTTTTTATGTTCTGGTTACTTCCGGTTTCATTTTGTAGAGATTCCCCTTAGTTTATTCTGTTGAGTATTAGTTCATTTTCTTTGTTACACCTGGTTTCTGCTGATTAGCTCTCACCTGTTTTCATCCTCTGTTTTAAATCTTCTGCATTTTCATGCCGCATGTTTTTCTGGTTTTCCGTGGATTCTCTCTAGGTTTTTTTTTTTCTACGCCTCAGCTCTGTTTAATCCACGACACTTGTGCTCATTTTCTACAGGTTTGTGAGACAATTTTTTGTGTCATTGTAGTCAACCACCAGCGTGTTATTTTGTTTATTTTTTTCATTCTTGTCAAACTTTACAGTTTTTTCTCTGTGTTTTTGTTGAAGTTTTTAATCTTTTGCATCCGTTTTGTCTCTTTCAGTCTCTTTATTATTGGACTATCCCACAGATTCTCTGAAAAGCCTCCAACTGATCCAAAATGTTGCAACCAGAGTTCTGATGAGATCTAACAGCAGAGATCATATTTCTCCAGTTTTAGCTTCTCTTCATTGGCTCCCTGTTAAATTCAGAATAGAATTTAAGATTATTCTCCTCACGTATAAAGCTCTTAATAACCAAGCTCCATCATATTGAGAGGGTTGCCTAGGTAACCATAAAGCGGCGGCGCGATCGTTTTCGCAGCGACCCCTCGAGAGGAAAAAACTGTGTAAAACAGTGTCATTTTAGTGTATTATTGTTTTTATATCGTTAAGTTATGTGTCTGAAATCTAAAAACTGCACTCAAGAGGCCGCTAAACTGCAACACTCAGATGCAGTATCACAAGTCTACCAACGGAGTCTACTTATGGGACTTAAACACTGCCCAATGGCGTTACCAACGGAGACAATGGACGCGCTACAGTCTACCAGCCTGCTTCGCAAATTCCCGAGCTCGCCTGAAGACAAGGGCCGGGTGAGGAGCGCCGAAAGCGGTGTGAGAGAAGACGGAAGAGGGGCAAGAGAGCCGGTGTCCGTGCTAGGCTGATGGCTAATGCTAGCCGACCGGCTCTCCCGTCCATCCTGCTCTCTAACGTCCGCTCACTTGAAAATAAACTGGACTACATCAAACTACAACGGACTACTCAACGGGACACTAGGGACTGCTGTGTGTATGTTTTCACAGAAACATGGCTCAGCGACCGCGTCCCGGAGGCGGCCATTCAGCTAGACGGACTAGCCTCGCATCGAGCCGACAGAGACCCACTGTGCGGTAAGACACGAGGCGGGGGACTGTGTGTTTACATCAACACGGACTGGTGCAACAACTCTGTCCTAGTCTCCAAGTCCTGTTCATCGCTGGTGGAATACGCGGTCGTGAGATGTAGACCATTCTACTTACCGAGAGAGATCTCCTCCCTGCACATTGTAGCTGTGTACATTCCTCCCAACGCTAACGCTAAGGAAGCGCTAACCGCACTGTACGGGGCCATCAGTGATCTCCAAAACAAACATCCAGAAGGACTGCTTATTGTCGCCGGAGACTTCAATCAGGCAAATCTAAAAATTCCAAAATTCTACCAACATGTGGATTTTGCAACGAGAGGAGCGAACACGCTGGATCTTGTTTACACCACCATACCCGGTGCATATCGTGCCGAGCCCCGCCCCCACCTGGGATATTCTGACCACATCTCCGTCAAGCTGATCCCAGCATACAGACCGCTGGTCAGACACTCCAGACCAGTCAACAAACAGGTAAAGACCTGGCCGGAAGGAGCCATCTCTACCCTCCAGGACTGTTTTGAGTGCACTGACTGGCAAATGTTTAGGGAAGCAGCAACCACCAACGGCTCCACTGACCTAGAGGAGTACACGGCTTCAGTCACTGGTTTCATCAGTAAGTGCACTGATGAGGTCACGGTCATCAAATCCATCACCACGCACTCTAACCAGAAGCCATGGATGACTGCTGAGGTGCGTGCACTGCTGAGAGCCAGAGACACAGCATTCAGAACAGAAGAAAAGGAGGCCCTGAGCAGAGCGCGGGCAACACTGGCCCAGGCAATCAGGGAGGCAAAGCGAGCGCATGCCCAGAAAATCCACGGCCACTTCAGAGACAGTGGAGACACACGGCAGCTGTGGCAGGGAATCCAAGCCATCACTAACTTCAGGACAACAACACCGGCCTGTGACAGTGATGCCTCCCTGCCCGATGCGCTGAACGTGTTCTACAGTCGTTTTGATGCAGAGAATGATGTGGTGGCAAGGAAGAACACCTGGCTAACAAGTGCTATGCCTGACCACAGCTGAAGTGAGAAAGACTCTGCAAAGAGTCAACCCACGTAAGGCTACTGGCCCAGACAACATTCCCGGGAGTGTGCTCAGGGGATGTGCAGACCAACTGGCAGATGTCTTCACGGACATCTTCAACATCTCCCTGAGCAGTGTCATCGTCCCATTGTGCTTCAAAACCACCACCATCGTCCCTGTGCCCAAGAAGTCGCCTGTGTCATGCCTCAACGACCACCGCCCCATCGCACTCACCCCTACCATCATGAAGTGCTTTGAGAGGCTGATCCTGAAGCACATCAAGAACCATCTGCCTCCCACCCTAGACCCCCTGCAGTTCGCGTACCGAGCCAACCGCTCCACCGACGACGCCACCAACACCACCCTCCACCTAGCACTCACCCACCTGGACAAAAAAGACACTTATGTCAGAATGCTGTTCATAGACTTCAGTTCAGCATTCAACACTATCATCCCACAGCACCTGACTAGGAAGCTGAGCTTGCTTGGCCTGAACACTACCCTCTGCAACTGGATCCTGGACTTTCTTACGGGGAGACCCCAGTCAGTCCGGATCGGAAACAACACCTCCAGCACTACCACACTGAGCACAGGGGCACCTCAAGGCTGCGTGCTCAGTCCACTGCTGTTCACACTCCTAACCCACGACTGCACAGCACTACATGACTCGAACCACATAATCAAGTTCGCTGACGATACGACCGTGGTGGGTCTCATCGAAAAGAACGACGAGTCATCATACAGGGAGGAGGTGGAAAAGCTGATCACCTGGTGCAAAGCCAACAACCTGTCTCTGAATGTGGACAAAACTAAAGAGATGGTTGTTGACTTCCGCAGAGCACAGAGGGACCACGAGCCTCTGCACATCGAAGGCTCCCCGGTGGAGATTGTGAAGAACACCAAATTCCTTGGTGTCCATCTGGCGGAGAACTTCACCTGGTCCCTCAACAGCGGCTCCACCGTGAAGAAGGCTCAACAGCGTCTCCACTTCCTGAGAAGGCTGAAGAGAGCCCACCTCCCTCCCACCATTCTCACCACCTTCTACAGAGGGACCATAGAGAGCCTCCTGGGTAGCTGCATCACCGCCTGGTTCGGTAACTGCACCCAACTGGACCGCAAAAACCTTCAGCGTGTGGTGAGGACGGCTGAAAAGATCATTGGAGCCACTCTCCCCTCCATCTCAGACATCTACACCACACGCTGCATCCGCAAGGCAACAAGGATTCTTAAAGACCCCACCCACCCCTCACATAGACTTTTCTCACCCCTCCCATCTGGCAGAAGGTACCGCAGCATACGGTCTGTCACCACCAGACTACAAAACAGCTTCTTCCCCAAGGCCATACGACTCCTCAACGCTCAGAGACTGATCTGATCACCTCTGTTGTCCCAGCTGTTCTTTATTGTTGCGCTGTTGTTTGTTGTTACTTGCTGCACTGAAAACTTCTCGAGAAACGTTATTTCATTGCACTGTGTACTGTGTATATGGCTGGAATGACAATAAACCCTCTTGAATCTCTTGAATCTTGAATTGAATATCTTAAAGAATTCTCATAGTTGGATATTTTCCCAACAAAGCACTTTGCTCTCAGACAGCAGGTTTACTTGTGGTTCCCAGAGTTTCTAAAAGTAGAATGGGAGGCAGAGCTTTCAGTTATCAGGCCCTCTCTGAGGAACCAGCTGCCAGTTTGGGTTCAGGAAGCAGATACCCTCTCTACCTTTAAGATTAGGCTTAAAACTTTCCTTTTTGATAAAGCTTATAGTTAGGGAGGGCTCAGGTGACTTGAAACATTCCATAGTTATGCTGCTATAGTCCTAGACTGCTGGGGGACCTCCCATGATGCACCTCTCCTCCCTCTGCTCTCTTTACTCTCCATGTAAATATGACATTATTGTCATTAACTTGTGTTTCTCTTTCTCAGCAGGTATCCCTGGGCTGGCGTTATGGTGCTTGTTGTCCCCTCACTCCTGTCCTTTCAAACCCCAGCTGGTCGAGGCAGATGGCCGCCCCAGAGCTATAGAGTAATACAGAGTTACGACACGCTTTGATGTCGCCGCTAGGGCTGTCACATGGTTCATGTAAGCCTCAATAGTTCCAAACGTCACAGCTCTGTCAGTCAGTTTGAACAGGTCTTAGCGGGACGGAGCACAAAAACGACAACTTTAATATTTACGACGCAATTTTTGGTAAATATTGACCAATGATGTGCATCGATTACTGACTATGTATTTTATCAACGTTTTTCTTTTTTGGAGCGGTAGAGACACATTAATCACTGTTTTAAATTGTAGAGGGTGCCTCTGCATGCTAGCAGGGGACAGCTATACCTTGTCCTCCTTTATACTTAATCATGCCAGTGGTCTAGCTTACCTTCAGATATACATCCTTCAACAGAGCATGATATTACTGTCTGTTCCCAGGACTTACTCCTGTTGTCCCAAACAGTCCATCTGTAGAATATGTCATTCAGTCTGTCTGTTCTCTCTGGTGTCAGATGGAAAATGAGCTGAATGGCAAAGCTTAGCTGAATACATTATTTTAAAGAAGCTTTAAATGACTTGGAGGGAAATATGTGTCTGTAGATGCTTTAACTGATGAGCCGGGATCAATTCTTCTTTTCTGTAGAAGACATAATTATTCCATATTTAATTTTTTGATTTTCATGTGAACTGAATACATGCATCTGTAACCCTGTTTATTTTGCTTCAAGCCAGAAAACTATTGTAAAATATGAATTAATTTATTAAAATATGAATCAAAAAACCTTTTTTCTGGTTAAAACCATATTGAATGACAAAATAAATGTCAGTTGTGCAAACACAAACAGATTTCAACCAAACATTTTATTATAAAATGTCATCACGGAAAATGTAAAACAAGCCTGAATAAAGAAGTTCTTTTACTGCTATTTATACTGTTGGGTAGATTAATCTGCAAAAATTAACTTTATTTGATCAAATTTAAGGGTTTGGACATTGTAGAAATGTGCTGTAGTCCTAATGAGGGTTGATCCATGGCAGCATGACAGCAACGACCACCACATCTGCTGACCTCCTTGACAACAACAACAGAAATTCATAAATTCATTATCACAGCTGCAAAGTCATGCTGAAAAACTTACTTAATTAGTTAAAGACCAGTCAGCTAAGGCCTCACAATGCCAAAAAATGTTGTAATTTCATCAACTTACCAGAGAAAATACTTCAGAAATACCAAAATGTACTGTATTATAATGTATTATATAACTGTATTATAATGTATTATATAATGTATATACTGAGAGGGTCTGTGTCGAAGCCACGTAGGCTCACCACTGGGGTTCCCCAAGGTTTGGTCTTGGGTCCTCTTCTTTTCTCCCTCTACACATCATCTCTTGGTTCTGTCATCCACTCCCATAACTTTTCCTACCACTGCTATGCAGACGACACCCATCTTTTCCCCCTTCTGACACCCAAGTGGAAGCACGCATTGCTGCGTGCCTGGCAGACATCTCGGGGTGGATGTCGATGCACCACCTTAAGGCTCTAGCATGGTTGCCGCGTCTGCTCGCGCGAGCGGTGTTGATGACGTCACGAGTTCGTGCCCGCCATAGGACCCTATATAGTGGCGCAAGTCGTTGCGCGCCAGTAGTTGCAATTTTCTCCGTCACAGAGGTGGCGCTGCTACGTGAAGGTTACCTCTACTCTACAACCACGAAAGTGGAGAAGAAAACAATGCCGCTGTCAAGAGCAAGAATACTGTAATTAATGATACTGCTGCAGTTTTCGGATCATTTTAATTTTTTAATTCAGTTAAAAGAGGTGAAGGTTTGAAGCCCCCGGCATCAACAGAGTCTCTGCCCTCTTCTTTGCCTTTACGTATCTGTCCCGTAGCTTCTTCCACACATTCTTACAGAACTCTCCCTCTTTCCCAAAAGTTCTGCCCATCTCTGTGCATCAGTTTGGGGAGTTTACGTGCTCCCTGTGCTGTTTCACTGCAGTTTCGTACAGCTGCCTGTACAAACGCACCTCCTCACTGAGCCTGGTCTCACATCGGTCCATCCGGTTCGTTGTGCTCGGCGCCGCCAAGTTACAAAAATCGACTGGTGCACGACAACGCGCTGCGCCGTCTTTTCAAGGGAAGCGCCATGCCTGAAACGTCATTTTGACGTCACGGTCCACCACCGCCGTGACAGACGCGGCAACCATGCTACCGCCTTTAAGCTCAACCTGGACAAGACTGAGCTGGTGTTTCTCCCGGGGAAGGGCTGCCCATTCCGAGATCTGGCCATCACCATGGATGACTCCGTGGTGACATCAACCCGGACCGCGAGGAATCTGGGTGTGACCCTGGACGACCAACTGTCGTTCTCGCCAAACATCGCATCAGTGACCCGTTCCTGCCGATTCCTCCTCTACAACATCCGGAGGATTCGCCCCTTCCTCACCGACAAGGCAGCACAGGTGCTCATCCAGGCTCTTGTCATCTCCCGCCTAGACTACTGCAACTCGCTCCTTGCTGGTGCCCCGGCTTCTGCCATTAGACCTCTGGAGCTGGTTCAGAAAGCTGCTGCTCGTCTGGTGTTCAACCTCCCCAAGTTCTACCACACCACTCCCCTTCTCCGCTCTCTACACTGGCTCCCTGTAGCTGCTCGCATCCAGTTTAAGACTCTGGTGCTAGCCTATAGGGCAGTGGAAGGAACAGATCCTTCATACCTCCAGGCTATGGTCAAGCCCTACACCCCCGCCCGACCACTTCGCTCAGCGGCCACCAGGCGCCTGGGTGCCCCGTCACTCAGGGGTCCCTGCGCACGATCGACAAGGTCACGGCTTTTCTCTGTTCTGGCACCCCGATGGTGGAACGATCTCCCGACTGATATCAGGACAGCTGAGTCGCTGCCCATCTTTTGCCGCAGGCTGAAAACCCACCTCTTCAGGAAACACTACTATGATCCGCCCTCTTAGGACATCACCTGCTTCGTCCTAGTTCCTTACGCACTTATTTGTTTGTTTCCTAAATTGTCTTTGTTTTCTAAATTGTCTTCCCATCTGTCTAGGTACCTGACTTATCGCACTTACTCTAGCACTAGTTTTGCTCTTAGCTGTTTGGTTTTGGAAGGAAATGCACTTATGATTTCTTGTGACCTGAAGTTCTTTTGCCTACCGATGTTGAACGCACTTATTGTAAGTCGCTTTGGATAAAAGCGTCTGCAAAATGACCGTAATGTAATGTAATGTAATGTATTAAATGTATTATTACTATAGGCATTTAATAGTATTTTGGTAATATTTTACAACCTAACAATCAAAACAACTTTACACCATGTCACCTGACAATAAAAAGTTAACGGACTGTAGTGAAATGATCACATTAATTACCTCACGTTAGCCTCCGTTACCAAGCTTTCAGTTAGGTCCCTAAATCCATTACATTTTTAACATCAACATCGACATTTCATGCTTACCGAATGTAAAAATGACGATGTCTAAGAGTATACTTCTGATAGCAAATGCTTAAAAATGTAAAAAACGTTTAAAATGCTGTTATTTCATTAACTTACCAGTAATTGTTCTTGACGAGCATTTGATATGAAGGGAGCTGCGTGCTTCGTTTGGAACTATTGGCGTCTCCATGACCCACGTGACTTCTGCATTCCTTTCTTTCTATAGAGGTCTATTGGCGCTTTTCCACTAGCTCGCAGTACCTGCAACCGGGTAGATTTTCCGTATCACCTCAGCCCTGGTTCCAAGCGGGCCGAAGCGTTACTAAAACGTGACGTCAGCCGACTGCCTTCCACTGATTGGCCGATGAGTGTCGTCACTTTTCAATACTGTTTTGTGTGGCGGCCAGGAGTCTTCTCTGGCTCTCTTCTCTTGCCCTTTGTGCGACAAAAAGCCATAGGGTGAGCAGCAACACGAGCGCCTCGATGTCCTCCATGCTATCCTCTTCGTATGTTGTTGTTGTTGTTCTGGTCGCGCAGCCGTGTTACGACGACCCCGCCACGTCGAGGAGGCACGAAGTATACTCGGTTGTAAATGGAAACACAACCAAACCGAGCCGTGCCGAGCTAGTGGAAAAGCGCCATAAGGGAGTGATCGCCACTCACTTTTTACACCACTCAGGGCCGCCCTTCCTGGTTCTGGTTCGGATGGAGGTTTCTTCCTGTTAAAAGGGAGTTCTTTTCTCTCAACAGTCGCCTTGTGCACGCTCAGGACGGGGGATTGTATCATTTCCACTAGCTCGCTTCGGCTCGGCGCGCTATTGCGTGTTTCCACTAGCGCGCAGTACCTGCAACCGGGTAGATTTTCCGTATCACCTCAGCCCTGGTTCCAAGCGGGCCGAAGCGTTACTAAAACATGACATCAGCCGACTGCCTTCCACTGATTGGCCGATGAGTGTCGTCACTTTTCAATACTGTTTTGTGTGGCGGCCAGGAGTCTTCTCTGGCTCTCTTCTCTTGCCTTCTGTGCGACAAAAAGCCACAGGTTGAACAGCAACACGAGCGCCTCGATGTCCTCCATGCTATCCTCCTCGTATGTTGTTGTTGTTGTTGTTCTGGTCACGCAGCCGTGTTACGACGACCCCGCCCATGTCGAGGAGGCACGAAGTGATACTCGGTTGTAATGGAAACACAACCAAACCGAGACGTGCCGAGCTAGTGGAAATGCGCCAACATGGCGAAAAGAGAAGTTTCAGTGCAATCTGTTGGTTTCCTTAGCTGGGCTACTTTTTTTATTTGGTTCTGTGTGAATTGGACTAATTTGGAATTTAATTAATTTGATTTGATTGGATCATAACTGTATTAGAATGAATTGGATTCTAATTGGCTTTAAATGGACTGTATCTTGAGATGATATTTGTTGTAATTTGGAGCTTTATAGATTAAATTTAATTAACGTTGTGTCTCACTTAAGTCACTCGTCTCTTTCTAATTGTAGTTTTTTTTTTGTAGTTATTTTATATTTCTTACCATCTCTGTAATCCAGCTCTGTCACTTCATGTTTCTTACATGTGGTCAAACATTGCAAGTTTATTAGGTTGCATTGAGACTATTTTAAATGGTGAAAATAGCACAGAAGTGATGTTTTCTCAGACCTGGATGTATACGACTACTCCCAGAATTCATACTTATAACAGTACATGTACTTATAACAGCCCATTGACGTCCAAGCAGCATAACTATCCATAATCCCTTTTTCCAATAACCCTGGAGACCCAGATGGAGGCTCCTCTGCCCCTCTCCGGTGCCCCTGCCTGCAGAACTAGGCCAGGCCTAATGAACTTCCCTACCTGCCTTTATGGACTGTTTAAACCTCCTCCCCCATTAAAGACGAGCTGCTGCTGAGAGGAGAAGGAAGAGGGATAGTTACAACCAAGAGGAAGTTTTCTGTTTCTTTTCTAATGTAGCAAAACTTCACAGCAGCATCACAGGTTAACTGTTCTGACCTGAACACTGGCCGCCCAGATTTACTGCATGGCACCGTAACAAAAACCACATGAGCTGCTCAGCCAACAGGTTTCTAAACTTTTCTTAAGTTATTAATTTTGTTCTGTTTAATTTTGGGGAAACTTGAATCTAAATGATGACAAAGTCCCAAATATGAAATCCTGTTTTTATACAGTGTGGATCACAGTAAACAATTAAAGACATGGTTGGTAATCCTGTTCAGAAACACATTTTGTAATACTGGGTGAAATGGTCCGTCTATCCTGAGAGAAATCTATACAAGATGTATTTAGAAAAAGGGACGAAAATAATCAGACCTCTGTGGCAGCTGCAGGACTGAGAAAAAGCTGACCAATCCCGCTGATCTCGGATTGGTCGTCTACAAAAAAACCAATCAGATGCCTCTGCTTTCTGCCTACGTCCCCCTCTGCCGGCTCCCTGCTCCATGTGCGCATGCGGTTCTACCGGCTTTGGATGAAGCACTGACGGAATGGGGAGGGGGGGGTGGAGCTTAGAGGAGGGGACACTTTCGAATCTTGCTAGCTCTCTTGCTAGCTCTCTAGGATTACCTACCATAGCTTTAAGTAACAGGTCACATTTGAGGTTGTAAAAAGTGATTTATGAATAATTTTTAGATGTGTGTTTGACTTTCAAGCTGCATTGAGATCTTAACAAATCTAATCAGGGTTTTTGTCAGAAATATTCAAAAACCGTATCAAAATGCGCCGTAAAAAGAACATTACCTATAAAAATAAGAATACTAATGGATACATTTAAAATTTTATATGAATAAGTTAATAAAATTCCTTTGAAAATGTTACTTCTGTGGTACGAGCAGAATTCTGCATTAATAGAAATAATAACCTTTTGGATTTAGATTTGATTGATTACTTCCATCAAAGTTTCACTGTGAAACATGTATCTATGAAAAGATGTTTATTTTTTACAAATGCAAATCATAATATATAGAATAATAATACATGATATTTATTTAACAAAAAAGAGAGCATTACATTAAAAGCAAAAACTCAAATTCATAAGAGAGAAACCAAGTTGAGGGACTAAAGATTAAAAACTACACTTATAGGAAAAAAGGTTTTATGTCCTTTTTTAACAACTCTGAACACACTACACTGATTTGGAAAAGTGGAGTAAAACAAACACCAAAATGTGAGTTTCAAATGTTTTCTCTGAGAGAATTGACCAGTGATGATTAAGACAGCACATCTTCATCATGACTAGACTAGAATATTTTTATGAGCCTTAATTGGCCTTGAATGACAGCTCTGACTGAGGATGAGTGTGGTGGCCTAATTCAACCAAATATCCACCAGAAATGAGCAAAATCTTTATTTTCTTTGGGCTTTTCAGCCACATTTGGCCCTCACTTCCCTGCATTCAGATCATTACTTCACAACAATCCCAGATGTTTTAGCGGCCACGTGCAATCCAGTGTGAAACAAAACACCATTAATTGGCCCAATTTAGTCGTAGATTAACAAATAATCAAATCATTTTCTGTTTATTTCTGTTTATTTCTCTGTTATATTCTCTGTTTATTTATGTTTTTTTCTCATTTACTTTTCTGACACTAACGTGACATTTAACAAGAAGCTTGTTTAAGCTTTAAACTTTATGATGAAGCACAAGGTGTAATTATCTGTAAACTATGCTTTAGCATCCTCATAAGGTACGCCACCAATCTAACACCAAATGCCCAGGAAGGAAAAGAAAACTACATCTGAAAACACCAGCCGGAAGACTGAATCAGACGTTACACAATGTGTCATCATTTCCTTCAAGGTCCCGGTGTAACAAACTTTCTGCCCTCACAACTATTACAACTACTGTGAAGTGACAGTTGACAAAGTACTGAAAAATAGGCAAATTCTTGGTTCCTGAGTGGAAGACAGATGACTAACTCTAACATCCAAACATTTTCCTAAACCGAACCAAGCACTTTAATCGCCTTCACCTAAAGTCCAGTCAGGGCTTAATTTTGTAAGATGCAGCAAATCTGACATGTTTTAAAATGCGACTCTAAAGGCTTGTGTCCAAGTGTCAGTAGATGATGAGTCAGGCACTAGCAGGAGGAGAGACATCAAACTTATCACAGATGAATCAACAGAAAAGATCTGTTTGCTCATTTTTGTCCACCAGAAGGCTGCAGACAGTAAGTCGGTCAGGAGACGTCCTCAGGCAGCTACCAGGAAATGCTCGTTACCTACAGATTGAGCTGGAAGTCATTACTGCAGCATCGAGCCTGAAGGGCTTGACTCATGCTCACAGTCATGCACATATGTCTCCTTTAGGCAATTAGGTGCAGGTGATACTAAAGACAGGCGGAAGGAAGGATCCCTGAGTGGAACAGAGGGGGAGATGAAAGTGAGTTACAGCTAATGAAGCTGGAGAGGAGATAAGAAACCAAAGGCTCCGTGTGGATCTGAGAGGAGTCCATTGGAGCTGATGAAGCTGTGGGGCCTGCGGGTGATGCCAACAATGTGATCAGCAGGTTTCTTGTTATACAGAACTGTGGAGTGACTCAGTTTGTCCATGAACATGTGACGACTGACTGAAACTGAGGAGACCAGAGGCAAACTTCATCCTGGTGGATAAAAGTAGCTCACCAGCTCTCAGAATCTGTGAATTTTCTACAACCTCTTCTGAAAAAGGTTTGGAAACTATGTAAGAAGGAACTAAAAGGACAATGAAATTATCTGTAATTAATTTAATGCATCTGGCTGAAAATAGTACAAAGTCAACACATAATAATTCAAAGTAAACACAAGAAACTTCCTATATAGATCAGTGAGCAGTGCTGACCAACATGTCATGGGGGTCATCAGGTGGGAACCTCCTTTCATCAGTGTTTTGTCGAGTTGGGCCAACGACACCTCCAGGAGGCTAAACAGTGATCACTGGCATCCCAGAGTCACTCCCCTAATGCCAGCCATCACTGCTCCTCACACCACAACAACCATCTTTTTTTTTTTTTCACAACCACAAGCTACCCCAGCCTCTCACCAACTGCACACCAGTCATAGCGGGGTGGGGATACAAACCCTGGTTCGGGTAGGGGGAGAAATAAAAGAGGTTAAGATAAGTAGGAATGGGATTCAAACCCTGGTTCGGGTAGGTGGTAATGAAAATATAGAGGGTGTCAGAGGTGGAGGCAGGACAAGACACACTAGCAGATTCAGCAGACAAACTCACCTAAACAATCCTACAGTCACTAAGAATGCCAGCAAAAACAAAGCCATACAACTCACTCTCACCAACTGCACACCAGTCACAGCGGGGTGGGGATGCAAACCCTGGTTCGGGTAGGGGGAGAAATAAAAGAGGTAAGATTAGCAAGAATGGGATTCAAACCCTGGTTCGGGTAGGGGGTAATGAAAGTATAGAGGGTGCCAGAGGTGGAGGCAGGATAAGACACACTAGCAGATTCAGCTAAACAGTAGTGATGGGACGAGCAACACTGTATATATTATATACCATATGTTTTTTGGGTGGCGCATTGCATTCACTTTATCAAGTGAATGCAACGTCACCTGTGATACATATGATAGTCAGTGAAAGAGCCTTACAGTTGCTTTAGTCATAGTATCATGTTATTACGAGATCCTGATAGATACCCTATGTCATTGTCATTTTTTCTTTGACAAGTGAATGCAGTGCACCACCTTAGTTTTTACTCTGTTCTGGTAAGTGGTTTGAATTGTTTTCAGATAAATTAAATCTTTATGTCATTGTAGGTGAAGTGTCGGCTCTGTTCTACAGAGCTATCTTACATCAATAAGAGCACTTCATCAATGCTGAGGCATTATAGAGCTCGGCATGGTGGCGATGAAGAATCGGCAGATACCCATGAGAATACCCCAGATATGTTCACATGTCCTCCTTATTAACTTTAAAGCCCTGGTGGTCTAGTGGGTAAGATTCAGAGCTCACACCCCAGTGAGCTCGGTTAAATTCCAGATCAGGGAAGATTTCCTCTATTGAATTTCTCTGCTAGATTAATAAAGTATTTATCTAGCTTCCTCCTCTGTTTGACTGTAACATTGTTTGTAAAAAAAAAAAAAAATACAGACCTTAAATAAGCTTTTAAAATATTCCCTTTTGGTTTGCAGTTCCTAAGCAAGCAGTGGATGAGGCAGTGGTCAACATGATCATCAAAGACTGTCAGCCACTCAGCTTGGTTGAAAATGAGGGATTCAGGGAGCTCTCGAAGCTCATCATACCCTTGTATGTTCTACCAAGCAGGAAGGTATGTTTAAGAAAGGTTATTATTATGTTTTTGAGCTATATAACTATATTTTGGTATAAGAATATTTGTATGGTTATTTTCAGACCATCAAGGATTTGGTGAGCCAGAGGTATGAGGAGGAAAAGGAGAAAACAAAAAAGGACCTCCAGAGCGCCGTTGCTGTTAGTTTAACAGCTGATATGTGGACATCAATGAATATGGAGGCATATCTAGCGGTTACTTGCCACTATGTGGACAAAGAAAGCCATGAACTCCATACGTCAGTCTTGGGAGTGCAGCATTTTCCTCAAAAACACACTGCTGAAAACATGGCCACAGTTAAAAAGAGCCTCATGGAGGAGTGGGGCATAGCTGCAAAGGTCAGGTGTCTTGTCACTGATGCAGCAGCAAACATGATTTCATGTGCTCGGATGCTGCAAATACGCCATACCATTTGTATAGCCCATGCCATGAATTTAATTGTGAGGAAATCATGTGATCAGGTCGAAACACTTACAGAAATACGCAACAAAACACGACAAATAGTGACGTACTTTCGATCGAGCATACTGCCAAAGAGAAGCTCACTCAAATACAGCAGCAGCTGGGAACACCGGTCCATAAATTAATCAATGAGGTGCCAACAAGATGGAACAGCACCTACCACATGTTTGAAAGAATGGCTGAGCAGAAGGAGGCAGTCTGAGTGTCACTGGCCTCATTAAAAACGGCCACTGACTACGGAAGACTGTGAAACCATTGAAGAGATGCTCAGGGTGCTTGCTCCTTTTGACCAAGCCACAACTGAACTGTCTGAGGAAAAAAGAGTCTCTGGGTCAAAGGCAGGGCTTTCAAGTTTTCAAGTTTGCTTGGAGTGAGATTCGGGCGGGGCAGGGGCCGGGCCGTGTGCGCGGGGGAGGGTTTCTTTCATTTTTTTTTTTGGGGGGGGGGGGGGGGGGGCTGGTCCCTTGCAGTATTCCATCGCCATAAACTAGCTAAAGAACAATTGTTTTATTTATACCAAAATCACAAATCTTCACTTTTACACTAAATTCTGCTATATTTTAAAATAAATTGTTTTAGGTATGCAAAGTCTTAACAAACAAAATTTTTTTATGAGTGTTGTTGTAAGTGTTTGTGGCAGATTTTGATGCTTGATGACTGATATTGGGGGCTCCCATTTAAAGCACTGTGGCTCAATGTCAGCCATTTTCACAGTCATGATGGATGACAGAGTTCCATTCAGAGCCAACGTGTTCCTGGTCTTGGTTTTATTAAGCCCCACCATGGAAAAAACCCTTTCTGCATCAGCATTTCAGTGTGGCAGAACCAGTTTGGCAATTGTAGATAGCCTTGGGAACCTGCTCATACCAGTCACCTTTGAAAAGAATTAACCACGGAAGCCTAATTACACTCCTACATATTTTTCATTTTTCATTAAGTTGCTCATGTCAAAGGGTGTGTGCTGAATATTTAGGCCTACTACTCCAACGAACACTTTAATCGGCAGGTATTGGTCTTTTACAAAGAGTAGGAAAACTATAGTAACTAACAAAAGATTCAAATAAATGAAGATATGACCTGCTGATGATCCTGACGGTTCTCTTCCACCTCCAGCTTGTCTTCAACTTCTGCACGCATTCAGAGCATAATAGGCTATGTCCGCTGTGCATTCATGGGACGCGTGCTTGCAGCTTAAAGCTATTTCAGACCTCACCCGGCAACAAGAAATTCTGTTTTCTGATTGGCTGAGAAATTCTATTTTGTGATTTTCCGATGGGTTGCTAAATCAAGACAGCTGTACCAGAGCTATAGTTCTGAGCTGTACGAGCGCACCTGCCATTGACTCGTTTATAGTATCGGCCATTATAATTTCTGTGCGACGAAGTTGATAATTTCTCAGCGTGAGAAATGGCATGTGTGGCGTGTGAGCGTGTGAACTTGTTGAAATGCGTGTGTCTCACGCTCATTGCGTGAGACTTGAGAGCCCTGGTCAAAGGTTATTCCCATGCTGAAAATGGTCCACGTTGAGCTTCAATGTCAAGCCTCAACGGTGACAAAAACAGCTGCTCAGCAGCTTGCAGAAAATCTGAGAAAGCGGCTAACAGAATGCATCTCTAACATGGAATCACTCAGTGTGATGACACCGGCAACACTTTTGGATCCTAGGTTCAAAACAAATGGATTTGTCAGCTCACTGAAGGCAACTGAAGCTGTCAAAAGACTGAAGTTGGAGTGTGCTGACCAAATGAGGAGCCAAGAGCTCTTCACATGGATCAGAACCCAGTTCAGGTATGAAAACACATTTCTTTCTGTTTATTTGTATATTTCTGTGGCACTTTGTCATGTGATAATATGCTTATGATTATTATTATTATTTTTTTTTTTAGGGCACAATCTCTGGGAAACATTCGACATGGAGGTTGAGGAGAACAAGAGGACCTCTAACGCGACAGCTGATTCGATACTAGAAGTCCAACGCTACCTGGCAGAAAGCAACATACCAAGAAAACAAGACCCATTACAATATTGGAAGAACAACAATAAAACTTATCCACACCTTCATGAACTTGCACTTAAATGTCTCTGCTCACCATGTTCATCTGTGCCATGTGAGAGAGTATTTTCTAAGGCGGGGGAACTGGTGTCAAAGAGGAGAAATCGCCTTGGAGCAAAGACACTTCAAAAACTGTTGCTCCTCAACCAAAATGCATAAACAAATCACTTCTTTTCTCATGTATTTTATTTCATGTGATTGAACAGTTAAGTTAACAAAAATGTCTACATAAGTCACAAATTGTAACTCTGAATTGTAACTCAAATTTGCTATATTTTACATACCAACTCAGTTTAGCATTTACACAAACAAGGAATTTCTTTACCTGCAATGATTTTCTAACAACTACAGGGGGCACTGTTGGGTGACCAGCGCAGTATCAATACAGTGCCGACACAGTTTGTGTAGTGTGTCAATACACTCCTTGAGGTATCATCATCCCTTCACTACTAAACTAAAAATTGCCGCCTGATTTCAAAAGGATCACATGGGCCAAACCCTCCACTTAAATATCCTGAATTTCTTCTTTGCTTCTTCCAAGAGTCTGTTTACCCTAAGTGCTCCCCCTGCTGGGCCCCAAGCTGCTATTGCTTCTTCTAATCCAAATCCACTGACTGGATCTTACTGCTTCATCTGACACTTCTTTCAGTATTTTCCTCACATTCTGTCCACTTACACCCAGCTCCCTCAACAATGAGACAACAGACTTTGCAACAAATCCTCTACATCCTACTTCCACTGGACATATCCTAACTTTCCATCCTCGCTGCTCTGCTTCTGCCCCCAACTCCACATATCTAAGCTTTTTCCTTTCATATGCTTCTACTACTAATTCCTCCCAAGGAACAGTCAGCTCTATGAAATAGACTCTCATTCTACTCCTAGACCACAAAACTATATCAGGCCTTAAATTAAATTTAAAATCAGGAACATCTTCATCAGTCCTGTACAACCAGGCCAGAAACACGCTGACAATGGAGGTGAAAGCAGCCAAGAGGAGCTACGCTGAAAAGATTAAAAACAGCCTTTCAGCCAACGATCCAGCGTCAGTGTGGAGAGGCCTGCAGTCCATCACCAACTACAGGAAACCATCCCCAAACACTGCAGCGAATCATCAACTGGCTGACGAGCTGAATGTGTTCTACTGCAGGTTTGACACATTCACACCTCTCCACCTCCCCCCCCCATTGACATCACCTGCCACTCTGCCACCTCTCCCCTCTGACCCCCCACCAGCACTCACGATCTGTGAAGAGGATGTTCTGTCAGTCTTTCACAGACAAAAGATCAGGAAGGCACCCGGCCCAGACGGTGTGTCACCTTCCTGCCTGAAGGTCTGCGCTGACCAACTGGCCCCCATCTTCACCCGGATCTTCAACAGATCCCTGGAGCTGTGCGAAGTCCCCTCATGCTTCAAACTCTCCACAATAATCCCGGTCCCCAAGAAACCCACCATCACAGGACTGAACGACTACAGGCCTGTTGCCCTCACATCTGTAGTCATGAAGTCCTTCGAGAGACTGGTGTTGGGGTACCTGAAGGACATTACAGACCCCCTGCTGGACCCCCTGCAGTTCGCCTACCGAGCGAACAGGTCAGCGGATGATGCCGTTAACATGGGACTGCACTATATCCTGCAACACCTCGACTCTGCAGGGACGTGCGCCAGGATCCTGTTTGTCGACTTCAGTTCGGCGTTCAACACCATCGTCCCAGCCATCCTCCGCAACAAACTCACCCAGCTCACTGTGCCCTCCTCCACCTGTCAGTGGATTACAAACTTCCTGACTGACAGGAAGCAGCAGGTGAGGCTGAGGAGCATCACATCCAGCACCCGGACCATCAGCACAGGTGCCCCCCAGGGGTGTGTACTCTCCCCACTGCTCTTCTCCCTTTACACCAACGACTGCACCTCAAGAGACCCGTCTGTTAAACTCCTGAAGTTTGCAGATGACACAACAGTCATCGGCCTCATCCGGGACGGTGATGAGTCTGCATACAGACGGGAGGTTGAACGGCTGGTCTGCTGGTGTGGTCAGAACAATCTGGAGCTGAACACGCTAAAAACAGTGGAGATGACAGTGGACTTTAGGAGAAGCCCCCCCACTCTGCCACCCATCACCATCACCAACAACGCAGTGTCTGCTGTGGAATCCTTCAGGTTTCTGGGCCCCACAATCTCTCAGGACCTGAAGTGGGAGACCAACACAGTCACTACCATCAAAAAGGCACAGCAGAGGTTGTACTTCCTGCGGCAGCTCAGGAAGCTCAACCTACCTAAGGAGCTGCTGATCCAGTTTTACACCGCCATTGTTCAGTCTGTTCTCTGTTCATCCATCACCGTTTGGTTCGGATCAACCACCAAACAGGAAAAAAACAGACTGCAACGGACAATAAGGTCTGCAGAGAAGATTATTGGTGTCAGCCTGCCCTCCATCCAGGATCTGTACCTGTCCAGAGTCAGGAAACGGGCAGGTTACATCTCTGCAGACCCATCACACCCTGGACACAAACTGTTTAAACTCCTCCCTTCTGCAAGGCGCTACAGAACTCTGTACGCCAAAACAACAAGACACAGGAACAGTTTCTTCCCTCAGGCTGTCTCTGTGTTAAACAGCTAAAACCGGACTTCAGTGTTTCATCCTTGCACCATGCACCAATTTGCACTTCTGATTTAATCTTGTTCTATGTCTATTTTTTTGTCTATTTTTTTTGTAATTGTTGCACTAAAGAGAGTGAGGTGTAACCGGAGTCAAATTCCTCGTGTGTGTCCACATACCTGGCAATAAAAAGCGATTCTGATTCTGATTCTGATTCTGATCTTGTCTCAGAGTGATGCAGAAAAACTAGTCCATGCATTTGTTACTTCAAGATTGGACTACTGTAATTCTTTATTATTGGGCTGTACCACATATTCTCTGAAAAGCCTTCAGTTGATCCAAAATGCTGCAGCCAGAGTTCTGATGAGAACTAACAGGAGAGATCATATATCTCCAGTTTTAGCTTCTCTTCATTGGCTCCCTGTTAAATTCAGAATAGAATTTAAGATTCTTCTCCTCACATATAAAGCTCTTAATGACCGAGCTCCATCATATCTTAAAGATCTCATTGTAAGATATTTTCCTAACAGAGCGCTTCGTTCCCAAACTGCAGGTTTACTTGAGGTTCCCAGAGTTTCTAAAAGTAGAATGGGAGGCAGAGCCTTCAGTCATCAGGCCCCTCTCTTGTGGAATAAGCTGCCAGTAAATGTCCGGGAAGCAGACACCCTTTCCACTTTTAAGACCAGGCTTAAAACTTTCCTTTTTGATAAAGCTTATAGTTAGGGATGGCTCAGGTGATCCTGAAACATCCCATAGTTAAGCTGCTATAGGCCTAGACTGCTGGGGGAGCTCATCTGTCACACCTTTACTCACTTTACTCTCTTTTTCCCCTGTTCAGTTTCTCAAATGACCCCCCCCCTTCTGTCTTTTCAAACCCCAGCTGGTCGAGGCGGATGGCCACCCTTCCTGAGTCTGGTTCTGCCAGAGGTTTCTTCCTGTTAAAAGGGAGTCGTTTCTCTCCACAGTCGCCTCAGGCACGCTCAGGACGGGAGATTGGACCGAAAACAAAGTTTCAGTGCAATCTGTTGGTTTCCTTAGCTAGGAAACTGTTTTTGAATTGGCTCTATATGAACGAATTGGATTATTTTATAAATAGTTATGATTACAATTAATTGAATTCCAATTGGCTTGAATTGGACTTTATTATCTAAGTGCCTTGAGATGACATTTGTTGTATTTGGCGCTATATAGATAAAAATTAATTGAATTGAATTGAATAGTAACAAAGTGCCTAAAGATCCAATCTAAAATGGCTTCTTTGCTATGGCTCTTAAATTTTTTTTGGAAACTGGAATAAAAGAAGGAGTTCTGACTGTAATATACTCTTAACTCTTATCTGTAACATCACATCATGGAATGGTAACTTATGGAGTCCATGAAGCTCAAGTGCTGCTGTCATTAAAGCAAATACTGAGATTCTGACATTCAGGACATTTCAAATCAAACCTTTTGCGTTAAATTTGAAAGACAGACAAACAATAGTTCCCTCTAAGAGGAAGCTAGTGAAATAAGCTAATAATAAGTCGCCCTTCTATATGTCCAGCGCTGTTGTTTTGGCCTTCTTAACAGAGAGGCCAAGGCAACAAACTGAGTGCCACATGTTCTTGAAAGGGAAATGAGCAGATTACTGCAGGGCTCTGATTTGAGTTCAGCAAGCAGACTCTCAATCCAATAATAATTGCTGTGAGAGGCTGCTCAGGCATTGACCAGCTTTCTGTTAAGTTTAAACACACATTAATCAGCTGATTTTGTAGGGAGACCAGGGCCTTGACATTCCTCGAACCACATATTGTTTAGGATCAGAATGAACTCTGTCTAGAGTTCAATGACGAAGATGTAGTAGCAATCTCAGACAGCAGGTGCCAGATAGAGATTGGGATTGGGCCATATACACACAAAATGATATCAAGAGGTATAAGAAGATCTCACAAACTAAGGTCATTGGGAATTTCTGTGCATGGTGCCATGTACATGTCTCTGTGTCTTTCTGATCAATAAATTCCCCATAAGAGGCTGCAAAGGTGAGCCTGACTACTCTTTTCTCCACAACATAATGGTGACCTCGACTTCGTGAATTTGACTTTTGGAACCCTGCTGAGTGAGTCCTTTATGCCCCTGCAGCTGAGATAAGTCATGAAAGCCGGCCGGCAAGTATGTTTTTTTCTAACTATTTAAAGCGGCAGATATTTGCTGTAGAGGTTCATAAAAAAATAAAAACAAACCAGGAACATAAAACAAAAAAAACAAACGGACATGACAATTTCTTGAACATCTGTTGAGTTTTACTAAGGTTTTTCTGGGTTGCTGTATTTGATCTGTTCTTATTTGGTTTGTCTTTATGGCTTGCGCTGTAGGTTGAAGGTTTTTTTGGGGGTTCCTGTATAAGAAAATGATTTTTAGGAAAATATTTTTTATTAGCATTCTACTAAAATTCAGAAAATGAAATTTAAGTGAACTTTAGAATTGATCTAAATTCATAGGAATAGATGAATATTATGATAACTATGATAAATAGATACATGGAAACACAGACACACACAAAAAAACACAATTACTGCACACTACTGATACATATGCTATTACACGAAGGACTTGGAAGAAATAAAAGAGAATGAATAAACTTACAATACACATTTTCATTTCTACATAAATGCTCTTTGATGGTGTGGTTAGCCTTGTTCAGTTTAATTTTTGTTGAATTTAGTTGAAGATGTCTTGTTTTTGTTAACAACCTAGTTAGGCCTGTTTCTAGTTTATGTTGCTGGTTTGGGTTTTATTGCATTGGGGCCCTTGAATGCTCTAATACTTTTCTATTCTGTGACTGCAAATGTCATTGTTACAATCATATTTTTATGTTATCATGTTGTTGTAGTGTCTCAGGTTTCTACAACATAATAATTAAGCTTTTATTTAACTGTATTTCTCCCTGTCTCCAGCCTGTGAGATTGTATTTTGGCCCTTCCTTAATGTGTTACAAGAGTGTTAAAAAACGCCATTTTGAGTTGAAGAATAGGGTGTAGTTCAGTTGTTATCTTATGCTTACCAGATTACAGATTGGCAGGAGTTAATAAGACCCTGTGAGGCAGGCTTAGTGGTGTGTCCATATTTCATTGGTCAGAATTTACAGAGCTTTGACGTGCATGGTTATCTCATTTAGATTGGTAAAAGGTCATTGTGCATAGATCCTATTGAAAGCATCTGGGCAGGGCAAGAGTTAGGGCAATGCCCTTAGCTTGACAAAATATTATCAAAACAGGTTGAGCATTAACCTAGCTCTCAATTAGAATAAGCTGGCATTTATTAGTACCAGCAATAAAGATAATATTAATCTAGTTTTAAATTAGCAGTAAGTTAGCAAGTATTAGCATTAGCAATAAAGCTAATATTAACCTAACTCCAAACTAGCAATAACAGTAACAATGAGCTAAATTAACCTAGCAATAAATTAGCATTGGCTTCAGCGTAGCCTAGAGCATAGGCCTCTTAAGCTAGTACACTGAAAAGTTCTAGGGCGAATTGATTATTGGAGAATTTGAAAAAAAAAAAGAAATAAAAAGGTTCATGTCTTTGTTTAAACATATTTTCCATGAAAACTGTGGGCCTGACAGAGAGGAGAAAAGGTTAGATAAGTTTAGAAGATTAGTCAGAAAATGTCTTTGGAAGAAGAGTTGTGGATATGATCCCAAATTTCCTTGACAGGAATTAATTATCTTTAATCATCGTCAACTTTGAAGTCACTAATAACAGACCTACATAAAAGAAAAAGAAAATATCAACATAGTTTGAAGCTTGGCCTGAGAGCAAAGTTTCTAACTAAAGATCAGCTGAGCAGCATCACAGTAAATAATGAATTGCAAAGCCTAAAAGCTCCAAACGTTTTTTCAGATGATAGATAACCTCCAAACCATCATGCTTCTCCATAATGTTCCCAATTTAAGTTTGTTAGTTGTTCTCTTTGTCATAAGTGCTCTCACCCTAAGATTATCTCATCTCAACTCTGCTTACTTCTTCTCTCATTCAGCCCTGAGAATGAGGACAGTCCAAACAATACGTTTATGTGCATGTACTTTAAAAGTACCAGAGTTACATATAGTTATTTAGTAGATGAGTAATAGAAGTTCAATTTTTTTTACTTTTTTACTTTCATTTTAAAATGTATTTGATTGGGAGAAATACCAAAGCAGATGGATAAACTGAAAACAGCTTTTCAATGCAAGTATCACAGTGAAGAAATAATAAGCAATAAAATGACCAAAATAAATCTAGTTAAGAACACAATGTTTAAAACTAGACATTAGCACAAGTTTGTTGTTGAATTAAGATTTAACAGCTCTCCTAAAGAGTTAACGTAAGCAGAGGATTTTTTTATTTATTTATTTTTTTGGGCTTTTTATGCCTTTTTTTTAATGATAGGACAGTTGGAGAGAGACAGGAAGCAGGGGGCAGAGAGATGGGGAAGACATGCAGCAAAGGGCCGCTCGGAGCGGGACTCGAACCGGGGCCAGCTGCAGTGAGGACTATAGCCTCTGTACATGGGGCGGCTGCTTAACCCACTATACCCACCACGTAAAAACACATTTAAACTCAAATTGGAAAACTGTTTAAAGAAAAGATGTCTTATGAACTGAGACTTCATAATTACATCCTGAAGCGGGTCTGAAACCAGACAGTCAAACCGATATATGTGAAATATCAGGATTTAACAGCAAGATCAGACAGTCAGATGTCAGACAGTTTCTTATCCCTTAAAGCAGTAAAGGTTAGCCTTTATTGTTTTAGAGATAATTTTAACATGACTTAAAACTTTAGCTGATCTAAGTATTTCTCCTCTGTTTCTTGCTCAGTGAGATCGCCTTTCATTCTAACATTCAGGTACAGATGATTTTTAATCACCAAGTTAAGCTGATATAGTTTCTAAATTTGAGGTTAGCTCTTTTGCAACAACATCACAAGTTTTACCAGAAACATAAGCAGAAAATGTTGAATTTAACTTATGGTTAAATAATATTAAGGTGCCCATCTGATATTCTGGACGGTGTGCCCATCATGCCAAGATGATGGTGGAACAATAACATAATCTTCATCAACATGTGCCCAAAAGGGTGGATGGCGAAGCTAAGCGCTCCACTCCAACTGAATGAAAAGCTGATTTGAAGAGTTCCTTCCACCAAGTAGCCACCAATCTTTTAACAATCTACAGCCTCCAACCACTGTCAAGAAATATGTCTGAATTATCTCCTGAATTTTTCTAAAAGAAGATAAAAGATGGTAAATACCCCTTCATGGAAGTGAAGTGCTCATAACCCCTCCTTCTGAGTTAGTTCCTGATCAGACTGCTGAACTAATGTTCAGCCAGAAAAAGACAAGTGCAGCCAGCAGTGACAGGAATGGACCAGAAGAGACTGAGCTGCACTACGCAATCTACGCACATGATTATCATAAAACAATTTGACTTAAAAGAAATGGTCAGTTATTACACTTCATTGTATTATTGCTCATCATCATTTCACCACAGGGTCATATGTTCATATTCACATGTCATGGTTAAATGTTGTGTATTGTTTAGTGTTTGTGACGTTCCTCAATGTTCTGAGTGTTGTTCATGTGAATTGTTTAGTGTTTGTGACGTTCCTCAATGTTCTGAGTGTTGTTTGGTTGTTTATTGTCTATTGTTTATGTTTTTATTTTCAAAAAAACCTTTTGTTTAATGATTTGGTTCATTCCTCTTTCAGTTAACATTTTTGCTTAATCATTTTAAGTTGATTAATTCACATGTTGTGGATACCTGTTCACAACATGTGTGTGTTGTGCATGTGTGATTGGAGATCACTTGGGGGAATTTATACCTCCCCAGGCAGATTTTTAATTCATGATCACATGTCTGCAGGGTCTGTGTAAAATACAACGTTTCAAAGGAGTAATTTCTGGAAAGAGAGAAGAAAGCAGCAGTTTTTAATTGGGATTTAGAGAAGTGATAGCACACTTCTCACCAAGTGGTCACCAGTAATCCCCTTATGGCCTCAAACAACGGACTCGACTCTATACATGTCCTGTTGGATCTCAGTGCTACATTTGAAACGATCGACCAGAACTTTTTATCACAGAATCTTTAACTATGTTATTGGGATTAAATTAACTGCATTAGGCTGGTTTAAGTCATATTTATCTGATAAATTCCAGTTTATTCATGTGAACAATGAGCTTTCCTTCCACACCAAAATAAAAAAATTCTAAATTCTAAATAAAATTCACATGAAATCTGCACTGTATCTTTTAACTTATCTTGACTGTTGCTTGTTTTTAAATTCATTTAAATGATTTTATTTGTTTCTCTTTATATTCTTTTATGTATTTTTTTTTTAATGCTTCTTCCACTCCCTGCTGCAATGCTTTTATTTTATGTAAAGCACTTTGAATTGTTTGTACATGAAATGTGCTATACAAATAAATTTGATTTGATTTGATTTGATTTGATTTGATTTGATTTGATTTGATTTGATTTGATTTGATTTGATTTGATTTGACCAGTAAGTCATGGAGTTCCACAGGCTGTACATGGAGCAATCCTTTTCCCTTTGCTTCCATTTGACAACATTAGGCAGAGAGGCACATACTTCCATTGTATTACTGATTAAACTCAAATTTATTCACGAAGCCAGTTAAACTCAGACAGACTACAGGCAGTTGTTAAATTTTTATCATATCACCCCAGAAACAAGCTATCTGACGATGTAGTTACACTCGGTGATATTGTCTTACTACTGTGAGGAACTTGGAGTTCATTTTTGCTGAGAATTATTTTTAAACTCACATTTAAAATAAGATTCTTGGACCGCATTCGTTCACCTGCATTATATTGTAAGAATGAGGAACATCTCATCTCAGAGTGATGCAAGAAAACTAGACCATGCATTTGTAACTTTTAGGCTTGGCTTTTGTAATATTTCATTACAAGGATGTACAAGCAGCTCCCTGAAAAGTCTCAAGCAGTCAGGCAGGTTATGCAAAGAAATTGAGTATAGACAAATGAGTATTAATGTGGACTTACGTTGATTGTGATCGATTTTGTCCACTTTTCGACCAGCTAAAGTTAAGTTACGATGTCAGTGTGCCACAAAACATCAAAATTATTGAATCAGTTCAGTAGTTGTTTGAAAGGTGGCAATGGCAGTAAAGGTAACTCTAAAAAGTCATTTAGCACCATTACACAGCCTCTACCAAATATAACGTGCATGTTCCCAATAGAAAGCTTTCAGGACATTGCAGTCATTCTAGTTTTATGTCTAATCATAAATTATTTTATAACTTTAATGCACTTCCACAAGTACTTAGCAGACCCCCCAGGAGCAGTGGCTCTGCTCAAAGGTCCCTGATAGTTTAACACCTCTGTTGATCATGTTCTTTGGGAGGTAGATGTGTGTGGGATTATGTCTCCCTTCTTTTTGAGCACAAACCGTTAGTGGGTGTGGCATGAAAAGAGGCACATAACCTGAAGAGGAAATTTTCTGTTACAAACAGTGAGAGAAATGAGTGTAAGCTGAAATCTTTCAGGGCGCTAAAGGATAGTGTACAGGGTGCACCCTGCCTCTCAGCCAGTAGCAGCTGGGATAGGCTCCAGCCTCCCCATGAGCATGAATTAGATAAAGTATGTGTAGAAAGTGACATGGCTTTTTGCCATTTTTTATTTAATCTGGCTAACAGGACAGAAACAAAGACATCAGAAAGCTGTCGACAGTCTGACCTCGATCGTCTGATCCATCTGCAGTCTCAGCCTCGATAAAGTCTGATGGGATTCTTTGTTTTCTGGCCTGTTTTGGCAGTGGTTCCTACCCTGAAGTGAGGCAGGCTGCCGGGATAACTGGTTGACCTCACCAATGATTCCCTCCTGTTTATCTATCAGCATTTCTCATCCAGCACTCGCAAAAAAACTGAGTTTCAATGTTTCCTGTGTGGTTCAATGGAGCACAGAAACAATAACTTTATCCAGTGAAAATGAGTTCTGGTGGAGTCTAACACACAACAACCTTGATATTTACAGTTTTGTTGCTGGTTGCATAAATATGTACATGATTAGGTTGCACGTGTTCACAGTGGAAGTTAAAGCAATCGTGCAACAGTTATACAAGTTGATCATAAAATTTCTCTTCTTTGGGTGATTGTTTTGTCAAAGAATTTTTCTGTGAGGAGTTTATTCACTTGTTGGTGCATTGCATATTTATTACTTGTGTATTTTATTTTAGGGGGTTGCACAGTGGTTTGGTGGTTAGCACCGTCACCTCACAGCACAGGTTCAAATCCCAGCTGGGAATATCTGCTATATCAGGATATCTGCTTTCTGTGTGGTGTTTGCATGTGTATCCGTGGGTTCTCTCCAGGTAAGGCAAGGCAAGTTTATTTGTATAGCACAAATTAACAACAAGGCGATTCAAAGTGCTTTACAGATACATTAAAACAGTAGAAATAAAAAGCATGATTTAAAAAAAAAAAAAAAAAAAAAGAAATAAGAACAATAGATAAAAATCAGTAGTTAAAATGAGATTAAGTTTTGAAACTCAAGCTTCAGATTTGGAGCTTTATTCAAATGCAGCTGAAAATAGGTGTGTCTTCAACCTGGACTTAAATACACTGTGTTTCAGCTGATCTGAGGCTTTCTGGGTGTGGGAACTTAGCTGCAGCTTCTCGTACAAACGAA
Source organism: Odontesthes bonariensis (assembly GCF_027942865.1). NCBI lineage: Eukaryota > Metazoa > Chordata > Actinopteri > Atheriniformes > Atherinopsidae > Odontesthes > Odontesthes bonariensis. The sequence continues at coordinate 26,490,639 of NC_134527.1, forward strand.
GCAGTACTTCTCAGTGTCTTTTTAGGTTTTTTACTGATCCAAATAAAAGACTATCACAGGACAAATAAAATAACGACAAACAGTCAACTCGAGATATATACGTTGTTTTTCCTCACTGCTATATTTCTCGTTCTAAATTCGAACCTTCACCTGTTCTCAACTGACATACAAAACAAAGAAACGCCCCCTTGTAGTCCAAACATGCAACACCACATACAAGAACAAATCAATCAGGTCTAGAAACAACCGTTCTTTCAATACTATCCATACAATATCCAAACTAAATCCGAATGTGAACAATAATGATTAAAGATACAACACTGGGAGTTTGTTCCAGACATGTGGAGCATAGAAGCTGAATGCAGCTTCTCTGTGTCTGGTTCTGACTCTGGGAACTGATAAAAGACCGGATCCAGATGACCTGAGGGGTCTAGAAGGTTCATACTGGGTCAGGAGGTCACTGATGTTTTTTGGTCCTAGACTATTCAGAGCTTTATAGACCAGCATCAGAATTTTAAAGTCTATCCTCTGATGGACAGGCAGCCAGTGTAAAGACCTCAGAGCTGGACTGATGTGGTCCATTTTTTTGGTCTTAGTGAGGACTTGAGCAGCAGAGTTCTGAATGAGCTGCAGTTGTCTAACTGACTTTTTAGGTAGACCTGTAAAGATGCTGTTACAGTAATCAAGCCTACTCAAGATGAATGCATAGACTAGTTTTTCCAGGTCCTGTTGAGACATCAGATCTTTTAACCTTGATATATTCTTAAGGTGATAGTAGGCTGACTTTGTTATTGCCTTAATGTGTTTTTTCCAAATTTAGGTCTGAGTCCATCACTACACCCAGATTTCTGGCCTGGTTGGTAATTTCTAGGTGTATAGATTGAAGCTTGTGGTGACCTGTCATCGTTTCACTTTGGCTCCAAAGACAATTACCTCAGTTTTGTTTTTGTATAGCTGGAGAAAGTTGTGACACATCCAGTCATTAATCTCCTCAATGCATTTACCAAGAGTCTGTGCAGGGCCTCGGTCTCCTGGTGACATTGTAATGTATATTGCGTATACTGCGTGTCATCTGCATAGCTATGGTAGTTTATTTTGTTGTTTTTTATAATCTGTGCCAGTGGGAGCATGTAGATGTTAAACAGAAGAGGTCCCAGGATGGAACCTTGGGGAACTCCACATGTGATTGTTGTCTGCTCAGATGTAAAGTTACCTATTGACACAAAGTACTTCCTGTTCTCTAAGTATGTTTTGAACCAGTTTAGTACAGTTCTGGAAAGACCCGCCCAGTTCTCCAGTCGTTTGAGTAACATATTGTGGTCAACTGTATCAAATGCAACACTGAGATCTAGTAAAACTAAGACTGACATTTTTCCATTGCTGTATTCAGACATATGTCATTAAACACTTTGGTCAGAGCAGTCTCAGTGCTGTGGTGCTGTCTGAAACCTGACTGGAAGGTGTCATAGCAGTTATTTTGTTTCAAAAAGTAATTAAGCTGTTGAGAAACCGCTTTTTCAATGATCTTACTTAAAAATGGGAGATTTGAGATAGGCCTGTAGTTGTTCATTTGTGTCTTGTCAAGATTGTCCTTTTTCAGCAGAGGTTTGATTACAGCTGTTTTTAGTGGCACTCTGTACTCAGGTACTCTGACTTCCTCCCACCGTCCAAAAACATGCATGTCAGGTTATCTGGTGACTCTAAATTTGTCTCTAGGAGTGAGTGTGAGTGTGAGTGTGAATGGTTGTGTGTCTCTGTGTGGCCCAGAGATGGACTGGTGACCTGTCCAGGTGTACCCTGCCTCTCGCCCAATGACAGCTGGACCATAAAATTGGATTAAGCAGGTATAGAAAATAGATGGATGGATTTTGTTCTAGTGTTTAGTCCCTTTTGTGAGACTCTGTTTTCTGTCTTATCAGGATTTAGATTCTGTTTCGGTTTCTGTCCCTAGTTTGGCTTCACGTATTTCTTTTTTTTTTTGTTGATTTTTTTTTTTTTTTTAAGCTTGTATTCCTTCTGTTTCCTGTTTAGTTTTTAGTCATTTTCTAAGTTATTCTGTATAGTTTCCCATACTAACCAGTAGTTGTCCCCATTTCTCTTGGTTTGGGTTCCTCAGCTCTCCAACACACCTGTCTGTCAATAATTGGTCTCAGCTGCTGTCACTTTTCTCATCAGTCCCTTTAGTTTAAAAACTTCATGGATTATTTCAGTCTTTGTCAAAAACTTGCTGCTGTCATCATACTGGTTGCTCCTGGGCAGCTGGTTCCTGGTGTTTGTCTGGTTATTTTAGGCTTTTGGTTTTTGGTTTTTGCCTTCATTTAGTTTATGGTTATCCAGCCTGGCTGCACTTTTAGTTTCAGTTTTAAATAAAACCTCCAGTTAGTTTTCAACTGAAAGTGCACTTGAGTCCTCAACAAATTCCACAACAGTAATCCTGAATTGCACACACTCCCCAGTTCTTGTTTCAAATCTAGAGCTGAAAGCAGAGGAAGCAAAGAAACAGAATTTCAAAATGTCAAGACTCTGCTGCATCACCTAACCATTTATTTTTCTTTTTTTTTTTTTAAGCTAAATCAGCACCGTGACTGAGGATATCTGCTTTGAGTTTGCAGACTACCATCCTTAGTCTCAGAGAGCTGAGGTCCTATGTAGAACTTTCTAGGATTTAATTCTGACTATTTGCCAGGTTGGGCTCCAGCACATTACAGGAGATGTGAGCACAGGCTGAGCAAAGAGGCAAGTTGGTATGTTTTTGTGTGGTTACTAACATAGCTGACCTGTCACTGCTTGCAATGCATGAAAAGTTACTAAAACTGGGAGGTGCGTGACCAGCTGAAACAACACCAAAGCAGCAGATGCACCAGGGACATTGTTGTCAGTTTTGATGCATTCATCGCTAATACACAAGGTGACAACAGCCTCTTTTTCCATGCGTTGAATCTTGATTTTTTTGTATGAGTTAACACACTCATACAGTGTATTAAATCATTTCAGAGCTCAACAGTGTCTGTGTCTAATTAGAGTTAATGATACACTCAGTTTTGGACACAACCTCCTCATTCCTGCCCACAGGCTTTCATAACCCAGCCTCCATCAGTTAACTAAATCAGCCTCCAGATGTCTGTGTAAACACAGATTTTCTGCATCGTTTTTATTAGTTTGCTGAATGGTTATTGGTCCACGTCCTGCTGGAGTGCACATGAGGAGTGTTTTAATTTGGCTACAGCTCCAACTGTAGTATGCTACATTTATATAAAACAACACTCTCTGTGTTTAGCTCGGCGTTTCTCGGCTAGTGGGTTTCTCCAGGGGCCCGTTGCACAAAACTAAGATAAGGGATTAAGCCGGGATATGTTGGCTATCCTGGCTCAACTTATCCGGGATCCAGTTGCACAAAAGTGGGATAGAGGGAAGTGGGATATGTTCAGACCTAAGTTACCATGGAGATTTATTCTGTGAAGCTAGCCTGCTCCAGACCAGGCTAAATTCCAGGATCTATTTAATCTCATTCCTTATCTCAGTCAGCGGTCGCCACAAATGGAAACCGATATTTATTCCACAGCCTAGAACATATTGTTAAAACATTTAATTATACCCACTATCATTATTGAAACATTTGTGATCATTAATTGCAATCATTTTAGATAACTGATGATTTTAGATGAACTTGCAATCATTAGATAATTTAGTTTCCCACAGACTACACATAAAGTACATCACCATATAAATATAAATACACATTAGAGAGTACCATGATGTTCCTTTATTGAACAAGGATGAATCAAAGCAAGTAAACCATCAGCTCCTTTAAAAACTGAAGTCACACAGTGCTCTACAAGACAAAAAGCACAGAATTAAAGCATACAGTTTGAGACAAACTGTTTGTAAAAATGGGCTATACAAATAAAATTGCCTTGCCTATACAGCACAAAAACCTAACAAAAAATATTCTGCCATTGCAGGCCCAACTTAAAGCAACATGCATATTAATTAAAATAATTGAACACATATTGTCTCTGACCAGCCGACCACAGTCATCATCCGGGAAGATGGCAGGAATGTCCCAGTCTATAGCCCCTTTCACACTGCCGAATAACCCGCGTTTAATTCGCGAATTTAGCGTGTCCGCTGTTGTGTTCACACTGCCGACCCGGGCTGCCGCGTCAACTCGACTCGCCTTTCGACCCGCGTCGGACCCTAGTCTTTTTGCCGAGCCGAGTTTGATGTGAACGCAATCGACGCGGGTCGGACATGGGCGTGACGTGGGCGTGACGTGAGGAGTTTAAAAGACAGAATGGACAGCTGATTCAGAACAACAGCGACAGGTGAGGACAGGTTTCCCTCTGTTTTAGCCTACATCAAGTTCGAGACATTTTTGAAGATGGCCAACTGGGGAGACAAGGAGGTCCGCGAGCTCCTCAGCCTCCGAGCAGAGGACGTTATTTACCGCCACATGTCGGGGACGGTGAAGGATGGACCTCTGCTGGAAGGGCTGGCGAGAAAGATGGGAGAGCGCGGTTTCCCACGCAGCAAGATGCACCGTAAAGTAACATCTCCATGAACTGCATATACAATTGCAAAAACAAGTTCTCAAAGTGTCCCGCCATCGTTTGTTTGAAAATTTTGATGCAGACAGGTGTATTTAACCCTACCTCCGACGCATGGCTTGTGCCTTCGTCATTGTACACGCCCAGCATTTTATGTGTTTCGTGTGACGCTCTGCCACTAGGCAACTCCCCCTGAACTCGGCTTCAGGCGACACGGGTCACCAACACGCCAAGCGTTCACATTGCTCGACGCGGGTCGAAGGTGCAATTTGGACCCGCTAAGGTAGCGGGTCGCAGTGTGAAAGGGGCTTATGAGAGCTGGCACTCTGGGGGCCCTCTCCTTTCTCAGGCAGGCCACATTGTGGAGGACAGCACAGGCCACAATGATATCACATGCCCTGTCTGGGCTGACTCTCAGGTGGTTCAGACACTGAAAGCGTGCCTTCAGTAGGCCAAATGTCATTTCTATCCGGGCCCTTGTTCTGGCATGGGCATGGTTGTATGCCAGTTGTGCCTCCAGAGGGTCTGCAAATGGAGTGAGCAGAAAAGGCTGGCAGGCATACCCTCTGTCACCCAGCAATACACCCAGGAATTCACCTGTGAATACAAAATGTTACCATCACAACGTCATAAGTAGTGACATTCTTAACACAGCCATGATGTTAAAAGTGATTATCAATAGAGGTTCTGTGGCTCACCTTGTGATAGGCGCCGATAGATCTCTGAGTTCCGAAACACTCGGGAGTCGTGGACCGAGCTGGGCCACTTTGCCACAACATTACTGATCTAGTCAGCATTGTAGACCATCTGAAATGATAAGATGTTAAACCAATTAATGCACAGTACAGGCAATGTGTGGGCAGGCACATTCTTAATAAAAAGTACACTTGTTAAGTATTTGTCAGGGGACTTACCATTCTGCAGGATGTTCTTATATTTTACTTTGCTTGCTGCCATGTCCGTTTTGGCCCAGTCATGTTAAATCTACACACACAAAAACACACGCACACATACAATGAAACAGTGGAGGAGCATGGAGTTACATTTAGATAGTTTCACGTAGTTTACGTAGGGTTAGGGTACATCTTGACTTGCTTGTTCTAAAAGGTCAGTTTCCATCATTTAAAATTAAATTAATTCTTTATTAATTCAATTAATATGCAATTTCTCAGTATATCATTTTGTTTTAATTTCTCCTATCATCATTTCTCATTTTTATTACAGCTGAAAGTGCTCTATAAATAAATAATATGACAGATAATCAAAGTTTTGTTGTCATTGGGTGGCTAGAATTTGAAACACTCAATTTTCCTTCTTTTAACACGTTAAACTTTTGTTAAAAAAAGTATCTGTTTCAATATTGACAAAATCACCTTTGGTTTTAGTTGGTGAAGTGAAGTGAAGTGAAGTGAAATTTATTTATAGCATCGGATTGGTATCGGATCGGAATTAAATTAGTGGTGCACATCACTACCACAGAGGTGGTAAATAAAGACCGTTTTAGGCATAGACATATAAAGTTTAAATCTTTATAATGTCTATAATTTTAGTGGTTAAAATCAGAGCGGCTCAGCTGCTCAGGTTGTGTCGCTTAGTGATGACGTCACAAACGACGCCTGTTGTGGCGCTGAGTTCAGTTGTTGTCACAAAGACCAAAAACTAAAATTTCTCCAGAGAAATCCGCTACAGGAGCGACGTGGTGAAGCTTCAGGTAGGAGGGGAAACCCCAGTGATGTTCTCCAAGGTGTAAACAAGCCGTTCTCCCCCTGTTGTCTCACGTGCTAGTGTCTGTGTTTACAAACAGCTCGTGCCTCTGAGAGGTTAGCTAGTTAGCCTGATTACAGTCTGTTCGGTCTCGTAAACCAGTAGGTTTCTGGGTCTTTGGATTCTAACGGTTCAGAACTTTCTGTTTTCTTCTCAGATTGTTTGGAGGAGAAGCAGCTTCGGAAACAAGTTTGAAATAACTTTTAAACATTTAGCTTTTAAACAGAAGAGACTTTGGAGGTAGAAAACATACATTCACCACAACTTTAGATGGTTTTAAACGACCTAACGACATGCTTTCAAAACGTCACAAACAAGACACACTTAAAATTGTTAGAAATCAGTGGTCTTAAGTTCTCCAGGCTCGTCAAAGGATGAACCAGTTTTGTGTCTACACATAATAGACAACTTTGCAAAGAAGCCATTTTAAATTGGATCTTTAGGCACTTTGTTACTAGCAGCCTGTCACAAAGACACATCATTTGTTCCCATTTCTTTAGTTGCATCTATGACTAACACCAAAGATAACACAGTTTGACAGACAGAAAATAGGATTTTTGCAGCAACAAGGTGATTCCCATAGAGCTATTATATTAGCTGAAAATTTGGCATATCTGAGCATGGTGTGCAGTGTGTCCTTAAAACGTTTGAGTAAACTGGACAAGTGGATGACAAAAGAAGAAGTGTCAGGCCTAAAGAACTACAGCAGATGAACAGGATCTGAAAGTGATGTCCTTAAGAAAAAGGAAAAAATCCAGCAAAGACCTGACACAGGACCTGGGAGATAGATAGATGGATAGATAGATAGAGACTTTATTAATCCCGGGGGAAATTCAAATGCATCTGGACCTTCAGTTGATCCATCTACTGTTGGCCCAAGCCTCATCAGAAATGGTCCCCATGGAAGGGTGGCTGTCAAGAAGCCATTCTTAGAAACGGGGACAAAAGACTGAGCTATGCCAAATGACACAAGAAGTGGACTGAAAATCAGTGGCAACAGGTCTTATGGACGGATGAAATTCCCCAGAGTCTATTTGGTTTTAATAGCTTAAATTATGGAAAGTTGTCACAGTATGTGCCACAAAATGCACTAAAGACAATATAAAAGAAAATCTGAAGTGTTGTAATTTTAAAAAAAATAGCTTTTTATTAACAAAAAAACCTGGAAGAAGAAGTCCAGTTTCCTTTTTTCCAATCTATGATGACTACCGTGAACTGGCTGACTGAGAATCTACACCAACAAACAGTTTGAAATGACTTGAACAGAGAAAATTACATTATGTGATTGTTTTATGTAGCAAATAATGAAATGGCAGTTGGAGACTGTTTGGAGCTGTAGCAATACACTTGATTTAGTCTGTTTTTCCTGAACATTTTCTGGTCCCAGATACTTTAATTGTTCCATTTTGCTTTGTCCTGAAACTGAAACAAATTGAATATCTTAGATTTTTTTTTTTTTTGGCCATTGATTGGACAAAACAGAACATTTGATGATCTTGGGTAACATCTTTTGTGTTTAAAAGTTCGTTGTGCCCTAATATTAACCTAAAACGATTAGGTATTTGTTGCGTGAAATATGTGCAGACCTCTGGAGGAATGAGGGTGATTGGTAAAGACTGGTTTTCCTCTGAGTCCTTTGGTCATGTAATGACCAAAATGAGCAGAACTGTTGTAAATGATTAGTCCAGCGTCATGCAACTGTGTCATCACAGCTCTGTAAACACTGTAATGCTCTAATACAAAGCCTCTCATTATGTGCAAGTACAGGCTGAGCAGAGAAACTCGTCCCTCAGTTAGCTGGACGCTAATGACCGACCTGTGCAGCATGCAGCCAGACGCATGTCTCAGCAGAGCGCCACAGCAGCCAGAACTGAAGCTACATCCGTCCAACACCTGCTTCACAAGCAAATATTTGCACGGCCTGAGAAATGAGGTGCTGCAAAGTGTAATTTTGTAATATTTAAACTCTGTTTTTTGCAGCAGGATGTTTTAGAGCTGCTGCTGTATGTTTGGAACAGGCTGCAGCAAGAGATTATCTCTGTAATCAATTATTCTATCGACTAGTCCACCGATTAATCGAGTAATTGGATAAGAAACAACGTTTTGCTATTGTGCTAAGTACAGTATTTTCTCTTTTCCTTTTCTTTGAAATGCTCCCAAACTTTTGACAATTTTCCTCTTTTTCTCTGATTTAGCTCCTTGTTGTTTTCTCTGGTTTCCTCCATCAAATCAAGCTGCTACAAATGTGTGTATGTTGTGTGACAGTAATAACTGTCCGTGTGAAACAGGGCGACAACTGAGCCGAACGTGTTGATGGGAGTTAAACAAATCATCGAAGCTGATCATTTCCATAGATTTTTTGGAATAAGAGTTGAGGAATCGTTTCTTCTTTTTTTGGTATGTTTTCAGTTGTTCCCCATCTTTGCTGTGCGCTGTCCACTCAGTTTTGTCTGAATCTTAACAGACTCCTCTGTTTTCCTTTTTTATTTCATCTGGTTCAGGACAATAGTATTTTCATCTGTCCCAAAAACGCTTGTGTTACATCTATGCCGAGCCATACGAGTCATAAGCTTACCCAAAAAATACACCACCTTCTCAACTGGCAACAAGGAAGATTTGGGCTGAAGTGTGGGCAGTTTGTCTTTTGGCAAAGATCATCTTTATGGAGGAACATTCAAACTTAATAACTGTTCAAGCATGGACATAACGTAGTGGCGTAGACTGAAACAAGATTCCTGTCTAAAATACGTATAATCAAATCAGACAGTTTTACATAATGGAACATAAAAAAAAACATGTTAAAAATGTTCAAACTGAGACATTTTTACTAATTCATGGAAAATATGAGCTCATTTTGTATTTGATGCAACAGGTCTTAAAAAAAGTTGGATCTGGGGCAACAAATGGCTGGAAAAGGTAAGTAGAAATAAAAGGAAACTGCTGGAGGAACAAGTTGCAACTAATCGAGGCAATTGGCAACATGTCAGTACCATGATTGGGTATTAAAAAGAGCTCCGTAGAGAGGCAGAGTCTCTGAGGCTCAACAATCTGAAAATAACTGTCTATAAATTGTGGAAGAGATTCAGAATAATGTCCCTCAGACTTTGAATCTTTTCAAGGTATAATGTTCTGTAGATGATGGAATATTCAGAGAATATGGAGACATATCTGTGACCTTCAGGCCCTAAGGCAGCTCTGCATTAAAAACAGACTTGATTCTGTCCTGAAAATCACTTTATGGGCACAGGAATGCTTCCAGAAATCATTGTCTGTGAACACAGCTCATCGTAACATCCACAAATGCAGGTTAAAGCTCTATCATGCAGAGAAGAGGATGGTAATCATACAAGCTTGAATAAGGACAACTGGACTTCTTCTTGGATCTTAAAGACATTTCACCTCTCGTCCGAAAAGCTTCTTCAGTTCTGAACTAGATGTTGGGACATATCAGCTTATAAGCAGAGAGGGTTTGCTTGTTATCAGCTCAATGATTTACAATAAAAACAAAAAGTTTAACCTCTCAAATATTCTTGATATTCAATGTAAAAGCTGAGATGCAAAAGGTTTTTTTGGACAGTTTTGAGTTTTGCACAAAACGCTCAATAAGCCACACATGTTCAAAGGGCTCCTCTTCAGTTTGGATGTGAACACCTTCAAATATAAGCTGTGAGGCTGCATTTCTTATAATTGTAACTTGAATGTTAGGGTAATCTGTTTTATGAAAACTGAATGTTTACTCTACAGAGAAGTTAAATTACCTGTATGTGGTCGAAGTGAGTGAAAAGACATAGAGGGCCTGCTGTGGAACTGTTTAAGAAGCGTTTGAATAATTTATTGCTTCTCCACTCTGCAGTCTTCTGAATCAACAGGCAGGCATTGTTTTTCCTCTTGTGGGGGCGTTTCTGCTTCTCCTGGCCAAGCCTTATGGGGTCTCTGGTTTACAGATCTGCTCCCCCTTTGGCTCCTCAGTAGTCCCTCTGCTCTCGCTGTAAAAGAATAACTCTGCCCCCTGCAAACACTGCTGCTCAGATGAATGTCAGAGTAGCTGCTGTAAAATCGGATCCTGCTGGATCCAGGCAGCAGAGAGCTGGAACAGGCAGGAAATCTGGGGTCACATCACATCATCAGTAACTAAAACGGTCATCTCACAATGAGCTGTTTCACTGGTTTTGGGTTAAATTGGAAGAAATAAGCTCATTACAGTCTATAAGAACCTCATGGCCTTTGATTTTAGGCCTACTGGGATTTACACGCAAATTTGAACCTCAGAGTAGTTTCTATGCATTAAAGTTGCAATTTTGTGCTGATTAACTATATTAGACTGCTTTTGCTCTGTTTATGTAGATAATTTGAAGATCTATATGCTGATCATTTAAAATATCAAGCTGACCGTATTGTACTAAACATAGAAGCAATGTTGCCAATTTCAGTTCAGCTGAGATGCATTAGTGCCTCTATAACTGGAAACCTGCACATCTGGAAAGGCTCCATCAATGCTGAAAGGTATAGGTTTTAGAGTAACATCTGCTCCCATCCAGACGACGTCTTCTTCAGGGAAGGCCTTGAATATTTCAGCAAGACAAAGTCAAACCACATCCTGCATCTATTCCAACAGCCTGTCTTCGTAGTAGAAGAGTCCAGCTCTAATTTAAGTTAAAGAAAGCATTACCTAAAGGTCCCATGTCATGCTTTTCCATGTTTTCTTGGTTTCCCACAGTGTCATATTTTGGCTGCTGAGTTTTGAAGGTAACATATGTCCTTTTTTTTTTACAATTTGACACAATTTTCTTAGGCCTTATTGAGATGTAAATTGTACGTACGTTACCTGTCATCAACACCTGGACATCTGCTGTGTAATTTAATGCAGTAACACAGACATAATGAAGCTATTCCTGCAGTCACACCAAAAACACTCCAGCTCTATATATAGATATAGATAGTTACTCCATTGATCCCAAAGGGAAATAGTTTAACAGTGTAGCTGTAAGTTAGCAGCAGATGCTAGTAAACAATGCTTTCTTATCAACAGTAATGGACCAAGCAGGAGATGTACACAGTGTAACTCGTTACACAGTGTACCATTTTCTGCGTTTAAACATTTTGTATATTTGTAGAAACATGCCGATCATTGTAATGTTAACACACTGCGGCGTTCAATGTAGCAACGAGAGTGAGGAGAGGATCGGTGTTGTGTTGAAAACACACCATATCCACACAGCTGCAGGTTGTCTGAGTTACAGAATGTAACCGTTCAACTAGAAAGCTTCAGTTAACAAAGTAATGTGGTAACAATAATGTTCATCTTTCAGAAAATAACAGCAATAACTCCTTAGAAGTTGGTGTGCGTCATCTTCTTTAGCTAAGCAGTTAGCATTAGCTACTGCTAAAGGAAAAAAATCAATAAATAAACCATGAGGAAATTTTTCTCAGATACATCTATTTCCCTGCTCTGAAGTTCAGGCTCAGAGAATTGGAACTGATCCCTCTTTGTGGCTCAGTTTCTTCAGTCCAGCATTGAATTGGAACAAGTTGTTAAAACAGTCGGATGAAAAGTGGTTACTGCACATACACAGTCTTTAACTAACTCTGCTGGAACATTACCCTCAAATATAGTTTATTCACTGGGCTATTAGGCTCTGAAGCTGCTGGTAGATGGAAGATGCATGCTCCTCAGTACAGCTGACAACAGAACATTTCCACCAGAAGCTGGCTTCATCCGTCTTGCAGTGGGGATGTGAGTGGGTGGGGCTTAGCAGAGGAGGTGGAGTCAATTTATGGAGTGACTTTTGAAATGGAAAATCAGAACGGCTCGTTAAATGAGGAACTTTCAAACAAAGGAGAACTAAATAAATACCAGGGTTGTGTTTTGGGGGAATTTTACACCTGCTGGTGATTTCAGACGCCCTGATAAATGCTCCCAGGGACAAGATGAAGGGATTTTTACATAATATGTTACCTTTTAATAAAAAATTCAAAATAGCAGTTATGTGCTTATCTTAAGAAAGAAATGCGCTCATAATGCTTTGTGGGAACTATGTCCAGTGTTTCATATCTCGATTAGGAAATTCAGCTTCTTGTTGTTGTGCAGTTTGTTGCTGAATGTATTAAAAGCACAACACTGGAATTACAGTTATTTTTCCACAATTTGTTCCCTTTGAAAGCATTCAAAGAGAAGCTCTTAACATCTGTACTTATGTGAAAGTAATTCTATTCAGTCATGTCTGATGCCTCAGTGGAAGGGGTGATTGTCACACCGTGGTGAGGTTAAGTTGGGTTTTTGTCTCGTTTCATGTATTGTTTCGTCATTTCCTGTTTTATTTTGAAAGACTAACTTCCCTCTCGTTCCAGGTCACTTGCCCTTCCTCTCGTGTTCCAGTCTGATTGTGGTATGAATGATTCCACCTGTTTCCCATTACCCCTGTGTGCTTAAGAGTCTGCGTCTCCCCCTGTCTTGTGCCAGTGTGTTGTATCTGTCTCCGTATAGTGCATCATCCTAGCGTTTTTGCCAAGCCCGTTTCCCAAGCCCGTTTCCGAGTTTCCAGTGGTATTTATCCTCGTAAGAGTGATTTTGTTTTTCCCAGAGTAAGTTTTGATAATATAGAACCTGTAAGAGTTACAGAGTTAATTTTGCTTATAGCCTTTTTGTTTTCCCTCCTGGGTGGAGTGGCCTTTTTGTTTGTAAAACTTTCACAGCATATTTCCTCCGATTTCTAGGAGAGGCTCTTTTTGTTTTCCTCCTCAGTAGGAGTGACATTTAGTTTAAAAGTAAAGTTTCATGGTCTTTTGTTTTCTCCTCCGCTAGTGGAGTGATTTTGAGTTTTGATAATTTTTATAGATATACTTCTCCACTTTTGGAAAGTATATTCTTAGATTAATATTTCATAGCCCATTTAGCTTCTCTCACGAGGAACTGGTTGATCTGCTGCCCTCCAATAAAAGTCTTGGAATTAAACCTCCTGCATCTGCGTCCTCCATTCTCTGGGCATGACAGTGATGGTGTATTTCTCTGCTTGTGTTGTCCCTCATTTTACTGTTCATGATGTTTTTCTGGTTACAACATTTAAGGAATCGATCTCATGTTGTGGGAGGTTGATCTCTTGCTTTGTTCTGTTTTTGTAAGTATAAGGGTTTTAAATGACTCGGTGTTATCGCACTAAAATTGATTCCACAGACATTTTGCAGCTCAGCTACATGATCACCTTCAGCAGATAAACTGAAGAGGAGTCCCAGACTAAGTTGATAGTTTTATCCCATGTTTTGTGTCTTCGTGGATGGCAGCCAATGCTGGATCCTGAGCACCCACTTCCACCTGCTGATTTTCTCTCAGCGATTTGTTCTGGATCAATTGGCTCTCTGGTACTTTTTTTATTTTATTTAAAAAAATATATTTTTATGCCTTTAATAGACAGGACAGTTGGAGAGAGACAGGAAGCAGGGGGCAGAGAGAGGGGGAAGACACGCAGCAAAGGGCTGTCCGGTGCGGGACTCGAACCGGGGCCAGCTGCAGCGAGGACTGTAGCCTCTGTACATGGGGTGCCTGCTTAACCCACTACGCCACCGACCACCCCTCTCTCTGGTACTTTTAACATGTGTGTTCTGTGTCTCTGACAGGAATGCACACGTCTGTGCGTGAAATCAACACTTCTTCTGAGTCTGACTCCTCCTACTTCCTCCGTGTGGACTGGGAGGGGCGGAGCCTAGGCTCAGGCTTCCAGATGCTGCTGACTGATGGACAGGATGCGTGGAGAGGAGAAGGTAAAAAAATCTTCCCTAGTGTGACCTCTGGACACTTTTTACATGACAGATTTATGCTCATCTGCTGCCTCATCTATGCGACCTAACTCATTTTTCTAACTTCACCTGCTTTGGAGAGTAAAATCATGGACCCTTTGAGCTGCTCTGCAGAAGATTTATGAGGGTCAGCTGTTAGGTCGGGATTCAGGAAGATGCTGGAAGCATCATACAGGCCCTGTAGGTCTTTCAGCTGAACACTGGCTCACGTTAAGCGTCATTGTTGATGAGTTTCATATGTATGTACTGCAACGCCAGCTTCATGTTTGCAAGCTCACACCGATGTAGGGCTGAGCCAACTACTAAAGTTGAACAGCAGCAAGTTAAGTGTTAAAAACCAGCTTTACTACCAGTGAAAAGATCCTGCAAAACAAGACCAGTAAAAATGAATTAAAGCTGTGATCAAAAACATAAATTATTAGATGGATTATTTGGAAATTCCTGGTTGTTTCTGTGTGTGCAGTCAGCCAGGCAGCGGTGAACAGTGAGGCAGAGGAACTGGAGCTGAAGAAGGAGAAGTACATCCACGACCTGCACCAGGCCCTGACCGGAGCAGAAAACTCCCCCTCCTACAGCTTCACACTGACGCCTGATCCACCGCACCACAGCGGCATGGTGAAACTGACGTACGAGAAGATGCAGAAAGAGATCTCAGTGAGTGCTGCTTGTCTGATGAAAATGCTAAAATATGCACACAGCTCATGTGGTGAGAGGGAATGATATCTTTTTGAGTTTACCCAAAAGACACAGAAATTATTTTTGTATTTTTAAACAGAATAAAAGGCTGTAGGCGCCTCTCACATTAAAGTCGCCCAAACCCCCAATGTTTGAAACATTCTTATAGGGCAAGTTACCCTATTTGATGACTTGTGCACACTTTAAAAATGGAACCCCCCACATGCCATGGCAGTAGAATAAAGTCCATCAGCAAGAGTCAGACTACTTCACTTAAGGTGATGTCACAGGTTCTGACCAATAAGGAATGAGCCAGAAGAGGTTAAACTTTCTCTAGGGTTAGATTTAAGTGAAGTTTAACTAGCTGCTCCGGAGTTTGGAATGGAGGTGAAGGGAAGTCGATCGTGGGCCCATTGGACGTGTATGTATTGTAGTCTGCTGCGAGTGATTCAGGAGGCCGTGAGAACGCTTCCCGAAGATGTGCTGTAAGCGGCGCATCTTCTCACTGAAATCTGACCCCAGGGGGTCTATTGCAGTGGGAGCTTCCCTTGTGGTGCGGACTGTGAGGTGATTTGGATGTGCTGGTATTTGCTGAGTGTGTTGGTCTCTTAGCAGAGCTCAGCAACTTGTTTTTGAGTGATATGTGGTGCTGGGGATGGGGAGAGGTTTGGTTTAGGGTTAGAAATATAATCATAAGGTGGGCGGGGAAGGTCAGTAAAGAGGGTTTGAAGGACTTCTGTGTATTCATGAAGTCTGAAAAACTATAAGTGGTCCCATCATTGATCAATAAAGCCAAACAAAATCAAATGATTATCTTTGAATGTTTATATACCTGAATGAGCTTATTCCAGAGCCTGGGGGCAGCGACTGAAAAGACTCGGTCACCCCAGTATTTTGACCTGGGCACTTCCAGCAAAAATTGATTTGTTAACAAATAACTGCTTTACTTCAACACGTCTGTATTGTTGCGGTTTTGTTGTGTGAACGCTGTTTTTCTGTGGTTGGCAACTGAATAATTCCTGCTCAGAGGTCAGATGTGTGAACACACTCCCTTAGGCTTTGGACACAAACCCTGGTTGTCATGGAGATTGTTATGACAGAAAGGAAATGCGAGTCAATCTGTTGCATCAAAGGGGAAGTTGATCGATGCTGCGGTTTAAAAAAAAAAAAAAAAGAAAGAAAGAAAGAAAAACGAAGGTCCGAGTGGTCAGTTTACAGAAGTGTGCAGCGGTGTGTCATCAGGGCTGCGTGAGGGTTTCCTTCCCCTTCTGACATAAAGTTATGAATCATAATGAGAGGCTTCAGTGTGATGGTGTTCATTCCCTCTAATCTGAGCTACAGAACACCACCAGATCCCAGATTAACACCCTCACAGTCCCACACAGGTGTTCTCTGAGCTGGTTAACATACCAGACGTGTGTGTGTTTAACGGGACCTGCAGGAGCAATGTCTTAAAGAGGTAACCGAGTAAGAGGTCAGATATATGAAAAGAGATGACGTATGAAATCATTTCTGGGTTTGACATTCATCTTTATATAAAGCCTATGGTACTGCTGATTAATAGCTTTGTTGCAAAATGTTTATTTCATATTCTGTCCCATCAACTGGATTTAATTTGTTAATATAGATTATTTTTTTCTGCAACACATTTAAAAAAACAGGGAAATTTAGTGCAAGTAGTGAGTAAAAAAACAAACAATTGCTACTGATAATAACGTTATTTCAAACATCTATCTGTCCATTCATCCATCATCTTCCTCTTATCTGAGGTCCAGGAGGGAAACCCAGACATCCCTCATCCCAGCTGCTTCACACTGCTGTGAACTGAATGTCATGGCTTAAAGGAGAGTTATTTCAAACAGGTGATTTTAATCATGTTTTGATCCGAAGGCAGTCTCCATGACAGGCTGAGTCATGGCAAAAATGTTCAGAGGATCTCCAGTTTGTCCACAAATGTGTTTAAAAAACAATGGGCCAGGGGCGGTCGGTGGCGTAGTGGGTTAAGCAGCCGCCCCATGTACAGAGGCTACAGTCCTCGCTGAAGCTGGCCCCGGTTTGACTCCCGCACCGAGCGGCCCTGTGCTGCGTGTCTTTCCCCTCTCTCTGCCCCCTGCTTCCTGTCTCTCTCTCCAACTGTCCTCTCATTAAAGGCATAAAAAGCCCAAAAAAATACTTTGAAAAAAAACAAACAATGGGCCTCATGCAAGAACATTTTCGTATTTTTATTCTAAATATCTCTTACTTTTTTCGTACGAAGGTCTCGTACGAACACGCCACGTCAGATTCAACAAACGCTCTTAACTTTGGAAAAAGTGTGTAAACGACCCGCGTAAATGATGAATGCCACCCGTGCGTATTTAAGTGCACGTGCCCGAGGATAGTAAATTTGCATACTCCACGTCCAACTTTGTACCATATTAGGAGCTGTGCTTCCTCGCTCTTGTGCCAGAAAGTGTTTAGTCATGAGAATGGAATCAAGGCGCAAAAAGAACAACTTTACGGGCTCTGAGATTGAAGTTCTGCTTTCAGAGATCCAAAAAGGAAAATCTGTCATTTTTAGCAGTGTCAGCAGTGGAATTACGGGACCTGCGAAAGCGAAGACATGGGAAGCAATTACGAGTGCTGTTAATTCCGTGTCACCTGTAGTTCGTAATGTCACCGACATAAAGAAGAAATAGTTTGATATGAAAATGGCTTTTAAAAAAAAATAAAAATGTCTCGCCATGAGCAGGCGCTCGATGACTGCAACTAAAGCCGTGCAATCAGTTGTTGCCTCATCATGATGGCACTTTGATGGGGCGGTTAATGAGGGGGGTCTTCTGGCACCAGACCTTCTGGTCTGCCTGGGCTGGTACAGGTGGAGACCCTCGTTCATGGCAATATTAGAGCCCCCCGCTGTATCGAGACGCACCCACCTAGCCTTCAGCTCAGTGCGCTCCACGACAGGGGCACGGGTGCTTTGATGCGTATATGTGTGCAGTCTATTGCTCCGATTATGATTGGCAGTCCAGCCACAGCATGAAAGTCCCTCTTAAATTGTACTTGTTTGACAGCAGTGTATGAGAATTTGATGTACCATGGGTGATAACCTGATGAGAGTTTTGATGACCAAGGGGAGCGCACGACTCAAAGAGGACTGGGACACACCCGATCTGTCTCCAATCTCCCTCCGAAAGGTTCCAGTGGCCAAAAATCCAAGGGTGGTGAGGACCTTGACGTGTGGTGGAATTGGGTTTGATCGGCGTGTTTCTCTCTGGAGTTGCATATTTGCAGCAACACAGTCCTTGGCAATCTAAATCGCAATGTCAGCCATTCGTTTGTCTCCACATGGATATCCGTGGATTACTCCTACCGATGGCTGCTGCCGGTCGTGCCGGAGGCCGTATGCCCATCTCCCTGCCACCGACCCGTGAGGATCCGCAGATGGGGCCGCGCACTGGAGAATCTCTGACCCGTTAACCGGGCCTCCCAACAGATGGATCGGCGTTTCATTCGCATGGCTCTCATCAACACCAGATCCGTCGCAAATAAGACTTTTATCCTAAATTACTTTTTTACTTCCCATTCCTTGGATTTCCTCCTGTTGACTGAAACCAGGTGAAAACCGTGCGTTCTCTGAGCTCCTCCCACCCAGCTGTTCTTTCTTCAGCTCCCCGAGAGTGTCGGGGCAAGGAGGGGGACTTGCAGTAGTGTTCAATGACAATTTTAAATGACGGCTTCTTCCCACAGGTACATACTCCTCGTTTGAACTGAAATTGTTTGCGGTGGAGTTCGCGAGTCCTGTGCTGTTTGCAGTTGTCTATCGCCCTCCGAAATATAATAAGGGCTTTATTCAGGAGTTCTCTGAGTTTCTGGCTGACATTCTCCCAAAATATGACAAGCTCCTGATCTGTGGGGATTTTAATGTTCATGTTTGTTGCCCATCTGACCAATTCGCCACTGACTTCAAAAGCCTGTTGGCAACTTTTAATTTGACTCAATCCGTGGATAAACCAAGGGCATACATTGGACCTTGTTATTTCTTTTGGACTCAGTTTCCCTTTTAGAGGTTTCTGAGAAGACAATCTCAGATCATCTCCCTATCGTTTTTGAAGTCAGCAAACCCCTTGCTCCATCCCGTCAACGGCGTATCATCACTTCCTCCACGACCGATGAATTTACTGCTAATGCTTTCAATGACTCACAGTTTTTTCCCTTGAACGGCTTTGCATCCCCTCTCTGTCCTGATTATTTTCTTTCCTTCTTCCATTCCACCTGTGCTTGGATTCTGGACTCTATTGCCCCTTTTTAGGCAAAAATCTGCCAAGCCAAGAACGGACCCCTGGTTGAACGACACTACCCGCGCCATCGGGCAACGTTGCAGGCAGGCCAAACGCAGATTGAAGAAGGACAAACTGCATGTGTCTCTAGAAATGTTAAGGGATTGTCTCGCTGATTATCAGAGAGCCGTACGTGAAGCAAAATCTCAGTATCTCTCTAATATTATTTCTAGCAGCAGTCATTGTCCCAAGGTGTTATTTGATACAATTAACGCTGTGGTTAACCCATGCACTTCTTCTGTGACTGATGTATCAATAGCCACTTGTGAGAATTTTCTTCATTATTTTGTTGACAAAGTGGATTCTGTCAGAAAAGATGCCAGTAATGTTATTATGAGTGGAAATAAGGATCTACCTGTTGCCCCACCTCATTCTGCTGCATTTGATCAGTTTGAGCTGGTTTCTGTCTCTTCTCTGTGACGTAGTGAAATCTCTGAAACCTACAACCTGGATATTGTCCCTGCCAAAGTTTTGAAAGTGGTTTTTAATACTGTGGGGCCCAGTCTCCTGGTTTTTATTAACTCCTGTCTGAGATTAGCCTAATCGTGACCCCCTCAGTGTTTAGGAGGATTGCTTTTAATACCCAGTAATATAATGGCACTTTTATCTTATTTTGTCTTAATCGATTTTGTTATATTTTATTGCTTTCACTGTTCTTTTATTGTTTTTATTTGTTTTTACTTATTCTTCTCTTTATTTATTACCTGCTGTAAAGCACTTTGGTACACCGTAAGGATTGTCTGTAAAGGGCTGTATAAATAAAGTAAATTTACATTTACATTAAGAGTCGTGGTAGAATAACTACAGCCAGTAGATGTATTCAGAGGGGTTGGAAAAAACTTCTTCCAGGTTTCATGTACAAGGTTGTTGTAGTGTTATTCCTGTTGCTCAGAGAAGACCGTTATCACAGCCCTTTTTGTTTTATTTTTCTGGAACACTGCTTAAGATTATTGTTAAGGGTAACACCCTAAAAAATTAAGGCAGCAGATTTAGAAAATGTGTAGCTGCTCACATTTCACCCAAAATGAAACTCACCAGCAGTTAGTTTCTGTGAACATGTGAGTCAGACATGGCTTTGAGACCGTAGTGTCTCCATAAGAAACACGAACCCCCGCATCAACACTGTCTGTGCAGCCAGCCAACCGGCTTCAAACCCGTCAATATCAGGTCTGACCGGGATCTCCACAACCCTGACGTGAGCACTCGGGTGACAACAAAAGGTCGAGTTTAACCACAGACTGAATGATGCAACCTCTGGAAGTGTTTCAGCAGCTCAGAAGGGGTATTTCCATTTCAAGCAGTATTTCACTCAAAGCTTATTTACTTAACATTTCCAGACGGTGGTGAAGTAATAACTGGCAAATCTGAAACACTGAGAAGAAACACAGAAGGTGGGAAGAGCTGACTGGGTTCTCTGTCAGTGACCTCCGGAGGATTCACAATCGTAAATAAGCCGTGAAAACTAAATCTCACTGAAATCTGAAAGAATCTGAAATTGGACACTAAGAACCCATTAATCATGACATGACATCCTGTCTTTGAAGTTGATTTGTAAGCAGAAAAATGGGCAGCTCCAAGTATTTGACGACTTTAACAAGGACTGAGTTGTCATGGCGAGTTGGTTGGGTCCCAGCATCTCCACAGCTGCAACTGATGTTCCCAGCCTACAGTGGTCAGGACCTTCCTAGAGTAATCCAAGGAAGGAAAATCAGTGAATGAGCGCCGGGATCATGGGTGATTGAGGCTCCATATTGATCCATATTGGGAGCCAAGGCCGACCTGTGTTGTCTGATCAAATTGAAGAGCTTCAATAGCTCAGTTTGCTGGAAAAGTTGATGGTATTTCTGAAAACGTTCATCATATTGTGTTGCATAGGGGGGATTCAGGGTTCCCATGCTGACCCATGTTCATTGCTGAATGGACATCGTCAGAAAAACTGTGAAAGGAGATGTAGAGTTTCTCAAGTACTGAAGCAAGGGGCAACAGATATAAAGAAAAGAGCGTTGAGCCTTTTCTCTTCACAGGTGAGTGGGGCCCCTTCAGAAGAATAACCTCACAGGTGGACTGAAACTGTCGGAGTGTAGAACCTTTTACTCCAAACACAGAAGTCGACTTGGACTCTAAATTCTCTGGATCTTTGTATAATCGAGCATCTGTGAGATGTGCAGGACCGACTTGACTGCACAGCACAACGTACAGGACTTAACAGACCTGCTACTGACAGCTTGGTGCCGGAGCCACAGCAGAAGCTTCATAGGTCTAAAGGAGTCCACACCTGGTGGCAAATGGATGACCTACTCAATAGGTCATCCATTTGGTGGCTTATCGGTGTATTATTTATTAATGTTTTCTTACTTTAGATTTTATACCTTAAAGGGATAGTTCGCCTCTTTTGACATGAAGCTGTATGACATCCCATATTAGCAATATCATTTATTAAATTTGACTTACCCCCTGCTGCGTCCTGGAACCCGAGTTCCAGCCTCGTTTTGGCGTTGACAAAGGTTGTCCGGCTAGTTGGCTGGGGCCACAAAAACAAAGCGTTTTGCTTCTTAAAACAATATGCGTTCAAAAGAGTAATACATTTGCATCACAAAATCGTTCATCCAGAAAAAGTCAGACCTCACAATCGCTTGGCGCTATTTTCTTTCTACCTTCGTATCACTACGGGCTGTGTAGAAGACCGTGCAGACCGAGCAGTCCCCTGCTTCCGAGCAGCAAACACTGTAACAAGTGCGGCTATCGGCAGGTGGCTGCACGCATTGACGAGGATGGAACTCGGCTCACAGGACGCAGCAGGGGATAAGTCAAATTTAATAAATAATATTGCTAATATGGGATGTCATACAGCTTCATGTCAAAAGAGGCGAACTATCCCTTTAAGTCAAATATGAAATAAAACATAAGAAGTTACAGACCTTTACTCAGTGAGCATTAACTGGGTCTATCTGACTATCCAGCTCCTGGTACAGACCTCAGTTATCTCACCTCTGGCTGCCTGAATCAGATTCAGATCATTAATGCTGCCTACAGAGTAACTTCTTTGGGTTCTCAAGTGAAAACCCGATTTAGATTTGATGCATTTGTTGATTACAAAGAACACCGCTGGTCAAATGTTTTAAAGATGTTGTGTTGGAATGTGTGTGATGCATATTTCATTGGTTATCTCTGACTCAGTCTGCAGGTCCGTAGCTCTGTCTCCTCCGTAAAGCTACGTTATTTATGGAGCTGCTCGCTACAGAGGTCAGCAGGGATGATAAATGTTATGCTCATTGTCTTATCTACGTATTTAAGGAAAAACTTTGTTTCTCTGGAGTCTTTACGTGTCAGTGAAAAGGTCAGAAATACATCATACAACTTTAACCAAGTAATAAAACCTAAACTTAAGAGTTGAAGTCATCAATTAGGGCGTCTGGGAGTCAAAGGACAGAATTAAGTTACTCAAAAAAAAAACCTTGAGGGGTATTAAACACTTTGTAGGCTGATGTAAAAGTAAAAACATTTTCCTTTAATGTGTTTGTAAAGAAGTAAGCTAGTAATATCAAAGTTTTTCTCAGTTGTCTGACCTTAAAGCAGAACTTGGCAGCATCAGTAAACATCCCTTTCTGTTATATTTGCTGAAACTGTCACATTACCCAGACAATAGTAAATTAGACCGTTTCCTCCGGCTTCTCCCTGTAAAGTGTCGGTGTAGATTCTCAGTCATCCAGGTAATCCTAAGAGTTTGAAGAAGGGCAACTGGATGAGTTCTGCTTTGTCCTTGAAGACGTTTCACCTCTCATTCAAAGAGCTTCTTTAGCTTCTTCTGAACTTGTTTTTATGTCAGGGTGGTGTTTCTGGGAGTTTTACACTTGTCTGTGACTTCAGACACCCTAATATATGCTCCCAGGAACAGAAAAAAGTTTTTTTTAATAAACCTTTCCTTAGCAATTTGTTTTCCAGCTGATAACTTTGCTTGTTACTGCGAGCCAACCGCAGTCTTTGGTGTTATACCTCACACGATGTATAGTTCTATCTCATGGTTCTGTCACTGTTGTAGATTTGTTTAAAAGAAAATAAAATGCTCCCAATGTCTGAGTGACTGAATTACTTTGTTTAAACATAAAACCATTGTTTGTATTTTATCACATGTATGAAAAGTTTAGATAATTTCTTTATACTTTTAGACCAGCCAAGCTGAGCGTTTGAAAGGTTTGTTTGGTCTAATCAGCAGTTTACTCATTGATAAAAGATTTAATCTTTCTCCTTTGGTCGTTGGAGTGGGTTAGGGTCAGTGGCCAACACTTTTCTTCTGAAAGCATCTTAAAATATTTAAGTTATCAATTTAGTGGTTTCAGTTACATCTTAGGACATTTTAGACATTTTTATTTAGATTTTATCACAAAGGTTTTTTGGAGGATTTGGCTTAACAAATTCAAACCTTCAAACAAAATTTTAATTATTTTTGGATTAAACGTACCTGATGGCAGATTAATTTTCTGTTTCTTCCAGTTCAGGCTGGGCTGCGTCCCGCTGAAGGCCGTTGCTGATCCGGTGAAGGCAGTGAGGGAGCTGCTGCTTCACGGTCTGCAGCGGGGAGACGCTCTTCAGCAGCAAAACCACAAACTCGAGGAGGAGAACCAAAGGCTGATACAAGAACAGCAACGCATCACTGCAGAGTAAACGCGCACACACACACACACACACACACACACAGAGATGAGTCCAGCTGCTGATGGTAGAAACAGTTTGGAAATGTTTATTGAAAGCATCATATGAACATTTCAGCCCAAACTGTTTAAACCGTACGCCATTTCCAAAAGAAAATATGACTTGACGGGATTAATCTGTCAGATTAGTGTTTCCCGTGTCAAGCTTGTGACTGCTGTGGCAGAATAAGACTTACTGTCTTAGCAGATCCAAGCAAATCCTGCTTGAATCTGCCCTGAAGTGTTTTACAGTTATGAGTTAAAACATGACCCTCTGTCATCGAGCTTTGGGATACAAAAGGTCAAGAAGCTGCATGAGAAGCAGCAAATCACACGTCTATTAAGGCTCCTAAAGTAAAGTGCACAGTGATAATATTTATTCTTTGTCAAACTTTGTAAAACCATTCATTCATGCAGTTTTACTTTCTTGACATACTCCCCATTCCTCTTTTTTTACCCAGTTATTTAATTTTATCAACGGTTGCTATGCGCCGGTCTTATTGGCAGCAAGTCTGTGTAGCTCTAAGTTTTGTTTGTCGTTTATATAATTATATGTAATATTTATTTTTAATCTAAAAAATTTTAGTGACATTTTTTTTTTTTTTTTTTTTGTCATCTGCTTTTTATTTAAATTTCGTTTTTAAGTTTTTATTTTTTGACAATGTGCACTGCTACCAGTAGCGCAATACACAAGAGAGGAACTTTTGGCACTGTCAAGGATTGGACGCGGAATTAAACATCAAATTCAGACCGAGCTAAGAAAGCTGTACCGTGGTTGCAGAGCTGGAGCAAAACTAAAGGGAAAGAGGCACAACAGGAGGTGCAGGCACAAGCCTTTTCTGCTCTCGGTGATTATGGGGAAACACTAACTTGCTACCAGTGGCGGCTGGTGATTCAATTTGTTGGGGGGGCGCAGTTGCGCGTGACGGGTCAAATAGCACCTCACAATCAGAACACAACACACAAATTCTAAAAACCACCTAAACTAGACCATTGTTCAAGTATTAATACAATTAGAGAGATACTTTGGATATTGTTGACCTTAAATAAAGAGTTTTGGGACAGAATAGATAAAGAAATATAGGCTACTGTAATTAGAATAGACCACATGTTACACCATCTAAACACCAGTCAACTAGATAATTGTTAAACTATCAATACAGTTAGAGACAGACATTGGGTTGATCAAAAATGAAGAGTTTTGGGGCAGAATAGATTCAGAAAGTAGGCTACTTTAATGAAAATAGACCATATGTTATACCATAACCACAACATAATAGTAGGGAGGGATGATGGTTCTGAATTTCCTATTCTATTGCAAAATGTACAAATATTCAGGAAAAACAAAGACCACATAAAAGGTAGGTGTGTCTAATGTTTTGAGGACTAATATAGAAGACTGGATCAATTCTGATGTTTTTAAATGTGCTATATAAATAAAGCTGACTTGACTTGACTGCACTGACAAATGGACAACAACTAATTTCTACAACAGAGACTCACCTCTGCAGCAATCCTACTGTCTGTCTTCTTCCCAGAGAGCCCGACGCTTCCTCGGATGCTTGCTTGATGGACGTGATTGATTCGATGAATTGTCCAATCACGTTAAGATTAAAAATATGGAAAACTCTGCCATTGGTCTGGGCGCACAGAGATGCGAACTAGAATCAATTTTTCATGCGCCAATGAAAAGCTGCTTCTGCTTGTTCGCGGTAAAAAAGTTTGCTAGCTCTCATAGACTCCAGTGTTACCGGCGCCCTTAACCTGGAGGAGGGCTTTATATCCAATAGCAAATAGCAAGCCTAGCCTAAAGTCGAAAGCATTTAATGGTTGCTGGCAGTGGCATGTAGCCTACAGCAGAGTCTATCACACCACTGCACGAGTAAAAACGCAATGTACAAATGTATAATTAATTTCATATTTGTTATGGTTGATTCACGGGAGGGGCAGCGCTCTAGCGCCCTCTATTGACCAACCGCCACTGCTTGCTACCAAACAAGTGTGATGAGCTAGAGGCGCTTGTGCGGAACCAACGGCTGTATAAGGAGAGCAGTTTGATCTGTCTGTCTGAGTCCTGGCTAAACTTCACATTCGTACGAGCGGGAAGCGGAAAAGCGGAAGTAGTATCCTGTTTTTTAATCAGAGATGAGTTAACCCCTGCAATGTAACCATTAAGGAGAGGGTATGCTGTCCAGACATTGAACTGCTATCAGTTGGTTTCCGTGCGTTCTATGTGCCCAGAGAGTTTTCACACATGGTTGTCATTGTTGTTTACATTCCACCGAGGGTGGCACATACAATGGTGTGTGACGTTATCTATGATGCCGTTGCCAGGATACAGACCCAGCATCCTGAGGCATTCATTCCAATCACAGGGGATTTCAACCACGACTGTCCAACACGTGGAGAAAGGACATTAGATCTGTTCTATGCTAACGTGAAGGAGGCTTACAGGGCAGTGTCTCTTCCACCACTGGGTAGATCTGATCACAACATGGTCTATCTACAACCCACATACAGACCTTGTGTACAAAGACTTCCTGTTACTACCAGATCTTTCAGGAAGTGGTCACCAGAGGCGAGTGATGTATTGAGAGACTGCTTTGATGTCACAGACTGGGCTGTGCTGCTGGAGGAAGAAAAAATGGACATTGACATGGACAGGAGGGTCAGCACCATCACAGACTACATTAACTTCTGTAGGGACACTGTGATTCCAGTGAGGACTGTAAGGTCCTATCGCCTGTGACATCAAAGACCTGAACCAGAAAAAGAGGGCATTCCAGAATGGGGATGGAGAAAGGCGGAGGGATGTACAACAGGAGCATAAAACGACACTACGTCGAACTAAGGTGGAGTACAAGAAAAAGGTAGAGGGACAGCTGGAGAACAATGACACCAAGGAGGTGTGGAGTGGCATGAGGATCATCACTGGATACAGACTGAAGAACTCTGTCTGTGGAAGGTGATGTGGACAGAGCCAATACTTTCAACCAATATTACAACGGGTTTGATAGTGTGGCTTTTTCCACCTCTGCTGCGGCTCCCTCCACCCCCACCACTACAGCTGCTTCCTCTATACTGCTTCCACTGCCCAGCTGTACTTCCACCTCAATGGCTACCCGCATCGCCAAGCCAAGCTACACCTCCACCTCTGCAGCAGCTTCCACCACCAGACATCCTGAGCCCAGCAACACCTCCACCTCTGCGGCAGCTTCCACCACCAGGCCTACTGAGTCCAACTGCACCTCCGCCTCTGTGGCTGCTCCCATCGACTGCCCTCCTCAGTCCCTCTGCACCCGCACCCCCATCTCTATGATTGACAACATTGGGGCGGCTGTAGCGCAGGAGGAAGAGCAGTTGCCCACCAATCGGAAGGTCAGTGGTTCGA
The DNA here is from genome assembly GCF_027942865.1 of Odontesthes bonariensis. NCBI lineage: Eukaryota > Metazoa > Chordata > Actinopteri > Atheriniformes > Atherinopsidae > Odontesthes > Odontesthes bonariensis. The sequence goes on from NC_134527.1 coordinate 26,517,814, forward strand.
CTCCGGCCTCCCCGGGCTACATGTCGAAGTGTCCTTGGGCAAGACACTGAACCCCCCGATGCATCCATCAGTGTATGAATGATTTGAAAGCACGTAGTGTGTGTATAGACGTAGACGTGCTGTATGAGTGTGTGTGAATGGGTGAATGTGGCATGTAGTTAGAAGTGCTTTGAGTGGTCAGCTAGACTAGAAAAGTGCTATACAAGTACAGTCCATTCACCATAACTCTTGTCGCCATCCCTCTGCTACAACCTCTGTCTCTTAACTGTAGAGCAGGTTGGAGCTCAGCTGAGCTCAGGAGACTTCAGTCAGGGAGGGCTGCAGGCCCAGATGGAGTCTGTCCAAGGCTTCTGAGGGACTGTGCTGGTCAACTAGCAGTCCCTCTTCAGAGGCTCTTCAATATGAGCCATCAGATGGAAAAAGTCCTGGTCCTATGGAAAAATTCTTGTCTCATGCCCGAATTAGGGAAACCGGTAGAAACGAATGGCTACAGACCGGTGGCTTTGACATCTCATATCATGAAGACCTTGGAGAGACTCCTTTTTCGTCGCATGAGATGGCAGGTTGCTGAGGCTTTTTACCCCCTCCAGTTTGCCTACCAGAAACACATAGGAGTGGAAGATGCGATTCTGTACATGCTGCATTGGGCATATGCTTATCTGGATGTGCCTGGTTCATATGTGAGAATCATGTTCTTTGACTTCTCCAGTGTCTTCAACACCATACGACCTCCCATACTGAAAGACATGGTTAGGTATGGGCGTGGCCCCCTCCCTGACATGGATTATAGACTATCTGACTGCCAGACCACACAGTATGTCAGGATGGGGAGATGTGTTTCTGGAACACTGGAATGCAGTACTGGGGCTCCGCAGGGTACTGTTTTGACTCCTTTTCTTTTCAGCCTGTACACATCGGACTTCAGGTACAACTCAGAGTCCTGCCACATACAGAAGTATTCTGATGATACGGCATGTGTGCGCTGTGGACAGGAGAAGGAGTACTGGGACCTTGTGGATTCCTTCAATGGCTGGACCAAAGAGAACTGTCTGCTCCTGAACACTACCAAGACCAAAGAACTTGGGGTGGACTTCAGGACATCTAAAACTCCATGCCAGTCAGTTTGCATTGATATAGGAGAGATGGAGACTGTTCAGACCTGCAAATACCTGGGGGTGGTGCTGGATAATAAACTGGAGTGGTCTGCCAATGTGGAAGCAATGTACAGGAGGGGCCAGAGTTGTCTCTTCTTCCTGAGACGGCTCGGGTCCTTCAATATCTGCTGTGACATGATGTGCATGTTTTATAACACAGTCATTGAGAGTGCACTGTTCTATGCTGTTGTCTGTTGTCTAGAAGGCTGGACCCTCTCAGTGCTGTGATGGAACAACGAATGAGGAGGAAATTATATTCTGTTTTGGAGAACAATAAACATCCTCTCCACAGCATCCTGGCAGGACAGAGGAGCAGCTGCAGTGAGAGGCTCATCTCACTGCGCTGCAGGACTGAGAGGTTCAGAAGGTCCTTTGTCCCCACAGCCTTCAGACTTTTTAACAATGACTGCTGACATGTTTTTCTCAAATTAATTCATTAATTTATATATGAATTTATTATTATTATTATTATTATTATTGTTTTAATATACAATCATTGTAAATATTTTTTTCAAAAAGAAATTTTGAGCTGCTTGAATAATTTTTAATTTCCCCCACTGGTGGATGAATACAGTGTATGGGTCGTTTCCCTGATGACATTACAGCTGTGTCAGACCCAGAAGAGAAGGGGCCCCTGGAACTCACAGTGATGATCATGTACCATCCACACAGTTCACCTCATTTCATCAGGCTTTTTAATCGAAATGAAAAACATTGTGAAGAACTTAAACCTCACAGATCTGGTCTCATTCAGAAAGTGATCAGTCTTATAATGTTTGGGATCTAACACTGACACAACGGGCAGAAATAAAGTGAAAGCAGCAGTCTAATTTAAGAGTCGTTTTTTTTTTTTTTTTTTACTCATCCCTCTTTCTGTGTCCTCCTGGGAGAACTTTGGGCGTTCCCAGGTCAGATGAGATAAGTTACCCCTTCAGCAGACTCTGGGTCAGCCTGGGGACGTCCTCTCAGATTGGTGCGCCTGGAAAACATAAAAAGTCTCCTAGGAGGTGTCCTAATCGCATGCCTGAACCATCTCAACCGTAACCCTAACCTGATTCCACGCGAAGGAGCAGCTCTACTCAAAGTTCCTCCTCTGAACATGAAACTGAAACACAACCTTAAGATTTGGAAAAAAAGTCCAGTTTCTTTCTCTTTAAGCTTCTTAAGAACATAAAATGGATGTTATGTTCACGGTGTAAAATGACTGATATGTGGCGTTTTCTTCGTTTTTGTTTTTTTTCCTCCTTCCCAGTTGTCTTTAAATGCAGAATTCAAAGAGTTGTTTGTTCATTTGTTCACTTTAAAGTTTTATAAGCAACTTAGAAGCCACAGATCTGTAAAATGAAGTCTTGCTGGTGATTGTAATTAATAAGTGTCTTCCACAACCTCTGAGTCGATGGTGAGTGTCTCATATTTAAAGACTTTTAAAGAATGGCTCGTAAAAAAAAATCTGCAGTGAACAGAAAGTTAAACTGATTTGTCCACCAAAATCAACAATTGGTTTATTACTTTTTTAAAGCCGAAAAGTCAAATCTTTGCTGCTTTTAATTACAAAACTGTTTAATAAAATAGCTTTAGTTAGTTTAGTTCAAACTAAACTTTAGTTTAGATGATGAGTCATCAGAATGAAGAAATTATTTCGTTGTTTCGTTTATGTATTAAAGGTGAAACTGTTCTGTGTTGTTTATCTTGTCTGATTAATTGCTCCATAAAAAACCTCTGGACTCCATCCATCACTGATTAGCAGTGGTTGTGTTGCGTTGCTGCTACATGTGTTCGTCTGTTTCAGGATGAAGCTCTACGCCAGCAGTAAAGAGGCCCTGGAGACGAAGCTGTTCTCTCGGTTCGTCCTGGTCATGAACGAGAAGAAGGCAAAGATCCGCAGTCTGCAGGAAACGGTCACAAACCTGCAGGAAACGAGGTGTGCAGCTCGTATTAACCGGGTTTAACTGGTTTACAGGAGTAGACTCAGCATGCTGAGACTGAAACTTATTGAAGCAGAGCCACACAGACATTTTCTGTTGAGTAACAACCAGGAAGAACATGTTGTTGCTGCTCAATAAATGGCACTTTTTTGGCTGCAGACATCTCCGAGTCACCAGCTTTGTTTGAAAGTTTGAGCATCATTTTTAAACTCTTTATATTAAAAATGTGTTCTGTCTTGGTTTATGTTGCAGGAGTTCTGACAGACAGAACAACAATAATCCAGGGAAGTCAGAACAAAGAGCAGGTCGGGACAACGAGGTCGATGTGTATGGTGGCAGCACTGATGACGAGCCAGAGGAAGAGCAGCCGACTCCAGCTTCTAATATACCGTCACGAGGTGAAACATTTAACAGTTCTCCTGAACATACAGGAAGAAGAATGGTTCAAATGAATGAATCCTCCTCTGAAATGTAGAAATTTTTTCACAACTTTGAAAGTATTTACAATAGCAGGCTATTTCTAACTATAGCAGCTCTTATGTGATGAGTTTTAATGTAAAACTGATCAGACTTCTGCTAAAATGTGATAGCAAGATTTTCATAAACAGCTGCAAAGACACAAACATGCACTGTGAGACTGAAATGACATCAAATGAATAAAAATAACCACATACACCCACACACATAATTACCACGAGAAACAAAACAACCACAGAACAACCATGTGATCACAAATGAAATGCAACAATCAACAAAGAGACATAACAACAAAAAAAGTAAAATGGCTGCAAAAACACAGAAAAAAAACTAATCCCAGAATGACCAAAAATGACCCAAAGCAAAACAAAATGGACACGAAACAACCAGAAAAGATGAATAATAAAAGAAAAAGAATCGGTGTCCACACAATTACTTCAAACTAAAATAAAACAATAAAAATATTGTGATTTCACCATAAAAAAACAAGACAAACGATAGACCCAATGTAGAGCTTCAACAAGACAAAATATGACCTCGAGGAGACCAAACAGATGCAAAACAGCCACCAAACAACAACAGATGTACACAAAAGACCACAAAAATGAATAGCGAAGGTGCATGGCACATCGGAGGTGCTGGGCTCAGTGATGTTCTGGGGGAACAAGACACGACATGACATTATAGCATGCACTTTCATCCATTGTAAAAAATTAAAAAAAGGTGTTTCAGAATGCGGTAGTGGTGGCTGTGTGTATACTTGTGATAATAGGTAGCGAAATGACGCACACGTCACTCAAAAGGAACTTCTCTATGGTTAACCAACTACATTGCTTGTAAATACTCGAGTTACAATTTCAAAAACGACAACTCTTTCGCAGCACCTTCACATGCATTGACCGATTATTCCATGTAAATAGCGACTTTTCCCATGTGCGTTTATTGCAGAAAACAACTACACATTGCCACCATGTTAAACTCACACAATACACCAGTTATCACAACCTAAAACGGTTAAAACAGTTAAATTATGGCAAAAAAATAGAGCTACTTATATTTGTGTGGTGCTTTCTTTGCTTCCGCCATTTTTAAAATGACTCGTGTTCTCCCGGTAGTCGCGTTGTTCTCTGGGAAATATTTCATACCCCTTCGAACTGAGTCTGCCTGGCCGAAGCCCTCCGTTTGAAGGGCTACAAAGCCCTTCCCCTTACCCCTACCCCTCGGTCTTAAGGTGAATTGGGACACCCCTACCCCTACACGTGAACGCGCAAAACGGAGGGGAAGGGGTAAGGGGTAGGGCCAAGGGGTGAAATGGGATTGGGCCTAAAACAACTTCCAAGACACACGTTATGACCATAAAGAGACACAAACTGTCTACAAAATATACACAAAACAACTTGGGGACAAAAGAAATAAAACCACAGTGAGACACGAATGACCACAAATTAAATACATGAGACAGAACCACGAAAACCAGAAATCACAAGGGAAACCAAATAATGACCTCAGACACGATCATATACAGAAATAAACAACATAAACCGTTACAAACCAACAACAAACAGCTATTAAAAAGAAATAAACACACAAGTAATATGATAAATAATGACGTGATAGGTTGACGAAATGTTAGCTGCAGAGGGAGTTGTCCATGTTTAATCACTTAAACTGGCAGAAAGTTACAGGTTACAGGTGCTCTGCATTTGCTGACTGATGGAAAACACCTGTTGAGACGTCAGTTTTGAACAGGATTTCACAGGAAAATGTGACAGATTTAGTGAAGCATAACTGTAAATATGATATTTCTGAGAGCCGTTGCCATGGGAGCTGAGTGTGTTTTGCACCATCATTGAGACGCTGTGATTTCATACCCATAAACTCATGACATCTTTGCAGAGTTATGTCATGCAGAGTAATGGGCCTCCGTGAACCAACATCCCAAAACACCTTTAACTACAAACAGCCTTTAATGTTGGCAGTACACTTCATCAGCCTCCAGACGTTCCCTCCCATTCAACCGATGAAGTCCGAGTGCAGGGTACAATTGCCATTTAATAAGACAACGGTTGCTATGCAGAGGACGCTGGCGTTGTTTGTTCGCCGCTTCTCTGTCTGGAAATCTCGTGTGTTTGTACTTTCTGCCGGCCTATTTGCAGACTTCTCGACCGTTACAGTTTCTACTGGTTCTATAGCTTTCACGGTCTGTTTTGGTCACATTTTTCTATCACCTGATTGCAACTTTGATGGAGAGAAACGCTACCGGTCTCTCACCTGTATCCATCAAAATCTGGAGTGGTCTGCCAATATAGAAGCAGTGTACAGGAGGGGCCAGAGCCATCTCTTTTTCCTGAGACGGCTCAGGTCCTTCAATGTCTGTAGTGATATGATATGCATGTTTTATCACACTATCATTGAGAGTGCACTGTTCTATGCTGTTGTTTGCTGGGGGAGTTGCACGATAAACAAAAACTGTAGGCGCCTGGACAAACTGGTAAAAAAGGTCAGTTCTGTTGTAGACAGAAGGCTGGACCCTCTCAGTGCTGTGGTGGAGCAACGGATGAGGAGGAAATTGTATTCTGTTTTGGAGAACAATAAACATCCTCTCCACAGCATCCTGGCAGGACAGAGGAGCAGCTGTAGTGAGAGGCTCATCTCTCTGCGCTGCAGGACTGAGAGGTTCAGAAGGTCCTTTGTTCCCACAGCCATAAGGCTTTTTAACAGTGACTGCTGAGTTCTTCTCAAATTGATTGATTGATTTTTTTTTTTTTTTTTTTTTGATTGCTTTATTTATTTAGTCATTTATTATTATTATTAGTTAGTAGTAGTATATTTATTAGAATTGGTATTATTATTGTTGTTGTTAATATAAAATCATTGTAAATATTTATCATTTTTTTTGAGCTACTTGACTAATTGGAATTTCCCCCATTGGGGGATGAAAAAAGTATTTTTCTATTCTATTCTATTCTATTTTATTCTATCACCCTCCTACACTTGCTACTGTAGCATCTGTAGTATCTCCTGCTAGCTCCTGATAGCCTCAGGACTCCCGGGACTTACTCTTGGCACAGCTTCGTCGCCTGCCACCGGGGTGGCCATTTCTGCTTTCTCTCCCTGCAATTTCCCCTGCCAGCTCGAGTCCATTCGCCCGTCCTCCCGGGATCTTTCCGTCCCACATCCACACCGGGCTGACATTCTCGTCTCTTCACAAGAACTGCCGGGCTAGCAGGCCGGTGGCCCCTCTCGTCATCATTGGACTACTGTTTGCCTGCTGTTGTTATACTGTGGAGTGTTCCGTGGATACTCCTGGGGTACACGTCACCTTTCCTTCCACAGACACCCGGCTCCTGGTCACAAACTAGCACTAGATCCATCCTAGTGCTCCACACCTGGATCATGCCTCCGCTGTACTCCACCTCCGACCTCCACTCGCTCCACAACCATCTGCTCCCGGACTGCATCGACATCCTCAGAGAAATTGGTCTACTTTGCCGTCCTCCACACAGAGTCTCTGGTCAGATATTCAACTACAACTTTTCAACTCCTGACTCTATCCCATCCATCTGGTCCTGCTCATGCACCGCAACTTCCTCTTTATGTCATCACAACAAACGACATGTGCACCTATCAAATCTCCGCCCCCCTTCCTCAGTCATCACAACCTAACATGAAGCAACGTCACCTGAAAATGCCTTTGCTCAACATCTGCTCACTCAACAATAAAAGTCTAATTCTGAATGAATTCATAACTGACAATAACCTGCATTTCCTCTGTATTACTGAAACCTAGCAAAAACCTCTGAACTACTTTTCTCTCAATCAGACCAAACCCACCGTATTCACTTATATGGAAAAGGAGGTGTTGCAGCATTTTACAGAAAGGACATTAAAACAGCCACCATCTCCATCACTGCTGCTTGCTCCTTCGAACATCTCACTTTCAAACTCTCTGGTCCCACTCCTTCGGTCAATGCCATCATCTACCGCCCTCCCAAACCAAACCCCTCCTTTCTCTCTGACTTTTCTGACTTCCTCACCCAGTTATCTGCCATCTCACCTTCCGTTCTTCTTCTGGGAGATTTTAACATTCACATCGACACTGAGTGCAAATCTGCCACTGAATTCCTGAAACTGCTACACTGCTTCAACTTCACTCAACATGTCAACTTTCCCACCCACAGCAGTGGTCACATCCTGGATCTGGTCTTGCTCCACTGGTCTAAACCATACATCACCTTTCCAGCTTCAACCTCAACATCTCCGACCACCTGGCAAACATCATGGACATTGACGTCCCCATTCCCACCGCGGGAAGGATAAACGGACAATATCTTTCAGAAACCTCAAAACCATCTCCCCTTCAGTTCTTTCTGCCTCTCTTGCAAGTAAAATATCTGCCTCCCCCCTCTGCTAACTGGCAATCCCTCTGACCTCACCAAATTCTACAACAAAACAGTTTCCTCCTGTCTCAATCAGCTGGCCCCCGTCAAAACTAAAACTGTCTCATTCACCCACTCTTCCCCCTGGTACACTCCTGAACTACACAAAATTAAATCACGAAAACGACAGCTTGAAAGACTTCACAAGAAAACTGGTTTAACTGTCCACCTACAAGCCTATACAGATTACCTTCAGCAGTGCAAGGATACCCTCAATAATGCCCGGTCCACCTACTACTCTCACCTCATACACTCTGGCTCCACCAACCCCAAGGCTCTGTTTTCTACATTAAATAAACTCCTCAAGCCCAGCGACAATAACTCCAACTCATTCACCACTGATAAATGCAACTCCTTTCTCACATTCTTCCAAACCTGGACCTAAAAAAAAACCTGGACTCAACCCTGTCATCATGTCGAACTTTCGGCCCATCTCCAATCTCCCCTTTATGTCTAAAATACTGGAGCCTACTATCGCCACACAACTCAAAGCAAACCTCTGCTCAAATGACCTGTTCGAACCATTTCTTTCCGTTCCCAACACGGCACTGAAACAGCCCTCCTAAAAGTCACCAATGACATCCTCCTCTCCGCAGACTCCGGCCACCTCACCATCCTCATCCTTGTGGACCTCACTGTAGTTTTCAACACCATCAACCACACCATTGTTCTCTCCCGCCTTGAGTCCTCCCTCAGCATCAATGGCACTGCACTCTCCTGGCTCAAATCATACCTCACATTCCGATAGATAGATAAATTATTGATTTGTGAAGGGATAGATGGATATTAGAATGAACGGTTTTCTTTCTTTCTTTCTTTCTTTCTTTCCTTCTTTCTTTCTTCTTCTTCTTTGCTTTCTTGTTGTATTCTATCTTTTTCTTCTTTCTCTCCCCCCGTCAGTGACATCCAGCAGAATGTGTGTGAGACAAACCTTACAGTGTAAATTTTCCCTCATGTTCACTGCCTCGTATTGCTCACTATTTTAAACACAGACTCATTCTTGCCTCAGAGTCTTCCACTCCAAGCCCATTGGACGACAGCCTGCGTGACATCACAGACGTGGCCCCGTGTCGCAAGCGGCGCTTTCAGCAGGTCAGGGCCCAGGATCCCACCGTGAAAAGACCAAACCCAGAGACTTCACAGGGGAAAAGGTACGAGTGTTTGTGTTGCTGCAGTTTTTTTTTTGTTTTTTTTGGCTTTTTTATGAGTAAAAAGTAGTTCTTCCTAGACATCATGTCTGTGGAGCGATTTGCTGCCTCTGCAGCCTGTAAACTGCTAACTTTTCCTTCAACGTGTCGGGGTGTGACAGCTAAAACTGTCTCAGTCTGTTTAAACGCACTTTACTGTCAGAGTTAGAACACCTCCCTCCATTATTGTGAAACTAAAAGGAAATGGACTTTTTAATTTGCTGGGTCTTCTCCGCTGTTAGAACACTTTCTTTTTCAGCTTTTTTCTTTGTCCCACCTTTTAGTGACCTGTTGCTGCCGTTAAATTCAAGATGAGCCAATATTTTTCATGAAATGGTAAAATGTTTCACTTATTGTGAAAGAAATATTACTTCGTGAGATTTACACATAGTATAATTGTTGTTTTATTCACATTCTTTTACGCAGCATCCCAACCTTTTTTTAACTGGAGTTAATAATAATCTGTTTGCACTTCTCAGAATTTGGCCCCGGTCAGCCCACTGAACAAATAATTAATTAGGAATGGTGTGTTATTATAAAATACACAAAATATCCATCCATCTATTAATCTATTAATCCAGTCCAGGATAACAGGGGCTTGAGCCTATCCCATCCTTCATTGGGGCACACCCTCGACGGGTTGCCAGTTCATGAGAAGGCCACATGGAGACAAACAACCGTGCACACCAGTTGCACACACGACTTGTGTTTATTGTGTTGGACAAATAGTGTCTAATTTCTGTTGAAATGTCACCAGAAGTTCCCCGCTAGCACAAGCACACCATCATATTGTCCTTAATGTGCCTCTACCTATTAGTGCTGTTAATGTGAACTAATATTCTGAGTCACATCAAAGTCCAACCAGAATAAAAGCAGCTCATTTTATCAGACCGTGTTGTATCTGTAAAATCAGAGACTGCTGGTTAAGATGTCACGTTAACTGCTGTTATTCTGAGTCACTGTTTTGTCTGATAACAGACAATAAAACAGGAAATAAGAGGCTTTATTAGGATTTCAGCTGCATTAAATTACAGTTTATGAAAGCAGAGAGTAGGAGAGAAGCTAACAGATGTTGACACACCTGGATGTTCGCTAGAAAGCTAGCTGCTGTTCTATAGTCCTGTTATCAATATCAGGAGGAGGAATACTTGGAGATAAATGTTTTTTGTTCATATATTTAATTGTAGTGTCAGCAAAATTTATTTGATTTTGTTCCTTGAAGATGCAGTTGAATAATTTGTAACCAATGATTGGTTTGTTTTTTCACTTTTGAACAGTTGTTATTGCTCTTTATTGAGGAAAAATGATTTCTTATCCGATTGCTGGATGGAGTAATTGATAGAATACTCGAATTACCTAAATAATCATTCAGTGCGAACCTGCTGCATCGCTGATGTTTTGATCAGAGCGTTCTCATTTAAAAAAGAGTCTTAATTAATCCTAATTAATCTTTTACAGTCAAGTCTGAGGAAAATGTAGATCCATGTTTGGGAAATTCTGACATTTTCATTGAATTACATAAACTTGGTAGAGCAGGGAATATGAAAATCATCCATAAATTAGTTTTAAGTCACAGAATGATCTTATTACATCACTCAGATGAAAAAGAAGCTCCTGCTGAGGAGAAAAGTGTAAAAACCTAACGTCTGTTCAGACCACGGAGGAAATCCCAGCTGAGCCCCTCCAGGGTCTCATCACATTTACTGCCTTCTTCTGAGAAGGAATATCAGATTCAGCTCTGGGAATTTACAGGTGATAAAATAGCACTGTTGTCCAGCAGGTTTATGATCTCTGCTGCTGGGCTTCAACTCCTTCAAGATTCGCTTTCTTCTATCCGTTCGTTCTCTCTTAGCGCACAAACACATGCTGGCATGGCTTTGGGAAGGCCAGCTGGTGATGAGCAGAGGAGGAAGGACCCTCCCCTCTCTGGGCTTTATGTGAACACATAGCTCCACTAATGAGGCCGGAAAACATCAGTGATATCCCATCGTGGCTGCTGGACACGAGTTGCTGCCATTTTCTTCAACCTGTGTCTCCACACAGTGTGTTAGCTCCCAATATTCCCACTCCAATGACTTCACGTGCTGAGTGGAGTTTTGATGAGCATCTCATAACTATTATTATCATCACTTTTACTAATATTGTCTTTCACAAATATAAATTAGTAAAGTGCAGCCAGAAATTATGCTTAATTTGCCTTTACTTTTAAGCTCTAACCAGATCTTTTATTACTTTATATGAAAATATTATTTTTATATCAGCATTTCTATTAAGCAAACATTTATTTTATGCATACCCCTTTTCTTTTTGGGATAAGGAGTCATGATCATCTAACCATCGAAAATGGGCCTTGAAGCCCAAATTAAAGCTCTCTGTAAAACCAATGAGCAAAGGGGGATCTTACCCCTGCAAAACAGAGGGGTAGGACTAAGAGGAGGAAATAAAAATGGGCCTAAATTCACAATCTTAATACTCGTCTGCATCAGTAAGTGCATTAGAATGATTGGATGGAAACCAACTGATGCCAAGACTTAGAAAATCAGTCAATATTTATTGATATCCATCATTTCAATTAACTCTTTTTTTCTGTGAACCAAAACCAATGAAGCTTTGATATTGATTCAGTTATTTTCTGCTTTATTCATGTTCGCTTCTCCACAGATATCATGAAATATTTAGCTCTTTTCTTTCCTCAGTCATGGTAACTTCTGCTCCTGCTGAACCGGTAATCCCATTTGACCTCTTTGCTTCCATTTGCTTGCCCAATAATGTGAGTTATTGCTGGCTGATAGGCTTTATCAGTAGATGACTTTTCCCTTCCTCCATCATATCAGACCCTATTTTTTCCACCTCTTTTATCAATGGCAGCCAAATTTCTTACTAAAGAAGTTTCAGAAACTGGAATAGTTCTAACTGTCTTGAAAGGTTGAAAAGCCCGAACATTAATCTTAAAATGTAAAAGGTGACTCAGACCAAGGAAATCTCCAACATGGATGGGAGCTTCTCTGTGTGAGCAAGCTGAAGGTGTGTTTTCCATAAACTGGGTGAACAAACACATTAATTTTTTCCTTGATATTAGTGAATCCCTTTCTTCTCCAGGCTTAAACCAGTGTAGCAGGGGATTTATAAAGGAGGTCTTAGACATGAACTGTGAGGCCAAAGTCAATCACTGGTCTCAAAGAGAAAATTATGCAACCTTCCTCTGTTTCTATGGTCTCTGTGTCCACCCATGAACTCACACCATCACACAGCTCTGAAACTCTGTTGCTGCTCATCCAAAACCTCACAATGTCACTGCTCTTGTGCTTGAACCCCATTTACCAGCTTTTTTTTGGACATGTCCATTTGAAAAATATTCCAAAGACGTGTCTCAATCTGACATTGTTTCTGTAGCAGTCGTCCAACCTCTTCCAACAGAGAGTGAATACACTTCATCCAGGCTTCTCCTGGCGCCAGCGACTCTAAACTGTGCCGCATGCAGATGGCCGTAAGTGTTGCAATCCATTCCCAGCTGCTGGGCATATTACCAGCTCTGACTGCAACAACATAAGGCAGCAGTGAGCTGATGAGCAGCCGCTGCTGGCTGCATGAGGAGGCTGTAAATACAGGGGGTCTTCAGGGCTGTTGGCAATCCTACAACCAGCCATTGTTGTTCCATCGCTTCTCAATCTTTTAATCTCCCTCTGTTAACTCCATGAGAAGAGAATAAAATGAAGGCCACATAAACACGAGAGCACGAGTAACACAAAGTATTATTATAACGCTTTTTTGCACGTCTGCCCTGTAATTCTGCCCTAATCATTACATAGAATGTACAGTAATTTTGATAGTGTGTAGTGTGATAGGAGACCCTCCACCATACTGTACCCAACCCTAACTTGTTGACATGTTATGTGAACGGCATAAGATGGCGCAGCAGAAGCTTAAAATGCGAAAAAATTACGAATGAAAAGTGCTAAAAGTGGCGTGATAGTGAGAAGATGTTGGACAGGGGCAACAAAAGGCTGGAAAAGTAGAGGGTACTAAAAAGAAACAGCTGGAGGAATATGTGGCAACTAATTAGTTTAATAAGCAACAAGTGAGTAATATGATTGGGTATAAAAAGAGCACCTCGGAGAGGCAGAGTCTCTCAGAGGTAAAGATGGACAGAGGTTTATCTCTCTATCATGCAAAAAGAAGCCATATGTGAACATGATCCAGAAAAACTGCTGTCTCCTCTGGACCAAAGCTCATTTAAAATGGACTAAGACAAAGAGGCAAAACTATTCTGTGGTCAGATGGATTAGAACCTGATGCTGCATCCTCCAGACTAAAGAGGACAGGGACAATTCATCTTGTTATCAGCTCTCAGTTTAAAGCCTGCATCTGTGTGATTTCGGTCACTTAGGATGCATTTTGACATCAGATGACGCCACGTGAATCAACCTTATGAAAAGAATAAGAACCATAAAGAGAAGAGAATTCAGGACGGGTGAAGGTCTTCAGAGTGATGTTGAAGTTTTTCTCCTCTACAGGTAATTTGAATAAAGATGCAGTATGTTGCTGGATAGTGGATGGACATCTTCACCTCTAAATGTCAGGGACTGTTACTTTGAGGACCTCCAGGCTGCTTTAGAACATGGTCAACTGTTTAAAGCATACAACTTTAATGGATTTTGGTTGGTGATTGTTGATTAAATTGATCAGTTAACTGATTTATGCTTTCACCTTGTTAATAAGGTTGTCAAGACAGTCTTAACTTTTTTTTAGAGAAATGGACTTTAAATTGAAAGACTGCAAGATGAGCACAACAGCAGCTTTGATGGTGTTTGTAAGTGTGTTTTTAAAACTGAGCTCGACCAGTTTAATTTCTTCTGATCTTGAAATTCTTCTTTCTAACTTGTTTTGCTTCCTTTTAACATGTCGTTAAGGTTCGAGTGTTTGTGTACTGAGGACTGTTCCCATGAAAGGAAACTAACAGAAAGTTTCAGTCAAACACTGGCTGTCCTTCACACATGGACTGGTTCTGTAAACGATCAAACATGGCTCCCAGCCATTGCATATAATCACTACAAGACACGGCACTGCCACAGTCTCACTGTGGGCTACCTCTTGCTTTAAACTCCACTAAGCACAGTTTTATAGTCTGTCGTAGGAGTTGAGTCTCTGTGACACAACAGCTGTGAAATATACCACAAGAATATAGTTGAATTTATGTGAGTATGTGCTCTGCTTATGAGCTGTTGGACATTTCCATGTAATGTCACATGGGTTGTGAATCACTGCATTCAACTGATGACTCCCACTGCAGCGGGACGGTTCAGAGCTCTGGTTTCTGTGAGTGATCTGCTGGAAGAGTTTCATCACAAATGAGCTGCAAATTTTATCTGGACTTCTGGGAAATTAGCAAAAGAAGACTGCAATATCCGCTGTTGTTTCGTCAAGATGAACAACATTTGGTTGATTCATAAAGTGACGTCTAAAACTCCTGATCCAGTCCTCATTTCTTTCAGACTTTCCTGTAATCTTTAAAGTGGTCCTGATCAATAGTTCTCCAGGCTTTCTGAAGGTCTTTCAGTTTTTCTTTGGACATTTCTGCTTTTTAACTCACTTTCAGTCCAGTCCTTGTACCTGACCATTTTCAGAGGAATGTGTTTTTTCTTTGTTATGGCACTTAACTCTGACCTATGAATCATTCAAGCAGAAAAAAGGCTCCTAACTCAAGGGATGAACCAGTGTTGTGTTTACACATAACAGACAACTTAGCAAAGAAGCCATTTTAAATTGGATCTTTAGGCACTTTGTTACTTGCAGCCTGTCACAAAGACACATAATTTGTTCCCATTTCTTTAGTTGCGTCTATGAAAAACACCAAAGATCACACAGTTTGACAGACAGAAAAAGGTATTTTTGCAGCAACAAGGTGATTCCAAAGAGCTATTAGCTGGAAACTTGGCATATCTCAGCATGGTGTGCAGTGTGTCCTTAAAACATTTGAGGAAACTGGACAAGTGGAGGACAAAAGAAGAAGTGTCAGGTCTAAAGTGTCCGGACTATCTACAGCAGATGAACAGTATCTGAAAGTGATGTCCTTAAGAAAGAGGAAAAAAATCCAGCAAAGACCTGACACAGGACCTGAGAGATGCATCTGGACCTTCAGTTGATCCATCTACTGTTGGCCCAAACCTCATCAGAAATGGTTTCCATGGAAGAATAAAACTGATTTCACTTAATTCAATTTAACTGAACTGAACAGAATTAAAACCATCTCTCTGAGGACTCCTGCGAACCCGCCACCTGAGCTCAACCTCACCTCTCGGGATCGATACCACACTTGAGTCCCTGGTGGTCCTCTGTGGGAGTGCCCAACAGCTCCCCTCTTCACTCAAACACGTCTCCTGTTTACTCTTAACTGGTTCCAGCAGTGCTCGTCATCCAGTTGGGAATGATTTCAACAAGCTCAGGACTTCTCGCTCCTTTCCTTCCTCACTCCAGCTTTTCTTCTCCCTCATGTTCAGCTTTCCATCATCACGGAGAAAGTCCATTTGTAATCATGTGCTCTGGTTTCCATATTCTGTGGTTTTTCTAAAAAAAGAGCAGCTCATGATGGCTCATGGGAGGCCTTCATGTCATGCTGTTTATAGATTCAAGTGAAGGTGCTGAATGTTGGATGATTAAAAACAGGACAAAGACAGTTTGACCTGATGAGGCTTATTTTTTTTCCTGTTCCATAACCGCTTTTGTCTTTATTGCCCGGTCTGCGTCATCAATTGGTGAAAACAAGTCACCTGTTTGGATTCTGACTGGTTCAGAAATAGTAAACCTGTCCAAATCAGGAAGTTTGCAGGAGAAAACAGGATCCGAAGGAAGTTTCAAAGTCCCTGCTCAGGGGGTTGTTCTCTCTTAAAATACAGGAACTTTCAGGGCTGGGCCTGCTGCAGTGGATGTTGTTGATATGGATTTTAGGATCCTTTCCTGCTGTTAATTTATATGAATCAGAAATGCGCTACGCTGCAGAAGAAATCCTCTTGAGGGATGGATGAGCTGTTGAAAAAGTTAAAGCTTTGTTTTGCTTTCAAACAAAGGAAGAGATGCAGCTGGTTTTGGCACATTCAGGAATGACCAAGTAAAATTGATGTTTTTTGGTGTGTCAGCTGGCTGATTTATTCAGTCTTTACAAAGCTTTGATGCACAGGCAACAAAAGGCTGGAGGAACCTTTCAGTCCCTGAAACTAAAGGTTACAAGTGAAGAGGCTGAAAGGTTTTAGCACCGAACTACTCGTTGTTTTCATCTGACCGACCTGTGTTAAAGCAACAGCTTTTAGTTTCTAAAATTAAAGTTATTCAGCTTCCTGCTAACAGAAGGTGTTAAAGAAAAAGGTGGAGTGCTCCCTCTGGATCACAGATGAATCTCTGCCTCAGGTGGAAGAGTTTCAGTATCACTGGATCTTGTTCTCAGTGATGGTGAGTTGGAGTTGGAGATGGAGAGACGGATTGGGGCTTCGTCAGTAGTAATGAGTGCGTTGCTCCGGTCCGTTGTGGTGAAGAGGGAGCTGAGCCGGAAGGAGAAGCTTTCAGTTTACTGCTCAATCTTTATTCCAACCCTCACCTGTGGTCGCAGATCTGGGTAGTGACCCAAAGAATGAGGTCATGGATACAAGCGGCTGAAATGAGTTTCCTTCAGAGGGGGGCGGGGCTCAGCCTTAGAGATCGGGGGAGGAGCTCCACCATTCGGAGGGAGCTCGGAATAGAGCCACTGCTCATCCACATAGAAAGAAGTCAGTTGAGGTGGTTCATCTGGTTGGGATACCTCCTGGGAGGAGGCCCCGGGGCAGAACCAGAACTCACTGGAGGGATTCTATATATATATATCCCATCTGACCTGGGAACACCTCGGGATCCCCCAGAAGGAGCTGGAGAGTGTTGCTGGGAGAGGGATGTCTGGGTTCCCGACCTTTGATAAGAGGAAGATGGATGGATGCGGCAGTAAAGATGGAAAGCAAACAACTAAATGTCACACACAATCTCCTCTCATTTTTCATCATTTCTTCAAAACGAGCAACATTTTTTATGACACATTGATGAGGAGTGAAGAAACTGAAGATTAACTAATAATCGCGAGACCGGCTCTGTTTAACATTACTGAAAAACACAAAGACACTCGTTTGTTTAATTTTTACTGTTTTTTCTTATCTAATAACATGCGTACCTCCGTTCCCTTCTTCACTGGAGAGTTACGGTGTGGATTATCTGTGTTACCTGGTTAAACGTGGTCTTAGTCAAGTGTTCAAGTGTTATTTTCTGATGGCAGGACGCTTTTAATCGCTACTGATTCTTGACATCTGGTTCATTAAACCTCTTGTTAAATGCTCATTTTCTCCTCTTTAACTGTTGCTTCAACAATAAACTTATAAATGCAGAGAAGGCTAGCTTCTTCCCTCTTGTTTCTTGTCTCAGCAACAAGCTAACAGCTGTTGGACATCTACAGAATCAGTAGCACCGGGTCAGTAATCTATCTGAATGACCCAGTAATCAGATACCAAAAAAGATACCTGAACTGAATGCAGTGTGAGTCTGTATGGAGGACAGAACAAAACCTCATCTGAGATTGGACGTTATTGACCGATGTCAGAGGGGAGTCGCACCTCCCGAGAGAGATTTCAGTCCAACTCTTGGAAGGAAGGCTTATTTAAAAAGCCAAACA
Source organism: Odontesthes bonariensis (assembly GCF_027942865.1). Taxonomy (NCBI): domain Eukaryota; kingdom Metazoa; phylum Chordata; class Actinopteri; order Atheriniformes; family Atherinopsidae; genus Odontesthes; species Odontesthes bonariensis. Next base: position 26,535,679 of record NC_134527.1, read on the forward strand.
TTTGAAAACTTTTTAATAAAAACTGGAGCTTGTACAGAGAAATCACCTTCAGAGCTGTATAGATCCTCCACAGGAGGGCTTCTTGTCTCTTTTTTGTTAACTCATCCCTCTCCTCAGCCAGAGTCCAGGGGCCTCATGTACAAAGGGTGCGTACGCACAAAATAGTGGCGTACGTACTTTTTCACGTCAACGATCAGATGTATCAAGAACGAAATGACCGTGGAAATGTGCGGTGCCTCACGGCAGCTTCAGGGCTGGCGTACGCACTTTTCTCCAGCTGTTGATTCTTTGGCGACACCTAAGGTGATGTTGGGAAACTGTTATAATAAATAAATGTGAAAACAATTAGTCCTCAGACAGTGATGTGCACATTTGAGATAAATGAACAATTAATACTGATAAACAATTAATACACCCATTTCTCTCCATTTACACGAGTGGATATAAAAGCAGCGCAAAGTGGTGCAATGCATACCATTAAAAATAATGGCTGCTTTAGCAGTATTAGAAGACTTAGCAAATGGTGCAATTCGAAGAGAGCGTGTGTTCACTACAACAGAGAGGATTAGCTGGCATATAATGGCCGTTTTGAGGGAAATCCTCCTGAACTGTGCGCAGAGCTGCGGCCGGCGTTGGAGCGCAACACAGCGAGGAGCCATGCACTGCCTGTGCTCACAGGTGATGTGCACACTGGGGTTCCTATAGCAACCGGGGCATTCCACAGGTGATGTGCACACTGGGGTTCCAACCGGAGCATTCCAGGGGCAGCTGGCCAACCGATTGGGACTGTGCCAGTCTACCCTGAGCCGAGCCATGCCAGCCGTGTGGGACAGAATTATCCGCATCTCAGCCACGTATATCAAATTCCCAACAGGCCAACATTTGAAGCGAGAGCCGGTTTTGTAATCGAAGCTATCGACTGCGCACACATTGCTATAAAAGCGCAATAACCTGATGAATTTGTATGTTAACAGGGAACATTTTCATTCATCATATATATTTTCATCAGATCATATATGATGCGTAAATGCAATTAACCAACATTGTGGCGAGGTGCCTTGGTTCAACGCACGATTCATACATTCTGAGTAACAGCATGTTGGGAACAGACTACAGGGTGGCACTGTGCGTGATGGTTGGCTTCTTGGTGAGTAACTTCATTCTTGTATTTGTCCTAATATTAGTCCCCGTGAGGTACATTGAGTATGTGCGCCCCAGTTTCTATCCCGTCTTCACAGCATCATAGTCGGTGGTTAAAGTTAGTTTCTTGCTGTTTTTGCTGGTTAAACTTCAGTTTAAGATCTTTCTAACAAGCCCCCGATCGTCTCTGTGGGCAAATGTTAATAACCCCGTGCGTAAAGTGTGAAATGTCTTAATCAGCCTCACCTTTTCCCCGGCGCACTTCTACATGTTACTGTATGAACATGTTGTTGTGAGTTACACAAAAACATCGGTATTTACCTTGGGGGTAATCAGAGTCACCCACATGAGCTCCCACCACCCCAGAGAGAGCAGCGTCACCCATTGTTGCGCCGACTCTCTGTTCAAACAGAGTCGGTCACCCCCCCCCACCCGCCTGTTTTGGCCACACTCAGCGGTGGGCAGCCAGTCTCCGCTTCACCTCCACCTTAATGTCGGACCACTTCTGCTTCACCTCTGCTTGTGAGGCTTCTCAGACCCCACAGCATTGACAGCCTCAGGCTCTCCCACCCACTCCTCTTGTGTTTGCCGGAGGACAGCGTGCCAAAGAACACATTTTTGCACGCCTCCACTTCAGAAAGTAGCACCTCCATCTCGCTTTCCATGAAGTTCTTCTTTTTTCAGTCTTATTCATTCTTTTTTCTTTATTTTCTGATCGTACACAGAGGGGATTCGCAGGTGCAGGGCTCATTTAAATATGATTTGTGTATTTAAGTAGGGGCGTGGACAGGGAGGAGTCGGGTGCTCCGATATGTGCGCTCAATTCCACGTTGATTGGGATGTACAAACGAAATGTGCTTGGATTAATGCGTGCGCACAGATTCATACATCCAACGTTGGAGGTCATTTGGGTTTGAGCGTACGCCATGTTTCAGTAGGAAATCCACGCAAGTCTTTGTACATGAGGCCCCTGATCTCCACTGTGAGCTGGATTTATGTACAACCTTCAGTCTTTAGCAGCTGTCGCAGAGCTGTTCCTTGTAGGAATGAATTAAGTTCTTCTGATTTCACTCGAGATGAGGTTTAAATCAAATCTGAGCCTGTTTGGATACAGCATTGAGAAGAGTTGGTTTATATTTCTGTTTTCGTCCTCCACCCGAAGTCCATGACTGATCCTTTCTTCATCCTCACCACTCATTAATAATCACATCGTGACACAGACTCAGACCATGTTCCCCAAATAAAAGGGAGACTTTTTCATCAAATATCAAATAGTTTTTATACCTTTAACTGTTCATAGAGTTTAGTTGAGCCCTCAGAGATGGATGTAACTATCCCAAACAGTCCACAGGAAAATTATTTTTAAAAAAAGGGCGCACAATAATCAGAGAAAAGGAAAAACAACCACAAAATTATGCAAAACAAAAGAAATGACTGACTAAACATGAAATGATAAAAAAGGACAAAAGTAGACTCAGAACGACTACAAAATGATGCAAAATGACAGAAAGAAAGTTAGAAAGTGATGTGAAACCACAAGAAGTCACAAAATAACCACAAATGGACAAAATTCACAACACAAACCACTGGAAAGAAACAAAACGATGCAGAAAGGCAAAAGATAACATTAAAGTTGTCAATCAACCTGAATTAATATAAAATAAAATAAATAAAACTGAAACTGTAAAAAATATGAAATATTCTTAACATTTGGAAATACTGAGGCCGATTTTAAATGAATTTGAAGCCTTTTTTAGGCATATCACAGCTATAAGAGTTAAAGAGAACATGAGCCTCCACATGATAGCGCGCACACACATGGGGAGAGCAGGTCAGTGGGCTAATGAGGCTGGTTTACAGCAGAAGTTTCCTCCTGAAACAGGAAGTGTTTCACGTGGCCCATCAGGAGAAAGACCAGAAACACATGGAGGGCCTTTACAGCCGTGTGGAGCTCAGCAACCCGTCAGTTTTACGTAGGCTACATCAAATAAACTCCACTGTGTGTGTGTGTGTGTGTGTGTGTTGCACAGGTCAGACTCCCCTGCAGGATCCAGTAAGCTGCAGACTCCCCAGCGCTCTGCAGATGCTGCAGCCGAGGACCTGTTTGAGGACTTCTGACTTCCAGATGGGTTCAACAACAATTCGTGTTGTGAAAATGAATGAACGAAGAGTTGTAGATTGCACTAGACTTATTTATGATGACGTGTCTCAGAAATTATTGGTAATTAAGGACACTAATAACATTTGGAGCAACAAAATCATACTGAAGTGAATGTGTGTTGAAAATCAATGAAACATCAATGAAACAATGTAACATCTTTAAAGATGAAATTACTAAAATGTAAAAGTGATTTTTAAATCTGGAAACTTTGTGTTTCTGATGAGCTTCATTTTAATATTTGGACCAATAAACTTTCTTGTATTTTCTGTAAATTACAAAGTTTTTATCATAAGATCATTCAGCTGGTACAACTGTATGATGTTTTCTTTAAATCTGGTGGAACGTGGAATAATCTCAGCTTGGTTCTGGTGTTTTTTAGGCGATTACAGTGAGAAAAAAATGAGAAAATCTTTGGTTTTTGGTTGAAAACAGCTACAAATTTCTCTGATGGACTCCTCCACTGGCAGCTGTTTTGGGTATTTGATGCCTACTTTAATCCGTCCATTCATTGTCTATATCCGTTTAATCCAATTCAGGGTTGTGGGGGTGTGGAGCCTGTCCCAGTTGCCATTAGGCAGGGTACATTCTGGACATGTCAACAGTCCATCACAGGGCTATTTGATGACTAAAAGTCCAAAATTTAGGACCGATTTTTGAAAGTAAGTGCTGCTGCTGCAGCTCAACTAATCAGACTTTTGGTGGAAACAAAATATATTTGTGAAAGCTAAGCTTCCAATGCCGTGTTTTTTAGCAGCATTTTATTAAAGATGATTCTTTTTGGCAACAATAACTGATTCAATACACGGAGAAGCAGAGTCTCCACTTCGCAATCAGAACAAGTTTCCTCTGAGGCTGCAACAAGTGATGATTTAGATCATCAAGTATTTTATCAATTACAACTACTTGGACAAGGGATTACTGTGGGAAACCTTTGTCAGGCACTACAATACAGAGTTCCATTCACAAACTTTACTGTGCAGAGAACAAGCCTTATATTAACCACGTCCAGAGGCGGCGTCCACTTTTCTGGGCTCGGAGGCATCTGGGATGGACCATCACACAGTGGAAACACATACTGTGGTCAGACCAATTAGTATTCCACAGAGTTATCTGTTAGAAAGAAATAGAATATAATAGAAAAATACTTTATTCATCCCCCAATGGGGGAAATTCAAATTAGTCAAGTAGCTCAAAAAAATTATAAAGCTGTTAGCATTGCTTTCGGCCTTTTTTCTAACACAGATGACACTAAACACACTGCTGCTTGTAGTCTTTGATCACAGACTGAATTTGTTAGTTGCTCCTTTAACAAGGTTAAAAACTTAAAGGGAGAACAAAGATTTTAGAATATTCTCCTACTACAAATACATTTGTAGTATCTGGACAACTTGAAGAAGCAGTTAGACGTTTTTGCTTAACCAGGCTTTCTGTTAAGACTTTTATTAATTTGAACTGTTTTAAACTACTGTTTATTTTACTCTCCGTCTTAACTTGATATTATATTGATTTTACAACACTTAATTTTCTTATTATATTTTGCTGTACACTTTGTGACTGCTTGAGTGCTTGTCTGCTTTATAAATAAACTTCACTTACTTTACATAGTCTACTAAAATGCTAACAACACACAGGCTCCAGAGATGATACTACGCGTTGATTGAATGCTAATTACTTAGCTAGCTTAAGCCGGGAGAGGCTGACAACAACCAGTTTAACAACAAAGAGGATGAAGAGCCAAAAAAACATTCAGACATCAGCTGCACTGGACAATCTCGATTACATTAACTCTTAGTTTCACTCCATCCCAAAGCAGATCTTTGTCCTCTTTGATTTTGGTGTTTTCCACAGCAGAGCAAAGCTACAGGTCCAACAACAGCATAAACACAACCAAGAGCAGCCCTCAGCTCAGAGACTGCCCCCAAGTGGCAGAAAAACGTTAGAACATGTAGACATGCGTAAGCAGATCTGTGTTCAGGCATTAAGGCTGAAACTTTTCATTTCTTGGTATACTGAAGGCCGAATTGTCTTCTAAGAGTTGTGAAAAAGTTGTTGACAAAACTAGGAACTCTTTGGTCAAGTCAAAGTTAACATGAGAATCAATTATTTTTGGTTTATTACTTTATTTCCCATCTTATCCAAACTTTTTTTGATTTGGGTTTCTAGGCTTTGAGCTATTACCGGATTCCTTTCTCTATCTACTCCCTGTATGTTTAAGGCAGGTATTTCTGCACATAATAAAGTACTTGAACAAAATACTTCCAGTGTGTTTTGTCATGTGAAACTAAGTTGCATCATGGAAAATTATTGTTTTCCAGTAAGAAGTCATGATCAGAGCTCCATCACTCTTTTTAAACCAACCTTTCATGACTCTTAAAGTAATGTTAAATCAGCTGAGCCTCCCTTTAATGCCTCCCTCTGTTCATGTTTAACTCTCGTTCCTTCACTTCTCTTCTGTGACTCACCCTTCCTCCCTCCCACTCAGGCTTTCCTCTTTTCGCTTCCTCCATACACACCTCCCACCCTTTCTTTCTTTCCTTCAGTTTTTTGTCACAATGTCACCTCCCTTTTTTCCTCCCTCCCTCCCTGTGCTGGGCGGTGTATTGTTGGTCATGTGTGCTCCTCCTCGTCCTCATGTCTGGATAATAGGGGGTGTAAAGTGGATTTGAACTTGCAGCCAGTGTTGAGAGGCGGAGGAGAACATCTTTTTGAGAGGAGTTGTGTTCAGACGTTTGCTTGGGACCTCCGGGAGTTTATCTTGGAAAAGTTTAAGACATCTGACACAAACCAAAAGGAATTTTGGACCTTTTTTTTAAGCATTTGCAAGGTAGGATATTTAATATTTAACCTTTTTTTAGGCACAAAATGTATCTGCATACTAAGTTAAAAGATAATGTTCAACATATCTGTGATTATTTACTATCATCCCACTGTAGAGGCTTATTTAAAAAAAAAAATTATTAGCCAGGAAAGTTTCCTAACTGATAGCTTAAAGGCAGGTGCTAAGATGATTGATAAAACTGACGCTGGGGATCAATTACAATTTACATCAACTCACAGCTTGACCATCAAATCACAGTCAGAGCTGGTCCTGGACCAGCTGTTATCTCCCGTCCAAGACAACTCCCCCTCCGTTTTGTGATGGTTTTAATTACTTTGTGCTTCATTGGCATGGATGTAAGATAAATATAAGGCACATTAAACAGCCCCCCAGGGTTGGAACACCAGTTGTCAGGAAATTAAAGGAAAACATGGATCAACTTTTTGGAAAATAGTATTTGAATAGAGACCAAGTCGTTCCTTTTCTGTTTAATAGCATGTTCAGGTTACTTAAACTGTTTGTGGAAGTTATGGAGTGGTTATATGTTACAGTAAAAGTGATTTTATCTGTGCATAATATAATATACCTAAACTACAAATGCAGTAAAAATACAAATTGTTCAATTTTAAAAGACTATATTCAGATCAATGGGAACTTTGCTCCTGAATTGTTAAAACTTGCCACAGTAAAAATTCACATTGAGAAAAAAGATTGGGGTTAGAATTAGGTGATTTAACTGATGTGGACCTCTAGATAAAGGAAAGTAAGAGATGAGTATGATAAGATCATCTTACCAAATTTCAGAATGCTTAATAATCACATAAATGTTCAGAATCCATCTAAAAAGTTTCTAAATATGACCAAATGTGATACATTTAAAAAATTTAAAAACCAGTTTATTAATCCATTCTTTTACAAATGTATCTATTTTCATGAATCTATTTAAACAATAGAAATCTTTATTTGCCTTTTTAAGCAATTTGTTGAACACCAAAGTTATAACCTTTCCTAAAATTAACTACAGAAAGTTTGTTGAATAAAACGATGAATAAATGTGACTTAAACAGATTTTTATCAAAAGACTAAATCTAAAACTGAATAATTAACACTGTAAACATGTAAAATGAGTACTTATTTCCTTTGGGGAACTTACAGACTCTTCCCATGTACCTCTTCTTTTTACAGTCTGGCAGAAATGATGAATGCCACCAAAATTAATGGTCACATGACAATAAAAGTGCATGGTTGCAAAGTCCCAGGCTCCAACAGGCTCCTCCTCTATATAGTTTCTGTAGTGATTATTTTTTACATATAAGGCACTTGACCAACATACGAAATAAAATGTTTTCTTTTAGCATCCAACTTTTTTTGTTTGATCCAAAAATTGTGAAAAAAATTTTTTTTTCTAGAATCAGCAGGTGGAGATACAATTAGATTACTCCATAATTCCACCATAAAAATAATTCATTTTATCTGTACATGTAGGTAGTTGATAGTAGTTTAGTAGTCTATAGTCTTATGTAGTCTATAAATTACAGAAAAAGTGTTGATATTGTTACAGTAACTGAAAAGAAAACATATTTTTAACTTAGGGATCGTTGGTACTCGATTTTTACTTTCACCAATGTTTTTTAAAAAAAATACTACAGCCAAAGTTATCAATCTAAACTTTCCTAAACGTGCAACAGTGTGCATGAGTGTAAAGGAAGTCGGAGAATGTATTGGTATATGAATATATTTAAATAATATACGAGCATATCCATTTATTGTGTTTAAATACAAAAGGTTCTGTGTACAGTTGTGTAAAAATCTGTTGGCTAATCAATGAGAGTTTGGTTTGCAAGTCTCTGAATAACGGTTTGATTGTTTTGCTGTTTGTTAAGAGGAAAATCCATTTCTACATAATAATGTAAGTGGATTGCAACTGTAAAAGTGTGGGTTGGTCTTCTTGTGTTAAGATTAAAAAAAACTGCCGAAGATAAAGTCATGATGTTTTGTAGCCTCAACTTTCCAGAGCCAAATACTGAATACAGCTTCTTCCTGCTGGCTGGGTAAAGCCAGGATAAGATCTAAACCCTATAGATACTAACCCTGTGAATACTATACATCCTAAACAAGTGTGAAGCAATTTTATCTCTTGAAACATTGTTCTCCCCACTGCAGTCACCATCGTTCTCTATTCAGCTGCCTCCTACACCTGTAGAGATTGACCTCTGGTGGTGCATGAATTTAAAAGCTGCTGTTCTAAGCAGGACCACAGGCTATACTGTCTGTATTGGGTCAGATTCACAGCCCAGAAGAAGAATAACGAAATTCAATTAAATTCAATTAATTTCAATTCAATTCAATTCAGTTTTATTTATATAGCGCCAAATTACAACAAACGTCGTCTCAAGGCACTTAAATAGTATAGTCCAATTCAAGCCAATTTGAGTTCAATTCATTGTAATCATAATTATTTTCAAAATAGCTGGGGTTTCAGGAAAGCTTAGCAAGGATAATTTTGTGCTGATAGTATGTACACTATTTCAAACTGACTGTAAAAAGAGGAGCATATGTATATTTTACAGAATTGACAGCCTATTATATTTTCTTTCCTTTTTTTCGTATTTGTGCCAAAGCAATTATTTAACAGTTTTAGTTAATAGATTAGCCTTCAGATCTTATGAGCTGCTCACAGATTAACACACAAATTGGTTTTAATTCTAACTATTAACTGTTAAATATAAAATTGTATTGCTACACCAAGAGAAATCTAGCTTAGATGGAAATCTAGCACATAATGCTTTGAATGTGTAGCTTCACAATGAAGAAAACACATTTAGCTTGACTCCTGCTAACAATAGCTAGCTTAGCGGAACTGAGTAGCTACCTTCTCTATTTAACTCGATTTAACTGCATGTGATTTGGTTCTTAAAGGCTGATTCATACTCGGCGCAACCTCGCTCATACTAGCTGGTCGCAAATGGCGCAAACGGTCACGTGTCCCAAAATTCCGCCACGCCCCCCTTCGCAAGCTAGAAAATCCTCGCGCGGCGCAAGGGCGCGCACACAACTTTTTTTCTGACTTCGCGCGCGCTCCACCGGAAACAGCTGACCAAGAAAAAGAAAAAATGAACACTGCAGAGACCGCGGTGACCGAGAGGATGCGCCTCTACAAACATCTGTACGACACGTCTATGAAGTTACACTGGGACAACGTTTGACAAAGTTCGTCTTGTTGCAAAGGACGAACAATCCACCATCTCTTCTGTTTTTGCCGCAGCCGCTTAGCTCTGAGATACATATACAGTTCTACACCCAGAGTAAATTTATTCCGCATCAGATGTGCCAGCCTCTGCTGACGTGACACCACAGGTGGCATTGTGTATGCTTTCTTCGTATGCTTTTCAGCTTGTTTCCTCAACAGTGACGCTCGCTGGTCTGGAGAGAACTGCAAATGTGACGCATTCTCGGCGCAAACTGCGCTTATGAGCTGAAGGAACTGTGAAGGGGCTGGCGCTTTCGATGACGTCATTAATGGTTCTCGAGCCAGAACAGTTGCGCATTTGCGCCGAGTATGAATCAGGCTTAAGGCTGATTTATGCTTCAGACGCAAAGCCTCTGACGCTCGGACGCAGAGCCTCTGCGAGCGTCAAAATCTTGACCACTCCCCCACGCAGAGGCTCTGCGCGCGTTGTCGTGCACCTCAGAAAAATCCTGACTACGCGACAGACGCACGCAGACCACCAACGGAAGTGCGCAGACAAAAGCGGCTGTGATTGGTCCTCGGTGTGCCTTTCCGGTTGTCTGTGTGGCTTCCTCCTTTGCATTTTCGCCAACTCCAATAAAAGAAGCTGTTCTTCTTCGATGTCGAGCAACTCCAGATCCATATCTTGCATACACTTTTTTTTTTTTTTGAAAGATAAACACTTCCGCCGGCGCCGCCGAAGTCCTCGTCACCGCCCACCGAAATTCTCGCGAGGGGAAACTGCTGTGCGTCCCGAGAAATTCCAGACCGAGGTTGCAGAACCATAACATGAAAAGTGGTTCGCGACCAGAGCAAAGCAACACGTCAAGACGATAGACGCAGAACTATAATCCGCCCTTTAAGATGCATTTAAATCAAACACTTAAGGCAGTGTAGATTAATGTATAATATCAAGATTTTGATAAAAAATATTAATAGTATTATTATATCATGGTTAGGCTACATATTAATGTCTATTAAGATATTTATTTTGAAATAAGTAACATCAAGGGTTATTGATGCCTAACACAAATGCTCAGGTCATGAGTTTGAATTGAATCAAAGATTTCATGGAATGATGAAGCTTCCTCAGCTGGACAACCTTTTATATTTTGGCATATTTTTAACACTGTTACACTGAATTGGACTGGATTGAACTAAAGAACTGGATTAAATTGTAATCTGTTTGATTGAAATTAAATTAATTTAATTGGATTGTAAGTGAGCAGAACTTTAAGTTTATTTTCTCTCACACATGCCCTGACACATGTTGTGAATAGATGTCAAATAAACTGAGCTGAATTGAACTAAATACATGAATTATCATAAATGAAATAAAAAATTCTTCAGAAGATTGTCCAAAGTCAGTTTTTACAATAGAATTTGTAGTTTTCATTCGATTCTTTTGGGTTAAGCAGTCTGAAAATGAGTCTTTGAAAATAATCATAAAAATAAATCATAACAGCTTCTCTGTCTGTTTTAAACCTGGTTTATTTCTCGGTTTAAGTCTATTTTTGTATGACTGTAGTTATTGATACAATCCTTACAATATTAGTAAAAGAAGAACTCAAGATGTAAAACATATAAAAAATGATAACATATATTTCTGCTCTCAGTCTTTTGTCTCAGATTGTGTTGAGATGATTACACACATCCTCAAACGTCTGCTCTGCCTCGTGTGTCTCTGTTCAGCTCACCCTCAACCAGGTGAGTTAACTCCAGCAGGAAATGATGTGATTGTGGCCTGAATCTAAACTCAGTCACAGTTCCTCATGGTTATTCTCTGAGGTAAACGTTATCACATGTGTGCCAGATTTGCAGGTTCCTAACTGATTAAGTGGAAAATGGTTTTTAGTCCAACACAAACACATTTACTCTGGTCTCTTTTTCTCTGATGAGTACAAATGGGCAGTTTCTTCCATCATTTGTTGCATCTGGAAGCTCCCCATTGTTAATCAGAGGCAATACTTGCTGATGAATGTTCTTTCTTTTGATTTGCTCCAGAATAAAAGTCTGTACCATGTTGCATAACAGCACAATGCCCAGTTTCGATGCCACCACTTTTGTTTTTGTGATTTAAGGTAAAAAGGAAGAAAAAACTATGCGTTAGGTAGACTTTAGTATGGATGATGAATTAAGAGATATATAGTGGATCATAAAGTGGAAAAATGAGTTACAAATGGATGCAAAGACACTGTCAAAGGGTTCAATTCTTTTGCTGCTGTCATCACGCCAAACAGCGGTGGGAAGGGGCGCTGCTGTTTGGGCGATGCAGGAATTTGCTGTGTAGTGTTGCAGCGGTACCAGCATCACATGCTCAACACAGCATCTGTTTCTTCGCTTTATTGCATCTTTGTTGAGGTTGATGTACAAGTACATATTTCTATTTTCTGCAGCATTTATTATCTCACCTCCTCTCTCCCATCGTCCTCTTGCTGCACCACCTTTACATGAAGTTGGTTAGCTCCAGTCCTACCTGCTGATCCATAAAGGGCATAAAAGCATCGATAAAACTCAATGATATGTATCAATGATACAGTGATTTAGCTCTATGTATATAGCAGTATGATAGATAATGATATGTCATAGTTTCATAGATTCCCCCATAACAGTGAAAAGCTGTAGATCTGATTATTCATCAATTATATGACTGTTACGATGTGTCTGATATTCATTTTTGCGACAGGACAACGGACTCATGCAGTGTCTTGTTTTCCAGCCTCTCTGAAAATGACAATGAGGACTGAGAAGAACTCGCTTGTAGCCGGTGCTCTGGCAGGCCGGGCAGTGCTGCCGTGTCACTTCACTATAACGCCAGCTTCCCCCAGCAGTCCATCTTACACTTCCACACACACTCCAACACCCACGCCTCCCCACAGCCCGAGTCCTGGCGAGCACATTAGGATCAAGTGGATGAAGGTGAGTGGGCAGGAAGAGAAGGTGGTGCTGGTGGTCAACGGAGGGATGGCGAAGGTGGAGCAGCAGTTCAGGGGCAGGGTGTCGGTGCCCAGCCACCCACGGTCAGTCGGAGACGCCTCTCTGCTGATCGTAAAGCTCAGAGCCAGTGACGCCGGACTGTACCGCTGCGAGGTGATGCACGGGCTTGAGGACATTCAGGACACCGTCAGCCTCAGTGTCTCTGGTGAGTAAAACATGGCAATGGTCTGTAACCATAGAGTCCCTACACTCAACTGCATCCAGATGTGTTCAGATCAAAGCTCAAGTATTAGGTAAAGGTAGAGCTCACACTTTGTCAAAGAAACGTGTTCCGGTTGTTGTTACTACCTGTTTTCTAATGCATCAGATATATTTTATAATCTGAAGCCAATTCTGACATGGTGTCATGTCACTCGGTTTTTCACACACCCACAGGTTTATAATGTTTTGCTTCTAGGTCTGATGTGACAGTGTGATGTGAGGATTTGAAACCAGAAGAGCACAAAAACTGGGATTCCTCTTTTGGTGATGAGGGAGAAATGTCATATTATGTTTGTTTTCCCCCCTTTTTTTAGCATGTTACATAGTTTTTGTACATACAGAGTTACAAAACCCGTCAAGTGTGACTTATTCTCTCCTAAAATTGCTGCTGAACTCCCTGAAACACCTCATCATCTATTAAGAGCTTTCACTCGGGTGAGGCCTCCTCTTGAGATTGAAAGGATCTGATGAAAGTGTCTACTGATTGGTCGAATTCCTGGACGTTTGCTGAGGGAGTGGAGAAGGAGACGATTGTGATACCTGAATGGGCTGTACAGCAGTTGCAACAAGGCGGCTTGGAAGCCACAGTAACATATAAACAAGAAAACACTTTGAAAAACACGTTATGTTCCAAGCGCAATAAGGCACATCGGATCCAGGATGCCAAAGTGCCTCTTCACCCAGTGTAGCCACGATGTTTGTTCTAAAATATGTTCATACGTCTAATTCCAACACAGCACAGATATTTGAAACAGTTTCCGTCACTGTTTGAGGATCAGACTCATACTCTTTTAGTGTTGGAACAGCCTCGACTTTCAGCTTCAGTCTCCCTGCAAAGACACCGTCATAATGGTTCTTGTTCATAGAACTTTCGACAGTTAAGTTTAATGAACAAATCCAAACATTTTCCCGACTGTTGCGATCATCCAGTCCTGGAAAACCTAAGATTTCTGGGTAATTGGGGAAGCTGGAAAAGTTCAACTTGCCCTCACAACCAAAAACACATTTTCTTGAAGACATCTCTAAAGCTAAAAAACGAAGAACTGTGCTCTCAAAATTACTGACAGATCACTCATTCCTTGTCGTGGATAATTTGCACGCTCAAGCTCCCGTATGTTCCCTGCTTACCATAAAAGGTCATCTTAAACTGTGATGTGTTTCGATAAAAAATCGCAAGCGAGAGTTTGAGACTATGGGATAAAATGAGTTCTTCCTGCATAATAATACCAAAACCATATCATTAGCCTAATAGCATAATTGCCTAAGTAATTTTTTGGCCAAATTGTGATATCTGCCTAACATTACTCTCCTACCACTGCTGCATCACCCTGCCGTATTGCCTATGTCCTCAGCATATCAGAACACATTTTAGAGTCCAAAATCACTATCTGCCTTAGTCATCTCTTTGACTTGGGCATTTTTGATACATTTTTTGGTAAGTAACCCAAAAACATTCAAAGATGACTTCGGCAATTATGCTATTAGGCTAACGATATGTAGACCTCTACATATGTAGACCACCATTTTAACACTGCAGTTAAAGTGATAGTTCGGAGTAGATTCATCCTAGGGTCATTTGAACCGTGACATCCAGCCAAGTAGCCCACCCGAAGTTTTTTCGATCTTGGCTGAACATCAGCTGAGTTACTGAGTTATCCCGAATAGCTTAGTACAAGCGCTAATGGAACCTGGCAGTATCTCCAAAATTACCACACTAAAATCACATGCCATGACACCAAACTTCTACAGTAGTACAAATATGGTCTGTACTCACAAAACGATGCATTATGAAGTTTGTACATAGTCCAGGAGTTTATTATTATCAACACAAGCCTAATAGCTTCTCTGCTGCTAAAGCTGCGTCGACGTCACTTCCTTGATCTAGTAAGATGAGGGTTGATCTACTACTGTAGACAACAAAGCAAGGCTGCTCAATTTCTCCATTGATAAAATAAATTCACAACTCTACAACATAAAAATTCATAAAAAATCATGTAGAATATAACATATACTTTGTTGTGTTTTGTATATTCCTGTGAAAAAATTATCAAACATGATAAAACATGTAGACGTGCTTCTGTGAAGCAGGTTGCAGAACATCCAAAGCTAGTTGCATCTATACCAAGGAAACATTTTCCTGTAACCAGGCTCCTCTGTGGGATCATTTGAATGCCTTCTCACTTCCAAAAGAGATATTTTACCCCAATACGAAAACCTCTCTGATTCAACAAGTATTCCCACTATTTTATCTGTCATTTCAGGTTTCGTGTCCACAACTGCTCTTAAAGACTGTTGTGCCGTAAAACAGGAACAGTTTTTACTGTTTGTAAACACAAAATTATCTTAACATTATAATGTTAATCTCAAAGTGTTTAACTGCAGTTACATTTACAGACACATGTAAAACACCCACAGCTTAATAGATATCTTTAACATTGGCAGATTTTTGCTTTGTTAACGCCCCGACCCCAGTGAGGACAGTACAAGAGGAGCGACATGCTTAAACAGGCTTAATATGCCTAATTTATCAAATATGTTAGACCTCAGTGGAAATGCAAAAGACCCAGGGTTGAAATAATCTTTGAGTTCCTTAAATAAAAAGCCCCATGCTATGTTAGGGTTAGGGGGCTGCTCCTAACTGAGCTTGAACTATGTTGAATTGAAACCAAACTAATGATCATTTTTATAAATAAAGCAGCTTATTACTCTTGGATTGCAGGTGGATTTTCTGTTTTCTGGCTCATAAATGTGTTTTAACTCCAGCTTCAGTGGGTGGAGAACAAAGGGTTCACTCTGAAAACCAAAGATTTCCATCGATCTCATTTCATCCAGTGGAAACAGTTCATCCTCCAACCAAGTCGACATTTACACAGATTCCACATTAATACTCAACAGGACTCTTTGTTGGGCTCGTCCACACAAAGACGCTCCCTATGAGTGACACACAACTCTCTATTTAACTGCTCAGACATCCTTTCACATCCCCCTGCAGCTCTGCCAGGATTTCCCCTGATCCTCCAGACCTAATGACACCAAACAACAGGGATGTTTAGTCCCAGGATGACAGCTGAAATATCTCACTGCTTTGTGTTTCCTCCACACTGTCACGTATCTCAGGACAGATCCAGTTTCTGAATCTCTGTGGAAGAGTCACAGAGATGTGACGTGAACAGTAGAAGCTCAGGCTGATGAAAAGCACAAAAAAAAAAATAAATCGTTTTTATCGAGTTTTTCTTTTCCAATATTCGGTTCACATTTACAAAACCGAAGTTTTTTTAATGTTTTATTCACATTGTTATATTTATCAGATTTATTGTATGTTTTTCCTTCATGTTAAATATATTTTCCAGATATTTCTCTACATACATTTTTATGATCTTATTTATCCTGCATTTTATATATTTTTGGATAATCATTATGCACTTTATTCATATACATTTGAACTATTTTCCCCATATTTCATTCGTATTTTTAAGCAACTCTTATTTTTTTGCTGTATTTAAAATTCTGCCATGTCTGCTCTCCTGAATGCTAATTGTTTCTTTAGGTGTGGTGTTCCACTACAGATCCAACACCAGCCGCTACACTCTGGATTTTCCTGAAGCTGTGGAGGCGTGCCACTCCATAGACACCACCATCGCTACACCCAACCAGCTGACCGCTGCTTTTGAGGACGGCCTTGATCAGTGTGATGCTGGTTGGCTCGCCGACAAGTCAGTCAGGTATGATCGCACTAGATTTCTCCCCCTCAGTAAACTTTGTTTTTGTTAATCCTATCTTGTTTCATTAAATTAACAATACTTTATTAATCCTTGAAGAGAAATTATATTGCTGCGGTATTAAGTATTAATAAAGATCAGCTGTTGTTACTGATAGAGAACAAAACTGGATATAAATCAGCTGACAAAGAGGTAGAAAGTTGAAGTGTAGCAGAGAGGAAGGTGTGGTAGAAATCTTCAGAGGTCTCCATCAGTGGGTTGGGGTGTTGTTTTTGTAGCTTAGCAACAATTTAGCTGATGATGTCACACACAGCGTCAGCAGATAACACAGATGAACTCTCTCAGTAGACAACATGGACAGAAACTCACAGCCAACCGTTCAACATCTGGGGTGCAGAGACGCTCCTTCTCAGTGACATGTCCAGGATTACATCTGTTGTTAACAAGCTCTGTAATCCTCCTCCTTTACTGTTACCGTTCTGTCTACAGTCTCTGTCTGCCCGTATAGTCTTGAAGCTGAGCAGAGAGCTGTTAGAGTTGTTCCTGCAGCCAGGTCTCTTCCTGATATTCCTGCTGTGTCCTCATCAGGGCTCCAAGCTCGTCCATTTTATCCACCAGTGTTCTCACATTACCCATGATGATTAAAGCCTGGTTTATACTCGGAAACCAGGTCGTCTGCGTGTGTGTCGCAGTTAACGCAGACATGCCCCCCCCCTACGCAGACACTACGCAGACACTCTGGTGCACCTCCTCAAAATTGTAACTCACCGCAGACAGTGCAGCAGACATCGCCGCAGGGAGGAGAGAAAGGAGGCCTCTGATTGGTCAACTCTACATCCGCTCTACACTATGCGTATTTCCGGTTTGCTAACCGGCTGACGCTAACCGTGCTAACCGTGACGATTCTTTCCCTCTCTGCCAGCTCCAGTAGTAGCAATATTTCTTCTATTTCTAGATCGATCAGCTGCATCTCAATCAAAGTGCGCATTCGTCCAGTCGCCATTGTTGTTGAATGACCTCCGTAACCGTAACACCCACAATCCTAGCTTGTTCGTGATTGTCCCTCTTGCGTTGTGGCGTGGGATTAACATAGCGCAGACAGCGCTTCAAGGCATAAATCAAAAATAACTGCGTCGTGTCTGCGACAAGCTCACTGCGACACACTGCTGCGAAGTATACACGAGCCTTAAGGGAAGAAGTGGTCTAAACTTCCTCCTCCTTTTTTCTCCATTTTGTTCCTGCTCTGCATCCTAGATGTCTCATCATCTCACCAAATATAATCTACTTAAATGTTTACTTCAGTTATAACCACATTATCTCAATACAGTCTTCTGTGATAAAAACTGGTGCCCAGCGCAAGGCACTTGGAACAGTAATATATGAATAAGGTTTGTTGTATTCTTCTTTTCCAGATATCCCATCAGGACACCACGTCCTGGCTGTGAAGGTAACCTGCGGAGTCGACCAGGTGTGAGAACGTATGGCAGCCGTGACCCCTCAGAGAAATACGATGTGTACTGTTATGCAGATAAACTGCACGGTAAGCACGGTTTATTATCTATTTATTCATCAGTAGAACACCAGCAGCAGATTTTAGCTCATGATATCTTACTATAAATTCTAAAAAGGATTTTAATCAGACGTTTTTGACATTTTATGAGCAAATTTCTTTACATTTTCTGATATTCTGCTTATGTTTTTATTAAATTCTGCTCATAAAACAGACATTTATTTGTGATCATTGTATTTTTTTAAACATTTTCTTATGGATAATTTTATTTACAATTCTTTCCTCTGCCTGCAGGTGAGGTTTTCTACCCTCCATCCATCGGCAATAATCTCACCTGGCAGCAGGCGAGGGAGGAGTGTAAAAAGCATGATGCCGTGCTGGCGTCACCCGGTCACATGTTTGCAGCCTGGAGGGTGGGGCTGAACCGCTGCGACTACGGCTGGCTTTCTGATGGAAGTGTCCGGTACCCGATCACTGTCTCACGGCCTCAGTGTGGAGGAGGCCAGTTGGGGGTCCGCACTCTCTACAAGTACCAAAACCAAACTGGCTTCCCGGACCCAACGGACAGGCACGGAGCATTCTGCTTCAAAGGTAAAAAAAACTGAACAAACTTTGACAGAAAATAAAACTGTCTCAAAACAAAGTTTGTATAATTCTAAGGAGCTTTAAAGTGAATATTTGGTTTAAGCTCCTTTATTCTCCAACAGCCTGAACCCTCTTAGACAAGCTTTCTGTCATTTCTTTAAGCAGTCTTCAGGAATAGTTCTTCAGGCTTCTTGAAGGACATCCCAAAGCTCTTCTTTGGATATTGGCTACCTTTTGTTCCGTTCTCTGTCAAGATGATCCCACACTGCTTCAATAATGTTGAGGTCCGGGCTCTGGGGAGGATTCATCTGTCCATAAGACCTGTTGCCACTGATTTTCAGTCCACTTCTTGTGTCATTTGGCACAGCTCAGCCTTTTCTCCCTTTTTCCCTTCCTTGAGAATGGCTTCTTGACAGCCACCCTTCCATGGGGACCATTTCTGATGAGGCTTGGTCCAACAGTAGATGGATCAACTGAAGACCCAGATGCATCTCTCAGCTCCTGTGAGATGCAATCATTGCTGGATTTTGTCCTCTTTCTTAAGGACATCACTTTCAGATACTGTTCATCTGCTCTAGAGATTTTTTTTTAGCCCCGACACTGCTTCTTTTGTCCTCCACTTGTCCAGTTTCCTCAAATGTTTTAAGGACACACTGCACACCATGCTGAGATATGTCAAGTTTTCAGCTAATAGCTCTTTGGGAATCACCTTGTTGCTGTAAAAATCCTATATTCTGTCTGTCAAACTGTGTTATCTTTGGTGTTTTTCATAGATGCAACTAAAGAAATGGAAACAAATGATATGTCTTTGTGACAGGCTGCTCGTAACAAAGTGCCTAAAGATCCAATTTAAAATGGCTTCTTTGCTAAGTTGTATGTTATGTGTAGACACGACACTGGTTCATCCCTTAAGTTAGGAGCCTTTTTTCTGCTTGAATGATTCATAGGTCAGAGTTAAGTGCCTTCCTCTTTCACATTCCTCTGAAAATGGTCAGGTACAAGGACTGGACTGAAAATGAGTGAAAAAGCAGAAAATCTCCAAAGAAAAACTCTGAAAGACATTCAGAAAGCCTGGAGAACTATTGATCAGGACCACTTTAAAGATTGCAGGAAAGTCTGAAATAAATTAGGGCTGATCAGGAGTTTTACAATGTGCTATTAGTTGTGTCCGAAAGTTCAGACAAATGGAACAGATTACTCCCTTAAATGATAGTTCCTTCCATATTTAAATTTTTTATAAAGTGTAAATAATTATATGATGTCTGATTGAACCACATTAATTCTGCATTCTCCATGTCACATACTGTGACACTGACCTAAATAATTTTAAAGATAGAAATAAAGAAAATCCTTACCTGCTTCTGCATGAATAGAACCTTAAATGTGGCCTTTGATTTGTCATTTTCCTGCACCATACTTTTATCTCAACAAAGCAACTTCAGATTAATTTGCATGTTCTTTTGACAAACCTTTAGAGACTCATTTAAAAATATAAATATGCTAATTTTGGATGGAAATAAAGCAAATGAGACTGATCTTAGGAAATCTACTGATGTTACTGACATGAAACTCTCAATCTGATGAAAGAGGAATGAAGAATAAAAGAAACTGTGGAAGGCCTACCTTCATCTGAGGGTGTTCCATAATATGAAAATTACAAAGACCCGTTGTGTTTTAATAATGGAGACGTCCCAGTTCTGCTGCTGGACTCTTAAAGACTTAGTTTAAACTATCCAAGTATTTCACAAGAAAGTAAGCAGAATTTGTTCTCTCTGTTAATTATATGTAGATCTATCAAATTCATGTGCAATATCGTTTGGCTGAATTTACTTTATTTTAAAGAGGAATTCTACAAACAGCAGTTTGTAGAATTCTAGAATGTATAGTATAGAATGTATAGAATGTATAGTATTCTAGAATAGTATTCTAGAATGCGCTGCTGAGGGTGGCAGCACGTTGGAGTAGCTCTGTACCTCATATTGAGATTTATTCTTTTTTCTAAATTTCATTCCTGTTTTTTCTTGGAAGAAATTGCATTTTTTGGACAACTGTTCCTTCCTGCCTTGGATGCTGTGCAGCTGGATTGATTTTTCCCAATACTTTTGTATATTTTGCTCTTTTGTTATGATGCATAACCATAGCAACAAGGTGGTTTACAACAGGGAGCAGCTGATTAACATTGGAAAAGCAGAAATAATTCGACAACTGAAGCCAGAAATCCCACTGGAATTGAAAAGGAGGCGTCGTGGATGCAGAGCAGGAGCAAAGAGGAGAGAAAGAAAGAAGAAGCTCAAACCATCTCTGCCATCCGTCATCATGGGCAATGTAAGATCGTTAGCTAACAAGTTGGATGAACTTCTAGCCTTGACAAGGACTCAGCAAGAATATCGGGAATGTAGCATTATGTGTTTTACTGAGACATGGCTGCAGGATCATATCCCCGACTCCAGCGTCTCTCTGCCGGGCTTCCTGACTGTACGAGCAGATCGAGATTTAAAGAGTAGCAGGAAAAGGAAAGGGGGTGGATTGGCAGTGCTTGTCAACAACAGATGGTGTCACCCAGGACATGTTACTGTGAAGAGTCATCTCTGCAGTCCTGACACTGAACTATTGGCAGTAGGTTTTCGTCCATATTATTTGCCAAGAGAGTTCACCAGTGTTGTTTTGGTGGCTGTTTACATTCCACCCTCAGCTGTTGCCGACACTGCATGTGATGTCATCAGTTCCGTTGTTGCTCAGATACAGACACAACACCCCAATTCTTTTGTGGCAATATCTGGTGATTTTAATCATGCCTCACTCTCTGCTACACTGCCAACTTTTCAACAGTTTGTCAGCTGCTCTACCAGAGAAAACAAGACATTGGATTTGTTTTACACAAATGTCAAGGATTCATACATTTCCAAATCAAGACCTCCCCTGGGTAAATCAGATCACAACCTTGTTTTTCTCTGTTCAGCATATAAACCCCTTGTCCAGAGACTACCTGTCACAAAAAGGACAGTTAGAAAGTGGTCACAGGAAGCTGAAGAAGCCTTACAGGGTTGTTTTGATGCAACCGATTGGATTTCTCTTTGTAAGCCACATGGAAAGGACATTAATGCCGTGACTGAGTGTGTGACTGACTATATAAACTTCTGTGTGGACAACACCATCCCCACCAGAACAGTGAGATGCTTCCCTAATAACAAACCCTGGATCACCAGTGAGCTAAAGGAACTATTGAACAAGAAAAAAAGAGCCTTTAGGGAGCGAGACAGGGAGTTACTGAGGAGTATACAGAAGCAGCTCAAAGTCAAGATCAGAGAGAGCAAGGAGGTGTATAGAAAGAAGCTTGAGAGTAAACTGCAGAGGAACAATATCAGAGATGTGTGGTCAGGAATGAAGAAGATCACAGGCCTCAAGCAGAGGGAGGATCGGATGGATGGAAGTCTGGACAGAGCAAATGAGCTGAACACATTCTTCAACAGGTTCAGTTCAGGAACAAGCTCACCATCCTCCCCTCCTGTTCCCAGCCAAAGAGACATCCCACCCTCCTCTGACCCACAGCTTTCCTGTAACATCTCCACCTCCACCTCAGTCATGGATTCTTCTGCTTCCACTAGTTTGTCTTCAACCCAATCAGGAGATGCTGCTGTCCCCTTTGCCTCCCCCTCCCACTTTTCTGTTTCTAGAAGTCAGGTGAAGAGGCAGTTGGAGAGACTGAACCGGAACAAGGCTGCAGGTCCAGATGGTGTCAGCCCCCGAGTCCTGAAGGCCTGTGCAGAGCAGCTCTGTGGGATTCTGCAACACCTTTTCAACCTTTGCTTGACCCAAGAGAAGGTACCACTGTTGTGGAAGACATCCTGTCTGGTTCCGGTACCAAAGAAAACTCACCCTTCAGACATCAATGACTACAGACCTGTTGCCCTGACATCCCACATCATGAAGGTCCTGGAGAGACTCCTGTTGACCCACCTGTGTAAGCAAACCAGCACATATCAGGACCCCCTGCAGTTTGCTTATCGCCATGGAGTTGGAGTTGAAGACGCTATCATACACCTGCTTCAACAAACCCACTGTCATCTGGACAAAGCAGGCAGCACTGTGAGGATCATGTTCTTTGATTTCTCCAGTGCATTTAACACAATCCAGCCTGATCTGCTTCGTCTGAAACTCCAGAAGACTCAGGTGGAGGCCTCAACAATCACCTGGATTAATGACTACCTGACAAACAGACCACAGTTTGTCAGACTGAAGAATTGTGTGTCTAACCAGGTGATCAGCAGCACAGGAGCACCACAGGGGACTGTACTCTCACCATTCCTTTTCACTCTGTACACTTCAGACTTCCAGTACAAGTCAGACTCCTGTCATCTACAGAAATATTCAGATGACTCTGCAGTTGTCGGGTGTATCAGAGATGGACAAGAAGCTGAGTACAGAGAGCTGGTGGACCGCTTTGTGGCATGGTGTGGGAACAATCATCTCATCTTGAATGTTAACAAAACAAAGGAGATGATTGTAGATTTCAGGAGAAACAGGGTCAGATCAAACCCTGTTTCCATCATGCTAGAAGAAGTGGAGGTGGTTGAGGAATATAAATACCTTGGTGTTCATGTGGACAACAGACTGGACTGGAGACACAACAGTGAAGTCATCTACAAGAAAGGACAGAGCAGACTGTACTTCTTGAGGAAGCTAAGGTCCTTCAAGGTTTGCAACAAGATGTTGCAGATATTCTACAAGTCTGTTGTTGAGAGCGTCATTTCCTCTTGCGTCATCTGTTGGGGCAGCAGCATCAGAACCAGGGACCTAAAAAGGCTCAACAACCTGATAAGGAAGGCTGGTTCTGTTCTGGGGACGACTGTGGAACCTCTGGAGACAATAATGCAAAGAAGGATTTTGCATAAAATCAAAAGAATTATGGACAACCCTGAACATCCTCTCCATGAGACTGTTATCGGAAAACAGAGTCTCTTCAGTCAAAGGCTTCTTCAGTTTGGATGCAAAACGGACCGCTACAGGAAATCATTCCTGCCCACAGCCATCAGCATCTATAATAACTGCTTGATTTAATTGAGCTACATCAACATTTAATTTCCCTCTGGGATAAATAAAGTATTTTTGAATTTGAATTGAATTTGAATTGAATTGAATTGAATTGTTTCTTTGGCTGCTTCATATCAGCATCAGCACGTGTCATTAGAGGATAATTAATCACAGCACGCTTTCAAACTGACTGTATTTTTTATGTAGGACAACAAAAAAACAACCTGAAAGTCACAGTAGAAGTCCTTCAAATGTCCAGATGGTGAAAACAAGAAAATTTTGGCCCTCTGCATGAACACTGAGGTGTTTTGCAGCACAAACTAAAAACTGAAGCCACTAAACACGTCGGAGATTCAAGATGTTGTAACAGAGGGGGATGAGAGAGAACAACCCCAAACAGGAGAAGAATAAACTCCCACTGCCCTATTTATGGTGGGGAAGGTTTTATGAGGGGAAAACCCAGCACATGCACTCTAACACAGCTCGAGCAGAAACAGGACAGGTCCCTAATGCTTCACAGCTGGATCCTTCCCAAATAACACCGACAGACAGACGGAGGGAGTGGACAAGAGGGGCTGTTCCCCTGTAAGTAGAGAAAAAGCAAAGTGTTAACACACAGAAGTGGCAACATCACGCACTCCCAACAAATAACTGCAAACAGTCACATGCTGGCAGAGCAGAGGTACTTGGACGTGAGACGTGTTTTGCCAAGCTTTAAGTAAGATGGCAGAATTAATGTACAGTACAGTGACAGACCCCAGCTCAGCCAGATGGCTGCAGCCCGCCAAACACATGACATCATACCTGGGCAGGGCCGAACATGCAGTCAGGGTCGCCTTCACACTGCAAAAGAGCAGAGATGAAAAACACCTTTAGTTTCTGCCCAAAGGGTAGAAGAAGAAGTGTAGAAACGCAGTACTGTAATATTCCTGTACGATACTGATTCTCGATGATTTTTAGAAGTTTTGGGACAATTCTGCAGATGCAAAGGTTTTAATTCTCAATTTGGCAAAATGTTTAACATCAGCAGTTTTTATCTTCACAAACATAGCAGTTTCATACTTTTTGATAAGCTGCACTTAAAAGTAAACTTTTCTTTTTATCAGGATGGGATCATTTTGTGTTTTTTGGGACAGTATTTTTTCTCTTAACTTTCAGTTTATTGGTAAAACAAATCATTAACAAAGTTAATGGAAAAAAAAAATGAAAGTACACCATCTTTTCGTTCTTAGGTTTTACAACTTAATAAAATCATTTTATGAGGTCTTAAAAATAGGTTAAAAAAAACAACCTCAGATGAACAACAACACATGACATATTACACTGTGTCATTATTTATGAAACAAAAACTCAAAAACTAAGTGAACCCTTACTGCTTCCACAGGAATTAAGAAGGTAAGTAGCAGCCAGGCCTAGTTTATCAATGCACTGATTAATTGATCATTAGTAAGTGTGAGCACTTCTATAAAAGCAGAAGTTTTGTCAGTTTGCTGGTCTGGAGCATTCAGGTGTGTGTTAACACAATGCCAAGGAGGAAGGACATCAGCGCTGATCTTAAAGAAGCAATTGATGCTGCCCATCAATCTGGGAAGGGTTATAAGGCCATTTCCAAACTATTTGGAGTCCATCATTCTACAGAGAGAAAGATTATTGACAAGTGGAAAACATTCAAGACAGCTGTCAATCTTCCCTGGAGTGGACGTCCCAGCAAGTTCACCCCAAGGTCAAAAACCCAGGAGCTACATCTCTGATTCTACAGGCCTCAGTTAGCATGTTAAATGTTAAAGTTCATGACAGTACAATTAGAAAAAGACTGATCAAGTATGGCTTGTTTGGAAGGGCTGCAGGAGAAAGCCTCTTCTTTCTAAAAAGAACATGGCAGCACAGCTTAGGTTTGCAAAGCTGCATCTGAACAAACCACAAGATTTCTGGAACAATGTCCTTTGGACAGACCAGACCAAAGTGGAGATGTTTAGTCATAATGCACAGCAACACGTTTGGAGAAAACCAAACACAGCATATCAGCACAAACACCTCATACCAACTGTCAACACGGTGGTGGAGGGCTGATGATTTGGGCTTGTTCTGCAGCCACAGGACCTGGGCACCTTGCAGTCCACCATGAACTCCTTTGTATACCAAAGTATTCTAGAGTCAAATGTGAGGCCATCTGTCCGACAGCTAAAGCTTGGCTGCAACTGGGTCATCAACAGGACAATGGGCCTCGTGCATGAACATTTTCATATTCTTATTCTAAATTTCTCTCACTTTTTTTGTATAAAGGTCTTGTACGAACACGCCACGTCAGATTCAACAAATGCTCTTAACTTCGGAAAACTGTGTAAACAACCTGCGTAAATGATGATTGACTCCAAATGTAAATTGACTCCAATCTACCTTTGAAAGGTTCCTGTGGCCAAAAATGAGGACCTGGACGTGTGGTGGAATTGGGTTTGATTGGCGTCTTTCTTCTAGCAAGCTGCATATTTGCAGCAGCACAGTCCATGACATTCTAAATCGCAATGTCAGTCATTTATTTGTCTCCGCAAGGATATCTTCATGGTCTCGGAAACACACCCTCTCTAAGGCATCCAAAAGTAGCAAGTCAGCCGCTGGTTACACTTCCCATTGACCTTGTTATATACAGAGTCAAATTAACTTTCAATTAGTACATAATTTAAGTCAAACAGAATCATTTCAGCATAATTATGGGGTACAATGTATATATTTATTTAAGATATCTTCAAAGTAATTACATATACAATGCATTATTCAAGCAAACTTGATTCGAATAATAGCAGACTATTATACGTGACTCCTACGACAGGTTTGGATCACTCGTAAATTCTGTTCGTACCTGAAAGAAAACTCAAAATACCGAACAAATCTGTTCGTACGAGTGGTTCTTGCATGAGGCCCATTGATCCCAAACACAGCAGCAAATCTACAACAAAATGTCTGAAAAAGAAAAGAATCAAGGTCTTGCAATGTTCCAGTCAAAGTCCAGATCTCAACCTGATTGAAATGCTGTGCTGGGACCTTAAGAGAGCTGTGCATAAACCAATACTGCAAACTTGCTGTTTTTCACACACTGCTTCTGTGTTTTGTCCCAATTTTTATTTAATAAATATTGTCACAATGTCATGGGTGCTGTTGTACATCTGAGGTTGGATTTACTTAATTTTAAGTCCTAGTAAAGACCAGATCATTTTCCAGAAATTTTCTTTCTATCTGTAACATTTTAGGATTAAAAAGTGATGCACTTCTCTTTCACATGACTGTATACTTTGTCTTTTCTCATGTGTCCCATCATGATGACATAAAAAATCCTCACAGGCTGTTTTAAAGAACAACACAGTCATTTGTGTTGTAAATATTTTGTAAGAATATGCTTATCTTCAGCAAGAGAAAGCAGGTCTCTGTGAGGGCAACTCAGATGACAGAGCTGGCTAATGCAGCGAGCTTAGCCTCAATGCTCAGATTAGTGGTTATGTTTTTAAAAATACGTTTTTACTGGTCTCATTCAGGGCTGCACCAGTGACTGTTATTTTTCTGACAGCAGTCTCCAGGCCTCAAATGGTTTCATTCTTAACAGGTGACTTCATGTTGCCAAAAAATCCAATCTCTCCCTTTGCCTTTTATAGCCCACTCTAAGCTAACCGCACTCTGACAGCTGCATGATTAGCATTTTCCAGAGAGCACAGTTTTCTTTTTAATGGCTCACGACAATGCTGATTTCATTCTGTAAACATAACTTCCTGGATTTAACTGTTGTTCTTTTGACTAGACGATTATTTAAGGACCAGACTTAGCTTTTTTTATTTCTTATTTTAGTCAACTGATGACAAATTAATTAGGATTTTCCAAGTTTCACCAGGCTGTCTTCAGGCAGTGATTAATGACAACAAATGTCAGAGTTATCATTCCTTGGCAGAAACCGTTTAAAACCTATTTGTGTTGTATTCATATCCAGTAAAACATCTAAAATGTGAGCAGAGGAGCAGAAATTTCAAGTTCAACAATCATTCATGTTTTCATGAAATTTGCTTTTAAATGAATTATGAAAATACACACTGACCAAAGTGAAAGAAAAGGTTAAATGTAAGAGAGGAAAATATGATTTAATTCCATTTTAGTCAAATAAATTTTAAGTGAAATGGAAACTGGCTTTGCAAACGTTCAGTGAAGAAATGACTACATACAGACATTACATGCCTCGTGTGCTGAAGTCCTCCAAAGCTCAAGAGTTGTAATGCTGAAATCTCTTCCATTGTCCACTGTGTATCACCCAGTTTTTCACAATTTATTCATCTACTGTTTGTTTATCTTTGTATCTGTTTTTACTTGTTGCATCATCTTCTAGTTTGGTTGTGGCTGGAAAAATTGGCACCACCTACTGTTTAACAAGCATATCATCTTACAAATGATCTGAAAACACTACATTTGCAGAGCATTTAGAGGGAAATGCAGCTCTTGACAGCAGCTGTTGTGCAGTTAAATTCTCCATTTTACTGAATGTGAACGTTAAATTTGATTTCCGGCGTGTTAATGGACCAAGATTGTTCACGAAAGAGTGATAAAACACTTCTCTGGATGGAGATTGTTAAGGACTTAGGATGGAAATTGCCATCAAGTTCCAAATCACTGATATCCAATGTTTGTTATTTCATACAACTGTAGCTCAACTGGACCATTTAACTGGACTGCCGTCCTTGTCCCAAATTACATGCATGCAAGCAGAATCGAGCTATTAGCTAGTATGTCCAATGCTGCTTCTAACTTACTGTGTGGGAGATCATACTGACTGAATTCACTCTAGACATTGGGCCTCATGCAAAAACATTTTCATATTTTTATTCTAAATTTCTCTACCTTTTTTCGTAAGGTCTCGTACGAACACGCCACGGCAGATTCAACAAACGCTCTTAACTTCGGAAAAAGTGTGTAAACGACCTGCGTAAATGATGAATGCCACCTGTGCGTATTTAAGTGCACGTGCACGAGGATAGTACATGTGCATACTCCACGCCCAAAATAATACCATATAAGGGTACGCTTCCTCTCTCCTGTGCCAGGGAGTTTTGAGTGTTTAGTTATGAGAATGGCATCAAGGCGCAAAAAGAACAACATTACGGGCTCTGAGATTGAAGTTCTGCTTTTAGAGATCCAAAAAGGAAAATCTGACATTTTTAGCAGTGTCCGCAGTGGAATTACAGGACCTGCTAAAGCAAAGAAATGGGAAGCAATTACGAGTGCTGTTAATTTCGTGTCACCTGTAGTTCGTAATGTCACCGAAATAAAGAAGAAATGGTTTAAATCGCGATGTCAGCCTTTCGTCTTTCTCCGCAAGGATATCTACAGGGTCTCGGAGCACACGCTCTCTTCCAAGGCATCCAAATGTAGGTAGCCGCTGGTTACACTTCCCATTGACCTTGTTATATACAGAGTCAAATTAACCTTCAATTAGTGCATAATTTAAGTTAAACAGAATAATGTCAGCATCATTATGGGGTATAATGTATATATTTGTTTATGTTTGATTCAAAATAATTAAATATGCAATCCATTCGTCAAGCAAACTTGATTCGAATAACAGCGGACTATTTTACGAAACTCCTACGACAGGTCTGGAAATTCTGTTCGTACCTGAAAAAAAACTTAAAATACGAAAAAATTGGTGAATGCGCAAATTATCTTAAATCCCTCGTACGCACAAATCTGTTTGTACGAACGGTTGTTGCATGAGGCCCATTGTCTTCAAGTTACTTGAATGGTGATTTTGTCAGAAGAGGCTGCGGTTATAATATCAGGATTTTATTAGAGCAGAGCGACAGTCTAGAAATGATTTAAGTGAGTTGACACGTTGTCTTAATAGGCTGATTTTCAGTCTCATTTTCTGACGCGTTTATCCACCTGACAGAAGAAACAGAAGAATTAGAATCAGAGCAGCTTTACTGGGAATTTAGCTGTATTAAAATACACTTACAATTTACTGTTTTTACTAAAAGATGTAAAAAGATCAAACTTTGGAGCATGAACAGAGCAGCTATGACCATTTGAGTTTAGCTGAGGGTTTACATGCAGGAGTGATTTGATCACCAACTTTATTAGTCTGGTTTGGAGAAGCTAGATTTGTATGATTTCGCTCAAACTAATGTGCTTACATGCATTTTAAAAGACCAGTTTTGGTCAGACAAATACAAAAACTCGTATTTTACAGTTTCATAACAGGTCATATAACATGAACTGCACAGTGAATTCTATTCAGTTTCATCCATGTTTACAGTTTTCATTACAAAAGATTGAATAGCAAAAGTACAAACCTGTCTGTGTACAACCAGATTATTTATTGGAGACGTCTCCAACTTAATTTTGCTAATTAAAAACAAAAATCCCTCTTTGAAGTACGACCAGACATCCAGATTTCAATATGCTTTCAGGCTTTGCTTTACTAAAGACATCAGGAAACACAATTTTTGGCAGATGTTAACGTCTGCGATCCACAAATTCTTGGGAAAGTCGCAAAGATCCTTGTTGAGACCAACAGCTTTTAATTTAAGGTGAAATTCATTTGTAATACTTCCATTTCAATGAGTATCTATGCAGCCATTTTGAATGATTTGCCATTCAGAAGTTGATTCAAGCACGTTGAGCGTGTCAAAAGAGCAGCTTTCAAAAAGCCAATTCAATTGTAAAATGAAGACATGCAGTTTGCAGAGGTAAACCTTGTTAAGTCAAAGCTGCTTCTGGTGGTTGTTTGTCCAACACTGCACAATGGGTTATAGTTTATGTTTATGTTTCTGTGGGAAAAGACGAAAAACCGATTGATACTTCATTCATGATGTTTTATCCTTGCAATGTGACTGTGCTCCTTTTCCACTGAACATTTTCGTAACGGTACGGCTCGGCACGGCTCGGCACGGTACGACTCTACCCTGATTGGGAGCTTTTCCATTGCGGGTTGAAGGTGGGACCCGTTACGATTTTTAGTACCTGCTAGTACCTGCTTCAGAAGTGGGTCTAGTCGGGCCGAGCCGACACTAAAACGTCACGTGATCAGTGCTGTCCACTGATTGGTCAGGTGAAATTATGTCATACATGCGACGAAGCTCGGGGAGCTTTAAATAATCACCCGCTATGTATGAAAACACACCTGCGAGAGAAACAGAGAAGTATAACCTGAGAGAATAAACAGAATTACAGAAACAGAAGTAGTCGCCTGAAACCGACATCACGTTAGTGGTGACCGGGCCGACTCCGCCCACTTCCAGGTCACGGTTTGTGTGGAAAAGGAAATGGTACTTGTGCCGTGCCGTGCCATGCAGTGTCTATATCGAACCGAGTAGAGTAGGGCTAGCTCGGCAATGGAAAAGAGCCATAAAGGTCCTTTTTGAATCTCCAAATAGCAGATGCCTGGATCAACCATTAGAAAATTCTTCTCTGTTTTCTCTTCTCTTACAGATAAACTACCAGAACCAACCACTGCAAGCTCTCAGATGACATCAGCTGCGTACAAACCCAACAGCCCCACATACACCCCAAGTAATCCACAACAGACCAAAGCACCAGAGCCTGTAGCATATTCCCCAACAGAGAGCCCACACATGGACCTCATCTCCTCTCACACCACACCGTCAGTGACCGCCACCGCCTTTGATGACATAGATGTTCAAGATTTTGATAGCTACAACCAGCTAGAGTCGGTACCCATTAGAGGAGACACTTTATTCCACCTTCCATTACCCTCCACTCGCCCAATGCCTTCACTCCTGGATGTCAGCAGCGGCAGTGGGGAGGGAGGCAGCAGTGATGACCGATCTGGTACCGCCAAAGGGAGAGTAGCAGAGACTCCAGAAGCCATATCAAGACCGAACTTGCCTCCAGAGATCACCCGAGTGATGGAAACCTCCAAGCCAAGTCTCACATCCGTCACCATGGAAGTGGGGCAACAACCCAAACTGGTTTTCAAAGACCAGGTCACCCCTGCAGTTTCATCCGATTTTGACCTGAATCAATCTGTGGACTTTTCTGTAGACAGAGACCCATCAGCCAAACCACCTCTCCACGTCATTTTCGTCAATGTGTCCAGCTCGAAGGAGTCAGGTAAGTTAAGGCAGTGACCCATGAATTTGAATACAGCGACTGATGTTAGGAAATTGGACCAGTTCTGTTGTTAACAGGTGGGAGATAAGTGCTTCTAAGGCTTGAGGTCTACAGATTCCTATTGCATAATTCAGATCTGCACGTCACAAAAAGCAATAAATTCAGTATCAATGCAACTTTTAAACTGCAAGAACCTTTTCCAGGAATTAAGATCTTTCCTCAACCCCACTTCCACAACAGGAACCAGGGGGATCAAACAGGGTTCAATGTGGGATATTTACCCCAGAAACAGCCCTGGTATGGATGTGATTCATTTGACATTATCCGTAACATTCAGGGTCAGGCTTGAAGCATTGAGCATTTCAGATTGGTCGAGTATTCCCAACGTTTTATTTCCATCTTCGTGGCTCACATTTAATCTCCTTTATAATCTATAAAACCTGTTAACTTTCAGTTGGACTGCAGGAAACGCTATTACAGTTTACAAACAATTGGGCTTCAATCGGCTGGGAGAAAAGTTAGGAGAGGGATCACTGATCATGACATAAAAAACAGTGGATCAAAGTAAAAGATAATTAATCTCAGATTGTTTTACCGAGGTTACTTTCCAAACAACAAATGATTACACCCACAGTATTGTAAAAATGTGTAAAGTTAGCAGATTTGGACTTTATAAAGCTGAAGCGTACTTCCTGGTTTGACTGCTCTGTAGGTTGCTGTGACCAGAGCAGCAACCTCGACGCTCCAGCGAGAAGAGAACTTTCACATCTCAGCAGACTTAATTTATTTTATCTGCGATGTACCTCAGACCTTAGTGGGAATGCAGGACACCCAGATCTGACAAAGAAAAAAAATAATGGTGTGTCAGATACAGGAGCTTGTAGTTAACATGCTCCTCTTAAAGCAACAATAGAGAAGTTTGTAAACCTTAAAATTATGTGCGTCTAGCTCGTTTTAAAGGGACACTATGTAATAAATTAAGTAATTTATTAGCTCAAATCAACATATTCATTCATAAATTAGTCCTCATTGGTGTAAAATTATCTCTGTCAAAAATCTCAATTATCCTCCTGAGTGAAGAATAACTTGTCTGTATCTATAGAGCGGGCAAGCTCTATGGAGGCTGCCATGTCCTTCCGGTCTATGAAAAACGACGAAGTGCCGAGAGGGACATAAAGCACTTTGAATCGCGTTTTCCCCAACGCCAGGCTTGCAAGCGGAAATGACGTCATTTTGACGTCACGTTTGCCGAATGGCTTATTACTGGCGCTAATGGTAAATAGATTTTATCTCGTAAATTATCCCACTAATAATGCATTGATTGTTACCAAACTTCTGCCGTAGTACACATAGGCTCTTAACTCACAAAACGAGGCATTAGAAAGTTTGTAAGTTTATCGGGAGTTTATTTAAAAGAACACTTTCCAGATAGCAACTACACACTGCTGCTAACACTACCGCTGCGTCGACATCACTTCCGGTAACTCCCGGAATATGACTAATTGCATTGTTTGCACACCAAAGGCTATGTCAACTTATGTTATCTGACATGTTATCTGTCATCTGTATTTATAGCGTTGTTGTATGTGTGTTATGTAATCCTTTGTACTGTGTGTCTTGATGTCTTTTTGTTTGTATGGACCTTGAGTCTGAAGCCATAGCTTCTTGAATCTTGACACATACCGCCTGCCGTAGTTCAAGAAGTTGCAACGCACATTTGAAAACGAGAGGCGCTAGAGAGCAAATTCATTCGACTTTGCAAAATAAAATTGCACCACTAGATGGGGGAAGAAATTACATAATGTTAAGGTACATAATGGTTTAAGGTACACAAACCTTTGTTATGCACGGAAAATAAGATGCAATTCCATGACTTTGGTTTCCAGCTCTGCACACAGTTTTACTTTATGCTTGCTTTATGTGCTCTTCAACATGACAACAAATTAATGTTGTTGTACATAAGCAGAGGGATATGTGGTGTTATGGCCCACAACTAGGGCAAGCTACAGAAAAGATTTCACAAATTCTCCGAGGTTACTTTACTTCTCTCGATTTAAAAAGTCCTTTATCCTAAACTACATTTACAAAGGTCAAGATAATTATTTAGGTGCTTTCTGTAAACAGAAACTTTAAATCCTGTTCAGTTGAAGAGATGGAAAGTTTCAGAGACTCTTTTTCTCCTCTTTCCTTCTTACAATCCGACTCTGCTAAGGACTAGCAGGAGCTAACAAAAGATGCCAAGATAGTAAAATAATTTGTAATAGGTTTATTGCAATAGGGAAATTAACTGAGAGACAAGCATATGAACCAAGGGCGAAAGGGGGCTACTCAATCAATCAACAAACACACACACAAAAAAAAATAAAAATACATGGATCGTGACACATAATATCATTTGAGAAATTAAACGGGGGGGAAAAAGAGAGCAAAGTGAGGAAAGGTGTGACAGATGAGGCCCCCCAGCAGTCTAGGCACGACAGCAGCTTAACTATGGGATGTTTCAGGATCACCTGAGCCATCCCTAACTATAAGCTTTGTCAAAAAGGAAAGTTTTAAGTCTTAAAGACTTAAAGGTGGAAAGGGTGTCTGTTTCCGGACATTTATTGGCAGCTTATTACACAAGAGAGGGGCCTGATGACTGAAGGCTCTGCTTCCCATTCTACTTTTAGATACTCTGGGAACCACAAGTAAACCTGCAGTTTGGGAGCAAAGTGCTCCATTCGGAAAATATCTTAGAATGAGATCTTTAAGATATGATGGCGTGCGGTCATTAAGAGCTTTATATGTGAGGAGAAGAATCTTAAATTCTATTCTGAATTTAACAGGGAGCCAATGAAGAGAAGCTAAAACCGGAGAAATATGATCTCTTCTGTTCTCATCATAACTCTGGCTGTAGCATTTTGGATCAGCTGAAGGCTTTTTTCCAAAAAATTGTGGGACAGCCCAATAATAAAGAATTTACAGTAGTCCAATCTTGAAGTAACATGGTAAGTGCATGGACTAGTTTTTCTGCATCACTCTGAGACAGGATGTTCCTGATGTTGGCAATATTACGAAGGTGAAAGAAGGAAGTCCAAGAAACCTGTTTTATATGTGTGTCAAATGATGAATTATGATAAAAAATAACTCCAACATTCCTCACTGTTGTACGAGAAGCCAAGGAAATACCATCTAGAGCAGCGATGTCCACATCCGGTCCTCGAGGGCTGCTGTCCTGCAGGTTTTAGATGTTTCCCTGCTTCATCACACATGATTCAGATCAATGTATCATTAGCAGGCTTGTGCAGAACTTAACAATTGTTTGAAGAGATCCATTTCATCTGAATCAGGTGTGTTGAAGCAGGGAAACATCTAAAACCTGCAGGACAGCGGCCCTCGAGGACCGACTTTGGATATCCCTGATCTAGAGTAACAATATAGCTAGACAATTTCTCCCTGAAGCGCTCAGGTCCAAAGATAACGACTTCAGTTTTGTCTGAATTTAGGCAGTTCTGGGTCATCCAGGTCTTTATGTCTTTAAGACATGCTTGTAGTCTGACCAACCTATTGGATTCATCTGGTTTTATAGATAAGTACAACCTAATATCATCAGCCTAGCAATGGAAATTTGTGCCATGCTGTCTAATAATGTTACCTAATGGAAGCACGTATAAAGTAAAAAGAATTGGTCCAAGCACAGAACCCTGTGGGACTCCATGACTTACTCTGGTGTGTGAGGAAGATTCTTCATTTTCAAGAACAAACTGAAATCTATCAGATAAATATGACTTAAACCAGCCTAATGCAGTTTCTTTAATCCCAATTACATGTTCAAGTCTCTGTAATAGATCGACTGTATCAAATGCAGCACTGAGATCCAACAGGACAAGCACAGACACAAGTCCGCTATCAGAGGCTAAGAGGAGATCATTGGTAATCATTTAAGATGAGAAAAATGAAAAACCCTTTCTGACTGTGCTAACTAACCAAACCAAAAGCACAACAAAGATAAGCACCTCTTATCCTAAGGAATACTAAACAATAAAACAAACCAAGGTGTGTGAATGGTTACAAAAAACCAAGACCTGGCCATTAACACCACAACAGTAAATTAAGCAAAGACCCAGTTGAGCTGAATGATAGTTGCCAGAGCCTTTTATCCATGATGTGTGTCAGCTGCTGTTGTGGTTGGTGGGGAAGGCTGGGACACCTTCTAATTGGCCCTGAAGCATCAACCTTACATACCAAAAGAGAAACACTGTTAAACACGGTATTTAAGGTATTTCAAGTCACCTCGTGGTTACAATGCAGGAGGGAGGACAGTTTGCTACCTGGAAGTATGACAAACAGTCATGAAGAAGCCACGTCTTGGGTCACAAGACTGTAACCCTCCTCAATGTGAGGAGTCAGTTGAGCCCTCAGAGCCAGCCTCCAATAGGGTCAGTCGTCTAGCGGATAGTGAGCCCTCAGAGGATATTTTGAGCATGGGGACTCCTGCATGCAACCATTGCACTCCACCTGATCACAGAAACAAAGACCTGCTGGACAAATTATAAAAACCGAAGGTGGAGGTGGATACACTTGCCTTGGAAGACACCAGACTGAAGCCAACAACCATCCATCTCCAGTACCCATTACCTGCGATGGACCGAGTGTGAAATGCTACTTGATGTTGGATGTCGAGGCTTAATACTCTTATGCACTGAATCATGAAAATTGACAATGTGGTCGTTATAGTTGCGGTTATTGTGTGGCATTCAACCGCAGTTAGCCTAAGAATACCACATTTATCATATTTTTAGTCATTTGGGCAGCACTGCAATTCCAGGGTGGGTATAGGCAATGGTTTAATGACCTTAGTTTGGTATAGGCAATAGTGTAATGACCTTAGTTGGGTATAGGCAATGGTTTAATGACCTTCGTTGGATTTAGGCAATGATTTAGTGACCTTAGTTACCCCTAAATCAAAGCTGCAGAAATGGCGCTTTGAAAACCAATGCTAAAGGCTTCTTCCTGCCTCAACTTATTTTGCAATGATTCGTGACAAAACAATAGAACCTGTCTGTGTTCATGTCATCAAAACAAGGAGTACTTTTCTCTTTGGCATTACTTAGTCAACTGCCCACTGACACGTCTCCGCTGTAGACGTCTAAAAAAACACACCTCCAGACTGAGATGACCGATTGTGTTTCTTCTGTTCTCTGACCTCAACTGAACTGCAGCTCATATTATTATCTGCCTACATGTTGTGTAAAGCCCCGTCCTGCAATGTTCACAAACTTTTTGTGTTCTGGGACCCTACGTTACATAATATTTGTCAGTGTTTTTATGATGTGCTACAAAAGGACTTCACAGTAATCTGCTGCTCTTTAATCTGTTTGGTTTGTTGTTTCTTTAGAAAACATCTTATTTTCTTACCTTTGCATCCTGAAACATTCTCACACAAACACACTTAGAATCTGAATAGCTAGATGTGGAAATTATGTCAGCCAGTTGTGTAGCCAAACATACTTTGAAATATCTCTGTGACACTGAACAGATTTCCCAGTGGAGATCCAGTCATGTGTTTGGAGTGAATGACTCTTTTTATCACACAGAAAGATAAACTATTGGTCTGATGCAGGGTTTTATCATTTTAATGCCTCAGAGGAGCCTATATCACATAGCTACTTTGTCTTTCCCCTCATTCGTCTGTACCAGTTGAGTTCACTGAACAGAACCTGTGACCCGAGAGCCAGAGTGTCTGTTTTTTTTATTTGCAGTTCTTGTTAAGAAGTAGGCTTCTTGATCATTTGTTAAGCTCTTGATTCTTTATTGTCTTCCAGTCATGGTTGGATCATGGAACAATGGGTGATCAGGCATCAAACATGTGAAAGGTCTCAGCATCTTTCACAGCAGAGCTGTACATTCTTTGAATGACTGATACGTTTCCCTTTTTTGTTATTTTCTGCATCACTTTATCGTCCTTTTGGCTCTCTTTTTTTGGTCATTTTATCAGCTGTAGCATTAATACATCTAGTTTTTTGTGGCAGTTTTCTGTCTTTTTTAGTCTTTTAAAGTTTGCATATTTTTGGCTCCTTTGCATCTCTTTGTAATTTTTGGCATCTCTTTGAGGTCGTTTTGTGTCTCTTTGTAGTTTTTGAGGGCTCCACAGTTTGTAGTCATTTCATCTGTTTTTTGTGTCTGTAGTTTTTAGTGTCTCTTTGATGCTGTTTTTTTGTGTTTCTTTAGTTGTATTTTGCAAGCATTGTAGTTTTGTAGCATAAATAAGACTTGTGTCTTATTTTTTAGTCTTTATGCGTTCTCTTTGTTGTCATTTCTCTGTTTTAAACCTTTTTGTGGTGGTTTTGTGTCTCTTTGTGATCATCTCTTAAAGGCTGCAGCCTCCAAATTTAACTGCATCAACTCGTGCTAACAGATCATCCTGTTTATCACTTTGTAGTCTTTTGGGGGGTCATTTGGATTTTTGTGTTTAGTCAGTTTGTGTCTCTTCTTTATTGTTTTGTGTCAATGCAGCATGTCGCTGTTATTCATGTGTCTGTCGTCTTTTGTCTCTTTGTGTCTGTTTGTGGACATTGTGTGTCTTTGTGTCCTGTGTCTCTTAGTGTTTTGTGTCTCTTTCTGTGGTTGTATTTCTTTTGAGGTTATTTTGTGTTTTTGACTCTAACTTGTCAGAGTAGTGTTGTCACT
The DNA here is from genome assembly GCF_027942865.1 of Odontesthes bonariensis. Lineage (NCBI taxonomy): Eukaryota > Metazoa > Chordata > Actinopteri > Atheriniformes > Atherinopsidae > Odontesthes > Odontesthes bonariensis. The sequence goes on from NC_134527.1 coordinate 26,573,842, forward strand.
ATGTTTATTCTTTTCGGGTCTCTGTTTCTTTCTCACTTTGCTCGTTTTCACTCCACTTCCCACGATGTAGCTCCCATATCCACCATTAAGTCTTAATAAGGAGACACAAGCATGCATTGTTTCAGAGCAGCCGCTGTCAGCGACTGACTTTTATCATAACAAACACAGACCTTGAGACTGTTTATCATTCAAAAACACTCTTCGGCTTGTTTTAATTAATATCAGAAATGAGCTGCTGTGGGATCAGGCCACTGTGACCAGCAACAAAAGTACTTAATTCAAAATGAAAGTACTCTCACTTACAGAAGATAGGAACAGACAAATATTGTTAGCTAATGCAAACGTTAAAGTGTTAAAATATTAAGTTTCAGTGTTGAAGCTGCACAAAAAGGACACACAGTCAGTCGGAGGCATCACAAGATGATTGAAGGGAGAGAAAAGAAGAAAAAACAAAGGAATACATTTAAAAGATGGTTTTATTAATCTTGTTTTATCTTAAGTTAAAGCATGTTAATTTTTTTAACTTAAAATAGTCTCTTTTGTAGAACTGCAAACAGGTAAAAAAATATCAACACAACAAGCTTTGTTCAAAGAGCCAAAAAAGTTAGAAGCCGCAACTTTTACAGTTACATTAATGTTGTGCAGTAAAATTTTTAACATTTCCCTCTGAAACGTTGTGTTGAAGTTATAAAGTTATATGTCATTTTTTAAAAAAAGGATCATGTGGACATCAGTCAATCAATCAATCAAACTTTGTATAGCACCTCTCAAAAACATCAATTCATTTAAAAGGTTTTATAAAAGACTGCTTATAATAAAGGACAGCTTATCATGCATAAACAAAATAATATGGGAAAATACTGCAGTACATTTCTAAAAACTACATAAAAAAACAACAACAGTAAAGCTATTATAAAAATATACTGATAAAAGAAATGGAGAATAAATACAAACATAAAAGTTTAGCAAAACATAAAATGAAATAGACTTATCCATCAGTATTTTCAGCTGCAATTTTGTCTTCTGGATTCAAACAGTTTGGATCAATATGAACGAAAAGAACAGAAGCAATGGGACAGAAGAACTGGGGGATGTGCACTTTCCAGGTGCATAAACTGACAGCAGCTCAGAGAAGTACTCTGGTGCAAAGCTGGGTAGATCTTGAACTAGGTGTAACAGGTCCTAAGGAATTTGTATTATTTGTAGATTTATTCCTAGGTAACCCAGATAGATGCTGCTGTATTTCCATTCCAGCTTTTGGTTTATTTTAAAAGACGTGAATAAGAAAAGATGAATGGAATCTGCAAAAAACAAAAACATCAGTTAATGCACAGATAGTACCACAATTTCTCTTAGAATTTCTCTTCAGGTGGTTTTTGTCAGTTTTAAAGACTTGATGCACATTTCCCCCAAATGTGCATCAAGTCTTTAAAACTGACAAAAAACACCCGAAGAGAAATTCTAAGAGAAATTGATGGAAACATCTTTGGGAATCTCACCTGACCTGCAGAGATTAAAAATGATGTGACTCATCAGCTGTTTCTGATCTAATAAACTTAGTGACTGACTGGCATCTTCCCAAATATGATATAATATCTGAGATATTCCCAGAGTTGAAAGTAATTCCTGGAGAAGAGCCCTCTTTTTTTAATCTCTTGAGGATGTCATCCACAGTTGTTGTTTTTTTAGTTTCCTGTTAGGACAACTAGTTCCTCTACTGCATTACGACCACTAACAACGTAACCTATCAAACCATCAAAAAAAAACATGAAACATTTCTTCTCTGTGGCTTCTAAAAAGCTCACTTGAGATTTTTAAGAGAAACCCAGCTAGCATCATCCAGTTTAACTCTATGAACCAGTTTGCATTAAATGAATAAAAGTAGTGGGAAGAAAGGGGCATTAATTTGAATTTTTATTTATATATTTTTTTAAATATGGTTAAAATTTGAGTTATTTTGTGTTGAAACTAGTTCTACCCTCCATTTAATGTTACTAAATCCCAGCATCAGAATATTGGTCAATTATCTGTATTTCTTATTACCATTTCCTCTTTTGTCGCCAGTGGACCATATCCTGGAAATCCTGAAACAACCTATGAACGGCTCCCTGTCCCTCCTCTCGCCCGGTTCCGACCTCACACAGCTGTCGCTGGGCAGCGGAGACTCCGACCTACTCGAGCCTTCTCCCATTGGCCTACCTCCAGCAGTCAGCTTTGTCAATGGAAAACACGAGGTACAGGCAGATCAACCAAAAAGTTGATTATCCACACAGATGAAAGGTGCCACCTGAAAGTCATTTGATCAAAACCCATATACCAAAAAGTTCTTAAAGATGACATATTATGCTCTTTTGTGCCTTCACTTTCTGTGTGACTTAATGAAACACAACTTTACAAAAAAAGCATCAGAAGACATTCAAGAGCCAGAAAAATAACTGACCAATAACTGCTGATGTTTCAGTGGACCAAGTCTAAAAAAAATTGGTAATCAATTAAGTTATCTGGACAAAAACTTACACAAAATGGAAACCATGTCCCTGGATAGTTGCAAGCTTTGCTCAGCTGGTTTTAGCTTTTGTTGGTGTGTTCTATTTCCTTTTAATGTAATCTACTTGTGTTTAGTCCTTAAATCTGCAGCAGTTTTCCTCCAAAGGACCAACAAAGAAGTAGAACAGATACTGAAATGCAATGTGCTGCTCATGTAACATCAAACAGCTTAATAACATTTTTTCATTTTGGGTTAGTAAAAAATGGTCAAACCTACAAAAGACCCACATTGGAATAAAGTTAATAAAGAATGCTTGTTTTTGTACTCTGATCCATCCAGGTGACCTTTGCACCGGATCTTCCAGAGGAAGCCCGAGGAGATCAGTTTGAGACAGCCACACCTGTTAAGATTGGGGAGGAAGAAGAGGACACGAATGTAGCTCACTTTGACTTTGATGCCATACATCTTACCACAAAGGAAACACATACACAGGACACCGGTGATAAGGCCACTGATCCCACAGGTACAGACCCAGAGAGTGTTCGAGTTTTGGGCATTGATGATGATGAGGCAGGCGCTACGCAAGAGGGATCTGCGGACAGTGCTCCTCCTACTCCAGCTGCAGGCCAAGTGTTGGGTGTGATGACGGACGAGACAGAAATCGGAGGGCCAGAGGTTTCTACTTCTTTCTCAGACACAAAGTCAACAGAAACCACCACTCAGGCCCAGATGGGGGACTTTGAAGGGTCTAGTTCTGGAGAAGATGAAGCCTCCGGCCAAGCTGCTGATGGAGTCGTGGAATCAGGTTCAGGTGCAGAACAACTGTCTGGGGATGGGGAGCCCTCTGGGGATCAGGGTGGTCTGGATGACCCGCTTAGAGAGGTCAATGTTTTACCAGCTGTGACTCTCAAAGACTCAGCCACCACAGACAATAACACACTGAGACAACATTCAGCAGTCATGACCAAACCTCCAACCAGAACCTCTGACCACCACACCGAGCCTTCCACCACAAGCTCAACGCAGAGTGCGAACCAGCCCACTCTTTCCACCAGGTCACCCTTTTATACTTTTGACCAGAGTGCCTTTTCAGTCCCCCTATGGGCTCTGACCCCTGACCCATCAGCCGCTGCTCTACCAGAGCAGGAATTTATGAATTATGACAAAGAGATAGTCCCCTCTCTGCTCGAGTCCCACCCGCTGAAACCCATGGAGATCGAGGCCACAGAACAGCCAGAGATCAACACAGACTTTCCTGCTCCTCAGGAGGTCGCCACTGTGGATGTCAGAGGTACCTGAACTCAGCTTGTGGTGGTTTGGGCCATTTTGTTGTTTCAAACCTACAGTCAAAACTCAGAGAGCTGCAGCACCTATCACTTTCCATCTTTATTGTGTCATGTTTACAGATCTCCCGCTGTGCTCGAACAGTGAGTGTCAGAACGGAGGCTCCTGCTACAAGAAGGGAGACAAAAACATCTGTGTTTGTGCACCTGGATTCATGGGACAGAACTGTGAAATAGGTGCAAACACACAGAGCCGGCCCACTGACCCCTGTGCTAACAGACTGATGATGTTTAATAATACAGGCCTGTGTTGTGTGTCTGCAGATGTCGACGAGTGCCTCACTAACCCATGTCTGAACGGAGCCACCTGTTTGGATTGGGTCAACTCCTTCACCTGCCTCTGTCTGCCCAGCTACACCGGAGAGCTCTGTGAACGAGGTTAGGAGAGGAATTATATAAGGATTCAAGGAACTTTTATCGTCATACCAGCTCACATTTACATGTTTATGGTACGAAATTTGGACTCAAGTCCCGGTTTAAGAAACCTAATAAATAAGTATAAATGGGTTACGAGCACCTTCTGATTAAGTTCCTCTTTATTGAATCTTATATCTAGTTTGAAGTCATTTGACCATCTTTAAAGAAGTTTTCAAATTACACTTGATGTGTTTTCCCCTTTTCATAAATGTCATCCATTAAAAAAACAATCGGCTATTTTCTGCTCAACCTGTAATATTGTATAAATATGTAAATAACTGTAATATTCCTTTTACATATTCAACTACATCTCGGGCCATGTTGTAGCAGCTTGTGCACTCACTGACATAATACACATCATTTAAAACTTTGGTAATCTTAGATCTCTGGGCGTTGGCTCATCTGCAGATTAGTTCCAGCTTCTCGTCCAGTACTTTTGTCATGACTCAGCAGCTGATCCAGGTTCTGAGGTCTCAAGGGACTCGGAGGATTAAAATTTTCCAGTACAATGAACCAGTTTTCAGTGATAAGAGTTTTAGTTTTTCTCTGAGCAAAAGTACAACATTGACTTTCAAAACTAAATGACAAGGCCTTTTTTACTGTAGTAATAACTAATGGCAGCTCCAACAGTTCAGATCAGAGGAGGAAATCTTTATCATTATTTTTAAGAGACACTGTATCATTTCCCAAGAGGTAGAAACTTTTGTTTTTGTGTAGTTTATAGTAATTTTTAACTTGACTTTCATGCAGCTTGCCAAAAGTAATACATGAGAAATATCAAAGTTGAAACTTTTGGTTTATTTCACAAGCTTTTTATCAGTTCACTCATCTTGCAGAAGGTTTTTTTTATAGAGGTAGAAATGACGTTCAGGTTTAGCACAGTAAGAAACCCCGTTGTAAACACAAAGTATTACATCTAATTAACAGATGAGTAGAATAAGTAAACAAGTGCAAAGTATGTCCAGTTTATTGGTGTTAGGATGTTAGGAGAGGAGGTGTTCTCCTAAGAAATGATTCTTGAAGTAAGAGATGGACACCCCTGCTCTGATAGCATCTGGTAGCTGGTTCCAACATTGTGGAACCACAAAATCGTGGAACCACAAATGAGAACAGTTTGGACTGAGACTGCCTTGTTTGTCATGATGGCAGAACCTGATGAGGTCCTTGAGAGGAACATAGAGGTCCAGAAGGAGCATCAGTCTGTATGACTGAGTTTAAACAGCTGCTACAGACCCAGATGTCTCTCTGTAGGCAGCATTAGGGACTGGAGGAGTTTAAGAATCTCAGGCTCTTTAGTATGGGCAGAATGGAGAGGGAGATTGATAGGCGGATTGGGGCAGCATCTGCAGTGATGGGGGAGTTGTACTGGATTGTTGTGGTGAAGAGAGAGCTGACTCGGAAGGCAAAGATGTCGGTTTACCAGTCAGACTTCATTCCAACCTTCACCTGTGGTTACAAGCTGACAAAATAAGATTGTGAATGCAAGTATTGGAAATGAGCTTCCTCCGAAAGGTCGCTGAGTTCACTCTTAGGGGTTGGGCGAGGAGCACAGTCATGTGAAGATTCATGCTGAGAATATGGGGTCATCTGGTTCAAATGGCTGGTGCATATTGCAGAGAGATGGGTCCCAGCACACATTTTTATATTTATATTCATAGAATGAATGGACTCCATTATTTTTTAAGCAAATGGAGTGGTCTGACTTTTAGTTGTGGGCAAAAAAACACAGAAGCTGAAACACTGTTTCAGACAGAAGGTTAGAAGAAGAGCTTTAGTCTGCCCTCATTTCTCTGTTTCCATCCAAGCAGCCAGACTTTCCTGTACTTTTTAAAGTGGTCCTGATCAATAGTTCTCCAGGATTTCTGAAGGTCTTTCAAAGTTTTTCTTAGGACATTTTCTGCTTTTTTTACTAATTTTCAGTCCAGTCTTTGTACCTGACCACTTTCAGAGGAATGTGTTTTTTCTTTGTTAAGCCACTAAACTCTGACCTATGAATCATTCAAGCAGAAAAAAGGCTCCTAACTTAAGGGATGAACCAGTGTTGTGTCTACACATAACAGACAACTTAGCAAAGAAGCTATTTTTCTGTCTGGCTCAAGGTTTAGCATAGCTGTACAGCATGAACATTATTTTTTATTAAACATTAAATCCATCCATCCATCCATCACCTACTGCTTCTCCGGGGATCTGGTCACAGGGGCAGCAGCTTGAGCAGAGAAACCCAGACGTCCCTGTCCCCGGCCACTTCCTCTAGCTCCTCCGGGGGGGCCCTGAGGCGTTCCCAGGCCAGCCGAGAGACATAGTCTCTCCAACGTGTCCTGGGTCTTCCCCGGGGTCTCCTCCCAGTGGGACGTGCCCGGAACACCTCACCAGGGAGGCGTCCAGGAGGCATCCTAACCAGATGCCCGAGCCACCTCATCTGACTCCTGTCGATGTGGAGGAGCAGCGATTCTACTCCGAGCCCCTCCCGGATGACCGAGCTTCTCACCCTATCTCTAAGGGAGAGTCCAGACACCCTGTGGAGGAAGCCCATTTCGGCTGCTTGTATTCGCGATCTCGTTCTTTCGGTCACTACCCACAGCTCGTGACCATAGGTGAGGGTAGGAACGTAGATTGACCGGTAAATCGAGAGCTTCGCCTTCTGGCTCAGCTCCTTCTTCACCACGACGGGCTGGTGCAGAGCCCGCATCACTGCGGATGCCGGACCGATCCGCCTGTCAACCTCCCGCTCCTTTCCTCCTTCACTCGTGAACAAGACCCCGAGATACTTGAACTCCTCCACTTGGGGAAGGATCTCATTCCCAACCCGGAGATGACATTCCACCCTTTTCCGGCTGAAGACCATGGTCTTGGATTTTAAACATTAAATCATGCAAACTTATTAAAGTGCTTCCTATAATTTTCTAATTAACACTTTACATATTTATGTCACGTTTGTGATACATCAATTTATTGACTAATCTTAATCAAAGATGACTTGACGTAAATGAAAATTCATTTAAAACATCAAAAAAGTGGAAAAGCTGTAAAAGTAGAGTGTATATTTGTTGCTTTACTCACACTTTCAAAACCAGTCCTTGGTAGAATGTGGAAACCCCTGGACTGAAATTCTCAATCTGCAGGGTGTATCCATGTGCATACATGTGAGGGGTCAAGGCTGCATGTGCAACATAATGTGGAAACTTGAATGTAAATCATGGAGCTTTCACCACGCAGTCATCCTGACACATGCAGAAGTTAGAGGACAGAGAGACAGAGACACAGATGTCCTCTTGTAGTCTTCTGCCTGTGGAAAAAAGGAGAAAAAACAGATAATTGCACTATTATTCTACCAGAAAGCTTTTGCAGCTGTGTGGCATCGAAACTGTCCTGCTAAATGCTGCCTCCCACTTCATCTTGGATGCAGCCGTGTTTTGATTGACCTCCTGTTCTCCACTCGGCATACATCAGAACAGGGCTGTGCTAATTTCACACTGCCAGAAGGAGAGTGGGGGATTCCAGACCTCACCTGACCCTCCAGGTTGCTGCAAAGTGCTGTCATTAACATCCCCGAAGCATCGACAGCAACTTTCCATCACGTCTTTATTGGCATTCACATGATTCTGAAGAAACTGATACAAAACAGCCTTTGTTCACGGAGCCCTGACAAAGCATGGAGCTCGTTATGTGACTTTAAGTCACTGTATATTAAGCTAAAGACTGTGTGTGTTTGACCTGAACACAACTGGATATTTGTGAGGGTAAATGAGGTCCAACAGTGTTGCTGAGCTCATTCAGTGAGAGGCTTTTATCCCCCAGCTGGACCTCAGCGCCTCAGCAGCCACAACAACGGAGTCTGATGAGAAGCAAACAAATCAAAGCTGTTGTGTAACTACTGGAGGCTGTTGATACAGCAGCGGGGCTCCATCTCAACCGGCTGGTTCCTAGAAGCAAGAATTAAAATCTCATTTCAGACTGTGAACTTACCTTAAAGCCCTGAATGCCAAGCAGTGGAGAAACCCTGTTCCCAAACAAGTTAGGTGCTGTGCAAACTGCACATAAAAACTAAATGAAATTACTTGTAAGTAAGTAAAAACTTGTATTTGGTTGGACTTTGCAAAGCAACATGTTTAAAGTTTCAATGTATAAGTTTTTTATTCAAAACCTCGTATCAAATACTTTGCTCAAGGGATTGTTATGTTTTTATCAGGCTAGAATGGACCGTTTTTATCTAATTTTGGAGTGGGTTAGTTTACACGACAGAACAGCCGTATTACAGCCATGATAAACACATAGAAGAGGAAAGAAGTGGAGGAATCTGTGGTTGCGGGTGCTGCTTTGTGAGGAGTTAGAGGATACACATTTGAAAAATGGAGGATCATACCTCAACAGCTCATGAAACAACCGTGTCTCAGAGGAGAAAACATGAATAAACACCAATGTGGCATTTTCTTTCTCCAGAAAAGCCCAGTAGCCACCTGAAAAATCCAAAATGGCAGATATTGCTCAAGATGGCTGCTGTATCAAATGTTAGAATAAAAAAAGTACATATCTGTGTTGGAGCTTGAATGGCTAGACGTGTTTTATCTTTAGTCTGATACATAGTGCAGTGTCTGTGACTTCAAAGAGAAACTCAGATTGTGGGTCTGGTCGTATAGTCAATCATTTGCTTAGGAATCTTCCTCACTGAGCAAAACTACCCAGAAGTATCCACGACAGTCAAAATACTAAGGAAAGGAGCTGTGTTTCTTCCTTCATTATCTCATTAAGCAGAGGACACAACAGACAATCCTTTATGAGAGAAAGAAGATCATTCTGTCCCACAATTCCTTGCGGCCGCAACTTTTATATACAGACGCTGGATTATTTTCATCCCGTCCTACTAACTTCATGAGGATAAATTTGTTTTCTGATTTTCACAAGGTCAAGAAAAACAGCTCAGGAAAAGATGAAATGAGTTGTTTTTTAACCCTCTGACTGGTCAGATCACTGGACAGTTTTCACTTCCCCCTCAGTCCATCTTAAATGAGCTCAAGTCTGAGTCTTGTTTTCATGTTTATTCTTTGTGTGGTGGAGTTTTAACCTCCGGTGTGGATGCAGAGATGAGCCAACAATGTCTTACCCTGTAATATTGCTGACCTTTTTTACAGGTAACCTTATGAGATGTGAGATGTTCAACCAGGTGTTTTTTTTCATCATTACACTAATTTCCAGTCCTTCGTCACCCAACAATTTTTTTTTACATGCGCTTCGGGTGTTGCATTAAAAATTGACCTAAAATGGATCATTTCCAACATTTAATATGTTATCTTTGCATAGTTTAAATCAAATATTGGGTTTAAATGATTTTCAAGTCAGTGCATTTTGTTTTAATTTGTTTGCAGTAATCATTGAGAGTTTCACATGGACAGATAGAGTCTAAACACGCTGCTGAAAACAAATCTCTGAATAAAACATGAATAAATTTATGCAAAGTAAAAAAAACAGGGCAAACTCAGTGTGATTCTGACTTTTTATTGGCATGTTGTGTGTTCTGTCTCCGCAGACACGGAGATGTGTGGATTTGGTTGGCAGAAGTTTCAATCTCACTGCTACAGGTACTTCACTCACCGGCGGACTTGGGACGCTGCTGAGAGGGAGTGTCGGCTGTATGGAGCCCACTTGGCCAGCATCCTGTCCCAAGAAGAGCAGAACTTTGTCAACCGTGAGTCTGCGGTGTTTCAATTACATCGCTTAAGTTTTACATCAGACAAAGTCGTTGTTGGTTTTAGATTAATTGTTGTGTGTCCTCCTTCCCTCTGCAGGTCTGGGCAGTGACTACCAGTGGATTGGCCTGAACGACAGGATGTTTGAGAGAGACTTCAGGTGGACGGACAGCAGCCCGATGGTGAGACAGAGACTCAGAGTAGTCAGTCAGAAACATCCAATAAAGAGCAGCGACCTCCAGCAGCGTGGAGAGGATGGTGTTGATTTAGAGCTTCAGTTTAACTAATTTAAACCAAACAGATCAGAAATTAAAGTCCGGAACTGATTTCCATTTAAAACAGAAACATCATGTCTGCATGAATAAAACTATGAAGTAGTAGAACTGAAAGACTAAAAGACTGAACTTTCTAAACAGATGATTAATCATTTTTCAAAAGGCAGACAAACAGGTTGTAACAATTAACTGATTTTTCAACTGCCAGGAAATTCATCTGCATTTGAAATTGATTTTTTGATTCATAGTTGAATTAAACTGGCAATCCAAACATATTTAGATGTTAATTAAAGTTGCTTTAATACTTTGTAATTCACTGAGATACAAAATAACAGAAAAAGACAACAAAGAGACATAAAATGATCATAACAGGAGGCAACATTACCACAAAGCGATCCAACATAACTATAGAAAAACACAAAAAAAAAATACAAAATTAGTCGAGACACAAAGTTACCACAAAGAGACACAAACATGACTACAATCTGGCACAAATGACAATACAGAGACATAGAATGACCATAACAATAGGCAAAATGACCACAAAGAGACACCAGATTACAATAAAGACACACAAAAAGAGCTGCAAAATAAGTAGAGACACAGACATTCCTTCAAAATGCCACAAATGACAATAAAAACACACAAAAAGACAATGAAATTATACAAAAAGAGAAACAAAATGACTGTAGCAATAGGTGAAATTACTGAAAATGAGAAAAAAACACACACAAAAGACGATGAAATTTTACAAAAAGAGATATAAAATGATCAAAACAGGCAAAATGACCACAAAGAGACACAAGATGACAATAAAGACATACAAAAAGAGCTGCAAAATAAGTACAGACATAAACATTCCTTTAAAATGCTACAAATGACAAGAAAAACATACAAAATAACTATTAACAACTGGCACAATTACCACAAAGTCATAGGCCTATACAATAACTACAGAGACACAAAACAACACTGAAAACACACAAAAAGGTGACTAATTTAAACAGGACACAGTATCAGGTTGACTGGGGCACTTTTCTAACTTTTATGTCCCGGGTTCTTTTGTGATTAAATAAATAAACGACAACTTATTTTAACTCTTCTCGTCTACGAATAATAACTGAAGATATTTCCATATTTCCAAAAAATTATACTTCTAGGAGTAGCCCCTATACTTGTGCAGTCTCGTCACATGAACATACTCAATCTCAGCGGCGGGACGGGTTAGCTTTACAATTTACAGTCGTAGCAAACAAAAAAAGAAAATAGATGAAAAATGTCAGAATCAACGGTCGGAAATGAAGACACAGACGAGGCCTCATACTGAAAACATGTTTCCCTTAAAAAAAGTGTGAAACAGCAGCTACATTATGTGACTTCTGTGTTAACCAAAACAAACGGACATTTCAGCATTCAAAAACTCAACATCTAACTTGAGGAAACATGTAGGAAGTTTCCTAAATTCTTTTTTTTTTTCCATGGAGAGGTGAATGTTTGTTTTTTTGGTTACATATGGGTTACATATGTTTTAAACATTTTCTAAGTCTCTTTTATTTTTTATTGAAGTACTTGAATTTGCCTAAATTATTTTAATGTAATCTGTTTTGTAATTAATTAATTTATTTTATTGATTGGATGAACTCTAATTTGCCTAAAGATGATTACTTTGTATTTCTGTCTGTCTGATTGAATGCTTGTGTTAAAAAAAAAAAAATCAGACATTACTCAACATTTACTCAGTACTTGAGTAGTTTTTTCACCAAGCACTTTTTTACTCTTACTCAAGTAATTATTTGGATGACTACTTTTTACTTTTACTTGAGTCATATTATTCTGAAGTAACAGTACTTTTACTTGAGTACAATTTTTGGCTACTCTACCCACCTCTGCTGCCGAGTCCCGATCCGATACTTCTACAGTACATTAAAAAAATGAAGAACGGCGAAGAAACAGATCCAGTATGTCCCTGATTTTTTATTTTGTTCACTTATTTTATCATTTAACACTTATAAACAGTAGTTTAGTGCGACAATGTATATTATAAAAACGAGCAGCAGCTCAACTTGAAATACCTGGCAGGCATGTAAACAAAGAAGCAAATAAAAGTGCCTCAGTGTTATAAAGTAAGGCCAGTAATGTGCTTTTCGGAACTGCACTCCTAAAGGCTGCTTCTCCGTCGCTATCCGTCAACGACCATAAATCAGCCTTAAATTTTTCTTCTTCTCCTCCTCTGGCTTCCCAGAAGGAAATGTATGTTTTTTTTGATGAAAACCAACATCTCTACCTGGTCAGGTTTGAGCCTGTCCCTGTTCTCATCAAGGATGTTAGCGATGTCCTTGCCACCAAATCCCAAGTTTGCATATCTCACAGTTTCATCGCACAATCGCAACTTTTTTGTCATCCACTTTAAAATACCTCCACACCACAGACATTCGCGCCCCCAGCTTGATTCTGTGTGTGGTTGAGAACACAGACATAAAAATCATAACTCGGGGAGTTATGATTATTGTAGTTGGGGATATACACCTTCCTCAGTCGAAATAAATGCAATGTGGAGGCATTGGAGACCCATCCAAGATGGCGGCCGCGCTGATTCGTCAGCTCCAAAAGGCAGCGTCAGTCTATGAGGTGTCTACGTATATTATTTCTATGGTTGAGACAGTCTGACTCTGTACCACCACATAACAGTAAATACTAAGCGGTTATTTTTTCCCATTTGTTTTGAAATATTATAGTTCTGATAAAAAAAATAAGAAGAATAAATATACCTATATAGATAGGCTATATGTCCGATCGCTGATACGTCCGATACCGATCGAGTCAAAAACCACGGGATCGGCCCCGATTTCCGATCACGTGATCAGATCGGGACATCCCTATGTGTGACACACCCTGAGCAGCTGGAATCCTTCTGCAGCCTCATTCTCTACATGCTGAGTGTGTTGTATGTACAGCAGCTGCAAAGTTTAAAACAAACCACCAGAACTTGTTTGTTTGTGCTTCTTTGGTTTGCATGCAACTGCTCAAAGATTCAGGTGCTCTTTGTTGACTCACCAGCACTACCCCGTGGTTGCTGTGTGAACTACAGCCAGTCACAGGTGATGAGGATGAGCTTATTTTAAAGCTTTCAGACTTAATTATCCAGAAATCTTTATTCTAATTGTCTTTGTCTTTCCAACTACACTGTATCACATCTATTTATCAAACATGAACATTTGGAGAAGCCAGGATCAGGAAGATAAGTCTATATTCTGGCCACAGTTTGAACACCAGGAATGTTTCTTAGATTTATCTCCTTTCTGTTGTTTTTTATCCTTTGGGCTGAAGAGCCGCAGACATTTTCATCTTCAGTTCTCTTCATAACATTTACAGACAGTTTTTCTAACTATCTGCAGGTCTTGTGGAAAAAAAAACAACTTAATTTAATTTAATTTAATTTAATAATGTGAAAATGTGTGTTCTGGCAGCAATACGACAACTGGAGGCCGAACCAGCCGGACAGCTTCTTCCAGTCCGGAGAGGACTGCGTGGTAATGATCTGGCATGAGGATGGACAGTGGAATGATGTGCCTTGTAACTATCACCTGACTTTCACCTGCAAAAAGGGAACAGGTGAGCTTATACAGTTTTTTTTTACCTCTTTATATTCTTATGTTGAGATATCAGGACAAATCAAAAAACATCAGATCCCCACCATGTATGAAAAATGCGATAAAAAATATCCTCAGAGTAACACAAGACATATGACACTGTGTCATTATTTATGGAACAAAACTGAGACAAAACACAGAAGCAGTGAGTGAAAAGTGAACCCCATGGTCCAACAGCTTGTAGAAGCACCTTTAGCCGCAGTAAGTCGAAGTAATTGTTTTCTGTATGAGATTATCAGTCTCTCACATGGTTGTGGAGGAATTTTGGCCCACTCTTCTTTCCAACGTTGCTTCAGTTAATTGAGGTTTGCAGTATTGGTTTATCCACAGCACTCTTAACGTCCAAGCACAGCATTTCAATCAGGTTGAGGTCTCTGACTGGACCATGGCAACACCTTGATTCTTTTCTTTTTCAGACATTCTGTAGTGTTTGGGATCATTGGGCCTCATGCAAGAACATTGTCGTATTTTTATTCTAAATTGTTCTCACCTTTTTCGTATTAAGGTCGCGTACGAACATGCCACATCAGATTCAACAAAAACTCTTAACTTCGGAAAAAGTGTGTAAACGACCTGCGTAAATGATGAATGCCACCCGTGCGTATTTAAGTTCACATGCACGAGGATAGTAGATTTGCATACTCCACGCCCAAAATAATACCATATAAGGCTATACTTCCTCTTTCCTGTGCCAGGAAGTAATGAGTGTTGAGTCAGGAGAATGGCATCAAGGTGCAAAAATAACAACTTTAGGGGCTCTGAGTTCTGCTTTTAGAGATCCAAAAAGGAAAATCTGACATTTTTAGCAGTGTCAGCAGTGGAATTACGGGACCTGCTAAAGTGAAGAAATGGGAAGCAATTACGAGTGCTGTTAATTCTGTGTCATCTGTAGTTCGTAATGTCACCCAAATAAAAAAGAAATGGTTTGATATGTGGTTTGAAAATGGCTTAATAAAAAAACGTCTCACCATGGGCAGGTGCTCGATGACTGCAACAAAAGCCGTGCAATCAGTTGTTGCCTCATCATGATGGCTCTTCGATTGGGCGGTTAATGAGGGGGGTCTTCTGGCACCACACCGTCTGGTCTGCCTGGGCTGGTTCAGGTAGTAGGCATGCCTTCTCTGGGCTATAGAGCAGTTTGCCCCCTGCTGTATCGAGACACACCCACCTGGCCTTCAGCCCAGTGCGCTCCACAGAGGCACGGGTGCTTTGATGTGTATATGTGTGTAGTCTAGTGCTCCGATTATGTTTGGCAGTCCAACCATGGCATGAAAGTCCCTTTTAATTTGTACTTGTTGGATAGCAGTGTATGGGAATTTGATGTACCATGGGTGATAAACTGATGAGAGTTTTGATGATCAAGGGGAGCGCATGACTCACAGAGGACTGGGACACCCCCGATCTGTCTCCAATCTCGCTCTGAAAGGTTCCAGTGGCCAAAAATCCAAGGGTGGTGAGGACCTGGACGTGTGGTGGAATTGGGTTTGATCGGCGTCTTTGTCTCTGGAGTTGTGGCACTAGCAAGCTGCATATTTCCAGCAGCACAGTCCTTGGCAATCTAAATCGCGATGTCAGCCATTTGTCTGTCTACACGGTCTTGGAGCACACATGCGCTAAGGCATCCAAAAGTAGCAAGTCAGCCGCTGGTTACGCTTCCCATTGACCTTGTTATATACAGAGTCAAATTAACCTTCAATTAGTGCATAATTTAAGTCAAACAGAATAATGTCAGCATCATTATTGGGTATAATCTGTATATTTATTTATGTTTGCTTCAAAGTAATTAAATATATAATCCATTAGTCAAGCAAACTTGATTCGAATAACAGTGGACTATTTTACAAAACTCCTACGACAGGTCTGGATCACTCGTAAATTCTGTTCGTACCTGAAAGAAAACGTAAAATACGAAAAGATTGGTGAATGCGCAAATTCTCTTAAATCACTCGTACGCACGATTTAAGAACAAATCTGTGTGTACAAAAGGTTGTTGCATGAGACACATTGTCCTGTTGATGACCCAGTTTCAACCAAGCTTTCGCTGTCGGACAGATGGCCTCACATTTGACTCTAGAATACTTTTGAATACATTAGAGGAGTGCCCAGGTCCTGTGGCTGCAGAATCATCAGCCCTCCACCACCGTGCTTGACAGTTGCAATGAGGTGTTTGTGCTGATATGCTGTGTTTGGTTTTCTCCAAATGTGCTGCTGTACATTAGGACCAAACATCTCCACTTTGGCCTGGTCTGTCCAAAGGACATTGTTCCAGAAGTCTTGTGGTTTGTTCAGATGCAGTTTTGCAAACCTAAATTGAGCTGCCATGTTCTTTTTAGAGAGAAGAGGCTTTCTCCTGCAACCCTTCCAAACAAGCCATACTTGTTCAGTCTTTTTCTAATTGTACTGTCATGAACTTTAACATTTAACATACTAACTGAGGCCTGTACAGTCTGAGATGTAGCTCTTGGGTTTTTGACCTTGGGGTGAACTTGCTGGGATGTCCACTCCTGGGAAGATTGGCAGCTGTCTTGAATGTTTTCCACTTGTCAATAATCTTTCTCTTTGTAGAATGATGGACTCCAAATAGTTTGGAAATGGCCTTATAACTTCCCAGATTGATGGGCAGCAACAATTGCTTCTCTAAGATCGTTGCTGATGTCTTTCCTCCTTGGCATTTTGTTAACACACACCTGAATGCTCCAGACCAGCAAACTGACAAAACTTCTGCTTTTATAGAGGTGATCACACTTACTGATGATCAATTAATCAGTGCATTGATCAGCGGAACCTGGCTGATACTTACCCTCCTAATTCCTGTGGAAGCAGTAAGGGTTCATTTAGTTTTTGAGTTTTTGTTCAGTAAATTATGACACAGTGTAATATGTCTCGTGTTGTTGTTCATCTGAGGTTGTTTTTACCTAATTTGAAGAACTGATTATTTATTATATCCTACCAAAACTAGATTTGAAAGAAATGACATTATCATAGGTGTAAATAAAGAGCTGTTAACTTGTTTCTGTACTGGAAATAAAATCAATCATTGGAAGTTTTAACATCACACAATTAGAGGCTGTGCTTCCTACCATCAGTGTCATGTGGCCAGCCCCCTGTGGTGAAGCATGCTCAAGTGTTTGGAGCCATGAAGCCTCGCTATGAGATCAACACCTTGGCCCGCTATCACTGCAAACAGGGTTTCATCCAGAGACACAGCCCCACTATACGGTGCCAATCCAACGGTCAATGGGACACGCCCAAAGTCACTTGCACGAGCCGTGAGTGTCCTCATTGTGGCATCCAGACTGACCTGCACCATTATTAAGTTTGGGAATGTTCCCTCTTTTAACGCTTTTTTCCATGTGTCCTGTCAGCTGCAACCTACCACAAGTCGTATATTCTTCGGCACCGGAACAACCAGAGCAAGCAACAAAAGAGGCAACACATCCATCACACCAAGAGCCACGAAAAACAAAAACAAAACCAAGAGCAACAACAGAGTTACAGCTTCCTGCAGAGCCTCTGGAGCCCTTTCCAGAGTCGAGTGCAGCAGCTGCTCCGGGAGAAGCGGCAGGTCGAAACTCACGACCTGGACCAGTTGGGACAATGATTGGGTTTGTGGTTTTCTAAATCAGATGCGTGACAGCAGCCGATCGGTGCAGGCTGGCCATGTCGGTCAAGAGGCATCGATAGACAGAAAGAGTTGTTGCTCTAAACTGTCTATTGATGGCTCTCAGAAGGACGAGGAAGATGATTCACAAACGCTTTGTCCACAAACCCTCTAGGATCTGAACCATAACTCGGTGACCTTTCAGTCTTATTTCATAGATTGTACCTTAATCTCTGTACGATGTCACAAAGCCCAGGTCACTAATG
Organism: Odontesthes bonariensis; assembly: GCF_027942865.1. Classification (NCBI taxonomy): domain Eukaryota; kingdom Metazoa; phylum Chordata; class Actinopteri; order Atheriniformes; family Atherinopsidae; genus Odontesthes; species Odontesthes bonariensis. Next base: position 26,591,566 of record NC_134527.1, read on the forward strand.
TACTTGCTTATTACCATCTTAAACATATTAAGGTCTTCCTTTCAAAATCCCATTTTTGAGATGATACCCCACTGCACATGTTGATGGTCCACTCTAAAGCAGATTATATGTTAAAAAATATGAAAAAGACCCGCCTCGACTTTTTAAGTCTGGATTTTCAATTATTTTATATTACTTAGTGACTTTGTGAACTAAATTGAAATCTATTAAACAGCACTCTACTCTGCCTCTAACTTGGACCAGACTATCCATCCATCCATCCATCCATTTTCTATACCCGCTTAATCCGTTGGTCGGGTTGTGGGGGGGCTGGAGCCTATCCCAGAGGTCATTGGGCGAGAGGCGGGATACACCCTGGACAGGTCACCAGTCTGGACCAGACTTATTTTAGAAATTGACCTTGAGTCTGACTCCACCTGTTTTTGGACTCAGTTTTGACTTGAAGCTGGAGATACTTGGACTTGCTCTCATCTCCTCCATGAGTAGTTTTGTTGGCAGCCCTTGGGATTACCAAACAAAAATAGGACAAAGAAAGTTGAGTACAGTACACGTCATGACATTTTCTGCACATGCATAGTTGGCATTCTTTCTGTACATCCGTCCAAATCCTTATGGACTTTGGCATTAGCTGTAGACACTCGTCACCGATCCTGTTTGTGGTTTTCATGGACAGGATCTGGAGGTGTAGTCGGGAGAGGAGGGCGTCTGGTTTGGGAACCTCCGGGTTACATTTCTGCTGTTTGCAGATGATGTGGTTCTGTTGGCTTCTTCCAGCCATGACCTTCAGTTCATAGCTGAGTGTGAAGCAGCTGGGATGTAAATCAGCTCTTCCAGATCTGAGGCCATGGTTCTTAACAGGAATGTAGCAGCATTATAATTACAATGAATTGAATTCCAATTGGCTTGAATTGGACATTATTATTTAAGTGCCTTGAGATGACATTTGTTGTATTTGGCGCTATATAAATAAAAATTAATTGAATTGAATTGAAAAAGGTGGAGTGCTCCCTCCAGGTCAGGGATGAGTCTCTGCCTCAGGTGGAGGAGTTTCAGTATCTCTGGATCTTGTTCTCAGTGATGGTGAGTTGGAGTTAGAGATGGACTGACAGATTGGGGCTTCGTCAGCAGCAATGAGGGCGCTGCTCCGGTCCGTTGTGGTGAAGAGGCAGCTGAGCCGGAAGGAGAAGCTTTCAGTTTACTGCTCCATCTTTGTTCCAACCCTCACCTATGGTCACAGATCTGGGGAGTGACCCAAAGAATAAGGTTGTGGATACAAGCGGCTGAAATGAGCTTCCTTTAGAGGGGGGCTGGGCTCAGCCTGAAAGATAGGGGGAGGAGCTCCACCATCTGGAAGGAGCTCGGAGTAGACCCGCTGCTTCTCCTCATAGAAAGTAGTCAGCTGAGGTGGTTCATCCGGTTAGGATGCCTCCTGGGAGGAGGCCCCGGGGCAGAACCAGAACTCACTGGAGGGATTACATACATCCCATTTGACCTGGGAATATCTTGGGATCCCCCAGGAGGAGCTGGAGAATGTAGCAGAAGAGAGGGATGTCTGGGTTTCCATCCTGGACCTCTTGGTTCTGCAACTCAACCTCAGATAACTTGTCATTAATTAGTCCTGAGACACATGGTGTCACATGAGTTCTTTTCAACATTTTCAATCAGAGTTTTGGTAACATACAGCTGCCGCCTGCCTTATTCTTTCATACCGCCTTCATATTAATTTGTTGAATGATGTGAACAACCAAGCCATGATGCACAAGCAAGTATATCAGTGACCTGTACAGGAAGACTGTTGCCTTTTTCATTGTGTGGAATAGTTAATTTTAAAAAACATGTGTCGTCGGTGAAACTTAGCCTGAACACAGATCATAAGCCCTGTGCGTTCTGTTAACTATTAAGTAAAAGCTGCCTTGTGGAGGATTTTTACCAAACAAGTTGATATTTACAGCCATTTTAATCCTGATGTTTTTACATCTAAGTTTTTCAGACTCACTGAAAAAAAGTTACCAAGGTGCACCAAGGTTAGCTGCAAGTAACGGGGACTCCAACTTGTACTTCCATTTCTTTGTATGTCCCTTACACCAGCTTTTAAATAAATGTCAGGAAACCAAAAACAATACTTTTTCATATCACCGAGGAACTAAATAAAAATAAATACAAGAGTGGTCTGAGACTGCATACATCTACCATGACTGGATACAAATTTGCAAATGCAAATCCATCAGTTTCTGGGTAAAATTTGCTTACAAAGAGCCAAAAAATAACCAACCACATAATCTCCTCAGCAGAGATGTAAGTATATTGCTCCATAGCGCTAAAAGTTATCAAAAACTCCATGGGGTACCTTTAATTTAGCAGTTCAAATATCTAAAGTTGAATTTTATGTGTTATAAATAGATACAGATAGCCAGAAGGAATCACTTTGAATTGTTGTCATGGAGCATTTTTATTAGTTTGTCCAGTTTTGGTTTGACCTGCTTTAGTTTCTGTCCCGTGTAGATTTTTGTACAGATTTTGACCAAGAAAACGTTTTATAAAGAGGAGACAGAGGGATGTTAGAGTAATGAATGTGAGGTGTGTGTACATACACCTCATAGGATATTATATAATATAGATACTATATGAGGCCATATGAATTTAACTTATTGTATACTTTAACTATGAATGGACTGTGATTTTAATTAAAGGTCATTGGAACTGAAGTGATTCTGTTAATAATGATGTTCTTGCTGATTAAAGATTCTTGTCATGATGTTTCTAACTGACATTATTCACACATACAATTGAAATGTATTTTTCATGTTCACAATGGAAATGCTCCTTATTGTTTCAACATCATGAGTTGGGTTTTCAAAGTGTTCCCAGATACGTACACATGCTTTTTGCTTCATATCTGGAATCTGTGTTTTCAATTTTAGAAATAAGGGAATGTTTTCTACACCATGTGGTTAAAAGGGTTTGCTTTTTTTATGTAATCATTGTTTCATGCATTGTTATTGTACAGCTGTTCGTCACCCTGGTTTCAGTATTGAAATATGTGTGCAATAACAGAAGCTGTTATAGTACAACTTGTCCTGCTTCAATTCACTTATAAAGGAGCCTGAACGGAGTCTACACTGATCTCTACTTTATAATTAAGCCATTTTCACTCGTCACACTGGAATCCTGAATTGTTCTAGAAATGTTCCAGAGTAGTAAATATGTCTGATTGGAAACTTTTTGCTGAGATCTTTTCACACAGTCACTTCAGCAGTTTGGACATTTGTATGTTAGTTAACAAGTTTTAGCTTACAAATTTGGAATATTTATCTCAACTTCTTCATATTTAGAACATTTTCCTCACATACAAAATGAAAATGAACCTAACCACTGTGAACGTACTTATGTAAACATGTAGAGCTCTAAGGAAAGGAGCTCCAGCGCTTCCTTAATTATCCTCTTTGGCATCAGAAACACCGGACCATCCTTTTCCTTGAGAATTTTTCCAACCGTCTTTCCTTAATCCCATGTCCATCTCTATTCAACTGAAATCCAGGTCTCAAGTGGATTAAAATCTTAATTCAAACTCCACAGTACAACAATCTGTGACTATTGATTTTGATGGATTGAGAACAAACATTATACTAATCTGATGTAATAAATTAAAACATGAATTTATATTTCGTAGTTCTTAAAGTTGATTGGATAAGAGAGTTAACATTAAATCAATAGTTTTGTCAATAGTGAGGTATAAAAGTGTATTATCAGCATGGAAATTGTAGGAGGGATGAATTAGAAGTGAACCGGTAAGAGTCGGTCGTCCAATAACTGGAAGGTTGGCGGTTCGATTCCCACTCACTCGACTCAAAAAGATTGGTGAAACTGACAATTGGAGGGGTGTCAGTCCACCTCCTTGTCACGGCCGAGGTGCCCTTGAGCAATGCACCGTACCCCCATGCTACCCGGGCGCCGTGAATGGGTTCCCACCGCTCCAGTGTATGGCATTTGTATCTATGAGTGTGTGACCCTGCATGTGTGTGTCAACAGGTGCCAACCTGGATGGGTTAAAAGCGGAGGACAAATTTCATGTGTATGCATGACAATAAATTTGATCTTAATCTTAATTTAAGACAACAAATGGTAACCATACTTTAAAAAAAGAATTTATTTCTGACTAATACAAAGGAGACCTAAAACGGCTACAAAGAGCTGTAAAAAAAATCCAGAAAGGAATGCAATAAAGTGCAGAAACAAAAGTAACAAAAACTCAAAGCAAGTACAAAGAGCAAGTACAATGTCTCCATATGGAGACACAAAACAACCAAAATAGGTTTAAAAACAGCAAAGGACACACAATCCTTTTTGAGAGAAATGAGAAGAGTCTGTCCCACAAATTCTTGTCGCCAGAACTTTTAAATCAATGCTCAATTATATTTAACCAGTCACAAACTGTTATTCATGTGGATAAATATGAGGACAGAAGTGTGAGCAGCCTGTGACAATACTTATTCTTCTGTCCTTTTTAGGTTAAAAACTTTGATAAATATTCTATAATATTTCTCATATGATAAATATGACATGACTTTCATATACAGTGTGATAAGATTGCAAAAGAAAAAGTATCTAAAGCGCTTTTTTGTGGAATATTTATTGAATACGACGGTCGTGGTGGGGAGAAGTTGTGCACCACAGACGTTGAACTCTTGGCTGTCTCCCTTCGCCCCTTTTATTTACCAAGGGGAATTTCCACAACTCTTTTTCATTCTGGCGTACATCCACCCCAAAGCAAATGCTGCCACTGAACACATCATGGCATCACTGAACAGACTGGAACGCATCTCACCAGACTCACCAAAATTTATCCTGGGTGATTTTAACCACTGCTGTCCTGAGAAAGCCTTTAAAGCGGCACTATGCAACTTTCAGTAATACGGGGTTTGTTTACCATGCAATACACACCCCAAAGCTGTAGGGGGAGCTCCGTAGAAAATAAGGCGACAGTCTAGCCATATTATATATTACTACTCTAGAAGCTAACCGCATTCAATTTAGCCGTCGACAGCTAATGGAGAGAGGTGTGTCTTATCAGGCTCCCTGGCTCGGCTCAGATTCCTTTAGACCTGCCGTGAAGCAGTAGTTCTCGGCTCTCGTGTGTCGCGAGACTTCCAGAGGTAAACAAAGCACGCGGCGCCACAGGCAAAGTTGCAAGCGCTGTTTCGGGCTAGGGCCACCAGATGGAGATGGAAATGTCACCGTTTTCATCAGAACGGGTCAGCCAAGCAATCTGATGATTGCCAAGCAATTTTATGACCATGAAAAAGTTGCATAGTGTCGCTTTAAAGGTCTTCACCAATATGCCACATGCAGCACCCGCAAGGGAAAGACGCTAGACAAATGCTACTGGTCACTTCCAGAAGCATTCAGGTCTGTTGCACTCCCCCCTCTAGGCTCTGCTGACCACAATACTGTTCTACACTGGAAAAAATGCCCCTCCAAAAATAAGTTAAAAAAAACAGCAAATACAAGACGTTTTTGCTTGAAATAAGCAAAAAAATCTGCTAATGGAACTAGTGAAAATCGGCTTGTCAAGATTTCTTGAAATAAGATGTGATATTTAGGATTTTTTAGATAAAAGTGATCTTGAAATTAGCTTAAAAACCTCTTCAAATGTAAAAAAAAGCTTGTTTCATTCGATATGACTCAAAACAATTTGTTTTCAAGACTTTTTCATTTAACAAGATATTCAAGATGTATTGTCTTCAAACAAGTCCCTATATCTTGCTGAAATAGTACTTGTTAGGCAGTTGTGTCTTATATTAAGTGTAATGAGATATTTTGACTAGAAATGAGACAAATATACTTGGTAAGACTTAGATTTTTTCCAGTGTACTCATCGCTGCTTACATTCCCATTCTAAGGAGGGTTAAGAAGGTCACTCGGAACATGAAACAGTGGACTAACAGCATCCTAGCTCTCCAAGGATGTCTTGAGTCCACATACTAGAGAAACCTTATAACCTCCTCCGACAACCTTAATGAGCAAGTGGACACGGTCTCTTCCTACATTTCATTCTGTGTGGACAGCATTTTTCCCTCTAAAACTGTCACAATCTTCCCCAATAAACCCTGGGTTACCAAATAGCTAAAAGAAATCCTCAACAAAAAGAACAGGGTCTTTTTTACTGGCTCAGAATCTGAGAAGAGAGAGGTCAACATGAAAGTTAAGCGTGCCATTAAAACCGGCAATCTGAAATACAAAAACAAGGTGGAGGAAAAATTCACACTGGGGAACCTCCGCTCAGCTTGGCTGGGCCTTAAAAACATGGCCGCTGTGAATATCGCCACCACCTGCCAAAATACCATCCAGGTGGACGGTAACAGCCATGCATCCCTTCCCAACGAACTCAACTCCTTCTACACCAGATTTGAGAAAGACAACGCCACCCAGCCGGAAGAGATAGGACAACACTTCAACCCAGCAGCTGCACACTCACCTTCAACACAGAGGACGTGGTGAGAGCTCTGAGGAGGACTAAAGAAACCTGCTCGCCTGGCCCGGACAACATCAGCGGCCGTGATTTAAGGTACTGTGCTGAACAGTTAGGAGATCCAGAGGTTCCAGATCCTCTTCCAAAAATCCTTCGACAGCTGTATAGCTCCCCAGATGTGGAAACATTCCACAGTCATCCCCATCCCTAAGAAGAGTACCACCAAAGTACTCAACGATTTTAGGCCCGTGGCCGTCACCTCCCTTGTGATGAAAGCTATGGAGAGAATTGTTAAACAGCATGTCATCCGAGAAACAAACTCTCTGATCGATCCTCTCCAATTTGCTTATCGCACGAGTAGAGGCGTTGATGATGCCAAAATATTCATTCTGGACACTGTACACAGACACCTGGAACTACTCCTATTTGCGGATTTCTCCTCCGCATTCAACACCCTTCAGCCTCACATCCTGGCCAACAAACTCCTACCGCTTTCACCTGGAAGACTAGCTCATCCTGTGGTTACTGGACTTTCTAACACACAGATCACAGAGAGTGCTGGTCAGTTCCACCTTCTCTGATCTACACTACACCTCCACTGGCTCTCCACCGGGCTGTGTCCTCTCCCCGCTGCTCTTCATCCTCTACACCGATGACTGCAGATCTACGCAGTCCTCCTGTCTCTGCTGTCAGGCCCTTCACAGCAACATGGATCGGCTCTCCAGGAGTTTGTGGATTGCTGTGACAGCTCTTGTCTGTAGCTGAACATCAACAAGACCAAGGACATGATGGTGACATTTTCCAACCAGCGGAGGGCGCTGGCCAGAGCAGTCACCACCATTATCCATGGAGAGCCTATTGAGCTTGTGGAGGAGTACAAATACCTGGGTACCATCTTTGACATTCTGCTGAAATTATCTGCCAACACGGAGGAGATCCTCAGAAAATGTCACCAGAGGCAGTATCTCCTTAGGAAGCTCAACTCCTTTGCAGTAAGTAAGATCATTCTCCGAACATTTTACAACTCCTTCATCGAGAGCATCATCACCTTCTTCAAAAAGCTACCTTTGTGCCCAGGGCTGTCCAGCTCCTAAACTCTTAACCTCCCTCCTTACTCTTATACAAACATACACACACACACACACACACACACACACACAGGCCCCCTCCCAACACATATACATTCACACCCCATACACCCAGGCCACCCCCCACACACACTTATACATCCCCCCCATCCCACTCAATTTTCATTTGCACATACAGACTTACCTACCTCACCGCCCATTTGCACCTTTTTATCGCTTTTTATTTACTACTTATTTTATCTTATTATTCATATTTTATTTGACGTTGAATGTCTTGCATTGCATGTCTGCTCTACGTGCCTCCTCAATTAGGTTTCGAAATGTTTATTCACAAGACTCAGGGCAGTATTTCCAAGCTGTGAAGGTGAATCTCCACAGGTGACAGGGTTCAGCATGTAGGCAGGAACGTTCTCTACTGGATTCTCCTGTAGAGAACGTTCTCCTGTAGAGAACGGCTACGTGTGGATGGGGCCGGCCCCATCCACACGTAGCCGGGTATCTGCTAAAACGAATATATTTTTCTACGTTTGGACCTGTCATCCACATGAAAACGCATAAAAACGCATCGTAAACGAATGTTTTTAAAAACTCCGGGCAAAGTGAAGATTTTTGAAAACTCCGTTTATGCAGCTGCGTGTAGACAGAGATAACCGGAGTTTTGCGTTTTCGAACGTCACAATATGCGCCAAAACAACAACAAATCTGCTTTAAAGTCTAAAGTGCGACCTTTGTTTACTGAAGAAGCATGGATGCCTTGAGAACTGTGGTGGTTATTATTGTGCAGGCGCTGTTTACTGCCTTGATTTTACACGCCCAAGTCGTACTCCAAGAGGAATGGCGTGACAATTTCCGCATGTCCCGGTCCTCACTCCTATCGCTGTCGGAATTATTACGTCCTCATATCGAGGGGCAGTCCACTGTCATGCGATCGCCTGTCAGTGTGCTCAAAAAAGTTGCGTGCACACTTTGTTATTTAGCTGACGAGTGCAGATTACGCAAAAAACAGCAAATGCATTTGGGTTGTCAAGACAGGTGAAAACGCAGATGTTAGGTTATGTGTGGAAGGTGTTTTTTTCAAAAACGAGGTAATGTGGATACAAATTATTTTATAAACGGGAGGGGGGGAAATATTCGGTTTTAAAAATACCCGGCTACGTGTGTACATAGGTGTTTATTTCTCCTGTGGGAGTGATTTCTGAAGTGGTGTGCTTAATTTCCAAGGGCTAGATTCTGAAGCTGAGAGAACGGCTACAAGTAATTCAGGTGAGTAAAACAAACTTCAGAGGTGGACTGGATATAAGGTGAGCTGAATGAGCAAACACACCTAGGAGAAAACAGACAGGAAACAGGGGGAAAAGGAAAGGAAACAACAGGAAATTGATAAAGAGGCACAGAGGCTAGTTTCAGACCTGTCCAAGTTTAGTTTGTCTGACCTTGTGTGAAAATTACGACTTCCACATCACCTGTACAAGCCAAAGCTTAAGAAATAATAATAATAATAATAATTCCACGGCTTTTGATAACTTAATTTGAATATAATTGAAATTAAATTCAAATTCAAAGATTGGTGGAACCATTTTGCTTTTCAATTAAATTCTACCAAGTCCCAAATTTTTCACCTACAACCCCGGATCCCACAAACAATTCAGATACTGTCAGTAGAAACCAAGCAAATTATCTGCAAATTATTTAAAGTAAAAAATAACAAACCATCATAACAGATGTTTAAATTGAGAAATTCTGTGAGTAGTTCTGTAAAATGCTTGATTGTTGTAAAACTGAAGCCAGGTTTGGGTTTGAAAAACTGAGGAAAGGCAGGAAAAAGGTGTTAATACTCGAAGAACCTCATGGAACATCTCATAGTGTATGAGGGTCATTTTCCGCAGGTTAAATAGGTATAAAAACATGAGTCTGTCAGAGGAGCTCTGTGAAGGACTCTGAAAGATAAAAAAAAGTTGGGAAACAATAATATGTAATCAGATTGTACTATAGCCCTATTTAATAGAACAGATTAAATCAGATTTAATCTATTAAATTCAGCACAAATAATAAGAAAGCCCAGAGTTGTTGGAAGACTAAATAATTTCCATGTAGGTGGATCTATTTAAGATATTTGGGTTGAGAAGTTATTAATCAAACATTACTTAAATAGGAGGAAACAATGTTTTTCTTACAAACTATTTTCAGTGGTGGACTTATCTAAATATTGTGTTGTAGAGCGGTTCAGTGGTTGCCAAAGTTAGATTGGGTTCCCACTGTTGAGGCCAGCTGCAAATGATCTCCTGAAATCAAATTAAACTAGAAAATTATTGTTTGAAACCTATTTCAATGGATAAAAACAGCATTGTTGTGGAGCTGATTCCATTGTTATTATGCCTTCCTTTTAATTTGTTCATTAGTAAAGTTTGTATAGCTTGATCAGACAAACGTGGGCCCACAAGTCTCTGCCACTTTATTTCTGTGGCTTGACAGCTGATAAATTTGAGAATTCTCGTTCTAGATCTTGAGAGTACTTTGAGGAGCAAGATGGCGTATGTGGGCATGAATCAAAGCAAAAAGTTTTGTTCAAGGATGTGATTTTAATGTCCTGAAAATCAGATGGAGAGAACAGCTTATTTGCTTAAATGCTGATAAACTGTGCCCTGGCAGCTGTGTTATCCCACGATGTCATGTTTCAACATGAATCAACATGAGAACCAACACGTCACCAAAATGCCGTCACTCAGCTCTTAAAACAGACCTTTACCTTGGCAGCGCTCTGATTTCAGTTACAGAATCAACTGAAAGCAGCACCATGAATGGCCTCGGTGTTTCGCGCTGGTGGCACCCCTCCCTTTGGAAACACGATGGACACATTACTGCATTATCCAGGAACTACCACTCGGAAAACAGCCACCCTGAAGTCAGTCACAGCCTGGCTCTGACAATATGACCTTTACTGACTTATTTTCTTCTCTCAAGTACAGTGTGATTGCTCATAATGATATTTTTTTGACGAAAGGCTGTATAAAGACAGAGGCGGAGTCGTGGTTTATGTATTGTTTATTGCCCTTTTGTCTTTGGGTCCTTAAGGTTTGTCTTTATGTTGCAGGTATTACCAATGTTCCTTATGAACAATCAGAAAATACACACAATAAAAAAAAACAACACTTGGGTTTTCTTTTAACCTTCAAGGGAATAGTTCAGATCTTGGAAAATACAAATTTTTGTTTGTGAGAAGGTTGAAACCATTTTTCTGTACAGAAAAACAAGCTTTTCTTAGTAGAAAATAAAGGGATGTAAATAACAGAAAAATCAATTTACCAGCACCTTCAAATTTCACTTAATAACATAGGATGTAAACTTTAGAGGTATCAGATTAGATCTCGATAAGATTAGATAGAACTAGTTTGTTCACTTCCTCTTTTCTCGAGTCTTGCTGAAGTCTTGTGCTCCACAATCCATTAAAATATTCCGCTAAGAAACTTAATAGACTGCAGATTGATTCCAATCTTTGAGTGTAAAACAAAGGGGACTGTTTTAGTTCTTCAGAACTGCAGTGAACTCTTCAGCGTTCACTTTAAGGCTATTATTCTGTAAAACCTTTTTATCTTCCACATTGTTGATGGCTGATCGTCACAGGAGGCTAGTTCTATTAGCAATTCTTCTCTTAGGATAGCAAGCCTGTTGTTTGCCAAATAAAGCTAACCCTACGCCAGGCCCAAAGTGTCCCAAACCTGAGTGCATGCCAGCTGGGACTGTGTACAGTGATCTTACACTTGATCAATGTGTACCTGTGACTCTGTGATATCCTTACATGGAAGAAGCCCTTAGTGCTTCCATGCAGGAATGCATTGTATTTCTGTCTCATTCAGCAGGCTGGAGCAGGTTGGCCATCAGCCTGCTGTATCTGATCAGTGAGCTCAGAGACAGGTTGGTCTGTTCAGCTTAATCTTTTAAAGCTTAGCCAGCAATCAGGGAACCAGTTGCTGCCAGGAAACCAGTGCTCAATAAGGGTCTGGCTTTATCCCACATGTGACCTCAGCTATGCCCCCAGTACTCCAATATTTGGTCAGAAAATGTTTTCTTTGTACACCTCATCATATTTTTTTTACATGGTATCCAGGGGTAATGTTTGATTTTAATATTAGTCTATTGAATCTATTGATGACAATTTCAAAGTTTTCACAATGTATTTTTATTTGAAGGGATAGTTCGCCTCTTTTGACATGAAGCTATATGACATCCCATATTAGCAATATCATTTATTAAATTTGACTTACCCCCTGCTCCGTCCTGTGAGCCGAGTTCCGGCCTCGTTTTGGCGTTGACGAAGGTAGTCCGGCTAGTTGGCTGGGGCTTAAAAAAAAAAGCGTTTTGCTTCTCAAAATAATATGTGTTCAAAAGAGTAATACATTTGCATCACAAAATAGTTAGGTCTGCACTTCGGTCTGCACGGTCTACACAGCACTGCAGTGATACGAAGGGAGAGAAAATAGGGCCAAGCGATTATGAGGTCTGACATTTTCTGGATGAACGATTTTGTGATGCAAATGTATTACTCTTTTGAACACATATTATTTTGAGAAGCAAACGACTACCTTCGTCAACGCCAAAACGAGGCCGGAACTCGGCTCACAGGACGGAGCAGGGGGTAAGTCAAATTTAATAAATGATATTGCTAATATGGGATGTCATAGCTTCATGTCAAAAGAGGTGAACTATCCCTTTAATAATTGAAAAAAAAAAGAAATAGGACATTTCATATAAGTGTTGCCAACTTTTCTTGCTAGATTTACCTTTTTTTTTTCAAATAAAAAGCACCAAGTGACAAATCTAGACACAATTTGCTAACACTTTCCCTTTCAGAGATGACATTTATCAAATAGAAGCATGGAAAAAATGGTGGAATTATGCTTAAATATATTACTGATCCACATTGTTAATCTTTGTTTTTGTTCTAAATTATTAATAATAGAAAAAAATTAATGGGGTGCATTGAATTTAACTTACTAAACCGTAAGTTAAATTCAATGCACCCCATTAATTTTTTGTCTATTATTATCATTCAGTATTTTGTTATTTGATCCTCCTTAAATTAAACTAAACTTGGAAGACAATAATAAGCTAAGACTATATTATGTCATCACTCTGAAAGAAAGCCTAAAAACATGATGAACAACGTTGCAAACTGAAAGTAACGCTAACTTTACATCCATAATCCTTGACGAGGTTATGCTAGCTAAAACGTTTGCACTAGCTGTTTTGCTGCCGGATTTCAGAACTTACTTTCAATTATCAATAAATTTTTTTCCATTTGTCCCTAAAATAAAAAAGTATTTCTTTACATTTGTTCAGTCTTTTCTGAGTTATAATGAAGACTATCACGCATCTTGTATCAGAGATCTCTTAATTAGTTTTTTGTAATTAAAACACTCTTTAAATTGAGTTAAACCAACATTTCCAAATTTCCAGTCCAGAAAGGATTTAAGCAGGAAAATAATTTGAATTCAGATTACAGAAAACATTTGTCACCTTATCTGGGGAGCAGATATCTATGGACTTAAATTTACTTTGAAAAAAAATAACCTTCAACTGGATAACAGGTTATATGTTTTTTTTTGTTTTTTTTTCATTTTTCTACAAGGTCAAGCAGGTTGTGCATTGAGGCTTTTTAGTGGAGTTGTGTAGGGAAGGTTGAGATCGAAAGAAGGGCAAGGGCTACCTCTGCTTATCCAACTTAAGAAACTACAGTATTTGTTGTTTTTTAAAAAAAGAAGAAATTTGCAGGTTATCAAGGCGCTAGTTGTAGCAAGAGCAGATCTACTCAAAGATGCTTTGATGTGTGCTGGTCAAAGCTGAAATTCAAGCCTCACACAGATGCAGCCACAAATGCCTAGTTTACTATAAAACTGGGCTTGTAGAGAAGCAATACTCAAGCGCATTACTGTTTTTATTCATGGCAGGTATTTTTTACTGCTGCAAAGGGCAAGCTGTTGTTTACTTTGTCTTCTCTCCTCAAAGCAGCACATTCTATAATTTCAGTGCAAGATCAAGATCTTTTTTTTGTACTGTTATTGTATGTTTTCTGTAAACTCAGAAGGTTTGGATAACTTGGCCAGACGGGCAAAAATAAAAAGTAAGTATTTCTACAGTATATCAAAAAATATTCGTTAACAGAAAAACATTTCTAGATTATCACACTCTATATACTTAGAAAACATAATGCTAACTTTTAGATGTTCATATTTCTTATTCCCGTTGTTGATGACACTCATGTTTGGTCCAATGCATTTGTACAAAAACATAAAATACTGGACGGTTGGATGAAGTACAAAGTACCAGTCGTAGCACCTTGTTAAGAATGGACAGCAAGGAACAGTTTAGTTGTGCTAAGTTTGTATTCCTATCTGACAAGTATCACAGGAGCTGAACTTGCTCTCTTTTTGTCTTGTTTTCAGCTATGTTTCCTGGTGTTGGTGTTCCAGGTCTTGACCAAATACAAGATAAGTGCCCAAAGTTTCAGTCCAACCATGAGACATTTTGCTTTTCTAGGTTTTGTTGATATGCCTTCTCCATTCCTGAATGACAGTATTTCTGTAGCTATGTTATACCCCATTTCGGACCCCCACAAGAACCCACCCACCCCTCTCAAAAGCATTGATTAAATAATATGAACCTTAAATATGTGTAAACTATTCTTCGTAGACTATCGGGTCCCAGATTACAAATCAACAACATGAATGTCTGACATTAATATTTTAAGGTTTCCATGAAATAAAACATCACAGTTTGAATATGTCCATACCTCCAAATTCCCAACCCAATGTCTTTTTCATTCCTCTTGTGTTTTCATTGGTGTTTTTGAATGTGCATGCTTATGTACTATGTGTTTGCAGGATATGATAGTGTTTGTGATTCAGTTGTGCCCCTTGAAGCAGTACACTCCATACAACTTGTGCTTCTTGTCAGGGAAACCATTGAACCTCACGGCAGCTTCTGTGGGACTGCAGCGTCGTCGAGGATGGGAGATGGGATAACGGACACTACCGTCCGCCAACCAGCCAGCGTCACAACGATCGTAGCCCAGAAGCTTCCAGGCAGCAAACATCTGGCCAACCTTGGCAATCTGAGCACCATCTTTTTGACATGCCCCGACTGCCTCATCATAGGTCAACTTAGAGGGGTGGATCAGGTAGTAAAATCGTCCTGGGAAGTTAGACAGACAGGGAGATAAGCACAAATATATAAAAACATATTTGCATCCATTTTCTTAAATTGTGGCAGAAAAAAAGTTAGTCCAGATATCTTCTCTAAAAAGACTCTTCTAGGAGCCCTGAGGGATCGGGATTGGACGTCTGTACCACCTCAGTTGACTCCTTTTGACATCATTTTGACATTTGGATAGATTGGGATCATAAATTATGGCTGAAAGATACAGGTATTCTTATAATGCATCCAGTCTTATTTACATAATGATATCAGCTTGAATCAAAGTTAACACATTGTAACTCAAATTGTGACATCGAATACTCAAGTCAGTTTTTGTGAATGCAGACAATGTTGGGTTAAAGCCACCAATGAAAGAGGTCTGATTAGATTGCCGTCTTTTGAGGAGTCTTCTTTTTAAATAAAAGGTGAATAAACACACACAAATATATGCAGATAAATACGGACCCTCACCTTTGTGGTACGAGGTAAAGCAGAACACATCATAGTGGTTCTTGTCCTTGTCTCTGAGGCCATATTTGCGAATGCCTGGCACTGTGTTCTTGCCCCCGCAGGCTTCTCTGGGGGTGGTGATGGGATACTGAACTGTGCCATCAGTCAGCCAACCAGCATTGCACCAGTCCATTCCTCCTCGCCATGCATCATACAATTGGTCAAAGGACGCCACGATGGCATCCTGGTCTCGACATGCCCTCTCGGCGTCATAGAAATTGAGGTTGTAGCGGCCCAAGCGGGGGAAATAGGGGAAGAGAACACCTTGATGGAGAGGGAGAAAAAAGGAAAATGAGAGATGTGATAGATGAGCTGCAGCTAGCAGAAACAACAAAGATTCATCCCATGAGGTTTGTTCTTCGATTGGGCTATTTAACCTGATGACTGACAGCAGGTCCCGCTGTGTAAGCACAACGGCTTCCCTGTCAGCCTGGTCAGCGTTTTTAGCTAACACACTAATGGCTGATGTCTCTGGCCGTTCTCAAACATAATGAAACTACTCCGACACTGATGCACACTATGCTTACAGAACACACTTGCTCCTGACATTCCTCCAGGCAGTCTCTGCTCCTGGAGCTAAATTTAGACTCGTTGCAGCTGGTTACTGTAAAAAGACATGTTATTCCCCACTTATTCCTATTTTAAACTGTTAGTTCACCAAAATATTGTACCTTCAAGGTCGAGAGACACCACCAACGTTCCATCTTCTAACCCGTCAATTACTTCACACTTATATTTCCCATAATCCTCCAGGGTGAGTTCTGTGATGACAAGAGAAGCATCCATTGGAGAGGAGCCTTGAAGGTGGACACGTCCATGGAACCTCCCGTAACTCCTTTTGTGATAATCCATGGCAACAAATACATCCACCTAAAATAAGATTAACATAGATAAATTGTACTTTACACTGCAGAACCAATCAAGGAGAGCATTGCATTTACTTATGTACAAGTGCATATTTGTCAAGTAACTGGTTTTAGTGGTCATAATTTACACTTGATGCAACACATCTGTTTATCGTATTCAAAACTGGAGCAATGTTTGTGTGCTTCTCAATTCAGACACTAATGCAACATGACCACTGGTGCTTCTTCCCAAAAATGACAGTGAACATAAGGGCAGTGACAATCATTAGCTGTATAAGTGGAGAAGAACGTTTAAGCTTGGAAAAGCTTTTTTGTCATATTTCTGAGGAATAAAAGTTTTTGTGAACATTAACAATTACGTCAAGTTTTCAAGAAAATGCTCAAATTTTAGGAGTTTGTTATGAGAAACTTGCATTTGGTCTTTTCAGATTAAGGAGAATTAGAGAATAAAGGCAATCGTATGAAAGGAAGGTCACAAAAATACAAACCAGTGTCATCCGCATAAAGTGACATTTACACTTTACTCTTACTAAAACAGTTCTCTGAGGAGCACAAGAGTCATACAAAAGAAAATGTCTGGGAAATAATGCAGGAATACTGTAAGGCTTCATAGGTGAGGTGCATCATTTTTTGTCCTTGCGGCTGGTTCATTTAAGTGTTTATTGTGTCTACAATTATGATGGCGTACATCATTCAAATCTCAAGAACTTTAGCTTTCCAACGGTATATAAGATGTCCAGAGGTACATACATACATACAGAAAGGGGGGCTGAGTTTTGTTGGGAAATATGCAATGTCCCGCCAGGGCAACATTAAGGAGTTTAACAAGTCTACTGTTATTTTCTCATCTATATGCATTTACTTCTTTACATATATGCTCACAGCACAGAACACAAAGCAACACTGAGACTGACATATGTGCCACTTTATTGGTCAAAGTCTTATCTCAGCTGTATAGCAATCAACATGAACACCCTAAATGTTGAACAAATCAATCAATTTCACTTTGGAATCCAAAGAAAAAGAATGGATCATCCATTTACTTTGCCATAGTGATGTTTAGGAATGCTTCATGTGCTTTTAAAGGAGGGAACAAACAGAAAATAGTCTTAAGGCCCTGTCACACTGTTGCGTATGAGAGAAGCATATGAGTTGCGTATGAAAATTATCACTCATACGCTGGTATACGCTGACATACGCCAGGGGAACGTTAGGCATAGGTTGTATACGTTTCAAGCACGCTGGCATACGTTGGCATACGTTGGCATACGCTGGCATACGCTGAGGCAGAAATACATTTTTGAACATGCTCAAAACTTTTGTGCGTATGGTTAATACGCTAAGCATACGCTAGGCATACGCTGAATACGCTAGAGGTACGATATAGGTACGTTACTGATAGGTCGAGAACGCTGGACATAAATTGCCATATGTTGCCATGAAGGTGTACCATACAGCTAGCGTATTTATAGCCTCCGCCCGTCTGCCGCCTCCATCTCCGCAAGACGGGCGGAGATGGAGGCGGCAGGCAACCGACGATTCACGGGAGCGGTCAGGAGGAGGAGTTGGGGATCTTGATCGCTCAGAAGCATGTAACTCATCAGCCGCAGGTGCATCAGGCATTTCAGCAGGTTTGGGTGAGAATGATTCTTGTGTTTTTTTACCTTTTCCTCGGCCCAGGGCCCGGGCAAACGACGATTGCTTCTTGGGAGGCATGATCGAGATGAATGTCTCGAGAGATGTTGATAGCGCGTCGTCTACTGCAATAATGGAGCAATGTGGAAAGGCTGCTGATATAGGCGCGTTGAAACGTACGCTGGGTATGCGCAGTTCATATGCTACTCATACGCTAGTCATTCTTTATTTTCAAGGACTTTTCGTGCGTATGAAAATTATATTATTAATTTTCATACGCAACTCATACGCTTCTCTCATACGCAACAGTGTGACAGGGCCATTAACATGAAAAAGATAAACGGTGACCTCTTTCAGGTAGTCTGAGGTCAGTTTGGTCCATTTGATCCTCATCTTGCGATTGGGTGCAAGTGATTGGTCCCTCTGGATCTTACATGGCAAAGTCACGTTTCCTCCTCGCCTTGACAACACCTTGGATTGTTCTGCCATGACTGACAGTCGAGGGCCATTTTCTACAAAACAGCAAACATCATTATTTCAACCAGACCTGGATCTCTGTACTCAGGTCTTAAACGAGCTGCCATGAAATGTTGCACAAAGGCTTGGGTCAAAATGCTAACTTCCACATGCAAGTCTGTCCCTCTTAGTTTTAGCATTTTAGCACATCCACCTTTGTTGATTAGTAATAAACACAATATCAGATTAAAAACCAAAGGATCGGGTTGATTTTAACCAGATTAGGTTTACCATTGTCACGATTTATGTTTATTATGTTCCTGTCTAAGTTCAGTCTTGCCATTTCCACACCTTTCCTCAGTTCCCTCCTGCCAGTCGTCAGCTCCACTCCCTTCATCTGTGGTAATTATCCTCAACTGTACCTTCTCACTAATCACTCTCCTCACAGAATTTAGTCTCACAGTTCTCTTCATTCTTTGTCAGATCCTCCGTCAATATACCCATGGTTTGCCCTGTCTAGCTGATTCATGCTCCTCGTAATCAGTCTAGATTTTGTTATTTTTCCTAAGGTGTTTGCTATTTTTTCTAGTTTAGTTTTTTGCTACTCAAGCATTGCTGTGATTTATTTATTTTTTGTTCTTAAATAAACTGATTTAAGTTTCCTCCTGGCTCTTGTCCTGTGTCTGCATCTGGGTCCTCCTTTGCCTCCACCTCCACCTCCAAACTGTGATAGCCATAAACAGAAGGAAAAATCCTCTTAAGACTGGAAGCCTTTTTACCAAAATTTAGGACAGTTCTTTCCATAGCTGTTGGGATAGCGTGGTGTGGACACAAGTGGTGAATCAACTGAACGGTCCAAAAGTTGAATAAGAAGCCTCTGAATCTTTATCTAAATTAATATTTATTATATTAATATATCACAAGCTGCAAAAATTTCTCTCACATCTTTGTACCACACACATAACTTCTGCTCACATTGTACTGTTGATGACAACATGTATGGATCTCTGTTTAGGCACAATGGTGCCAACCTGACAACTTCATGGTGATTATAAGATCTCAGGATACTTCACACAGTCACTACTTGAAGAGACAGTTCCCATATTTACATTACTGTTTATATAAATTAAGATTAATCAATCAAAATATTTGAAATCATCAACATGCTATCATATTAATCAGGAAACATGTTAGCACAAACATCATGGCTTATTTGGGAACCAATATGGTGAAAGTTGAACTTCTAGTAAGTCAATTAATGCCCCTTTTCTGCACTTCAACCAGGTTCAGGGCTGGTATTAGTCCCAGTTTAGAACTGGCTCCAATTTTCCAGTGCAGACCAAGTTTATAAATGGCACTCCATGAGCTGCATGGGCAACATTCAAGAATACTGCCTGGTGATTGTAAATTATTAAACTTATTTAATGAAGAATGATGAGCTATTCTTTTACAACTGCTTCAACTTCATGCCAGTGTTGCGGCTCAGTTTTTAATTGTTCTCTCCTGGATTAGGTAGATGACATACTGCTTTGGCTCTGGTTTGTTTACCATACCTCAACGTAGATTCTTGGTCATCCAGGTCGCAGTAATCCTAAGAGCTTGAATAAGGGAAACTGGACTTCTTTTTCTTGGTCCTTGAAGACATTTCTCATCCGGAAGACTTCTTCAGTTTTAAAACTAGTTGGTGGGGAGTTTCAGCTTATTAATAATTGAAAGACTGTTCACACTATATTTACGTCCATCTCAGTATCTCAGGTATGAAACCAGATTTTCTGCTGAGGAGTTTCTCAAGTCAGAAAATGGTTTAACTGGGAACTGGCTCTGACCCAGAACTGAAAGCTCCTCAGTTAAAATGAGGAGTAAGATGCTGAAGACATAGATATGTCGAGTTTCTCTCTGAGCCCTGTTCTTGGCTGTTTTCTTTCCTATTTTGTCTCAGCTGATTTTTCGTCTTTCCCTATTTCTTTTTTTTGTGTTGTCTTTTCAGCTGCTGCGACCTCCAGCCTTCATCACTGATTGGCTGCCTCGCAACAGTCTGACCACCACAGCGCTTCACTCCAGCTGCTGCATCATCACATGTGAGCTGAGCGAATCAGCTAATGACACATTGATCTTGTGTTCTGAGCTGAGGGGCTGTTAGGGGGGAGAGTTTGCACCTCTTTGAACTGCTTCTTCATCATACCTTTTTGATTCTCATGTCTCTGACGCTCGGAAGGCGCTCCGATGGTTCAGCTGGAAACACAGTTTACTTCATGTTGTTTTCTCAGTGGAGCTGAAAGTTTACACTTAGTTTAAAGTGATTTGGTTCTTTCAGCTAGTAGTTGTTTTAATTCTTAAATAATTATTTCTTTGTTTTATTAAGTTATAAATTGTTATTGATTATTTCTGAGTTACTTGTCAGTTTGTATCCAGATTATTTATCATTAAAGGTTACGAGTTACTTGCCATTTTTCTAATTTTACTTGTTAATTAGATAAAGATTGATTAAGTCTATTTTTAGCTAGTTAAGTTTAGGGTTATTCATTTAATTCTAACTCAATTTGTACATTTTTAAAAATCTTTTAGAGAACACAAGTTCAGTTATTGGTTCTTAGTTATTTGTTATCAAAAATTTAATACGCAGTCATTAGTTAGTTGTTTTTTTTCAATTTTTATTTGTTATTACTACATTGCCATTTCGTACATAGTAGTTACTTATCGGTTTGATTCTAATTTGGTATTTATCCATAACTGATGTTTTTTAGTTATTAGGTCTTGGGTATTAGTTTGTTAGAGTTTGTTTCTGTTAGTTACTGGTTGTTAAATAAATCTAGTTGTTATAAATAGTTGTTTAGTTGTCTCAACATCTTAGTTTTCTATCCATCCATCCATTTTCTATACCGCTGAATCCGTGGGTCGGGTCGCAGGGGGGGCTGGAGCCTATCCCAGCAGTCAATGGGCGAGAGGCAGGGTACACCCTGGACAGGCCGCCAGTCCATCACAGGGCCACATAGAGACAAACGAGACAAACAACCATACACGCTCACACTCACTTCTAAGGACAATTTTAGAGTCACCAATTAACCTAACATGCATGTTTTTGGGCAGTGGGAGGAAGCCGGAGTACCCGGAGAGAACCCACGCATACACGGGGCTTAGTTTTCTAATCTAATTATAATTAGTTGTTACCAATCACTTGATTTGTTGTTAGTTATTTGTTGTGTTATTGCTTTATTATTACTAGCTGAGTTGTCAATTATCTGTATTAATTTCTTTATTAATTTCTTAGTAATTAATTCTATTTATCATTTCATTTTGTTTTTGAAAATAATTAAAAACATATTTGTACTCAGAATTTCAAACAATTTAACTACTGAAAAGAGGTTTTAGTAATCAAAAGACAACTTAATCCTTAACTATTGTTTGTAGTTTAAAATGAAGCAAACCAAACTCAAAGACAAATAATGACAATATATACCTGGAACAAACTTTATACTACAATTAATATTGTGCCATATTTTATCAGCTCGTTAGCATTTGGTTTAATCCACTTGATAAAAAAATTTACTTTTTACTAAGTACTAATCAGATACGTCTATCTCAGTGAGCTAACAATCCCCCATTTAGCAGCGTTATCTCTGAGGCTCAGCGGGTGACCAAGCTGATAAATTGAGGAAACAAATGGCGCTGCAGAATGAGTGTCATGAACGAAACACAGCAAAGGACTCAGGAAAAGCTCTCAGCCTATTCTGCAAAGCACGAAACACCTATCACACAAACTCACCTGTGACATAGATGGTTCTTGAGTGCTCCAGTTCAGGGTACAGAATGTCTAAGTTGGTTTCTGCAACGCTCAGTGAGACCAAAGCACAGATCAACATAGGAATCATCTTCACTGGGGGTCTGATCACTGCAGAGACACATAGATACAGGGTGGGGTTACAGCACAGTAACAGTAAGAAAAGTTTTCCTGAATTTACATCCCAAAGGTGCATGATAAGGAGGAAGCTCACGTTTAAGCATGGTGTGCATGCAGCTCAGTGATACAGTGTTTCTATCTGCAGTGCTGGCTCTGCCCCCAGAGAGCTCTGTGATTACAGCATCACTAAGCACATGTACAAGGAAACACACCAAGTAAAAATCTTAGAACCTCGCTGCTAAGTCGATAAAATCATCCTCGATTCACAAACAGGACATCCCACAAACAGCTTCAGCCTCAGAGGAACACACACTCTGAATAAACCATCGTGTACATACTGTGCGGATATTCTGTCATCCAGCAGTGAGATGAGGCAGCATGTCCCGACCACATCAGCAGTCCACAACTTCAGAGGCAGAGTGCCACAGTGCAGCGTCACCCCCATCCCACCACCACCATCCCCGAGCCGCCCCATCGCCGGCTTCTAACACTCTCACATGGTTATACCTCTATCTTTGTGTCATAAACACAATCTACCCCCCATGTACTCACCTTCATCTGAACCTAAACCAGCTCTTAATGCTCCCGTTGGCCGTCAAAATCTTCTCATCTTTCAAGACTGGTCCTCTCAAAGATAGTTAAATACACACACACGTTTGTACAGTTATACTTCTATAACTACTGGCCCTAACAAGCTTGGTTTATTCTGGAAAATATCCTAATGAGGTAACTAACACACACTGCAGCCACTATTTTACTTCCACTTTACAGATCAGTATGGAGGTTCGGGGCTGCCAGCATTTTTTTCCATTGTTGGCATCTATTTTTTTTAAACATGTCATTTTGGTCTAACCTGTGAGGAAAGAAAATGACAAAAATGAAATTATAAAATTGTGAAAATAACGAAAAGCCTACGGTTTTAAAAAATGTGCCAGTTAAAATGGATATTAACTGAAAAAGAAATTATAAAATGATCAATTAATTGAATATATTTGTGGTTGTAATTTGAATTGTTTATAGTCTTACTTATAACCATTTAAATTTGATTTAGGTTTGAAGTATGTGATTCTTATGTGTATGACAAATGTCTAGTTCTATCATGGGAAGAACCTTGATCATGTCAGAAAGTGTAAGGAAAGAGGTCCAAATTTATCCTCTATCAAGATCAAGATCATACATTTACTTCCAAAATAAAAAACAAAAAAACCCAGAGTGAAGTTTTATTTAACTATGAGAGATCCTTTAAAATTCCATTTACTGTTATTAAATATCCTTTTAATTTTCAGTGATACTGCTTAACTATAACAGACCTTTAATCAAATGGGTATATCTGAATTTCAGGTAAACTTTTTTAAAAATCCAATTTATTGTGTGATACTAAAGTTGATTCATAACAATAGCATGACCACATAAAATGATTAAGACTTTTAAAACTCGTTTATTTTAATTGCTTTGGTTTTTTATTAGATGATATTGAATCTGAGACATCATCAAAGTGGCTAAATCAATGCCACACAATTAATTCTAAGTTATTACTTACTAATTAATTAAAGTTGTTATTATTTTAAATCTTTATTTAGATACTGGACGTTATACATTTTAATGCGTTATTTTATTAGTTAAGTTTAAGGTTATCTATTTCATTTGAACTCAACTTATTTATTTATTTTTAATTCTAGTTTTATCAAGTTGTTACATTGACAGTTTGGTTGATATTGAATCATTTGTTATTACTTAGTCATTATGTAGTAGTTTGTCCTAAATTTTCAGTGATATTTACTTATTTAAAAATTAGTTTGATAAAGTAATTACTCTATTCATCATTATTTCAATTTAAACCTAAGACCACAAATATAATTGCTTTTTAATTACATGTTCAACTTTGGGAACTTACTCTGTCCTGGGTGTAATTGTTCATACTTGCCATCACCACTTAGTTTCTCCAACATCTTTCTCTGTATACTACAGTAAATTCTCCCGGGTAGTACTGAGCTTTCACAAGCATATTTGTCACTGTGCAGTAGCAAAGACACATCATAAATATACGGGTAATTAGAATAGAAATAGAATAGAAATAGAATAGAAAAATACTTTATTTATCCCCCAATGGGGGAAATTCAAATTCGTCAAGTAGCTCAACATTTTTTTTAAATATTTACAATGATTGAATTAACAACAATAAAACAACAATACTACTACTACTACTACTAACTAAATAAGAATAAATGACTAAATGGCAAAATAAACAAATAAATAAAAATCAATCAATCAATTTGAGAAGAACTCAGCAGTCACTGTTAAAAAGCCTTATGGCTGTGGGAACAAAGGACCTTCTGAACCTCTCAGTCCTGCAGCGCAGAGAGATGAGCCTCTCACTGCAGCTGCTCCTCTGTCCTGTCAGGATGCTGTAGAGAGGATGTTTATTATTCTCCATCACAGAATCTAACTTCCTCCTCATCCGTTTCTCCACCACAGCACAGAGAGGGTCCAGCCTTCTGCCTACAACAGAACCAGCCTTTTTCACAAGTTTGTCCAGGCGCCTACAGTTTCTGTCTGTAGTGCAACTCCCCCAGCAGACAGCAGCATAGAACAGTGCACTCTCAATGATAGTGTGATAAAACATGCACATCATATCACTGCAGACATTGAAGGACCTGAGCCGTCTCAGGAAAAAGAGACGGCTCTGGCCCCTCCTGTACACTGCGTCTATGTTGGCAGACCACTCCAGTTTATTATCCAGCACCACCCCCAGGTATTTGCAGGTCTGAACAGTCTCTATCTCCCCTCCATCAATGTAGACTGACTGGTATGGGGTTTTAGATCTCCTGAAGTCCACCACCAGCTCTTTGGTTTTGGTGGTGTTCAGGAGCAAACAGTTCTTTTTGGTCCAGTCAGTAAAGGCCTCCACAAGGTCCCTGTACTCCTTCTCCTGCGCACACATGCCACAACAGCCGTATCATCAGAATACTTCTGAATGTGGCATGACTCTGAGTTGTACCTGAAGTCTGATGTGTACAGGGTGAAAAGAAAAGGAGCCAAAACAGTACCCTTCGGAGCCCCTGTACTACATTCCAGTGTCCCAGAAACACATTTCCCCATCCTGACATACTGTGGTCTGGCAGACAAATAGTCTATAATCCATGATGTCAGGGAGGGGGCCACACCCATACCGAGCAGCTTGTCTTTCAGTATGGGAGGCCGTATGGTGTTGAAGGCACTGGAGAAGTCAAAGAACATGACTCTCACATATGAACCAGGCACATCCAGATAAGCATATGCCCGATGCAACATGTACAGAATCGCGTCTTCCACTCCTATGTGTTTCTGGTAGGCAAACTGCAGGGGATCAAGAGCCTCAGCAACCTGCAATCTCATGCGACGAACAATGAGTCTCTCCAAGGTCTTCATGATATGAGATGTCAAAGCCACCGGTCTGTAGTCATTCAGCTCCACCGGTTGCCCTAATTTGGGCACTGGTATGAGACAAGAAGTTTTCCACAGCACCGGGACTTTTTCCATCTGAATGCTCATATTAAAGAGCCTCTGAAGAGGGACTGCTAGTTGACCAGTACAGTCCCTCAGAAGCCTTGGACAGACTCCATCTGGGCCTGAAGCCCTCCCTGACTTAAGTCTCCTGAGCTCAGCTCCGACCTCCTCTATAGTTAGACACAGAGGTTGTAGCGGAGGGATGGTGACAGGAGTGATTTTGCTATCAACCATAGAGATGGGGGTGGGGGTGCAGCTAGACAGAGGAGGGCTAGTGGTGGGAGTTGCTGCAGAGGTGGAGGAGCAGCTGGACCGAGGAGGCCAGGCGGTGGAAGCTGCCGCAGAGGTGGATGTGCAGCTGGGCTCTGGATGCCTGGCAGTGGAAGCTGCCGCAGAGGTGGATGTGCAGCTGGGCTCTGGATGCCTGGTGGTGGAAGCTGCCGCAGAGGTGGATGTGCAGCTGGGTTCAGAAGGCCTGGCAGTGGAAGCTGCCGCAGAGGTAGATGTGCAGCTGGGCTCTGGATGCCTGGTGGTGGGAGCTGCCGCAGAGGTGGAGGTGCAGCTGGGCTGATGAGGCCAGGCGGTGGGAGCTGCCGCACAGATGGAAGTGTGGCTTGGCTCAGGAGACCAGGCGGTGGAAGTTGCTGCAGAGGTGGAGGTACAACTGGACAGAAGAAGCTTGTTGGTGACAGCAGAGGTAGAGGTGCAGTCAGGCGGAGGAGGAGGCTTGGCGATGAAGGCTGACATTGAGGTGGAAGTACAGCAGGGCAGTGGAAGCAGTATAGAGGAAGCAGCTGTAGTGGTGGGGGTGGAGGGAGCAGCAGCAGAGGAGGGAAAAGCCACACTGTCAAACCTGTTGTAATAATGGTTAAAAGTATTGGCTCTGTCCACATCACCTTCTACAGACTGAGAGTTCTTCAGTCTGTATCCAGTGATGGTCCTCATGCCCCTCCACACCTCCTTGGTGTTATTGTTCTCCAGCTGTCTCTCCACCTTTTTCTTGTACTCCACCTTAGCTTGACGTAATGTCTTTTTAAGCTCCTGTTGTACACTCCTCCGCCTTTCTCTATCCCCATTCTGGAACGCCCTCTTTTTCTGGTTCAGGAGGTCTTTGATGTCACTGGTGATCCATGGTTTGTTATTTGGATAGCACCTTACAGTCCTCACTGGAATCACAGTGTCCCTACAGAAGTTAATGTAGTCTGTGATGGTGCTGACCCTCCTGTCCATGTCAATGTCCATTTCATCTTCCTCCAGCAGTACAGCCCAGTCTGTGACATCAAAGCAGTCTCTCAATGCATCACTCGCCTCTGGTGACCACTTCCTGAAAGATCTGGTAGTAACAGGAAGTCTTTGTACACAAGGTCTATATGTGGGTTGTAGATAGACCATGCTGTGATTAGATCTACCCAGTGGTGGAAGAGACACTGCTCTGTAAGCCTCCTTCACATAAGCATAGAACCGATCTAATGTCTTTTCTCCACGTGTTGGACAGTCCACATACTGAACAAAGCCAGTCAGGCAGGAGGATAGAGAGACGTGGTTGAAATCTCCTGTGATTGCAATGAATGCCTCAGGATGCTGGGTCTGTATCCTAGCAACGGCGTCATGGATGACGTCACACGCCGTTGTAGGTGCCGCCCTCGGTGGAATGTAAACAACAATGACGACTGTGTATGGGAACTCTCTGGGCGCATAAAATGCACGGAAACCAACTGACAGCAGTTCGATGTCTGGACAACAAACCCTCTCCTTAACGGTCACATTGCGGGGGTTTACCCATCTCTGATTAAAGAACAGTATAACACCCCCGCCTTTCCGCTTACCGCCGCTCGTACTCGGGTCACGATCCGCTCGTACGGCTGTGAAGCCGGGTATGTCCACACATGAGTCTGGTGTGTTGTCGTTCAGCCAGGACTCAGACAGACAGATCAAACTGCTTTCTTTATACAGCCGTTGGTTCCGCACAAGCGCCTCTAACTCATCACACTTGTTAGGCAGTGAGTTAGCGTTTCCCATAATCACCGAGGGCAGAAAAGGTTTGTACCTCCACCTCCTGTTGTGCCTCTTTGCCTTTAGTTTCGCTCCAGCTCTGCATCCACGGTACAGCTTTTTAACTCGGTCGGAATTGGATGTTTAATTCCGTGTCCAATCCTTGACAGTGCCAACAGTTGTTCTCTTGTGTACACTGCTTTAGTAGTAGTGCACATTGTCAAAAAAATTTAATTAAAACAAAAAAGCAGATCAATAAAAATAACCAAAAATGTTTAGATACAAACTTAAAAAATGAAAAATGACAAATAATCATATAAACGATGAGAAAAATTGAGAGCTACACAGACTTGCTGCCAATAAGGTCGGCGCATAGCAACCGAATCACGAATTACGGACTTTCTTTATGAGCTTGTCTTCAAAAATGACTTCTTCGCAAATAAAGAAAGTACATTCCTGGCCTATAAGCCTAATATGGGGCCACAATACATTTCTGATCTCTTTGTAGAGTACAAACCAACACTGAGCTCTGTAGCGGGCAGTTAGTTGGAAAAACCTCGATCCAAACAGGGTGAAAATGCGTTTAGCTACAATGCTGCATACAGGTGGAATAAACTCGTATTAAATGTGCCCCAACTGCCACCACTTTTAAAGTTATGCTTAAAACTCTGCTGTTTCCCTGCCCCTCTGTTTAATCAAAGTTGAATTTTAATTTAATTTACTTTAAGTTAAAGATGTCTGTACCTTTTTGCTACTGTATTTTTTTAGGCAAATTAATGTCTTTGACATAGTTCTTTGAGTTCCCTTCGTGTATGAAATGTGCCATTCAAATAAACTTGCCTTGCTTACCTTATAAACCATATGACAGACATGAAAAACCTTAAAATAAATAGATTCATCCTAAATTAAGGCTTTTTTTTTACTTTTGTCATTGTGTGCTATTATAAATGAGTCACAATAATGATGTGATAATATCTAAAACATATTTATTTGACTTAATTTAGTCTGTTATTTAATTATATTGAGCATTTGAGACATCACCAATGTACCAGAAACTTTGATAAATTATTTACACAAGTGCATTTAATTTTAATCTTGGCAGCCTCTGACTTCCATAATCTGGTTTGACTTTTACGACTTGTGTTGAAGTGTTTCTATATGTGTGGAGGGGTAGTTATTCAGATTGAGCCCTTCCTCCACCAGCCCCATCCCTCTTATCTTCATTCACTCCATCCCAAACTGCTGATGCACTTGCGCCCTTTGCCAGGTGGAGGTCCTGCAGTCAGCAGAATAACTGCAGCACACACACACATCACTTATTGCCCCCTCCCTGCCTGAAAATAGTCATTACCGGGACAGGACCATTGCATGCGGGGAAATATGTGATGTGTCCTTCTGATAAGGGTAAAAACTTTGAGTTGCACTGTTCTCTGCAGGACCCAAGGAGAGCAGGTGATGTGTGAAATAAAAACAGAGGAGGGTGGAAATGAAGATGGTGGAATACAGCAAGAAAATAGTTAAAGCAGGGAGGGAGGTGGAGGAGGCCGAGTGGACTCTGCAGCAGCAAAAATGATGCAGAGGAAGTTTCAAGCTTCATTGGTGCCATTAGTAGATGTTAACTGATCTGAACTGCAGTGATTATCGTGTTTATCCTAAATTATGACGCTGCGAGATGAGCTCCAGAGCCTCATCTTATCAACTGTCCCCAGTAAGTTCCAGCTATGGTTTTCAAATTAATTCTTTACTAAAAAGCAGTTATTTTGCTCTTGGCTCCCCGTACAGTTGTGGGATGTAACACCACTGTCATAAAAACAAATCTCAGCCCTCTGAGCCCTGCACATGCACAATGATTTACATGAATTTGTTCTCACGTAGAAGAGGCCATAAAGACGCCATCAAAAGCTCACAAAAATGTCAAGCGACCACAAAGCAAACGGTATGGTTCAGGGCTGGAAACTAAAGTCGTGAGCTGCGGTGTCTCAGCCCCTTTGTGCTCAAGGGTAGTTTCAGGCCCAGGAATATGCATAACATATCATACTTAAAAACAAATCAAAAGTGCATCGTTTTAAGGTTTACCAACTTCTTTTGTGTTGTTTTAACATTACGAATACGTTCAAATCAGTACTGATCAGTACAATATTTTCCTATCAAATTAAACATTCAGTTTTTAGGCCTGTTTATGTTCACTTTACAAGTGTTTGGAGCCAGAATATTAGCTTACTGTTTTAACTTTTTTTCAATCCCTTTTTACTGGGGCTTTAAGAGGCTGTGATTATTTTGAAGTGTTCTGATAGCAGAGCTTTCAGTTTTCAGGCTCCTCTCTTGTCGAACCAGCTGTCAGCATGTATTGGTTTTCTGTCTTTTGGTTTCTTAGCCTTTGCTCTGGTTTAGTTATTTTTTTGTGCCTTGGTTTAGTTTCTGTTCTGTGTTCTTGTTTGATATTTTGTTTGAGATTTATTCCTTGTATTCTGTTTTAGTTTTCAGTCCTTAGTGTTAGATTCTGTTGTATTCTTGTTTCTTGTCATTACCCCTAGATGTCCTCAGTTGTCATGGTCTTTTCCCCTGGTTCCATTCACACCTGTCTCCTGATAATCACTCACCTGTTTTCACTCATTGACCCTCCCATTATTTTAGCTCCCCGGTAACCTCAGTCAGCCAGATCATTGCTGTTGTTATTCCATGGTCATATTTTACTTGTAGTTTCTCTTTCCGGTTATTTTCTCATATTCAGTCTGTCCTCTAGTTCTTTTGTCTTTTCTTGGCTTATCCTACCTCTGCAGCACCTTTGTTAATTGAAATAAAGTCATTGTTCATGTGACCACCTGTCTCCAGCTGCTCAGCTGGTAGTCTTGTATGTGGGTCCTTTTCTTTCAACCTCACACTATGAATCGAGATGCAACCTCTCCTTTTTTAAAAATAAGCTTATAGAAATACTAAAGAAGTTTGTGAATCTTAAAACTATGTGCTTCTGACTTGTTTTGAAGCACGTTACCTGCAACCAGTGATGCCGGTAACGCGTTACTGTAGTCTGACTACTTTTTTCAGTAACGAGTAGACGGCCGTCCTTTATTCTCCTGTAACGGCCGCCGCCGGCCGGCATGTTATAGTGACCATACAAAAGTTAACATGTTATTTCTGAATGTTACTTACAAGCCCAATACATATATTTGACTTGTCAACATATATTCATGATTACAACCATACATTTGTATTGAAATAATTTGGGATCATTTTGTTTTCTTATGAGTTATATCAGTAACCGCAACTGAGGGAGCGGGGTTCGCCTGAAGTCACTCGTTGTTTTACATCTACCTAGGCTATCCAGTAAAAGGTATCTGTCCCAGCTGAATGTTACTTACAAGCCCAATACATATATTTGGCTTTTGTCAACATATATTCACGATTATTATAACCATACATTTGTATTGAAATAATTTGGGATAATTTCGTTTTCTTATGAGTTATATCAGTGTCCGTGACAGGAGCGGGGTTCGCCTGAAGTCACTCGTTATTTTACATCTACCTACCCAGTAAAAGTGATCTGTCCCACTAAAATGTGAAACACCACCGATATCATTTGTTACATTTTACTCACTTTCCCTAATCATTTTAAATAAATACACCAATCTAAACCACAGTTTTCATCAGTGCCTGTCACAGACGATAGTTGATAGGTTTAGCTATTCGTGCTAACTTTATAACATATAGCCTACGTTTCAGGCAGTGCTATGGAGAGGGCTAGCTAGCTGTTTATCTTACCTGGTGGCAATTGATGACTCAAAGATGACTTGTTAACGTCTTTGTACTGTATTACATCTTCTAGTACCTATATACGATATCTGAATGAGTGTACGGGTGTTTATCTATATGTATACTTTGTCAGTTGTAGCTTTGGGTAATCCAGTAACAGCTGCAGGCGAATAGCATACAAACATTTATGCAAAGCGACGGGTCTGACGATCAATCAGGTTTGTTTAAACTTTTATTGGTCAACGGGTGGATACAGCAAGATAAACGTGCCATTTTTCGGTCAAAAACTTGACTGTCATACTGGCTTGGGCCCATAATTATCAGCAGGTTACGTGATATTACCGTCCGTTTGTCTGCATCGCTGCGAGTGAATGACTGTGATGAGCGGGGGGGTATTATGTATTACTTTTTTACGTAAGAGGTTTTTTTTATATTTTCAGTAAAGTCAAGAAAGACTGTCTTATTTATTTAAAAAACATGTAAGCCTATTTCAAGAAAAAGTTTGCAAATGTCAGTGTCATTTTTGATGTTCCGGTTAAATAAAGCGAGTATTGGCAGAACTGGTAGTCATTTTCAGGTTATAGGGGCGGGGGATCAGCCTCTGCTGAAAGTAACTAAGAGTAATCTAACTTTACTTTTAAAAGCAAGTAGTCAGTAACTTAACTAAGTTACTTTTTAAAGAAGTAGTCAGTAGTCAGTAGTCGGATTACTGTTTCAAAGTAACTATGGCAACGCTGCCTGCAACACACCGTTTTGCTTTACTTGACAATTGTGTGGGCTTTTGATGGCGTCTTTGTGGCCTCTTCAACATAACAACAAATTCATGAATATCGCTGTGCATGTGCACAGGCGATTTGTTTTAATGATAGTGGTGTTCCACCCCACAACTGTAGGGGGAGACAAAGAGCAAAACAATTTCCAAATTCTCTAACAGTACTTTCAAACTATTTTTTGTAGATTTCTGTATAGAAATTCCTCCAAATGTCCATTTACATTTCAGGTTTTAAAGAAATAGAAAAAACAGCACAGGGTGTTAATGCTTTTGCAATCCACTGTGCCTTTATGAGCACTTCATGAGTGCGATCTTCTGTAAAGAGCCTAACACAAACACGCACATATTGTAAGGATAGCAGCATTCCTCAGCTTACATCTGTGTGGACGGTAAACAAGTCCTGGTGTGTTTGTGTGTTCGTAACCTATCTGTCCTCAAGTCATGTAATCATGGGTCAGGTGTGATGACATATGTCAGATGCTGTATGTGACTAATGTTTTGTGTCTACAGATTGGGTAACATGAGGCACTACGAGGGGAAGATGGAGTTTAACTCTGGACTTCCTCAATGTGTTTATTTTCAGTAGTAAATTTCATATATGCGGTTTTAAAAAATCTTAAATTTTAGTTGGTGAACACTGCGTTTATTCAACCTTACAGGCTTATAAAGTTAAAAAGGACTAAAAGAGCCAGAAAACCTTTTACTCACAGGTTGAGATCAGACCCAGTAACTGGTTTGGAAAGTGATATTTTTTGTTTTGGTTAGAGCTGAAGTAACCTATTATCCCAGAGAAAGAAGCAGGACCCCTCCCAGTTTCTGATTGTTAAGACTCCCTAAAGAACGCCAAATAAGTGACTGGTCTGTGGATGGGCCTATGCAAACAAAGCAATACTGTGCAGAGAAAGATTTGCTTTAACAGGATGTGTGTACACATGCATGTGTGTGTGGTTGTAGTTTCTGACTTTAAACAAAGAAAACAATGCAGCTTTATTGTGATAATTACAGGGCAAGCATTACAACTAGTGTCTTCAGTGAAAATATTTGAGTAATTCTCTGTTCATCAGTCAGAAAAATTACACTGTGACAATTCGTTGGGTCTTTATACCAACGTTGGATGTTTTACGCGAGGCCAATTTCTACTAATTAGGCAAAGAAGAATCATATTTTATTGCCAACCACACCAATGGGTTTACTAAAGAAACATTAAACTGCTGTGAAATTTTTGTTTTTTTGCCTTTCTGTTGGTCCCAGTTACAATGTAAAGTACAAAAAACAACAACAATTATCTAAATATTCAAACATCTACTCATCCTGAATGATGAATTTGTCATCATTTAATTGCAATTTCTATTTCAAATTTAGTTTTTAATTCATATACCATTTACAAACATCCACCATTTAACTGTTTGAAGTGGCTAAACAATCAGTATCAGGGTTAAATTTGCTGAGCTTGTTGACTTCTTTTTAACTTTGAGCCTCCTTATACCCAACTGAATATGCATTCTTTGAAGACTATAAACCACGCAGATAACAATAAGAACCACAAAGCTTCACTGAACAGTGTTTAACTATAACTACAGTAAGGACAAAATGTCCAGAAGATATTATGACAATTCTGGAAAGAAAATGAAAATAATAAATCAGTGAATGTTTTTTTTTTTTTATAGCCACTCTGAGACAGAAAAAACGACAACAAGCTGTTGCCTTCGTGGGGTTCCTCCCAACAGTTTCAACATGGCTTGCATTTGCTCAATAAATCATTGTTTTGGATCTGCTGTTACTTTACAATGAGATGAAATCCTATAACAAGTGAAATATCTAAAGGCATTGCCAGGTCAAACCTGGAATGCCTTTAGTGTTAGGGAAGCATGAGTTTAGGTCTAAATGGTTTAAAGGGAGGCACCTGAAGATCCAGGATTTTGAATTACAAATGAATAAACCTGTCAGGTTAATGTACGAAGGGCTTCTGGCACCACAAGGAAAGTTTCCTTTTTTGGACCTTTTCTTTTATTTAGTCTCTTCAGTCTCTGTTAACAGCAGAAAACTAGACCTCAACAGTAAAGCAGCCCACCAGGAAAGTGAGCTTTAATCTCCTTACTAATGACAAACACTTTCAGTTCAAATATTTAAGAGCCCCATTTACTTCGGCTAAATAACTATATGAAAGGCTTGGGGTAAGCTTTCAAGTTTAAAATATGTTGTTTAGGTGCATTAAATCAGCTGAAAGATTCAACTCCTCTGATAGGAGGATATCTCTCATGCATTGAATTTGACGTATTGAGCTGCCTGGTGAGGGCTTAAGGCCATGTTATGGGTGGCAGCATCAGTCATTCGACCCATCACTTTAGTTCAGTTTAAAATTATGAAGTCTTATAAAATTTGTGACAGGATGACTCCTTCTGACTTAATTTATCTGCTGACAAGTTCTGTGCCCTCTCTCAAGCTTTAAAAAGTGAAATCCAAAGGGCAGAGTTCAGTGCTCATCATGGGTGACTTTAACTTTCAGCTTTAGTTTTCGATCTGCTCTCTAAACAAACAAAATGAGCATTTAAATAATTAAAGGGGTATTTAAATACATTTAATCTAATGTGAGGTGAAGCAATACATCTATAGAATGCTAATCAATGATAATAACAATAACATAGTTGATTTACAAAAAAAATGCCAATAAACTTTTTTAGAAACTTAGAAATATACTTTTGATTATAGTGATCTGATGCCATACTTACCAAGTAAGTATGCAAGTATATTGTGCCTTAACTTTGGTTTTTAAATGCCATTCTTAAATACTTTGCTTCATCTTCATCAAGTAAGATAGCTAGCAAAGATTATACAGTATAAGAAGTAAGATAGCTAGCAAAGATTATAAAGTATAAGAAGTAAGATAGCTAGCAAAGATTATACCAGTGGCGGGCCGTGCATTTCACACATGGGCCTTCAGTATGGTCGGCAACTGTAATTAGGGACACCTCATTCGTGCGGGGGCTGTGGGGGTCCTCCCCCAGAAAATTTAGCATTTCTTAGATGCAATTTCCTGCATTTTTACAAAATTGTGTCCCGTTTCAGCTCAATACAGAACCGTACTTTTGTTTCTAAATACGGGACGATTCCGTATTTCAAGGGACTGTTGGCAACCCTTCAGTGGTGCTCTGTCTGAATCAAATCCACCCCTTATAAAGCCTATAAAACTACTACAGCAACGTGATTCATAAAATCATCAATGACATCATATTACAATATTATTAAGTAAAATGTTCAAATCTACTTGTGAAGAATTAATGCGGCAGGGAACACACGATGTGCAGACATTACAAGCGCTTTATTGAACTACCCACACAACCAGTACCAATCCCCCAGTGCCGGCAGTGCTTTGGTGTCTTCCCGCTGCCTTGGTTAGACAAGCCAAATTGGAAAATCCGCTATGGCTCCAAACACCATGGCGATCAGTACCAAACAACAGACACTCCCAACAATACAACTTGCCGTTTTCCTCGGAGCCCGTAAGTCAGGGGTATCGTTCGTAATTTACTGATTGAAAGTGGCGTACAAATCCTTTACCGGCTTGTGTCAGGTTCGCTAACTTTGGAGTTAGCCGACCTTTCTTTATGATGTCCAGCTTCTCAGTAAAAGTCCTCCGGGCAAATGGCTGCAACAATAAATTTGCCACCAAATCAACTTCTCCTCCTCCTTCAGCCATTGATGTTTTGTATAAAACGGAAATTTACCTAACAACTATTATTAATAGTTGTTAGGTAAATTATTAATTAATAATAATAATTATTATTAATAGTCTATTAATAACTCAACTATATCTTATAAAAGCTCCTCAATATTCGTGAATTCAATAACTCAACTAGCACTAGCACTAAATGTATTTTTTTGTAGCATCAGACGTCATGTCAAAATCTACCCAATCATCGAATGTGATTAAAATGACGTTTCCATATGTCTGCTTATGTCAGTGGTGTAGGTGTGAGAAGGACACGGATGCGGATATTCAAAAACAAAGTAGATTTATTTAACAAAAACAAAGTATCAAAAGAAAGCGCGGCTGAGCCGGATAGAAAAACCTGAACTGTGGAAAAATGTATAACAAAACAAAACACTTGGCATAGCATGGAAACTTATCTGTGACTTATCTGTGGCGTGGCATAGCATGGATGGTGACAAAGAAGGATCTCACAAAGAATGAAAGGAAACCTGGAAACTAAATACTGTGGAGGGTGATTAAGGATTGAGTGCAGCTGAAGGGGAAAACACAGGTGAGGGACGTGAGGCTGATGGCAGGGCAGGAGAGGGTGGCATGACATGAAACTAAACACAACCTGAACCTAAAACATGATCTAAAACCCAAACATGATCTAAAACATTAGTCCATGGCATGACAGCTTAGAGCCAATCAGACCACCTACGCCTGCAATGGGCTGTTGGGGGCCGTCAGAGACAGTGTAATAACATTGGTTCAGGGTTCGCTATGCCGTCTTCTACATTCTAGATGTAGTTAGGGCCAGCAGACCTGATTGTTCTGGCCTCCGGGCAGATTTGTTTGCCTGGCAACCAATGATAGCTGAAATATGATTGGTTAAATGCGTCAATATGAAAATACACGTCTGGCAGCAGCGCAGCCAGGGGAAAGGAAACGGACAGACAATAAAATAGTAAGATATGAAATCAAATAAAATAATAATTAAGAAAATCACAAACAGATGTTCATTTTATTTTGTTTAAGATATTGTTTAGGCCAGCAGAGAAGGCCTTGCAGGCCCTGACGGCCCACCACTGAATTATACAGTATAAAAAGTAAGATAGCTAGCAAAGATTATACAGTATAAGAAGTAAGACAGCTAGCAAAGATTATACAGTATAAAAAGTAAGATGGCTTGCATTGAGAACCTCACAAATTCAAAACAAAATTGTTTATTTTGGCAAAACTGAGTTGAAACCAAACCCAAGTCAGAATTAATACATCCCAAATGGATAAAAAGCAGGAAAGTAAGGTAAAACTCAAATCACAGTGAATATATGTTCCAGCTATCACTGTTAGTCACCACTAGCTTTCACCTGTTTAAACAATGAATTTTGATGCTCCAAAACCTAATAATAAGATATCATACCATATATTTTAAAGACTTCTAAATATAATAAAATAAACAAAAATAAAATGATTGTTAAAAGCAATCAAACCTTGAAATCTTTGTTCAAATACAATGACCTCCTGATTTTATATAGTCATATCTTTGTGAAGACTAATGAGTCATTAAATTAGATTTTACAAGATTATAAGCTCTTGAACACTTTGGACACTTGTTTTACATCCTCACTCCTTCTGAAGACACTGCTGTTTAACTTGCTATGGAAGACTACTAAAGATGTCAGTTTATTTGGGGTGTTACTCCATCTCCATCTGACCTTTGAGACCTCGTGTTCTTTACTTCCCAGGAACACTTAAAGGCATTCCAGGTTTGACCCGGCAATGCCTTTAGATATTTCGACAGATATTTATGATGAAGAAAGAGGGTGACTTGACCCACACAAATCTCTTTCAGAGAGAAAACTAAATAGAGTGTGAAACAGTAAAAGCCTTCAATTCTGTCACAGAGCCCACAGGACAGTAACAGACATCAACAACAATGTTTACACTGATTTTTGAGAGGCGACATTTTCACTCAGGCGACATTACCACTCAACAAATGCAATCTACAGTCTAATGCTGCTTCAAAGTTGTGTGGGTTTATCTAGATCTTTAAATATATATCAAGCATTTTGACCTTTGTGTGCAAAACTCTTAAATGTTAAAAAGATCACAAAAGAGCAGGACAGGCAAACAGGATGCTTTGGCATTGGGTTAAAAAGCCCCATTGGAAAACTATCAAGACCTGACACCCCTCCCAAAAAAAACAAAACAAAACAGAATTAATAGAAATGAATTATTAATTACAATAATAATGCTTAAAGCTTATGCATACAGTTAAATACATGAAGATTACACTCAGATAACATAATCTATGTTTGACTCCTTATCATGCTAATGTGTGCTAATTTACATTAAATACAGAGTAGAGGGGATGTTTTACAAGATAATAAAGCAAAATATTGGACAGATAAAAATGCTGACCTGGTAGCACTAGACGGAAAATCTGACTTTTTACTATTACAATAATCAGTCTTACGGTACATGAAAAGTCTGAGGATTAGTGAAACACTCACATGTATGTCTGAGCTAAACCTTAAAGGCTGATTCATACTCGGCGCAACCTCGCTCATACTAGCTGGTCGCAAATGGCGCAAACGGTCACGTGTCCCAAAATTCCGCCACGCACCCCTTCGCAAGCTAGAAAATCCTCGCGCGGCGCAAGGGCGCGCACACAACTTTTTTTCTGACTTCGCGCACGCTCAACCGGAAACAGCTGACCAAGAAAAAGAAAAAATGAACACTGCAGAGACCGCGGTGACCGAGAGGATGCGCCTCTACAAACATCTGTACGACACGTCTATGAAGTTACACTGGGACAACGTTTGACAAAGTTCGTCTTGTTGCAAAGGACGAACATTCCACCTTCTCTTCTGTTTTTGCCGCAGCCGCTTAGCTCTGAGATACACAGTTCTACACCCAGAGTAAATTCATTCCTCATCAGATGTGCCAGCCTCTGCTGACGTGACACCACAGGTGGCATTGTGTATGCTTTCTTCGTATGCTTTTCAGCTTGTTTCCTCAACAGTGACGCTCCCTGGTCTGGAGAGAACTGCAAATGTGACGCATACTCGGCGCAAACTGCGCTTATGAGCTGAAGGAACTGTGAAGGGGCTGGCGCTTTCAATGACGTCATTAATGGTTCTCGAGCCAGAACAGTTGCGCGTTTGCGCCGAGTATGAATCAGCCTTAAGAGCTAAGACAACAAACAGAGCAGTTCAGCAGTTCACAGTTATGTCTTCATAAAACTTGTATTAAAGTTTATTTTACAGTCCTCTTTGTATGTGGCAAAATTAACTTGATGAATGTGGAATGGGTTCGTTTAACTGGGTAAAACAGCATCAGGGCCTACAACATTTAAAGTAAGGAAGACATTTACTGTTGTTACAACACAGAGGTGTTAAAGCTGCATCTGTGCTTCTATTTCTCGGGGGATAGAAATGCTGAATGGTTGCTGTTGGTTTTCAGTAGGATACATAAAGTCCCTGTTCCTTTAGGTTAACCTTAACAATCACAACTGAACAGCTACCTGTACAGCTTATTCTCCCAGCTTTGATAATGTCAGTGCATGTCATAACTATTTCTGCTTGAAGCTCACAGGACTCACTGCAGTCATCATCAAAGACTTTCTTGAAGTCTTGCATATACTTAGACAGGTAAACAACTACAGTATCTGGTGTATTACATACACGTGCTGTGATGATGATAATCATTGTTCAATTATTGATTTAAATCTATAAAACATTAAATAAAGAAGAAAAATGAAATCATATATATCTGATTCTAAACTGAACCTTGGACAAAGTCTCAACTCTCAAAAATGAAAGGACTGTCCCATCTCACTTCACACATGTCCAATACTCTTTGCTCAAAACAATGTTGTGTGTAACTGTGTGCCTTTTCACGACTCTTCAAACCAAAACTCGAATCCTATCCTACTTAGTAGAGCTCAAACAATCACTTACTACAAAACAAACGTGATTTCATTCTAATCTGAATATGTGTCTTTTTTGAACAAAACATTTGAAATTTGAAGTTGTCACTCTGTGATTAAGTGACGTATAAAGACCATAATAGTTACTATAGTCCTGTAGTGTTGAGTCATAAAGAAAACAAAACCATTAAACAGGCAAAAGTTGAAAATCATTACACAGCTCTGTTCAGAGATGTTGAATTTAACTGGACTGTTGATCTCTGAAGACCTGTGAAAGTGTAACGTAAGGAGCTCTTGAGACCGCACAGCTGATGAGATTAACATATGGCTTCCATTACAATCATGTTTTAAAGCTTATTCATGTTGAAAAAGGCAGAAACAACATGATACTGAGCACTGTTATGTTTCTGTTCAGAGATATAGGTCAGAGATTTTTGTTAAGATAAATATAAACCATGTAATAAAGCACTACTTTGTAGATTTCTAAGCATATAGGCCTACCCATAAGCAGTGCAGTGCAGCTGGATGTCTCAAAGGTAGTTTATTACTCATCGAATGATGTTTAAGGATTAGATTGACTCATTAAGTCACTTACCAACATCAAGGCAACCTGGTTTAGGATACTTTTTGACAAAAAGTAGTGAAATAGGATGGATTTTGAATTTAACATCACACTAAACAGCTTCTTATAAAACACAAAGATGTGATAACACAACAGGCCAAATCAGGTAGACGGGTTGTGTAGATAGTGGCTGACTCTTTTAATGTGCTGCTATCTTAGCTGCAATCCTACTGTTGGTCAGAGCTCTGGACAACATTTCAGGTCACCCAGCTGACACCAGTTCTCCTGTTGAATAGATAAAAGTTGACCCCCAGCCACTACAGAGTGTCATAAATCATCACCTTTCTTATTAAAGTCCAGGTAAATATAAATACACTATATTGCCAAAAGTATTCGCTCATCTGCCTTTACACGCATATGACCTTAAGTGACATCCCATTCTTAATCCATAGGGTTTAATATGGCGTCGGCCCACCTTTTGCAGCTGTAACAACTTCAACTCTTCTGGGAAAGCTCTCCACAAGTTTTAGGAGTGTGTTTATGGGAATTTGTGACCATTCTTCAAGAAGTGCATTTGTGAGCTCAGACACTGATGTTGGACAAGAAGGCCTGGCTCGCAGTCTCTGCTCTAATTCATCCCAAAGGTGTTCTATCGGGTAGAGGTCGGGACTGTGCAGGCCAGTCAAGTTCTTCCACACCAAACTCGCTCATACATGTCTTTATGGACTGTGCTTTGTGCACTGGTGCGCAGTCATGTTGGAACAGGAAGGGGCCATCTCCAAACTGTTTCCACAAAGTTGGGAGCATGAAATTGTGGTATGTGGTATGAACTCTTGGTATGCTGAAGCATTCAAAGTTCCTTTCACTGGAACTAAGGGGCCAAGCCCAGCTACTGAAAAACAACCCCACACCATAATCCCTCTTCCACCAATCTTTCTACTTGGCACAATGCAGTCAGACAAGTACCGTTCTACTGGCAACCGCCAAACCCAGACTCATCCATAAGATTGCCAGATGGAGAAGCGTGATTCATCACTCCAGAGAACGCATCTCCACTGCTCTAGAGTCCAGTGCAGAGGTGTCAAGTAACGAAGTACAAATACTTCGTTACCTTACTTTTTATTTTATTTTTGGGTATCTATACTTTGCTGGAGTAATTATTTTTCAGACAACTTTTTACTTCTACTCCTTACATTTTCAAAACAGCCTCGTTACTCGTATTTAATTTCGGCCTGGGTTTTTTTCATCGTTCAAAAACATAGAGTGAATTTGATTGTGATTGGATGAGAAGTATAAACATATACCATTCCAACACACGATTGGTCTGTATGCGATCAATCGCCCCTGCACGTTACAAATCACGTCATACGCAAGCAAGCTTCGAAGCAGTGGTTCTATGGAATTGTAGTTCAGGGTCTGAAGCACATATCGAAGCTTCAGCTCCGCTGCCATCACAACTGCTTCGTCCCCCTGCCAGGCTCACCTGCTCCATTTCGGATATGTCCCATCCAGGGGTCGTGTTTACCGAATATTTTTACCGAATCTGAAG
The DNA here is from genome assembly GCF_027942865.1 of Odontesthes bonariensis. NCBI lineage: Eukaryota > Metazoa > Chordata > Actinopteri > Atheriniformes > Atherinopsidae > Odontesthes > Odontesthes bonariensis. The sequence goes on from NC_134527.1 coordinate 26,633,415, forward strand.
GCCATCTGTCATTTTGACAGATTGCAATTCACACCCATGACCACTTGGTGGCGAGTGAGCATATTAATTAGCTATTGTCTCTCTTGATGCATGACCTCATTGGCTTCCCTCGTTCAGAGAACGACTTCTCATATCACATAATCACTTCACTTGGAGAAATGTTACCTGATTTCAAAACTTTGTCTGAAGTGACACTTGTAATTCCAGTCTCCAGTGTTGCAGCAGAGCAGGATTCAGACGATATCAAAACAGCTATGAGAAATCGTTTGTCCGAGGCAAAACCAAAACCTCATGACAATAGCCTGTGCAGCAATACCACTTGAGACATTTGATTACACACAAGCGGGCACGCAATTCAAGTCCATGCGGACCAGGAGGAAGGTGTGAGACTGTGCGTTCAGGCCACAGCAGGTGAACAGTTCATATTTTAAGTGCAATCGTTTAATTTCATTGATCGTAGCTAATGGGGCCACAATCAGTGTTTTTGTCTGCTATAAATCTGCTTGATGTGTGATGGCGCAGTGTGGATTCTCTGTTCAGCTTGTTCGGACTGAATATTAATTAACACATTGAATACCGGCGGTGTTTACGGAATTATGTCGTAGAATCCCAGCGTTCTAAACCATTTTTTGACGTTTTTTGTACAGTCACAGCATATTATGTGATAGGGCCACTGAAACATGTTATGGCTCGTTTGAAAGCTGAGACTTTAAACTCTTTGTGGGTCAAAACTGCGTGTCTCTAGGTGCCGCCATTAGCGAGCTATCCTTAGCTAAACCAAGGCGGGTGTCCACCAAAATCAATAACAAACTGAGATATCGGGGCTTTTGTGAAACGTGCGCTCTTTCAGCCTGTCGCACTTTGGATACTTACATATCCGGGTCAGAGGATTTGCGTCGTGTCCTTGTGTCAAAGGAGTTTACATGTTCATAAAACCACCAAGTAGGTGGAGGGATTCTAAGAATGTATAGATTCAGAATCCATAAAAAAAACGTAAAAACGTATTTTTACCATGTGGGAGCCAACGCATGGGCAGTAAAAACGTAGTTTTACGTGACTTGGGAGTCAATGTGTTAAAAATGAATGAAAATTCAATGTTATTGAATATGTCATTATTATCACCAGACAAATACAACTTGGAACAAGACCATTTAAACTTCAGTACTTGTAGTTTATATAATTTTTAAAATTAAAGTGAGGGGTAAGGGTCAAGGCTAACAGGGCTTTTCCACAGCTGGCTGCTCTCAGTTTGATGGGAAATGATGCAGTAAAGATGCTCTATTCAGCATCTTTGTACCAGAGTTGGAACAAGTTTCAGCAGCTGTAGCACAACCTGCTCTGGAAAAGTCAACCCTGCCAACAGCGGTTTTTAAAATCTTGTATGTATTTGCATGCGGGTGGGGTTAGAAGAAATGGGTGGGGTATTTACTGTACACACAGCCTGAGGTATTTATAAATCCTTTCATTAATTTCCTCATTGCACAGCAAGTATATTTTCCTCAGTGGCTGACAAGGTGGGTTCAAACCAGTCCACGGGAGTTTTTATTAGACGTCACCATCACGCCACTGTGGCAGCTACAAAGAGTCCTCAGTGTGCTGTACGCTGAGGCTGTGACAGAAGGGTTTACTGACCTCAGAAGGTGCGGGACAGCCAGCCATGTTTAATAAGTCACTTCTTCACAGATTTGTCTAAATTCGGTACAATAGATGGATTACACCCCCTCGTGTCCAACATAAAGAAATACATTTCTTTAGAAATTAAAGTGGGTGATGAATTCTTTACGGACGGATGATGAAAGTTTTATGGAGAAAACATTTAGAGCATCACCGTCATCAAAAATGCAAGAGGACAAAATCAGTTTTTAGCTTGTTTGCTAATTCATTTCTCCAGCTTCCTGCCTTACAGTGCAGTCTCTTTCAATCAAAAATTTAATTTGTACTCAAGGAAAATTCTAGAAGAGACTTTTGTGCACATATAGAGACCATGGATAATCCCTAACTCAGATACAAACAACGTAGTATGTGGAAAATAGGCATGAGGACTAAAACATCCATTTGGAGAGCTCTGTTTGGCATTCTCAGGTCGGGGTCCCTAACCACCGGAACATTGAAAAACAAAAGATAAATAAATGAAAAACCTGAAATGTTCATACAACACCAAATGCTTAATATGGCGTTAAACCCAATGAGCACCAGCAGGGATTTCAATGTTTCATGTAGTTGTAGCCTTATTTGGTCTTGAATATCTCTTTCTAAACTTCGTCCACTTTTAACACAAGTAGTTTAATTCTTAATCAGCAATAAATGTGTCAGATTCACAACTGAAGTTGGTTGAACACCAACCTGGATTTGAACACTGACCTTTGGTTGAAAATGAATTAATTTTAATGAATTAATTAATTTGCGGTCACATAGTCATAAAGTCCCAGTCATAAAGTCTCATATTAATATTATATGGATCTTCACATGCTTTTTGCTGACTATAAGATGCCCCTGACACTTTATAAATGTTATTGTCCTGTTATTCCAGATATTGAAGGCATTGCCAAAAGCTTTGGTGTTATTTTCAACTCAAAACATTGCTTCAATCATGTTTTTTCCAAATGCGATATCTCAGAAATTAGAGTGATTTTAACTTGTACGAGGAAATGTATACGTGCAGTTTTTCTCCAATGCCTGGACTATTGCAAAACCTTGTTTGCTTCCCATGAGTTCAAAAACTGGTTGATCTCCTTGCATTGGTTACCAGTTTCTTTCAGATTCTTGTTTAAAATCCAGCTCATGACACACAAACCAAAGTACATTAGTGAAAGTTTAATTCAGTACCACAGAGAAAGGTGTCTTAGATTTGATGGCGTGAGGTCCACAGTGGTTCAGTTTAAGGTTGAGGGGTCCTTCAGCTTCCAGTTATTATCGGATCAACTAAAATTCTGTCGGCTTTTAAATTCTTTCTTAAAAAGCACTTTTACAAGCTTCTCAGCTTACTAATATATTTTATTTTCTTATGCATCTGTTTTTCCTAATTGTTTCAGCTCTTCTAGCTTTTTTCAATAGCCTTATGAACATGTCTGGTTATCCAAAACAACTTTTTTTGGAGATAACAGAGAAAAGTTAAAGTGACATTTCACCACTTACAGTCACACTGCTTTTACTTGAGTTCCTTCCCAATCTGAAAGACAGCAACAAAGCCCTTCATTGCTTTTCTTCACCTCTGTGAGGACTTTAAAATAATTGTCCTTGTTTTGCTGACAGTCTCAACCCTTAACCCTCCTCATACCTCTCACCTCTCTCCTCACCCCCGACAGAACACAGATAGTAATTTACAGCTCCCCCATCTCTGTTAACTCCCTGCCACGACCCAGAGCAGAGCCATACACTTAATCTACTTCGTCCTCCCGACATGCTGCTCTATTTCAGACAACAGAGCTGGATATGTAAGGTTACATCTCCTCTTTGTAAGAGATATCAAAGAGTCAACAGTTAAAGGCATAGATCAAAGTGCAGTGCTGGTTATTACCCAAGGGTTACATGTCGGTTCATCTCCTTTGTTTTTAAATAGTTAAAACGAGGGTAGAATTAATTCAAAATGTATTTAAAATAATGTTTAAATACTTGTGGTGTACTTGGTGTTGATGTATATGACAATTATTTTTAATTGTCACTTAAAACTCAGAGATATTGTCTTCAGATGTAAGAGGGTGTCAGGAGTTAATCTTTTTCAAGTATTTTCAAAGTTGTTGAGTGTATAGGAGGCATAACTTCCAACTGACAGGAACAACTCTGTTATTAATAAAACAATCCATTCAGAGGGCAGGTGGTTTCATTGCCTTCAACTTTGCTTTAGGTCCAAACTTCAAAATATACACTTGGACAACTTTGTAAAAGGAAAAGTAACTGAACTTTTTCATCAATACTCGTTACCTTTTATTTCTACAACACCATAAAATATCTCAGTTGAGTCCCAGAGTCCTCAGCACACATGATGAGAACAAAGCAATTTGCACTCCGATTGGTTGGTTTGATTTGTAATTGATTCATCATCTTCCAATCAGTTTGAGGTATAAAAAACTAAAGTCTAAATTCAAAATCAGAACTTCAGAGACAAACACAGTGTGGAAAATTTGAGCGCTGACTTTTAAACAAAGTTGTATCATAAATGCACCTCTATTTCCTGGGTGTCTTTAACATTTCTACAGATACAAATCTTTCTATACATGCACAGATTATTTTTGGCACATGCACAAACTTGAGTTTCTCAAGAATATTTATTTCACTGGGTGACAAAGCTTGATTTACATTTACTAACTCCAGTTCAAAATATTATCGAATGATTTGAGCCCAGATGTACCTCAGCACTACAGTTACAATCCAATCCAATATTACCACTAACTCAGAAAACATTACAGACTGTACACAGTTTCAGTCTGGTTTTACTTGGTAACAAAAACATAAACAGTTCATTTAAGCTGTGTATCTTCGTGTTCAGTAAAGTCCACAGTGGATTCGCTTGTGGTTCCTCTGAATGGGAGTTAGCACAGTCTAAAAAACAACCTTAACTTTCAGTAAAAGCTTTTTTTTCCCCTTTATTTATCATGGTGCTAAATAGAGAAAATCCTTATGAACACAAATATTGTAAATAAGGCATGCAGACAAACAATCACACACAGACTATTTAGGGAGAAGGTTTCAAACACATTAATCAACACAACAGAAACTTGCTATTCACAGGCAAAGAAGGGCCACATATTCCTGCACACAACAACAAAAAACCCACACACACACCCAAACTCATTTAACCTGTTGTTTCCTGATCACCACTAATTCACGCTAACTGAGGCTGACCGTGCATGTGTGTGTGAGAGTCTCTGCAGAGAATAACACCCCCTTTTCATTTGGGGGGTTGACACTGGCCTCAGACTGTGTGAATGTGTGTGTGTGCTGGGTGGGTGCAGGGGTAATGGGTGGGGGTCAGGGTGGAGCCGCCAAGTCTAAGCCAGCACACAGAGAGGGGTTGTTGGGCCGACAGTCGCTCACAGCCATGATGCTTTAAGCTCTAAATCACTTCGCCTCTTTCTGCACAACATGGTCGACCACAACTATGACAAGTCTCACAAATATGATCGTCTGCATCGTTGGACGTAACCATCAGTTTACAGAGCAGTGAAGCAGCTTCACACTCCAGCTATTTGTGCTCTGACAGGGGATTCCTCTCAAAACAAACCTATCGGTTAATCAATCAAATCTGAATAGGTCATTGAAACAATCCTGAAACTTCCCTTTGTTTCAAAGCTGCAGGAAGAGTTGGCTGTTTGCACAATTACAGCATAGGTTTTTGCACCTGATCTGTCAGTAGACCCTCAATTTGGAGACAGGGTTATTCAACTGAGCAACTGATGATATTTAACACACAACACAGCAGGTTATGAACCAAGTGGGGTGTGAAACAGCTTATAAGTGACCTGCATCTCTCAGGTCCTTTGGCAGGTCTTTGCTGGATTTTTTCCTCTTTCTTAAGGACATCACTTTCAGATACTGTTCATCCGCTGTGGATAGTTTTTTAGGCCTGACCCTTCTTCTTTTGTCTTCCACTTGTCCAGTTCCATCAAATGTTTTAAGGACACACTGCACACCATGCTGAGATATGCCAAGTTTTCAGCTAATAGCACTTTGGGAATCACCTTGTTTCTGCAAAAATACTATTTTCTCTGTCAAACTGTGTTATCTTTGGTGTTTTTCATGGATGCAACTAAAAAACTTGGGAACAAATTATGTGTCTTTGTGACAGACTGCTGGTAACAAAGTGCCTAAAGAACCAATTTAAAATGGCTTCTTTGCTAAGTTGTCTGTTATGTGTCGACACAACATTGGTTCATCCCTTGAGTTAGGAGCCTTTTTTCTGCTTGAATAATTCATAGGTCAGAGTTAAGTGGCTTAACAAAGAAATAAGACATTCCTCTGAAAATGATCAGGTACAAGGACTGGACTGAAAATGAGTGAAAAAGCGGAAAATGTCCAAAGAAAAACTCTGAAAGACCTTCAGAAAGCCTGGAGAACTATAAAGTTCTTTACTTCTTTACACTTTAAAGATTACAGGAAAGTCTGGCTGCTTTGAGGCAAAATATAGTTTGTTATGTTTCCTGACAGTTTTGGGAACTTTGATGGGACTGGGTTGGAATAATACACATATATCAGCAATGAGGTCATCAACTTAAAATACATGAAAATATGAAAATACTTAAAATACATATTGATATTTGGAATGATAATGAAGCATGTTGTTTCTGTAACTCAACATTAGTTTATCATGTCAACCACATTCGGTTTGAGACGTGTACAAATTTCAAAAGCTTAATAATACTCCAGATATGTCCATTACCAATTCTAGAACTTTAATTTCTCCAGTAATAAAAGCCTCAACAATCCGCAGCATAGATTTAGTTGTTGGTCTGACAACAGATAAAACCTCCACTCTGCTGTTGCGGGGTTTGGAAACAATACTGAAGAAAAAGCTAGAACCATCCTGAAACTTCCTGAAGCACCTCCACACAGGAACCCTGTGCAGTAAAACTATCTATGATTCTCTGCTGCTTCCTCTGGGAGTTCCTGTTTTCAAGGAAAAATTTGCACATATGTTTGGTCCATATAAGTGATATAAATGCAAAATGTCGATCTGCAAAGTAGCTGAGATAAATAGTTGAGTACAGATATAAAGTGCTCTTCTACTAAAGCACTAAAGCACTGATTCGGTCACATTCTCCAAGAAGGAAAAAGTAACACAAAGGGGGCCCCACAGTGCTTGCATGAGTCCGCCCCTGCGTGCACGGAGAGTAACAAGGTGGTGGAAACATCCACGTGAGTGGCTCCTTGTGAATCAGACTCAGCTAAAATAAGCAGCTGATGCAAACAAAGTGACTCGTTTTGAGGAAGGAAACAAACCGATTCCACAGAAGATGTTCCACATTTATTTAATGTCCCCAGATCACAAACCCTGTGCTGCAAACATCCTGGTCTGAACAAGACCGTGTTACTAAAGATATATATATATAGAAAAAAAAAACATCTCAGGCATGTGTAAGTTCAAGTATGATCAGTAAAGGTTAACTTAATCAAATCGTTTTTAACCTTTAACTGGTTTAAACTTTTTAATGTGAATCATCACAGTGAATCTCCCTGTTAGAGCAGGTTGTGTTACTCTTTTTATATTCAGGGAAAAATGAGAGAATCAGTTTTTAATTATATTTGAGCAAATAGAACAAAGTTACTCTCATCTGAATGGTTGAAAAGCCCTGTTAACTGATTGGTTATACAGTTAAAATGTATTTATTTTTCTTTTTAATAAAGCACCTTGAGTTGATTGTTTATCACCTTCAGGAAGGTTTTCTGACATCTTCCATCTTGTCTCATAACCGTTGTTAAAAACAAGAACAGTTTAGGTTCCAAAAAGCAGTTGAATCATCACCTCCCAAAGCTGAATCAGATTAATGAAGAAATAAACGCACTTTACCTCGTTGCGTTGCGGCTGGAAGTTACAGCTCTCCTCCGACAGAGTCGACAACTGAGGCGCAAAAACGGCGGCACACGTCAAGGTAGCAGAAACAGGCGGTGCGGATGTTTCCTCGGTCGTCTGACGGGTCCAATAGAGGTTACACAGCGCGTGTGTGACTTATTGTGACACGCAGGGATGAGACACCACCGAGGCGCGTGCAGGTGAAAAGAGAGGGAGGTCCCCGGGCTGGCAAGAGAGACCAAACTGTGAAAGCAGCGCGCGTCACTGTTTGTCTCAGTTTTAGCACTTTCTGTAGTGGAAATCCACGCAGCGAGACCTGGATCTGCATTCTGTTTGGTGATGGATCTTCACTCTTTTCAGTGAAAGACTCAAACAAGGGAGATACCATATGTTGCTCAATGAGCGGTGATAAATTGATTTAGAGTTCTTCCTCCCAGTTTTCTCGGACCCAGGGCCGTTTCTTGCTATTCATGGGTACCAGGGACGTCAATTCGACGAGACCGCCGCCATATTCGTGTCCCATTTGACAGTTTTCCTCAGTTTCGCTATGGCTGTACACACCACACTTGAACACTTGTGTCTGTGCTTGTCCTGTTGGATCTCAGTGCTGCATTTGATACGGTCGATCACAGTATCTCATTAAAGAGACTTGAACATGTTATCGGAATTAAAGGAACTACATTAGGCTGGTTTAAGTCATATTTATCTGATAGATTTCAGTTTCTTCTTGTAAATGAAGAATCTTCCTCACACACCAGAGTAAGTCATGGAGTTCCTCAGGGTTCTGTGCTTGGACCGATTCTTTTCACTTTATACATGCTTCCATTAGGTAACATTATTAGACAGCATGGCATAAATTTCCATTGCTATGCTGATGATACCCAGTTGTACTTATCTATAAAACCAGATGAACCCAATAGGTTGGTCAGATTACAAGCATGTCTTAAAGACATAAAGACCTGGATGACTCAGAATTGTCTGCTTCTAAATTCATACAAAACTGAAGTCGTTATCTTTGGACCTGAGCGCTTCAGGGAGAGATTGTCTAGCTATATAGTTACTCTAGATGGTATTTCATTGGCTTCTAGTTCTACAGTGAGGATCCTTGGAGTTATTTTTGACCAGAATTTATCATTTGACTCGCATATAAAACAGGTTTCTAGGACTGCCTTCTTTCATCTTCGTAATATTGTTAAAATCAGGAACATCTTGTCTCAGAGTGATGCAGAAAAAATAGTCCATGCATTTGTTACTTCAAGATTGGACTACTGTAATTCTTTATTGTTGGGCTGTCCCACATATTCTCTGAAAAGCCTTCAGTTGATCCAAAATGCTGCAGCCAGAGTTCTGATGAGAACTAACAGGAGAGATCATATTTCTGTCATGTCTTTGGGGTTTTACCACGTTTTAGTTTCTGCTTAAGTTCTTAGTTTTCGCATGTTTTAGGTTCAGGTCTTGTTTTTAGTTTTTTCCATGCCCTGCCATCAGCCTCACGTCCCTCACCTGTGTATTCCCCATCAGCTGCACTCTATCCCTAATCACCCTCCACAGTATTTACTTTCCAGGTTCCCTCATTATTTTGTCAGATCCTTAACCGTTGTCCATGGTCCATGTCACAGTAAGCTTGTATTTATCCATGCCAAGTCAAGTCTTTTGTTTTTTCTCATAGTCTTGTTTTGTTCACAGTCTCGTTAAGATTTTTGATATCCGGCTAAGCCGCGATTTTTGTTAAAACCTTTTTGTGAAAAATAAATCAAGTTTTGTTCTACAAGGATCTGCATCCGCATTGTAGCGTTGACACGTTATTAATTAATATTTACCTCAAAAATAGCAGGGGCACCACCTACCTACAATCTTTTACGTTACAGTCAGGTAGGAAACTGTTACAATCTTACGATCCTGGTATATTAAATTATTAATTAATTAATACTCGATCTCATTAATTAATTAATACTCAATCCCATTAATTCATTAATAATCAGTCTCATTCTGATTCGTAGTTCTGTTTGAAGTGATAGTCGGCTTTAGTAACTGTCCGTGACGCTCTTAAATGGAGTAATACAAACATTTATTCAACATTGCACAGGTATATAGGTGTATAAACAATTGATAAAGAGACAGAAATTAGAATTATCGGTGACACTCAAAAAGGGCATATAAGGGGAGAAAGAAGCAGGCCACTAACAGGGTTACCTATCAAAAATGTGACTAAATCTGGTTCGTAACACGGATATTGTGCCAACGGTCTTCTGCCCGCGGAGGTCTGCTCATTCGTCGCTTTCAGAGAAAGTTTTCATTTTATCCACGGCTTCGAAAGATCTCAAACCAGCACCTTACTTTGTCGTAGTAGCGTAAGGGGTCCCGTGGTTCTTTCCTTCTGATGAGTTGGTGTCGAAGCGGTGTTCCCGTGGTAACCAGCGGGATGACGTAGAATCGACTTCTGCTTTATTCTTGGTCCTTGGATGAAGAGTGGCGACTTGGCTGGGCTGAGTTGGCACACACTCGCGTGTATTGGACCAGACTTTTATACAAAAGAAAGGGGAAGTCTAAAAAAATGGTAATTAATAGTTACAGAGAGAGAGGACAAAAGAGTTACGTGAGGGATAACAGAGAAAAATGATGAGAGAGTTTGATGAGAGGCTGAGAGGGCGGAGAGAGAGCGATTTCATGCGCGCCTCTCTTTTTAAGCTGGAGATCACATGTCGGCTTTCGTCCAATCAGAGTTCAGCTTGCTTTTGACCCAAAGGGAAAAAAAGGGGGGTTGACCAAGCTGAACTCATGAGACAAAAAGGGGAGAATTCCTGCTTCTTTCTTATACCGTATTTAACTCATATGACATTGATTTTAGATAATATAATGTTTCTAACAGACAATAATGTTGCATACGAGCAGGCATAAACACACATATGAGCATGGAACAGTTATCAGCATACAATACTTCATATTATCATGATAGAAATAGTATGACAACTTTTGGTTACTGTTAATTATAATGATCTGCAGCTGTTTGGACTCAATGCCTGTGGAATTAAACACTATTAGGTTATGCATTGCACATAATGAGAACATTAAACATCCATAGGTGAAATTGTCCATGTCCATCAAAGGACATAGTGAAAAGTGTCCGTTATCCATGTCCTTTGGGGGGCGCTGTGGCTCCACGAAAGGGATTCTATTAAATCCAATATCCCATAACTCTGTAAATACTTCATGTAAAAGAATGGCGAATGTTTCAAAATGATCTGTAGATTTATGCAGTTTCGATTTCAACAGTTTATGTCAAGAAAAGTGACGATTAGGGTTGATTCTATTCTTCTAAAGAAAAGTGGAGATTTGAACATTCCTTGTAGCAGACCAGGACAGAAAAACAAGCCTGGTTTGTTTCTCTGTCAGAGGGTGTCAGTTTGCACAATTTATTATGCGTGGCTGGCGTTGGAGGAGAGAATCTCACAAAGGAACTCCAGTAGGTTAGAATTCACATCTGGGTCCTTATCTCCTTTGGGTAATCCGTTGAAAGGGGTCATAAACAGCGGAATGTTTTCGATGTCAAGACATTTGAAAAAGGGGGGAAGGTTTAATGTAAACATCTCCGTTCTCTGTCTTTCCTGAGAGCACGCTACAGCATCCTTTCTCCTCACACCCACCCTTTTTGACAATTTCTCCAGTTTTAGCTTCTCTTCATTGGCTCCCTGTTAAATTCAGAATAGAATTTAAGATTCTTCTCCTCACATATAAAGCTCTTAATGACCGAGCTCCATCATATCTTAAAGATCTCATTGTAAGATATTTTCCTAACAGAGCGCTTCGTTCACAAACTGCAGATTTACTTGAGGTTCCCAGAGTTTCTAAAAGTAGAATGGGAGGCAGAGCCTTCAGTTATCAGGCCCCTCTCTTGTGGAATAAGCTGCCAGTAAATGTCCGGGAAGCAGACACCCTTTCCACTTTTAAGAACAGGCTTAAAACTTTCCTTTTTGATAAAGCTTATAGTTAGGGATCGTTCAGGTGATCCTGAAACATCCCATAGTTAAGCTGCTATATGCCTAGACTGCTGGGGGGCCTCATCTGTCACACCTTTCCTCACTTTACTCTCTTTATGTATATGTGACATTATTGTGGTCATTAACTCGTGTTGTTTTTGAATTGGCTCTATATGAACGAATTGGATTATTTTATGAATAATTATGATTACAATTAATTGAATTCCAATTGGTTTGAATTGGACTTTATTATCTAAGTGCCTTGAGATGACATTTGTTGTATTTGGCGCTATATAAATAAAAATGAATTGAATTGAATTGAATTGAATTGAATTGAACGAGACGGAGAGACAACGATATTTGTTAAAAATTAACATTTTTGGTTGCGACCCATATTTATTACTACCCTCAACAGTATTTTGTCCACAAACCTCTGCAAAACGCCTGCCCTAACTCACGTTGCCGGATATTTATCTATTTGATCCACAATTCAGGGCCGTTTCTTGCTATAGGTGAACAAGGCAAATGCTTAGGGCCCTAGCCACCAGGGGCCCCAATGCTGCATGTTCAGCCTCATCTGAGGAGAATTAAAATGTCCTGTATCCTGCAAAATGACCGTAATGTAATGTATTTATCTGTAGCTATCTCATATATTTACTACATCCCTTATATTATTTAAAAAATAAACGTAGGATATAAATAAAATAAACTGCAAAGATGAACTGTGGCTGGTGTTTTTGTGGCATTATTAGGTCATATTTTTTGGACAGCACTGTCACACATTTGGCGTAGCGGGCCGCCGACATGTGACACCCCTGCAACTATACTTGTATGATATTGCTTTCTTATTTTTCATGTGTTAAGGTTATTAATTTGGCTAAGATAAGTCTGTAAAGCTGCCATTGGTTAGCCTGATAATAAGACAGAGCTAGCTAACGTCTGGAGTCAGTGAACTGAATATATTCATGTGTGTGCCATCTGTTTACACTCTTGCCTCATAATAGTCATATCATTACAGTAATTTCACTGTATAAGGTGAGCTGTTTTTGATTAAAAAACCTGGCGTCTACATCTCAATTTAATATTCAGGTTCCCAGCTCTCTGTTGACATATAGCACTGTAATGGGTCGGCAGGGGTGGATATTTTATACAGGTGAATCAAATCAAATGTCTGCTATTGAAGATGCAATAAAATATCCATCGGTTAAAAAGTAATTAATACTCTGAGTAGTTTTTGAGAAGAGTACTTAGTACTTTTACTTGTAATTGAGTACAATTTAAGCAATGAAACAGTACTTGTACTTGAGTACAAATTTTCAGTTCTCTTTCCACCTCTGATGACGGGAGTGATTGACATCTACCCATCATTTTCCTACGCGAAAAAAGTAAACAAGACAAACTCCGTAATGGCATCAAAAAGAAGTTATATCAGTTTCGCGGAAAGAAAGAAAAACAGTCTAAGGATAAAGTTAAGGCATGTGTTGGGTGATGTGGGCTAGATAGCTGGAGGTGTGACGTTTTGTGTGTTTATTTTCCTGCTAGCTAGCCTCGGATAAATGTTATGTATCTGGCTAGGATTGTTTGTTTTAGCTTTAGTGTTTGCTTTATAAAATGAATATGTCACATATGAATGAACAGTCTGTCCTACCATGGAAATGACTGACTGACTCCAGACCCGTTTATTCAGATCAGGGCAGGGAGGGATGTTGTTGTCCTGCTCTGTCATTGTTCAGTAGAAGTTGTGTCTCAGATATGTGACATTATTTTAGCATTACTTAGGATTAATTTACTAAGTTTGGTGTGTTATTTATAGGCCTCTAATTAGAAGTGTTCTACTGTTTGTTTTTTAAGTGATATACAAATATTAGGCATCATGTTGATTATTAGGGACCGAGCAGTGAAACTGCAAGGACCCTATTGTATCTGTAAGGTTTATTATTAGGGACCGAGCAGTGAAACTGCAAGGACCCTATTGTATCTGTAAGGATTATTAGGGACCGAGCAGTGAAACTGCAAGGACCCTATTGTATCTGTAAGGATTATTATTATTAGGGACCGAGCAGTGAAACTGCAAGGACCCTATTGTATCTGTAAGGTTTATTATTATTAGGGACCGAGCAGTGAAACTGCAAGGACCCTATTGTATCTGTAAGGATTATTAGGGACCGAGCAGTGAAACTGCAAGGACCCTATTGTATCTGTAAGGTTTATTAGGGACCGAGCAGTGAAACTGCAAGGACCCTATTGTATCTGTAAGGTTTATTATTAGGGACCGAGCAGGAACTGCAAGGACCCTATTGTATCTGTAAGGTTTATTATTATTATTATTATTAGGGACCGAGCAGTGAAACTGCAAGGACCCTATTGTATCTGTAAGGTTTATTAGGGACCGAGCAGTGAAACTGCAAGGACCCTATTGTATCTGTAAGGTTTATTATTATTATTCTTTCTTTCTTTCTTTCTTATTCTTTGCAAAAGGTATGCGAAAACTCAGGAAATTTTGCGAGCGCCATGTGCCGGTCGACGACATAAAAGAATCTAAACTTTATATTTTTGGGAGTCGCTCATTGGCTCTGTAGCGCCCCCTACGATGCTTAAAAATTGTCCCCGCAATAGGATTAGTTTCGCGTGGGACGACGAAATTCGGTACACTCATTCATCATGCCCAGACGCACAAAAAAGTCTAAGGCCGCCATGGTCCCACGTCCACAGGAAGTCGGCCATTTTGGATGGAAAGTGCGTTTTCGTGCCATTTTTGACCGATTCAACACCTTGTATAAGATCGAACTTGTCCTACAGATTTAATGCTACAGACTTCAAACTTGGCCAGGTTACTCTTAAGACATGGAGGGAAAAATTCATTGGCCAACTTTTTCAAAACTTAAAGGGCGTTGCCGTGGCGACGCCTCAAAGTTTGATGACTCGCCATCACTCGCCACGAAAAATGAAGTCGCTTATAACTCCCACATATATTATCCAATCTGTCCCAAACTTCAACCGGTGATTGCTGGACCCAGCCTGAACACGCACATGTAAAATAGTGACATCCACCTATAGCGCCACCTGCTGGTGGTTGGAAATGTCTTTTTTTTTCCACACCTCGCATTTGATCAAACTCCTCCTACAGATTTCATGCTACAAGCTTCAAACTTGGCCAGGTTACTCTTAAGACATGGGGGGAAAAAATCATTGGCCAACTTTTTCAAAACTTAAAGGGCGTGGCCGTGGCGACACCTCAAATTTATGACGCGCCATAAAAAATTAAGTCGTTTATAACTCCCACATACATTATCCAATCTGTCCCAAACTTCATACGGTGATTGTTAGACCAAGCCTGAATGCGCACATATAAGATTGTGATATACACCTACAGCGCCACCTACTGGTGATCGGAAACGTCTTTTTTTTCAACAACTCGCATTTGATCAAACTCCTCCTACAGATTTTATGGTAACAGCTCCAAACTTGGCCAGATTACTCTTTAGCAAGGGGGGAAGAAAAATCTTGAGAAACTTATCCAAACTCTGAACGATGTGGGCGTGTTCAGGCGGTGAAAATCGTGTGATGGCGTTTGTGATTTGAAAGCCTTATCATCATCGCAAAGTCATGAAACTTGGTACACACGTCCGCCTTGACGACCTCGTACGTATGTAAAGAGTATTGTGTGTGGGCGGTGCTAAATGGCTCAGTGGCGCCCCCTAGAAATTTTCATAAAACCCCTCCGCATTGGGGTTTTTATGTGCTCGTACGTATGCAGAGGATATCGTGCGTGTGGGCAGAGCTACAGCCCCAGCGTCCAGCGCATGCCCCAACGTACGCACATCCCAACGTACGCACACTCGGTCCCGCTCACAGCTGCTTGCAGCTTTCTAGTTATTATTATTCTTTCTTTCTTATTCTTTGCAAAAGGTATGCGAAAACTCAGGAAATTTTGCGAGCGCCACGTGCTAGTCGACAACATGAAAGAATCTAAACATTATATCTTTGGGAGTTGCTCATTGGCTCTGTAGCGCCCCCTACGGTGCTTAAAAATGGTGCCCGCAATGGGGTTAGTTTCGCGTAGGACAATGAAATTCGGTACACTGATTCACCATGCCCAGACGCACAAAAAAGTCTCTTGCCGCCATGGTCCCACGTAGACAGGAAGGCGGCCATTTTGGATGGAAAGTGGGTCTTCGTGCCATTTTTGACCGATTCCACGCCTTGCATAAGATTAAACTTGTTCTACAGATTTCATGCTACAGACTTGAAAGTTGGCCAGGTTACTCTTAAGACATGGAGGGAAAAATTCATTGGCCAACTTTTTCAAAACTTAAAGGGCGTGGCCGTGGCGACGCCTCAAAGTTTGATGACTCGCCATCACTCGCCACGAAAAACTAAGTCGCTTATAACTTCCACATACATAATCCAATCTTTCCCAAAGTTCAACCGGTGATTGCTGGAGCCAGCCTGAACGCGCACCTATAAAATAGTGACATCCACCTATAGCGCCACCTGCTGGGGGTTGGAAACATCTCTTTTTTTCCACATCTCGCATTTCATCGAACTCGTCCTACAGATTTAATGCTACAAGCTTCAAACTTGGCCAGATTACTCTTAAGACAAGGGGGAAAAGAGTCATGGAGAAACTTTTTCAAACCTCAAAGGGCGTGGCCGTGGCGACGCCTCAAAGTTATGACTCGCCATGAAGAATTAAGTCGCTTATAACTTCCACACTCATTATCCAATCTGTCCCAAACTTCATACGGTGAATGCTGGACCAAGCCTGAACGCGTACATATTATCATAGTGACATCCTCCTATAGCGCCACCTGCTGGTGGTCGGAAATGTCATTTTTTGCCACACCTCACATTTTATAAAACTCCTCCTACAGATTTAATGCTACAAGCTTCAAACTTAGCCAGGTTACTCTTAAGACATGGGGGCAAAAATTCATGGAGAAACTTTTGTAAACTCTGAACAATTCGGGCGTGGTCAGGCGGTGAAAATCGTGTGATGGTGTTTGTGATTTGAAAGCCTTATCATCATCACAACGTCATGAAACTTGGCACACACGTCCATCCTGAACACCTCGTACGTATGTGAAGGGTATCATGTGTGGGCGGAGCAAAGTGGCTCAGTGGCGCCCCCTAGGGTACTTAAAAATGGTCCACACATTGGGGTTAGTTTTGCGTGGGACGACGAAATTCGGTACACTCATTCATCATGCCCAGACGCACAAAAAAGTCTCAGGCCGCCATGGTCCCACGTCCACAGGAAGTCGGCCATTTTGGATGGAAAGTGTGTTTTCGTGCCATTTTTGACCGATTCTACACCTTGTATAAGATCGAACTTGTCCTACAGATTTAATGCTACAGACTTCAAACTTGGCCAGGTTACTCTTAAGACATGGGGGGAAAAATTCATGGAGAAACTTTTTCAAACCTCAAAGGGCGTGGGCGTGGCGACGCCTCAAAGTTTGATGACTCGCCATCACTCGCCACAACAAATTAAGTTGCTTATAACTCCCACATACATTATCCAATCTGTCCCAAACTTCATACGGTGAATGCTGGACCCAGCCTGAACGCGTACATATTATCATAGTGACATCCACCCATAGCGCCACCTGCTGGTGGTTGGAAACATCTTTTTTTTTCACACCTCGCATTTGATCAAACTCCTCCTACATATTTAATGCTAAAATCTTCAAACTTGGCCAGGTTACTCTTAAGCTAGGGGGGAAGAAAACTCTTGAGAAGCTTTTCCAAACTCTGAACGGTGTGGGCGTGGCCAGGCGGTGAAAATCGTGTGATGGCGTTTGTGATTTGAAAGCCTTATCATCATCTTAACTTAATGAAACTTGGCACACACGTCCACCCTGATGACCTCGTTCGTATGTGAAGGGTATCGTGTGTGGGCTGAGCAAAATGGCTCAGTGGCGCCCCCTAGAAATTTTCAAAAACCCCTCCGCATTAGAGTTATTATGTGCTCGTACGTACGCAGAGGGTATCGTGTGTGTGGGCAGAGCTGCGGCTCCAGCGTCCAGCGCATGCCCCAACATGCGCACATCCCAACGTACGCACACCTCGGTCCCGCTCACAGCTGCTTGCAGCTTTCTAGTTATTCTTTCTTTCTTTCTTATTCTTTGCAAAAGGTATGCGAAAACTCAGGAAATTTTGCGAGCGCCACGTGCCGGTCGACGACATGAAAGAATCTAAACTTTATATTTTTGGGAGTCGCTCACTGACTCTGTAGCGCCCCCTATGATGCTTAAAAATGGTCCCCTTAATAGGATTAGTTTCGCATGGGACGACGAAATTTGGTACACTCATTCATCATGCCCAGACGCACAAAAAAGTCTCTTGCCGCCATGGTCCCACGTCCACAGGAAGGCGGCCATTTTGGATGGAAAGTGCGTTTTCGTGCCATTTTTGACCGATTCCACGCCTTGCATTTGATCGAACTTGTCCTACAGATTTAATGCTACAGACTTCAAACTTGGCCAGGTTACTCTTAAGACATGGAGGGAAAAATTCATTGGCCAACTTTTTCAAAACTTAAAGGGCGTGGCCGTGGCGACGCCTCAAAGTTTGATGACTCGCCATCACTCGCCACGAAAAATGAAGTCGCTTATAACTCCCACATACATTATCCAATCTGTCCCAAACTTCATACGGTGAATGCTGGACCCAGACTGAAAGCTCACATATAAAATAGTGACATCCACCTATAGCGCCACCTGCTGGTGGTTGGAAATGTCTTTTTTTTTCCACACCTCGCATTTGATCGAACTCCTCCTACATATTTAATGCAAAAACCTTCAAACTTGGCCAGGTTGCTCTTAAGACATGGGCCGAGAAAATCATTGGCCAACTTTTTCAAAACTTAAAGGGCGTGGCCGTGGCGACGCCTCAAATTTATGACTCGCCATAAAAAATCAAGTCGCTTATAACTCCCACATACATTATCCAATCTGTCCCAAACTTCATACGGTGAATGCTGGACCCAGCCTGAATGTGTACATATAAAATAGAGACATCCACCTACAGCGCCACCTGCTGGTGGTTGGAAATTTTTTTTTTTTTTCACACCTCGCATTTGATCAAACTCCTCCTACATATTTAATTAGGGACCGAGCAGTGAAACTGCAAGGACCCTATTGTATCTGTAAGGTTTATTAGGGACCGAGCAGTGAAACTGCAAGGACCCTATTGTATCTGTAAGGTTTATTAGGGACCGAGCAGTGAAACTGCAAGGACCCTATTGTATCTGTAAGGTTTATTATTATTATTATTATTCTTTCTTTCTTTCTTTCTTATTCTTTGCAAAAGGTATGCAAAAACTCAGGAAATTTTGCGAGCGCCACCTGCCAATCGACGACATGAAAGAATCTAAACTTTATATTTTTGGGAGTCGCTCATTGACTCTGTAGCGCCCCCTATGATGCTTAAAAATGGTCCCCTTAATAGGATTAGTTACGCGTGGGACGACGAAATTCGGTACACTCATTCATCATGCCCAGACGCAAAAAAAAGTCTCCTGCCGCCATGGTCCCACGTACACAGGAAGGCGGCCATTTTGGATGGAAAGTGCGTTTTCGTGCCATTTTTGACCGATTCCACGCCTTGCTTAAGATCGAACTTGTCCTACAGATTTAATGCTACAGACTTCAAACTTGGCCAGGTTACTCTTAAGACATGGAGGGAAAAATTAATTGGCCAACTTTTTCAAAACTTAAAGGGCGTGGCCGTGGCGACGCCTCAAAGTTTGATGACTCGCCATCACTCGCCACAAAAAATTAAGTCGCTTATGACTTCCACATACATAATCCAATCTTTCCCAAAGTTCAACCGGTGATTGCTGGACCCAGCCTGAACGCGCACATGTAAAATAGTGACATCCACCTATAGCGCCACCTGCTGGTGGTTGGAAATGTCTTTTTTTTTCCACACCTCGCATTTGATCAAACTCCTCCTACAGATTTCATGCTACAAGCTTCAAACTTGGCCAGGTTACTCTTAAGACATGGGGGGAAAAAATCATTGGCCAACTTTTTCAAACCTCAAAGGGTGTGGCCGTGGCGACGCCTCAAATTTATGACTCGCCATGAAAAATTAAGTCGCTTATAACTTCCACATACATTATCCAATCTGTCCCAAACTTCATACGGTGATTGCTGGACCCAGCCTGAATGCGCACATATAAAACAGTGATAAACACCTACAGCGCCACCTGCTGGGGGTTGGAAACGTCTTTTTTTTCCACACCTCAAACTCCTCCTACAGATTTAATGCTACAGGCTTCAAACTTGGCCAGGTTACTCTTAAGACATGGGGGGAAAAATTCATGGAGAAACTTTTCCAAACTCAGAATGGTGTGGGCGTGGCCAGGCGGTGAAAATCGTGTGATGGCGTTTGTGATTTGAAAGCCTTATCATGATCGCAAGGTCATGAAACTTGGCACACACGTCCACCCTGATGACCTCGTACGTATGTAAAGGGTATCGTGTGTGGGCGGAGCAAAATGGCTCAGTGGCGCCCCCTAGAAATTTTCAAAAACCCCTCCGCATTTGGGTTTTTATGTGCTTGTAAGTATGCAGAGGGTATCGTGCGTGTGGGCAGAGCTGCAGCTCAAGCGTCCAGCGCATGCCCCAACATGCGCACATCCCAACGTACGCACACCTCGGTCCCGCTCACAGCTGCTTGCAGCTTTCTAGTTATTATTCTTTCTTTCTTATTCTTTGCAAAAGGTATGCGAAAACTCAGGAAATTTTGCGAGCGCCACGTGCTAGTCGACGACATGAAAGAATCTAAACATTATATCTTTGGGAGTCGCTCATTGGCTCTGTAGCGCCCCCTACGGTGCATAAAAATGGTCCCCTTAATAGGTTTAGTTTCGCGTGGGACGACGAAATTCGGTACACTCATCCATCATGCCCAGACGCACAAAAAAGTCTCTTGCCGCCAATGTGCCACGTACACAGGAAGGCGGCCATTTTGGATGGAAAGTGCGTTTTCGTGCCATTTTTGACCGATTCCACGCCTTGCTTAAGATCGAACTTGTCCTACAGATTTAATGCTACAGACTTCAAACTTGGCCAGGTTACTCTTAAGACATGGAGGTAAAAATTTATTGGCCAACTTTTTCAAAACTGAAAGGGCGTGGCCATGGCGACGCCTCAAAGTTTGATGACTCGCCATCACTCGCCACGAAAAATGAAGTCGCTTATAACTCCCACATACATTATCCAATCTGTTCCAAACGTCATACGGTGAATGCTGGACCCAGACTGAAAGCTCACATATAAAATAGTGACATCCACCTATAGCGCCACCTGCTGGTGGATGGAAATGTCTTTTTTTTTCCACACCTCGCATTTGATCGAACTCCTCCTACATATTTAATGCAAAAACCTTCAAACTTGGCCAGGTTGCTCTTAAGACATGGGCCGAAAAAATCATTGGCCAACTTTTTCAAAACTTAAAGGGCGTGGCCGTGGCGACGCCTCAAATTTATGACTCGCCATAAAAAATCAAGTCGCTTATAACTCCCACATACATTATCCAATCTGTCCCAAACTTCATACGGTAACTGCTGGACCCAGCCTGAATGTGTATATACAAAAAAGTGATATCCACCTACAGCGCCACCTGCTGGTGGTTGGAAATTTCTTTTTTTTTCCACACCTCTTATTTGATCAAACTCCTCCTACAGATTTCATGCTACAAGCTTCAAACTTGGCCAGGTTACTCTTAAGACATGGGGGGAAAAAATCATTGGCCAACTTTTTCAAACCTCAAAGGGCGTGGCCGTGGCGACGCCTCAAATTTATGACGCGCCATAAAAAATTAAGTCGCTTATAACTCCCACATACATTATCCAATCTGTCCCAAACTTCATACGGTGAATGCTGGACCCAGCCTGAACGTGCACATATAAAAAAGTGATATCCACCTACAGCGCCACCTAATGGTGGTTGGAAGCTTCATTTTTTTCCACACCTCTTATTTGATCAAACTCCTACTACATATTTCATGCTAAAATCTTCAAACTTGGCCAGGTTACTCTTAAGACATGAGGGCAAAACTTCATGGAGAAACTTTTCCAAACTCTGAACGGTGTGGGAGTGGCCAGAGGTGAAAATCGTGTGATGGCGTTTGCAATATGAAAGCCTTATCATCATCGCAAAGTCATGAAACTTGGTACTCACGTCCACCCTGACGACCTCGTACGTATGTAAAGGGTATTGTGTGTGGGCGGAGCAAAATGGCTCAGTGGCGCCCCCTAGAAATTTTCAAAAAACCCTATGCATTGGGGTTATTGCGTGCTCGTACGTACGCAATGGAAATCGTGCGTGTGGGCAGAGCTGCGCGACTACGGCGTCCAGCGCATGCCCAACGTGCGCACATCCCAACGTACGCACACTCGGTCCCGCTCACAGCTGCTTGCAGCTTTCTAGTTATTATTATTATTCTTCTTATTCTTTGCAAAAGGTATGCGAAAACTCAGGAAATTTTGCGAGCGCCACGTGCTAGTCGACGACATGAAAGAATCTAAACATTATATCTTTGGGAGTTGCTCATTGGCTCTGTAGCGCCCCCTACGATGCTTAAAAATGGTGCCCGCAATGGGGTTAGTTTCGCGTAGGACAATGAAATTCGGTACACTCATTCACCATGCCCAGACGCACAAAAAAGTCTCATGCCGCCATGGTCCCACGTACACAGGAAGGCGGCCATTTTGGATGGAAAGTGCGTTTTGGTGCCATTTTTGACCGATTCCACGCCTTGCATAAGATCAAACTTGTCCTACAGATTTAATGCTACAGACTTCAAACTTGGCCAGGTTACTCTTAAGACATGGGGGGAAAAAATCATGGGGAAACTCTTTCAAAACTTAAAGGGCGTGGCCGTGACGACGCTTCAAAGTTTGATGACTCGCCATCACTCGCCTCAAAAAATTAAGTGGCTTATAACTCCCACATACATTATCCAATCTGTCCCAAACTTCATACGGTGAATGCTGGACCCAGCCTGAACGCGTACATATTATCATAGTGACATCCACCTATAGCGCCACCTGCTGGTGGTTGGAAACGTCTTTTTTTTCCACACCTCAAACTCCTCCTACAGATTTAATGCTACAAGCTTCAAACTTGGCCAGGTTACTCTTAAGACATGGGGGCGAAAATTCATGGAGAAACTTTTTCAAACCTCAAAGGGCGTGGCCGTGGCGACGCCTCAAATTTATGACTCGCCATTAAAAATTAAGTTGCTTATAACTTCCACATACATTATCCAATCTGTCCCAAACTTCATACGGTTATTGCTGGACCCAGCCTGAACGCGTACATATTATCATAGTGATAAACACCTATAGCGCCACCTGCTGGTGGTTGGAAACGTCTTTTTTTTCCACACCTCAAACTCCTCCTACAGATTTAATGCTACAAGCTTCAAACTTGGCCAGGTTACTCTTAAGACATGGGGGCGAAAATTCATGGAGAAACTTTTCCAAACTCTGAACGGTGTGGGCGTGGCCAGGCGGTGAAAATCGTGTGATGGCGTTTATGATTTGAAAGCCTTATCATCATCGCAAAGTCATGAAACTTGGCACACATGTCCACCCTGACGACCTCGTACGTATGTAAAGGGTATCGTGTGTGGGTGGAGCAAAATGGCTCAGTGGCGCCACCTAGAAATTTTCAAAAACCCCTCTGCATTGGGGTCATTATGTGTTTGTACATACACAGAGGGTATCGTGTGTTATGGCACAGCTGCACGTTTACAGCGTCCAGCGCATGCCCAACGTGCGCACATCCAACGTACGCACACCTCGGTCCCGCTCACAGCTGCTTGCAGCTTTCTAGTTATTAGGGACCGAGCAGTGAAACTGCAAGGACCCTATTGTATCTGTAAGGTTTATTATTATTATTCTTTCTTTCTTTCTTATTCTTTGCAAAAGGTATGCGAAAACTCAGGAAATTTTGCGAGCGCCACCTGCCGGTCGACGACATGAAAGAATCTAAACTTTATATTTTTGGTAGTCGCTCATTGGCTCTGTAGCGCCCCCTACGATGGTTAAAAATTGTCCCCGCAATAGGATTAGTTTTGCGTGGGACGACGAAATTCGGTACACTCATTCATCATGCCAAGACGCACAAAAAAGTCTCATGCCGCCATGGTCCCACGTCCACAGGAAGTCGGCCATTTTGGATGGAAAGTGCGTTTTCGTGCCATTTTTGACCGATTCCAAGCCTTGCTTAAGATCGAACTTGTCCTACAGATTTAATGCTACAGACTTCAAACTTGGCCAGGTTACTCTTAAGACATGGAGGGAAAAATTCATTGGCCAACTTTTTCAAAACTTAAAGGGCGTGGCCGTGGCGACGCCTCAAAGTTTGATGACTCGCCATCACTCGCCACGAAAAATTAAGTCGCTTATAACTTCCACATACATAATCCAATCTTTCCCAAAGTTCAACCGGTGATTGCTGGACCCAGCCTGAACGCGCACCTATAAAATAGTGACATCCACCTATAGCGCCACCTGCTGGTGGTTGGAAATGTCTTTTTTTTTCCACACCTCGCATTTGATCGAACTCCTCCTACATATTTAATGCTAAACGCTTCAAACTTGGCCAGGCTACTCTTAGGACATGGGCCGAAAAAATCATTAGCCAACTTTTTCAAAACTTAAAGGGCGTGGCCGTGGCGACGCCTCAAATTTATGACGCGCCATAAAAAATTAAGTCGCTTATAACTCCCACATACATTATCCAATCTGTCCCAAACTTCATACGGTGAATGCTGGACCCAGCCTGAACGTGCACATATAAAAAAGTGATATCCACCTACAGCGCCACCTAATGGTGGTCGGAAACTTCATTGTTTTCCACACCTCTTATTTGATCAAACTCCTCCTACATATTTCATGCTAAAATCTTCAAACTTGGCCAGGTTACTCTTAAGACATGAGGGCAAAACTTCCTGGAGAAACTTTTACAAACTCTGAACGGTGTGGGCGTGGCCAGAGGTGAAAATCGTGTGATGGCGTTTGTAATATGAAAGCCTTATCATCATCGCAAAGTCATGAAAGTTGGTACACACGTCCACCCTGACGACCTCGTACGTATGTAAAGGGTATTGTGTGTGGGCGGAGCAAAATGGCTCAGTGGCGCCCCCTAGAAATTTTCAAAAACCCCTCTGGAATGGGGTTATTGTGTGCTCGTACGTACGCAATGGGAATCGTGCGTGTGGGCAGAGCTGCACGACTACGGCGTCCAGCGCATGCCCAACGTGCGCACATCCCAACGTACGCACACTCGGTCCCGCTCACAGCTGCTAGCAGCTTTCTAGTTATTATTCTTTCTTATTCTTTGCAAAAGGTATGCGAAAACTCAGGAAATTTTGCGAGCACCACCTGCCAGTCGACGACATGAAAGAATCTAAACTTTATATTTTTGGGAGTCGCTCATTGGCTCTGTAGCGCCCCCTACGATGCTTAAAAATTGTCCCCGCAATAGGATTAGTTTCGCGTGGGACGATGAAATTCGGTACACTCATTCATCATGCCAAGACGCACAAAAAAGTCTCAGGCCGCCATGGTCCCACGTCCACAGGAAGTCGGCCATTTTGGATGGAAAGTGCGTTTTCGTGCCATTTTTTACCGATTCCACACCTTGTATAAGATCGAACTTGTCCTACAGATTTAATGCTACAGACTTCAAACTTGGCCAGGTTACTCTTAAGACATTGGGTGAAAAATTCATTGGCCAACTTTTTCAAAACTTAAAGGGCGTGGCCGTGGCGACGCCTCAAAGTTTGATGACTCGCCATCACTCGCCACGAAAAATGAAGTCGCTTATAACTCCCACATACATTATCCAATCTGTTCCAAACGTCATACGGTGAATGCTGGACCCAGACTGAAAGCTCACATATAAAATAGTGACATCCACCTATAGCGCCACCTGCTGGTGGATGGAAATGTCTTTTTTTTTCCACACCTCGCATTTGATCGAACTCCTCCTACATATTTAATGCAAAAACCTTCAAACTTGGCCAGGTTGCTCTTAAGACATGGGCCGAAAAAATCATTGGCCAACTTTTTCAAAACTTAAAGGGCGTGGCCGTGGCGACACCTCAAATTCATGACTCGCCATAAAAAATCAAGTCGCTTATAACTCCCACAAACATTATCCAATCTGTCCCAAACTTCATACGGTAACTGCTGGACCCAGCCTGAATGTGTATATACAAAAAAGTGATATCCACCTACAGCGCCACCTGCTGGTGGTTGGAAATTTCTTTTTTTTTCCACACCTCTTATTTGATCAAACTCCTCCTACAGATTTCATGCTACAAGCTTCAAACTTGGCCAGGTTACTCTTAAGACATGGGGGGAAAAAATCATTGGCCAACTTTTTCAAACCTCAAAGGGCGTGGCCGTGGCGACGCCTCAAATTTATGACGCGCCATAAAAAATTAAGTCGCTTATAACTCCCACATACATTATCCAATCTGTCCCAAACTTCATACGGTGAATGCTGGACCCAGCCTGAACGTGCACATATAAAAAAGTGATATCCACCTACAGCGCCACCTAATGGTGGTTGGAAGCTTCATTTTTTTCCACACCTCTTATTTGATCAAACTCCTACTACATATTTCATGCTAAAATCTTCAAACTTGGCCAGGTTACTCTTAAGACATGAGGGCAAAACTTCATGGAGAAACTTTTCCAAACTCTGAACGGTGTGGGAGTGGCCAGAGGTGAAAATCGTGTGATGGCGTTTGCAATATGAAAGCCTTATCATCATCGCAAAGTCATGAAACTTGGTACTCACGTCCACCCTGACGACCTCGTACGTATGTAAAGGGTATTGTGTGTGGGCGGAGCAAAATGGCTCAGTGGCGCCCCCTAGAAATTTTCAAAAACCCCTATGCATTGGGGTTATTGTGTGCTCGTACGTACGCAATGGGAATCGTGCGTGTGGGTAGAGCTGCGCGACTACGGCGTCCAGCGCATGCCCAACGTGCGCACATCCCAACGTACGCACACTCGGTCCCGCTCACAGCTGCTTGCAGCTTTCTAGTTATTCTTTCTTTCTTTCTTTCTTATTCTTTGCAAAAGGTATGCGAAAACTCAGGAAATTTTGCGAGCGCCACGTGCTAGTCGACGACATGAAAGAATCTAAACATTATATCTTTGGGAGTTGCTCATTGGCTCTGTAGCGCCCCCTACGATGCTTAAAAATGGTGCCCGCAATGGGGTTAGTTTCGCGTAGGACAATGAAATTCGGTACACTCATTCACCATGCCCAGACGCACAAAAAAGTCTCTTGCCGCCATGGTCCCACGTACACAGGAAGGCGGCCATTTTGGATGGAAAGTGCGTTTTCGTGCCATTTTTGGCCGATTCCACGCCTTGCTTAAGATCGAACTTGTCCTACAGATTTAATGCTACAGACTTCAAACTTGGCCAGGTTACTCTTAAGACATGGGGGGGGGAATTCATGGAGAAACTTTTTCAAAACTTAAAGGGCGTGGGCGTGGCAACTCCTCAAAGTTCGATGACTCGCCATCACTCGCCACAAAAAATGAAGTCGCTTATAACTCCCACATACATTATCCAATCTGTCCCAAACTTCATACGGTGAATGCTGGACCCAGCCTGAACGCGTACATATTATCATAACGACATCCACCTATAGCGCCACCTGCTGGGGGTTGGAAACATCTCTTTTTTTCCACATCTCGCATTTGATCGAACTCGTCCTACAGATTTAATGCTACAAGCTTCAAACTTGGCCAGATTACTCTTAAGACAAGGGGGAAAAGAGTCATGGAGAAACTTTTTCAAACCTCAAAGGGCGTGGCCGTGGCGACGCCTCAAAGTTATGACTCGCCATGAAGAATTAAGTCGCTTATAACTTCCACACTCATTATCCAATCTGTCCCAAACTTCATACGGTGAATGCTGGACCAAGCCTGAACGCGTACATATTATCATAGTGACATCCTCCTATAGCGCCACCTGCTGGTGGTCGGAAATGTCATTTTTTGCCACACCTCACATTTTATAAAACTCCTCCTACAGATTTAATGCTACAAGCTTCAAACTTAGCCAGGTTACTCTTAAGACATGGGGGCAAAAATTCACGGAGAAACTTTTCCAAACTCTGAACAATTCGGGCGTGGTCAGGCGGTGAAAATCGTGTGATGGTGTTTGTGATTTGAAAGCCTTATCATCATCACAACGTCATGAAACTTGGCACACACGTCCATCCTGAACACCTCGTACGTATGTGAAGGGTATCGTGTGTGGGCGGAGCAAAGTGGCTCAGTGGCGCCCCCTAGGGTACTTAAAAATGGTCCACACATTGGGGTTAGTTTTGCGTGGGACGACGAAATTCGGTACACTCATTCATCATGCCCAGACGCACAAAAAAGTCTCATACCGCCATGGTCCCACGTCCACAGGAAGTCGGCCATTTTGGATGGAAAGTGCGTTTTCGTGCCATTTTTGACCGATTCTACACCTTGTATAAGATCGAACTTGTCCTACAGATTTAATGCTACAGACTTCAAACTTGGCCAGGTTACTCTTAAGACATGGGGGGAAAAATTCATGGAGAAACTTTTTCAAACCTCAAAGGGCGTGGGCGTGGCGACGCCTCAAAGTTTGATGACTCGCCATCACTCGCCACAACAAATTAAGTTGCTTATAACTCCCACATACATTATCCAATCTGTCCCAAACTTCATACGGTGAATGCTGGACCCAGCCTGAACGCGTACATATTATCATAGTGACATCCACCCATAGCGCCACCTGCTGGTGGTTGGAAACATCTTTTTTTTTCACACCTCGCATTTGATCAAACTCCTCCTACATATTTAATGCTAAAATCTTCAAACTTGGCCAGGTTACTCTTAAGCTAGGGGGGAAGAAAACTCTTGAGAAGCTTTTCCAACCTCTGAACGGTGTGGGCGTGGCCAGGCGGTGACAATCGTGTGATGGCGTTTGTGATTTGAAAGCCTTATCATCATCGCAACTTAATGAAACTTGGCACACACGTCCACCCTGATGACCTCGTTCGTATGTGAAGGGTATCGTGTGTGGGCTGAGCAAAATGGCTCAGTGGCGCCCCCTAGAAATTTTCAAAAACCCCTCCGCATTGGAGTTATTATGTGCTCGTACGTACGCAGAGGGTATTGTGTGTGTGGGCAGAGCTGCGGCTCCAGCGTCCAGCGCATGCCCCAACGTGCGCACATCCCAACGTACGCACACCTCGGTCCCGCTCACAGCTGCTTGCAGCTTTCTAGTTATTATTCTTTCTTTCTTTCTTATTCTTTGCAAAAGGTATGCGAAAACTCAGGAAATTTTGCGAGCGCCACGTGCTAGTCGACGACATGAAAGAATCTAAACATTATATCTTTGGGAGTTGCTCATTGGCTCTGTAGCGCCCCCTACGATGCTTAAAAATGGTGCCCGCAATGGGGTTAGTTTCGCGTAGGACAATGAAATTCGGTACACTCATTCACCATGCCCAGACGCACAAAAAAGTCTCCTGCCGCCATGGTCCCACGTACACAGGAAGGCGGCCATTTTGGATGGAAAGTGCGTTTTCGTGCCATTTTTGACCGATTCCACGCCTTGCTTAAGATCGAACTTGTCCTACAGATGTAATGCTACAAACTTCAAACTTGGCCAGGTTACTCTTAAGACATGGGGGGGGAAATTCATGGAGAAACTTTTTCAAAACTTAAAGGGCGTGGGCGTGGCAACTCCTCAAAGTTCGATGACTCGCCATCACTCGCCACAAAAAATGAAGTCGCTTATAACTCCCACATACATTATCCAATCTGTCCCAAACTTCATACGGTGAATGCTGGACCCAGCCTGAATGCGTACATATTATCATAACGACATCCACCTATAGCGCCACCTGCTGGGGGTTGGTAACATCTCTTTTTTTCCACATCTCGCATTTGATCGAACTCGTCCTACAGATTTAATGCTACAAGCTTGAAACTTGGCCAGATTACTCTTAAGACATGGGGGGAAAGAGTCATGGAGAAACTTTTTCAAACCTCAAAGGGCGTGGCCGTGGCGACGCCTCAAAGTTATGACTCGCCATGAAGAATTAAGTCGCTTATAACTTCCACACTCATTATCCAATCTGTCCCAAACTTCATACAGTGAATGCTGGACCCAGCTTGAACGCGTACATATTATCATAGTGACATCCTCCTATAGCGCCACCTGCTGGTGGTCGGAAATGTCTTTTTTTGCCACACCTCACATTTTATAAAACTCCTCCTACAGATTTATTGCTACAAGCTTCAAACTTAGCCAGGTTACTCTTAAGACATGGGGGCAAAAATTCATGGAGAAACTTTTCCAAACTCTGAACAATTCGGGCGTGGCCAGGCGGTGAAAATCGTGTGATGGTGTTTGTGATTTGAAAGCCTTATCATCATCACAACGTCATGAAACTTGGCACACACGTCCATCCTGAACACCTCGTACGTATGTGAAGGGTATCGTATGTGGGCGGAGCAAAGTGGCTCAGTGGCGCCCCCTAGGGTACTTAAAAATGGTCCACACATTGGGGTTAGTTTTGCGTGGGACGACGAAATTCGGTACACTCATTCATCATGCCCAGACGCACAAAAAAGTCTCATGCCGCCATGGTCCCACATCCACAGGAAGGCGGCCATTTTTGATGGAAAGTGCGTTTTCGTGCAGTTTTTAGCCGATTCCATGCCTGGCATAAGATCGAACTTGTCCTACAGATTTCATGCTACAGACTTCAAACTTGGCCAGGTTACTCTTAAGACATGAGGGGAAAAATTCATGGGGAAACTTTTTCAAAACATAAAGGGCGTGGCCGTGGCGACGCTTCAAAGTTTGATGACTCGCCATCACTGGCCTCAAAAAATTAAGTCGCTTATAACTCCGACATACATTATCCAATCTGTCCCAAACTTCATACGGTGATTGCTGGACACAGCCTGAAAGCACACATATTATCATAGTGACATCCACCTATAGCGCCACCTGCTGGTGGTTGGAAATGTCTTTTTCTATCCACACCTCGCATTTGATCGAACTCGTCCTACAGATTTAATGCTATAGACTTCAAACTTGGCCAGCTTACTCTTAAGACATGGGGGGAAACAATCATGGAGAAACTTTTTCAAACCTCAAAGGGCGTGGCCGTGGCGACGCCTCAAAGTTATGACTCGTCATGAAGAATTAAGTCGCTTATAACTTCCACACACATTATCCAATCTGTCCCAAACGTCATACGGTGAATGCTGGACCCAGCCTGAACGCGCACATATAAAATAGTGACATCCACCTATAGCGCCACCTGCTGGTTTTTGGAAACGTCTTTATTTCTCCACACCTCGCATTTTATCAAACTTCTCCTACAGATTTAATGCTACAACCTTCAAACTTGGCCAGGTTACTCTTAAGACATGGGGGGAAAAATATATTGAAAAACTTTTCCAAACTCTGAACAGTTTGGGTGTGGCCATGCGGTGAAAATCGCGTGATGGCGTTTGTGATTTGAAAACCTTATCATCGTCGCAAAGTCATGAAACTTGACACACACGTCCACCCTCTCAACCTCGTACATATGTAAAGGGTATCGTGTGTGGGCGGAGATAAATGGCTCAGTGGCGCCCCCTAGAATTTTTCAAAAACCCCTCCGCATTGGGGTTATTATGTGCTCGTACGTACGCAGAGGGTATCGTGTGTGTGGGCAGAGCTGCAGCTCCAGCGTCCAACGCGTGCCCCAACGTACGCATATCCCGACATACGCACACCTCGGTCCCGCTCACAGCTGCTTGCAGCTTTCTAGTTATTATTATTATTCTTCTTATTCTTTGCAAAAGGTATGCGAAAACTCAGGAAATTTTGCGAGCGCCACGTGCTAGTCGACGACATGAAAGAATCTAAACATTATATCTTTGGGAGTTGCTCATTGGCTCTGTAGCGCCCCCTACGATGCTTAAAAATGGTGCCCGCAATGGGGTTAGTTTTGCGTAGGACAATGAAATTCGGTACACTCATTCACCATGCCCAGACGCACAAAAAAGTCTCATGCCGCCATGGTCCCACGTACACAGGAAGGCGGCCATTTTGGATGGAAAGTAAGTTTTGGTGCCATTTTTGACCGATTCCACGCCTTGCATAAGATCAAACTTGTCCTACAGATTTAATGCTACAGACTTCAAACTTGGCCAGGTTACTCTTAAGACATGGGGGGAAAAAATCATGGGGAAACTCTTTCAAAACTTAAAGGGCGTGGCCGTGACGACGCTTCAAAGTTTGATGACTCGCCATCACTCGCCTCAAAAAATTAAGTGGCTTATAACTCCCACATACATTATCCAATCTGTCCCAAACTTCATACGGTGAATGCTGGACCCAGCCTGAACGCGTACATATTATCATAGTGACATCCACCTATAGCGCCACCTGCTGGTGGTTGGAAACGTCTTTTTTTTCCACACCTCAAACTCCTCCTACAGATTTAATGCTACAAGCTTCAAACTTGGCCAGGTTACTCTTAAGACATGGGGGCAAAAATTCATGGAGAAACTTTTTCAAACCTCAAAGGGCGTGGCCGTGGCGACGCCTCAAATTTATGACTCGCCATTAAAAATTAAGTTGCTTATAACTTCCACATACATTATCCAATCTGTCCCAAACTTCATACGGTTATTGCTGGACCCAGCCTGAACGCGTACATATTATCATAGTGATAAACACCTATAGCGCCACCTGCTGGTGGTTGGAAACGTCTTTTTTTTCCACACCTCAAACTCCTCCTACAGATTTAATGCTACAAGCTTCAAACTTGGCCAGGTTACTCTTAAGACATGGGGGCGAAAATTCATGGAGAAACTTTTCCAAACTCTGAACGGTGTGGGCGTGGCCAGGCGGTGAAAATCGTGTGATGGCGTTTATGATTTGAAAGCCTTATCATCATCGCAAAGTCATGAAACTTGGCACACACGTCCACCCTGATGACCTCGTACGTATGTAAAGGGTATCGTGTGTGGGTGGAGCAAAATGGCTCAGTGGCGCCACCTAGAAATTTTCAAAAACCCCTCCGCATTGGGGTCATTATGTGTTTGTACATACGCAGAGGGTATCGTGTGTTAGGGCACAGCTGCGCGACTACAGCGTCCAGCTCCAGCCCCAACGTACGCACATTCCAACGTACGCACACCTCGGTCCCGCTTACAGCTGCTTGCAGCTTTCTAGTTATTATTATTCTTCTTCCGATTCTTATTCTTTGCAAAAGGTATGCGAAAACTCAGGAAATTTTGCGAGCGCCACCTGCCAGTCGACGACATGAAAGAATCTAAACTTTATATTTTTGGGAGTTGCTCATTGACTCTGTAGCGCCCCCTACAATGCTTAAAAATAGTCCCCTTAATAGGATTAGTTTTGCGTAGGACAACGAAATTCGGTACACTCATTCATCATGCCCAGACGCA
The DNA here is from genome assembly GCF_027942865.1 of Odontesthes bonariensis. NCBI lineage: Eukaryota > Metazoa > Chordata > Actinopteri > Atheriniformes > Atherinopsidae > Odontesthes > Odontesthes bonariensis. The sequence goes on from NC_134527.1 coordinate 26,666,409, forward strand.
CATAAAAGTCTCAGGCCGCCAATGTACCACGTCCACAGGAAGGTGGCCATTTTGGATGGAAAGTGCGTTTTCGTGCCATTTTTGGCCGATTCCACGTCTTGCGCAAGATCGAACTTGTCCTACAGATTTCATGCTACCAACTTCAAACTTGGCCAGGATACTCTTAAGACATAGGGGGATACGATCATGGAGAAACTTTTTCAAAACTTAAAGGGCGTGGCCGTGGCAACGCCTCAAAGTTTGATGACTCGCCATCACTCGCCATAAAAAATTCAGTCGCTTATAACTCCCACATACATTATCCAGTCTGTCTCAAATTTCATACGGTAAAGGCTGGACCAAGCCTGAACGCGCACATATAAAATAGTCATATCCACATACAGCGCCACCTGCTGGTGGTTGGAAACGTCTTTTTTTTTCCACACCTCGCATTTAATCGAACTCCTCCTACATATTTAATGCAAAAACCTTGAAACTTGGCCAGGTTACTCTTAAGACATGGGGGTATAAAATCATGGAGAAACTTTTTCAAATCTCAAAGGGCGTGGCCGTGGCGACGCCTCAAATTTATGACTCGCCATGAAAAATTAAGTCGCTTATAACTTCCACATACATTATCCAATCTGTCCCAAACTTCATACGGTGATATCTGGACCCAGCCTGAATGCGCACATATAAAATAGTGATAAACACCTACAGCGCCACCTGCTGGTGGTCGGAAACGTCTTTTTTTACCACACCTCGCATTTGATCAAACTCCTCCTACAGATTTAATGCTACAAGCTTCAAACTTGGCCAGGTTACTCTTAAGACATGGGGGGGAAAATTCATGGAGAACATTTTTCAAACCTCAAAGGGCGTGGGTGTGGCGACGCCTCAAAGTTTGATGACTCGCCATCACTCGCCACAACAAATTAAGTTGCTTATAACTCCCACACACATTATCCAATCTGTCCCAAACTTCATACGGTGAATGCTGGACCCAGCCTGAACGCGTACATATTATCATAGTGACATCCACCCATAGCGCCACCTGCTGGTGGTTGGAAACATCTTTTTTTTTCACACCTCGCATTTGATCAAACTCCTCCTACATATTTCATGCTAAAATCTTCAAACTTGGCCAGGTTACTCTTAAGCTAGGGGGGAAGAAAACTCTTGAGAAGCTTTTCCAAACTCTGAACGGAATGGGCGTGGCCAGGGGGTTTCCAATCGTGTGATGGCGTTTGTGATTTGAAAGCCTTTTCATCATCGCAACTTGATGAAACTTGGCACACACGTCCACCCTGTCGACCTCGTACGTATGTAAAGGGTATCGTGTGTGGGCGGAGCAAAATGGCTCAGTGGCGCCCCCTAGAAATATTCAAAAACCCCTCCGCATTGGGGTTATTATGTGCTCGTACGTACGCAGAGGGTATCGTGCGTGTGGGCAGAGCTGCGCAACTACGGCGTCCAGCGCATGCCCAACGTGCGCACATCCAACGTACGCACACCTCGGTCCCGCTCACAGCTGCTTGCAGCTTTCTAGTTAATATTATTCTTCCGATTCTTTGCAAAAGGTATGCGAAAACTCAGGAAATTTTGCGAGCGCCACCTGCCAGTCGACGACATGAAAGAATCTAAACTTTATATTTTTGGGAGTCACTCATTGACTCTGTAGCGCCCCCTACAATGCTTAAAAATGGTCCCCTCAATAGGATTAGTTTCGCGTGGGACGACGAAATTCGGTACACTCATTCATCATGCCCAGACGCAAAAAAAAGTCTCTTGCCGCCATGGTCCCACGTACACAGGAAGGCAGCCATTTTGGATGGAAAGTGCGTTTTCGTGCCATTTTTGACCGATTCCACGCCTTGCTTAAGATCGAACTTGTCCTACAGATTTAATGCTACAGACTTCAAACTTGGCCAGATTACTCTTAAGACATGGGGGGAAAGAGTCATGGAGAAACTTTTTCAAACCTCAAAGGGCGTGGGCGTGGCAACTCCTCAAAGTTCGATGACTCGCCATGAAGAATTAAGTCGCTTATAACTTCCACACTCATTATCCAATCTGTCCCAAACTTCATACGGTGATATCTGGACCCGGCCTGAACGCGTACATATTATCATAGTGACATCCTCCTATAGCGCCACCTGCTGGTGGTTGGAAACCTCTTTTTTTTCCGCACGTCACATTTTTTCAAACTCCTCCTACAGATTTAATGCCACAAGCTTCAAACTTGGCCAGGTTACTCTTAAATCATGTGGGGAAAAATTCATGGAGACACTTTTCCAAACTCTGAACGGTGTGGGCGTGGCCAGGCGGTGAAAATCATGTGATGGCGTTTGTGATTTGAAAGCCTTATCATGATCGCAAGGTCATGAAACTTGGCACACACGTCCACCCTGATGACCTCGTACGTATGTAAAGGGTATCGTGTGTGGGCGGAGACAAATGGCTCAGTGGCGCCCCCTAGAAATTTTCTAAAACCCCTCCGCATTTGGGTTTTTATGTGCTCGTAAGTACGCAGAGGGTATCGTGCGTGTGGGCAGAGCTGCAGCTCAAGTGTCCAGCGCATGCCCCAACGTGCGCACATCCCAACGTACGCACACCTCGGTCCCACTCACAGCTGCTTGCAGCTTTCTAGTTATTATTATTCTTTCTTTCTTTCTTATTCTTTGCAAAAGGTATGCGAAAACTCAGGAAATTTTGCGAGCGCCACGTGCTAGTCGACGACATGAAAGAATCTAAACATTATATCTTTGGGAGTCGCTCATTGGCTCTGTAGCGCCCCCTACGATGCATAAAAATGATCCCCTTAATAGGATTAGTTTCGCATAGGACAACGAAAGTCGGAACACTCATTCATCATGCCCAGATGCACAAAAAAGTCTCATGCCGCCATGGTCCCACGTACACAGGAAGGTGGCCATTTTGGATGGAAAGTGCGTTTTTGTGCCATTTTTGACCGATTTCACGCCTTGCTTAGATCGAACTCGTCCTACAGATTTAATGCTACAGACTTCAAACTTGGCCAGGTTACTCTTAAGACATGGGGGGGGGAATTCATGGAGAAACTTTTTCAAAACTTAAAGGGCGTGGCCGTGGCAACGCCTCAAAGTTCGATGACTCGCCATCACTCGCCACAAAAAATGAAGTCGCTTATAACTCCCACATACATTATCCAATCTGTTCCAAACTTCATACGGTGAATGCTGGACCCAGCTTGAACGCGTACATATTATCATAACGACATCCACCTATAGCGCCACCTGCTGGTGGTCGGAAACATCTCTTTTTTTCCACATCTCGCATTTGATCGAACTCGTCCTACAGATTTAATGCTACAAGCTTCAAACTTGGCCAGATTACTCTTAAGACATGGGGGGAAAGAGTCATGGAGAAACTTTTTCAAACCTCAAAGGGCGTGGCCGTGGCGACGCCTCAAAGTTATGACTCGCCATGAAAAATTAAGTCGCTTATAACTTCCACATACATTATCCAATCTGTCCCAAACTTCATACGGTGATATCTGGACCCAGCCTGAACGCGCATAGATAAAATAGTGACATCCACCAACAGCACCACCTGCTGGTGGTCAGAAACATCTTTTTTTTCCATACCTCACATTTTATCAAACTCCTCCCACAGATTTAATGCTACAAGCTTCAAACTTAGCCAAGTTACTCTTAAGACATGGAGGCAACAATTCATGGAGAAACTTTTCCAAACTCTGAACGGTGTGGGCGTGGCCATGCGGTGAAAATCGTGTGATGGCGTTTGTGATTTGAAAGCCTTATCATCATCTCAAGGTAATGAAACTTGGTACACACGTCCACCCTGACGACCTCGTACGTATGTAAAGGGTATCGTGTGTGGGCGGAGAAAAATGGCTCAGTGGCGCACCCTAGAAATTTTCAAAAACCCCTCCGCATTGGGGTTATGCTGTGCTCGTAAGTACACAGTGGGTATCGTGCGTGTGGGCAGAGCTGCGGCTCCAGCGTCCAGCGCATGCCCAACGTACGCACATCCCAACGTACGCACACCTCGGTCCCGCTCACAGCTGCTTGCAGCTTTCTAGTTAGGGACCGAGCAGTGAAACTGCAAGGACCCTATTGTATCTGTAAGGTTTATTATTATTATTATTATTATTATTATTATTATTATTATTATTCTTCCGATTCTTTGCAAAAGGTACGCGAAAACTCAGGAAATTTTGCGAGCACCACCTGCCAGTCGACGACATGAAAGAATCTAAACTTTATATTTTTGGGAGTTGCTCATTGACTCTTTAGCGCCCCCCACAATGCTTAAAAATGGTGCCCGCAATGGGGTTAGTTTGGCGTAGGACAATGAAATTCGGTACACTCATTCATCATGCCCAGACGCAAAAAAAAGTCTCAGGCCGCCATGGTCCCACGTACACAGGAAGGCAGCCATTTTGGATGGAAAGTGCGTTTTCGTGCCATCTTTGACCGATTCCACGCCTTGCTTAAGATCGAACTTGTCCTACAGATTTAATGCTACAGACTTCAAACTTGGCCAGGTTACTCTTAAGACATGGGGGGGGGGGGGGGGGGGAATTCATGGAGAAACCTTTTCAAAACTTAAAGGGCGTGGGCATGGCAACTCCTCAAAGTTCGATGACTCGCCATCACTCGCCACAAAAAATGAAGTCGCTTATAACTCCCACATACATTATCCAATCTGTCCCAAACTTCATACGGTGAATGCTGGAACCAGCCTGAACGGGTACATATTATCATAACGACATCCACCTATAGCGCCACCTGCTGGGGGTTGGAAACATCTCTTTTTTTCCACATCTCGCATTTGATCGAACTCGTCCTACAGATTTAATGCTACAAGCTTCAAACTTGGCCAGATTACTCTTAAGACATGGGGGGAAAGAGTCATGGAGAAACTTTTTCAAACCTCAAAGGGCGTGGCTGTGGCGACGCCTCAAAGTTATGACTCGCCATGAAGAATTAAGTCGCTTATAACTTCCAAACTCATTATCCAATCTGTCCCAAACTTTAAACGGTGAATGCTGGACCCGGCCTGAACGCGTACATATTTTCATAGTGACATCCTCCTATAGCGCCACCTGCTAGTGGTCGGAAACGTCTTTTTTTGCCACACCTCACATTTTATAAAACTCCTCCTACAGATTTAATATTACAAGCTTCAAACTTAGCCAGGTTACTCTTAAGACATGGGGGCAAAAATTCATGGAGAAACTTTTCCAAACTCTGAACAATGTGGGCGTGGCCAGGCGGTGAAAATCGTGTGATGGTGTTTGTGATTTGAAAGCCTTATCATCATCACAACGTCATGAAACTTGGCACACAGGTCCATCCTGACAACCTCGTACGTATGTGAAGGGTATCGTTTGTGGGCGGAGCAAAGTGGTTCAGTGGCGCCCCCTAGGGTACTTAAAAATGGTCCACACATTGGGGTTAGTTTTGCGTGGGACGACGAAATTCGGTACACTCATTCATCATGCCAAGACGCACAAAAAAGTGTCATGCCGCCATGGTCCCAGGTCCACAGGAAGTCGGCCATTTTGGATGGAAAGTGCGTTTTCGTGCCATTTTTGACCGATTCTACACCTTGTATAAGATCGAACTTGTCCTACAGATTTAATGCTACAGACTTCAAACTTGGCCAGGTTACTCTTAAGACATGGGGGGGGGGGGATTCATGGGGTAACTTTTTCAAAACTCAAAGGGCGTGGGCGTGGCGACGCCTCAAAGTTTGATGACTCGCCATAAAAAATGAAGTCGCTTATAACTTCCACATACATTATCCATACTGTCCCAAACTTCATACGGTGATTGCTGGATCCAGCCTGAACGCGCACATATAAAATAGTGATATCCACCTATAGCGCCACCTGCTGGTGGTTGTAAACGTCTTTTTTTTTCCACACCTCGCATTTTATCGAACTCCTCCTACATATTTAATGGTAACAGCTCCAAACTTGGCCAGGTTACACTTAATACATGAGGTGAAAGAATCATGGAGAAACTTTTCCGAACTCTGAACGGTTTGGGCATGGCCAGGCGGTGAAAATCGTGTGATGGCGTTTGTGGTTTGAAAGCCTTATCATCATCGCAAAGTCATGAAACTTGACCCACACGTCCACCCTCACCACCTCGTACGTATGTAAAGGTTATCGTGTGTGGGAAGTTCAAAATGGCTCAGTGGCGCCCCCTAGAAATTTTCAAAAACCCCTCCGCATTGGGGTTATTATGTGCTCGTACGTACGCAGAGGGTATCGTGTGTGTGGGCAGAGCTGAGCGACTATGGCGTCCAGCGCATGCCACATCGTACGCATATCCCAACGTACGCACACCTCGGTCCCGCTCACAGCTGCTTGCAGCTTTCTAGTTTTTTCTTCTTATTCTTTGCAAAAGGTATGCGAAAACTCAGGAAATTTTGCGAGCGCCACGTGCTAGTCGACAACATGAAAGAATCTAAACATTATATCTTTGGGAGTCGCTCATTGGCTCTGTACCGCCCCCTACGATGCATAAAAATGATCCCCTTAATAGGATTAGTTTCGCGTGGGACGACGAAATTCGGTACACTCATTCATCATGCCCAGACGCACAAAAAAGTCTCTTGCCGCCAATATGCCACGTCCACAGGAACGCGGCCATTTTGGATGGAAAGTGCGTTTTCGTGCCATTTTTGCCCGATTCCACACCTTGCATAAGATCAAACTTGTCCTACAGATTTAATGCTACAGACTTCAAACTTGGCCAGGTTACTCTTAAGACATGGGGGGAAAGATTCATGGAGAAACTTTTTCAAAACTTAAAGGGCGTGGCCGTGACGACGCTTCAAAGTTTGATGACTCGCCATCACTCGCCACAAAAAATGAAGTCGCTTATAACTCCCACATACATTATCCAATCTGTCTCAAACTTCATACGGTGAATGCTGGACCCAGCTTGAACGCGTACATATTATCATAGTATCATCCACCTATAGCGCCACCTGCAGGTGGTCGGAAACATCTTTTTTTTTTTCCAGACCTCGCATTTGATCAAACTCCTCCTACATATTTTATGCTACAAACTTCAAACTTGGCCAGGTTACTCTTAAGACATGGGGGTAAAAATTCATGGAGAAACTTTTTCAAACCTCAAAGGGCGTGGCCGTGGCGACGCCTCAAATTAATGACTCGCCATGAACAATTGAGTCGCTTATAACTTCCACATACATTCTCCAATCTGTCCCAAACTTCATACGTTGACTGCTGGACCCAGCCTGAACGCGCACATATAAAATAGTGACATCCACCTACAGCGCCACCTAATGGTGGTCAGAAATGTCTTTTTTTTCCACACCTCACATTTTATCAAACTCCTCCTACAGATTTAATGCTACAAGCTTCAAACTTGGCCAAGTTACTCTTAAGACATGGGGGGATAAAATCATGGAGAAACTTTTCCAAACTCAGAATGGTGTGGGCGTGGCCAGGCGGTGAAAATCGTGTGATGGCGTTTGTGATTTGAAAGCCTTTTCATCATCGATGAACTTGGTACACACGTCCACCCTGACGACCTCGTACATATGTAAAGGGTATCGTGTGTGGGCGGAGAAAAATGGCTCAGTGGCGCCCCCTAGAAATTTTCAAAAACCCCTATGCATTGGGGTTATTGTGTGCTCATACGTACGCAATGGGAATCGTGCGTGTGGGCAGAGCTGCGCGACTACGGCGTCCAGCGCATGCCCAACGTGCGCACATCCCAACGTACGCACACTCGGTCCCGCTCACAGCTGCTTGTAGCTTTCTAGTTTTAGAATATTGTGTCAGTGGATCATTTTTCTTAGTTTTATTACTTTAACTATTAAGTCTAGTTTGACAAACTAGGGGCCCCAAACAGCATCTTGCTTAGGGCCCCCACAAAGCTAGAAACGGCCCTGCTCGAACCTCTCTGCTCAATTAAACATCTTGTGTGTGTGAATGAGTAGAAAGCAGAAAGAAGATTATAAAGTAGAAAGCACGTAGTTATAGACTAAGACGTGCTGTATGAGTGTGAGTGAATGGATGAATGTGGCATGTAGTTTTGAAGCGCTTTGAGTAGTCAGTTAGACTAGAAAAAGCACAATACAGTCCATTTACCATTTCTGTGGTCAGATGAGTCCCCGTTTCAACTACTTTTGGGAAAAACTGACGTCTACTTCTACAAAGATGAGAACGAGGCATCCAGGCTGTTATCAGAGAAAGGTCTACGTCTGTCATGGTATGGGGATGCATCAGTGTCCATGACGTGGATGGCTTCATATGTGTGAAGGTACCATTGATGCAGAGGTGGATGTTGAATGTCTCTGATGTCTGTTAACTTTCTCTTCCAGTTATTGAGATAAATCAATCAATAAAAGTATTGGATGAATTTAGCTCAGCCCTTCGTTTTTCTCTTTAGATAAAGTGTACAAACGTCTGTTTATATCTGTGAGGCCTGCTGTTAGGCTAATGAGGAACAGGCCCTGGGTGTCTCCTTTCAGATGAACCACACTCTGTGGCAAATGTTTCACAACACAGTCATCTGAGAATTTATCTTTTTAATTTTTAACTCTCATTACCTCACTCCTCCTTCCATAGATCCATCCATCCCTCCATTTTTCTCTGTCTATCTCGACTTGTGTTTCTATCAATGATTCACCATCCTCTGACTTAAATTATCACTATTCGTGCATCCTTTTTGTTTTACTGTGTCTTAAGCCAATACATCTTTTGGCTACAAAGCCTCATTAGAATAACAGACCATTAAAAACTGAAGGGGCAGAAAGGGGGCCAAATGTTAAACTGTTTAGTCTTAAATAAACACACAAAAAGGCTCTCTGGATCATAACAGACGTTATTTCAATAATACAGAAAAGAGTCGATAAAATATGCAAATGATTATGTCAGCTGTCACTTGTGATAAATGTAGTTTGTTAAGTTTTCCTCCAGAGACTTTGTCAAGATTGTGTAATAAAGTAGTCAGAGCAGCCAGCTTTAATTATCTTAAATACACACAATATTTTTATTTAAAAAATTTTCACAAGACCACATTCGTGAGGAGTGAAACATGAGCAAACAAGAGACTCACATGAGAAAATAAAGAAGATGACTTAAGGCTATCCTTCGGTGGAGGAAATGGAGGATGTATTTGTTGTCGAGTGTTTTACTTAGTGTTTAGTTTAGGGAATTATTTTTGTCGAATCTGAGTCTGATCTGATTAAACTTGTCATGTGTAGATGGTTTTATTCTGCTTAAGTCATCAGTGTTGCAAAAATAAAGCTAACAACCTTATAGATGAGAAACATAAAACAAAAATCTTAAAAACAACATTCAGATTTCTTATAACATGAGTTAAAGTGGATTTGAAAGGAGGAAAGATCCTTCAAAAGTCAAGATAGCAGCTTTTCAAACTAGAAAAAGTAAAACAGATTCTTAAATTTACTTTTAATGCAAACAGTTTGAACTGAAGATATTTTACGTTTTTCCTTGTCAGCTTCATTTAATCAGTTGATATACATCAATTTCTACATTTCAGGCTGCAACACATTCCACAAACAGCTGAACGAGGGATTTGTGTGGAGAGAGATTAGTCTCAAAACTACTGACAAATGTGTAAATGACAATCCACCAGTTCCACATACATCACAAATACGTTTCATTATTTACAAATAAATATATTTGATTTTGTGTCTCACAGTCTGCGTTTTATACAAATATTGTTAAATTCATTAATACTCATTTTGGTTTTTATGAATACATCATGATTTGGATGTGAAAGTGAACGCATTTGTTTCAAATTTTGTTGCATATATTTGTAAATATAAGAAGGTCCTGTCTGCACTCAGATGGGAGGTAAGATGACTATGATGGGAGCAGGAGAAGACAAGCAGGGCCTGAAATGATAGCACATGTTAGTGGAAAGATTAATGAGATGACAGCAATAAATTTGTGATGCAGATTTCATCAAAGCATCCAATACAGAATAGGGCATATTAATGGTGGGACTATGGGATGTCTGATGCAGGCAACAATAAAGGCTCTGGAAGTGATTGAATCGGTGGCAGAGGTTGACCACGGGCAGATGGAAGAAAGGTGAGAAAAGTCATTGTTTCTAGATAAAAGAACATGAGAATAAAGTCAACAAGTGAAGAAGACTCTTGTAAGTAGTTAGTGACGTAAAATCCATGAACTTTTTCTTTTTCCTATGTAGTGAAAGACAGGAGATCCTCATGGAAATTAAAATGAACATGGAGAGGCGAGGACTTCTGTGAATTTTGGTACAAAGAAAGGTTTCACAAATTCTAAAGTGTGTTTGATATAATTTATATCATGTGATCACAAATAATAAAATGTGTTTTAAAGACTCTGTACCCTCTTTAGAATAATTCTATCCAGATTAGAGCAGTCTAAGTAATGTAGTTTCCATACAGGACCCAGTTCAGGGTGATCAGAATACCAAAAATGCAGTGAAATGGCCCTGTTCTGTATTTTCACAAATCCCAAACAAGGTTTTAATGAATCTATAGCCTCTTTAGAATAATTCCATCCAGATTTGAGCAGTGTAACTATTGTAGTTTCCATACAGGACCTTGTTTTGGTCGATCAAAATGCAAAAAATGCAGTGAAATGGCCCTTTATGCCCACCCCGCGAATCGGAGGCTGGCGAATCGGATGCCAACTTCAGCGTCGTAGTCTTCACTGTGATGACTAGCAAGCTAAACGATGGGGTTAGCTATCAATTAGGCTCACTGAAATATTATACAATTTTCACGGTAAAATCTGTGGTTTATTGCACAACTTTAATGACCACACATCCTTATATTTTTACTCACTGTAGACGAATTTCCATTTGAAGATGACGCCGGTTGACCCACCATGCCGCTCTCCTGGAGTGATGCCTGGTTGTTGCTGGCAGCAGGGCTTTTATCTGGAAGCTAGGAGCACCGCCATCCACAACCACAGTGAAACATAGCAACAGCGGCCCCTAGCGGCAGTTCGTTCGCTTGCTTGGCACATTTGTGAATGGGCTGCTGCATTTGTGTGTGGATCAGTTGCAGAAAGGCGAAAGGAAAGTCTCAAAATCCAAAAAAAACACGAGAGAAAACTAACAAAAATACGGCACAGAAAGCAGGCTTGTGACTTAATCCACAAATGCAGATGCACCAATCTATAAATACATTCTAATGTTGCAGACATCCCAAGTTCCAAAAACTCATTTCAGGGAGATGCTTATCAAACCCCCCCCCCCCCCCCCCCCCGCCTATTTAATTTTGGGGGTCTCTAATTTTGCCTATATATCAACATATTAAATTGGGGATTTTTTAAAATGCTTAGACAAGCTGGATATAGATAGTTAGATACTGTAGCTGGCTAGTTAAATATACGCCTACACAATTTAGTAACTAAATGTGTATTGATACTTTAAATAAGTCTTTGATACATTTTGCTTTATTTTATGACAGCATTTAACCTACAGAAATAAAATGCAGATGATGGCGCGTTCAACTTAGCCTACCTTCACATGTCTTTTACAGTCATTAAGTCCGCCGTGGGCAATACTGAAATCACTATTGCATACAGTGCACCTCGCCATGGTGTCATCATTCTTCACCTTCACTAGATATGGATATACTTTAGTATATATTCTACTGTAAAATGAGTCTAATATTTTCGTTTTTTACTCCAGGATTCACCCTCTGCCATTTCGCAGGATGCACAGTTTTGAGTGGTAACTTAGGTGACTGTCAGAGAGTAAATCGAAGCCCTCCCACACCGAATGTTATTGGCTTATTTTGCTCTCTGACAATCAGTGGCCATGAACGCTCATTGAACAGAGCATCGCTTTGGACAGATACGCACAGGTTTCACACCTCTCCCCACACCCCTCTCTCTCTCGTGCCTGCGCAGTCGAAACGCGCATGGTGCACGAGTTATTGTATTGCCTGCACGCTCTCACTCGCATTGAAAAAAAAAAAAACACTCCCTCGCATAGTCTAAAATCCGGGATATTTTATCCGACTCGCGGGCATCCGTGATTAATTATCAATATCAGGGAGACTCCCGGAACTTCCGGGAGACTTGGGATGTCTGATGTTGTAACTTTGATTTTACAAATATATGCAACAAAATTTGAAACAAATGCGTTCACTTTCACATCCAAATCATGATGTATACATAAAAACCAAAATGAGTATTAATGAATTTAACATTATTTGTATAAAACGCAGACTGTGAGACACAAAATCAAATATATTTATTTGTAAATAATGAAACGTATTTGTGATGTATGTGGAACTGGTGGATTGTCATTTACACATTTGTCAGTAGTTTTGAGACTAATCTCTCTCCATACATTTGGGGCTTGTGATGAAGTAAAAAGCAGAAAATAGCTATTTTATGTCAAACAGGTGATTTTAATCATAATTTTGTCCAAAATTTCTGAGTCTCTGAGGAGCAAAGATGTTCAGAGGATGTCCAGTTTGTCCACAAATGTGTTTAAAAACAATAGGCCTCATGCAAGAACATTTTCGTATTTTTATTCTAAATTTCTCTTACTTTTTTTGTAAGGTCTTTTACGAACACCCCACTTCAGATTTAACAAACGCTCTTAACTTCAGAAAAGTGTGTAAACGACATGCGCAAACATGATGAATCCCACCTGTGCGTATTTAAGTGCATGTGCACGAGGATAGTGGATTCCTGTAAATAGTAAATAGATCTATCTCCAATCTCCCGTTGAAAGGTTTCCGTGGCCAAAAGTCCATGGGTGGTGCGGACCTGGATATGTGGTGAAATTGGGGTTGATCGGCATGTTTCTGAAGTTGTGGCTCCAGCAAGCTGCATATTTGCAGCAGCACAGTCCTTGGTAATCTAAATCGCAATGTCAGCCATTCGTCTGTCTTCGCAATGATATCAATATGCGTAAATTCTGTTCGTACCTGAAAAAAAATTAATTTACGAAAAAATTAGTGAATGCGCAAGCTCTCTTAAATCACTCGTACGACTTAAAAACGAATCTGCTCGTACAGTTCTTGCATGAGGCACAATGTTCCTCAAAGAAAGATTGGAAGGGATTTGCATATTTCTCCCTCTACAGTGCAGAATATCATTAAAGCATTCAAGGAATCTGGAGGAATTTCAGTCTGTAAAGGACAAGGGAGCAAGCCTATGCTGGACACCTGTGATCTCTGATCCCTCAGAAGGCACTGCATCAAGAACCATCATCATTCAGCAATCATTCATCAATAGCTGATAGAACCACATGGACAAGGGATTACTGTGGGAAACCTTTGTCAAGCACTACAATACAGAGTTCAATTCACAAACTTTACTGTGCAGAAAAGAAGCCTTATCTTAACCTCGTTCCACTTCTCTGGACTCTGGGATGGACCATCACACAGTGGAAACGTGTATTTCAATTCACTTCAATTCAATTCAGTTTATTTATATAGCGCCAAATTACAACAAATGTCATCTCAAGCACTTAAATAATATAGTCCAATTCAAGCCAATTGGAGTTCAATTCATTGAAATCATAAATAATAATTAATTTCAAAATAATCCCATTAATTCATATAGAGCCAATTCAAAAACAATTTCCTGGCTAAGGAAACCAAGTGATTGCAACGAAACTTGTTTTCAGTCCAATCTCCCATCCTGAGCATGCCTGAAGCGACTGTGGAAAGAAACGACTCCCTTTTAACAGGAAGAAACCTGTGACAGAACCAGACTCAGGAAGGGTGGCCTCCACCAGCTGGGGTTTGAGAAGACAGAAAAGAGGGGGAAAAAACCCACTGTAACACCATTCAAAGGATACCTGTTGGAACAGGGAAACACAAGTTAAATACCACAATAATGTCACATGTATATAATATCATTTGAGAAATTAAACGGGGGAAAAAAGAGAGTAAAGTGAGGAAAGGTGTGACAGATGAGGCCCCCCAGCAGTCTCGGCCTATATCAGCTTAACTATGGGATGTTTCAGGATCACCTGAACTATAAGCTTTATCAAAGAGGAAAGTTTTAAGCCTATCTTAAAAGTGGAAAGGGTGTCTGCTTCCTGGACATTTACTGGCAGCTTATTCCACAAGAGAGGGGCCTGATAACTGAAGGCTCTGCCTCCCATTCTACTTTTAGAAACTGGGAACCTCAAGTAAATCTGCAGTTTGGGAGCAAAGTGCTCTGTTAGGAAAATAACTTATAATGAGATCTTTAAGAAATGATGGAGCTCGGTCATTAAAAGCTTTATATGTGAGGAGAAGAATCTTAAATTCTATTCTGAATTTAACAGGGAGCCAATGAAGAGAAGCTAAAACTGGAGAAATATGATCTCAGCTGCTGTTTGAACTCTGGCTGCAGCATTTTGGATAAGCTGAAGGCTCTTCAGAGAATATGTGGGACAGCCCAATAATAAAGAATTACAGTTGTCCAACCAATGCATGGACTAGTTTTTCTGCATCACTGAGACAAGATGTTCCTGATTTTAACAATATTACGAAGGTGAAAGAAAGCAGTCCTAGAAACCTGTTTTATATGCGAGTCAAATGATAAATTCTGGTCAAAAATAGCTCCAAAGTTCTTCACTGTAGTACTAGAAGCCAAGGAAATACCATCTAGAATAACTATATAGCTAGACAATTTCTCCCTAGAGCGCTCAGGTCCAAAGATAACAACTTCATTTTTGTCTGAATTTAGAAGCAGACAGTTCTGAGTCATCCAGGTCTTTATGTCTTTCAAACATGCTTGTAGTCTGACCAACCTATTGGGTTCATCTGGTTTCATAGTGTCAGAGTTCTGACTGTGTTCTGTTTTGTCCTTGGCTGCTGCTTCCTTGTCTCTCCAGAAGATGGCGTCTGGTCTCCCGCTGGGTTCCTGGGCAGGTGTTCTCCATCAGAGCTCATCAGTGGAAAGCATAAGGAGAAGCTGCTGCCAGGAACTCACCGTCAGATTGTTGACTCCTATGGTGATCCGTGCAAACCAAGAGGGAAACCTTTCAAGACGCTCGCTTTGTTATTCACCAAGCTACCAAGCCCGGTTCTACCTCCAAATCATCAGGATGCCAGTCCGGCCCAACCTCCAAGTCATCAGGATGCCAGCCTGGCTCAACCTCAAAGTCATCAGGACGCCAGCCCGGTTTAAACTCCAAGTCGTCAGGACGCCAGCCCGGTTCAACCTCCAAGTCGTCAGGACGCCTGTTATTCCTCCTTCCAGGATTTGCTAATAAAGATTGTTAACTTTCTCTCGTCTTCTGAGTGTAATCTGCACGTGGGCTCAATCTCTTGCGAAGATCATAACAGAACACTCTGACCAATCAGACCCAGCAGACGCACTCAGAAGAGCGATCTCGGACCAGCAACAGCGACTTCATTCTCATGAAGCCATTCTCAAGGGTCTCATGGATCAACAGCAGAGCGACTCTCAGCTGCTACGGCAAATCGCAGGACTCCTCCAGCAGAATCAGTCTGGAGATTCCTCTCGGCCGCCAGAGGGCTCACTCCCCAGCCCCCAACCTCTGCAGTCACCTCCCCAATTCCTGAAAGATTTTCCGGTGAGACCGGTAGTTGTAGGGGTTTTCTGCTCCAATGCTCTCTCGTATTTAACCGGTCACCTTGGTCCTTTCCCCATGACCAGGCTAAGATTTCATTTGTGTTACGTATACTAACAGGCAAAGCATTGAGATGGGCGGAGGCCCGGTTTACTGACATAAATAACTTTGGTTGTTCTTTTGATGATTTCATTGCTGAATTTAAGCGTACATTTTTGCCTGAGATAGATGGGGCCAGTGAGTCACATATATTATGGGCACTTAGGCAGAAGGATAGACCTATCACTGAGTTCGCCATAGAATTCCGCACATTGGCAGCCGCTTCCGGTTGGAACTTTGAAAGCAGCTTTTTACCAAGCTCTGGATGAATCCTTAAAGGATGAATTAACTACATTAGAGGAACCCAAGACGTTGGACGAGTTAATCTCTTTGGCTACCAGAATCGACAACCGAATCAGAGAGAGAAGATGAGCTAAATTAGAAAGGCCGGTTTCCAGAGCCTTTTTACCGTCTCCACCTGTTACCATGTCACGGCCTTACTGTAACTCACCTGTCTCCGAGCCCGAACCTATGCAGATGTCTAAAGTGAAAAGAATCGGCCCAAGCACAGAACACTGAGGAACTCCATGATTCTGGTGTGTGAGGAAAATTCTTCATTTACAAGAACAAACTGAAATCTTTCAGATAAATATGACTTAAACCAGTCTAAAGCAGTTCCTTTAAACCTAATAACACGTTCAAGTCTCTTTAATAAAATACTGTGATCGACCGTATCAAATGTATTGTGGTCTGACCAATCAGTATTCCAAATCGTTGTAGGAGAACTTTGAAACAACCACCACTTCGTACTGTTGCACACCTTAAGATGTGTTTTCAGGAAGAATGGGACAAAATAACACCTGAAACTCTTCATCACTTGATATCCTCAATGTCAGAACATCTTTTAAGTGTTGGGAGAAAGAATAGAAACATTACAAAGTGGGAAAAGTCCCAACATTCTCTTAGTAGAATGGTGCCACACTGCTGCCGCCGTTCATTTTGTGACTTTCTTTGTAACTTCTTTAAATATTATAATGAGCTTTTTTCGGAGAAAATTTTGTTATGATGCATAATCATGTCATTAGGATAATTGTTTGCATGTGGGAGCAGCTGATTGAGCTTTTCAAAGACCAAATAAAGCCTGGAATTAGACCCCAAATCCAGATTAACGGAAGAGGAGACATTTGGAAAAAAAAGCTCCCTAGAGAAAAGGGAGGAGGAAGTTTAAACCACGTCTTCCCTCAATTATCATGGGAAAAGTGAGATCACTGGCAGATAAAATGTATGAGAATTATGTTATTTTTTTGCAGAAACACGGGTTTATGACCATATCTCTCATTAAAAATGTATGGAGCTCAGAGCTGGAGACAATAAATACTGCAACTATTTAAGTAATTTGATGGAAGACTGAATGCCAATCAAGCTCTCAAAAGCCAGATCTTAGCAAGTATTACCGGATTATGAAACAGAATAATCAGAGCTTCAGTGAATTAGAGTCCTGAACCAATATATATTTTGCAGGGCATAATGCAGAAATATTCTTCTATTAAAACATTCTGTTTTGGCATATTAATAGATGACATACACAGAACTGGCATCAGCTCTGGACTTACACGTCATATATGGAATGTGCACTTCATGAGCCATACACATTACTTCAGCTCCCTCTGCTAAAGCTGCACCATTGTTGCGGTCAGTTTTTCCAGCTGAAGGTTAAAGTAATAAAACATTCAAAAGGTCAGTAATCAGGCTGTGAGCTGCAACCAATGAAGACACTAAATCATACTGTGAGCGTAATGAGTTTTGTTCGGGGTAGATTTGTCATGTGACCTGCATAGATTGAACATGAATTATTCTGTGCCACTTTGTGGCAGTTTTGTGCCTTTTATCCAAGTTTTTCTTGTCTTTTTATTTTGTTTCTGTTCAAATAGATGTGGCAGGATGGGTTTTTGCCAATTTTGTTAAGTAAAGATTGTTATTATAATTCTTACATATTTCCAGCTATATTTGTGATGCTGCAAGAGCCAGGCTGTAGTATATTGGGGGTCGTTCAGTTTCAGCATCAAGCTACATAAATTATGGCTCTTGGGAGAGTTTTGTCGGTGAAACCTTTGAAATGTTTGTTTATGTTTTTAGTTCTGAGAACGTTCAGGCTTCAGTAGAAATGATAAAAACAGATCAGATGGCCCAAGTAATTCTGTGGCACATTTAAAAAGTATGTGGGCAAATACTAAACACAAATATGGGCACACAAACATTCGACCCACAAGATTGTCATCTTGTTTGTCCATCTACTGTTTGTCTCTAACAGCCAAACCAAACCCAGGTTAACTAAAAATTGTTTTTTCACACATCCAGTACGTAGTCATTTCACAGTCCAGGCTTAAAAACTGTGGGATGAAAATGAATGAAATTAAATTAAATGTCTCAGTGGTAAGAGTTGGTCGCCCAATAAAGGGAAGGTTGGCGGTTTGATTCCCACTCGAGGTGCCATTGAGCAAGGCACTGTACCCTCATGCTCCCCGGGTACTCCAGTGTATGGTATCTGTCTCTATTAGTGTGTGTCTGTGTGCATGTGTGTGTGTCAACAGGTGCCAACCTGGATGGGTTAAAAGCAGAGGACAAATTCCGTGTGTATGCATGACAATAAATCTGATCTTAATCTTAATCTTGATCAACCCCAGTCATATATATTTTTAAACTTATTTAAGTCTATGACTAAAGATTTTACAAAAGCTCCAAATCTTGCAGGGTTACTATTTCCCTGAGATTATTTCCCATCATGCACCTGGTGGAAATCCTTTACAAAAATTAAGTCGACAGATAAGCAGCTTTTAGCCACAGCTGCATTTTTAAGTGCAGATGAAACATCGTAGTGCTGTTGTCATAATGCAGTTCGTTGCTCCTCCTATTGTTCGATCCAACTGAACATAACCTTTCTTTGTCTCATCACCATGGTTCCTCTCAGCTACAGCTTCTCCTGCTTCCTTGTCTGGAGGTGACAACAAATCACAATTTACAGAAAAAAGATAGTATATGTTTGCTTTTGTTTGTAACCCCAAGATGTGAGAAAGACCGCCTTAAAACAGCCTGGATTGAGGTTAATGACCACCAAACGTATAAAGTGGTGGCCAAGGTGGGGGTACAGCGTTTGGGGACTGGCATTGAGCTGGGGTAGAATGTGTTAAAAATCTTTTCAAAGATGGGGTATCCCCCTAAAAACGAACTACCTCAGATACTTCCAAATTCGAGAATTTGTGAGGAAAACATTCTCTTCATCCCTCATGCTATTGCAGAATGTATGGATAGATGAGCTACTGGATATGAATCCAACTGCTTAAGGGGTGGTCTCCAGGATTTATGTGGATATTCAGAAGGTGGCGTCCCCGTCTCTTGATTACATGAAGAGGAAATGGGAGGAAGAGTTAGGGTTGGACATATCAGAGGTTGACTGGGGACGGGCAGTCGAACTAATACACTCATCTTCTGTATGTGTTAGACACGGTTTGATACAGTTCAAGGTGTTACACAGACTTCATTTTTCAAGGGAGAAACTGGCGAGAATTTATCAGGGGGCTGATCCGACTTGCCCTAGATGTAAACAGGTGCCAGCTAACATATGCCATATGTTCTGGACCTGTCCCAGACTGAAAGACTTCTGGACTGAAATTTTCAGAACTTACTCATCCATTTATAAGAAAAATGTAGAGCCTGACCCTCTGGCAGCCATCTTTGGCGTGGCACCAGGAGAAGCACAACTAACGATTCAATTCAATTCATTTTTATTTATATAGCGCCAAATACAACAAATGTCATCTCAAGGCACTTAGATAGTAAGTCCAATTCAAGCCAATTGGAATTCAATTAATTAATAATAATCATAATTCATAAAATAATCCAATTCGTTCATATAGAGCCAATTCAAAAACAATTTCCTAGCTAAGAAAACCAACAGATTGCACTGAAAACTTTTTGTTTTTCGGTCCAATCTCCCGGCCTGAGCGGCGTGCCTGAGGCGACTGTGGAGAGAAACGACTCCCTTTTAACAGGAAGAAACCTCTGGCAGAACCAGACTCAGGAAGGGTGGCCATCCGCCTCGACCAGCTGGGGTTTGAGAAGACAGAAAAATGGGGGGGGGGGGGGGAAGGGGGGGGGGGGGGGATGGGGAGGGGGGCAGGGGGCCACCGCGACGGCGGCACTGTAACACCATTCAAAGGATATCTGTTGGAACAGGGAAACACGAGTTAATGACCACAATAATATCACATATACATAAAGAGAGTAAAGTGAGGAAAGGTGTGTCAGATGAGGCCCCCCAGCAGTCTAGGCCTATAGCAGCTTAACTATGGGATGTTTCAGGATCACATGAGCCATCCCTATTCAAGGTAAACACAAGAAACTTGTGCTAACGAAAAAATAAATAATAAAATAAAGTAAAGGACCAGACTCAGTGAGTAATTCCCTATACTCCCTATATAGATCTGCTCCTCACACCACAACAACCATCTTTTTACAGCCACAAGCTACCTCAGCCTCTCACCAACTGCACACCAGTCACAGCGGGGTGGGGATGCAAACCCTGGTTCGGGTAGGGGGAGAAATAAAAGAGGTAAGAGAAGCGGGAATGGGATTCAAACCCTGGTTCGGGTAGGGGGTAATGAAAGTATAGAGGGTGCCAGAGGTGGAGGCAGAACAAGACACACTAGCAGACACACTATCAGATTCAATAGACCTAACTATGAGCTTTATAAAAAAGGAAAGTTTTAAGCCTGGTCTTAAAAGTGGAAAGGGTGTCTGCTTCCCGGACATTTACTGGCAGCTTATTCCACAAGAGAGGGGCCTGATAACTGAAGGCTCTGCCTCCCATTCTACTTTTAGAAACTCTGGGAACCTCAAGTAAACCTGCAGTTTGGGAACGAAGTGCTCTGTTAGGAAAATATCTTACAATGAGATCTTTAAGATATGATGGAGCTCGGTCATTAAGAGTTTTATATGTAAGGAGAAGAATCTTAAATTCTATTCTGAATTTAACAGGGAGCCAATGAAGAGAAGCTAAAACTGGAGAAATATGATCTCTCCTGTTAGTTCTCATCAGAACTCTGGCTGCAGCATTTTGGATCAACTGAAGGCTTTTCAGAGAATATGTAGGACAGCCCAATAATAAAGAATTACAGTAGTCCAATCTTGAAGTAACAAATGCATGAATTAGTTTTTCTGCATCACTCTGAGACAAGATGTTCCTGATTTTAACAATATTACGAAGGTGAAAGAAGGCAGTCCTAGAAACCTGTTTTATATGCGAGTCAAATGATAAGTTCTGGTCAAAAATAACTCCAAGGTTCCTCACTGTAGAACTAGAAGCCAAGGAAATACCATCTAGAGTAACTATATAGCTAGACAATTTCTCCCTGAAACGCTCAGGTCCAAAGATAACGACTTCAGTTTTGTCTGAATTTAGCAGCAGACAGTTCTGAGTCATCCAGGTCTTTATGTCTTTAAGACATGCTTGTAGTCTGACCAACCTATTGGTTTCATCTGGTTTTATAGATAAGTACAGCTGAGTATCATCAGCATAGCAATGGAAATTTATGCCATGCTGTCTAATAATGTTACCTAATGGAAGCATGTATAAAGTAAAAAGAATCGGTCCAAGCACAGAACCCTGGGGAACTCCATGACTTACTCTGGTGTGTGAGGAAGATTCTTCATTTACAAGAACAAACTGAAATCTATCAGATAAATATGATTTAAACCAGCCTAATGCAGTTCCTTTAATCCCAATAACATGTTCAAGTCTGTGTAATAAGATACTGTGATGGACCGTATCAAATGCAGCACTGAGATCCAACAGGACAAGCACAGACACAAGTCCGCTATCAGAGGCTAAGAGGAGATCATTGGTAACTTTCAGCAGTGCTGTTTCTGTGCTATGATGCACTCTGAATCCTGACTGAAACTCTTCAAACAAATTATTTCTGTGTAAATGATCACAAAGCTGAGCTGCAACTATTTTTTCAAGAACTTTAGACATAAAAGGGAGATTGGATATAGGTCTATAATGAGCCAACACTTCTGAATCAAGAGTAGGTTTTTTAAGTAAAGGTTTAATTACAGCAACCTTAAAAGTCTGAGGTACATATCCTGTCAACAAAGACAGATTGATCAAATCCAATATGGAAGTGTCAATTAATGGGAAAACCTCCTTGAACAGTCTGGTTGGGATTGGGTCTAAAACACAAGTTGATGGTTTAGAAGAGACTATTGCTGTTGTTAGTTCAGAGAGATCAACTGGGCAGAAGCCGTCTAAATACAAATCAGGTTCTAAAGATACTTCTAAAGCTGCTGTACTTGATGATACATCACTAATAATAGTGGGAAGGACTCCATCAATCTTCTCTCTGATAGAAACAATTTTATTAATAAAGAAGCTCATGAAATCATCACTGCTGAGAGTTAAAGGAATAACTGGCTCAGCAGAGCTCGGACTCTTAGTCAGACTGGCTACAGTGCTGAAAAGAAACCTGGGATTGTTCTTATTCTCTTCTATCAATGATGAATAATAAGCAGTTCTAGCTTTACGAAGGGCTTTCTTATACATTGTTAAACTATCTTTCCAGACTAACTGAGACTCTTCTAAATTAGAGGAACGCCACTGTCTCTCCAGCTTTCTTGCAGTCTGCTTTAAAGCACGCAGCTGTGAATTATACCAAGGAGCCAACCTCTTCTGACTGATTACCTTCCTTTTCAGAGGGGCAACATTGTCCAGTGCTGTACGCATTGAAACTATAGTGCTGTCAACAAGAGAGTCAAGTGCTGCTGGAGTAAAGTTTATGTAGTCGTCCTCTGTCATATCTGCACATGGCAGTGAAGAAAAGGATGATGGAATTAATTCTTTAAATCTGGTTACAGCATCCTCTGATAGACACCTTCTATATGTAAATTTCTTCTCAGAAACTGTATAGTCAAGTAATGTAAACTCAAAGGTTATCAGAAAATGGTCAGATAAGACAGGGTTATGAGGGAACACTGTTAACTGTTCACTCTCAATGCCATAAGTCAGCACAAGATCAAGGGTGTGATTAAGGCAGTGAGTCGGTCCGTGAACACTCTGAGAAAATCCAATAGAGTCTAATATAGAATTAAAGTTCATATTCAGGCAGTCATTTTCAACATCTACGTGAATATTAAAGTCACCCACTACAATGACTTTATCTGTACTCAGCACTAACTGGGATAAAAACTCTGAGAATTCAGACAGAAACTCAGAATAAGGGCCAGGTGGACGATACACAACAACAAACACAAGAGGTTTCTGTGATTTCCACTTTGCGTGGGAAAAACTGAGAATCAGATATTCAAAAGAGCTCAAACTAATCTTGGGTCTGGGACTGATGAGTAACCGATCACTCAAGGGAAAGCAGTTGCATTCTCTTCATTGTTGGCCAGGAGATTGATCTTATTTAATTGGATAAAGGCAACACCACCATCCCACAAACCCTGGATGGAGGAGGTGATGGCACACCTTAAATTAGAACACCTTAGATATACGCTGAAGGGCAATACAAACAGATTCTCTAAGATCTGGCAGCCTTTTATTTCTCATTTTGAACAGGAGTTCTCCTCTGCTCCAACATAGCCCCCCCCCCCCTTTTTTAATTTTTTTAATTTGTTTTAAAATCCATGTATTTATTTTTATTTTTATTATTATTGTATTATTATTGTTGTTTTCTATTTGTTTATTTATTTTAGAGTGTCTAGGCCACATGGGTGGTGGTATGTTTGATGTTTTGCATTGGGGTGATTTGTCTCGTTGTTGTCTGTCTGTAGTTGAGACAGATATTTGTGCGTGTTTCTTGGGTCCTGTTGTGTTGTTGTTGATGTTTTGTTGTTTGTTGTTTGAATGGAACAATCAATAAAAACACTTTGATTATTAAAGTGGTGGCCGAGGTCACGGGAGCAAGCCACAACCCACATGAGATTCTTCCCGATTTCATTCTGAATTCTCTAAAAACTATCTACAAATTTGAAATCGCTTGAAAAATCATGTAGTGTGTGACCAGCTAAGTGAGGGAGAACTGAGGAAAAGATTGTACAGAACAGGATTTGGACCAATAATCACTAGCTCCAAAGTCCAAAATCCACAAACCGAGACATGGAATGTTTTTACCTTAAAAAAAATCTATCAAATTAAATAAATAGGTAGTAAGAAGTCTATATTTTCAGCTGTAGTCTCCACATTTTCTTGCTCCTTTTCATACCTGCCTGAAACCTGCCGGTCCTACCTCTCACCGCCGAAGCTTTAAGAGGAGGACGTGGACAGGGGGTCTTTGTGCCGGTTCAGGGTGGAGCTCGGGGGAATTTGCTTTAAAGACATGAATGAACCCAAACAGTTAACTTTCACATCCCGCAGCCCCACCCCAACAACTCTTAACCTACTCTTAGTTTCCATTCACAATTCATGACGTGAAAGAACTTGGTTCACGTGAAGTGTTTTAGTATTTTTCATTATTTCCATCTTGTTTCAGCCTCTGTCTCCATCCATCTAATTTAATTTAGCTCCTCTTCTGTAGTCTCTGTTCACTCCGGTGTAATACCTAATACCTTTTTTTTACGATGTATGATTTATTTATTCATTGATGCTTTTGTCTTTTTCACTTATATAAGGGTTCTATTAATTTTTATAATTAATCTTATTAAGTTTATATATAATTTATAAGGTTTCATTGACATTTTATACATTACTCTTGATGCCATTGTTATAATTGGCTTTGTTCTTAGACATTATGTATTCATATTCTGTATTTCACGAAACAATCTATGTTCCTATTTTGTTCTTGTCCACTCTGCTCATACTACACAATGTATGTCATTGAATGGTCCAAGACTTTAAGATGGCATAACTGGACTAAATAACTGGGTCAGATGAAGCTTTTCTATCTTGTCAGATAGGTCTGTTATATTAGATACACACCTAAAACAACACTCACACACACGTTGTTTATCACATCCAAAAAACACGACGTGGACGGTGCTTGGCCTGCTCATGTCACTAATAACTGGCCAATTCTACTCGGTTGCGTGTAAGTACAACCTCTGTGATATAAATGCGAAGCAGATAAATATGAACTATTTCTGGATATCAGGGCTCGGGCTGATGGATTTCCTGTAAGAGCTCTGTCACTCCGAGTCCAGTACTGCCATACTTTCCCTGTGTTCAAAATAAATACTTTGTCTGCAAACTCTAGATTCCTCCGGCTTGTTCTTGGGCTTCCAATGAAAAGAATCGGGCTAACACCATTTTGGTGTATGATATTCTATTTTCACCTGTAAAGTACTTGAATATCATATTAATACAGATTTAACAGTTTTAGGTTATTAGATAATCTGCAGGCTTGTGTCTAATCTTCAATCAGTTCAGTTCTTTACATACGAGATATGGCAGTTTCTGAATAGCCTGAATCAAACTCTGTCAGAGCAGAAACAGATGCTGCTTTCTGAGGCTAAGTCCTCACCTCCCTCCACCCTGCCCCCACACCTCCATCAGCCCGCATTCAGATACGCACACAAGCCAATCTGTTTACACCACATGTGCTCTGAGTGGCGCGCTCTCATGTGGCTTCCTCAGAAAGCTGCCTCTGTGCAGGTTTGGGATAAGGTAAATACGTAGTCCACTCATTATGCTCCCCCATCACAACCCCCCACCTGTTTAACCTCAGCAGAGACAGGAGGCATGAAACACCACCTCTGTCTAAGAGGTGGAAGTCTGACAGACAGGAGTGCTGACTGGAGTTCAATCACAGGTTATTTCAGTTTTAAGAGGCATCTGCTTGTGTTTCTTTAGTTGAACAATATGATGTAGAAGTGTTGTACTTACATTCATGTTCCACAGATGAGAAACCTTCATTACCAGAATATATTTAGTGTTTTTGTTTGTTATGAAAAATACAAAAAACAATGTTTTTATCCACCCCTGATTTCCTTATATTTTATCAGGAAAACAGGAAAAAGCTGCAGTGATTTATTGAAACATGATGAAACATTAATATAAATACATTAAATAAGGCAATAAGACCTGTTGCCACTGATTTTCAGTCCTCTTCTTGTGTCATTTGGCATAACCCAGCCTTTTGTCCCTGTTTCCCTTCCTTAAGAATAGCTTCTTGACAGCCACCCTTCCACGGAGGTAATTTCTGATGAGGCTTGGGCCAACAGTAGATGGATCAAATGAAGGTCCAGATGCATCTCTCCTCTTTCTTAAGGACATCACTTTCAGATACTCTTCATCTGCTGTAGATAGTTTTTGAGGCCTGACACTTCTTCTTGTGTCCTCCACTTGTCCAGTTCCCTCAGATGTTTTAAGGACACACTACACACCATGATGAGATATGCCAAGTTCTGAGCTAATAGCTCTTTGGGAATCACCTTGTTGCTGCAAAAATACTATTTTCTGTCTGTCAAACTGTGTTATCTTTGGTATTTTTCATAGATGTAACTAAAGAAATGGGAACAATTTATGTGTCTGTGTGACAGGCTGCTAGTAAGAAAGTGCCTAGATCCAATTTAAAATGGCTTCTTTGCTAAGTTGTCTGTTATGTGTAGACACAACATTGGTTCATCCCTTGAGTTAGGAGCTTTTTTTCTGCTTGAATGATTCATAGGTCAGAGTTAAGTGGCTTAACAAAGAAAAAACACATTACTCTGAAAATGGTCAGTTTACAAGGACTGGACTGAAAATGAGTGAAAAAGCAGAAAAATGTCCAAAGAACAACTCTGAAAGACCTTCAGAAAGCCTGGAGAACTATTGATAAGGACCACTTTAAAGATTACAGGGAAATCATAAAGAAATGAGGGCTTGATCAGGACTCTGGATTAGGACTACTGTAGTTTAGATAAAACCCCTGTCGGAGCATACTCTGTAATGCTTTAAGCTTCTTAATGACCATTATTTCAAATATCTGTGCATGTGATGATTTGTTTTCACTTTACTTTTCTTATAGCACCGCCCTGAAGATGAGCTTCTTTTTGTGTGTAATGTCTCAGTGGTAAATCTAACCTCTGTGCTTCCACCCTGTTGGGAGCCCTGTAATATGAGTGTGAGCTGATGTGCCCCAAAATTATGACTCACCTTTATCTTTATATATCTTTAGATTTCTTTGTTCACTCTTTATTCTTGTTTTTACAAGTTCTTCTAATTCAGACTGTAATTTCAGCACAGGCTCATTATCACTCCACATTACATTTCACTTGCTGAATTGAATCTGTACAGATACTAAGTGCACGGAGGCTGAACCAAATTCATTTTCAGTCCACCAACAGATTAATTTTCATGATTTTGAGTGAAATATTTCCACAAGTCATGGTTGCAAGGGGGAGCATCTAACTGCATTATGGCAAGAGCACGAATGTCTCTACGACATTTCATCTATTCTTAAAAAATACAGCTGTGGCTAAAATTATATTCCGCTGTGAGCACAAGATTAGTCTGGTTGTTATTTGCAAAATCTTAAATCCATTAACTCCTTTTTTTCAAAGTCAAGGTCCAATTGAATTTACATGTGAGTAGGGTAAGTTGTTTTGTCTGAAAATACACAATGAGCATGTGTGCTGGGGACATTCCTTTTACACAGCCGACATAAAAACTAGCTTTAAGATCCCATCAGTCTTTAACTGAAGAGACAACCTCATTTATGAGGTATGATAAATCCAATGAGAAATAAATCCAAGAAATGGAACTCGTTAAGTTGTTTTGGAACAAATTGTCACGTACAGTTGTAACCACAGCATAATTTTTGTATAATTTCCTGCCTACTCTTCTTGTACACTCTTGTACACTCTACCCAACCGTAAGAGCCATCCAACAATCAGTGGTAAGGTAGAGTATACTGCTGGAAAGTTTAAAAAAGTTTGACAGAGAGATCTGTGGATTTTTCAAAGAAATGTTGACACTTTTTCTTGATCTGAATGGAGTTTATTTCAAAGCTGCATGCTACATATTTAACACTTTTTGAATAAGATGTTCTTATATGCACAAGGGGAATGATCTTTTGTAGAAGGGGGTGGTTCAGCTACATCAACAGATGTGGTCTAAGGAATCAGGTCAGTCCTGAAGTGCAAGTGTTTAAATCCTCTGTGTTTTCACTCAAGACGACACAAAGCAAAGACTTTGAGGAGGGCATATCAACCAGCTTTACGTCTTTCCTGTGATGAGGTAGCTTGTCTCCCAGCTGCTATCTCAGCATACACATGAGAAACAGGAGACACACTCTGAGATAAGCAGAGACCCAACGGCACCTATATCACACAGCACTGTCACAACTGGTGAGAACTCTCTGTGGGAAATACATGATAGTGCTGAAAAGGATGTGGTGAGTCAACAACGGACGACAAGTCTTTGAAAAGATTGAGGTGATGTGGACAGGGTGGATAAGCAGACAGCCCTGGAAAAATGTTTATCAGGAGTTTGTATCTTCCAAACACCTGAGACTAACACATGTAACACAAAGGATCCTAAGTAAAATAACTGGTTGAAATGTACATGTACAGGACATTCAGACAACTAATATATGATATAAATAACGTTGATTATCTTGTAACAAGGGTGCTTGTCAACATTAAGTGAAGAGTTGGGTCTTGTAGTTCATGTGTTGAATGCAGGATGGATGGGGAGGTGAAATGCTCGAGAGACTTTGACAACAATTACAAACGTTACACCCAGACAACTGGAAAAAGCCATTTGTATGGTGCTTCTGATCTGTATTGAGTTTGTAGCAATCGTGGCGAGAGGAGGGACAAACCATGAATTGGCCCTTAAGTGTACAGGAGTTGGTGAAACAAGACCAATCCACTTCAACTCCCAACCACAACATCTTACACGCCTGGTCAGATTCCCTGTGTGTCAGGTACTGCTGCTTTGTCAGGCTAGCTTGGTGAGACGAATCAACACTGAGGGCAACATTTAGCATCGATTTTGTATGTGTTTAGTTAACTTTGTGAGGTGCTTTAATCTAAACCTTTATGTTTGCCCAGCCCTAATCATCTAGTTTTGGTGCCTAAATCAAACTGAGTATTTTTCCCCCAAACTTAACCAAATAAATTTGCTGCCTAAAGCTAACCTAAGTTATGGTGTGTCTACAGCTAACTATGAAGCTTTGCTTAATGCCTTAATGTTAACTAACAAGTTTTGTTGTCCAAACCAAGTAGTTTTGGGGCCTAATCTTAAACTTGTGGTTAAGGTGACTAAAGCTAACCAACCAGTTTTACTGCCTCATCTTATCCAAGTGGTTTTGATACCGAAAGCTAACCATGTAGCTTTGCCACAGAAACCTAACCGAATAGTTTTGTTGCTTCATCAAATCCAAGTAGTTTCGATACCTCAAGCTAACAATGTGGTTTCTGTGCCTAAAGGTAACCAATAATTAATTAGTCTAATTACAGAGTCTAGAGAACCTAGCACTCATTTTGGACCCTAAGGCTAATGGAAATAATTTGTTGCCTAAACCTTACTGAGTAATTGCGTTGCCAACACAAACCAAATCATTCGGATTCCTAAATCATCTTGGGGATGTGGAAGAACTGGAGATTTTAGGTGTGAATGTGCAACTGACAAATCAGCAGAAATTATGTGACAACTGAAGTTAACATAAACAGAACTTAAAGGGACGTTTGGAATGTCAATAAAGACTGAGAACAGAGGGAGGGCCTTCAATTGTTAGTATCTTGAGCCTAATACAGTTCTATATTAGAATGTTACTGTACTTGGATTGAGAACATGAGATTATTGGCCTTACTTTCCTGCCTCTTTGTCAAACACACGGAAGTGATGTTTCTGTGTGTTTGAGTCTATTAAAGAGCTGAAAAGAATGACCTCTTAACACGATTTGTTTGCTGGTCTGCTGTGTATTGTTGCTCTTCTGTAGATTTGACTGATGGCAAACAACCCAACTTGAGTCTTAAACTTACCTGATTTGGAATTTGCATTAGGCTACTTTGTTTTTAGTATCAGTTTTTATTTTTAGTGTTAAAACTTTATTTGCAAATACAGCTTCTATGATATTCCAGCGAAGGCAAACAAAAATGAGATTTCAGTTTATAAAGTATCAGTCAAAGGTTGAGATAACTTTAGTAGTCTCAGGAGGTGTTTTCATCATACCTGCAATACACACCTTTAGCCGGCAGATATCAGTAATTATCCAGTTTGGATTCTAAACTGGTTACAGTTGGCTAAGAAATTGAAACGTACAAAACAAGATAAAGCATGTCAGATATGTTCTGTTTGGAGAGGCAAAAAGCTTCTTTGATGACTAATAATAACAGTTTCAAATACAACTTTGAATCCAAAGGATACAGGGGAGAGTTTAAAATTAAAATTGAAATAATAGCTGAAACTCATGAGAGAGGAAACTGTGATTAATGCAAAATACCCTGAAAAATATGCAAAAAAAAAAAAAGAAAACTCCAAGAAGAATCAATACACATCTCTAAATAACTGGTTTCTTCTATCCATTTAGAGGAAGTCTGTCCCAAGAAACACTTTTTCTAAAATATACTATCTAAGTTAATTATTCCAGTTGATTTTACAGGCCAATCTTATATTCTGTTGTGTCCTGGTTTACTCTTAGTCTCGTATTGCAATTTTGTACATGAAAATAAAGAATCAAAAATTTATCTTTTGAAGATACTAAATGAACACACATGGACAGGGAACTGACCACATGACCTGTTACATGTTGCAAAACTACAAAAAGAGATACAGTCGAGATATAACACACATTCGTCCAAAATCAATAAAACATGAACACAAATACACACAAAGCAACCACTGAAAAACACAGAGGGACTGCTATAAGATGCTAAACAGATACTAAACATATTCACGATGGTGCGAACAAGTATCCTCTTATATTCCATCAGTGAGAAGTATAGATAAGAAAAATTTCAATTATTAGTCAACTGATCAATTGAAATAATAATAAATTGGCCTAAGCATGTGTGGATTCTCTGGATACACCAGCTTTCTCTCACCATCCTAAAGCATGTTATTGTTAACTGGGAATGTGGGGACCATAACAAAATCTAATCTGTACTAATGTTGGATGGAACTGTTCAATCAGATATTGTGAGATATTGTGATATGTAGTACTCTGCAAATTTTGAGCCACTCCTTGTTTCTTAAAATATTTCCAGGAAAACAAGAAATAATTGCGGTGAAGTATTGAAACATGGTCAAACATAAATGTTTGTACATTTATAATGAGTTTTAAAGTGAACATTTGGTCTGAGCGCCGTCATTCTTCTACACAGTCTGATCCCTCTTAGACAAGCTTTATGTCATTTCTTTAAGTAGTCTTCAGGAATAGTTCCCTAGGCTTCTTGAAGGACATCCCAAAGCTCTTCTTTGGATGTTGGCTGCCTTTTGTTCCGTTCTCTGTCAAGATGATCCCACACTGCTTCCATAATGTTGAGGTCCGGGCTCTGGGGAGGATTCATCCCTCCATAAAACCTGTTGCCACCGATTTTTTTCCTCTAAAAATGGTCAGGCGGAAAATATAAAGAAATGAGGGCTGGATCAAGATTTTTGTACAGTGGCTAATAAATAATATGTTTTAAAAAATAAGTTTAATTTAGAACAACTTTGTTTCATCTTTCAAGCCTCTAATCTACACTCCAGTCCAGTAGGTGGCGGTAAAGCGCCTTTAGAAGGCTGTGGGGTAATTTGGACCAATCGGTGAACACTTTGCTGTTGTCTAGCGACCACTGACCAATGGAAATCTTTAGTATCATACCTCTGTGTTTAGTATGAGCGCGGATAAACGGAATTGTCGTTGAGTTGGAGGAAAGCTAACTGTGTGTATAAACCATAGACTGTAATTTAATTTTAAGAGCTTAACATCCACGCGGAATGAGTGTGTCTCTAAGGTAAGCGCTCTGCCACTGTTACTCCTGGAGTTTAACCGGTAAAGTTCAGTCCGGCGCCGTTAAACAGCTCTTAGCCTCGTTAGCAGCTGTTAGCATCTTTGGCTGCCTTTGATGAGTTTCAACCCTGTCTGAAGATGTTTCTCTGAGAAGTCCCAGTTTGCGGACGCGAAAATGTAATGTTTCGGGGAAACATATTGTACCATCTCCGACTACTACTCCGTTTGATAATGATATCATTAATTATATTCAGTTTTCTTACGTAGGCTGAGTCGGTATGAGGATAACTCCTCTTCATGCGTCTGTTTCACTGGCGTTAAGATTCATGGCTTGTTGACACATGTGCCGTTAAAGATTATCCTGATGAAGTGTGTAGTTTAGACCATTACTGGTGTATTGTTTTATCCAGCATCTTATCAAAAATGCGTGTTAATCTTTTACCTTTATGTAAAGTAGCTAAAACGCCGGTCATTTTATTTATTTCCCCAGTTTGCAGATCATACGGAGGCTGTGCATTTTATTGTACAGCTAATTGTCTTATCAAGGATGTAACTTCAATTTATTGCTCTTGAGTGTCTATAGGACAGTCTGCTTTCCCGGTTTGTTTTTTGGTAACAGCTAATGAAGATGTGATGCAGGTGAACAAAAGTGTCTGTCACCCAAAGAGCTTGAATAAGGACAACTTCACTAAGGTGAAAAGAAGTCCAAGCTGTAGGATTACAATGACCTTAATGATTCAAAGCCTACAGCGAAACTCTCACATTTGTGTTCGTTTGTCCATCTTGTGTCTTCGTAGAACTGAGCTCTCTGCTGACAAAACCAAGCGAAAGAAGAGGAGGGAGCTCACCGAGGACCAGAAACATGAAATCAAAGAAGCTTTTGATTTATTCGACACAGACAAAGATAAAGAGATCGACTATCACGAGCTGAAGGTGAGAAACCGAGAGGAGCCAGTTCATTTAAAAAAAAAAAGTTAAGGTGACATGCATAATCTGTGTAAATGTTTGTAAATACTTTTTATCACTCTAATCAATACCAAAATTACAATTTAAATGCTCACCAGGTGGCAATGCGCGCTCTTGGGTTCGAAGTGAAGAAAGTGGACGTTCTGAAGATTCTGAAGGATTACGACAGAGAGGGAAACGGCAAAATTACATATGAGGATTTCAGTGAAGTGGGTAAGTTTTGGAAGAGACGACTCCTCATCCTCAGTGAGAACTAATCCATTGATATTGTGTTTCATGTCCGCCCACAGTAACGGAGCGCATCTTGGAGCGAGACCCAAAAGAAGAGATCATGAAAGCTTTCAAGCTGTTTGACGATGACGAGTCCGGAAAGATCAGTCTGAGGAACCTGAGACGAGTCGCCCGGGAACTGGGCGAGAATATCAGTGACGAGGAGCTTCGCAGCATGATCGATGAGTTTGACGCTGACGGGGACGGAGAAAGTAAGTCTGCTGTTACTGTGTAGTTTCTAATCAGACTGAGAGCAGTTACACCTCCAGTGTTATTGGATCAGCATCTTAGTATCAGATGTTAACAGGCTCATTCTGTACACCCTCTCTAAATCCAGCCTCAGATGAACATCAACACTGTGTCTTTATTTATTGAACAAAAACTGAGACAGAACACAGGAACATCTCCACTTTGGTCTGGTCTGTCTTGTTGTCACCCAGAACTCAAATTAAATGGTGGACAAATAAATTTGACCTTATTGTAATTTTCAGACACTGTTTCACAGATTTTCTTCCATCACTTCACAAGCAACACACGACAGCAGAACAAAGATGCTAGAACAGCTCCTGATGAATTTATCGGCCGTAGCTACTGCCTTTCATTAGCTGCTTTCGGACAGAGCCGTTCTAAGAACACAGTTCTAAGAACTGTCCTACTCGAATTTCGTTCTGATAACTGTCCTTCCCCAGCGGAACTGTTTCAGTCTGCATTCGCAGATGAGTCGGGACCAGGTCGGGACTGATGCGCCGCGCGCAGCCGTCTGCGTCAGTGACGTGTTACTTTAGCCGTTTAGCGCCACATTCGACAACAAAACAAAACAAAACCCAGTAAAAGTAAGGAGAGAAGAAAAAACACCACAAAGAAGCTAATATGGAGAGCGGGGAGGCCACCGTGTTCATGGTCTGCATGATGGTGATATTAATCATGGACGATCACATCAGGCGTCTAATATCGAGGCTGGAAGAGCACACAGAGAGAGTCAGGAGACGAAGGATCGAGCGCAGGCGATACTTTCTCATTTCATGAAGTAAGAAAGGAGAGCAGAGCGCCGCAGACAAAGGAGACAAAGTGTAAGTTTAACTTATTAAACACCCGCCGGTTGTGTCCGTGTCGTATGAGTAAACATTTCAGCCGTGACAGCATGACAAGGGGCGTACCTACCGACCACCAAACACCTACGTCAGATGTGTTCTATAGAACCCTGAAAAGACCCGAGCTCGGAGAAGAGGCTGAAATGGTTATAGGAACTGAGGGCGATGGTCCCGAGTTCCTGTATGTCTGAATGCGGGAGAAAACGGCCCCGCGGATTAAAAGGTTATTAGAACTGCCAAAGGTTCCTAAGGTCCGAAAGCGGCTTTTGTCTTTCGTGGTGATAAACTGAACATTTTTGGGTTCTAAACTCTATAAGTCGTGCTTCCCCTGGTGGCTGCATACCTGAGTTTGTCTTATGTCATCTGTCTCGTTACCAAAGTATCTCCAAATGAATGACGTGTCGTTCTTTTTAGCCATGATTTCTTCTTCGCCCGCATTTTTCTCCTTCGTCCCTCTCCCTCCAGCCATTGCGACCTCTTGGGCTCCGTCTGAGTGGCCAAACATATTGACATGCAGAGCACATTCAAGCAGTCTTTGTGATGTCATGATGATGTTTAGTTTCCCATATGTTGTGCAGCCTTAAACCACAGTAACATGGACATTACCCTACGAGCTCCTGGTGTTGGCTTATTTATCTGCCTCTGCAAACCAGTACGACATCAGTCATGGTGAAGAGTCTTCTAACTTTCCCCTCATCAGATAGTCTGACGTTTTCCATCATTTAGTTGTCTTGGTCATCGACCATCTGACTGGCCTTGTTTCCCTTCTTTCTCAGTAAACCAGGACGAGTTCCTCACCATCATGACCGGAGACTCCTGAGCAGCTTTTCGAACCTTTGGGTTGAATTCTTCGTTCACTTTGAAGCTGAGTGACGCACAGTTTCCCCTCGAGAAGCTGAAGTGGACTGGACTGTTTCATTAACCCGGAGTTTTTTTTTTAACTTGATTCATTGCTTAAGAGCTCTGGCCTGTTTGAGAGGTCCAATATAGTCCTCAGCTGTGTCCTGCTGGTCTGTAAGTGTTGTTGACTGTTCTTTGTCCTCATGAAGTGTTAAGAGACAGATTCACGCTCGTTTAGGTGATTCAACTGTTAGAAACAACTGTTATGGGGATAAATACATGAAAAAATTATTCAATCCTTAACACACACATTTAATAGCTTGTTTTGACTGTTGTATTTGTAGTTTACATGCGAGTGTTTGAATGTGCTATTTATTTTTTACACAATAAATTGTTTTTCAAGCAAATCTCATAAAACCTTTATTTATAATCTTCAGTTTACATCACAACAGGTTAATTCAGAAAGTAACAGCAATAAATCCTTAGAAGTGAGTGTACGTCATCTTCATTAGCTAAGCTGTTAGAATTAGCTACTACAAAAGGAAAAAAACATCAAATAAACCATGAGGAATTATTTCTCAGATGATCAATATAAATCAAAATTATTATCCCATGGAGGTCTGGATTTAGAATCACTAAATAAAAGTGGAAGAAGTGTCATCACACAATGACAAAAATATTACAGGCTGATCCAATTTCAGGGGAAATTCCTCAAGACAAGTCAAAATGAGGCTCAGTAGTGTGTGTGTGTGTGTGTGTGTGTGTGTGTGTGTGGCCTCCACATGCCTGTAGGAACTCCCTACAACGCCTGGGCATGCTCCTGATGAGGCAGCGGATGTTCTCCTGAGGGATCTCCTCCCAGACCTGGATTAAAGCACCAGTCAACTCCTGGACAGTCTGTGGTGCAATGTGGCGTTGGTGGATGGAACGAGACACGATGTCCCAGATGTGCTCTATTGGATTCAGGTCTGGGGAACAGGCACGCCAGTCCATAGCATCAATGCCTTTATCATGCAGGAACTGCCGACACACTTAAGCTGCATGAAAGCTGTGCATTATCATGCACCAGAAGGAACCCAGGGCCAATTGCACCAGCATATGGTCTCACAATGGGTCTGAGGATCTCATCCCGGTACCTCTGGCTAGCACATGGAAGGCTGTGGGGCCCTCCAAAGAAATGCCTCCCCACACCACCGCCAAACCGGTCATGCTGGAGGATGTTGCAGGCAGCAGAACGTTCTCCACGGCATCTCCAGACTCTGTCACATGTGTTCAGTGTGAACTGCTCTCATTCGTGAAGAGCACAGGGCGCTAATGGCGAATCTCCCAATCTTGGTGTTCTCTGGAAAATGCCAATCCCTTGTACGGTGTTGGGCTGTAAGCACAAGCCGCACTTGTGGACGTCAGACATGCATGGAGTCTGTTTCTGACAGTTTGAGCAGAAAAATTCATATTAGTCGCCTGCTGGAGGTCATTTTGCAGTGCTCCTCCTGTTCCTCCCTGCACAAAGGAGGAGGTAGCGGTCCTGCTGCTGGGTTGTTGCCCTCCTAGTCTTCCACGTCTCCTGATATCTCCTCCATGCTCTGGACACTGTGCTGAGAGACACAGCAAACCTTCTTGCCACAGCTCGCATTGATGTGCCATCCTGGATGAGCTGCGCTACCTGAGAAACTTCTGGGGGTTGTAAACACCGCCTCATGCTCTAGGGGTGAGAGCACTGACAAAATGCAAAAGCGACCAAGTCTTCAGCCAGAAAGGATGAGAACAGAGAAATGGTCTGTGGTCACCACCTGCAGAACCACTCCTTTATAGGGGTTGTCTTGCTAAATGCCTCTCATTTCCACCTGTTGTCTGTTCCATTTGCACAACAGTAGGTGAAATTGATTCACAATCAGTGTTGCTTCCTAACTGGACAGGTTGAATTTCACAGAGTTTGACTTGGAGTTACATTGTGTTGTTTAGGTGTTCCCTTCATTTTGAGCAGTGTAGTTTATCCACTGGGCTTTTATATCCTCTCAGGCTGCTGGTAGATGGAAGATGCATGCTCTACGGACAATGAGTCAAATTTTGTTGGAGTCATTTTCAGCTGCAGTTTTTGGACAAATGGAGAAAATGGCAGCAACACGATTAATGCATGCAGACTAGTAGACAACACATTCACCAACACTGCAGCTCAACACAAAGCAGTGAATGAGCCATGCTTAGTTAAAAGAAAACTACAATGGATAAAGATAGAAACCCTGAAGCAGACCCTCCTTTTTGTTGTGTTTTTAACCAGTAAATTACATGTCCGGACTCGTAGTAAAAGAAAATAAACTGCACTTTTAGGTTCAATGTTTTAATAAGCCAGAGTCATACCTACAGTTTCCTCAGTAGATAATAAAACATGTTGTTTGACTTCCTGCTGAACCTTTACTGTCCACAAGATGGAGTCATTCACTCATGACAACACCTAAGCACTGAGGAGCTGATCAGGAAATCAAAGCTGCAGTCTGATGTGAGGACAAAGATTCAAGTAGATCAAGCTAAAAGTGAAAAAATATTACATAAAAACTCTTCTCTCTGGGGTTTTGTGGGCTCCACTGACCTTTATTTACACTCAGACGACAGGAACGTAGGCAGAGAAAGGCATACAGCAAAAAGCCACGGGCCAGGACTAAAATCTGGTCATCCTGTGACTTTCAGCCTTAATACATGAGGTGTCCGTGTAACAGATGAGCTTCTTGCCACCTCAACTTTTTTTTAACAACTATATTATAGTATTGTGCATAAGTCTTGATCCAGTTATGATTTCTTTATATATTTAAAGAAAAACAGAAAGATAGCTGTTGTGAATGAATGAAACATGTTCAAACATAAATATAAATACAGAATATGAGGCAGAAACAGAGTTTGTACAATTCTAAGGAGCTTTAAAGTGAATATTTGCTCTAAGCACCTTTATTCTTCAACACAGCCTGAGCCCTCTTAGA
The DNA here is from genome assembly GCF_027942865.1 of Odontesthes bonariensis. NCBI lineage: Eukaryota > Metazoa > Chordata > Actinopteri > Atheriniformes > Atherinopsidae > Odontesthes > Odontesthes bonariensis. The sequence continues at coordinate 26,704,043 of NC_134527.1, forward strand.
TAAGCTTTGTGTCATTTCTTTAAGTAGTCTTCAGGAATAGTTCTCCAGGCTTCTTGAAGGACATCCCAAAGCTCTTATTTGGATGTTGGCTGCCTTTTGTTCCGTTCTCTGCCAAGATGATCCCACACTGCTTCAATAATATTGAGGTCCGGGCTCTGGGGAGGATTCATCCCTCCATAAGACCTGTTGTCACTGATTTTCAGTCCACTTCTTGTGTCATTTGGCACAGCTCAGCCTTTTTCTCCCTGTTTCCCTTCCTTGAGAATGGCTTCTTGACAGCCATCCTTCCACAGAGGTTATTTCTGATGAGGCTTGGGCCAACAGTAGATGGATCAACTGAAGGTCCAGATGCATCTCTCAGGTCCTGTGTCAGGACTTTGCTGGGTTTTTCCTCTTTCTTAAGGACATCACTTTCAGATACTTTTCATCTGCTGTAGATAGTTTTTTAGGCCTGACATTTCTTCATTTGTCCTCCACTTGTCCAGTTTCCTCAAATGTTTTAAGGACATACTGCACACCATGCTCATTTATGCCAAGTTTTCAGCTAATAGCTTTTTGGGAATCACCTTGTAGCTGCAAAAATCCTATTTTCTGTCTGTCAAACTGTGTTATCTTTGGTGTTTTTCATAGATGCAACTAAGTAAATGGGAACAAATTATGTGTCTTTGTGACAGGCTGCTAGTAACAAAGTGCCAAAAGATCCAATTTAAAATTACTTCTTTGCTACGTTGTCTGTTAGGTGTAGACACAAAACTGGTTCATCCCTTGAGTTAGGAGCCTTTTTTCTGCTTGAATGATTCATAGGTCAGAGTTAAGTGGCCTAAAATCACTTTCTTCTGAAAATGGTCGGGTACAAGGACTGGACTGAAAATGAGTGAAACAGCAGAAAATATCCAAAGAAAAACTCTGAAAGACCTTCAGAAAGCCTGGAGAACTATTGATCAAGACCACTTTAAAGATTAGTAGCTTAATTCTTGCTTTAAAATATGAAGGAAACCCATAATAAATTGATTATGGAGATGTCGACACTGGAAAGGGAACAAATAAAATCTTCCAGTTACTTTCATAAAAGTCAGTTTGTGTATTTTCTTTCTTTCTTTTTATGTCTTCATCTGGAAACATGACTTTTAATTTTGCTGTTTCCTTTTATTTCAGAACAGATAAAAACTGGAAAATGACAAAAGATTCAAAGTAGAACCTGAACGTTTGGTTTATAAGATTTCTTTCTTTCTTCTTGATAAGTGGGCACTTTATGGATTATTTTTTTGCTATTTATTCTGAACTTAAAGCAAAATAAACGGCACAAAAGTAATTTTCTCATTTGATATATTTGCCGTTGACAGTTGAATGTTGTTTAGCCTTTTCAAAAAGTAAATGAAGCATCAACAGTTCAACAAATGATGCAATAATGTCAAATATTTAAGAATTAGAGTGTTTTCTTTTTGTTTTGTCATAATTAATGTAAAAAACTTAAAGGTAATAGACTAGAATTGTTTTCATGTTGGCTTCTCAGGTTTGAAACAAAGGGCTCATACTGTTCTGAGTAAACATCCTCATATTACAAATTTGACGCCGGTGCTGATGTATGCGCTGACATGACGAGGGCAGTTTGTGAGGGCTCCTATCGCACACTTTACTCACAACGCAGATGCAGAAAACGCACCACAAACCCTGTTTAGGCGGCTCCCTGTGAGCACCCTGTCATTAGTCTCCCCGCAGGCCTTTGCATACGGCTTCAGATCAGGGCCTGTGGTGGGGAGCTGACTGTCTGCTCGGCTTTTCATCTGTCTGCTGCTCACATGACGGAGAGGGCTGTGGTTCGCTAACCCAGTTTGCTTTGGTAATAACTGGAGCCAATCACACAATGACAGAGTGGAGGACTGTGGTTTTTCTGCAGTGAAACAAAGTTGAAGTATCAGAGGGAGACGAATGAAAGTGAAGCGGTGATAAAAGGCTGTGTGTGTGTGTCTGCTGAAGGTCAGCACCAGTGTGGGTTATCACAACCCGCATCTGGTCGTTACCGTGGGTTTGAGACTCGCCCTTGCTCTGGCACATGCTCAGCTGTTGGTCCCTGGACCAGAGCAACACATGCTCCAGAAATAACCCAGCCCAGTTCCTCCCCAGTTACAACCTCAAAGTCGCCCCCCTGTGGTTTCCACTGTATGACCACACTGACAAACACACACACACACACACACTCTTTTGTGTTGCTAGTAATAATCTGTGTTGATGAGTTTTCTAAAAATACCGGAGACCAGCTGACCTCGCCAGGCTCTGACTGCTCTTTGGTTTATAGGTAACGGCGTCGCTTCTCCAGTTTTAGACGAGCTGACGGGATGAGGGCGCGTTTACTGGAGGAATTCTGACTTTGTGTACTGTTGCTTGAATTGAGAAACTATTCAGTTAATTAGTATCCAGCAAAGAGAAAGTCGCTAGCAGGACTGTAAATAATCAATATGATATAATACTAAAGCAACAAACTGTTTCAGAGCTGCCTGACCCAGAGTCCTGACCCGGAGTCCTGACCCGGAGTCCTGACCCAGAGTCCTGACCCAGAGTCCTGATCCAGAGTCCTGATCCAGAGTCCTGATCCAGCCATCATTTCTTTCTGACTTTCCTGTAGTCTTTTAAGGTGGTCTTGATCAATTGTTTTCCAGACTTTCTGAAGGTCTTTCAGAGTTGTTCTTTGGACATTTTTCTGCTTTTTCACTCATTTTCAGTCCAGTCCTTGTACCTGACCATTTTCAGAGTAATGTGTTTTTTCTTTGTTAAGCCACTTAAAGCTGCCGTCGGCGACTTTTTTTTAGTCATATTAGTTTGAACTGTCATGGGATTCTGGAAGTAGAATATTAAATAGCTGTTTAGGAAAAATCCCGAATTCTGTAACTCCCTCTAAAGCCTGTAATCGTGCTTGCAAAAATCGAGCGCTCCCGGCTGTTTTTAACCAATCATGTTAGGTTTATTATTAATCTATTATCTGAGCAGAACAGTCACCAACCACGTCTTCCATGCTGAGCGTGAGTCTGCCCCCAGCTTGTGTGCGCGCACACTGGTGTGAACTCACGTGCACAACCTCGTCCACAGAGGGGGAGGGACCTGAAAGTTGTATCAGTTCGAATTTTCCTACTTTAGACTCGGAATTTTGAAAACCTGCCGACGGCAGCTTTAACTCTGACCTATGAATCATTCAAGCAGAAAAAAGGTTCCTAACTCAAGGGATGAACCAGTGTTGTGTCTACACATAACATACAACTTAGAAAAGAAGTATTTTTAATTGTATCTTTTGGCACTTTGTCACTAGCAGCCTGTCACAAAGACACATCATTTGTTCCCAATTTTTTTATTTGCATCTATGAAAAACACCAAAGATAACACAGTTTGACAGACAGAAAATAGGATTTTTGCAGCAACAAGGTGATTCCCAAATAACTGTGGCCTAAAAAAAATATCTACAGCAGATGTACAGTAAGAAAGAGGAAAAAATCCAGCAAAGACCTGACACAGGACCTGAGAGATGCATCTGGACCTTCAGCTGATCCATCGACTGTTGGCCCAAGCCTCATCAGAAATGGTCTCCATGGAAGGGGGGCTGTCAAGAAGCCATTCTTAAGGAAGAGAAACAGGGAGAAAAGGCTGAGCTATGCCAAATGACACAAAGTGTTTATACAGACGACTTCATATTTGTCTGATTAAATTCATCGTGTGTGTTTTAATGTGGTTTTTTTAAAGGATGTCGTAGCATCTAGCTGTGACCTTCCTCCCTACCGAGCGCGTAAGAAAAATGTATTTGGTTCTGAAAAATAAGAAAACAAAATGTCTTTTCTAGATGGCTGGATCACAGACAAGAATGGCCATGGATTTTTTAAAAATTTATTATATATGATAACGACTTATTATTTCGTTATCTCAATATAACAAAGATTGCTTTCTCTAGATAACAAATTAATTTATAATGTTTTCGTCTAAGTCCATGGCCGTTCTCGGCTTCCGTATAAACGAGCATAAAGTCACTCAAGAATTTCAGCAATTTTTTAGACAGTTCGTACTTGATTTTTAGAAGTTTTTTTGTTTAAAAAGGCAGTGAAAAGATAACAAAATACTTCTTACATGAACTGAAAATTGTCCCTTCAGCTTTGGAAATTAGACCCAACACATGTACACAAATACTGAATTTCAGCGTAGTTTATTTATCAATGGGATTGACATCTATAGTTTTTAATGGCCATTTTATCGAAAATATATAAAACAATGCCTTTCTGCACAGTTTTTTATGTTATATTTAGGAATTTTGAATGTTTCATTAATTTTTGAGTACAGGACTTTTACGTTGCTGGTATACTCGAGTCAAAACAGACTAAATCAGAGTTTTGTGTATCTGTATGTTTGTGCAGAGAGTGCCTTTAAATGGTCTGATTGATAACTAGTGTCAGAGTTCAGATTGTGTTTCCACCTGTCAGTCATTAGGTGAAGCTATGCCGACCATGTGACAACTCTTGACCTCTAACCTCAGCTGAGACGTGATGGGGCAAAGACCGCAGGGCTGTTTCCTGCCAGCTTTGGTTTGATCTGTCCACCAGAGAGGACAATATATCAATAATAGAGGAAGAAAATGCAGTTTTGAAGTTTTACCTAGTCAAAAGTTTCCATCTTTTATAAGTAAAAACAAAGATGTGATTAAAAAAGTTGAGACAAAGTGAAAATTTGGGCACAAAGAGGAAGAAGTATGAGATTTAAAATCAAATAATAATATCAAGATTTGGACTTTTCATCCATTATCTAATAATTCTGACCTAAAATCTTCTGTTTCTGAAATAATTTGTCATCATGAGTGTGTTACAAAAATATTAAATAAGTTAAAATTCTGAGATTAAATAGTCTAATGCTGAATCGCGTGAATTATGATCAATAATTAAAGTGTAAATTCTGCGAGAAAATGAGAACATGACTTTTATTTTTTTATTTAAAAATCAATATTATTAAGTATAAACTAAGTGAAAGAGTTTTCTAAATCAAGATTATGATGGAAGAACTCAGTTGTTTGAGTAAATTAAACTAAACAGTTCTGACGGAGATAAAAAAATTCTTCAGTTTGAGTCTTTTTTGTCATAATTTAGATTTAGTGAGTGAAAATTCTGCAAAATAAAATATGTATTCTGACAAATGAAGGCTAAACTGTTACAGAAAATTAAAATTTCAACTTGTTTTGACAGAATATAAAAGTCAAAGGATTATTAAATTTCAGATTTTCTGAATAAAGATTATCACATCAAGAATTTCAGTTTTAAATTAAATTGTCTCACAATTTAGACATTTTGCTTGTTCATTAAGTTTTAGACAAAATCCACAAGTATGAAATTTAAAATAATAAAATAAAGTCAAATTGATGTTTTTCTAAATTTGATTGATTTATTTCGTGAAAACTGATGCAGTTTTAACGATGTGAGAAAATATCAAATTGATACAATTATATTATGCTGTTATTCCAAGTCTTGATTTTGATTTATTAAATCATGCCTCCATCTTTTGTAACAGATGATGATAGAGCTGATGATGATTAAGAAATGTCTCCCGTAGTAATGAGCGATTTTAACGGGCGTCAGCTGGTCATGTGACACCCGTGTAGAGGCGGATGCTGTGACCTTTGACCTCGCCCTTAAGAATGACCTTAACCTACGCAACGTCAATCAGTTAAACTGCATTGTAAAATGACCGGCATCTCAAACAGCTCATCACCGTTTTCTATTATTATTATTATTATTATTATCAATGAACCTTTTAAACCATTCTTTCTTATTCACGTTACACACTGATAAATGAATTAATTTGTGAAAATTGATCGTCCTTGTGAAGTATCTTTCAGAATTTCCACTTCTGTTTTTACACAAATACAATAAAAACTCAACACAGTCTTGGTACACTTCATTATTTTCTGCAGAGGGGAGAAAAATGGTTAATTTATAATATTTTGGTTGTAACTAAGAGCATCTATAATCAAAACTCTATAAAGTTTCACTCATTGCTCTTTCTCATATGTGAAAATTAGCTTTTTAAATGAGTTTAAAGATGACATATTGTGTAAAAATCACTTCTTCCTCTTCCAGCGAGCATAAATTAGGGTGTGTGAAGTCACCAGCAAGTGTAAAACTCCCCATAAACACAACGTGGTATTTTTTTAGTTCCCCTTTGTTTGAAAGTTACTCATTTAACGAGTTGTTCTACATTTCAAAAGTACATCACTCCTTAAGTTGTCTCCACCTCCTCTACTAAGCCCTGCCCACTCACATCCACCCTGCAAGACGGATGAAGCCAGCTTCTGGTGGAAATGCTCTGCTGTCGGCTGTACTGAGGAGCATGCATCTTCCATCTACCAGCAGCCTCAGAGGATATAAGAGCCCAGTGGATAAACTATATCTGAGGGTAATGTTCCAGCAGATTTAGCTAAAGACTGTGTATGTGCAGCAACCACTTTTCATCGGACTGTTTTAACAACTTGGTCCAGTTCAACACTGGACTGAAGAAACTGAGCCACAAAGAGGGATCAGTTCCAACCCTCAGAGCCTGAACTTCAGAGCAGGGAAATGGAAGTATCTGAGAAATAATTCCTTATGGTTTTTTAGTGATTCATTTTTTCCTTTAGCAGCAGGTAACGCTAACACCTTAGCTAAGGAAGATGACGTACACCAACTTCTAAGGAGTTATTACTGTTACTTTCTGAAAGATGAACATTATTGTTGCAACATTACTTTTTTAACTGAAGCTTTGCAGTTGAACGGTTACATTCTGTAACTCAGACAACCTGCAGCTGTGTGGATAAGGTGTGTTTTCAACACAACACCGGTCCTCTCCTCACTCCTGTTGCCACATTGAACGCCGTGTACCGCACCCGGTGTGTTAGCATTAAATTATCAGCACGTTTCTGATAAAGATGTAGGTCTCCAGTAGCTGCTGACCTCACCAAAAGGGTGGGGTTGAGCACCTGCTTAGTCTCCACCCTGAAAACAGACTGTTAACAAAGACGTGTCAAAACAGGGCTGAGATAAGAGCCACTTTAACCAACAAATATTTTGAACAAAGTCTGTCTCAAACATCTCAATAAGACCTCAAAATTTAGTTAAATTGTTAGAGTATAATGGGACATCTTCAAGTTTTGTGTTTAGACTTATAATAAACCCAAAAATGAAGCGTTTGAATGTGTCACTGTAACTTCTGGAAAACTGAAGAGCAGTCAACTGATGACAGAAATTAATCTGCAGTTATTACTTGTATCAGCTAAACTTTGTATCAGCTGGTTTTAATTCTACTTCTAATTAGGCCTTCACATTTAATCGAATTTTAATCTCATAGATAAGTACAGCTGAGTATCATCAGCATAGCAATGGAAATGTATGCCATGCTGTCTAATAATGTTACCTAATGGAAGCATGCATAAAGTGGAAAGAAGTGACAAAGCGTTGTCAAAGCTGCACATAACACTTCTAACATAGGACGTACATTATATTTGAGCAGAATTCTGCTTTTCATATTTTCTCCACAATTAAGAGATTTTTGAGCTGTGTTTTGTGTGATAACAGACGTAGTAAACATGACGGAGGTCTGCGAGGGCAACAGACAGACATCGAGAGGGAATGCTTCGAGACATGCGGTGGATGGTGGACTATGCCCGGCAGCTGGGCGAGGATGTATTAGTTTACACACGCTCATGGCTTTCATGGTAACTTTATCTCCCTGACATCCCAGCTCCACCCAGCCCACGCCACAGTATGGCGGACCTTCTCAGAAAACACAAATCCTCCTAAACACATTGTCCTCCTCCTGCCTTGTTCTGATTGAATACAATGAAAGACGCCTCACTGTGGGCATCAAGAGGGATTTAAATCACTTAGAGAGGGCTAAGAGGAGTTTGAAAAGTAATAATGTTGTCAGGATCTTTCTCTGCACACATCTGGTTGTCTTTAAAGAGAGCTTATTGTTTCTGCAGCGCCTCGTCCACCCTCCTACACACACTGAGAGCATGGAAGACTTTTCTTTATGTCACGTGTTTTTATTGGAAACTATTCAGTGATGCAGCAGCCATACCTGTGATACAGACGAATGTTTTCTTTATTTTTCTCCATTTTTACACAACCCACTTAAAACACCTTCAGTTTGGGAGAAGACAGTCACATTGAGCCCTGCAGAAGGAAATCATAACATAAAGATAAATATATATTCCTGAATATGTGCACAAGAGCAGAAACTCCTGGTTGGCAGTTTGTAACTCCACTTCCAAACCTCTGAAGTCTCTTAACTGGACTTTTTGACTGTGTGACTGCAAAGTTGTGTCCCAGGACTAATGCCGACCAAAGCTCACATGGTGCCCAAAGAAAACCTACTCATCAGCACCAAAACTGATCAAAAACTACATTTATGGTCATGACTAGAACAATATAAGCTACAAATAATTAGTTAAAGCTGCAGTCTGCAGGATTTGTTGTTGTCATACGTAAAATCCTAATTTTTGGCATTTTAAGAGTTTACATGATCTATCAGAACGCTTGAAGTTGAAAACGGTGACCTCCGTAGTCGCAAAATGCTTATTTTTTAACCGAAAAATAAAAAGTTATTCAACTTCCTGTCCCGCCCCATCAAAACACATGAGAACTCGTGCACGTCTACGTGCACGCCAGATGCGCGTACACGACTCCTCATTCATCAACTCACCTGTCATTTGCGATCATGGAAGACACAGTAAGTAGACTAGCCCGTAATGAAGTTCAATAGTCTAGATAAATAAGCGTGGGGACGAGCCTACCTTGTATCGCGTGTGCATAATCGGTGATTGACAGGCAGCAGAGCCCAGCTCGTAACCTGATTGGTTACCTTTTACCGGTCCGGTCTGCAATTTTGTAAACAAACCTGCTGGCTTTGGAGGGACCTAGTGGGACATATAGGGGACCTAGAGAACTCTTTTTTTTTTGTATTGGGGTATTTGTTGTACTACTTTCAGAATCCCCGGACAGTTCCAGGCATTATGCTTGAAAAACAGTTGCAGACTGCAACTTTAAAGCTGCGGTCGGCAACTTTTTTTTAGTCATATTAGCTTGAACTGTCATGGGATTCTGGAAGTAGAATATTAAATAGGCTGTTTAGAAAAAATAACGAAATCTGTAGCTCCCTCTGAAGCCTGTAATCATGCTTGCAAAAACCGAGCGCTCCCGGCTGTTTTTAACCAATCAAGTTACTGTGGAGGAATCCTACCTGTCAATCACAGCTTGTGCACACGCTGCTGAGCGTGAGTCTGCCCCAGCTGGTGTGCGCTCACACTGGTGTGAACTCACGTGCACAACCTCGTCCACAGAGGGGGAGGGGTTTGGGGGGCGATTCGGAGCTTGTTAGAGGTTGGGGGAGGGACCTGAAAGTTGTATCAGTTCGAATTTTCCGACTTTAGACTCGGAATTTTGAAAACCTGCCGACTGCAGCTTTAACTATGTTATTAATTCTAATGAGTGATCTCATTAACGTCAGAAAACGAGCATGCTAAGAAAACAAAGCCCAGGACACCAACCAATAGACCAGATGTCCGTTTCACGTAGCAGGTTTAGTGAAAACTCTGAGTTGGTTAACCCTGAAATGAGGGAAACCCTGAGTTTTCCGTTTCACAAAGGGAGGTAACTCAACCCCGAGAAAGAGGGGTAACTCTAGCCTGTTTCACAAAGAGAGGTAACTTAACCTCACGGTCAGTTACCGGAGTAACAGACTCTCTGAACCTAACCTGGTCGGGACCAGGTTTTATTCAAGAAACCTCGAGTTTCTTTCTGTCTCCGCCCTCTTTCAGCCACACACGCCATTTGATTTCCTCATTCATTCAGTCAGCCGAGCGAGTTCTTCTACTTCTAGAAGTCCATTAGGCACAGTAGGAGGTGACTTTTTTCACGAACATGGCAACATGTCCTTTTGACAACGATCCCGTGGAAGGAAGGTGCAGCATTATTGCGCAGAGAAATAAATATTCGTCGGAGATGGTTATCAGACCGCGCACAGATTTTTGCATTTACAGACAATCTTTTTGAGCGGCACCATCAGAATGTGTTGGGACAAAAGAAAAAAAGACATAAAAGACAAATAAATATTTGTATGAAAAGGCTTAAAAAAGATATCTATAGGCCTATTATATTTTATAAAGGCACTCGTTTCTTGGGGGTGGACTCCCTCCAGGGATTCCCTCAGCCACTGGCCTTCCGTTAGAGGTGGCGGTGCTGGGCACCACCCGTTTTACTTGCATCTGCCTTCTTTCTGTTGGCTCAGTAGAAGTCTGTGTTAGTTTAAATAGGCTTAATTATTTAACAGAACATGATATAGATGATGACTCTAAATTGTCCTTAGGAGTGACTGTGAGTGTGTATGGTTGTTTGTCTCGTTTGTCTCTATGTGGCCCTGCGATGGACTGGCGGCGCAGGGTGTACCCCGCCTCTTGCCCATTGACCGCTGGGATAGGCTCCAGCCCCCCCGCGACCCGACTCAGTCGGCTTTTTATGGGTGAAGCCTTCTGTGTAATAGTTGTATGTATGACTGGTGGTCATACTTTTTCAGACTTTTTGATGTTCTTTATGAAGTTTTTTTTTTTTGTCTAAACAGAATAGAACTGAACTGAAGAGTTGGGCCCTAAGATGTTTTTTTGTTAAATGAATTTTGAATAGAATGAGAGGGCCGTGTGTGTGTGTGTGCGCGTGGGGGGGGGGGGGCAGTGTTCATGTTGAGACAGGTAATTTTAATCCAGATGGATTAACCTTGACATGGTTTAAAATGTTTTTTAAAATGAAGTTTGAATTGGATGAGAGGACCAAATAAGACAAATTTGTGTGTGTGCGTGTGATGCTGTTACTGTTGTCAGTTCCAGTCTTTTGCCAAAAATAAAGTGTTAAACTTCAAATGTATGTTTTCTTCAGGACTGACTTTATTACCTAGAATAAGATAAACTTAAAATATATGCAGACTTATCAAAATGGTTGCATGTAGTAGTACTAATAGTAGTAGACTAGCTTTATTTGTCTCATGGGCAAATGTTCTGCAGGACTAGCAGACATAAACACTTTTATATGTATCTGTTCTTCATACAGTGTGACTATTTTTCCTATGTTTAAAATCCATTTGTTATGTCACCATCGGTGCTGATTGATGTGTATGAAAATCCAAAGAACCAAGACTAAGGTTGAATTTTCACAATGTTTTCTTGTTGGGTTACGTATACAAATTATACATGCTCCTTTAGCCTTTTCAAACTTAAAGGCAGAGTGTACATTAAATTCAGCTTTGTGCTCCCAGTCAGCCACCCTTCTCCAGGTAGCCTCCCAGTTTAGTCACCTTTGACCTGAAGGGGCACAGACTCACCAATATACAAAAGGCAGGCATTAATAGATATGACATGTAAATGAACTAAAGAGAAAATAAAGAAATGGCTCCTACACAGTGAAGACATGCTTTTATGTTACACCAGTAATTTTACCACTTACCTTAAGGTGCACTGTGTAAGATTGTGGCCAGAGTAGGTATTGTAACTATGCTGATCATTGAAACAGTGCTGCTTATTGCCATATTTGATCTTTTCATGAATATTTACTAAGTAGTAAACTAATATTTACTAGTATGACCAAAGTAGGCCTACAGTACGTTTTGGAGCTAAAAATGACGGTCAGTGACTATAGTGAGTTAGGCCTATTTTTCGTCCATAAACTGCTCCCCATCTCCGCCCCCCCTCTGGACCTATTGCCCCACCCCTGCCACCCCAGGGAAAAATCTCTAGAACCGCCACTGCCCGACTGACGGATTCAGCGGTATAGATAATGGATGGATGGATAATATAGATGAGAAGAGATAGTTTATGTGTGTGAAAACAGCATTATGTTGGGAATAAAATAACTGCACAGTCAAATAGCCACTTAATATTTATTTTACAGTGTAAAACATGATCAAAATGAGGTACCTCCATGCCTAAAGGTCTCACCTGTTTGAACAATGTTTTTATATTTCATCTTAAACTGCCAAAGTGCGCTTCTCCCCCGCGAGATTGCACCTAAATGAAATAAATGAATGGGCTAGCCTACCATTCAAGCAGTTTCCCTGTAATATTATTGTGATAGCAAAGGACTACATTTAAACTTACACTTTTGCTGCTGCAACGGTGTTGCACTTATTTCTAAAAACGTATTGAAACTCACCGTATGAGCGCATTAAGATTTCCAATTCGAGGTTGGTGAAAAACGTAGCCCCTCCTCTTCCCCGTTGCCAAGGTGACTCGTCGAATCGGGGCTCCATTGATGCTGGCTTTTTAAAGTTGTGGTGCACGCGCTAAACTCAAGGTGAACTTACTCAGAGTTGATTAACCTCACTCAAATCAGCGTTTGTGGAACCGAAAACTCAGGGTTTTCTATCTCAGAGTAGATCAACTCAGAGATCAGGAATAGACTCAGAGTTGGTTGAACCTGCTTTGTGAAACGGACCCCAGGTTTAATGGCAGTTACACCAACATGAGACGGTCACTCTGTTTCCATGCAGAGTTCAGTCGAGCCACAGTTACAGCTCCATGAGGCCATTTAATTTGACAACTGTGAATTGATTTACTGCGTTAAATGTGTCAGAAACGGCTACAATAGATATCCATACACCCCCATTCAGGATGTTAGGCTTTTACCTGTTACAGGACAGACAAGTTGTTGAGTAACAACTGAGTTGGTGGCAAATTGGTACTATGTGGAGGGATCATGTAAAAGACTTAAAAACTCCTGATCCAGTCTTCATTTCTTTCAAGTGGTCCTGATCAATAGTTCTCCAGGCTTTCTGAAGGTCTTTCAGAGCAGTTCTTTGGACATTTTTCTGCTTTTTCATTCATTTTCAGTCCAGTCCTTGTACCTCACCATTTTCGAACTCAAGGGATGAACCAGTGTTGTGTCTACACATAACAGACAACCTAGCAAAGAAGCCATTTTAAATTGGATCTTTAGGCACTTTGTTACTAGCAGCCTGTCACAAAGACACATCATTTGTTCCCATTTCTTTAGTTGCATCTAGTTGTATTTTTGCAGCAACAAGGTGATTCCCAAAGAGCTATAAGCTGAAAACTTGATATAGCTCAGCATGGTGTGCAGTGTGTCCTTAAAATATTTGAGGAAACTAGACAAACTGGAGGGCAAATGAAGAAATGTCAGGCCTAAAAAACTATTTACAGCAGATGAACAATATGTGAAAGTGATGTCCTTAAGAAAGAGGAAAAAATCCAGCAAAGACCTGACACAGGACCTGAGAGGTGCATCTGGACCTTCAGTTGATCCATCTACTGTTGGCCCAAGCCTCATCAGAAATGGTCTCCATGGAAGGGTGGCTGTCAAGAAGCCATTCTCAAGGAAGGGAAACAGGGAGGAAAGGCTGAGTTATTCATATCTATGTTTGCATTTTTCTTGTTTTCTTCAAATATAAAAGAAATGAGGGCTGGATCTGGACAGTAACCTTCTGTACATTTGTCCACAATACGTGACTGTAAACTGTGAGGTGGTGCGGATCCTGAGGGTGTTGATTCCTGTCCTATAACTTTAATGCATCATGACAGGAATCAAAATGTGAAAGCTGTAACCCAGATTGTTGTTTAACCATTTATTTCATTAGAACGATTCGTGGATGAGAGTGCAGTTGAAATGTAACAATTGAAACATTGTGCACAAGTCTCAAACCAGCAATCTTTTGCAGAAAAAAGATTAGACTCTTAAAAAAAAGAGTTCCCATCATCTCCCATCATCTCCAAAACCCCCATTTTAATTTAAATATACTTTTTTGAAAGTGTGTGCAAAATTTTTCATTTCTGTACTTTCCCATTTTCTAAATTCCTTGTATGTTTGTTAAAAATGTGTCATGATGCTACTAAAAGACGCTCAGCAGGGTCCTCCATCCTCCTCTGTAGCTCAGCGAGCTTCAGTCTGATGGAGAGGAAACAGCTACGGTGTAAAGGATTATTCCACCTAAAGATAAACTTTTTGCATGATTACCTTCTTCCAACATACAGATGGGCTCAAAGGAATGTGCCAAATGTTCCGGTGGGTGAAATTTATTTATTTTTAAGTTCCCCACCGTTGGTTTGCATAAATCCTTTGCCTTATTCACCCCAACAGAAACATACTGTGCATGTAATCCCATCTCTCCCCCTCCAACGAGCGGTTAGAGCTCCTCTCTACACCAAAGGTGGAGGGAAATAAAAAAAGGTGGCAGTGATTGTTTGCACTTCTGTCTGAGTCAAACAAGCTGTGAAAACATGGGCTGGATCCTTAATTATGTCAGACATCACTCTGTTTGTGGCTCATTTAGAGTTTGAGACAAACCTCTTAGTTTTTTTAGAAATTTTTTAGAAACATTTAGAAATAACTGATGCCGGGGCGGTCGGTGGCGTAGTGGGTTAAGCAGCCGCCCCATATACAGAGGCTATAGTCCTCGCTGCAGCTGGCCCCGGTTCGAGTCCCGCACCGAGAGGCCCTTTGCTGCATGTCTGCCCCCTCTCTCTGCCCCCTGCTTCCTGTCTCTCTCCAACTGTCCTATAATTAAAGGCATAAAAAGCCCCCCCCCCCCAAAAAAAAGAAATAACTGATGCCATAATTCATGCATTATGTTTTACAGATTTAGTTTGAAAAACACAAGCACACTAATGTCTGACAACCAGCTGGAGATCATTTGGGACATATAAAAACATGAGTTCTGTGTTCTGATTCAATGGTCTCATCCGTGATGGATTCATAATGTCGCCTTTTCCTCCGACTGCTCTGGTCTGACAGGAGGGGACAGCTGAGCGTAATCCTCCGCCAAGCAGATGCTCTGAGCACTGATATCTGGGACACGCTGGCAGGTTTCATCTGCGTGCAAGTGTGTGTGTGTGTGTGTGATGTGTCGAGCCGAAGGCCTTTGGGTCAGTAATCCTGGGCTCTCACACCAAGGCCCACAGAGGCCCCAGAGTGTCAGCAACACATTCTTTTCCCCTGCACACACACACACAGGCAGCATCAGTGACACCTCATAGCTAAATATACAGTGAGTGACAGCGACAGGTGAGCATGCTCCTCCACAGACATGCACTCAAGAGTTCACAGGGTGTGTGAATGTGTGTGTGCTAGTGGGTCGGAGGGGGCGGCGTTTGCGTGTCGCACTACCTCAGCTGCTCAGTCTGCAGACAGCTCAGATCCAAACGCTGCCCAGTACTGGGTGCCCCTCTCGTAAGCCAGCTGGTCTGGCTTAACATCGCGTCTTTTATTCACTATTTTTTGGTTCTTATAAATTCTGTTCTTGTTTGATACAAGGGATTGAGTGTGCATGCCCACAGCTGGAGCTGCTGGGGATCCTTCCAGGTGAAGACTGAACAGAAAGCGCAGGTGAGTTGGCTGAAACGGGATAAATGTGACAGCATCAGTTCTGTCAGATAACTGCTTATTAATGCATAAAGTAAAAAAGAAATTAAATTTTACTCCAAAACTTAGAGATGGAAGTTTAAGATTAAAACAGGAATAGGGGATTTTTTTTAACCACTTGGTGGCAGCAGAAGCTATAACAGATTCAAGCTGTGTTGGAGAATAAAGGTGCTCAGAAAAAATATTCACTTTAGAGCTCACTTTCTGCCTTATATACTGTATTTATATTTATGTTTCAGTAAATCACTGCACCTATTTCCTGTTTTTATAGAAATATATAAAGAAATTAGGGCTGATCAGGACTTTTGTATAAAAACATATGTAATATATCATTGGCAAAGTAAAGCATTATATCTTTCAAAAAGATCAAACAAACTGCAACAGACAGAAGAGATGGGGATGCAATTATTCAACCTGATGTTGTTCTTTCATACAGGCATGAAATTATGTTTCCATTGGCCTCAATCAATCAAGAAAATAAAAAGTAAAAATACTTAAGATTTTATTTTTTCAGCTGCTGAGTCGATGATATTTAACTTCACTTAAGTTTCCAGTCAGCTTTAGTCCAACCCAAAATATTCCAAATGTGCTCTAACCATTCTTTAATGTTAAATAAGTTTGGTTTGAATGATATCTATCTGATTAAATTGTTTTTTTTCTAAAAAAAAAAAGAAATGTATAACACAGAAATACATATATATCACTTTCCATTATAAATAAAAGAGAGGATAAAAAGAAACTGATGATTTGAAGATGTTTGACCTCCTGTTTTCTGAGTTGATCGCCTCTTCAGGAAGATTGTCGTTGTCTGGAAAGCTGCAGATTTAAACCTAAACCACATAAAAGAGTTGAAAGATTAAAGTAAGGGTAAAGTGAATGATCAACGATGGTCAAACTGTGTAACCAGAGACGTTTCTAAGTGACCTCAAACATGTGTTACTCATTTTTGTTCTGACGCTCGTCCACAGACAGAAAACACTCGGATAACATTAAAGCAAAAACAAAGAGCTAAAACAGGCTGAAAGGACCCACAGAGATAATCCCACAGCTCACATGCTGTTAATCTGGTATAGATGTGAAAATGTTGATTACAGCAGATGTGTTTGTATTTACTTGATGAATGTGAGATTGTTGCAGCACAAACTGACGATTCAGACACTTTTTTTTACTGTAATATTCAACAACTTAATTTCCCGATGTGAAATGGAATTTGTCTGCTTTTGTGTGCAATTTGACAAAGATTAATGTAGTCATTTGTAGCACAGTTAGTAATGAAAATACATTCTAACTTTAATTAAAAATGCTCGAAATCAGACCATCTGGCCATCACAGTTGTCCAGGTCACAGTTGTCAAGTCTTTATGTTTGCTTATTTTTCTGCTTCCAACTTCAAGGTCAGAATGCTAATTTTCTGCCTAATATATCAAACCCACTGTCAGTTATCACTGTAATGAGATAATCAGTGTTGACCTGTCAGTGGCTCTAATTTCATGGCTGGTTGGTGTCTGTAAAAGACGACTGTGCAGAAGCAACAGTTGTCAGGATGTATCTGCTGAGCTATTGGTTCTAAGAGCGTTTAGAGACCAGCTGCTGCTCTTTTCTTTCAGGAGCTGGTGGAGACCAAACATGGGGTTTAAACACCTTCAGTGTGGACAATTCAAAATACATCAATGTTATGATTGTTAAAGCAACACTAGAGAAGTTTGAGAACCTTTAAACTAAGTGCTTCTGACTCGTCTTTTGTTCCCGACCCTGAAACTGTCCCGGAGCGTCTGGGAGCTGAGA
This sequence comes from Odontesthes bonariensis, assembly GCF_027942865.1. Classification (NCBI taxonomy): domain Eukaryota; kingdom Metazoa; phylum Chordata; class Actinopteri; order Atheriniformes; family Atherinopsidae; genus Odontesthes; species Odontesthes bonariensis. The sequence continues at coordinate 26,721,243 of NC_134527.1, forward strand.
CGTTTCCAGCCCTGCATCACATAATTTTTCCTTTATGGTTGCTTGACATTTTTGTGGGCTTTTCATGGAGTCTTTGTGGGCTCTTCAACTTGAGAACAACTTCACGTGTGTGGCTGTATGTGTGCAGGGCTCAGAGGGAGATTTGTTATCATGACAGTAGTGTTACATCCTACAGGAGTAGAATTCTCTAGTTACTTTAAGAGGCATCAAGAAAAAAAACCTGAGGGTTTAAGAAGTTCTAAAAGAATGAGCAACAGTTTGCCAACAAGGTCAAAAAGTTGATAATATTGTGATTGTTACTTGTTTCTTCTGAAAAGGTTTGACAAAAAGAAAAAGCACTTGGATCTGAATCAGGTCAAAGGTTTGAACAATAGATTATGATTATTATACGTTCATATGAATATGGAACGTTGTCATCAAAAGACACAATTATTCCAGTTTTAAGTTTAAGTTCTTTATTCATTCAAACTAACAACGTTTATTATACTAGTTTAATGGAAAAAATATACCCAAATACTGAGTTTATGTAGAATTTACAGGTATTTCAACTCCTTTGTATCCAGTAAATTATTCATTTAAGAGAAATTCACATCAAGATTTTAGAAAGAAAAATTAGCTTTAAAATTACTTTCATAAAGGAGCAGCTGGTGGTAAAACTTCCTACATTTTGTTGCTTAAACTTCTGTACTAAAGTATTAATCTGCTTATAATACATTATATATATATATGCTTATCATATTTCCATTAATTAATAGAGCTATTAATGTTAAAACACTGAGGAATCTTAAGAGAAACTGAAATTTATAGTATCTTATCTTCAAAAAAGGATTTCTAAAAATCGATAAATTGTTCAAATTGACACTGAATCGTGTCAAATTTATAAAATGTAATTGCAGATGTTATTTTATGCAGTTGAGAGGTTAATGGAAAAATAACAGTGCACTTTGACTAACAGTCCAGAAGTCATGTGGGTTAAAGACAAAAATCAAATTGTAACATTAAAAAAGATTAAACCAGCTGATTTTTTCACATTTCTAATGAATTTACAGATGATCAAATAATTTACTTATTGATTGAATATTTTAGATTAATTATTGCTTTTTTACACATGAAAAAGATTGGAATACTTTTTCAACACTGGTTTTAACAATACCACAGTCCCTGAAACTTTAAAGTGAGTAAAGTTGTACTTTGGGCTGTTTCCACTGAGAGGCAGTGGTGAACCTGAGCTGAGTCTGAAAACTTGTTGAAAATATACATTTAAATCAACTAAAACAAACTAAAGCAAAAAAATCCTCATAAAACTCGTTCTGGTTTTATTTTTAAATTTAAAAAATCTACTTTTCTTTTCTGATGTCGTCCCCCCCCCCCCCCCCATTTTCTGTGTTCGTGCGCCTGCGTGTATGTGTGTGCGTGTGCGCCTCCCGACTTCCATCCAGGTGCTCGCTGACAGCCTGAGAAGCGCGTGCTCTCAGCAGCAGGAGGAGGAGGAGGGGGAGGAGAGTCGCAGATGGACAGAGCTGAACCGCTGGACGGAGACACGAGGCAGCGGGACGTCATAAGACATGCGGGACTGAGCTGGAGGTAAGCGGCCTCACCTTCGGCTGTTTGTGCGCCTGTGTGGGAAAAGGGTGGGTGTGTGTGTGAGCGTGATGCGGGGCTTGACACGACGGTTGACAGATAAACAACAGGAAGGAAACAGGAGCCGGGTCATCCTCCTCTCTGTCCGCGGGGCTTTTCCTCTCTCAGTCACAAGAAGCTGCTCACTTTCTGGATAACTTTTACTCCCACACTTCCCCGGCGGCTTGTAGATCAGAGCCCGGAGCTGCAGGTCGGGCTTTAGCAGCGGACAGGTCGAGTTTCCCGGCTGAGACTGGTGGAAATACTCTGGGCATTTTCCCGTTACGGATTCATCGCACTGGTATGAAAGACATTTCACTTATCTGCAGCAGCTCAGGGTAAGAAAGTTAGAAACTGATGGAAACCAAAATGCTGACAAGGATTCATCCACAATAGTTAATCAGTAGCGAACCCTGAGGTGCCCCGGGGCAGCAGACTTGTTACTGACCCCTCATTATGGGCTGTGTGTGTCCCAGAAACAAAGCAGTCAGAGCTGATGTGGAAACAATTTGGATAATTGAAGAATAGTTTTTAAGCAACACCAAAAAGGTGTCAGCTGCTTTTCCTTTTATCAAAGGTTTGATCTTCAAATTTGGACTCTTTGGCTAATTTAGCTGATTAATTTAGACTTTTTCTTTAATGGTTTGCTACTTAAGCTCTACTGAAACACAGATTTCCTCCATATATAGGTTTGATTGTAGAAATTGAACATTATTCAAGTTTAAGAAGCTGCTTCCAGAGACTTTTGACTGTAAATTGATTTTATTTTTCTTGAAGAAAGGTTGGAGGCTGTAAGTCGAATAAAACAACTCTGTCTGATTTAAACTCTTACTGAAACTCTTACACAACTTCCAAACTAACATCTGTTTCTTTTGTGTTGCAGCATGTTTGTAGCCTATGTTTTATAGATGGGCGTGACTCCTCAGCTGTTTAAAAAAGGTTTACATAAATATTACAACAAGCCAACATATCTTACTAAACCTGAGGGTTTTTTCTTTTTATCAAGGTGAACAGGAGTGAGTCTGACTGTAAAGCAGCTCATATCGACACTAACAAACCTCCAGCTTCCTGAATTTGACTCTTTCATGAGATCTTTTTAAATGAGCTAGTTACAGTCTTCAAACCAACTTGTAATTCTAAAGTTTATTTTTCTGAATGTTGGTGAAATTAGAAAAACTAATATGACAACTTAGCTTTAAATCACATTTTTAGCTATTACTTAGTTTTTAATGTTAAAAAAATACAGTTTTAGTCTGAAAATGGTACCTAGTTACAGACTAAAAGTTAAGTTTTTTAGATTTGATCTCAGGATATTAAAACTTGAAGAGTCTATATTATCAGGAAAGAAAATGGAAGCAGTTTTGCATGAAAAATAACAAGTTAAAACCACTTCAGGCTGGTTTGGAGTGAATAAGCTAGTTTGTTCAGTTTGGTCAGCAGGTGGCGCTAAAGGTTACGTGGCACATGGTTTTCGTAGAGCAGTCGTTGCTAATCGGAAATAAAAGTTGGAAGAAGAAAACATGAACAAAACCAAGTAAAAAGTCGTTTTTATTTGTTCTGATTATATTTTAGTTATGTTACAGAATATTTTCCATGTTTATTCTCCTGAAGCTAAAACAGCTGATTGGTCACGTGATCACATGTGTGATTGTTATCGTTGGTACTCGAGGACTTATTTGCAAAGTGAAATTCTTTGAATATTTGCTGAACTCCTGGATTCTACCACATTTTAAGGTATTTGTGTGTTGGTCTGACAAAACGTTCTGGTTCTGATGGAGGTTTCTTCCTGTTAAAAGGGAGTTTTTCCTCTTCACAGTGGCCTCATGCACGCTCAGGACGGGGGATTGGATCAAAGAGAAGTTTCAGTGCAATCTGTTGGTTTCCTTAGCCATGAATTTTTTTCAGTTGGCTTTGTGTGAATTGGACTCATTTGGAATTTAATTAATTTGATTTGATTGGATTAGGATTGTATTACAATGAATTGAATTGTAATTGGCTTGAATTGGGCTGTATCTTTGTTGGAATTTGGCGCTTTATAAATAAAACTGAAGTGAATTGAATTTATTGAATTGAAAGAACCGAATCAATCGTCGCACTCTTCAGGAGGTTTTCATTCACTATCGCAAGCAAAGAAGCGATCTTTTGAAAAGCATCGAAAACAAATGTGAATCAAACATGTTTGATGGCTTGAAGCGACAAAACGTTGTCTCTGTAGTGTCGCCAGAGAGAGGCGGTATAGGCCACAGCTAGTCGTAGTAATTCAGTAGAAGAAGTAGTTGTCCTAACAAGAACCAAACAAGAGTATAATGGAAACAACATTTCAATAATTTAATTTCTGGGATATTTCCACCGTCGCCTCATGCACACTCAGGACGGGCGATTGAAATGAGGAGTTTCAATGCGGTCTCTTGGTTTCCTTAACTAGGCAACTTTTTAAAGAATTGACTTAATATGACTCATTTGGAATTGAACCCTTAGGAACTCTTAGGAATTACGCACGGAAATAATTTTTACATAAATTTACATTGTCTTTTTGTCGTCTGTCGTGAATGCGGTGGGTTTGGAGATTTACCAAGCTTCTTATTGGACCACAAAGGCAGCATGCAATGCCTTCTGGGATAGATAATCAGTCAGCGCCTTCATTGTGAATTCACCCATTGTTTGATTCAACTGTCTATCAATCTATAAACCAATGAGTATCCAGGGTTTTCACCACTTTCTGTGAAGATGGACAAAACTGGTTCACTTGCACGGGGGATGCAAAAACAGAAGAAGAAAAAAAAGCGACTCCACAGCTGGCATTTGCTTATAAAGATGAAGCAGACATTTGTTGTTTGTTCGTTTGTTGATTCCATCGCACAACTACAAGTAAATGATCAGTTTGCAGTCATCCTGTGACATTTATATGAGGAATATAGTCAGTACTACATCTTAGACATTAATTATGTATTTACTTGGTTATTTTTCATGTTCTGCTGCCCATGTGAAAAAAGCAGATTTTATATAGCAGTCTCATAGTTTTAATTCATATGTAGTAAAGGTGTTTTTACAAGATATTTCACTTTTTTTTCAGCTTCAAAGCCCAATATTTTCTTGTCACAGTGTCCAGTACAAATAATTCTTCATCTAACTGATATCTGAGATTCTCCTGGAATATTAGGTTACAATATATGTATTCCAGACTCCTAAGGGTAACTGAATTTGATTGGATTACAATTAATTGGATTGTAATCGGCTTGAATTGGACTTCTTCAAAGCTCATTTTAACAATGTTAAGCAGAGTTTTACACTATGAAGGCTTTTTTAGTGCATTCACAAATGTTTCCAACGTACCATCGACATAGTCTCAGTGCAGGATTGTTACTTTTTCATCCACTGACAGGATGCCTGCTTTTTTTGTGTGCGTGTGTGAGTTTGAAATGATAAAGTTTTGATTTAAATGGTGAAAGAACCAACAGAGTAAAGTTCCTGGCTTGTTTTACAGTTGTTCAAATCTTTACAAAGAGACAAAGAATCCTTGTAAAGATGCTGTAAATGTCCATGGGATTTTTCACTTACGCTGAGCATGTGGTTCAGTGTCTGTAACACAAAGTGAATCACTCGCCGCTTATAGAGGAGTATCCCTAACCAAACTACATGTATGAGATCGGGTTACTTCTGAGCTCTACGTCTAAAACCCTAAAAGGGGTTTTAATCTGTAATTTAGTCCACTTGTTTGTAGAAGTCGATGAGACACTTTGTTGATATGTTGCTCTGCCTCATTTCATACACCCAAACGTGTTTGATGTGCTTTGTGGACTTTTAAAAGCATTGCAGAGCTCTGTGACAGCAAACACGTGCTTGGAAATCAGCTGTTGGCCTTTATTCAAACTCATGAGTTGCTTTTCCACCAAAAGTTCCAGGAACTTTGAATATTGTTAGTAAACTTTCCCAGTAGAAAAAGTCCACCATCATGCTCTGCAAAGAATTTACATGAACATCTGAATTTTTTAACCTACACTCACTGTAGAGTGTTTAGAGATTTTAGAAGGATGTTTTATAATGCACATCTACTTCACAAATCAGCCACTTTCGGTTCTCCAACTTCCCACAATTTGGAAGTTCCTGAACCTTCAGGTCCACGTTTCCATCAAAACCAAACAGATGGTGGACCGGAAACTATTTAAAGGTTCTTTTAATTCGTCTAAGCTGTACAAGGTAAATCAGACAGTCAATATGTTAGGATGCAGTTGTACAGCATCGATATGGGCTGATGAAGGCCTTAAGATTAAATGGTTATTTGTGGTGGGGGCTTCATCCATCAGATTTAATGAGTTGATAAAGTGTTTAATGAGGAGTTTATAACATGTGATGGTAGTTTTCTTTTATTCAGCTCACTATTTTATGTTGACATGTTTGGTAGCTTTAACTGCAGTTAATAAGTTCTGAATAGAGAGTTTGTTGCAAACAAACAGATACTCGGATGCCTCGAAGCCTGTGCCGCATTTTTCAATGTAATGTACCTCATGCTTCTCTCCACAGTGATAAAGTCAGTTCACAACATACAGAAAAGAGCTGCAGGCTGCTATCAGAGGGGTTGAGACAGAAGAGGGTTTGTGTGGGAGACACACACCATCCCTGAAGTGATTATCACGTGGATATCAATCAGAGTTGTTGATCTTTGCACCTGTTTTATCATTAGGATTATCTGCGTCACTAATTGGTAAGGAATTAGTTTAATTGTTGTTGTAAGTCTTTCAGGGTTCATTGATGTTACACAGTATTTGGAAAAGCCTTTAATTGACTGTTTTTAATTACCTAACTGTAGCTGAATGTCTATTCAACTCCATACAGATCTTTCCCGGAGAACCATATCAGTTTGTAGGTTGATCATTATGAAAAATGCAGAAATAAAGGAAGAAAAACTTTTTAGATTAATTTAGATTTTTATATAAATACAGACAATATGAACCCAATATATTTCAAGTTTAGTCTTTTCAGATTTATTTAATTCGTTATATACATAATTGTTTATATGTTAGGCCTGCAAATCCTTCCAAAAAAAGTCTAAATCACTGAAGTGTTTAAAACAATGCAGAATATCATTAAAGCATTGAAGGAATCTGGAGGAATTTCAGTGTGTAAAGGACAAGGGAGCAAGCCTAAGCTGGACACCTGGGATCTCTGATTCCTCAGACGGTGCTGCATCAAGAACCGTCATTCATCAATAGCTGATAGAGCCACATGGACAAGGGATTACTGTGGGAAACCTTTGTCAAGCACTACAATACAGAGTTCCATTCACAAACTTTACTCTGCAGAAAATAAGCCTTTTGTTAACCTCGTCCAGAGGTGGTATCCACTTGTCTGGGCTCGGAGGCATCTGGGATGGACCATCACACAGTGGAAACGTGTATTGTGGTCAGACCGATCAGTATTCCAGATCTTTGTTGGATGAAATGGACGCCGTGTGCTCTGGACCAAAGAGCTAAAGGAGCATCCAGACTGTTGTCAGCAAACAGTCCCTGCAGCCAGGCTCTGTGATGGTATGGGGTTGTATGAGAAAACATGAAATATTCTGGGTTCATAGTGTCTGCAAACAAAAGTACAAGTTAATGTACAACTGGAAAATGTTTTGAGCTGAATCTACTAGTTCAGACTAGAGGATTGAACATAAAAAAGTCTGTTGGTGGGAAGATGGAAAGACATGAGGTGACAGACATCTGCAGCTGTTATGGCCACATTTAGCTCCCACCAGCATCGCATACCCCAATCCCTACCCAACTGTCAGAAACCAAATACTGTTCAAAGGGAATTTTTTTGGGTTTGCCTCTGTTAAAATGCCTTAAAGATGACTTTATGTTGTGGAATGGAAAACTTGAACTGAACAGCGAGGAGCTTACAAGGTGTAGCTCTTGATTCTGATTAGATGAGTGGCAATTGGGGAAGAAAAATTACACGCATAATTTTCTGGTTTAAAATCTCATGGTAGGCAATAACATAAATCCTGTCTGAACATCAAAAAGTCTCATCTGATCGATTGTTAATATGGTATATTGATCACAGGACTCTTATTGTCCTTGCCTTTAACAGACATGGTCTATCATTTCCAAATCAGTTCCAGGGAGACCTAAAAACCACTCAGCATCAGGGAGCATTCACAGCTGTCCATCCACCTCCTGTCAGCCCCAAGATGGAGACTCCCCCTAACCCTCACCTCTCACCCTTGCAGCCCTCCACCCATCCTCACCCTCACACATCCACAGCGTCCTGCCAACAAGGGCACGGCCACCTGTCATCCATTAGCTTCTGCTCTCTGCTGTGTACAGCAGGCTCGGCGTTTTGGAAATTAATTGTCGAGGGAGCAGCTGAGGAGTGTGAGACAGCTGATTTCCATCTCTTCCCCTGTTCAGCGCTCACTCTTCTGTCTTTCAACCAGAAACCAGTCGTATTGCTGTTTGGGGTAAAAAGTTCACTCATTTATTTTTGGAGTCCTACTGTTTCGAACAGTCTATAAATAGCTGGGAGGTTTGTGTGCGTGGGCGTACAGGAGGGTGAGCTGGGTGGAGATCTGCCGTCATCCTGGAAAAGATCAAACCTCCACACTGATTGTTATTGTTTTAGGCAATCTTCCCGTCTCGGCTTAAAGATCCTTTTTTTTTCTTTTACTCCAGCGTGCTGAGTGTGCGTGTCTGTGAGCGCTCTAAATTTAGTGTTGTATTGTCGTCCTACAGCGAGGAGGACTCGCTGGCAGAGTGACTCACACACCAAATATTCATGTAACACTCAACCGTCATGTCGCTGCTTGCTGCGGATGATTCTGATCCTATCGCTTAATGTTTTTTTGTTTTGTTGTTGCAAAAACACATTAATCATGTCAGAAGCTATCAGTTAATGCATTCCTGCTGCTGAAAACAAGAGGCAGACAGCAACAGAGAAGTGGTGTGAAGCTGATTATTATATTAGTTGATTTGAACTGATGCTGCTTGTTTTTTTAAGGTGTTAAAAAACAGTCCGTGTTCAGTTGCAAACATTATAGTGTAGAAGACTAATGTCTTAGCATTTACAGCTGATGTGCTGCATCCCACCTGTTAGAAGTTGTGTGTTATTATTTTGTTGAGAGTGGTAATCTAAATAGTTTAGGTTTTTTTGCTGCTTTGATGACTTTTAACTGAGGAAAACTAGAACTGAATGTGTAAACCAGCCTGTTTGCCAAACATTTCCACACTTTAAACCAGTCGGGATTTGTGAGCTTGCAGAAGACAAAACTACAGCAAAACTGAGCTCAAAACTTCAAAGGATGGGTTTAGTAAACTGGCAACAGATGCTAATTTTCTTTATGTGCTTATATTTGCCAATATATTTAAGTTTATACTTTACTGTGATATACCTAAATATATTAGCCCTGTGTTAAAAAACATATTTGCAATAACAGTTGAAAGATGGAAACCACCAATTTAGAACAATGAAAAGGTTGTTCTTTATTAAACAAACAGTTTCTCTGAAAATTAAGTTTAAATCTGCACCACAAGTTGTTTCCATCAAATCTCTTAATCCACACTTTGAAGTTTGTCTCTTTTTTTTAAGGAGTCGATGCCTTTGTGGCTGTAAGGAAGCAGCTTTTGTGAACATGTCAGCTGTTTCTGCTTTTAAAGAATAAAAATGGTCGATACTTGGATTTATTGTAATTTAGGATCATGAAAAGCATTTAATTTTCACTTCATTAGCTTCAATTTGCTTGAATTCATTGATTCTCTTTATTTTGACCAACTGAAAAATAAAGCAGAAATGAACGTGCCGAATGAAAAGTCGCGCCACAGTCCTTTTCTCCTTTTTGTCAGAGCGCTCACAACTTCATCATCGACCTACGTCCTCACCAATCCTCGTCTTATTCTCCGTTTCATCCTGCCTGCTCCTGAAACCCATCGCACCTCCTGTGTCTTCACCGCTGCTGTGATGACAGCAGTGAAACGCTGCCAAGAAAGCCACCCGTGCATGTGTTTTGTGTTTGTGCACGTCTGTATCTGCGTGTGTGAACATCCATTTAACTCACCGACCCAAGCTCTTAAGCTGGACACAGGTCACATGGCGCTAACACACGCCTCATGCACTGGTCCTTCTGCTCACACTGGATCACACATTCTTCCCTGAGCCTTTTAGTCGTATGTTCCTTCATGACCGTAAACATGGAGTTAATGGAACTCGAACTACTGGGAGTTCAAACTACTGGGAACTCCAACTACTGGGAGCCGGTTCCCGAAGACGGAGGCGAAAATAGATAAAATGTTGGTGCATACTTGAAATTAAAGTGTTTCTGCAACCAAAGCCATTTGTACTATGTATAACCGGATGAGAATCGATAAGAGAACCGAGAAGGAACTGAATTGATAAGGGATATCGATAATGGAACCGGAATTGCTAAATTCTTAACAATTCCCACCCCTAGTCCCACCACAGCATTTCAATCCGGTTAAGGTCTGGACTTTGACTGGACCATTGCAACACCTTGATTCTTTTCTTTTTCAGACATTCTGTTGTAGATTTGCTGCCGTGTTTGGGATCATTGTCCTGTTGATGACCCAGTTCCAGCCAAGCTTTAGCTGTCAGACAGATGACCTCACATTTGACTCTAGAGGAGTTCATAGTGGACTCAATGACTGTAAGGTGCCCAGGTCCTGTGGCTGCAGAACAAGCCCAAATCATCAGCCCTCCGCCACCGTGCTTGACAGTTGGTATGAGGTGTTTGTGCTGCTATGCTGCTATGCTGTGTTTGGTTTTCTCCAAACGTGCTGCTGTGTATTATGACCAAACATCTCCACTTTAGTCTGGTCTGTCCAAATTATATATCATGATCAGTGATTGTCTTGAATAAACACTTGAAGCAGCTAATTTGAACCAGAATACAACTCGAGTCTTTACCTCAAAGACTTCAGCATTTTTTTCAAATAAATGTAATGATTTGCTTCGGTCACTCACACAAAGGTAAACATTTTAATTATTGATGGAATCAGATTAATCTTTTATGTTAAAGTCTTTCAGAAAACAAAATGTTTTTTATTTATATTTTAGTTTGGTCACTTTCACTTTGAAACCGGTTGGTCTCTGTATTTCAAAACTTAGAACTGGTGTCAGTAATTTTGGGCTTAACTTTCTATGAGGAATATCCAAGCTGTTGGGACATGACCCTTGTGAAGGCAGGTTATTCAACAAGTTCTTAATGTAGTGATGTAAAACAGTGCTGGCAACATAGGGGTGGGTATTGGCAAAGAAGTCACGATTCGATTCGAATCACGATTCACATGCCACGATGCGATTCTATCACGATGCATCACGATACTTGAATTATTGCGATGCATCGCGATGCATTGCGATATTTTCACTGAACATACTTAAAAAAAAATACAGCCATTACCAGTGGCTGACTGGCTGTGTATGATCTGGATAGTGTCTTCAATTGATACATAATTCAAAGCAAATCAATTCATAACTGTATTTATTGAAACAACTTTTGGAGGTATTGCCATTAAAACAAATATTACTGGACACAAATATTACTATTACTGGACACACTCATCACAAAAAGTGCATAGGATTTATAAAACTTAAAATAACAAAATAGGGATGATCAGTACAGACAAAAAAGTGCATAGGCTTTATAAAACTATATATATATATATATATATATATATTGCAAACATCCCTTGCAGCGAAATGTATCAATTACATGTGTCCTATCATTAAAGGCATAAAAAAAAAAAAAAAAAAAAAAAATAATAATTTTTTATTTTTATTTTTTATTTTTTTTAAATAATCGATACTTGGCGTCCAGAATCGATGCAGTAGATTGCGAAAATTAGAATCTCGATGCATCGTCATGACGATTATTTTGCACACCCCTATGGCAACAGTTGTCTTTGTAGGCAGTGAAGTGAGTGTTTGTGAGCTGTAAATCAACCTGCTCGGGGATGATTGTGAACAATAATCGGCAAACATCAGTGACAAGTATTTTTAGCTCAGCCGAGGTGTTTCCCATTCGCCGGTCCCAATTCAGCTCCACCCAGTGAGGAAGTCTTCTGGCCAGCGGTTAAGAAGAAATTCCTGTCCTAAAGTGTGGTTTTTGAAAATCTGCAGATGTTTTTTACTCAGCGTACGACAAAGCCAGACTCCTCAGTCTGTGTTATTTGCATTCTGGCATGCCCGCTTGTTTCACTTCCTCCTGAGGGCACAGTTAACCCCGCGAGGAAGCTGGTTTATGGGTGTGTCGGGGATACAGCAGCAGTGACATGCAAACAGACAGTATGCTGCCTGTCTGTACGTGCATGGCAGTTAAACTCTGCACCAAAGCATGACACGGCACCCCCGCACTGTCCAGTTTTTATAATTAGATATAACGGCCATACATGTCTGGTTTTGTTTTGCAATCTTTTCATTTAATTTCCAATGAGAGCGTGGCTGGAAGTGATGCCTTTTCTCGTTGTTTTGCCCCATCTGCAGTTTCAAACCAGAAGGTCTTTTGTAACAGAGACTGTTGACCTCTTTCAAATGTTTGTGAATGTTTGTGTTGAACTCCTTTAATTTTGAGACTAAAGAAGTTTTGTTGCTGTTTCTCTGCAGGTGCCAGACAGCAGAGTGGATTTGAGAAGTGAAAACTTTTGAGGACCCAGAAGTAAATCGAAGGAGCCGAAAGAGCCAACAAAAAGAAAAAGAGGAAAAGCCGACGGGAAAAATAGCAGAGATGGGGAGAAAAAAGATTCAGATAGCGCGGATTATGGATGAACGGAACAGACATGTAAGCAAACAGATGATTAGAAGTGGTTCAGAAAATGTGTCAATCTGAATTCAGTCACCCAGATGTAGAATTAACAAAAGTAACCAATGCACGGCTCTCCAAACACATACATAACTGATGGAGAAACTGGTGGTGTACAGCCGTTGGTTTAAACTGGGGGCAGTTACATGTTCAAGTATGGTGGGGAAGATACTGAACCCCAAAATTACCCCATGTGTTCATGACTTGAAGTTGCTTTGGATAGAAGTGTCTAAGTGTAGAAGTGTGCTAAATTAATGTAATGTTCAGGTTTTGACACACCTATTCATTTAAAACACTGTGAAAGGTGACATATTTCGCCTTTTTTCTCAGTCTGTTACAATTTCCTGAGATGTTAATGAAATCACTGTAACAGCAGCTCCGTTTGAACCATGTCTTTACAGCTCTGTTTATAGTAGATAGTTTTAGACCGTGCCGTTATCTGCTCAACAGCAGTACTCTCTCCTCTTCCACAGGGTGTGTACATTTGGACACAAATATTCTTTTAAGCATGTTAAAATCTATGACAGAGCGTACAGTATCTAACCCGAAAGCTCACACCAGCACACACAGCAAACTGATAGAAAAATACCTGACTGGCTGTCTTATTAAATACTTACCTTTCCTTCATCTACAGTTGGACCCTGGGCAGCTGGTATTGATCCCTCTTTTAGGCTCAATGTCATGTGTTGAACTCTGCTTTATCAATCGCAAGTTCTGCATTTTTCCCATAAAGTTAGCTTACAAAGTAAACACAAAATATTTTATTTGTAAATGTTGATCTAATAAACAAAAGATGTAAACATTAGATAAAGTTTTATTAAAGCAGCTTTACACTGAAGAAGTCTGTGGACCTTAAAACTGTGCTTTTGACCATGTTTTGAACCACATTGACTTTTGTTGGGTCTGAAACTGCTCTGGAACACCTGGGGGCTGAGATACTGCAGTTCACGACTTTGGTTTCCTGCCCTGCACGGCAATGTTTTGCTTTACAGTTGCTTGACATTTTTGTGGGCTTTTGATGGCCTCTTTGTGGCCTCTTCAACATCACAACAAATTCACGTGTATGGCTGTACATGTGCAGGGCTCAGAGGGAGATTTGTTTTAATGATGGTGTCCATCCATCCATCCATCCATCCATCCATTTTCTATACCCCCTTAATCCGTAGGTCGGGTTGTGGGGGGGCTGGAGCCTATCCCAGCAGTCATCAGGCGAGAGGCGGCGTACACCCTGGACAGGTCGCCAGTCCATCACAGGGCCACACAGAGACAAACGTGACAAACAACAACACGCATGCTTAATGATGGTGTTACTTCCCAAAATTGTAGAAGGAGCCAAAGAGCGATAAATTGCCCAATTAACTTTATAACTGCTAATGAGAATTTGCTATTAGTAGCAAAGCAAAATGGAAAAGAGCCCTGACTTCTTAAGCTCAGGGAATGTAGCATGATGTAAAGTTGTGGTTGGAGATAAAGATCAACACCAGCTACATTCAGAATCACTTCAGTTCTTCCAGCTGGTGATTTCCCATCATGTGATGCTCACAATCATAAAGCACCAGCTAGCTCATTGTAACATGACGACTGAGTAATGAGGGTTGATTGTCAATGGAACTTTTGCATGGGTGCACACACACAAGGACGCACACGCATACACAAGTCCTGTCTGGGGGAGCGGTTCCTCTCTTCCTGTTTTGACAGGAAGTACGGGCACATGTGCTTCCTGACCCGTAACAGGCGGGACTGACCTCACAGTTCTTCCCTGGTCTGTGTGATGGTGCTCCGGGAGGAGCAGAGGAGGCTGCTGTGAGGAATTATCTTAAAAAGAACAAACGCCACCAGCAGGGAGCATAACCTCCCTTTTCGGCAGAGAGACGTATCACATGACATGATGCACAGCAAAGTAACATCAGTTCTGGCTTGTAAGAGGTTTTAGAGAAAAACATACATACTTAATTTTGTCATATTTTTCTGTGGTAATGTAGTTTAAACAGAGACTGATACCATTCAACTGACCACAGATGGAAATTAATGGATGCCTATAAGCTGTGCTCACATCCTGAACTTTAGGAGATTCACGTGTTCGTGTTTTAGCGTGCTAACATTTTCTTTTAAGCCATTTTTGTAGAATTTACAATAGCTGTACCTTCTTGGGTTTTGATGGGTCCTACAGACGCTTGTACAGGCAGACCTGATCGCACACTCTTCCCTGCAGCTCTTCCTGTTTTTCTAATGCACCCTTTGCACAGCAAACACCAGGTTACAAAGATTAAAAGGTGCACAACATGCACCAAAGCACACAGAGCAATTATAAGCAAAGCATTAAAACCCAGAGTTGCAGCTTGTTTTCAACATTCCATATAAGAAATGCAAGGTATTGCCTTTCATACTGTGAAGGCACATCAGCCATTTTGGACCAAACAATGCCAACTCACTGGAAACACCCACAAGCCCTGTGCGCCAACTTTAGTCACAGTATACCAACATTTAACCTACTGATGGTTCTTGTGACTGAAACAAGACAGTGTTTCCCGCAGTGCATTGTAGTCAAGGCGGCCGCCTTAGCAAACTCGCACTGCCACCTTGCCAACGTTCCCAAAAAAAAAAAAAAAAAAAAAAAAAAGTTTTTTTTTTTTTTTTTTAAACTGAAGGAATAATGCTTTGCCAGGCTCAGACATTAAAGCTGCCGTCGGCAGGTTTTCAAAATTCCGAGTCTAAAGTCGGAAAATTCGAACTGATACAACTTTCAGGTCCCTCCCCCAACCTCTACCAAGCTCAGAATCGCCCCCCAAACCCCTCCCCCTCTGTGGACGAGGTTGTGCACGTGAGTTCACACCAGTGTGAGCGCACACAAGCTGGGGCAGACTCACGCTCAGTGTGCACAAGCTGTGATTGACAGGTAGGATTCCTCCACCCTAACTTGATTGGTTAAAAACAGCCGGGAGCGCTCGGTTTTTGCAAGCATGATTACAGGCTTCAGAGGGAGCTACAGATTTTGTTATTTTTCCTAAACAGCCTATTTAATATTCTACTTCCAGAATCCCATGACAGTTCAAGCTAATATGACTAAAAAAAAGTTGCCGACCGCAGCTTTAAAAGATAGCATTGATAACATTGAATTGCGACACCTACTGGTTGTTAATGTAAATAGTTAATAATGTAAATAAAAAAGTGTTACAGCTCTTAAACAGCTTTGTTATTGCTCTAACAGACCCCGTCCCATTCCAAGTACACCCCCCCCCCCCCCGACGACTCACCACCTTGACTAAGCAATTTCCTGCGGGAAACACTGCAAGAAACGAGAGCATATTCTCCCCCAAGGCCTGATCCACCAAATTTGGATTGGTTCTTCTTTTGCTTATAGTCGACCCCTTCATCAAGTTTTATGAAATTGTGCTAGTTAGTTTGTGACGTAGAATCATCTGAGAATCGTTCTGTTGAAGTTGTTTAGAAAAAAACGAGAACTTCAAGAAAAAAAACACCTGTCCAAGCAAACTTCAACCGAAATGTGACGATCAGAGTCAGTCGGTGAACTGGAGCCCCAGTGCCTTCTGTTGTCAAGCCTTAAACCTACATTTGGCTACTGGTATACGCAGCTGGTTAGTCCAAACCTGTTTTTTGCACAAATTGACAGCATGGAGGCATGCAAGATTTGCTTGTGATTTGGAATCTTGTTCAACCACATAACAGACTTTAAAACTTTCTAAAAGCCTTAAGGTGTTATTGAATAAGCAATAAATTGGCCATCAGAACACCTCTTAGATAGATGGAGTTTAAAGATGGAGATCATAACAACTGCTTTGAAAAGAGAAGAAAAAAGTATTTCTGGACACAAGTCAGAGCCGTGCATTGAGTTAATTCTTCATCTTCCTCTTTTCTATAGGTGACGTTCACCAAGCGCAAGTTTGGTCTGATGAAGAAAGCGTACGAGCTGAGCGTGTTGTGCGACTGTGAGATCGCACTCATCATCTTCAACAGCACCAACAAGCTGTTTCAGTATGCCAGCACTGACATGGACAAAGTTCTGCTTAAATACACCGAATACAACGAGCCACACGAGAGCAGGACCAACTCGGACATCGTGGACGTGAGTAAAATCCAAAGTACAGATGTGCACTCTACATGGACAGGAACTGAAGAACACGTGTGACACAACATCGAATTTGGGTTGCTGTTTGTGTTTGCACAGATGTTGACCTGTGGCCACAGAAGGATCATCGAATAGGGCCTCTTTTATGCACTGATATACAGCACGTTTAAGTCTTTCAACACATGAGCTCATGAGATCTTCTGGATAATGATGGTGCAGTCCTACAGAGGATACACAACACAAAAAGTGCACATTGTTGTTTTGTTTTGAGCACTTTGAGAATGGTGGATGAGACTTCCTCATGTTTTTGTGTTTATCTCGATACCACATGTGTTTGAATGTATCCACAACATTAGTGAGTGAGTGGAAGGCACCATGAAGGTCAGCAGGAAAGAGTATGAAGCAGCATTGTGCTGGCAGCAAATGTTCCAGGGGATTAACTCTTACATTCAAACGCTGCCTCACTGGGCAGTTTTCCAGAGGTGTTTTGGGGCCAACAGGAAAACTTCTACCAAACCTAACATAATGAATTCTGCAGATATTTGCATTCTCGCGTGCTGCCCATCCAGAAAATCTCTGGAAATTTTCATGTAATTTGTGCTTGTGTAAAAATGTCTTTACTAACCAGTTGACCGAGGACATGAGCAACCAGCGGAGAACTTGAATATAAAATCAATTATACATTTTATAGTTTCTCATTCATTCTACACCAGTAAAAACATAGTTATGAATGCTTTATTGAATATCTGCCGGCAGAACTTTGTATGAACAGTTCTGAATCAGGATTCCACATATCAAACCAACCATGATTCCTACAAATCATTTCAAATTCCTACAAATCAATTCCTACATGTAACTGAACTGTTTCACCCTTTAATGTCCGGCTCTGCTGGTAAGTAAACCTGCCAGAACCAGCTCTACCAATCAGTTTAGGGAATATAATGTTGAAGATGAGTATGTGTTAGGTGATATCTCAACCATTTTTTAAACTTAAAACATGAACTGTTATTATTTGTGTAACCAGCAGCTCAAAATGGCAGAAAAACAATAAATGTAGCTCATAATGTTGTGGAGCAAATAATGAGAAGTTTCAGGACTTGATGAACCCAAAACTCTGAGAACTTTTAGTCTTTTCCATTCGCCCCAAAACAATCCTGAGTCTGAGTCTGCTGCAACTGAGCATTTGACAGCAAACGTCTCAGTTTGGTGTGTGTGTGTGAATGTTTGTGACAGCTTTGCACACAGTAATACAGTATGTTCTAAAGTCTGTTCTGTCGTGACTTATGTAACAGTGTTAGGAGAGCACAATGGCAAGCGTACGCCTCAGCAGACACATGCGAACACACACTCACACCCTGAGGACATTTGCTAATCACTTTGTGACACTGAGGTCACATTTAAGTCCAGGCAGGATTCTGGTGCAGTGGGAAGGAACGCAGGAGCTTTTATCCCTGCTGAACCTCCTCCCGCAGTCCATCAGAAAGCAGTCAGACGTCATGTTGTCCATCATAAAGGCTTTCTCATGATAACGCAGTGCTTCCTACATGTTAGCTTTCAGTCTCAAAGTTTGAGGATATGATAACAATATTAAATATTGTTAGTTAAGTTTTGAAAAAGTGCATAAACTGACATTGATATCCACTGAAAGACTAACAGAGCTTCCTTCTTTGAGCTGCTGTATTTCTGCTGGATTGGTAGGAAGTTTTCATTTAACTGACATTAATGCTGCACATTTAGTTTAACTGTGTTCTTACCTCCAGTTTTCAGCTGCAGTGGAAACTAACAAATCTGATCTTCTGAGCTGTAAAACAAACTGGCTCAGCTGGCCACCTTAAAAAAGGTGTCAGTGCCATCTTGAACCCATGTCTGCACATGTTCAGTTCATACTGTGTGTTTGCATACCTGAGCACGCGGCCCACCACATGGCCTCCCGGCCGACCCGGTCCAAAGCAGGCTTACCTGCGCCGTAATCCTTGGTAATCTTAACGCAATCCTGTTAGCTCGTTACTGTAATCAGTCCAGGCAGCCTCTTCGTCCCTGCTATGTATCCACACAGTTTGGCTTATTTACAGCAGCTTACTGCTTTCGCTGTTCCTGCATCTGCTCTAACCTCTGCACGATGTTTTCCCCACGTTTTCTGTCACGATATTTATTTTCTATCACCTTTGTCCAAACTGAGGAGGGAAGGTTCCGTTTTTAATTTGAGTAGAGCTGAACAATTCACTCTAATTTAGACAATGAATATAATTTTTAGAAGTGGCCACAGAAGAAAACCGATGTTTATGAGGAGCAGCCTTAAAAGACATGAAGAAGAAGAAGGAATCAGTGGTTGTTGATGCTGTTTTGTGAGAAGTTTGAGTGCAGATATTTGAGAAATGGAGGATCATACATTGTATTTGATGCAAGAGTTACGCAGCAGTGCGTAAATCAGCCTCATCAAAGAACAGAAAACATGAAGATTAGAAGCAAGTCTGGGATAGAACAAACACTGGTGGGACTTTTCCCAGATGTTTGTTTTCTCCTCAATAAGCAATTTAGTCTGTAGTCATTTAATGGGAGGACAACATTTGCAACCCGATCTTATGATTGAATTTTTAACAGATATGTTGGTTCACAACTTAGAGATTTTAGATTACTGCATTTTCTTACCCATTTCCCTTCTGTGATGCCGCTTTCATACCACTACGTGATGACGTTGACAAATGGAAGTCGACAGCAGGCACTGATGATGAGGACGCATGGTTGGTGGATGAAATTTCATTTTCTACTTTACCCCCTCCAGGGAATGTTTAGGGTTTGGACCTAGAGGTACTTGATTAGTGTTACATGTTAATAAATGCGAAGACGGGGATTACAAAAGTACATTGTTATTGTTTATGAAAAAATCCAGCCTAGTTCTGTTTCTGGTGATTTAATTTGAGCTGTGGATTCAGGAGGCTCTGCCATCCTGGTGCTCTAAGACTTAACTGCTACCTACTCAGTCATGCAATCCTCTTATCAGGCCTGGAAACCTGTGCAGGTGATAAATATGTGCACTCTGCTGGTTTCAGCCAAGTAGGAGTTTCTTTATGGGCGAGTAGTCCTCTGAGATGGCTCCTGAATTTATGGACAACCTCTGGGCAGTCCAGCCTCTTAAATTCACCACTTTGTGAAAAGTTTTAAGGTTTATTTTGACAGTGATTTTAAATTCAACTAAAGGATTTCTCAGTTGTTAAGTCTGGCTTCTTTCAGTTGAGACTCATTCCCAAACTAAACCCCATTTTCCCTGCAAAGATTTAGAGAAGGTGATTCATGACAACATGTGGGTATCAACCAGTCATCCATGCATTGCCGACAGCTAATCCAAAAGTCTCCTGATAGGGAAGTAAAAGAGGGACCACATCACTTCGGTATTGTCCTCCTTCCACTCGCTTCCTGTTCACTTCTGGACTGATTCTTACATTTTTATCTCCGACTAACTTTAATCTTTCCAAGCCGCTTGATTTCTACATTCCACCCAGAACAGCTGAGATCATCCAGCCAGTTGCTCCTGCATGTATCTGAAACTAGGCTCTAATGTCATGTGACGTAATGTTTTTTTTTGTTGATATCAACATCAGATGTATGTGAAAGTATGGTCATTAGAATCGAGCATGTGGACCGCAACGTTCAGGTCAAAATGTGCTCACACGGTAACTGATCTGCAGGGTTATCCGCTGAACTCACCCATGGGAAAACACTCTCTGATTTTGCAGACTTCTTATAAGGTCACTGGATAGGTAAGCTGGAGCAAATTCACATGCAGCCCCTGTGAATGTTAAAAAAGTGATAATAACCCATTTATAACCTCCTGATTATTGTTCATGTACCTAATTAAAAAACAGCTACTTCTTATTAAGAATTATCAGATTCATCCAGCAGCACCAAATGGCACAAAAGGGCCATGTTGCTCATAGTTTGTGGTTTGCAGATGGGCTGTGGAGTGAATCATATTCCTGTTCTCTTGTTTAGCTGTTCTATCTGCTCTTCACCCTCAGAGAGAATCTCTATCCCCCAAAATGCCGAACTATTCCTTTAAAGTCCCTCCAGCTGAGCAGAGCTCTGATTGAGCACAGCAAGAGCAGCTCGTCTCAGCCACCTTGGCACCATGTATTGTTGCCTTACCCAGCGAGGTTACACATGCCTCCCAAAGACCACTATCCCTGCCATCATCCAATCAGAGAGCAGCAGGTTGAAGCAGGGTGAGCTGGCCAAGTATTAAATGCTATCAGCGAAGGCAGTAATCACACAGAAACCATGTGCATGCACTCTTCAGGGTTTCTGGTTTCCAGAACACACACACTGAAATGTTTCCAGAGATCTTCATCGGATACGTGACGTATGAGACAACATTACAGCTGCTGCCACAGATCTTTACAGACAGCCCTGCTGAACGCTACCTGAAGCTACTGCTTCCACTCTGAGGATTTCTTCTCTTCTGCGGCGTTTTACAGTAAAATTAAAGTCTTTGTACTACGATAGTCAGTTAAAGCAAGACACAGACGTACCCAAATTGGCAAACTGGAACATTTTTTTACACCCAAATCTTTAGTTTAAGGTTTCTGCCTTATGTTTTATGTTGTTTTATCATCCTGGTAATGGAAAAAATTGGGCTTTATATCTTTAAAGAATCTATTCTCAGGCCCGTCACCATCTTGATATTTCGAAACAGGAAGTTATTAACAAACAGTGAGCTACAGAAACTATGTGCTTCCTTTGAGTAGCAGCTTCATTCAGAATCTAGCTGAGCCACATTAATGTATTTTCTGCATCATTGTCTGTAGAGCTTTTTTGTATTTTGGATAATTGGGTTTGTTTATGCACCGTATTAATCCTGTTGGCACCAACACTGTCTGAAGGGACCCTGCGAACTAAACTCCAGGATCAAGTTTTTAGGTGTGTCCACCCAACAAAACAATAGAAATATCTGTCCACTGCAAGTAAAGAAAAACACCTTTCTTACTTTTCCCATCTCTATCACTTGCATTCTCTCCCAAATCTGAACATTTTGAACTAATTTGACCTAAATTAAAACGAACCAGGCAACAGCGGTCCTCCTATCATGCTGCCAATGGGCAAAAACTAACAGTTAATATAATAAACCCATTAAAAATGTTAACTGAGGTCACTATTAAGGTTTTTTTAATGGAGATTGAGGCTATCCAATTACATTTCTACTGGCTATTAGAGAGACTGCAGGTTGAAGGCTTCTCACAGCTATGTGGTTTAGACTTGAGACACGTTTTTTTAAACCTGGACCTTATTTCTGGCATAAAATACATTCATCTATTCACCGATAACAGTTTGGTGAAAGTCGGCGTCCTTCGGACGATATTTAGATTACTCGAGATCCGCGTATATCCATATAACGGGAGAGAACAGGGCATTGACAATACAGCCTCTAAATAAGGCATTATCTGTCGTTATTTCTCCAATAATAAGACGAATGAATGAATGAACGCATACTATTGAACTGTTAACTCAGAGCTGCCGTGTTGTTGTTATTGGCGGCTATCGGGGGCCTTATAGCTTTCTACACACGCGTCTATTGAGATGACTTCATCGATGCGCACCGCTGCAGTATATTAACGTATTTTATGCCAGAAATAAGATCCAAGTTTAAAAAAAAAACGAACTTCCCCTTTAACTCCCTGAAACTGGAAACACGCACAAGAACATGGATCAAAACAATATGTTTTGGAACTGTTGTGACACTGTGTTGAAGACAAATAGATTTAAACTAGTTTTTATCAACTTGTGGAGGAGTGCAACAGGGAAAAAACAGTTTTCGATGAGGGTTGAAATGTTGGTTCTGGATGATATACGCCCACATAGCTGTGAGAAGGCTGCACACCAATGAAATATCTGCCAGACAGGAATTCAGGAGAAGAGAGGCTCCTTTGTTTTGGGTCATCTTTTTCTGTTCTCATGTGGCAGCTTGGCATGTGCCTGTTTGTGTGTGCAAACAGGCTGCAGGCCAGATAACTATCAGTTTATTGTTTGGTGTCCGTTTAGCCTGGGAACCTTGCTGCTATTTTTAAATTGAAGGAGTTTTGCATTCCTTGCAGTTACTCTGTTAACCTTCTTTTGCTTCAGCCTGCTCTACAGCGTCTCTGTGTGTGTGTGTGTGTGTCAGACTCCTCGCTGTTTTCAGATTAGAAACAGATGAAGCTAACGCTCACACACACTCACAGAGTCAGTCCAGTTCCTTTGTGTTGGCTGAGATCCCTCCCTGCTAAATGGCTGGAAACCGGTAGTGGTCTAAAAATAGCCCAGAACACAGCTAAGAATAGCCATGACGGGCTGCGAGTGTGTGACTGTGGTTTGCTGTGAATGACTGTGTGTGCGTGTTACTGTGTGAGCCAGGGGAGGAAAAAAAAGAAAAGGAAGAGAATCAACTTCAGGCTGAGTCTTAGTTCCCCAAAACTTCCCCCTCTTCCCTCCTTCCTTTTTCCTTTTCTGACCACTATAGTTTATATCAGCAGATTAGGAGGAGGAGAAATGGATGTAGACTGAAATGTAAAGACCTAAAAAGATGTTTATTGTGTCTACTGTTCATATACAGTTTCATGTAATAATGACCCAGCCCTCATTTCTTTCTGCCTTTCTTGTAATCTTTAAAGTGGTCCTGATCAATAGTTCTACAGGCTATCTGAAGCTCTTTCAGAGTTGTTCTTTGGACATTTTTCTGCTTTTTCACTCATTTTCAGTCCAGTCCTTGTACCTGACCATTTTCAGAGGAATGTGTTTTTTCTTTCAATTAAGTCTGACCTATGAATTATTCAAGCAGAAAAAAGGCTCCTAACTTAAGGGATGAACCAGTGTTGTGTCTACACCTAACATACAACTTAGCAAAGAAGCCATTTTAAATTGTATCTTTAAGCACTTAGTTACGAGCAGCCTGTCACAGACACACATCATTTGTTTCCATTTCTTTAGTTGCATCAATGAAAAACACCAAAGATAACACAGTTTGACAGACAGAAAATAGGATTTTTGCAGCAACAAGGTGATTCCCAAAGAGCTATTAGCTGAAAACTTGGCATATCTCAACATAGTGTGCAGTGTGTCCTTAAAACATTTAAGGGAACTGGACAAGTGGAGGACAAAAGAAGCAGTGTCAGGGCTAAAAAAAAAATATCTAGAGCAGATGTACAGTATCTGAAAGTGATGTCCTTAAGAAAGAGGAAAAAATACAGCAAAGATTGCATCTCACAGGACCTGAGAGATGCATCTGGACCTTCTGCTGATCCATCTACTGTTGACTCAAGCCTCATCAGAAAGGGTCTCCATGGAAGGGTGGCTGTCAAGAAGCCATTCTTAAGGAAGGGAAACAGGGAGAAAAGGCTGAGCTATGCCAAAGGACACAAGAAGTGGACTGAAAATCAGTGGCAACAAGTCTGATGGAGGGATGAATCCTCCCCAGAGCACGGACCTCAACATTATTGAAGCAGTGTGGGATCATCTTGACAGAGAACGGAACAAAAGGCAGCCAACATCCAAAGAAGAGCTTTGGGATGTCCTTCAAGAAGCCTGGAGAACTATTCCTGAAGACTACTTAAAGAAATGACAGAAAGCTTGTCTAAGAGGGTTCAGGCTGTGTTAGAGAATAAAGGAGCTCTTACCAAATATTTACTTTAAAGCTCTTACTTTTCTGCCTCATATTCTGTATTTAGATTAATGTTTGACCATGTTTCATTTATTCACTACAGCTATCGTTCTGTTTTTCTTTAAATATTTGAGGGACTTTCACAGTCCTGTACACAATCAACATTTCTTGTTTCAGTGGTAGAAGATGCTCTAAAAGCTTTTAATGATGTAAAAGTAGCAACAGAACGCTGTCAAAGGTTTGTCCTTGGTAGACATTTTGGTAGACTTTGGTAGACATTTACATACATTGTGTCTGGTTAATGTAGGATGATGGAGTTCGTCTACTTTTCAACAATCTGCAGCATTTTAGGCTATTTAAATATAATTAAATTACACGTTGAAAGATAATTATATGTTAAAGATGGTGAATTCGCACTGTGCTCCTGGTGGGCGTGCCACGCTACATGTGAGTGTACATTATGGGCAGCCGAGCCGAGGCTTCTCCCTGATTGGCTCAGAGAATTCAGTCATTTCAAGTGGAAACACTTGAGTCTCCAAACAGAACCAAACTAAAATTGTTCAGAAACCCACAGTGAGAATGGAGCTGCAGCGGTGCTTCAGCGCCCCCTGCTGGTGACAGAAGGTCACATCACATGTTGAATGGCGGCACAGTTAGATTCATCCATCCATCCATTTTCTATACCCTCTTAATCCGCTGGTCTGGTCGCGGGGGGGCTGGAGCCTATCCCAGCGGTCACTGGGCGTGAGGCGGGGTACCCCCTGGACAGGTTGCCAGTCCATCACAGGGCCACCCAGAGACAAACGAGACAAACAACCACACACACGCTCACACTCACTCCTAGGGACACTCCTAGACACCAATTAACCTAACATGCATGTTTTTGGATAGTGGGAGGAAGCTGAAGTTCTGGGTTTATCACCATCATTAATATTAATCTTGTTATGTTTAGTTCCTAACAACACAGATTATTGCTTGTTGATGCAAAAAGGTAGCTTTTATATTTCATATCATGTTTTTTCCCCTTTTCGTATCTATGACAAAAGTGTAGACATCAAAACATCAAACTGTGGTTGATGTTTAATCATGAAAATAGCTGCCTTTTTACTGCCTCAAAATCTAATGATACTTTGATGGTATAAGCATAATAATCCTAATAGGGAATTACAGCTTTTAATTAATAATTAAAAGTGACAATAGCTAATTAATAAATAAATTTGTCTTTGCCTTTTTGGCTTTGGAAGCAAAAGATTGCACATGACTCAACAAAAATAAAGACTTGTATGTATAAAGTCTTACACCAAGGTATACAACTAGCTATTAAACAAATTAGGCCATCGAAGCATTACCTGATACCTTCACAAATGTTTTAAAACCTTCAAAGGCTTCTGTAGCAGTCAGTTGCCAGGCTGGAGCTCCAGCTGTCAGGAGTTTGGTTTTAGAGCTGAATCTACGATGTTAATGTCAGCAGATGGTTGGTGTAATGCAGCTTGTTAAATATAACAAGTGTGACGCACCTCTGGATTATCTCTTAGTGGCAGCAGAAACTCATCCAGCTGTTTTCAGGAAGTTCAAGGAAGATTATCATCGTAATCATCAAATGTAACCGAAGTCCTCTGATTATAGAATAACTAAAACCTTTAGTTGTTGTTTTCATCTGAAGTTGTATTTACCTGATTTTAAGACCAGGTGAATACCAGATTATTTTATATTATGCATTATTACATATGTATTACAACTGAAAGATGGATGTATTAGTAGTAGTCTGCGTGTTGGTTTGTCCGTCTTTTAGTTATGTTTGTTTAGTTATGGGGAACGTTAAGTTTGAACAAAGTGGGTGAATGACTGAGCAGTTAGATACAAATCAATGTTCATGTTTCCTCTTCTACAGGAAGAAATTAAGTGGAGGTACAATATGTGACCATTGGGGTTTGACCAAAGCTGAATTTCATTAAAGTTCTTGGAGAGTTGGAGCAACAAGAACCCATAATGTTTTTGTTCTAATTGGAATCACTTTGGTTAAAAGCTGTGGTATCAATGCACTACTGGAAGCTTTTCCTCCTTTATTGTCCAGTATTTTGAGGGATTTTAATGCAACTGAAACAGCGTCATGTTTTAATAGTTGATAATCAGCAGTAACACTTTCTCATGCTAACAGGGACACGTGTCTCTGGTGTAAAAAGCCAACTGTTTTCATTTTGACTCAATAATATTTTCAGTTTAGGCTCTTAATTCAACAAATATGGAGTGTTTGCTGAAGAGTTTCCTCTGAAAACTCCCAGGTGCACTTCCATCAGAAAATGTTCAAAAATTTTTTATTGTGGTTTGTTTGTACAAGTGCTCCAACTTGAACAGAGTAAATTGCTCATTTATCTTGAAAACTAGCCATGCTTGAGATGTGATCATCAGCATAACATGCACGCCGTGTTACTATTTTAATCCACTTGTTCTGCTCCATTTGTGAGGAAGTTTAATTTAACTTAAGATATCCATCCATCCATTTGCTACACCCGCTTAATCCAACTCAGGATCCCAGCTGTCATTGGGTCAGGGGCAGGATACAAAAATATTAGCAGAAACAAAAACAAATCCTGCCGATAAAAATCATTTTAATTAGTATAACGAGAGCCAGACTGAGTTGGGGCGTTCTGTGAAATATTTGGAACTTTTCAGCCAGGTAGCAGATTGTTTTAGGAAATCATGAGGAAGGTTTTCTAGAAACTTGTAGGAACATTTGAAGCAGTTTCTTGTGTCCCTTTACACAATGTCGGGCTGGTAAATGCTTCCCTCTAATTTTGGACTAAATTTCCATCTGCTGCCGGAGCAGTAACTATGGGATGTTGTAAAATCTGCATGTCATGCTTTTTGACACATGCTCGCTATCGAAGCGCACACACGTTGGTGCACACATGCACCCGAAGCACCAACTGAAGTGGAAGTGGTGGAACAGGAAGAGACCACCCATGAGAAAGAGAGTAGTGGACGGGAGCAAAATTGATGGAAAAGCAAAATAGTTGGGTGGGATGTTATATTATAACCTCACCCTCCATCCATCTTCTATTTTCTATGTCCACACTCGTGGTCAGTGGTAGAAAATTACCTGTCTGTAGATGTGATGTTTAAAATGACCTGTAGCTGTAGATTTTATGTTTTTGTTGCTGTGTGATTATGAATTTGGCTTTAAAATCATTTAAATAATTAGTTTTAAGTGTCTGCAGCACTTTTCTTTTCTCTTAGAAGAGGAATTGTTTGTGCCCACAGATTACAGATCAGTGGCCACGTGTACATCTCATCCACATGCACGTTTACAGATCAGAGGACTAAAACTGCCAAAAACTAACAGAATATATATAAATGGCTCTAAATATATTAATATGCCAATATTAAAAAGAACCATGAAACTATTTATCCAATAGTTAATATAATAAATTTATATTTCTGATTAGATTATGAAATGCATTAATTTAACATTTTTGCTGTCATTTAGTTTAGTTTGTTCAAGACAGCGACCCTAATTTGCATAATTTAGCAGAAACACATTCAGAATTGTTAAAAACCAGAAAATAAAAAATACACTAAGGAAAATAAACTGTAGAAATAACTAAACAATAAAATGATTTAATGTATAAAAAATACATTTTAAACTGAAAGTACAATACATAAGTACAAAAGAGAAGGAAATAAAGAAAAATGTAGAATTTAATCAATAATAAATTATTAAATAGAGACGATGTTTTTATTCATTCAGTAAATAAATGAGGCATTAACAAAGTTTTCACAGTTTTACATTTTATACATGAATTATTCTTAGTTTTATTAATTTAGTGTCACAGAAACTTATTTATTGAGCTTTTTTCTTATTTTTGATGATGGCAGCGCAGTAGTCGTCACTCTGAAAATATGTCAGACACCTTTTTTTCTGAGCCTTTTCTTTGTGTCACTGCACCTTAAAATGATCGTGTGATGGTATCAATCAGTGGGACGTGTGGGTGATGCAGGCTGACACAAGCAGAGCAGATACTTTTTTTGTTGTTGTCATTGAGGGATTTTGAAGGATTGTTTTATCCCTCACCTCTAATTAGAGAATTTTAATTATTTCATTAATCATCTCACAACTCATCAGAAATCAGTCTCAGGGGACATGTTGCTGCACATTTCGTCTTTTTTATTAGTAAATACTTCCATGTGTTACATTGAAAAAGGAAGCTGGATGCACTGCTCTAACTGGTGGAAGTAGGCTACTGGAGTCGGATTTATGTTTCAACAGAGCGGCCAGATTGCGAGGGAGGGACGGGAGTGACGGGAGTGACGAGAAGCTCAGAGGAGCTCGGCAGCAAAAAATAGCCTTCTACGGCCATCCCTCCAGGAGCCATGCTTATATTGGTGGTTGCTGCCTCCTCCTCCTCCTCTCACCACACTCCCCCCTCCCTGCCACTAAAGCAAAACAGGTGGACATGACTGGGATGAGTGGGATAGCTGGTCCAGCAACTGTGTGTGTGATACTGCGGCAGGCAACCAGTGACAGACTGAACTAATGGGCTGTGAAGTGCTGAAGCAGGCCACCGATAGCCAAACCGCATACTGTACAACACACACACACACACACACACACACACACACACACACACACTCATCATCACCTGATACTTGTGTGAGAGATTTCACAACACTGACATGACACACATGCAACATTTCAGACGCATCCTCAATGGAACATGTTTGCTTTTCATGTGTGAGAGATAAAGTGTGGAATGTGTGTTTTTGTCGTGCTGGAGATGGTCTGTCAGGTGTGATTGTGCCCGGTGCTCACTACGGTCTGACTTCAAGACTTATGACCGTTGTGCAGCTGCAGTCTAACTGCTGGGAAAGCTGATCAGATGGCGCCCTCCTGTGGTCAACACTGCCGCCTGCTTCCCCTCGTTTTTGATCCGAGAAATCTTTCGGACAGAAGCTTTTATTTTGTAAAACACGATCCAAAGATCTTAAAACACTGAAATCTACATTGTAAAGTCATGTAAAAAGAAAGCACACCCTCTTTGGAGGCTCAAGTTTTAAGTACCAAGGCATACATAGGCATAAATAGATGTATTAATGATTAATGTAAAATTAGAGATTACTCACAAGTGGAAAACATTCAAGACAGCTGTCAATCTTCCCAGGAGTGGACGTCAGTAAGTTCAACCCAAGGTTAAAAACCCAAGAGCTACATCTCGGACTCTACAAGCCTCAGTTAGCATGTTAAATGTTTATGACAGTGCAATTAGAAAAAGACTGAACAAGTATGGCTTGTTTGGAATGGTTGCAGGAGAGTTACAAAGCTGCATCTGAACAAACCACAAGACTTCTGGAACAATGTCCTTTGGACAGACCAGACCAAAGTGGAAATGTTTGGTCATGATACACAGTAGCATGTTTGGAGAAAACCAAACACAGCATAGCAGCACAAACACCTCATACTAACTGTCAAGCACGGTGGTGGAGGGCTGATGATTTGGGCTTGTTCTGCAGCCACAGGACCTGGGCAGATTGCAGTCATTGAGTCCACCATGAACTCCTCTGTAAACCAAAGTATTTTAGAGTCAAATGTGAGGCCATCTGTCCAACAGCTAAAATTGGCTGAATCTGGGTCATCAACAGGACAATGATCCTAAACACAGCAGCAAATCTACAACAGAATGTCTGAAAAAGAAAAGAATCAAGGTGTTGCAATGGTTCAGTCAAAGTCCAGACCTCAACCTGATTGAAATGCTGTGGTGGGACCTTAAGAGACTTGTGCATAAACCAATGCTGCAAACCTCAATGAACTGAAACAACGTTGGAAAGAAGAGTGGGCCAAATATTTCTCCACAAACATGTGAGAGACTGATAACGTCACACAGAAAACCATTACTTCAACTTACTGCTGCTAAAGGTGCTTCTACAAGCTGTTGGATCAGGGGGTTCACATAGTTTTTCACACACATTTACTTTGTTCAGTAAATAATGACACAGTGTGTTGTTGTTACTCTTGTTGGATTGAACTAATTTTTAAAACTTTATTAAAAATTCTGTCTTGACATGTTAAACATTCGAACTGAAAGCAGGTTTTCTGTCTTTTTCACACATGTAAACATGCATAAGTACAACAATGTTAGGACCTAAAATTATTTAGAAGTTGTTTGAAACAAACTAATATCTAATTAAATTAAAAAAGGCTGTTACAAAGTTTAAACAGGGAACAGTTAAGAGGATAAAGAAGTCTTCTGCTGAAATAATGAATAAAAAATCTGTTCCAGACTAGGTGTGACTTTGTGTGCGAGTTATAAGATCTTAAGTTAAATTTTGAATTTAGTTGAAAGCCGGTGTGGGGAGATGAAAATTGGAATGATGTTGCACCACCAACATTTGGACAGTTTTTGTTAGCAGCTCAGCATTTATTTGTGTCATTTTGGACTAAGTGAAGACTGATAAAGCAGGCTGGAGATGAGAGGATGAAGATATGATTTAAAAAAAAATTGTTTTTGTGCAAAGAAATGTAAAAAATGAAGAAGAAGTAAAGTTTGTGTGTCTTGTCTGCTGTTTCTAACCAGACGCTGCGTAAGAAAGGTTTAAACGGCTGCGACAGCCCCGACATCGAAGCCGACGACTCTGCAGGCCAGAGCCCAGAGTCGGACGACAAGTACCGCAAAATCAACGAAGACATCGACCTGATGATCAACAGACAGAGAATCTGTGTAAGTTCACATCTGCCTCTTGCCATGCTGTGTTTGTGTTGGCAGTTATATGACAGAGTCCTCCTGCTCTCCCAGCAGGGTCTGCCTGCCTCCAACTACGACATGGGGGTGACCATCCCGGGCAGCAATCACAGCGGACTGCTGTACTCCCACCAGGGTATAGGGGGCGCTCTGGGTAACCACAACCTGCTGCCCATGTCACACCCCTCCCTGCAGAGAAACAGCATGTCGCCTCAGCGACCCTCCAGCACAGGAAACGCAGGTGTGTTTATCGTCCTCATCATCATGTTTCCCATCACCGTGTTTTCAGGTTTCATCTTATCGTGTGAGGTGTGATGATTCAGTTTTACAGAAACCACCAGCAGCAGATTATTGTAGATGAGAAGAAAAACTAAAATCTGAGTCGTGTTTGATCCGATGTGGGTTGTGTTCTCAGACACTGAACGTTTCTTTTTCAGCTGTAATACTCACAAAAAATCCATCAAAATCTGTAGCTAATGAATGATATATCACTGGAAATGTAAAAATCTGTAAAAGTTAGTACATAGGTTGCTTTGACGTGTGTTTCTGTCTGCAGGACTGATTGGTTCAGAGCTGAACAGCACTGTGGTCTCCAATGTGGGTAAGTCTGTCGTCTTATTTCTCCAATCAGCAACTCAGACCTCAGTTCAGGTCTTTATTTTTCACCGTCCTGACATTACACAGAAAGAAAGACTTTAAAAAGGGACACAACAATGTTCTAATTGAGCTTAATTATCAGATTAAAATGGGAGAAAAAGTGTCCCACAGATCACTGCCTGAGACGAAGATCAGAATTAAATTTTTGTGATTTCTAAGCTTTGCTGCCTTCTCCTTTTCTACAGTTCTGTCCTGAACACTTTGGGTCAGATCGAATAGTCTTTTCTGCTCAGGTTCTTATCTGAGTGAAATTAGTTATTCATTAATCAGTTATTCATGAACCAAATGAAACAATCATCAGTTTCCTATAAACAGATCAAATGAAACTGGATCAAATATGAAAAGAACAATCAGAAAAGGGAAGCTTGCAATAATCAGATAAATGTCGCCCATAAAAGGACCAAAAACAAGGAATAAAGAGACTCTGTTCTCACCTCACTTCACTGGCTCCAGATGAAACACAGAATTGATTTTAAAAGTCTTTAAATGGGTTGGTCCTTACTCTGTTAGGTTTTACTTGGTGTTTCTTTTTGCTTTCACGTGCCTTTAATCTGTCTCTGCTTATCATATTTTTTAGTTTTCAGCTTTGTGTTCTGCTCTGTACGGCACTTTATGGTTGTTTTAAATGTGCTTTACAGATAGATTTGATTTGATTTGAGAAGTCCTGAAAGAGACAACAATGTTGGTCACTGTTGGTTTACAGACAGTAAGCTCAGGTCATTTATGTTGACGGCTGCATCATCTCTTACAGGAAACGGCAGCTACTGCACCTCCCCCGGGCTCATGTCACCGGGCAGCATCTCCAAAAACATGCAGGACAAGAGTCCTCCTCAGTTGAGCATGAGCCGTAAACCTGACCTCAGAACGCTGATGCCCCCCTCCAACAAGTGCACCAACATGCCAACTATTGTGAGTGAATCCTTCTCTGTTACACTTTTGATTTAATTTCATGAGTCAGTTTTAATGCAGAGACTAATTTTAGTTTGTGCTCTAACGCTGCCCCCAGTGTGAGGACTTTGACCTTATGTTGGTAAGTACCTCTCAGATTTCAGTAGTTTTCAGCAGGGAGGGATGTTCTGACAGACCAGCTGCTCATTAACCAGCAAAATATCTCCATCAAACACATGAAGCTCTCTGACTTCATTTTGTAAATGCTGCTGCTGCCTGACACTTCACTTTCAAGTGAGTGCACTATGTGGTCTTCAGAAGTTCAGATAAAACTCCAAAAATGAGCTTCTACCATGAATTTGTGCCAGTAAAATTCAGATTTAATGCTCCCTGAATGCTGCTGTTCAGGAGCCAATAATTCACATTAAACTATGTTAAATTCTGCATTTTTCTACCAAGCTGAACAAATCACAAGTTTTAGTGAATAACTTTTGGTTTCCCTCCAAAGAAATATCTTTTATGAACTGTCATTCTGGACTATATCGAACAAAAATAGACAAATTAGTTAAATAAAACTATAAAGACGTTTATTCAGTTCAAAAACTCTATTTTCATTTTTTTTAAAAGGACAACTTTCTTTCAGGGGACTTGTATTCTGATGCCACTTTTATTTTCCAGCTCTGATCATTTCAATTCAGTTTTATTTATAAATTTATCAAGGCACATCAAAGATGCAGTCCAATTAGAATCCAATCAAATCAAATTCAGTAAATTCCAAATCAGTCCAATTCATACAAAGCCAATTAGATCAAGTTTCCTAGCTAAGGACACCAACAGATTGCACTGAAACTTCTCTTTGATCCGATCCCCCATCCTGAGTGGGCATGAGGCGAGCATGGAGAGAAAAAACTTTTTAACAGGAAGAAACCTGCATTCTCCCTTTGTGAGTCAGAGAAACTCTTCCAGAAAGTTTAATCATCAGAAAACAACTTGAAGCTTATGAGTGTGGAGGTTTTTCAGATATACATTTTCCAACTTAGTAATTAATTGGGAAGCCCTCACTTGGTGGACGGGTCAAGGCTCACCATGAGAGTCTTTAGCCCCTTTCACACTGCGACCCGCTACCTTAGCGGGTCCAAATTGCACCTTCGACCCGCGTCGAGCAATGTGAACGCTTGGCGTGTTGGTGACCCGTGTCGCCTGACATGGGTCACCGTGTCGTTTTTGCAATTGTATATGCAGTTCATGGAGATGTTATTTTACGGGGTGTGGATGGTTACAACGTGGGATGCCGCCAAAGAACATATGCGGAGAATACAAGAGCACTATAGTCCCCGAAATGTGGCGGTAAATAACGTCCTCTGCTCGGAGGCTGAGGAGCTCGCGGACCTCCTTGTCTCCCCAGTTGGCCATCTTCAAAAATGTCTCGAACTTGATGTAGGCTAAAACAGAGTGAAACTTGTCCTCACCTGTCGCTGTTGTTCTGAATCAGCTGTCCATTCTGTCTTTTAAACTTCTCACGTCACGCCACGCCCACGTCCGACCCGCGTCGATTGCGTTCACACCAAACTCGGCTCGGCAAAAAGACTAGGGTCCGACGCGGGTCGAGAGGCGAGTCGAGTTGACGCGGCAGCCCGGGTCGGCAGTGTGAACGCAACAGCGGACACGCTAAATTCGCGGATTAAACGCGGGTTATTCCTCAGTGTGAAAGGGGCTATTGATTAGTTAAAATGATATATTTCTTAATACAAAAGAGACCCAACTGTTCTGGAAATGGGGGTTGTATTTATTTTATGTACAAAATAATTTTATATTCAGATTGCATTCCATACATACAACAGCTCTGCTGCGGATGTAAAAAAAAAAAAAGGATTTTATTCCATAAATTGAGATGGAAAATGTTCAGTAAAAACAGCGCTGTGAACTATTATTCCTGAAATAGTTGAATATATTCAGTCTCCATGTTGCAGCCCACACATTTTCCTCATATTTTTGGAACCAAATTCTACAGATCTTTCATAGGAATTTCATTGAAAATACTAAATAAATAAGGAAATCATAAAATAAAAAAAACGCAGCCCTTTGTCAGGAATAATACACTGTGGTCATTAGAATACAACACTGTTATATTTGGGAATCTGCAGATAATTGTTTCACCTGTGCTGATTTGATCTTTGTGTTTCTGAGTGTTGTTCCTTTTCTTTGCAGAACCAGAGAATAAATCACTCCCAGACCGCTCAGACTCTGTCCACCCCTGCGGTGTCCATTGCCGCTCCGGCTCTGCCCGGTCAGGGGATGGGCGGCTACCCGTCTGCGCTCTCCTCCTCGTACGGCACAGGTGAGTGCAGCTGACCTGCCCAGCTAGAGGCTGCCTCGTGTAGGACGTCTTTAATAAAGAGGACCGTCTTTGTCTCGTTTCTCCTCAGAGTTCTCCCTCGGCAGCGACCTGTCCTCTCTGTCTGGGTTTGGAGGTTCTGGTCTGGGATCAGTGACGAGCTGGCAGCAACAGCAGATACAGAATCTCCAGCACTCAGCGCTCGGACACATGGGGTGAGCCCAAAAGCTGATTTAAAACCAGCCTCCACGAGCATGTTCACACCTGACGTTAAAATCTGTAAATTTGTCCCGAGTGACCGGTTGTGATCAGATCTCAGTTTGTAGATAAACACGTGTGCTGTGTCACTAAGTCGAACAGAACATTAGCAGGTCCACTGATGTTTTAAATGTACATGCAAATTATTTCCAAAAATTTAAATCAGCTCAGATAAGTTTACACATGTGTTATGAGAGAGGATAAAAAGCTTCTGTCTACTTAGACTTTACTGGCTCACCATCAGACCGTCAACCACGACTCTTCTGATTTGATTGATGCACAACGGGTACAAAAAGTGAATCTGTTGAGTAAACTTTCCTATAAAGTGTCCCTGATCGATATTTTCCTGATAAAAAAAACCCAACTTTTTTTCATTGACAAGTCTCAACGTTCCAGCTCAAGTGAAACTTTAGCCCCCGAAAAATAGCTTTTTCTCCATCTCCCACAGATTTTTAAAAGTTTTTTTTCTCTGCTTTTTCTCTCTGTCCCCTTTCCTGTCAAATAAAGGACAGGAAAGGGGACAGAGAGACATGCAGAAAAAGGACTCGAACCTGGGCCGACTGTAGCGGAACCACAGCCTCAGTCCCAGTCCCATATACAGGGACCACAGCGTCCCTGTACATGGGACGCCTGCTCAGCCAGCTGTGCCTCATCTTTCACTAATTCTCCCTCATAAGTCCAGTTTGCATGTAAAAATAGAAATACAGTCCACCTTCCGAGCTTTTGATTGACACCTCACAGACTACGGGAGCTTCATGTCGTATCAACAGGCTGCAGGAACCAACCTGAGTCTGTGTTGTAAGAAAGTTGGTTACCCTTTTCTGCTGTGAGGTCACAGGTGGAGGAGCGTTAAAAGGCAACTCCCAGGAATGACAGGAGCTTTGAAGCTGCACTCACATCTGTTCTGGTTACAGCCTCTTTAGACCTTTTTTACATAAAACACGAGCAAGAGGGTTTCTGTCAAAGACCTGTGAGTTTGGGTACTGCTTTCTACAGATTATTTGTTCCTGAAACCAAGAGTTGTGATCATCGTATAAACCATGTGATTCACGTGACTTGTTTAGGGTGTGTCTGATGTGGAGGGTTTTCTGGTTTCTGCTAAATAAATAAATAAACGTGTCCTGGGTACGTTTGCACCTGATTGGATCACTCAGAACACATGTCAGGATGTCAGCATCAGGTTTGAGCGGCCACTGAATCTGACACGCCTCTCCTCCTCACAGGAACTTGTGCCAGAACTCGAACATGAACCTCCCATCCACTCATCAGAACCTCCACATCAAGTGTGAGCCGGCTTCTCCTCCCAGAGACCGGAGCATCGGCATGGTCGGCGCCGGACTCGGAGGATGCGTGACCACAACTGGCTACTCCATCACCGGCCGGGGTCCTCACGAATCTGGCCATTCGCCCGGCGACAGCGCATCCAGCTGCGGGAGCTCGTACGAAGGCAGCGAGGAGCGTGAGGATCACCACGGCAACGGCGGCTTCCTGCTCCGACCTCTGACGAGTCAGGACGAGCGCCACAGCCCGTCAGTCAAACGGATGAGGCTATCAGAAGGTTGGGCAACATGATGGGAGCCACCCTGCGGCCTCAGGGGAGGGGGTGGTATTAAAGTTACCTTATAGTGTTATTATTATTATTATTATTATTATTATTATTATCATATTCTTCTTGTACTGAGTGCGTGTGCTTTATGTGTAACGGTAACATGTACATGAGGGAGGCTGTTTTGTACGGTTATAGTGATATTCTGCTGTTTTTAACAACATAAGAAGACCTGAGGCAGAGTGAAGACTCTTCACAGGTCGGGATCAGTACACAAAACTGGGAAGTTTGACTCGTGTCAAAATATTTTCAGTAAGAAGTAGAATCTGAGAGCTTTGTGTCTGCAAACAAGTGACAAGAATTCAAACAAAACCAGTACAATCGATCAGATTACATCCAAGGCCTCAAATTTAAATGTTACAAACAGTCAGAATCTGAAGGGAGCTGCCTTAGATTTAAAGACCGGAAACAGAGGGAAAAAGATCCACCTACCTCACATTTCTGTCCATTGGGCAAAACACCCAAAAACATTTGGTTCTCATCTGCAGTGTGAACACAGTCAATGCAAATCACATTAAAAGTGTCCATTAAATGCTGCTTGGTTTCCACAGCTTCTTTAAGGTTGTTGTAACATCTTATTTTATAACTATTTTAAAATAAAAAAGAGCTTCATTTGGGAACTGAAACACATTAAAAATAGGATATGAAGAACTTTGAAAACTACAAAAATCAATCGGGATTCAATAATGATTGATTTTATCAACCGATCATATCATATTTGATTATTTTAAGGTCACAATCATTGTCACAACAACCTGAACTTTAAGTGTTTTCTTTAAATGGAAAATCTTTGTCCATGTATTTTGATCCTGATTTGATTTGATCCCCAACTCAACATTAAACCTTAAATATCATGAAATACAACAGGCCATATACACCGTGATGTCATATACTCACATTTAAACCTCAAATTTTATTTAATGGGAACCTTAAATTGACCCTAAAAAACATGAAACTATTGTAATAGAGTATGACTAAAATGTCAGTATGATGTGTTTAAATATCTGACCAACAGTTCAAACCTGGGAATTCTTAAATCTACTTCAATCAAAGATGGAAAAAATCTGCAAATTTTTGTGAAGGGGAAACAAATAGATTTTCAGACAACAAACTAATATTTGCTGTTTGGTCATCTTTTACAGCACATTTAAGTTCTTATAATCTGAATTTGTATGAAAGTAAAGCTTTTACATAAATGTAAATCTTTGTTCAAAGCTCCCAGTTTCGCTGAAGTTTTTTTGACACATAAGTTAAACTTTAGAGTCTTCTACCAACACTTTGAATATCATGTGCTGACGCAGCTGGAGGGTTCATCAGTGTACATTTACGGCTTGTTTTATGTGTGCGTGTTCGGGGGGGGGGGTTATAAGTTAATAACATGTCAAATGCACATGTACGCTCATGTATGCAAACTAACAAAAAGGTGAAAGTGAAGAAGTCTGGTACTCTGAACAGTGAAGCTACTGGTGAGTTTAACGTGACGTGGATCCCTGCAGGCGTGCTCGGTCCACAGTTACACAAGCTGCGTTGCAGGTTCAACAGTTTATATATGCACATATTAAAGTATCACACAGTTAAATGCGAATGTATGGAGGTTGAAGAGTGGCAAATTAAACAGGTAGGAAAAGAGTGGAGGAGTAAGTGCAGGAAAGGGTTTCAACCAGCAGAACTGGTCCAGCTCTCGTTCATTTAAACCAAAAACCGCATTAACTAAGAAACTAAAGTCTTGTTTCTAGATAAAAACAGTGGATGTGTTTTAAAATTATAGAAACAAACATGCTGCCTGACAGCAGCATGGAACTGCTGCTGCTGGTTCGATTGCAGTGGAAGAGATGGAGAAATTGGAGGTTTTAGTGGGAGTGAAAGGATATGCAACAGGTTGCACAGGAGAGAAGCTTCAGAGAATGTCACTTGATGTGAAAACGTTTATCAGCGAGAAAAAAGTGGGAAATGTGAAAAAAAAAAAAAAATCCAAATGCACAAAACTGTGGAAGTGAAGAGAAGCAGTGACGACTGATTCTCCCAAGAAACTGCAAAACTAACCGTAAAAATGAACCACCACAAAACTCCTGTTGGGTTTTTAAAGAGCTCTCATCCAAGAGACGTTTTCATGTAAGATGATAAGCTGTGGATGAGAGCTGGAAAGCAAAAACTCAGAGATTACATGAAAAGTTAATAAAAATGCAGTGAAATCCAGAGGTAGACCAGCTCTAACAACCACTGCTGCTAGCTCAAAAGCTTTTAATATTGCTAAATGTGACACACTGGAACTTAAAATAATCAGGGATGGAAAAGAAACCAGGAAACAAGGATTTTATTTAAAGTAGAGGATTTAAAGAGGATTGTAGCATTTACATATTTCTCTTATAAATCTTTTTTTTTATTATTTTAAGTTCTGCAAATTAGGAGAAAAAAAGCTTTTATTACCTTTTTAATATTTCGATTTTCAAGGTCCACAAGTTTGGACTCTTAAATGCTTTTTAACACTCTTTGAAGTTGACTAAAGGTGCATTTCATAAAACTTTAGGTCTCTGATTTACTAAATTTAGTACATTTTAAGTAAATTAAGATGGAAATTGATACGTGGGCGAAATCAGACTACATAAATGGATCATTCCTTTTAAATATCTCAACATAAAGGGTTTTGTAGTGGTTCTATTTCACTGTTTTCTTTCCAGTATATTCAAAAAGTGGTGTTTTTTGGCCTTGTTTCTATGATAAACAAACAGCGTGTGCAGTTTTACATACCGGACACTCAAGTCCTCGTGATGCACACACACAGTTAGCATGTGCTGATAGCTTTGCAGATTTAGTGGTCAGAGTGAGGAACCTTAATGCCATAACTGAGAGGATAGAGATGCTTTGCTGCACAGGAATAATAGTGTTGTGTTTTTAAAAGTTTGTAACAGTGAAAGTTTCCGATTTTTCTTTTTGGGATGTCTGTTGTTCTGTTTGATGACAGATTGTTTATAAAAACAGCAGCTGGAAGCACAAAGTTCTCTTAAATTTCAGGGAGATTTTACATCAGCTTGAAGTTAAACTGACGTGTTCAGCTGGTGTTGGCCTCAACGAGAGCTCACAGCAACAAACGGAGTGCAAACATGGCTGCTGTCTGTCCTCAGTATTTATTTGATATCAATTTGTTAGAGGTGGAAGAAGCACTTAGGTAGTTTATCTTTTACCAGATTATCTGATTACTGATTGGTCAAATTTACACTTCAGATTCCTACAAAGCTCACAAGATGATGCTAATGACTGTGACAGCCACTTTCTGTAGCCGTGGGTTTGTGCTGTATCTGAGCCGGTCCAACACCAGCCACACAGAGGCTGAACAGACGAGCTGCAGGACTGCAGACTAACATCCACTTTTATTTTTTTTTGTAATTGTTGCAGAGGCAGAAGGGGCTGAGAGTTGTTCACATTTGAATATTTTGGTTTAAAACTGTATATTTGGAGCTCAAACCCTCAGCTGCCCTCCTCTGTCTCGACTGTAAATCCAGCAGCTGTTCTGGAGCAACACACAACACAGGGCAGAGCCCAGGCGTGTTCTTCCTCTGCACTCTCCCCTTTCACAGAGCTGGTCTTTCTGCATCACACCCAGCTCAGACAAAGGACACGAGAGCCAGGAGCTTGTCCTCGTCAACTGAGTTTGGGTGGGGGTGGAAGCTCATGTTAAAAAGGAAGGTGGAGCGTGAACTAACCACAGTGTGAATTCCCAAGTGTGTACATGTTTTTGGTTTGATTCTTTAATTGGTTACTTATGAAACTTTGCCATATCTGTACCTCAAAAGCTCCAATAAAATCATATTAATTTTGTTTTCACCAGGTGACATCCATGAATGTCCTCTGTGTAGAAATGTACACTTTGGGCTGTACCCCCCCCCCCCCCCCCCCACCCACTTTATATGCACTACTGCTTCCAATAACGACCACTTAGATGTTCTAAGATTGTTAGCGGCATAAGCTGGCCTTTTGTCGCCACCAGGAGACAAAGATGAATAAATTAAGTGCACATCTGTTGCAGATCATGTACAGAAATCCCTCACTCAGAAATGTGGTAGTATTTGTATTTTGCAGGAAAAATAAATATATACGGGGCTCTGTAAGAAATGTGTATGTGTGGTTTGTTATCTTTGCTGCTTCAATTTCTTGTTGTATTTAGAATTATTTAAGGTTCTCATTGAGAATCAAAGGACGGACACTGCATTTAAGGATCCTCACGCTGTATATATACTGTACATACATACAAACACACTTACTGATCTGCTTGACCAGTAGATGGCGATGAATCACTATTAACTGTATGATGACGCTCCTCAAACTTCCTGCTGAACTTCAACACAGATGTGCAACACATTAAGGGCTGCAGCTTTTCATCAGCAGGAAACCAGTAGCTGAGAAAAAAACTGAAAACCTTAACACTGAGGAAGCTGCAAAAAGATGTTTTTATTTGACAAAAATCTTGTTTAATTCATTACCCAAATAGATAAATAGATTGATTTTTATGAATGTGTCCTCAGCTCCCCAGACAAGACAGTATTTTCTAAAAAGAAACCAGATCCAGAGCAGAAACATGAACTACATCTGCAGATTCTCAGTCATCGAGGTCATGGTCGTTTAAATAGAAGCCAACTGAACTTTACTGTCTTTACTCTGCCGACATCCACACGGTTCTGTTCGTGCTACATTTTGGGTCAGCAGCATCAAAACTCCCCATGCATGAGAACATAATCAGAACGTAGTCGAGGTATGCACAACTCCTGCAAAGTCTCCCTTCAAAACCGTTTTATTTATAAAGCGCCAAATCCCAACAAATATTATCTCTGGGCACTTCAGTCAGATTCAGTACAGTTCAAGCCAATTACAATACAATCGTAATCCAATGGTCCAATTCATACAGAGCCAGTTAAAACAGGTAGCCTAGCTAAGGAAACCAACAGATTGCACCGAAACTTCTCTTTGATCCAATCCCCCGTCCTGAGCGTGTACGAGGCGACTGTGAAGAGAAAAAACTGCTAAGAACATGACAGCACAGGTCATTTTTGCAAAGCTGCATCTAAAGCTTGGCTGAAACTGAGTCTCAATAGAGTCTATTTATAGAAATGGAGTGTTTTTGGTATACTGGAGGAATAGCTTCATTATGTCTGTGTTCACTGCATTAAATTACACAGCAGATGTCTAGGTGTTGATGACAGGTAATGTACTTAAACACACCGTAACTCTCCTCAGCAGCATGACAGTGTGTCCTTAGCCAACGTACAAACATATAGAACCTAACCCTTCACCAACATCCAGTTGAAGCCTTGTATGTTGAATCTCTTCGGGAACTCCTCAACTCCAGTTCGAACTCGTATAAATCCACTTTTTGTGAGTAGCTGCTGACCTCACCCAAAGGGCAGGGATAAGTACTTGAGGGCTAAGACTCCACCCCAAAAACAGACAGTTAAAAAAGCGCTGTCAAAATGGCTGAAAGAGTGAGCCACTCTGCTTAAACCAAAAAGTAATTTCACCAAAGTCAAAAATGTCCAAAATTTCAAAAATGTCTCATACATCTCAGTAAAACACCTCTGAAAACTGTGTGAAATTGTTAAAAAAAGAGGACATAATATGTCACCTTTATTCTCTGATGTTTGTATGAGTAAAGAACAAAAAAATGACAGATGTATTTATTTTAACAACTAAAATGAGTAATTAAAGACATTTCACAGTTGTGTATGTATAAGTCTATTTTACAGGCTGTACTTGAACGCACCATGTGTCATGCGTGAGGCTAGTAAGAACTTATTTGTTGTTTAATTTATCCATTTTCCAACACATCAAGAAGAAGTGGGCGGGTGTTGGACACTGAGGTTGAGAATCTGGCCTTAACTGTGTGTCACTGTTTGCATGTATGCACAGTAGAGCCACTTGTCCTCCTCAGAGGACATTTATACACCAACATTGTCACATCAGCTTTAAATTCTCATGGAGCTCTCATAAAACTCAGCTTCACAGCCTTGATGTGCACTCGCACCGCTTGTATGTATTTTTGGCAGTGTGTCTAATGATCAGTGTTTGCTGCCCATCTGCAGCCAAACAGGATGCCAAAATACAGGGTGGAGGTTTCAGCACTTTATACACTTGAGGCAGGATGTAATCAGTCTGAATTAAAGCCACTGTGCCCACTACCTAAAACACTACATCATGTGTGTGCTCCTTTCTAGATGTTATGCATTCATGGCTTAAACTGGGCTGAAATACAGCGGCGGATCCACACACAGTGAGCCACTTACCACCAACTTGAGCTGTGTTTAGACACAGTCAAGGACAGCCAGTAAATTGGACTCCTGCCCACATTCCTGGTAGGCACCTTTCATGAACGTGCGTGTTGTGTGTGCATGAGTGCTTGGATTAATCTGTTTGTCTGATGCAAATGCAAGTTCATCGAATATGCAGGAGAACTTTATAAATCTCAAGTCTGGAAACAACATTTATGCGTTAGCTTAGCATTTTTTGGAACATCGCAGTGTTTTTGCTTCTCTCTGTTTCTCTGACCAACTTCCTGTTGAGCTGCAGCAAACAGAAAGCATATTTGTGCTAAAAATGTTTTCATCTCAGATAGATGAAGCCACGTTTTAGCTCCAGATTTGTTCATACGACACAAAAAAATGTTCATGTTTACAGTATTTGTGGCAGTGCTGTGTTTGTGGGTACTGGTATGGATTTTACAATATTTGATTACATTTTCAGGCTGTTTGGATTATCTATACCCATTTTTTCCTGTTGAGGGTTGCTGGGAGCTGGGAGCTGAATCCTGTCCCGTCTGTCAGAGTCACTGGACCATTACAGAGCTGTGTTGCAATATTCAGTAGGATTCTCTGAATCTCTGGCATTTTTCATATTTTCAGTGTGTTGCATTGTTTTAATTTCATTTTTGTTTTGGCAGTTTCATGTTACTTTTCATTCGCTGCATGTTGCAGTTTATTTTCTTTCTTTTTCGCATGTTTTTGTTGTCTGTTGTTCCCTTTTTCATTTAGAAGTTTTGGACACACCCTCCAAGTGACCAGGCTGTTTGTCTGTCTTTGTTGTCTTTGTCTTATTGCTGTGCATTAGCCCTTATCTTGTACACTCTGCATTCTGTATGCAAAGAAACGC
The DNA here is from genome assembly GCF_027942865.1 of Odontesthes bonariensis. Taxonomy (NCBI): domain Eukaryota; kingdom Metazoa; phylum Chordata; class Actinopteri; order Atheriniformes; family Atherinopsidae; genus Odontesthes; species Odontesthes bonariensis. Next base: position 26,764,978 of record NC_134527.1, read on the forward strand.
ATCTGCACAAAGCCAGTGTGTATAGAAAAATGATGACGCCACAAAAAAACAAAGTCTTTCAGGGTTCACGTGTGAGAACTTCACCTCTACGTGTTTCCAGACTATTGCATGACTGCAGAAAACATGATCTGAGCAAATGTTTTGGCGTCTTTTTGTTCAGATTCCTTCTAGACAATCACTGGTCTTTCAGAATTTACTGATCAAGATAAAACACCTGTCCTCATCAGAGGTTAAATGATAAAAAACACAAAATGAACAGGTCCTTTTTAAAACTGCGATGCCTATCAGTGAGTGTGTCTGTTGGCACATTCCCTCTGCTGTCTCTGCCTGTTTCCTCATCCAGTTCAAACCAGTTTCTGTTTATCAGCCGGATAGAAACAGCCTGTATAACAGAGCCAAAACATTATTCATGTGACCTCTCATCATTCTGTGAGTGTGTGCGCGCGTGTGTGTCTCAGAATGTGAGTGTGGCATTGTTATGAGTTAAGGTAAAACCGAGCGAACATTTCAGAAAACCCTCATCAACCCGATGTATTTTCACTGTAGATGAAACGCAGCCTGGCTTTTATTCATCAACAAGAACAGTCTGTCCTGAACGTGCGTTCGCTCCAGACTGATTGCCTCAATAATTTGCACAAAGATGCTCAGTTAGGCTGGATGGTCATGTCCCCGTACTGAGTATCAGTTAAAGTAGTTCTCAGTATATTTCTGAAAATAAAACTATTGTGCATAAAAGTTGTGCATTGAAAGTATAATTTAAGTATCAAAATGAACTCCATCTGCAACAAATGTCCCGTTCTTGATGTTTGGATGGTAATAATGGAGCCAGTTCCTGTTGTACAGTTCCCAACATAAAACCTGAAGAAGTGGTTCATTTAAGTAAAATTAAAAAAGATAAGACTTTTGACACAGAAAATCTGTTTTTAGGGTTCAGATTTATATGTCACCAGTGAAATGTTTAATAAGTTTTCCTGTCTGAGGTTCGAACAAACACTGAAGTGAAATAGAGACGATTAGTACATTTCTGTAGTGAAACTGATAATGAAGCTGAAGGATATCAGTGTGTTAACACCAGAGATTAAGAGGAAAACTCTTGTCTGAGGAAGGAACAACTTACCCAATGATGGTGAGTGATGAAGACTGTGACCTTCCTCACACTGATACAAGAAACTAAAAAAGAAGCCTAATTTATGTTACTGTGTCTGCATGATTTTGAAGAATTAGACCGACTTTGGCAACAAAGTAAAGTTTTGAATGAGCAAAAAATAAATCCATTCTGAACAAAAAACTAGAAAGTCCTTGTTCTGAACAAGCTTAACTTGAGCCTGACAGTTTTTTTGAGCCAATCCTGAATACAGTCAACAAGCACATGTTGTTATTCTGACCATTTTCAACATTTTTTACTCATAAAATATAATGACATATCCTTTAACCTTGTAGCACCCACAGTTGCAGATTTGCAACAAGCTTTTTATTTATTTACATTATTTATTTACATTGTATTTTTATTTACATTACATTATTTGATTTTTTTAAATTTACATACATTATTTACATTCATGTGTAAAAAATTTTTTACATTACATTTTATGTGCCGACAGTTGTCACAGCAATCATTTTCTTGGTCAGTGAATTACACTCTGCTTTGCGGTGGTCTGTTCTAGTTCGTTCTGGTCTCGCTTGGTGTGGTCTGCTTTGTCCACTTTTCACAGCGGTAATGGGAGGTCAGGTCTCCAAATTGTATTATTACAAAATTAATCAGGAAAGCCCACAGTTGCAAATATGCAACATTGCCTAAAATGATCAAAAATAGCCAGATTTCAAAAATTCCAAAAATAATGGTTTATTCCCACCCAAAAAGATGCAAGAAGAGCCAAAATGATTTTTTTCAATGATTATTCATATGCTTGGGTGCCACAAGGCTAAGAACATTTCTTATATATGTAATAGTTTTGCAATGTGCTGTAATTTTTGACAATTTAAAGATTTTAAATATAAAGATGCCTTGCACAAATGTCCTTTAAGATAGGGGCTTTTCAGGGTAAATCAACTGTGACGTTTAGAAATACAGCAGAGCAGAAGCTGGCTGCAGCTAAGAAATGGCTTCCAACGGATGTAATTAGATTTCTCTTAACCGCCCAGTTACTCTTCAAGTAATATCATTTCAACTAGATGAAATACATTTGTGATAAATTGTGATAAAATAAATTGAATTTCTTGACATCCAGAACAAAATTAGTTGATAATTTATCCACTTTTATCTTATTATCTTTTACTTTACTCCTTTTATCTGTGAGAATGAGAAACACCAGAACCTGAAGTGGATACTGCATCATTAGTTGCCAGATTCGTCTGTATTTAAACTTCACCTGTGGTTTATATCAGACAGGTAAAGCAGCACTCAAGCTACAAAATCAATAAAACCAAAGGAAAGGGAAGTAATAAGTGACTGTGGCAAACGTTAGGTCTGCAATCAGGATCATGAATTTTGTCCTTACTTCTGTCATTTTTAGACACTTTCTGCAAAGTTTCCAACTGCTGACAGACATTTAGTTCATCAGGCTCCAAAGTCAGAGCATCAATAAATGTCAAGGATTTTAACTGAACATCCTCACCAGAAAAAGGCAAGATAATGCTCATATCTGGTCTGAGTGATTACAAAGCGATGATGAAGTGTTCCCTGAGGAATCCATGACCCGTCCCACAAATAACAGCTCACTGTTTAACCTACAAACATTCTCAAACACGCGTGAGGGTTTGTGTCAGCGTTTTTTATCCACTCGTGCACGCTGCAGGTGACCTGTGTCCTCTGAGTGAGAGTCACAGTTGAGAAAAGTTTCCTCCAACAGAAACTCAAAGTTATGAAATAGCCTGAGTGAAGATGGCGTTCCTCAAAGAGCTCATCTGTGTTTTCCCTCTGTGCTGTCAGAGAGGCGGCAAGAGGGAATTAGGTCAGCGGCTCTGTCCTACATCTGCTTTACTAGCAGACATCAGTGACCGCATGTTGATGCGGTAGAAGAAGAAGATTTTTTTTATTTTTACAAAAACATTTTATTTACATTTTAACAAGATACATGCCACTGTGTCAATATGTCAAACAGGATTTAATTTTGGAGAAAATGCGCAAAATGCAGTTAGTTTTCAACAACATTACAAAGAATATTTTTATAACACCAGATGCTTTTAAAAATCATCTGTGAGCTTATAAATACTGAATTCTAGCCTCAGTCTGCATCTGATGTTGCAGCACCATACTGAGACTGCCTCCTGACCTGCTTTGTCTTGTACTTTGTTTCTCCTGGAAACATAAATAACCAGCTTAGCTTCACCAGAGATATAATTTAGGAGCAGAAACTTTCTTTGATTGGTTTTCTTGTACCCCTGCACCATGAATAAAATGTGTAATACTCATTAAACAGTTTAAACACAGTTGTTAAAAGTTTGAATGAGTGAAGAGCACTGTGAGTCTCTTACACTTACTAAAAACATGAAAAACTGTCTCATGAAGGAGACAGAAAGGGCACTGGTGTGACCCAGCAGGGTTAAGAACAGAGATAAAAGCATTTGAGGCGATGGCACCATGTAAAATTCTCCACTGGAGGTCGGCAGTTTTTTTCTTGATGGCAGGTTTATACAAAACTCGTTACTTTGGACCAGCTCCATCTACTCCTAACCTGCCAGTCCAAGCAGTGGGCTCTCTGTCACAAACCTCCCTCCTGTTCAGTATTTTCACACAGTTTTTGTAAAGCGTTTTTTTCTCAGCTGTACATAAGCTGAGACTCTTGGGGTCCTTGAGAAGAGTTCCATCGAACTCTCCATACTGGGGACTTACATAGACCTCTGGGAAAAGATCTCCAGGTTCAGGTTCCACCCCTTGGTTGTAGTCCATGTGGAGGCTTCTCGCACTCTCAGAGAGCCTCTGCCTCCAAAGTTCCAGGACCCTCTTCGCCAACCTGGCGGACCTGATGCCCAGGAGAGAGAGCCCACATCCTGCGAGTCTGTCAGCGCCGGCCCCGCAGTGTCCACCAGTTGGTTGAGCACAAGTGTTTTTTCCTTGCATGCGCTGTCATCAGTCCAGGCATAGCTCCGCTGGACACGTCCAGCTTGGCTCCATGAACTAGTGGCTCCTTTAGCAGCCAAAAATCTTTGCCTGGACCTGGGCTAATAACGCTGATGGGGGATCCATGCAGGCCAGGCGGTGCCACAACAACGATGCCACCAGATTGTTCAGTTTTAAGTTTTTCCTTTATTCTGTGACGCCTTCCCAGTTTCTTTTGGTCATCGCCTTGCACCCAAGGAATACACCAAGGTACTTTAAACCATCTTTATTCCATTGTAGGTGTTGGGGAAGAACTGGGAGACCATAACACCATCCACCAACTGCAAGGGCTTCATTTTTTTCCAGTTCACCCTTACTGCAGACAGAGTGTTAAAATAAGTGTTTAACTCAACAAAACAACAACATCCTTTTGTGAATTTATCAGACCAATATCACCATCTGCAAAAGCAAATAACACAATGTTCTCTCTAAAACCAGGTAAAATTAGGCCATCAATGTTTGTGCGAATCTTACAAAAGGAGGGGTTCTAGGGAGAGTGCATAGAGCATCCCAGACAGAGCACATCCCTGCCGGATACCCCTGTGCACCTTGAAAGCAGCACACAAACTGCCATTTAACTTCAGCATATTCTCAATGTCACTGTATAACACCTGTATCTTTGCAATAAAATCAGCGCTGAAACCAAACCTCTCCATGGTTTTCCAGAGGAAATTGTGTTCAACACGGTCAAAACCCCTTTTCTGGTCTAGCGAAATGAGACCACTGAGCCCGATGAGCTGGAAACCTCCAAAACATACCAAATTAGGTAGACATTGTCTACCATAGACCTGCCAGGTATGCAGTAAGTCTGATCCCAGTGGATGACCTGCTCCATAGCATTTCTCAACCTGTTTGCTAACACCTTAGAAAGAATCTTGTAATCCGTGCACAGGAAGGACCGATTTTTTATGTCCCGCAGATTACCTTTTTTTGGCAGGAGGGTGACAGCAGCCCTGCGGCAGGACAGTAGCAGAGAACCCAAAGCCAAACTTTTATTAAAAACCTCGAAAACATCAGGTGCTAAAATAGTCCAGAAGGCTTTGTAAAATTTATTCATTGATGCAGGGAGCTCTCCGTCTCTGCATGCTCTGCAGAGCAGCCTGTAGCTCCACCATCTGTAATGGCTGATTCAGCTGTGAATTAGTGTCCATAGAGAGCTGAGGTAGCTCACCACAGAACCTCTCCAACAGTGCGTCATTCTCCTCATATTCACTTGATAAAAATCTACAGCTCGCCTTCTTATTTGATTTATCTCAGTGAGTTCTTGTCCTGTGTCAGAGAGCAGAGTGGATTACCTTTTTCTGATTGTGCTTCTTCTCCAGGCCGAAGAAAAAGCAAGAGGGAGCACCCATCTCTGAGATGTTCACTATCCGGTATCGGACCAGTGGACCCTGTACCTTTGTCTCCAGCAGGTTGGCCAGCGCCATTCTCTTGGACTTGAGGACTTCAATATATCCTCGATATCCTGTGGAAGTGTTAATTGTCTCCAAGTCTTTGATAGATTGACAGGCATCCCGTGTAACATTGAGAGTAAACTGCTGGCACAAGAGTTTTATCTCAGTTTTACCATGGTCCCACCACTGCCTGAGACATGTAAAATCATCTCTCCTTTGTCTAAAAATGGCCCAAAAATAACTTAAGGCTTCTTTAAAACCTTTGTCATATGTTAGCGCTGAATAAAAATGCCAATATGCACTCCGGGGTAAAACATTTTTCATAACAACATGACATAAAACCAAAGAACGATCAGTAAAACCAACTGGCATGATTGTACAGCCCTTTAAAACAATAAAAATGATCAAGTCTGGCTGAGGAGATCCTATCCTCTGTCAGGTGGGACCATGTGTACTGTCTGCAGTCTGTGAGCATCCTTTTCCACATATCCACAAGGCTGTGGGAGCAGACAAACCGCTGTAGAGTGAGCTGGGAGGCTGGATGAGGCTCTGCATGATACATTTAAAATCCCCACCCAAGAATAAAAAATCCTTCAAGCCACAGCAATTCAATCCATTGATGATCTTATCAAAAAAGCTCTTCCTCCCCGCACCATTGGTTGGGGCATAAACGTTGACAAAAACCAGAGTGTGATGCTCAAATTTTGCTTTAACTGAGAATCACCTCCGTTTTACAATATGCTCAGCCTCCAGAGATAATGGAGTGAATGTTCTGGAGAAAAGAAAGCCCACTCCCGCACTCTGAGTGCTGTGATGGCTTAAAAACACTTGTCCTTCCCACTCTGTGTTCCAGTCTGCCTCATTGCTGTCATCACTATGGATTTCTTGTAAAAACAATAAATCAATATTTTTCCTCAGTGCTGTGTCAAAAACCAGTGCTCTTTTCTTAGCCTCCCTGGCTCCGTTAACATTTAACGTCCCCACTCTCAAAGGATTCATTGTGAAGGAGACGTTAAAAACAAAGTAAAATAGTGAAATAGAGAAGTAAAACCAATTCATCATTAAAGCCCGGTTTGTAAATCTCTTGATCAATGAGAACTGAAGTTGCTCTGTGTTTAATAATAAATCTCGCTGAATTATAAAACGTGAGTAAGTTTTCAACATTTCAGCAGGATACAGTTCACTTTCCTGACTGACGGTTATCTGACTGTGAGACAGCTCGCTGCAGTCAGACACACAGCCTTCACTGTCGATGCTGTCTTTGTCACTTGCTCGAGCCTCCAGTTGATAGGGTTTACAGCCCGCAACAACCTTCACCACATTTTTACGCTTACACGCTTTGCAGGAGTAGAGGTCTCCCCAGACTCACAGGTCTCCATAAATCCAGCTTCAGCAGCTAAGGCATCTTCACAAGCCGTCTCAGGCATCACCTCACCTCTAACCACACCTGTCTCACTCACCTTACCTCTAACCACACCTGTGTCACTCACCTTACCTCCAACCTCACCTGTCTTACTCACCTTACTTCCAACCTCACCTGTCTCACTCACCTTACCTCCAACCTCACCTGTGTCACTCACCTTACCTCCAACCTCACCTGTGTCACTCACCTTACCTTCAACCTCACCTGTCTCACTGACCTTACCTCCAACCTCACCTGTGTCACTCACCCTACCTCCAACCTCACCTGTGTCACTCACCTTACCTCTAACCACACCTGTGTCACTCACCTTACCTCCAACCTCACCTGTCTTACTCACCTTACTTCCAACCTCACCTGTCTCACTCACCTTACCTCCAACCTCACCTGTGTCACTCACCTTACCTCCAACCTCACCTGTGTCACTCACCTTACCTTCAACCTCACCTGTCTCACTGACCTTACCTCCAACCTCACCTGTGTCACTCACCTTACCTCCAACCTCACCTGTGTCACTCACCTTACCTCCAACCTCACCGTGTCACTCACCTTACCTCCAACCTCACCTGTCTCACTCACCTTACCTCCAACCTCACCTGTCTCACTCACCTTACCTCCAACCTCACCTGTGTCACTCACCCTACCTCCAACCTCACCTGTGTCACTCACCTTACCTCCAACCTCACCGTGTCACTCACCTTACCTCCAACCTCAGCTGTGTCACTCACCTTACCTCCAACCTCAGCTGTGTTACTCACCTTACCTCCAACCTCACCTGTGTCACTCACCTTACCTCTTACCTCACCTGTGTCACACACATTACCACTAACCTCATCTGTCTCGTCTAAATCACCATTTTTTCCTAAATCTCAAGTTGTACCTGACTCACCGGTCACCTCACCTAGCTCTCTTCCTTCACCTGCCTCACTTTCCCTGTGTCAGCAGCAGAGATTTAAACAGCACTTTTCTCAGCGGTGATATAACACCTCCATGCCTGGAAAGCTCTTTGATGAGAAAATCATCACTAATGAACTGGGGCACATTGGAAAGAGTAATTTTCAAAGCCGACTGCGTCAGCAGCACCACCAGCTCCAAGACCCCATTCACAGTGAGACCTGTTTCCACAAGCACCTTTACCTGCTCTTCTGAACTTGAACTTCTGAGTTGTGTCATTTTAGTAGTTTACACTTTGACACACAGGCTTTGATTAAAAAAAAAGAAATACACCAAATGAACTCTCAGCAGCGTTAGTTTGCAGTCTACACATGGCTACAGTACATTTTGATGTATATATATATATGACTGCAATGGCTGCAAGATATGGAGTCTAACGTTGTTTTCTTCACTGAACTGAGCATGCTCTGTACAACAGGGCTGATAGTGTGGATACATTTGATGGAATATTATTTTATTTTAATCTTGGAATGAATTCAAACATTGTCCTGCTCTCTCCTGTGATTATGCTCAGTGTCATTCGTAAAATACTAATTCAGCTGCACAGTCTGAAACCCTAACGATGTGTGGACATTGGATGAAGAGATTTTCAAAATATATCCTCTCCTCCAATGATTTCTAAGCAGATTTATGGACATGATTTATAGAGTGATATCAAAGTGATACCTTTAGAGAGTGTAAATCACATTTAAAGATAAGTTATTGTCTAAATTGTAACTTTGGGATTGGGCAAATAGAGGTCACTTATCACTGTTGATCAAATATTGGTTACCATAGCATCCATCCATTCAGCATCTTCCTCTAAATCTGAGGTCAGGTCATGGAGCCAGTTTACCTGACTCCCGCCCTCTGGTATTCGCATACCATCTGGGACGAGCCCACAACCGACATGATTTCAAATGGGGCTATTTTTTCTAAAACTTGTGCATGTGATTGGATGAAGAATCTGTCCGTCATCTTGACTGACACGCCACTTCAGCCACTCCCAATGACTCAACCCGTGACGTAGCTCAGAGCTTACCTGACTCCCGCCCTCTGGAGCATGAATGGGCGGCCATAACGTGGCCATAACGCCGCCCATTCATCCAAAGTCCCACCCAGCGATTAATGATTGGCTCTGATTATTTTCTAGTCGGACAAAACACATATGACTCCGAGGCTCCTCAGATGGTTGTGTGAGGAAATGGAACGCCCCCGCATGTAGTTGGTGAACACAGCCAGATGATGTGAGTCAGGTTAGGAGCCAGCAGGTTCAGGAGGGAAACCCAGACACCCCTCACCCCAGCAACACTCTCCAGCTCCTTCTGGGGGATCCCGAGGTGTTCCCAGGCCAGATGGGATATATGATCCCTCCAGTGAGTTCTGGGTCTGCCCCGGGACCTCCTCCCAGTTGGATGTCCCTGAAAAACTTCCAAAGGGAGGCAACCAGGAGGCATCCTAACCAGATGAATCAACTCAGCTGACTGATGTGGAGGAGCAGCGGCTCTACTCCGAGGTCCCTCCAGATGGTGGAACTCCTCCCCCTATCTCTAAGGCTGAGCCCAGCCCCCCCTCTGAAGGAAACTTATTTCAGCCACTTGATCCACGACCTCATTCTTTGGGTCACAACTCCCAAAAGACCCCTCCTGAGAATCATCACCTGAACACTGGTTGGGTTAGGGTATCCCCATGATCCTAAGGGCTGTGCTGTCGGGGGCCAATTTCTCCTCGGGCAAATTGGTCTCAGGTTAAGGGTCAGACTGTGTGTGATTCAAAGACCTCGATTGAGTTTAAACAAGTTATCTCCCTTGAAAAGGGAAACCAGGGAATCTCCTTGGTGCCAGGCCTGGAGGAGGAGCTCACAGACATGGCCTAGTTGGGCTCAGCCTGAAGTAGCAACATGACGCCATCTTCTTGTGGGCTCACCTCTCTGAACTGGGAGGTAGGTGAAGGCGGGGGCCCGATTGCCATTGCAACAAATATTAAAAAGGCAGTTGTTGTTTTATCTTATAAAATAAACCTTTTATTTTATCAAAAGTTGATCATGACAGCAACAAGATCATGATAATAATATATAATGCACAGAAATGGAATAAACAGCAACAGAGTATATGAAAAAAAACTAGTGCAAAAAAAATCAAATACAAAAATATATTGCACTTGGTAATTTGAAATATTAGGTGGAAGAAGTCATGTTTAAACATTCTTAATTTGATATAATTATCTGTAAACATTAATCTTTTATTCTTTGCTATTGTTTTTGCGAGCACAAAGCATTGTGACATCCGTACTATAGAAGAATCTGCAGCTCCAGAAGCTTCGGTTCAGGGCAGAAACCAGCAGGTGGTGCGCCCAGTTGGTCCGAGTTGTGCTTTGTTTCTACACCCAGTTGGGGTTTACACCTGGTCGTTTAACTCACACACAAACACGCTCACACACACATTCACACATTTGAGCTTGAAGTGCTCGAGGTGGTTGTTGATGCGACACATTTCTGCCAAATCATCACCCATTTCTGTTTCTTAACAAAACTCTCAGTGAATTTCAGCTTTGTTCACAAAGATTCGATTTCCACCTGAAGTCTGGTCGGTGACGGCGCCACCTTCAGGGCTTAGGGTCAGTCGCAAGCTCAAACTATCATTTAACTGAAGATAGCTTTCGACTTGTCGTGATGTGCCATTAAAAGTAGAATAAAGTTTATACCTGTGGACAGAATCTACTGTAGCGTATAGGCCTGCAGCGGTCTGAGAGGAAACAGTAATTACGGCATGTGCAAAATTCCCTGAGGCCTGAGGAGGCATCCTCTGACCAGTTCTCAGTTTTCTATCAGAGGACGCTCTTTAACGCCTCATCTTGAGCACAGGATATAAGTTGGCTCCAGCATGACTCTGGTCCATCACGGCATCCCAGCCAGCTGTTCCTGGGTCAGCGAGGGTTCAGCCGTTTTCATGGTGACATACAGTCTGCTGTCTTGCTTGTGAAGAAGTCTCTGAGCTCCTCTCAACGGGACGGACACATGTCGGGCCTCCGGACGTCTCCGGCCTCCACGGTGTCGGGGTAAGGGTCCACCTGAGGGAGGGCGGGGACAGTAATTAATCCACACATTCAATCCTTTCTAATTTGGATCATTTCCCGTTTTTTAGTCTGAAACAGGAGTAGAAACTGAGCAGATTTGTTTGTCTGAATGATCTGAACTGTAAGTCTGCGTCTATATGTTTATCTTTTAATCACATCTTACTCAATATTTTATGAGTTATTCACTGTATAATCTTATTTCATCTTAATATTGTGGCCAATTTTGTATATTTTTGCTGGAACTTCACTGTATACTTTATATACTTTTAAAGCTAATTATAACATGCTTTTATATAGATGTTGTTTACTGCATCCAGAGGGAAAATTTCCATGAATCTGCTCGGAAAGGAGCATTCTATATATGTTAAGTTGCACCTTGGCTTCTTTATTTTGTTAACTATAGTCAAGTCAAGTCAAGTCAAATTTATTTGCCTGACTCTAGCACATTTCATGAACAAAACAATTCAAAGTGCTTTACATAAAATAAAAGCATTGCTGCGGAGAGTGTAAGAAGCATTAAAAATACATAAAAGAAAATAAAGAGAAACAAATAAAATAATTAAAATGAATTAAAGGTGGGGTCTGTGATGTTTTGTGGAGCATATTTTATCATATTGTCTGGAAACCTCCTCACGACCCCATTGCACCCACTAAAATAGAATGTTTGGAAAAAAACTAAATCTTTTAGTCCATTGTAGAGGGTGTAGCAAGAGGAAATGTCTGACCAATAGAAGTAATGATGAGAGTTACTTCTATTGGATTCTGACACGCCAATCAACCGTCAGCCCCCCTCCCCCCTGCGCGTTCACAGACTCGTGACTCGTTCATGTGTTTTGAAGGCGTGGTTTCGAGGGGTGGGCTGAAGGGAGAGGCAAGGTTGTGTATTTTCAAAAATATAGCTTGCAGGAACCGTTTTTCCAAGATCTCAGACCCCACCTTTAAGATTATTAAAAACAAGCAACAGACTAGATAAATTCAAAGATACCGCACAGATTTCATGCATAGACACATGAGAAAAGAAATGTTTTTAACCTGGATTTATCTCCACTGGCAGTTTGTTCCACTTGTTTGCAGCATAACAGCTAAATGCTGCTTCTCCGTGTTTAGTCTGGACTCTGGACTGGACCAGCTGACCTGAGTCCTTGGATCTAAGGGCTCTGCTAGGTTTATATTCTCTGAACATATCACAGATGTATTTTGGGCCTAAACCGTTCTGGGATTTGTAAACCATCAGCAGGCTTTTAACATCTATTCTGTGACTGACTGGAAGCCAGTGTAAACCAGTGTAAACCAGTGTAAGCCAGTGTACTAATATAAAAATAAAGACTTTAAAACTGGTATGATGTGTTCAGATCTCTTAGTCCGGGTTAAAACTCCAGCAGCAGCGTTCTGGATGAGCTGCAGATGTTTAATGCTCTTTTTGGGAAGTCCAGTTAAAAGAGCATTACAGTAATCGAGTCTACTGGAGATGAATGCATGGATGAAGGCTGAGTTATACTTCTTTTAACTGCCCTTGCGCTTGCGTCTTGCGCTTGTGTTAATGGCTCGAGACGTTTATGCTTCATTTAGCTTTGCCGGCGCTTGCGTGTGCTGCGTGGCGATTCACCGCCAGGACAGTAGGTGGAGTAGCGGGTTTTTTCAATGACAAGCCTACTACGATGAAAGGAAATTCACCGCCAGGATCTCTTCGGCAAGTCTCTCTTCGAGTGGATTCATCATAGACATAGTATATGTAATATATTATGTCTATGGGATCCGAGACCATGGTCTTCGGCCGGAAAAGGGTGGAATGCTCTCTCCGGGTCAGGAATGAGATCCTTCCCCAAGTGGAGGAGTTCAAGTATCTCGGGGTCTTGTTCACAAGTGAGGGACGAATGGAGCAGGAGATTGACAGGCGGATCGGTGCGGCGTCTGCAGTGATGCGGGCTCTGCACCGGCCCGTCGTGGTGAAGAAGGAGCTGAGCCAGAAGGCGAAGCTCTCGATTTACCGGTCAGTCTATGTTCCTACCCTCACCTATGGTCACGAGCTGTGGGTAGTGACCGAAAGAACGAGATCGCGAATATAAGCGGCCAAAATGAGTTTCCTCCGCAGGGTGTCTGGGCTCTCCCTTAGAGATAGGGTGAGAAGCTCGGTCATCCGGGAGGGGCTCGGAGTAGAACCGCTGCTCCTCCGCAACGAGAGGAGCAGCGGTGAACGAGGTGAACGATCGAGAATGAGAGACTTGTTTTGTATGATTGTTTCTAACGTGCTCACTTGAATGGCAAATGACGTTAGTTGATTTTTGAGGTGGCTCGGGCATCTGGTTAGGATGCCTCCTGGACGCCTCCCCGGCAGCGCCGGCGCCACGGGGGGGGGGGCACTCGCGGGCATTGCCCCCCCATCCACGCCGGTGTGCCCCCCCTGGGTTCACTTTGACGTTTGACCGGAGATTGCCTCAAACACTGCAGTGCATGAGGGGACACGATCTAAAAGTCTTAAATAAAAAATACGTTTTTTAAGGTCTTAAAATGTCTTAAATTTCTCTGATTTTCGAAGAGTGGCATTAAATTTCATCTGGGCGGAATGAAAGAAAGATATGTCTGGAGAGAGCTTTTGTGTGTGCGCCAGTACTTCCGGTGAAAACTTCCGGTGATTTGACAGCTAAGCTAACGCGTCAGGTTAGGGCCAGTGGCCGTAAACAAAGGTTATAGCCGAGAAGAAAGATGATAATATAATGTAACTAAAAAGACTAGCTTTCTTCAGTAGCCTAATGCTTACCGATTTAGCATGCCTAGCAGCCTCGTTGCTAATGCTAGCCGCCGTAACGTTACCAACCATACCCGACGTCAAGGAGTTGGCTGAGCAGGGGCAAGAGTATGGGGCTGGCAGAGTTAACTTCATAATGGGTGAGTGCAGGTTTCATTCACTTGTTTTCATTCTTTCACAGGATTGATTCACTTCATTGGTTTATCCGATTGCTGGCCGCCGAGCCATTATGTGTCTGGGTTTGTGTAGGTTACTGATCATGGTTGTTAGCCGATAGTCAGGTTGTGTGTTGGGTGTGTATTTTTTCAATGGGTACATGCCATTGACTGAGCGGTCTGTGCTCGTTTTTTATTTTTATTTAATTAGATTGGAGATACTAATTAATACTGAGGGGGGGGCTGGTCCCGGGGAAAATTGCCAGGGCCGATTTTTTTTCCCAGTCCGACCCTGAACTACATGTTCAAATGCGTTCTGATGTCGGCTCAACGCCAGTCTGAATTCACTGTGGCCGTGCGTGGGCGTTGCTGTTGTTGTTGCGCTCCTGTTTGCTCGTTGTGTGTATTAGTATTAATGGCGACTAGAAAGGGGCAAAAGTGATCTGGGCTTTGCGTTCAATTTATGCACCGATGATTATACAGAGTGGATTAAACTGTGCAGGCTATTCGAGATGTCTCCGAATGCCTACTTTAAAGGAAGCGTGATGTGTTTGCCAGGGCTGCCTAAACGAGTTGCCAACCGTCCCTTGAAATAATGGAATCGTCACGTATTTAGTAACAAAAGGAGAGTTCCTTATTGGGCTGAAACGGGGCCCACAATTCGATTAAAATGCAAAAAATTGCATCTAAGAAATACCAAATTTTCTGGGGGAGGACCCCCAGACCCCCCGCTAGGGGGTCCCCCTACTCATTTAAATGCCCGTCCAATAGCTTGTCTCTGCCGCCGGGTCTGCTCCCCGGTGAGGTGTTCCGGGCCCGTCCCACTGGGAAGAAGCCCCGGGGAAGACCCAGGACACGTTGGAGAGACTATGTTTCTCGGCTGGCCTGGGAACGCCTCGGGGTCCCCCCAGAAGAGCTGGAGGAAGTGGCCGGGGACAGGGACGTCTGGGTCTCTTTGCTCAAGCTGCTGCCCCCGCGACCCGATCCCCGATCCCCGGACCAGCGGAAGATAATGGATGGATGGATGGATGTCTATGGGATTCATGCTTCTTCTTCTTCTTCTTCGCTTTCTACCTTGGCGTTTGAAAACAGCGGTCTTTTATTAGGGGATGTGATGTAGATAGTGGCTTGTGCTCGCGTCCAGAGTGGCTACTCTATAGCTCTCCTCGCGTCTTACGTCTTGCGTGAAGTTTAGAAAATTGAGGTGACACACGCAAGCACGCAAGGGGGGGCTTGCAACCGCGCAAGGGCTTGCGTTGCGTCTTGCGTTGCGTCTTGCGTCTTGCGTTGCGTCTTGCGTTACCGACTATAAACCAGGCTTGAGTTTCTCCTGGTCTTTTTGGGAGAGAAAAGCTGAGATGGTCAAAAGCTGCCTTGGTTACAGCTTTGATGTGGCTTCAGATTTGGGTCTGAAGACAGAATCTTGGCTTTAGCAAGCTCTGGTGTAAAATCCAAAGTATAGCTCACCTACAGAATTAATTTTAAGTATTATATGTCTTTTTTATTTAAAAATGTTTTCTGTTTATTTCCGTTCAATCTTCAATCTAGATATTTTAGGTGCTTCTTAGTGGGATATTTTTATTTATTTATTTATTTATTTTTTTGTTCTTTTTTTTATTTTATTACATTTTATTAGCATTTTAGTATACTTACTTAAATAATAATTTAATCCGTTGCATCGTTTTCTTCTGGTCATATTTGCACTGTTAAAGTTTCTTCTGAATAATATAGTTTTTGTTATTTTGTTGTTATTCACTGCATCTTTTTGTAGATATTATATTATATCATATTATTTTTGTAGATGATTTACTTTTAACTGGATGTTTAGTTTAGTTATTGAATTTTGTAGTTTTGTAGTTTTATTTTAAACTTAACAGGACTTTTCCAAACTGGATCTTCACTTGATATTTAGTGCAAATTTGTGGCATTTTCTTGAATTTTCTTTGTATTTTTATTACAGTTACTTCAGTTTTCTATTTCTATTTCTTCAGTTTATTTTCTGATTCCTGCTTTCAGTTATTTTATTATGTGTTCTTTGTATTTATCACAGCAGTAAGATTTTTTGTTGTGTTGATTTAAAGAATGTGAAAAATGACAATTGAACACTTTCTTGAGTGATTAGGACGCTGTGTGTGAGTGTGTGTGTGTTGGGGGGGGGGGGGGGGGGTACGTGTGTGCGTGTGTGTGTGTGTGTGTGTGTGTGTGTGTGTGTGGAGTGTACCTCAGTGTAGAGTGGTGGGGGAAGATATTTGAACTCTGTGATGTATGTCAGCAGAGATCCTTGGTCCTCTCCCTCCCCGTCAGACCTATCACAGCCCTGCAGACAGTCCCGCCTGTGAGACTCTGATATCGCCAGATCGCTGTAGCTCGGCGGTGCTGCAATAAACAAACCAGAGTAAGAGATCATTTTGTTCCACAAGCGCTGACGAGAGAAAAACATGCCTGCATGCATTTCCAGTTCATACCCTCGGGTCTCTCCGGCAGGCCCAGCCAGCTCACGGAGCTGCAGTTGCTGCTGATGCTGGAGGTGCGGCTGGTGCACGCGTGAAGAGGGATGGTTCCAATCACCAGCGGCAGCGACAGTGACAGGTTCAACCCGCCAGGAACGTCCACGTAAACCTGCGGGTTTGAAAAGGAAGAAGAGAGACAGGTTTTAGTTTTTAAACACATGACCTGAGGCGTGTTACACAAGCCGCCACGAGTACATGTGAGAAGTATAAACACGCTGAGTTTCCAACTCCCTGCTGCCTCAAACATCTTAACTTCGTTTCCACCTTTTGTTCACACAGTGGAGCTCTGAACAACACCCTCATATCACTTTTCTCCAAATATTTTCATCTGAGCTGAAGTTCAAGAAGCAGAAAAAAATCAAATAAAAGATGGAACAGGAGTCGTCCATAATGAGCGGATCATTAGCAGGTCATTAACAGCAGGTTATCTAAAGGTTCAGCGTGTTGCTGGGAGCAGATATGATGAAGGGTTCATCAGGTTCACGGTTATTACCGGAACATTGGTGGTTCAGTTAGAAACTAAACATGAACTGAACATTCAGTGACCATGTTATTAGTTTAAAAGTGAGTTACTGAAAATGATGGCTTACTGATGAGATTACAAACAGGTTATTGGTCATTTCTAATTAAGTTTATATCTAAAAGTTTTAACCAGATAATGTGTCATTCTCAGGCTATTTGTACTTTTTTATTTAACCAGAAAATAAAAACTAATTTTTCCAAGCGTGACCAACATATAGTTGTACAGTTTTTAGTTATTAGTTGTTGAATAAGAATCAGTTGGCCAGAAAAATCTAATAAACCTCCTTCATTCTTACTGAAATTTGTACATTTTGTTAAATTCCATCAGACTGAGGCAAAATTTCAGGTAACTGACGATGGTTTGCGGTGACTCACCACGAGGGCGTACTCCACCCTGATGATGGGGCAGTCCAGGATGGAGGGGGACACCGGGGGGATCTTGAGCAGCTTGCCCTCCCAGCTCTGACTCTTTCCCTGCTGCAGAGGCTCTCCTCGCAGGTTGGACACCAGCTGCTGGATCTGCTTGCCTTTGCCTTTGGCGAAGAAGGTCTGGGTCTGGTACAGCGCGGCCTTGGGCACCACCACGCGAGACGAACAGTTTTCCACCTCGGCAAAGATTTGGATGGACTCGCCTTGGAGAGAAGGGAGAAGAGATCAGTCTGTCAGACTGAGAGAGAAGCGACATAAGTGAGACCATGAAGGTAAAGATGGAGAAGAAGAGCAGGAGGAATAAAGGGAAGAGGCGTGGCTCACCAGGTGTGTAGCCCTTTCGTTCGATTTTGGCACTGAGGGAGATTGGACCCGAAGCACAGAACCAGCAGCACAGGGTTTTCTCCTTTGTTCCAGCTTGAGGGGCCTGTTCACACACATCATCTGATTTAACTTCAAAACATCAACAAGCCGTCAAATGTCACACGAATAACAAGTACAGACATGATCAGGGGTTAGAAACATCTGATGTGCTCAGCATCCTGTTTCTGAAAATGCTCTGATGTGTCGGTTATGAGTTTTAATCAACTAAATATTTAATTTATAATGTATCTTTATTTCTTCTCTGTTACGTTAGCCTTCTTATTACCTAAATGTATCTGTGATACATATTTGTATGTTTGTACGAGACTAGTTAAAGTTAAAGTACTGACTCACTGAGAATTGTTTTTATTATGCAGAAAACTCAAAACTGTTGATTTACACGACTCATTTGTCTTTTTGTTTAGAATTAAATATGAAAGAACTGAAAAATACTGCTTCGTTCACTACTCGTTAAACTAGTTTAAGCTCTGTTTTCCAGCCTGTAGTAACTGTTCCTACCAGCAGCAGCGGCGTGTTGATGTCGATGTGCTCAAACACGATGAACTCCTTCTTGACTTTAACGGGCAGCAGCCAGGGACGGTGCAGCTCGGCTTTCACCCAGTACCTCACACTACCGTGCTTCCCTTCAAAGGAAGTGGCCAGAGCCCTGAAGGAAAGAGGCAGATTAGTGAGCTTGGGTGGTCTGTGGTCAGGTCCGACTTCGAGCCCTCAGATGCTTTTGTTCCAGTTTAAGTAGCAGCGAACAACAAAGTCAAGCATTAGCAGAGGAATTTGCCCAAATTTTCAGAGTAACAGTCGACCCGCTGCAAGCTCGTTTTAACTGCTTCTTCTGGTGTACGTTTAATATCTCTTCATGTAAAATCTGAATGTTTTTATCCTGCACTTTAAAGACAAAACATTCAGGAGTCTTTTCCTGTATCTGTCATCCTGTTTTCATCATTGACTCGGGAAACAGGTTACCCTCCAACGATTTGACTTTAAAGTTACCCATCAGACAGCTTATAGGGTTCTTCTTTATTCAATCACTTTATCTTCAACTCCTCCCGTAAATGTACTCAATCAATGAGTCTGATGTCTGTTGCAAACTCAATAAAAGGGATAAATAAATTAAAGCTGTGAAACATGGAGAGTTTCCATCTGATTTTGTAAATTCCTTTTAATCCATTCAACTTTTTGCAAATGAAACAAAAAAAAAAGATTTGATTCTTGTTGATCCGAACAGGATCATGGGCCTTTCTTTTTAAATCCCAAGATAATGTTTCCATCACAGAAAGGAGGCAAAATAATCCTTCAGAGAGCTCTGGGTGAAGCATTGAAAAAGTTATTTTTAATCATTTCTTCATTTGGAGCTCATTTATATTAAATCTAGTGTTGTTTTTTCTTTTTATTTCCTGTATTTCCACTCATAGTTTCCTTTAACGTTAAATGAGTCCTTATGAGATGTTTAAAGCGTTTGAAGTGAGACAAAAAGGCACAACTAAACACTGTTTTGTTGTTGACAAGAGAAAAATCTAATAAATTGAATCTTTTTTTAAAAGGTGAAGTGAAACGTGGCAGAGTGGAAGCAACAGGTGACGTCCTGAGTTTGTACTCACATCTGAGGGAGGTTGAAGCTGAAGGCGAACTCGTGCAGACCGGCGTGCAGAACAGTCAGACCCTCCTCTGGACTGTCTTCATCTGAAAGACAGAGAACACGCGGTTAAGTCCACCCGAAGTCTGCAGTGAAACACAAACTGACACAGACAGAACCTCTTGGGTGTCATTCATGCAGTTAGAGGCACAACCACAGATGGGTCAGAGAAGAAATAATCATGAAAATGTGCCAATAAAACTAATATTTCCTGCTTTTCTCCTCTGAGCTGGATGTCTGTAGGTCAGACGAAATGGAAAGTCAGCTGAGAGTTCATGGATCGAATGATTAATGGAGAAAATTAGCCTTTTGGTTTCATCTGAAATTTATTCCAGTTTTTCCTGACACTATAAACACTTTCCCTTTGTTTTGGCAGAATGTTCAGGTTTCTTCACACAAGCCAGCGAAGCTTGAACATGATTAAAACACAAAGAACAAGTTAACACAATGATTAGAACCTTTAAAAGATCAATAAAAAAGCTTTTGGTCATTTTATGTTAGAAGAGGAGGATGAGGAAGAAAAGGACGGAGATTTTCCATTTTATTTCATTTATACACGACAGCATATTGCTTTGAAGTATTACTGTATGATGATAATGTGTATTAAGGGGTTAAATAACTGTAAACATCTGTTGTTTTATTGTCTTCATGGTTTTGTAACCAGCTTGTGTGATAATGAGAGGAGAGTTTCTGTGCTCAGTTATGAATTCGTTTCTAGAATTTGGGGAAAAAATTTCTATAAATATTAGTAACTGATAAAAAGTGTAATATTCAGTTTACCTGGAAATAACCAGAATCTGGAAATGTGGTTGTTTCTGTTGTTAAAGGTCAGACGCTGCTGCGTTTCTTTATCATTTTTCTGAAATATTTTGGTTTCCTTATTTCTTTATCGTATTTTCTAAAGTTAGGGTTAAGATTACATAACCTAAATGAAGAAATGTGTTTTGTGAAAACTCTTTTTTTTTCTTCCTTTAATTTTTCTGCTTTTGTGTGTCAAGAAAATCTAATTTGTTGTCACTTTTTCTTAACTTTAGTTGTTAACTGTATTTAACTTATTAAAACTTCTTAATCTACTTCAGTATTTTGAAATTAAGCAGGTTTGTTTTTCTTTGAAATTAAAAATCTATTTTCTAAAACCATTCACCGCTTCTCTGGTTTAATTTCACATGAACACGCAGTTTAATTAAGTGAGAAGCGGATGAAGAAACACCCAGTGGGAGAAAGAACATGACCTGCATTCACTTCCTCATTTCTTCTGTTATTGTTTGTATTTCACAGTTTGTCTCCAGCGACCCTGCTGAACTGCAGCTTCCTGCCACCTCATCCTGCATCTCTGTATGAGTGAGTGCGTCTGTACTGTGCGGCGTGAGAGCTGTCAGCGCACGTGTGCATGTGTGTGTGCTCGTGCGCGTATGAGCGTGCGCCCCGAGTCTAGTCACCGGCAGCGCAGCACAAGCAGGAGCAGACCGGTATGAACCAGACTGAGCAGCTTCCTCCAGCTGGAAACTCCAACGCACACATCACAAGTTGGCCTCCGATTGCAGGAGGCCGAGACACGAAGAGCAGGTCGCGCGCTGATTGGCTCTGCTCCGCGACTATGTCCCGCCCACATGACTACAGCCATGTGGTGTGTGTGGCCTGGGAGGAGGAGGAGGAGGAGGAGAGGAAGGGTGTTGCACTCTGGAGATGAACTTTCAGGTGGACCTGCTGTTCTCACGCGAACACTTCAATAACAGAAATAAGGACAGAAAAATGTCTGGTGCCAAACTGATAGGTTTTATTTTCAAAATTAGAAAATACAGACAGTAAAACTCAGCATCACATTTCCAGCTTTCTTTCTCTTTGTACAGAATCAGGTCATCACAGGAGCTCAGAAACCACCTTAGTGGTTTAAAAATGTCTGAAAAGGATCCATTCAAGTCTGGATCCATCTTAAAGGGGTTTTAGCTCCATGCAAACTGAACATTTTTGTGTTTTTTTGGCTGCTGGCAACACAAACCAAGTCATTTCATAAGTGTTAGTTATCACGTTTAAAATATCAGAAGAATCCAGACGTAAGCACCATGAAGTCTGCGTACAGACAACCATCTTAAACCTGGCTGCCTTTTCTGTTCCGCACTAACTAAAGATTAAATTATTATCCAGATAAAACTCTCTGTCATTTAAAGTTCACCTAAAAAAGTGTAATGAGTTTAAAACCTGTGGATTTTCAGCTGGAGCTGCTATGATTTATGATGAAATAATGTCACTTTAAGGCTCCGAAATGTGAAAGTTGGTGCTTTGTTCAGTCTTTAATGATTTTAAATGTAATAAGATGGAGGTCTGTAATGGTGATTGAATAAAGTATGTGTGGACTTGTTTTAAGACTCATACCAAACTGAAATGTCTGCCTCCCTAAATTCTTATATTTCTTTTCTTTGAACTATTTACTTATTTGAGTTAAAAACTCTACAGATGTACATCATTTGATCAAGTTTAACAGCGAAGCCGTCCCTCAAAGTCAGTTCTGTTTGACCTGTGACCCTGGCGCTTTCCTCCCTGTCTACCCTTGAATAAACAGACCAGAGATAAGAAACCTCCTCAGAGGCCAGGTGAAGGATCTTCACAGACAGGTTTGATGTAAAAACACCAGCCTCGGATTAATTGGGCACTTCATGTTTGAGTCCGGGGAGGCTGCAGGTGATAGTCTGACTCTGCAGGATGCCAGGAGGCTGCTGCCACACATCTTCTCCCATTTCCGTAAAGCTTCCATCCAACTGTCTCTTCACTCATTTGTATCATGCTTAACAAACAGGTAGGCTATGTGAAGTAATGGGAGGCTTAAGCCGCAGCTGAGCCATTATTCCAAACGCACACGCGCGCACACACACACAAAGTCAGCCCGGTCCTCCCCTCCCCCTCCCCCCTCTCCGGCAGTTTCTGAACAGGTTTGAACCGCTTCTAACAAAGGGAGTTGCCTGAGCTGGCCTTCTCGTGGATGTCAGCAGTGAAAACGCATTGTGCGCATCAGTTTGACGCAAATGTTGCGATTTAACACGAAGCGCCATCGACTGATTTAGGTTTTAGATCGATTTCTTTTGTGTTTGCAACTTTTCCCCACGAAGCAACCAGCGACGAGAAGATGCAGACTGCGCAGAAATCAGCAGAACAGCCTCCATCCCCGCGGCTCACATGGACCCGTGCGCTTTATGAAAGGTTCGGGTTGATAATTCATATGTTCTCTCTGGGTGAATGGCATCAGCTGTTGCATCAGTACCACTGTCACTGAGGGACTGCACCCTCTGTATTGATAAAGTTTTCTATCACATCGACGCGCTGTCAAAAGTTTGCAGCGATCAGCTGACCCGCATCACTTCACACACACAGCAGCAACACGCATCCTCTCCTTACCTCTCTCCTCTCCTATCAAGGTGTCATAATGGTGCAGGTATTCCACCTCCTCCGTGTAGTTCTGGGTGTAAGCCGTGTTCGCTCCGGCGTTCCTCGACTCCGTCCATCGGACCTTGGCGACTCCCCGCGCGGTTATGTCCAGGCTCTTCACCCGCACATCCCCGGTTACCTCCACAACCACCCTCCCCGACACCAGGTCTCCCCCGGAGAACACCGGCAGGTTGTTCTCATTGAGGCTGTCAAAGTAGACCGACAGGGCCCTCACTTTGCCCAGTACCATGATGGGAATCAATTAAAAGTTTTTACAAAAATGTAAGAAACAACCAAGTAAGAGTCAGTGGAGGAGCAGTTGTGAGTAGAGCCGTGTGGCACAAATGAATGCGCCTAGCTCCGGGTGCCCAGCATAGAGCTGGGTCTGCGGCTGTCAGTGATGGCTCATCTGGCGGCTGATGGTCCGCTTCTGCTTCTCTTCGCCCTCTCTGCTGCCGTCTGCCTGCAGCCGCGGCGCTCTTAAAGCTTCCGTGCGCAAAAATAACCCCACTGAGCATGTGCGCAGAGACCAGCCGGCCTCAGCTTAGGCTCAGCCTATAACACAAACACACACAGAAGATGTCTCCACTTGTCCCCACAGCCTCTTCTGAAAGGAAAGATTTTTTTTTTAAAAACCGGCGTGAATAATTGTTTATACAAACAACATGTAAATCTAATAATATGTATGATTTTTATTTAATGTTTCAAATGCTTATCAAATAGAAAGTATCAAACATTTTGTATAATTTAATTACAGTAAAACCAACAATATTTTTCGTTGTTATACCTCTGACATTTATTTCCTTGACATTTAGGTATGAAAATGCTCATAGTTGTCACCTGAACTCAGGTGAACGTGTTCAAATTACTTTCTTTTATGTGACCATCTGTAAAAAAAAGAAAATGTTAAGTTTACTTTTGTATACTGCGTTTTAGTAAAGTTGTGCATTAGAATTAGTGGATGGAAACAGCTTAACTTTCCCAATTTGACAAAAATGTTTTTATGCTCACATGAGATGGTTTTTGTTTTTTACAATTCTAGAGAATAAACCAATACTCACTGGGTGTGTTTTCATGTGATTGACATTTTAAGTAAATCACTCGAATGTGTTTCAAGCAGCTCAGGAGGGAGAAAATAACTTTTAAAAAAAATTAAATAACCCATAACTGGACCCTTTAGAGGAAAAAATGCCAACAATAAAGGTTTTCTGTAGCTGTGTTTCAATCCAACTGTGCATTGACAGAAATTGATAGAAAAATGTTAAATTTTCTATTTAATAATAATTCCCTAAGGTAAATTATATCACTTCAGTATTAATTATTAGAAAGATCAGCTCTTGCTACAGACAGATAACAAAATAAAATATAAATCAGCTGACAAACATGTAGAAAGTTGAAGTGGAGCAGAGAGGAAGATGTGGTAGAAATCAGAGGTCTCCATCAATGAGTTGGGGTGGGGTGTTGTTTTTGTAGCTTAGCAACAACTTAGCTGATGATGTCACACACAGCGTCAGCAGGTAACACAGGTGAACTCTCTCAGTAGACAACATGGACAGAAACTCACAGCCAACCGTTCAACATCTGGGGTGCAGAGACACTCCTTCTCAGTGACATGTCCAGGATTACACCATCTCTGTAATCCTCCTCCTTTACTGATACTACTCTGTCGGCAGTCTGTCTGCCCGTATACTTAAAGCTGAGCAGAGAGCTGTTAAAGTTGTTCCTGCAGCCAGGTCTCTTCCTGATATTCCTGCTGTGTCCTAATCAGGCCTCCAAGCTCATCCATGTTATCTGCCAGTGATCTCACATTTCCCATGATGATCAAAGGAAGAAATGGTTTAAACTTCCTCCTCCTTTTGAACTGTTTTGGTCTTGCTCTGCATCCTAGATGTCTCCTCTGCAACTCACCTAGATTTGAGGTCTTATTCCAAGTATTACCTGGGTTTTGTAAAGCTCAGTTGGCTGCTCCAATAGGTTAACAACTTTCCTGTTGCCATTGTTATGAATCATAACAGAAGTTAAAAAAAAAGGGGCCACTTATCAGCAGAAACAGCGTCAAAATAAACAAAGAAGTACAATTAAAACAGCCCAGTCTCACCAGATTTAATGAATGGGATTTATTTCCCATTTTTTCACAACGTAGCAGTTCCACAGGCTGTTTGTTACCAACTGTGAGATGGAAATGATATATATATATATATATATATATATATATATATAATAGAATATAATAGAATAGAAAAATACTTTATTTATCCCCCAATGGGGGAAATTCAAATTCGTCAAGTAGCTCAACATTTTTTTAAATATTTACAATGATTGAATTAACAACAATAAAACAACAATAATAATTCTACTACTATAGTCCAGGCAAAGTAACTCATTTTTGAGCCAAAAATGGAACTAATTGTAAAAGATTTTTTTTCAGCATAAATCATTTCTATGGGGTGTCCAGAACAACATACTAAAAGTCCTAAGAAATCCCAGTTGAGGAAATAAGTTAAATTTTCATCAATCCGAGATGTGTGCCAGTAGGGCCAAGCAACAATACACCCCAATGGGGTTATTTTTTCCCCTTACTCCTATCAAAATGAAACTTTACACAATGAAAGTACCCATGAACAGTAACATTTTTTGTATTACAAGTTTCTTTGAAAATAAATTGTAATATGCAAATGAGCTATACACTAATCGAATATGCCAGTATCATGTATGCATGTATCCGATCAGGTGTTACTCCTGGTGTAACTGTACACTTCTCTGGTCACATGATCATCCAATCCAAAAAGGACCAGTTCCTTAAAAAACAAAACAGAAAACAAACAACGGTTCTTGGTTTATCTCAGTGAAAAACTTGAGAGGGCTGGGTGTATCACAGACCATGCAAAGCATGACGCAGATGTGCTCATTGTTCAAACTGCCATTGCCTCTGCCAGAACAAAAGACACAGTCTTAGTAGGTGATGACACAGACTTGTTAGTACTCTTGTTGCATCATGCTGATCTGAATGCACAGGAGCTGTTTCTGGCAACAGAACCAAAGAAAGCAACAAAAACAAGACGGATATGGTGCATAAAGCAAATGAAGGAGTTACTTGGTCCCAAGGTGTGTGACAATCTCCTCTTTATCCATGCCATTTTAGGCTGTGATTCTACATCTCGTCTTTTTGGCATAGGAAAGGGAATGGCACTGAAAAAAGTCAAGAATGACACTAGCTTTCTTGAACAAGCTAAGGTGTTCAGCCAGTCACAGGAACATGTGGGAAAAGGCATCATTATTGCAGCAGGTGAGAAAGTTCTGGTATCACTGTATGGTGGCGAAAAAGATGAATCACTGGATATGCTGAGATACAGGCGATTCTGTGAGAAAGCCACTCAGAACTCGTCTCCAGTGGAACCTCAAACTCTCCCTCCAACATCAACAGCTGCAAAGTTCCACAGTCTTCGGGTCTTTTACCAGATAATGGAGTGGAAAGGGGAAAGTGAACATATGGACCCAAAAGACTGGGGGTGGTATGTTTTGGATGGGAGATTTACGCCAATAATGACAGATCAGCCTGCGGCACCACCAGAGATACTCGATGTAGTCCGCTGTAGTTGCAGGAAAGACTGCAGCACAAAGAAATGCACATGCAGAAGACATGGACTCCCTTGCACTGCCATTTGCGGAGAATGTCGTGGTACTAGCTGCACAAACTCACAGTTGCCTGATTTATCAGATGAATAAGAAAAAAACTAATAAAAAATAAGTAAATAAAAAAAATCTAGAAAAACCAAAAAAAAAA
Organism: Odontesthes bonariensis; assembly: GCF_027942865.1. NCBI lineage: Eukaryota > Metazoa > Chordata > Actinopteri > Atheriniformes > Atherinopsidae > Odontesthes > Odontesthes bonariensis. Next base: position 26,791,479 of record NC_134527.1, read on the forward strand.
TTTTAATTAAATTAAAAAACACAAAAAAACCCTCCCCTGCTGTTGCTACCTTGTTGTGGTGGGGAGGCTTGTGTGCCTCCGTGACACTGAAGACTATACCGGCGGGGGTTATACCCCTGGCAGGTACTACCAAGCCAGGCAGTTTTCAGGTTAGAGGCCAGTCTAAGAGCAGCATTGCCATCACCCATTGGCAGTAGGATGATTGGATGAAGATTGGGCCGATGTATTTGTCATACATGAATGGTGTTTCTGCCTGTGCAAATTAGTATAAGGGTGGAGCTCATGTGCATATTCAAATTCATTTTCAAAGAAACTTCTAATACAAAATGTTTTACTTTTCATGTACACTTTCATTGTGTGAACTTTTATTGTGGTAGGAGTAAAAGAAAAAATTAGGCCTATTTGGATGTATTTTGGGCATATTCGATTAGTGTATAGCTCATTTGCATATTACAATTTATTTTCAAAGAAACTTGTAATACAAGAAATTTTACTATTCATGGGTACTTTCATTGTGTAAAGTTTCATTTTGATAGGAGTAAAGGAAAAAAATAGCCCCATTGGGGTGTATTTTGGGCATATTCGATTAGTGTATAGCTCATTTGCATATTACAATTTATTTTCAAAGAAACTTGTAATACAAAAAATTTTACTGTTCATGGGTACTTTCATTGTGTAAAGTTTCATTTTGATAGGAGTAAGGGGAAAAAATAGCCCCATTGAGGTGTATTGTTGCCTGGCCGTATTGGCATACATCTCAGATTCATGAGAATATAACATATTTCCCTATCTAGGATTTCTTAGGACTTTTAGTATGTTGTTCTGGACACCTCATAGAAATGATTTAAGCTGAAAAAACTTCTTTTACAATTAGTCCGTCGTAAAATGCTACTTTGCCTGGACTACTAACTAAATAATAATAAATGACTAAATGGCAAAATAAACAAATAAATTAAAAAATCAATCAATCAATTTGAGAAGAACTCAGCAGTCACTGTTATAAAGCCTTATGGCTGTGGGAACAAATACAAAGGACCTTCTGAACCTCTCAGTCCTGCAGCACAGAGAGATGAGCCTCTCACTGCAGCTGCTCCTCTGTCCTGTCAGGATGCTGTAGAGAGGATGTTTATTATTCTCCATCACAGAATCTAACTATATATCTAATAAAATCTAATATATATATATATATATATATACATACATACATACATATATATATATATACATATCGCATAGCTGGTGTTTTCTATCGGGTGCATTCACATCATGACACAAATCGTAACGCATGAAAGCTGTAACTGTAGATTGTTTTTAATGGTTAAACCATGTATTTTAAAACATTCACACCTAACCATGTACTTTATTATAACTCCAACAATCTGTTCATGAGAGTTTAGAAGAAAAGTGCAATGCCTGGTGATGAATTCTTAAACACTAATCCTCTAATTCATCTCCTCCGGCCTCCGGAGAAGTGGATGCAATGTGGGGACACATATGGAGATGTACGAAGTTGACGTGCTATACCAGGAATAGTGTGAGAAAAAACGTTGCATTTGTACAGTTTTCCTGGTTTTGTTGCAAAGTTTCTGCGTTTTTCACTTTGGACCAATTCACTACACGATCTGCCAAGAAATCCCGTTGGAAAAATGTATTTGTTTTTAAATCATTCCCATTTCCATCGACCCTTTTCAAAGAGAACCTTTCTCAAAAAACTGATGAAAATACATCAACTAGCATCAGAGAACAACCACAACATTCCGAAATTTCTCTCATATACGACCACCTTGTTTGTGTTCTCTTCCTGAGGTTTTTCTATTTCACAACAGAAGGTATTAAAGTTAGGAACAGTAAGCCCCCCTCAGATGAAGATAGGAATAAAAAAATAATTTATGTTAATTTCTAAACGCTTATGTGAGTAAGCCAAAGTGAAAGCATGAGTCTGTCCAAAGGCATTTATTAGTTTGCAACTCAAAAAAAGTTTTAGTGTCTTAATGGCTGCTTTTTCCCTGATTTTGTTGTAGTTTTTGTTTCTTATCCATCCCTGTGGTCATTTTCAGTCCATTTTTGTTACTTAGTGAATAAGTTACTGTCAATACTGGCAAATACTCAGTGGCTGTTTTATATCTCTTGGTGGTCTTTTTGATTCTTTTGTTACACAATTGTTTCTGATTTAAATCTCTTTTTAGCCGTTTTGTGTCTGTACAGTGTTTCTCTCTCTGTTCTTGATAGTTGTTTTAATATTTCATGACCATGTGGTTGTCAAAGTCAAAGTCAAAGTAAACTTTATTGTCAATCCAACCATGCAATCAGTGCAAGCAATTACATAGAGGATCGAAATTGCGTTTCCCCATAATCCAAATGTGCAGCAACATTATAACACACACAAAATATACAACATACAATAATGCACACAGGTAAGACAAATAAACACAACATGTACAGACAAATGGACGGGGAAATAATTAGAGGTAGATAGTGATGTACAAAAGGTGCAGTAAGTAAAGTGCAGAGTGACAAAAGCAGCATACAGTGGGTTTGAGTGTTTGAACTCTGGTTTTTTGGACTATGTTTGTGGTTGTTTTGTGTCTAAAATCAATTAAATTCCTTTAAAACAAATGAATCCATAAGCTGTGTCTTTAACCAGATCCCTCACACTTTGTCTACTACTTTTATTTAGCAGTTCAATAGCTACTCCTAATATTTCATCAATTCTATTCACTGAGCCTCAGCTGATATTGTTCGTAGTAAAACTTCTGTAATATAGTTTGTTTATTGTGTCCTGTATTAACTGGCCCTTATGAGTTATATTTTCCTGTATTTATGCTGTTTACGTTACTTATTCTATATGAATGTTTATGTATTTTATGCTGAGTTTTATGTTACTGATCTGGGGATGGGACAGTATATGAATGCAGGCTATAAATGCTCTGGTTTGCAGCGTTTGTTAAGCCTAAACACTTACCCCTATAAAGATAACATTGAAGGTCAAAGTAAGAGTATTCAGTCCAATATTTTCACTCTAGACAAACTGATAATTTGCAAAAACTACAGCTGCAGAAAACTTCCAAATATTTCAGACCATAAAATGTTGACAAACAGTATTTCACTCAACTTTTCTTTAATGTGTCTCATCTTTTCTTGTGGTTGTGAAAAGTCTGCTTTGTTACGAAGTGCACGCCAAACAGATACAGTGTTGCTGATCTGCCCGAAACTGTCTGAACCTGATTACATCACAGTGTAATGAGCGGGGCGACCGTGGCTCAGTGGTTAGAGTCGGTCGTCCAATAACCACAAGGTTGGTAGGTTTTATTCCCACTCTCGCCACTCAAAAAAAATTGGTGGAACTGACAGCTGGAGGGGTGTCCGTCCACCTCCTTGTCATGGCAGAGGTGCCCTTGAGCAAGGCACCATACCCCCATGCTCCCCGCGCGCTGCAAACGGCTGCCCACCGCTCCAGGTTGGCATCTGTCTCCATGAGTGTGTGACCCTGTGCATGTGCATGTGTGTGTGTCAACAGGTGCCAACCTGGATGGGTTAAAAACGGAGGACAAATTTCGTGTGTATGCATGTATATGCATGTCAAATAAAGCTAATCTTAATCTAGATGTGTATATATATATTTAGCTGAATATCTTGGATTTTGGACCATTGATCGGACAATTTGGAACTTTGAAACACATCATGTGAAAGAGAAAAGTGATGAGTTTAGTACTCTCAGGTTAAATGAAAAACAAATTAACAGTTAGCAGTCAGTGTTGGGAAGCTGCAAACTATATGTCATTAAATCAGAAGTTTTAAAACATCTTTAAGGAGATTGCTGATGGTTCAGCTACATTTACGTATGCTTGCATAGCGGTTCAATTAGTTCAATAATTTTCTGTCAATAGATGGAAAGGAAGGATTTCACATTCTTTATTAATTTTCTACTGTCATCAAACCCGCTTTAACCCTGTTTCTTTCATCCTGACCGCTGTGAGGACACGTTCACCACTGCAAACTGATCTACCTTTTTGTGGTTAGTGTGCAAAAGAATGGGCCGTCTTCGGCACTCACACAGACACTATAATCACAGATAAACCGAGATAATATCCCAGCCAGAGGAGGATTCACTGTGACCAAACGTGAGAAAATAAAGAGTTTCATACTCTGAGCTGAGAGCAAACACACAACATCATATAAGTCAAACAGAAACTTATCAACACTTTTTCTTAGGATTTTTCCAATTGTTTTTATTTATTCATTTGGTTATCTTTTGTAAAGTAAGTTGTCAGTTTAAGTTTTTCTTTATACAAAGAAGTTTAACCCATTCTGACCTGATGTGACATGTGTGTTTTCAAGTTTTCCATACACACAAACTACTGATTATTTTTCCAGATACTGATAAACATGAGGGGGAATTCAGTCACTTACAATTAAAGAATAAGGTTTAACCTTTCAAATGGCTTTTATTTGATGTTTTAAGTTTAATAAGAGCCTTAAAAGACTTTGATGGGCAGCTTTAAATTTTCCAGAGAACACTCAGGTTTTAGAAAGGCGTTGAAGCATAATGAGTTGAACGACTTGTTGGTTTATTAAACTGAACTACGTGAATCTTTTGTGAGGCTTTGCTGTACTGCATGATTTCACTTGCCATTTCTACACTTTTTAGGCATATTACATGTCATTTCATGCTTTTTAAAAGGACTTGCCAGGTTGTCGGAGTAAGGGTAAAAGCCCTGGGCGCGAAGTTCTGACACAGTAAATGGCGTGCAATGACAAGAGATAGAACTTGGCGTGTTATTCGTACAGCTTAACATGAAATTATACTGCTAGTTCAGCTTCTTCTAGTGCCAAATAGCACTTATAAAAACAGATTCTATATCAACACTCTATTATCTTGCCTGGATAACAGAATGAATTGGAAATGCAACACTGAAGCTCTTTTCTAAGAACTCAGGGGAATCTCAAGATAATAAAAATTGTCAAAGGGATTTATTTCAGTGAGAAATGGTGTTTGCGTCTGGTACATATCAGCTAATGATCCATGACAAGGACATGTTGATACTGTACATTATCATGACATCTGTTTTAATGCAAATAATGACATTTTGCGACTGAAACTCAGAAATGACAGTTAATGGTAAGTTCCATCCATCCATCCATTATCTTAGAAACATAGTCTCTCTAACGTGTCCTGGGTCTTCCCTGGGGCCTCCTCCCAGTGGGACGGGCCCGGAACACCTCACCGGGGAGGCGTCCATGAGGCATCCTAACCAGATGCCCGAGCCACCTCATCTGACTCCTCTCAATGCGGAGGAGCAGCGGTTCTACTCCGAGCCCCTCCCGGATGACCAAGCTTCTCACCCTATTTCTAAGGGAGAACCCAGACACCCTGCGGAGGAAACTCATTTCGGCCGCTTGTATTCGCGATCTCGTTCTTTCGGTCACTACCCACAGCTCATGACCATAGGTGAGGGTAGGAACATAGATTGACCGGTAAATCGAGAGCTTCGCCTTCTGGTTCATCTCCTTCTTCACCACGGCGGACGCCGCACCGATCCGCCTGTCAATCTCCTGCTCCATTCATCCCTCACTCGTGAACAAGACCCCGAGATACTTGAACTCCTCCACTTGGGGAAGGATCTCATTCCCGACCCGGAGAGGGCATTCCACCCTTTTCCGGCCGAGGACCATGGTCTCAGATTTGGAGGTGCTGATTCTCATCCCAGCCGCTTCACACTCGGCTGCGAACCGCTCCAGTGAGAGCTGAAGGTCACGGCCCGATGCCGCCAACAGAACCACATCGTCCGCAAAAAGCAGAGACCCGATTCTGAGGTCGCCAAAACGGACCCCCTCAACGCCCTGGCTGCGCCTAGAAATTCTGTCCATAAAAATTATGAACAGAATCGGTGACAAAGGGCAGCCCTGACGGAGTCCAACCCTCACAGGAAACATGTCCGACTTAGTCGCTGAGTATGAAACTCAACAAACACCTGATGATTGAGCACGAAGACAACATATTTTCTGGTAGCATAATTATTTACATAAAAACAGCAATATGAGCGACTATCCCAATAGCTACGTAGGAGACTCAGTCAGTGTGGAAGTCAAACCACATTTAGTATAAAAACACCTCAGCACTGATCAAATTTGCTCATATCATTGAAAGATCCTACAGAATTCCTTTCCTTATTTCAACTCATTTATCCTGTAAAGGTCTAACATACAGGACAGTGATATCTAGTGGCTTAAATGCAAGTTGCAGGTAATTTAATCCTACGACCAAATTCTCAAAAAATTTATCTTTTTCCTCTTTATTTGTTAGTTTTTTCATCTTGACTCCTCTCCTTCACACCAAAGAACACAAGGAGAGAAAAGTAATAATTAGTTTTGCAGCTTACACATTTATTTAATAATCTATATCAGAGGAACATTAAATCTGATTATTACAGCATAAATATATACTTTAATTTGGATTTAAAATTTGGGATGATAGGTCACACCCATAGACTAGAAAGTAAAGGAGGACGGCATTAACATGCAATACCAAAAATGGCCACTAGGTGCTGACCACAAAACAAACTTCTTTTATAAAATACTCAGTTACTACATTTTCTTCACAAGTCATTATGGTTTTCTTTGCAAGTTTCACTCCTTCTTATCAATCTACCGAAGTTCCTTCTGGAAATTATGCAACAATTACAAAGATATTCATCCTTAAAGATAAACAATCATCTTTCTAGTAACACCCAACAATTCCATCTTGTTACCAAATTTTTACACTTAATTAAGTATAACTTTTCTGGCTGCAGGAAGACCAAGTAAGTGACGCGCAAACAGCAGTTCCCAAATCAATGGGTGACGTCACAGCGTCTCTGTCCATCAATTATAAACAGTTTGGTGATCAAACACCTTTAAAGGCTGCCAAAAAGATGTCCACAAAGAACACACCTGTTTGAGAAGAGCCCATTCGAATCGGTTTAGAGGAAGAGAAGGAGTCAGGTGACCTTCCGCCTGGTCATGCTGTACTGACTGCACTTAAACCTGGCCAAAATAGCCAAATGTGGGCTGTCTGATCCAACATGCATGTTTAAATATTCAGTTGTCCAGCTATTCATAAATATTCTAGGCATGAATTGGGTTCTGTGTTTCCCTGCTGCACAACATGTTGCACTTGATGGCGACTCACAAAATGAATTCATAAGGAGCCAGAAATGTACCTGTTAGCACAAAAGTCTCTGCATATAGAGAGATGCAGGCTGCGTGACACTTTCTTTCATGCTTAAGAACACACATGCTGTGGTTTATTTTCACTTAATCCTATATGTAATATCAGGTTGCCCCATATTCTCGCACCAAATGTGGGATATTCCGCAGCTGAAAATAGTCCCTCCTGCAGTTGCTTTAGGATATTACTGAGCCTTTTTACAAGTCAGTGCAGTCAGATCATGAGAGAGAGCCTCTCACACTGTTACTTTGGGTCTTCATGGGACTGAGGGCAAAGAGAAAACCATGTATTTTTGTTGCTTCAACTAAGGCCCTCAGAGGAGTTTGTACAGCGTTATCTCAGTTTTTATCATCTATACTCACTCAGTACTGAAGAAAACAGTAATAAACATGCTGTCTCTGATGTATGACTGTGTGCCCGTAATATATAACAAGTCTTTAGTGACACTGCAGGTAAACTGAGTGCATTATTTGGTGCCAAGTGTCAGAGATTGAGTTTGTGACCTTGTGGTGCGACAAGCAACAGCACACAGGATGAGGTGTGGCAGAAATGTTTCTGCCAGTGAGAGAAAATGAGGAAATACACGAACTTTGATTGTCTATTTTGAGAAGAACATATTCAGATTAGATAAAGCATGCAAGGCTTCTGAGTTATAAAAGTATGTGAGAATCACTCAACATATAATCAGCTGTATGAGGCTTGTGTTCCCTTTTAATGCGTTCTATAAATACAGTGACCTAACATGACATATAGTGTCTGAGAGCTGGGGGCAGCAACTACTGTAGATCTAAAAGTGAAATGCTCGATAGTCTGTTGTCACATTTTGTATTTCAAGCCCCAGATTTTCTCATAATGTGGTTTGTTTAACATTATCTCAATTAAATTAGATACTTACTGAAAAATACATCTGGATGGCAGCATATGTTGCTCCAAAACTTGTGCATATGATTCAGTATTAGAGTTGATTTAGTATTTAGTTTCAATTTGGTCTCCTTGTTGTAACTGATTTTTCTGTGGAGATTTGTTGGATCACTTTAAATAATAGACATGCTGCTGCCTGTTTTTAAACTTGGCTGAGTGCAGAACCTGCAGCAGGTCAGTTATTGTGTTCCTATTCAGATAATAAACTGCAGCATAGAAAGATAAGCAAGCCTTCTATCCATCATTTTCTACACAGTACAGAGTTGTCAGTCTTAGTTAAATGTATCTGACCCGTGTACAACCCCCCAAACCTTCACATATGATTTCTGTGCTGCCTGAGGGGTTTAAAAATCACCAATTTTCAATACTGATGTATATGTGTTAAGAGATTTCACTGATTATTTAAATGTTTTTACTGATAGTATGATTGTGTGTATAAAAACACAATTTCAATTAATGATATATTATTGTGCAAAACTCTTGATCCAGCCCCCATTTCCTTTAGACTTCCCTGTAATCTTTCATCTTTAAGCTTACTGAAGGTCTTTCAAAGTTTTTTTTTTGGACATTTTCTGCTTTTTTCACTCATTTTCAGTCCAGTCCTTGTACTTGACCAGTTTCAGAGGATTGTGTTTTTTCTTTGTTAGGCCACTTAACTCTGACCTATGAATCATTCAAGCAGAAAAAAGGCTCCTAACTCAAGGGATGAACCAGTGTTGTGTCTAAACATAACAGAAAACTTAGCAAAGAAGCCATTTTAAATTGTACCTCTAGGCACTTTGTAACTAGCAGCCAGTCACAAAGACACATCATCCTCCCCAGAGCCCGGACCTCAACATTATTGAAGCAGTGTGGGATCATCTTGACAGAGAACGGAACAAATGGCAGCCAACATCCAAAGAAGAGCTTTGGGATGTCTTTCAAGAAACGTGGAGAACTATTCCTGAAGACTACTTAAAGAAATGACAGAAAGCTTGTCTAAGAGGGTTCAGGCTGTGTTGGAGAATAAAGGTGCTCAGAGCAAATATTCACTTTAAAGCTCCTTAGAACTGTACAAACTCAGATTTGATCTTATTTTCAGTATTTATATTAATATTGAACCCGGTTTCATTAATTCACTGCAACTGTTTCCTGTTTTTCTGGAAACATAAATAATGTGCAGCTTGAGACTTTTAAACAGTATCGTGAAGTGTTGTCTCTCTCAGTGGGAAACACCTCTTCTTTCATCTTTACTTCTGACACACTTAAACTCTGATGCTCTTTTTCAAACCAGTTGATAATTAGCCTCAATAGTTGCGAGATGCTCCATCAGGAGTGCGTTCTGTTTTTTTTTGTCTTCACAGGCAAAGGCGGGAAACTTAGGTAGACTTGCCAGAACAAGGCATCTGTACATGGAGCACCTGCTCAACCAGATTCACCTGCACATAGGTGTGTGTGTGTTTTAGTATTACATCACATTTCCAATTTATGACACTGGTCTCGGCAAATTTTCTGTTAAATTTGAGGTTTAACTAATCCGGAAATCACCACTTAGTTCTTAAGGAAGGGAAACAGGGAGAAAAGGCTGAGCTGTGCCAAATGACACAATAAGTGGACTGAAAATCAGAGGCAACAGGTCTTATGGAGGGATGAATCCTCCCCAGAACCCGGACCTCAACATTATTGAAGCAGTGTGGGATCATCTTGACTTGAATTTTAAGAGCAACCAACTCTTGTGAAAACGGGTTGTACTAGTTATATTCAACCTTTAAGGTGACATTTGGAAGCAGTGGTGGTTGTAGTTTTACCTTCCTCCAGCAGCTCTAGTCTCAATAAAAATGTGGCCTATGAGTCCCTCTTCTGGCCAAAGCTGTGATACACAACATGGAGGCAGAGCTTCTGCATCCAAGATAAACAGAATCTCCAAAATTACACTCAAGCAGACTTACACACAATAAATAATAAAAAAAAGATTTTGATAAATGTACTGAGACCTATTTCAGTTGAATCAAATGTAATAATACTTTATTCTCCAGCTGCTTCTTCACCCGACTGCTGGAGACACACCGGCTGGAGGTCTCAGTGTGTGCCAAGTGCTTATCTGAACTGAACCATTGGCTCTGTCCAGGCTTCCGTCAGCCTGATCCCCTTTCATCCTAAAGCCTGTGCTCTTCTTTATCCCTGACCACAAGTCTCTCACGTCGGGAAAAGTATTGGCTCTGAAATGCACTTTAAGTGTAAAAGTCAGTTTCAATGCAGATGACTGAACCCCACATCATAACATAGTTTCATGAACACCTTTCTAACTTCATTCACCCAGAATTGTTTTTACAGTTTCCTTAAATAAAACCGTGTTTGAGGAATAACTTCAATCTGGATCTGCAGACCATCTGGTTCACTTTCATCCAAGTCTCCGACTCTTTGACCCAAACTCAGGACAGGCAGGCTGGTGTGTAAATACTGAGAGAGACAATGCAGTTGTGTCATTAAGTAACTGAAACAAGAAGTAGTGAGCTCAACACAAGGGATGAAACAGGAAGTGAATAAACAGAGACACAGTAAAACAGCTACAAGATAAAGAGTGAAAGTCACATCTTTAACTTCTGATGGACAAAGTAGGAAAAGAAAACATGGCCGCCTCCAGGTTTCTGCAGTTTGCTTCACAAGTTGTTCACATGCACGTTATCCAAGTTTTATTTGATCAACAAACATTTATTTATGAGCTACCTTTCTGGGAAATGACAGAACCGTGTTGGACAAACCTTACTTCTGGTTGTGTTTTCTTGAATTTTCCCAGTCAGGAGTCAGAATTACAAAGCTCCCAGTTGTTGTCACAGAATGCGGTGTAGACGAGGACATGAGGATCTGAATGCAGATATTAAAGTAAAAACTTGATTTAATTTAATAATATAAACAAAAGGCACATCAAAGCTGAAATTCCAAAAAACTGACTTGACTTGACTTGACAACATCAATAACAAACCTGACTTGGAAACATAGGTGACAGTAAGGATCTTACGAATGGCATGAACAAATCGGAAGACTGAATACTGTGGAGGGTGATTGGTGAGTGAGGGCCGTTGATGATAATGAACACAAATGAAGGGAGTGAAGCTGATGGCAGGGCAGAAGAAAGACTGAGGCAAAAGCAGGGAAATGGCAAAACTAAAGAGTAGACAAAAACACAGATCATGACAAAAACACAAGATACCGAACATGACAGTTGTTACCGAATGCAGGATTAAATTAGAGCACCTTTGTGTCTTATTTGTAATGTTGTTATTCCTGTTGTAAGCTGATTGATTCACAAAATGATCCCCATTAGTAAATGCGACTGTCCCATCCACTGAGAAATAAATCGATTTAGATATTGGTGAAAACAAAAAAAAAACCTAATTAATAATTCCCATCAAGTTCATGAAAACAAAATCAATAAGTCTATTTGAAAATTTGCAGAGTCAAAAGTGGAGATATTTGTGTTAAAATGTAGCTGGTAAATTAAACAAATGTCAGAAATACAAGGACCCAGCTGATTGAATAAGGTGCTGATACCTGAAAATTCTGCTCACAGTAACAGTAACAAACTTTTTGTACTTCCAGGCAAGGTTTAATGCCCGATTGGAAGAATTCAGAAGGATCTGAGTTTCTGAGGCTAGGCTGTTGTTAATTCACAGTGTTATAAACCAGGATCATCTTCAGCTTCCAACTGTGTGTGTTATTTTCTGTTTTCATCGATCATAACAAACGTGTCGCCTTAACAGTCAGTTTCATTCTTTCAGAGACACAAATCAAACACAAGACAAACTGTAGTATTTTGATATTCATTTAAATAAAAATCATCCATCTGACAAGAATTTCTGCTCGTTTCCACGTTTTTAAAAAAGCTAACTGAAGGTTTGTGATCATTAAGCTACGTTTTTAATTTAGGGAGAAGTAATGACCATGTTCATATATTTTTAGGCGATCTAAAACTATGCTTATTAAAGATAATGAACGTTCCATAGCTCAGTGTTTTCGCTGAGCAAATTAGTTTAAACAGAAAAAAATAAATTTAGCACAAGCTTAATACCAAATGAAGAACCACGCTGAAGATTTCAGGCAACAAATTTCAGGAAATTCTGGAGTTCTCCAGATTAAATTAATGTCTCACATTTAGGTTTAATTTACGTTATTATCTTACAAACCCAGGAGAATAACTTCAGCACATTACACAACAAGGGTGTAGATGTATCTCCATCATGGTGATCAAAGACAGTCCTGAAAATACTGCATCTCCTCTGGAAGCCCTGCTTCGTGTCTCCATATCAGACTCAGAAAGCCACACAGATCTGTGTAGAAATATATTTTCTCAGAGATACACTACACAGTCGTTACAGTCTTGTGCTCAGGACAAAAACAGATCAAAGCATCAGAAGTGATCAATAACACAGATTTTACATGCATTAGATGCACTTCACATTCAGTGTCCATATAATTTATGTTCAGTCGTGCAAAACACTTACAGACGGCAGCTTACACGGACATGCAAGGAGGTCACATCTCAAAATGATCCACGTATAAATGGTTTAAAGTGAAAGAACAGGAAGAATAATGGTTCCCCAAAAATCTGAGAAAAAAAAGAACCTGGGACCAAACTGGAAGACAAAAAGGTCCAACGAGATTAACATACTTAATCTCTGACAGAGGATCCTCTGTGGAAGATCTAAATAAGGAAGCAGAAGGGGAGAGACGTTATAAGTGCAGCTTCACTGTCTCTTTCTATAAAAATGGTTTAAATTTACTGAAGCCAGTTATCAACTGCTTAAAAATATCTGAGTATATCTGAATATCTTTTTAGATCGATGTCAAGCAGCATTTATTAATCTCCTTTGGTCACTTGAATCCTCCATTAAACTCAACTCAACTCAACAAATAAACACAGGCCTTTTTGTTATGAGACAAGTATTGTCACTGCTGTCAGCTCAGGGGCAGAAATAGACCAAATCTCTGAGAACTTATTATTAAATCATGGCTGAGCTGCCCCAAAGCAAGAAGCTGATGTTGAGCCCTGAAATAAACTCCTTTAATATACAACAACATCCTTTTTATTTACCAGAAACTGACTTCAGACCTGAAATGATCAGTTTATTTATACGTTTTTTAAATTCAAATCCAGAAATGTTAAGAATATTTTTTTAAACGCTTATTTTCTTTGAGATGAAAGTCAACATTTTTGGGTTGAGACATTATTTGGTTCAATAGATATTTGAAACATATAGATATCAAACCTTGTTGGAGCCTTAATGCTGCCCTAAAAATGAGCACTTTCCTGATTTCTTCAGTAGCCGCAGCTTAGTTTATGTACAAGTTAACATTAGGACATTTTACAAGCTGTGTTTAAATGTGAGAGACTGAAAGGCAAAGGGATAAATAAGCTACGAGCCCTGCCTTTAGAGCCACGACAACCCCCAATCACAGCTGCTTTCAGGTGGTAAATATTTCACTGGTATGGAGGGTCCGGTCATATGGTCCAAAAAAAAAAATGACCTCCGATTGTCTTTTCCTTGACCTCATGGAGAATGTCATGGAAAACGTCTCAGGGTTGGAAAGATGGTACACGCTGTGATTTGAGTCTGCAGCTCTGAAACTATGTTCAACAAATATTCTACAAAAAGTGCTTTGGATGCTTCGTCTGATCCAATCTCATCACAGTGTTATGTTGTATGTAAATATTATAATATATATGTATGATATTAGAGACACTATAAAAATGTTTTCATCAGTTTGTCAAACTGAAAAAGGACAGAAATTTAAAAAAAGTGAAATGTATCATCACAGGCTGCTCACATTCATCCTTCTGTGCACATAATTATCCACATAAATCAGTTTGTATGACCGGATAAATATAATTGAGCATTGGTTTGAAAGTTCTGGCTACAAGGAATCATCTTGTTTCTCTCATAAAGGATGTCCCAGTGTGTCCTCTGCTAAAGGAGATAAAAAAGGAAGCATTGGAGCTTATTTTCTTAGCATCTGGGGGGACTTTAAACAGCTCTGATCATGATGCTGCTCAGAAAAGGTTCCTTTGTAAAACAGACTGTTCGATCAGACCCTAAGTTTAGTTCCTGGTTCCTGGAGTGGGAATGAAAAAGGAACAATCACCCAACAGAGCTCCAAAGGCAAAGTCCCTACAGTTAAAACACAGCTTCAGAAACACATTTGATCAGGTTTAAGTATGAAATTACTGAGCAAAGTTTAGGGAACATTATTTTCTGTAGATAGATTTAAGAAAATACTAAAGTACACACCTCATACTGTTAGTCCAGGGAGATGGAAGTAAAACCTTTTCCAACATTTACATATTGAAAACTGACACCAACAGCTTGTATGTATATGTGTCACTATCAGAGGGGAACAGGCTTCATACAGCCTAACTAAATAAATTCCCTTTTTAGTTGTCAGTAAAATAAGGAATTATTATTTTCTAGAAAGCAACTAACGGCTTTTTCTAGAGTTAAAAGATTTATTGATTAGTTCATTACTTGTTGTTCAGAAAATTAACTTGAAGCACAAATATTCTCAGTTTTCTAATATAAGAAAAGTTATATTTGGATTTTTTATTGTTGTTTAAACAAATCAACTTTAATTTGTTCAAATAGTATTTCTAAAATGTTTCTGAAACATGTTTCATCCTTCAGAGGCCACTTTTTTTATTTTACCGCTGCATCTTGTTTTAAGACACAAAATTGACCATTTTTTAGTTCAATATGTGCTCTGCTAAAATGCCAACATATATTCTTAACACTCCAAAAACACTAAATCTGTTTGTTTTCTTTAAACTTGTAGTTCAAGGCCTCAAGTAACAAACCTGTTAATCAGTTTTTACAGTTATTCATGACTTGAAAAGATAAATATCAAAGATAATAATCAGAAAAACAACTGTCCGCTTCAGTCAGAGTAATGAACTAAAACAACCTTAATTGGATTTTCTGGGAGTTAAATGTGGAAAATTGTCAAAACAGTTTGATAAAAGACCATCTTTCATCAAATGAGCAAAATATACACCAAAAAAAACTTAAATCGTACAAATGGATTTTTCACGTTAAATGAAAAGTAAAATGACACATTCACAATTAGATGAAGGGCCATTACATTTCAGGATATAAATAAAATAATAATAATACAACTTGTGTAAAGTTGGCTGAAGTTCCCTTTTTACTTTGGTTTGAGTCGAAATAGCAAGACTTGACTCCCTGACTGGTTGAATGCCATTCATCTACCAAAACATACAGGAACAGTTCGTAAACATAGCATGCAGTTAGGGTGGATTTTACCAAGCAGAAAGAGTTATTTGCTGAGTGCACATGTGTAAACACGGCCACTACATGGAATAACCACGACAGTAAAAACATGCAGCTCTGTTTAAAATAATCTGAGACACTGACAAAACATCCAGCTCCAAACAGCACAAAACTATCCAAAGAAATAAAAAAGGTAACCAGGAGATGCATCAGCAGCAGCAGCACACTGTCATTACATGCAGACTGTTTGTGACAAACAACACACCAACATTCATCACATTCATTATCAACACGGCAGAGTTTTGTTTGCTTGGAGAGCCGCTAGCAGAAATAAAAGGGATTAAAAAACAGTCCATTTTCAGGTTTAGAAAATAATTCTGTGCGTTTCCACAACATAAAGAATAACTCAACATTTACAGCTCCTCATAATAATCAAAATGTTCAAGGAATACAGTGTATAAATAAGAAAGTTTACATTGTTCACAGTTAAATGTTTACAGCTAGCTCTGGTTTGTCCTCCTGCGTTTGTTGGGGCTTTGTCCGGGATCGACTTTCAGCTCATGATACTGCATCTGTCCACCAACACAAACACAGGAAACAGAAAAGATTTAATGCTTCTCAGAAACTTACACTCCTTCCTTTTTATACAGAACATTTACCTGTTCAGAGAAAGATAGATTTAATTCATCCAGGTATGTAAAAACCAGACACATGTATGTGATATGACTGTCTGGATTGGAGTTTTTATTCGAGGTTAAAGACCCAACGCAGGAGATGGTTGTCGTTGCTTTATCAAAACCAAAGGTGCTGGCGAAGCAGCAACTCAAACAGAACAAAGCAAGGAAAAGACTTACTGACTAGCAAGGAAACCCCAAGAAGGACAACAACTACAGCAACATCAATTAGTCACTGGGTGATCGGACAGCTATAAGTACTGGGAGGGTTGAGCTGGGTGCCAAAAGGTGGGTGATTATAAGGAGACAAGTGTGAATGAGACCAGGGAACAAAACCAAGACGACACAGGACATCTAGGGGAAATGATAAGGAACAGAAATATGACCGAATCAAACACTGAGACTAAAACAGAATACAAGGCATAAAGCTGAAAGGAAATACCAAACAGGAGCACAGAACAGAGATTAAACCAAGGAGCTGAGAAATAACTAAAACAGAGCAAAGAAAAGAAACCAAAGCACCGACTGTCCTTTCTGTCAGCATGTCTGCTCAAAGGGAGGCCATTTGAAGGGGGGGTGAACACTTTTCCTTGATCCCCAAAAGGAAAGGGGCACCTTACTTTTCCAAACAAAGGAAGGTGGGCCAAAAAGAGGATTTTATCATGACATCAAACTAAGAAAAAGCTGACTTCAGACCGTCCGGACTGAGTTTGCCAACCATCCAGATGGCAGGAGTGAGATTGCTTGAATAATTGTTTGATGCGAGGTCGTCATGGGCTCGACTTTGATATGAACTCAGTTAACAAGGACCAATCAGAGGGGAGGAGACATCAGCCACCACCTTCAACCTTGTACTCGTGGAAGAATGTTCTCTACGGAGGATTTATTTCTGCTGGGGAATACTCGTGTGTGTGCTCATATCACGTGCGCATGCATGGTTTTACATTTGTGGATTTAGAGCCTCAGGCTGCTTTGGTACACACAGGACAGGCAAAGACTTTGAATGTGTGTCTTTAGTCTTTCTGTGTGTCCCCGTTTCATTTGTTGCTTTTCCCCTCTCATACCAAAAAAGATACTGACCTTTTAACCTTGCACTCATGTTCAGTAGTCTGAAACTGTTCAAATACTTGACTGAGTACTACACAAGTACTATACCTTTGTAGTACTCAGCTCTTACCGGCAGATTCCACAAGAGCAAACTCCAGCGACCTCCAACTTTACAGAACTTCCACATTTCAAAGATGTAAACGATTAACATGGAAACAATAAAGGAGGTTAATACTGTAATAATGACTCATAATGTCCTTGAAATGATAGATAATATAAGTTTTTTTAGTCTGAGTTCCTTTTAAGATCAAGGCAGAAAAGCCACAGCTCTGTTTTTGAACGGTAGATTCAATTCCCAAAGTTAAAGATTTATCCCTACACTGGCCCTACTGATCACCTGCATCTTCACAACCAAACATGCAGGACACATGATACAGCTATAAACATGCAGGTGTGTTTCTGGATGAAGATAGAAGATAAAACAAAGGTTTCCTTCTTTCGGTACGTTCTCAGGCTGGACCAAACCGGTTCTAGCCTGTACCAGGTAGTTTTAAACTTTCCCCAAACTAGTTTTTCACCATTGTTTTGGGCCAAAACCTACTGTAGTTTTTAACTTTACACTGACCCACTCAGCGTCGTACATTTTTATAATACGTGTGAGTTATTTCAAAGCAGTGTTTTACTTCATAATAACAATGATATGAGTAACTCACTTCAGAAGGTTGTGGAGTACACAGTATCTACTTATATCTACTTACTTCAGAGTAATACAGAGTACACACTATAATGAGATATCAAGTGATCTCTTCTACAGCCGCTGACCTGCTGCGATGAGGACTTTCAGCCCTTCAGCTCAACTGCTGGACCAGAAACATGACACACTTCACATGCTATTTCCATTTATTTGAAGTTTGTCATGTTACGTCACACTTTCTGAATGAGCAGCTACTTGTAAAGGTCAAAAACTTGGTCATTACTTTTTGTGAGCCCAAAATGTACGAGTTTTATTCACCCTTTTTTAGGAGCTTCTGTTTCGCAAAGACAGTTCGAGCCTGGGGATGTTTTCTTTCACAACCTCAATCTGAAGATCTTCTCTGTTCTCAAAGCCTCCACATGCACACTGTTCCTCTGTTAGCAAAGCTTCGAGGCACGCATTCCTTTCAACATAACCAAGTTACTCACCACTTTAACATCAGACGGCACTCTGGACAGGAAGTCAAGAAGCTCGTTGTTGTCGATCATGTACGGATCACGAAGCTTCTTAGTGAACTTATTGATACCTGCGGAACAAAAGATCAGTGTTCAACTACGACACGCTTCATGCTACGTCTGTTGCACAAGTAAGGGTTAAACAAGGAGAATAATGTGGTCACTACAGCTATACCGAACCAACAGACCTATGGTGTATCTATCTGTCTATCTACAACCACTTTTCCAAAAGAATTGGGACACTGTGTAAAATGTAAATGCAAACAGAATGCAGTGATTTACAAATCTCATAAACTAACATCTTATATACAACAGAACATATAAAACATATCAAATGTTGTAAATGAGACATTTTACTATCACATGAAAAATATCAGCTCATCTTGAATCTGATGGCAGCAATATGTCTGATAAATGTTGGGACAGGTCAATGTTTCCCAATGTGTCCCCTCTTCTTTTAACAACATCTGGAAACATCTGGAACTGAGGAGACCAGCTTCTGGACCTTTGGGAGAGGAATGTTGTCCCATTCCTGTCTGATAGAGGATTTTAGCTGCTCAGCAGTCCTGGGTCTTCTTTGTTGTGTTTTAAATGTTTTCAGGTGGTGAAAGGTCTGGACTGCAGGCAGGTCAGTCCAGCAACCGGACTCTTCTACCATGAAGCCAAGCTGTTGGAATAGATGGAGGATGTGGTTTAACTTTGTCCTGCTGTAATATGCAATAGGCCTTTCCTTGAAGTAGACATCGTCTGGATGGGAGCAGATGTTGCTCTGAAACCTGAAAATACCTTTCAGCATTGATGGAGCCTTGATGGCACAGTGAGCTGTGTTAACAGATAGTGATTTCCGGCGGTGTTCCTGAGCCCATGCAGTGATTTCCAGGACAGAATCAGGTCCATTTTTAATTCATGAAATAGTAAAATGTCTCACTGTCAACGTCTGATATATTTAATGTGTTCTACTGAATAAAATACTGGTTTATGAGATTTGTAAATCATTGCCCTCCATTTTTACATTTTACACAGCATCCCGACTTCTTTCTATCTTTTTTTGGATCCATTTATGTGTGAGTCTTTGTCGCCATCTTGTGGTATGAAATCAGGACTCACCCCACGCGAGCACCAGGTATCGCAGAGGTATGAGGTAGAGAAGAAGTGTGGCCAAACATAAGGCAGTGATCGCCAGCCAGCTTAAAAAAGGCACTGTCCAGTTAAAGGTGCTGCAGCACAAACACAGAAGAGAAACATTCAAAATATTGAGGACATGTTAGGACATGTGTCCACTCTCTTAGTGTCCTACTTCATGAAGTCAATGGTCCACTAACTCCAACCAAGCTCTTGTGCACAGATATAAAGGAATTAGCTCAGTTACAAATCTGTCCCCCTTTTCTTTCTGAAAATGGAGGATAAAGATCAGTTTCTCTATTGAGATAATTAAGTTAATTATCTTGACAAGCTGTACAATAGTGGGAGGGTTCCTCTGAAGCCAAACCTTTGGGTTTTTTTTTACTTGAAGCCATAAAAATCTTGAGCAGTGTGCCACTCTGCTCAGGCCCTCCGGTGAGAATCCTCAGTATGGTAAGGTGAAGGACAGTGCTCTCAGTTGAGTTATTATTCATTGAGAGAAAGTCTTGACATAGTTTAGCAGTCAGTAAATATCTGTGTTATTTTGGAAGGCATCATTAGTGGTCTTTATTTCTCTTAAAAAGAGATGATGGACTTGTAGGTACAGACAGAAGTCATCGTAAGATTCTCAGAATCCTTGAGGATTCCATCTGTGGCTAACAATTAACAGTAATTCCCCATCTGATCCACTGTCTGCATCTATGACCTCATATGCTGGCCAACTCACCAGTTTAATCTCCAAGAGCAGTTAATTAACTCCAGTCTTGTTTCGATGCTTTCAGAACTTAATGCCACTCAATCAAGGTTTAATTATTAAGAAAACTGCTTTAATCTTAAGTATGTTAAGTATATTAAGCAGTGGTTGGCCCAAAATTTTTTTCATTTAAATGATGACAAAACTGAATGCATTGTGTTTGGGGATACTGTTACGGCTGGCTTTGGCACCTTCAAAGCTTAGTTCAACTGTCAGAAATCTGGGAGTGACCTTTGACAGTCATCTGAGGTTAGATAAACAAATTAACAATGTTGTCAGGACTAGTTTTTTCCAGTTACGTCTCTTGGCCAAAGTTTAAATGTTTTTAAGTCGTCATAACCTTGAGAAAGCCATCCATGCCCTAATAAGTTTAAGGTTAGACTATTGCAATGCATTTTATGTTGGCGTCTCCCAGTCTTCTCTCAGTCGCCTTCAACTTGTGCAGAACGCTGCTGCCCGTCTTTTAACCAACACTAACAGACATGTGCACATCACTCCTGTTCTTAACTTCCTCCATTGGCTTCCTGTCCTTTATAGAATTGATTTTAAACTTTTAATGTTTGTTTTTTAAAGCTCTTAACGGCCTCGCCCCATCGTATTTATCTGAGCTTTTAACAGTCCGCAATCCTGGTAGAGCTCTGAGGTCAACAATTTTTGCTGGAGGTGCCCAGGTCAAAATACAAACCCTGGGGTGACCGAGCCTTTTCCGTCGCTGCCCCCAGGCTCTGGAATAAGCTCCCCGTCGAGCTGCGTCTTATTTCTGACCTGGGCCTCTTCAAATTTAGGCTAAAAACCTACTTATTTAGGATTGCTTTTAATACCCAGTAGTATGATGACACTTTTATCTTATTTGATTTTGTTGTATTTTATTGCTTTCACTGTTCTTTTATTGTTTTTATTTGTTATTACTTATTCTTCTCTTTATTTATTACCTGCTGTAAAGCACTTTGGTACATCGTAAGGATTGTCTGTAAAGGGCTGTATAAATAAAGTACATTTACATTTATGTTGATGATTTCAGGCAGCTGATTCTTCAGGTTCTCTGCCTGGAAAACAACTGCCTGTTAAATAAAGTGGAAAGAGAGCAGGACAAAACTGGTGCATGATCATGATACCCACTTCTTCATCCTCTCTCCAAACGACGCCACCTCATCCAAAGCGTTCTGCACACTGATGAACACGTCCTGAATGGCGTACAGTTTATCCATGAAGCCTTTGTGCTCAGAGTCCTGACGGGAACAAGGAGGAACGTCACATCAGTGGGAAGGTTTGTGTCAGTGCAACATTGTCTCAGGATTTTAGAAACCTGTAATAAACCCAGATCATGAAAAATCATCTGGCCCCCACCAAGAAGAGAACAGACTACCTGTACAATGCATGTTGTGGCAGCAGGTAGATAATATGCATTTTTACTGAGGGTGGATGGCATCCTTTATGATACAGCTGGCTTTCCTGTAAAGTTGGTCAATGCATGTCTCATTTATGGCCGGTAATGTGGTACCAATCACCCTTTCCTCTCTCATAACCACGTCCTGTCCTCTGCTGTGCAGCTAACAAACCACACGGTACAGCAGTGGGACAGGAGGCTCCAGATGGTGGTCGGGTTAAAGTTGATAGCAGGTGTTACTTGTTTCTTGATTCAGCTTCGTGAGAAAGTATAGTCTTTGCTGAGCTTTTCCCACCTGATGACCAGGTGAGATCAGAGATATAAACCTCATGTTTAAACCTACTGATCTTCACTGATGCAGAAGGCTGAGAGCGCCATCTGCTTTGATTCCTGAATTATATTATAGTTTCTTTGGTTTTAGTGATGGTTAAGTCCAGGTTGTTATGCTACAATAAAAGTATCATCTGCTAATTTTATAATGGTGTTAGAGTCAAAGGTGCTCTTTAAATTAGTTCAATCCAGCCTAGGAGTAACAGCAACACATTACATATCACACTGTGTCATTATTCATGGAACAAATACTGAGACAAAACACAGTAGCAATGTGTGAAAAACTAAGTGAACCCCCTGATCCAACAGCTTGTAGAAGCACCTTTAGCAGCAGTAAGTTGAAGTAACGGTTTTCTGTGTGATGTTATCAGTCACTCACATGGTTGTGGAGGAAGTTTGGCCCACCTTTCTTTCCAATGTTGCTTCAGTTCATTGAGGTTTGCAGCACTGGTTTATGCACAGGTCTCTTAAGGTCCCACCACAGCATTTCAGTCAGGTTGAAGTCTGGACTTTGACTGGACCATTGCAACTCCTTGATTCTTTTCTTTTTCAGACATTTTGTTGTAGATCTGCTGCTGTGTTTGGGATCATTGTCCTGTTGATAAGCCAGTTTCAGACAATTTTAGCTGTTGTACAGATGGCCTCACATTTGAGTCTAGAATACTTTGGTATACAGAGTAGTTCATGGTGGACTCAATGACTGCAAGGTGCCCAGGTCCTGGGCCCAAATTATCAGCCCTCCACCACCGTGCTTGAAAGTTGGTATGAGGTGTTTGTGCTGATATGCTGTGTTTGGTTTTCTCCAAACGTGCTGCTGTGACAAACATCTCCACTTTGGTCTGGTCTGTCCAAAATACATTATTACAGAAGCCTTGTGGTTTGTTCAGATGCAGCTTTGCAAACCCAAGTTGAGCTGTCATGTTCTGTTTAGAGAGAAGAGGCTTTCTCCTGCAACCCTTCCAAACAAGCCATACTTGTTCAGTCTTTTTCTAATTGGACTGTCATGAACTTTAACATTTAACATGCTAACTGAGGCCTGTAGAGTCTGAGATGTAGCTCTTGGGTTTTTGACCTTGAGGTGAACTTGCTGGGACGTCCACTCCTGGGAAGATTGACAGCAGTCTTGAATGTTTTCCACTTGTGAAGAATCTTTCTCTGTAGAATGATGACTCCAAATAGTTTGGAAATGGCCTTATAACCCTTCCCAGATTGATGGGCAGCAACAATTGCTTTTCTAAGATCATTGCTGATGTCTTTCCTCCTTGGCATCGTGTTAATACAACCACCTGAATGCTGCATAGCAGCAAACTGACAAAACTTCTGCTTTTATAGAGGTGATCACACTTACTGATGATCAATTAATCAGAACATTGATCAGCAGCACCTGGCTGCTACTTACCCTCTTAATTCCTGTAGAAGCAGTGAGGGGTTCACTATGGTTTTTGTTCCATAAATAATGACACAGTGTAATATGTCATGTGTTCATCTGAGGTTGTTTTTACCTCATTTGAAGACCTGGTGAGGACCAGATAATTTTTATAACGTCCTGATATGTAAAACTTCTCTTTTCTGTTTCCTAACAGCAATACCTTTTCTTCTTTGTCATCTTCTACATCCTCCCATTCAAACATGGCCTCCATGGACTGCAGCAGAGAAGAAAACAATGACCATGAAACTCTCTGAAAAACAGACATTCGCACAAATAAAAAGTCTTGTTTTCTCACCATGTCGTCCATTTCTCTGCTCGAGGAAAATAAATAGTTCCACACCAACAGCAACAACAAGGCCAGCGGCAGCATGTAGAGCTCAAAGTTCCAAACCACCACCACAAACAGCTGACAAGAGCAGAACCGTCACAACCGGCAATAAAACACAACAATATGTGTGTGTTCACAAGTGTGTGTATGTGAGATTTTCATACCACAAAAGAGATGACACTCCTTTGCGCCGACTCCCACTCAAAGAAGCTGTTGATGTAAGTGCCATAACTGAAGAGGACCATGATGCAACGCTTCACCCGGTTAAAGTTCTGTTGCAGCAGCTGAGAGACACAAAGTCATGCAATGTTCTTACTGTCCACGACAAATCTGTGTGAATGTAAGTCACAGGGTTGTTCATTTACAACAAACACACACATGCCTGTAAGGTTTTTATCATCTTCTGGGCACGCTTCCCGATCAATAATCAATCCCTGAATGAGATTATGTTCCATTAAGAACATGGATCTCTGTTTAACCATCTGTAGTGGTTCGCTGTGCATGCTGGGAGATAACCACGGTCTGTACCAGTCAGATACGACCTGATTTCTCTAATGTGGCAAAGAGACAGATGGGGGCAGATATTTGAAGAGGTGACCTTTATGTTCGATCCTGAAACATCCCATAGCTGCAATAGACCTAGACTGCTAGGGGACCTCATCTGACACACCTTTCCTCACTTTACTCTATTTTTCCCCTGTTTAATTTCTCAAATGATTTTATGTACATGTGACATTATTGTGGTCATTAACTCGTGTTTCCCTATTCCAACAGGTATCCTTTGAATGGTGTTACAGCGGTCCCCCCCCCCTCCCCCTTTTTTCTGTCTTCTCAAACCCCAGCTGGTCGAGGCGGATGGCCACCCTTCCTGAGTCTGGTTCTGCCAGAGGTTTCTTCCTGTTAAAAGGGAGTCGTTCCTTTCCACAGTCGCCTCAGGCAAGCTCAGGACGAGAGATTGGACTGAAGACAAGTTTCGGTGCAATCTGTTGGTTTCCTTAGCTAGGGAATTGTTTTTGAATTGGCTCTATATGAATGAATTTGATTATTTTATAAATAATTATGATTACAATGAATTGAATTCCAATTGGCTTGAATTGGACTTTATTATTTAAGTGCCTTGAGATGACATTTGTTGTATTTGGCGCTAAATAAATGAAAAATGAATTGAATTGAATTGAATTGAAATGAATTGAATATGTTGATACTGTTTTAGATGCAATAGCCAAAAGCGCCGTCTTACAAAGGTTTAGTTTAAGGTCGTGTTCCTTCAGTTATATGAAATCATGGGGTCAATTGGGTGAGAATGATTCGTCTCCTGGAAAGCAGTGATACAAGAAGACATGCAAGTGGATGGCCAGGCTCAAGAAGGTGTGGTGATGTTTGTTCTTAACACGACACTTTAAGGCCTGAGATCTCCAAGAGCTGAAGGTTTAACATCTCAAAAAAATTTTTCTTCGTGTTTCTTTTTTCTTAAGAGGCTGAGAAATAAAAAGTTAGAACCTTAGGAGCCTGTTTTAAACACAGACTCAGGTCAGAATGAGCTAAAATAAAAACTGATCTGAGACATGTTTGAAAACTGCTTATTCGATAACCTTAGATAGAGTAGAGGAGGTTTCTGCAACAGAGGCAAAGAATGAAAAACAGATTTCACTTCTGTTGTCTTGACTGTTGTCAAGCAGAAAAAGGTACATAAAAGTCTACATGTTTAATAGGTTAAAGCAGTCATGGACGATAAAACAAACCTGCTTGGAGACTTTTGGTTCTTCCTCAATGTATTTCTGCTCTGCAGGGACCACAGTCCTTAAAGCAGCTTTAACCTGAAAATAAACACGAAGAGGACAGAGGACGTCACAACTGTTGACTGTTTGTTCTGAAAATAAGCACATCCATCACTCTGTAATCTTTCATGCTCTCATCCATCATGAGCACAAAGGCACAGAACAAGGTGTCCTGCAGCTGATGCAGACATCATGGTGTCATCAGTGTTCGACGGGGCTGTTTTCAGCACAGCATCACACTCACTGTGTTGTAGATGACTTCAATCTCAAGGTAGATGACTCCTTTGGTCGGGCCTGTCAGCTCCTTGTTCTTCAGCTGGTACGCCCTCTGCTCGCCGTTACGCACCTGACAGACAGAAAGGTTTGATTTACTCCTTTTAAGGATATTGTGTCCACTTGAGAAAAAAAAGGGCAAAATGTGTCTTCTTTAACAAAGCTAACTCATGTAAGCTGTACTCTCATGTTTGTGTTGGGTCATATATAATTTTAAGGAAAGTGGTAACTGGGGCTTCATTTTATGGGTAATTTGTAAATGTAAATGTAAATGTAAATGTATTTTATTTATACAGCCCTTTAAGGACAATCTTTATGATGTACCAAAGTGCTTTACAGCAGGTAATAGATAAAGAGAAGAATAAGTAAAAACAAATAAAAACAATAAAAGAACAGTGAAAGCAATAAAATACAACAAAATCAAATAAGATAAAAGTGTCATCATACTACTGGGTATTAAAAGCAATTCTAAATAAGTAGGTTTTTAGCTTAGATTTGAAGAGACCCAGGTCAGAAATAAGACGCAGCTCAACGGGGAGCTTATTCCGGAGCCTGGGGGCAGCAACAGAAAAGGCTCGGTCACCCCAGTGTTTGTATTTTGACCTGGGCACTTCCAGCAAAATTGATTTGTTGACCTCAGAGCTCTACCAGGATTGCAGAATGTTAAAAGCTCAGATAAATATGATGGGGCGAGGCCGTTAAGACCTTTAAAAAATTTGTAAAGCAACAGATGACATTGTGACGCAAACATCTTTGTCCAGTTTTTCAGTGAATCTCATGTCTTACTCAGAGCACACTTCTCTTTCATTCTGTGGAGTTATGGGATGTTAATAACCATTTAAAACAGGAGGAAGCAGGACTGGATACTTCATTCTGCTTTCCAGATATTCCCTCCTTCCCGATTTGCCAAACCTTCCACATCAATTAGGCCTTCTGTCCAATGGTCTTCCTGCTTCCTTTCTCACCCAACCAATCAGTAACTTTCCTCAGTTAATTTTTTTTTTAAATGTATCATCTTGAGTCCAGGGTCTTTCCTATCAGCTTTGATGAGGCACTAACTGCCACTTCTTTGCACAACAAGCTTTCATTACGATTATTTGTCTCGTAAACCTGTAATTTGATCTGTCCTTACTGAACTCACATTTAACAGAGGAATGGCCACTTTTCCCAGAAAATCAGCGGTTCTGTCTCTGTCTTCGTCAAACACCGTCACCTCCAGCACCGAGTGGATGTCTTTCACATTACTAAGGAGAGAAAACACGAGGTGAGTGGTGTCCAACACAGATGCAGCTCTTCACTCTCTAAAGGCTTCAGGCAAACCTTTCCGACATTTCACATCTATGCTGCATCTCACATCACATCATGATGCGGAGCCTTTTAAGAGCCACTTCACTAACAAAATCTGAGAGTCACAAGAAACAAGGTCAAACTGTCCCTTTTAATTCTCTAACAGAGGACTTACTGCAGAACTGCTCCATGTATTTTACAGCATTCATTACAAAATAATAGGCTGTTCAATTTGTAATATATTATCTTAGAAAACCACTATAAGACCAAACTGGGAGCTCATAGCAGATCTGCCCTCTGCTCTTCATTCAGAGGACCCTAAAAGTTTGCTGAGTCAATATTGCAGTATGAAGGCAGAACACAGGAGCTTTAACCTCGTTTCCACGATGCAGTCCAGTTCGGGTCACTTTGTATCGGTACGGTACAAGTCGGGTTGCTTTGGGGTCAGCTTTGCTTTCCCACTGTACAAAGGGGACCCTCAGGGGTGGGCAGAGGGTTCCCTGCACCTCCTCAGCACTCCAGACTCCGTTGCAAACAGACATTTTTTTAAAATGGTGCGGGTGTGTTGTTGTGCTCGGTTGTGCTTTAGATATCTGTCGCGCTGCGCGATGACGTCATATGCTCGACCAGTCACCAGCTCGCAGTGCTTTGGCTCCTCCCCAAGGGAACCGGTACTGTGTGCTAGGTACCCCAAGCAGAAGGGTTACAAAAATGGTAACGGGTACGATGGGATCGGTACGCTTTCGTGGTAGTGGAAAAACTGAAATAAGCAAACCTTTCTGAACTGACCCGTACCGGACTGCATAGTGGAAACGAGGCTTTTGATTACAACACACGCAGAGTGACCACATCACGCCTGTACTGTGCTCCCTGTTCACCAGAGGATTGATCTTAACATGTTGCTGTTTGATGTTAAAATGCTTTATTCTTTCAAAAAAGGACATTTAATTCTTAATATGATGGAAACTAACATGAGCCCAGATAATGTAGATGTCGAAAAAGTAGAATATTTATCTCTGAAATACAGTGGAGTCGAAGCAGAATGTTTCCTGTAATTAAAATATTCAACTAAAGCTGAATTGTGTTTTATTCCAGAACTTCAATAAATTGTTTTCCCTTTTAATTGATTTCATATGACTGAATATAGGGAAAGATTTATTCTAGAAGAGTACATTTGTAAAAGAATAAGAAAATAAATTAGTTGTAAAAAGAAACGTGCAAAAATGGAATATTTTCATTTATATTTATTAATTTGTTGAGTATAAATCTATTAATTTTCCCCATTTAAACTCCTTTATTCCTTTTTCTCAGTTTTGTTTATCCATTTTTTTTTCTTTGTTGCTTTTCTAATCTTTCGGGTGTTTTTGCTGTTTCCATTCTGCTTTTGCCATTTATAAAAAGTAAATACAAAAGTAATACAAACATCTGGCGCTGAATCTGCATCCACATATAAGTCTCTTCCTTATACGTACGCTCAACATGAAGAAACGAATGCCTCGTGGTCTACAGTCTACAAAACTATTCAGTCAAAGAAATGGTATAAAATAGAGATAAATACAAATTAAACATCTGAAATATACAGGAAAAGGATGCACTAGATAAGTAAATGTTCCGTTGTTCCTCGTTACATTTTCACAGATTTGTTCTTTTTTGTGGCATGCTCATAATTTCATATGCCTGCAGCTTCGGTGTCTTTAATCTCAGAATTTTCCTGCACTTCACTTTTACTAAACTTTGATATTCATTCTTGTCTTTCTCCTGTGTTCTGAAATCTGAGCATTAAATTGTACTTTTGTTTTCCCGACCTAAAACAACCCATTTGGGCCTTTAGCTGAACAACTCAATGAAAACATCCTTTTGCATTAAAGGACAAGACCATTTTTTTGACATTGGGCCCTTGATTTCACATTATAACATGATGTTCTACTCACCCCTGCTTGTTGTTGGTAATTTGGAGCTGTTCCGAAGATATTCGAGAGGCGTCTGGCTGCTCTCTTGAGATATTCGGCCATGAAACGGTTTCCTATGGGCAACGTTATACAGGCACAAACTATGCTGTTTATAATTTATTAATTACTGTACACTAGCACTGATAACGTGGAGGTGCGTCGCTTACTTAAAAAAATCCGGGTTACTGTAATTTTGAATTTTTGTCGTAAAGTGGGTGTTACTGACGTCATCGTCGTGCTACTACCACAGACAGCCCACAGACCTGCTGCCTATTTATTCATTCTAAAATTCAAAATTACAGTAACCCGGATTTTTTTAAGTAAGCGACGCACCTCCACGTTATCAGTGCTAGTGTACAGTAATTAATAAATTATAAACAGCATAGTTTGTGCCTGTATAACGTTGCCCATAGGAAACCGTTTCATAGCCAAATATCTCAAGAGAGCAGCCAGACGCCTCTCGAATATCTTCGGAACAGCTCCAAATTACCAACAACAAGCAGGGGTGAGTAGAACATCATGTTATAATGTGAAATCAAGGGCCCAATGTCAAAAAAACTGTCTTGTCCTTTAAGACACCAGAGTGAGGATGTCTGAACGGGTGAGTCAGGTGCCACTTTACAGCCGCTCAGTCTGGTGAATTGAAAACTAAAGTACGAGGAAGCTGTTAAAGCTTCGGTTTCTTCGGTAACACAATTTCTCAAAGATAAAATCTCAGACATGTGTCGACTCACAAGGTGAAGACTTTGTTCCACTCTGGACTGAGGTTCTTGTAAACAGTATGTGTCTGCAGTCTGTCGTTATTCATCTCCAGAACACAGAAAGGGTCACTTTTACCTGAGAGAACGACATGTCAGTCTGTGTGTGGAAGCTTCACAGATGATTTACAATGAAACACAGCAAGTACATACAGTACTTACAGTACATAATAAGGCTACGATTAGCAAGAGAAGGCAAGAAATCTGATATTATTACCAGTTACGTCTGCAGCCATGAGTCCTTCCGCTCTCAGCACCTTTACCTGCACGATCCCGACGTCTTTTAGGTTAAAGAATGACTTCCTCACTCCCTATCGCACAGAAATCAACACATTAACGGATGTAGTCTAAAAAGCTTGCAGATATTCCATCTGAATCAACATCACAGCGCTGCTTACGTAACGTTTGAGGATCTCTCTGCGCTCCTGCGGGTCGTCCAGCGGTGTGACGGACAGGTCGGCGATGGAGACGGCGGCTGAGGCGGTCAGTGTGACCAGCAACACCACAAGGCCCCGGCACTCCTCCAGCGGCAGCTCCAGGTGATGGGTCTGCTCCTTTGCCAGAGTGGAGAGGTCCAACTGACAGCTGGAGGATGACGGGGAGATTTGTTTTTATTAAAGCACAGCCACGGGGGGGATTTTTTTTAGTGTATTAGCATTTAAAAGAGATCAAAATCAAGCATTTAGTCAACATGATTCTGGAACAACTCGCAATTTACCAAGAATATGTATTTTAGGAATATTTTACTGGGATGACAAGGAGATTAAACTAGGCTTCTTTACTCTTTTTCATAAATACACAATAACATGAAATATACTATGTTGAAGCAAAAATATTTCATAAAATATAGATCATATTTCTCCAGCTTTAGCTTTTCTTTATTGGGTCACTGTTATATTCAGGACAGAATTTAAGATTCTTCTCCTCACATATAAAGCTCTTAATGACAAAGCTCCATCATATCTTAAAGAGCTCATAGTTGGATATTTTCCCAACAGAGCACTTTGCTGTCTGCAGGTTTACTTGTGGTTCCCAGAGTTTCTAAAAGTAGAATGGGAGGCAGAGCCTTCAGTTATCAGGCAACATCATTCTGTGGGGATGTTTTTCTGAGACAGACTCGTCAGGATAGAGGGTAGGATGGGACCTCAGGCAGGGACGAAGGTTTTCATCTCAAGGAGTGACACAGTAACTCAGCCAGAGTCTGGGCCTGAACAAGGCAGAGAATCTCTCAAGAGAGATGAAAATGTCTCCACTTAACTGGTGGAGCTTTAAACCAAAGGAACTGGAGAAGCTTTCGAAGGAAAGGCTGCAGCATGTTTGTGAAACTGCTGCCGAGGTGTTTTATCTAATTTAAGTGTCTGAACTTCATCAGTCATACAGTTTTAATAATGTCAAACACCAACTGACCGTCCAATGAAGTCGTCCCTCCTCCCGGTGTCTTTGTCCCACACTGTGATCTCCAGCATGCCCCCCGTCTCTTCGTACAGGTGCAGGTCGAACTGCTCCCTCCACTGAGGACTCAGAGTCTTTGGCACCGTCTACACAAACACACACGTCTTCATTTAGTGACGCTCGTCTCCAAACAGAAACTCGTCCCCTCAGACAGACGCCACGGCTCGCGCACCTTGCTCTTGTACTTCTGCGGTCCCAGTCTGAACTTGACGTACGGGTCGCTCAGACCGTTGGGGTCCATGGGCGTGAGGTTCCGACCTTCGATCAGCGCGATGCTGACGATCCCTTGCCAGAGCTGCGATTTCCGATGCACCTCAGCGAGACGCATGGACTGCTGCTGCTGGTCCACACACACATTTGCACAAGCTCAAATATATCCAACACAGACATAAAGCAGGACTCTGTTCTTCATCTGAGGAGATTTCTGCTTCTGAGAGGTTAATAACAATGTTGCATAAACACTGAACACAAATATACAAGTTAAAGATAAGTTCTGTAAATCTTATTAGGCAAAAAATATATACATACAGAAATATTTATATATATAAAATTAGGGCTGGGCGAGTTAACTCGTTAATTATTTAACGCATGTTTTATTTATTTAAAAAAAAAAATATTTTTTTTTTATTTGAAATAAATAATTTTTTGGGGGGGGCTTTTGTGCCTTTAATGGATAGGAAAGTTCAGAGAGACAGGAAGCAGGGGGCAGAGAGAGGGGGAACAACACACAGCACGGGCCGTCTGATGAGGGACTTGAACCGGGGCCAGCTGCAGCGAGGACTATAGCCTCTTGTACATGGGGCGCCTTCTCAACCCACTACGCCACAGACCACCCCTGTTTTATTATGTATTTTATTATTGTAAAAGTCTGTTGCTCACAGGCTTTTATTTTGTAAAAGTCTGTTGCTGTCTGCTGCGGAACCGGAAAAAAAAGTAATCGGCGGATCCACCAAACATGGAGAAGGGTACGGAACTTTTACTCAGCCATTTTCATTTTAAAGTTCTTCCAGACGGCGGAGTCGACAGAACCAAAGTCATCTGTAAACACTGCCAAGTTGAATTGTCTTATCACCGTAGTAGTTCCAGTCTAAAATATCACTTAAAGGCAAAAAACACAACTGATACCAGCAAGTCATTCAAGGAAGCAGACAGTGGAGCGAGGCTTCTACATAAAAACTACATAAAAATGCTGATGTAAAGAGTGTGTTTGCACAACAAATGTTATGGCATTTTCATTCATGTGGCATTACATTTAAAATAAAACTAAATGCTAAAAGCTATACGCTACTTTTGAATTTACTTTTGAATTTTGGATTTTGTGTACAAATGCGATTAATCACGATTAATCAGGGAAATCATGTGATTAATTAGATTAAAAATTTTAATCGTAGTCCAACCATATATTCTAAAAAAGGATGTCAGCTCAACCTCCTTTTTGTCCAATTATCAAATCTACTTTTACCCAAAGAAAAGACAGCACCACTTTAGATTAACTCTAATTAATAAGCGCTAATTCAAAGTGGACTCTTTTGTAACTTAAAGTTACCCTGAAACTGAAGGAGACTTATTAGTTTACACGTCTTGATTTCACATTTTCCTGAAAAACAGACCCAAACATTAGGACTGTTCTTGCTTTTTAATCACACGTTTAAGAAGGAAACTTGCTCCGTCGTGGGTGTAACTCTTCACATACTTCCTGTGTACTTCGGCTGTGTTGACTTTCTCTTTATAATTTGAACATTAGTGACTGAAAACAGGAGTTTGAATCTAACTCCGGTTCTATAAGTATGTCATTTTAACTGAGATCGTTGCAGCATAAAAAAGACGGAAGATATTTAGACGAAATGTTGTGTATTCCAACAATGAACTTTTTATAGTCAAAAAGAAGAAAAACGGAAATACATGAAATTTTCCACGTTTGTTGCTTTGTTTCCATTTAAACTTTAACAAGCTCCAACTTTAAGCAACTTCCTTATTTAGTTTTCTGGTGATGTCTGCAAACTGGGAATAATCTTACACAAATTTTGTGTAGTTTGTGACCATCATTTGTTAGTTTCTTGTATTTATCTTGGTAACTTTAGAGGATAATCAAACTGTCAATAAAATTTACAACAATGTTGTTTCTGACTTCTTTGAAGGATTTGCTGACAGTAGGCGAGAAAAGTCCAGACAAATACATCACGTAACATGCTCGTTCTGGATCAGTTTGGCCTGATCACATAATGGATACAGTTTAAAGAACAGAGCCCTGGTTGTAAAGCATGTGGATGGAAATGAGAGTGGCAAACAACGTCGATACAAAGCATGTTTGAAGTGAAAATAAGTGGAAACGCTAGCCTGAAAATACAGACACGATGAAGCAAACAGCGACAGGAAGCTGACGAATGTGTGGGGACAGATAACGGAAAGCTGCAACTTCAAACACAGAACAAACAACATGGATTATGATGATGGTGGTTTACCTTGGTGGATCGTTTCCAGGACCTCCTGAGCAGCATGGTCTGAATATACAATAAAACACATTAAAGACTTCTCCATATTTTAAAACTATATTTGAAATTAAAAACTACTATTCAAAGCCACTAGAGGAGGCTACAGGACAACAGGACTACTGCAAGTGATGAAGAGGAAGGTTTCTCTCGCTCCATAAATAGATTCCAGATTTGAAATCTGCATTATTTCAGCCTAATGTGTGAGCTCATTATTTCAGAGACTTTGAAATAGTAATTTTCTTCAGTTTTTCTGTTATTTGCTTCTCACACTTTCATTCCTCTTCTCCATCTCTTTCCATCTTGTCATCCTTGTCGTCATCTTCTCTGACCAGAGATTGTGGCTTGGCCGATTTTTTATTTATATCCTGAATAAAACATGAATGAGACAGACTGTCCTCTGATTACCAAGAACATCAGTAACTGAACAGAATCTCTGATTCCAGCCTCACAAATCCAAACAAATCCCAAAAATATCTTAATCTGCAGTGTTTAAATATTCCTCTCTGCTCATTGAGGCTATAGGCTGAGCAGACTAAACTAGTTGTGTATTTTTTTTCTAATTTATGTGTGTTTTTGTGCTTTATTAGTCTGCTCCAGGTAAATTCATTTCTGCATTTTCCGAGCGTTATTTTACTACAAAGAAACAGGTTAATTTAGTCTCTTCAAGCGTACATTCAGCTGTTTTATGCTTAGATCAGCAGTGAACTTACATTGTTTGTCCCGTATCTGTGAAATGATGATTCATTCTGTAAGGCAGAACGTTGTAACTTAAATAAAAGACAGATCATCTGTAGGAAAAACCAGCTACCTTTGGCTCCTGAATCCACTGTGTCTGAGTAAAAACAGCCAATCAGAGCCATTTCTACTGTTGTTCTGAGCTCAAGCACAGCAGTGAGGGACAGGAAGGAGCACACAAGCTGGATTTCATTGATTTTAAATTGAATGCATCTTTGGTCCTGTTCACATATGGTGCTAACATGGATTCTGGGTGATACGATCGCAAGTGGACAGCAGTTAGTTCACACCTGGTGTTAAAATGCACCCTGACTGATCATTTGTGCTCAAATCTCAGTTTCCTGCTCAGCAAGTCCTCTAATGAACACATTCAGTAACTGAATAGACTTTTAACATGTTTCAGATCCTCCTGAGTCACATTTATTGTGAATTATTTACAACATATAACATTTCAATGAACTCAGTTACATAACAGATGCTATATAAGAGAAGCAAAGGGGAAGGAAAATTAATTATTAGTGATGACAGCTTCACCATCAGTAACGCTGTCAAATTCTGACAGCTCACCATCAGCTGTATCTGTTGGAAAGCTGAGATTCTTGTGGTTTGCTTGATGCAAAACATTTAAGGATGCAGTGCACAATATCCCAAAAATCCAGGTCAGTACAGCTTTTAGCCCAAAAAGCAATATTTTTCCTCAGATTTCTGGAAGTTTAAGTTTGTATAAACCAGGAGATTAAGAAAAATATCCTGGAGGAAATGCTGCTGCTTGTGTGAGGAACACATTCTGTTCACACTGTTGTAAGAATGTGGATAAATCCTCTCAATGTGTTCCCTAATCCATCCGAAGTGCCTTAACATCTGTATTTATGTTGTCCACGTGTGTTTGGATTACCAAGGATGCAATATGCAGATGTAATCAGTTCCTGCCCTCTGAACGGCTCTTCGCTTTACCTCGCCTCCTGCTATGACTAACTAACAGTGTCCTAGCTTTCTGGTCCAACCCAGAATTAGTAAGTTAGTACATTTCATTCATTTAGAACTTTTCAAAAACATGTCACAAAGTGCTTCTTAGAAAATAAAAAAACAATAAAAAGTGATAATAAATAGTTATGATCCAGTTAAAGTAAAAATGTCCACTTTTCTCTTACATCTTCAGTCAAAAGTTTCGGAAAAACAACCTGAAAAGCAGCGTCGCCTGTGGTTCTGATCCTGGATGGAGGAACAACCAACAAACCCTGATCAGAGGAGCTCAGAGTCCTGTGGTTTTGATCGGGCTGCGGCAGATCTCTGAGCTCAGAGTCCTGTGGTTTTGATCGGGCTGCGGCAGATCTCCGAGCTCAGAGTCCTGTGGTTCTGATCGGGCTGCGGCAGATCTCCGAGCTCAGAGTCCTGTGGTTCTGATCGGGATGCGGCAGATCTCTGAGCTCAGAGTCCTGTGGTTCTGATCGGACTGCGGCAGATCTCTGACAGATGAAGGGGCCTGATCATGCAAGGCTTTGAATGTGAGAACAAGAACTCTGAACTGGATTCTGAACCTGACCCGGATCCACTGTAAAGAAACCAGAACTGCCATCTCAATTCTGGACCATTTGTAAGCGGTTCAGAGAAGTTCTGCT
The DNA here is from genome assembly GCF_027942865.1 of Odontesthes bonariensis. NCBI lineage: Eukaryota > Metazoa > Chordata > Actinopteri > Atheriniformes > Atherinopsidae > Odontesthes > Odontesthes bonariensis. The sequence goes on from NC_134527.1 coordinate 26,827,489, forward strand.
CAGACAATAAAAAGAGAATTACAATAATGTAAAAGCAGGAACTATCATTTCCATCTCAGTTGGGACACAACTGACCGGATTTTAGTTTGTTAATAAAACTGATAAAAGATGAACAAACTACGCCGTTTACAGGCTGATCGAGGCTCAGATCCTGGATCAATAAAAGACCGAGATTACATAAAGTAGGTTTGACCAAAGAAGGTATTCAAATATAGTCCAGCATGCATCCCAGAGTGGGTGGTGAGTAAGTATACTAAACTACAGCCGCGGCCGCTGTATTTGGGCAGGATGGGCAGAGCCCCGCCTGCCACACCCACCTGCCACACCCCCAACCTTTCCGAAATTATAGATAAAATATTTATTTCAACTTCAATCACAGTGGGAATCGTATTACACCATATTGTGGCTTGTGACGGACTTTGCGAGTGGAATCTGTTTTTATTTTCGCTGAAATATAGCCTACCTCCAGTGTGGCTGCTTAACGTTAGATCTATGGCCACTGGCCAGGGCAGATGCCTGGCTGCCCTCAGCTAAGCCCGGCCCCGCCGCCCCATTCTACCCCCCATTCTACCAATCAGAAACACTGTAGGCCCCTACTTAGCATAATATCATGTAACATTTAGCGCGCCTGTATAGATGCTATTGGGGCAGGTGTATGATCTGCCCTGGACATGGAAAGGACTCAAAGGGTTTAAGAAATATATTACTCCGCCCATCTAGCCAGTGGGAACTTCAGTGCCGCCAAATTTCCCTACAAACTTGTTGGATAAAACGGATAACTATGTCGGATTTGATGAAGGATATTGGCTGTTTAATCCGGATTCACGTTTGTGGTAGGTAAAGATTTTACTTTATAGTTGCTATCTTACAAAGTTTAAGTGATTGTGAACGAAGTCTTTGCAAAATGGGAAACTGGGAGTGATTTAATGAAATATCTTAGCTTGATGAGCAAAGCAATGTTGAGACAGTAAACAATGTGTTGACAGCTTCGTACATGTACAGTAGGTTACTTGTCTGCTAGCTTAGGTTTCCCCCAAGACTAGCTAAAAACGTTGTAAGGATCTCCTCCGAGAATCTTTGCTACACACTGCTATATTACTCTGCACAACCTCAGGAGCGAGTCACTCTGATAGTAGGTTACAGTGAGTGAAAGCAGTAATCCGCCGGTGAAGTTTTAACCATGGCTGCAAGCATCGAACCTGTACTCAATAGCGTTGAGTTTCTCTTGGAGAACTCTTTTGAAAGACTAGATTTGGGAACAAAATTGGCTATTAAAAACCTTGGCCCCCATAAACCTGATATTAATATAGTTCAGCAAATAATGGATAAGGGTAGGTCTTTCAATCGGACGTTTTCCCGTGCGTGGTATGACAAAAAGCCCTGGCTCTCTGGTTGTTCCAATAGGAATAAAATGTTCTGTTTCCCATGCTTGCGCATTAAAGTTTCCCTCTAATTGAAACATAGGCAGTATTAATTCCTTTCACAAACTTTCTCTTCGCTCATTTTCATGGGGCTTTTGTGTTTGTTGTATGGCAGACTTTTATGTGAGTGCGCACATCCCACCCTGCGTATGGTTGCATAGACTATTGGCCTCTTGCGTATGCTCCATAAAAGCTTGCATTTTGATAACGCAGATCATCTGCCCCGCCTATTTTCCAGACCACGAGCCGCTACTGCTAAACTACTCTTTATTGGATGATGTGGCTGACGGATTGGAACTGATAAAACAGGTGTTGGCTGGTTAAAATCTGGTTAATCAAAGATTAACTCACAATTAATTCACAATAATCCAAGAAATGTAGCCCAGACGAGTGACTGAAAGCTCTGGATGTGCAGACAGAAATCAGAAAAACTAACTAAAGAGTCTCCATCAGTATTTTTAAACATGCTGAGAACCAGTCAAAATTTTCGAAACAACTTAAATGGCACTAGAAGAATTTCCAAAATGTGATATAACCAAAAAATGATCCTTTTTGGTATTGTGGAGGATGGATTTATAGCAGAAACAACAAGAGATGCAGCTCAGTTTTAAGCATTGTGGAAGTTGCAGAATGAGCGTGACCCACATTTTTCTGATTTAACTGACTAAAACTTCAGCTATTCTTCTTCTCTTTAATTCTGTACAGATGTTGGTCAAGTTAATTATTTAAAGCTGAAAAACAAGATCCTCATCTGTGGTACAGCCCCTGAAGGATGTTGAGGACAGAAATAAGAAGAAAACTCTCAGTAACGAACCAAAATCTTACAGAAAAGATTATAAAACTAAGATGCCTGAAATGCCTAACCAAGATGCCTGAAAACAATGTAGATCAGATGTCTGAGAAGGAAAAAGCTTGTGAGCAGATAAAGAGGTGAAGCAGGATGAAGCAGAGGAGGGTTGGTCAGCTACAGGAAGTTACTACAATCACTAACACACTCACTTTGTTCACATAAGGTTTCCACCGATATGTCCTAACCACGCCACGCTGCAGAAAGCAAAAATCCATTTTACTGAGGTGGAAAGTGACTAAATATATCACATCTGAGGTATTGTATTAGAATTCAAATTAACTTTCTATCACATTATTTATTATCTTTATTATTGACTTCCTAATCAATTATTTGCTGAATATGCGTTTTCTGAGGAACAATTTGTCTTAACAGAAGATTTTCATTCAGGCTTCAGATTCAATATCTGGGAAAAGATTTATCATCATATAAAATCTGATGTTAAAGCCTCCAAACTAACTTCTCGTTAACTTTAAACAAAACCGTTTTGAGGCACCATTCACCTCACAAATGGAATCTGTTCAATTAAATTCAATGCAATTCAGTTTATTTATATTGCACCAAATTCCAACAAATGTCATCTCAAGGCACTTAAATAATATAGTCCAATTCTTCAACTTCTTTTGATTATTTTTTAAATAATGTAATTTCTCATTGACAGAAACAAATAGAAAATATACATTTATGCATGAATAAAAACAGCCAAATGTAATTAATTACAGGGTTTTATCTCATTTGAACATTTGAGTATATTTTCTTGGTTAAAATGACAGTATATAATTGTTCTGTATGTTTGTTTTAACATGTGTGAGATTATACTGCTTTTAAACCTGAAATAACTTTCTGTGTTAACTGGTTACCAAACCTCGTCTCATTGTGATCTCAAGATAATAAAAGTATATAATATAATCACAGTTAATATGTTTTCTTTAATTCAGTTTAACTTTTCCATCCTGTTAATCTTTCAGACCTGAGGGACTCCAGCTTTAAAAACCAGATGACTACCAAGAAGGACAGCTGATTGGTGAATCAACAGAAAATAAATATCGATTTAATAATCGATTGAATGTCTGAGCTGTTCGTTCTGTGAGGCAAAATCAATCAAACAATTAAAATCAACAAAAACAATGAAAATAATCATAAACTCCCATGTCTGACTCTCCTTAATGTAACATCACTGTAACTCGACTATTTTGTGAAGTCAGAGATATAAAGAAAGAAAGAGGGATGAAGACAGAGGGATAAAAACTTACTGTTGATTCTCGGTGTTCCTCGATGGGGCTGCTTTTAGGTGTTAGGGTGACAGCCAGCTCCAGAGAACCTAGGTCCTGCTCCGGGTGCTGAGGGTCCTTCAGCACCAGAGTCACAGGAATCGTTCTGTAATATGAATATAAGCTGCTGTTAATCATGTGCTTTTACAGTTACTAGTTTCCTTTACTGTGTATTTTTATTGTACACAACTATGAGTATTTATACTTTGTATTTTAAACTTTTGCATATGAATCTAACTCCTAGAACGTTGGGATGTTGTGTAAAAGGTAAATACAAACAGGATGCAATGATTTACAAATCTCATAAACCAATTTTATTCACAACAGAACACAGAAAACATATAAAATGTTAAAAGTGAGACATTTTACCGATCCAATAAAAATATCACCTTATCTTTAATCTGATCTCAGCAACACGTCTCGAAAAAAGTTGGGACAGGGGCAACAAAAGGAGGAACATGTTGCAGCTAATCAGGTCAGTTACATGGTTGGGTATAAAAAGAGCACTTTAGAGAGGCAGAGTCTCTCAGAAGTAAAGATTGACTGAGGTTCAGTAATCTGCAACAAAGTGTGTCTATAAAATCTGGAGCAATTTCAGAATTATTTTCCCTCAATGTAAAATTGTGAAGACTTTGAATATTCAATAATTCTGTGTTCAGTTGTGAATATAATTGGTTTATGTGATTATTTTACAAATCATAACATTCTGTGTATTTTCACACCAACATTCTAACCTTTAAGTTGCATTGCTCACATTTTTACTATGTATTTGGTTGTTACTTAAAAAAATTCATTTTATGTGACTTTTCTGAACTTCCACTTTACTTTATGAGGACTTCTGGGGTTACTTTGTGTCAATTCCTCCTATAGTCTTTTCCTTAGCAGCTTTACAGCAGTTTACTGCTGTTCCACAAAAAGAGTATTAGATTTATCACTTGATGTCTTCTTATTACGTTGTTTCACAGCAGCTAAATCATGCCCATCATATTTATATCATATATAAGATGTCATGTAAAATATGACTGTTCTTATGGTCGTTAATTTAAAAAAAAAGAAATAAAATGCCACATTTGAAAGATATACTGTATATATATATATAAATATATGTATATAAGGGCCAGCTTAGATTCACCCTCATGTGTCCATACTTATCAACATGAATTATTTTTTACGACCAAATGAAAAGAACTAAGTGTTGCTTTCAGTGGGACTGAAATTTAGTTCAGTGTGTTAGAATGCTAACGTTTGAAACTGAAGCTAATGGAAATGTAGAGACAAACTGTAAGGTTGATGTCAATGCCAATGCTGTCAACAACTACAAAAAGACACAAAACAACTGCAAAGAGACACAACGTGACCACAAAGAGGTATGCAGCAGGCACAAAAGGATCAGACAGAGACAATAAACAACTGCAAAGAGACACAACATGACAACAAACAGACATGCAGCAGGCACAAAAGGATCAGACAGAGACAATAAACAACAGCAAAGAGACACAACATGACCACAAACAGACATGCAGCAGGCACAAAAGGATCAGACAGAGACAATAAACAACAGCAAAGAGACACAACATGACCACAAACAGACATGCAGCAGGCACAAAAGGATCAGACAGAGACAATAAACAACTAAAAGAGACATGTGACCACAAACAGACATGCAGCAGGCACAAAAGGATCAGACAGAGACACAAAACAACTGCAAAGAGACACAACGTGACCACAAACAGACATGCAGCAGGCACAAAAGGATCAGACAGAGACACAAAACAACTGCAAAGAGACACAACGTGACCACAAACAGACGTGCAGCAGGCACAAAAGGATCAGACAGAGAAAATAAACAACTACAAAGAGACATGTGACCACAAACAGACATGCAGCAGACACAAAAGGTCCAGAAAGAGACAATAAACAACTGCAAAGAGACACGTGACCACAAACAGACATGCAGCAGGCACAAAAGGATCAGAAAGAGACGATAAACAACTACAAAAAGACAACTGCAAAGAGACACAACGTGACCACAAAGAGGTATGCAGCAGAAATAAAAAGACACAAAAAGAGACAAGAAGTTGCAACATAAAGACGTACAACTACCAAGGAACACAAGACGAGCACATTGAGACACAAAACAGCTGCTAAGAGAAACCCAGAGCTGCAAAGACACATAGAACAACAGCAAGGAGACTTAAAACAAATACAAAGACACAAAACTGTGTGGGCAACTTTTATTTTAAAATTAGTTTGAATATAATTAGGGCTGGGGAACGATTAAAATTTTTTTTTCTAATTAATCACGATTCCCCTGATTAATCATGATTAATCGCATTTGTACGCAAAATCCAAAAATTAATTCAAAAGTAGTGTATAACCTTTAGCATTTAGTTTTATTTTAAATGTGCTGCCATATAAATGAAAGTGCCATAACATTTGTTGTGCAAACACACTTTTAACATCAGCATCTTTATGTAGTTTTTATGTAGAAGCCTCGCTCCACTGCCTGTTTCGTTGAATGACTTGCTGATATCAATTGTGTGTTTTGTCTTTAAGTGATATTTCAGACTGGAACTACTACGGTTATAAGACAATTCAACTTGGCAGTGTTTACAGATGAATTTGGTTCTGTCGACTCCGCCGTCTGGAAGAACTTTAAAATGAAAATGGCCGAGTAAAAGTTCCGTACCCTTCTCCATGTTTGGTGGATCCGCCGATTACTTTTTTTTCCGGTTCCGCAGCAGACAGCAACATACTTTTACAAAATCAAAGCCTGTGAGCAACAGACTTTTACAATAATAAAATAAAGAATAAATGGGTGGTGAAACAGGCGCCCCATGTACAAGAGGCTATAGTCCTCGCTGCAGCTGGCCCTGATTCAAGACCTGTGCTGCGTGTCGTTCCCCCTCTCTCTGCCCCCTGCTTCCTGTCTCTCTGAACTTTCGTATCCATTAAAGGCACAAAAGCCCCAAAAAATAATATATATATATAGTAAAAAATAAATAAAACTCCATTAATGCGCGATAAAATATTCATCGGCGTTAAATAATTAACGAGTTAACGCGATAATAAGGAGTTAACTCGCCCAGCCCTAATTATAATCTAATCACGAAATAGCATTCTGCCATGTTAGTGTAAACAGCATGATGCTGAACACTGTACTTTTACTTGCTTCTATCGAAGCACACAAACATAAAACTAAACAACGGCATTAACATATAACAGACCTCTGCTGCTCTAGAGACTCCAGGTAAAGAAAAGCAGAACCCATGAAGTCATCTTGAAGGCCGAAGTCATAGTCAAACACCTGCAGGAGAGCAACAGATAATATCCACTGACTCTTAATGCTCATTAAAAATTCATATGGAAAAGCTTCATGTGTCTGTTCAAGTCTTTACCTTCACATACAGAGGCTCACTCAGACTATCCACGATTAAAGTCGCCTTCTCATCCCACACCGGGTTGAGGTTTTTGTGAATGATTTTGCTCCTGAATACCTCTTTACCAGCCAGCTTGAACTTGACATAAGGGTCACTGGTGCCTAAAGAAAAAGATCAGGATGTTACAGGATGTTACAGATCCATGAAAGCAAAGAGAGAAGAAAGAGAAAAGTGCTGTGGAAAGATGTCACTGCACCTCCTCTGTCTCGGATGGCCAGGTTGTGTCCTCTCTTCAGCTCAATCTCCAGCTTGTACATGCCTGAGGTGGGGATGGCTGTCTCCTCGTGTCCCCCTGAGGAGCCCATGCCCTGAAAGCAGAAATAGAAGCTTTAACTACACCAATCCCCACAATATCAGTCACACTTTTAAAGTAAACTCACCAACATCTTTAAGAGAAATAGTGGTTTGTTTTTGCTGTTTGAGTGTACCTCTGCTGCCTCCACACCAAACACAAACACAGACTGAAGCATCTGATTCAGTCTGTCCCTGGGGTGTCCACGAACAGGAAATTACACGAGAGAAGCTACCTCCCCACCAACCACTCTGTGGTTGGGCTGTTTTTTTCCATTCTTGTACAATACTCATTTCCACATCAGCAACATCAGATCTTGCAGTGCAGAATGATTCACAGCAGGTACTGAAGACCACAAACACCATTATGTGATATGTTCTCCATGCAGAGGATAAATGGTTCAAGGAAACATTAGGAAAATGGGCTGAACTCTCATTATCATCACATACACATTAAACATCTGAAAATGTTTAATTATATCTTCTGGCAGACAGTAAACACAAATGACAGTGATGGATAACTACTGAGCACAGGCCCAACAGGTCTTGAGCACCTGTTAGAAGTGACTGTTAACAAAGATACACAGCGCAACTCAAATCAAGCTCAAATCAACAAGAGATGACTTTAAAGAGACGTGAAGATGGGAAAACAGACAACTGCAACCAAAACAACCACAGCAATTAATATGCACAAAAAGATTACAAATAGATTAAAGTGATAAAAACAACTTTAGTAAGCACAAATTACACAATGAATAATAAGCAATATTATCAAGACACAAAAATTACAACTAAGACAGAAGACACTACAGAGAAATTACTTTTATTGTCTGCACTGACCAACTTGATGCAACATGCTATAAGTTCAAAGAAAGACAGAAAAGTTTATAGAATCTACAGTAACAGTGTTCTGGAAGATTCTCCAATCAGCAAATTACCTGGTAACAGGTGAGGGTGTCAGGATTGGGTATAAAAGGAGCATCCACCAAAGGTTTAGTCTTTCCATCAAGGATTGGTCGTGGCTCACCACTTTGTGCCAAACTCCATCAGAGAATCATCAGTAAGTTCAAAAAATATTTCTCAGAGTAAGATTGTAAAGAACTTTGGTCTTTCAGCATCTACTGAGCAGAATATTGTGAAAAGATGCAGGGAGTCTGGAGAAATCTCAGTGTGGAAAGGCCAAGGACAGAAACCTGTTGGATGAGCTCGGAGCCCTCAGGCAGCACTGCATGAGAAACCGTCATGCCACCATGATCAATACAGTCACATGGGCTGAGGAGGAGCTTGGAAAACCATTTTCACTCAACACAGTTGCAGAAATGTAACCTGGAACTGTATCACACAAGGAGGAAGCCATATATCAACTATGTGCAGAAACATGGCCCAGTTCTCTGGACACAAGCTCATCTCAGATGGACAGAAAGACAGTGGACACGTGTTCTGTGGTCAGATGAGTCTTTTGTGAAAAACTGAAAATCCAGGCTGTTTTCAGAGAAAGGTTTAAAGCCAGCGTCTGTGATGGTATGGGGGTGCATCAGTGTCCATGGCATGGATGGCTTCATATGTGTGAAGGTACCGCTGATGCAGAGGGGGATGTTGGAGTTTTGCCGAGACATATTCTTGACTGGCCTGCCTGCAGTCCGCATCTGTCTCCTTAAATGCTAACAGCATTTAAAACACCCTATGACATGTTCCAGTTCAAGGTGATGCCATTTGGTCTCATGGGGGCACCAGCAACGTTCCAACGACTCATGGACCAAGTGTTGAGAGACATGCCGCAGTTTGCAGCTGCCTACTTGGATGATGTCGTCATCTTCAGCCAGACCTGGGAAGAACATGTGGCTCATCTGCGACGAGTCCTCCGCCTGATCAAGAATGCTGGGCTTACCATCAATCCTGCAAAGGTGGAGGCAGGTGGAGTACCTGGGTCATGTTGTTGGACAGGGGGTGGTGAAGCCTCGAGTGGGGAAAGTGGACGCCATCCACTCATATCCGGTGCCCACCACAAAGAAGAAGGTGCGTGCCTTTGTTGGGCTGGTGGGATGGTACAGCAGGTTCATCCCCCACTTTGCAGAGAGGGCAGCTGTCCTCACTGACCTCACCAAGGCCTCAGCCCCAAACAAAGTGAGATGGAATGAACAATGCGGCAGAGCTTTTGCTGATCTCAAGAGAGCTATCACAAGTGAGTCTCTACTCCATAGTCCAGACTTTTCTCAACCCTTCGTACTGCAGACGGATGCGTCAGGGGTCGGCATTGGAGCAGTACTTTTGCAGGAGACGGAAGGAGAAAGCCGTCCGGTGCTGTTTTTGAGCCGCAAGCTCCTGGACCGGGAGACGAGATACTCTACAGTGGAGAAGGAGTGCCTGGCGATGAAGTGGGCTATTGAGTCGCTGAGGTACTACTTACTGGGACGTCACTTCGTCCTGGAGACTGATCATCGCGCTTTGCAGTGGTTGAACAGGATGAAGGACTCCAACACACGCCTTACAGGGTGGTACCTGTCCCTGCAACCCTATGACTTCACAGTCAAGTATCGGGCAGGGAAAGCCAACTTGGTGGCAGACTGTCTTTCCAGAGTACACGAGGATTGAGTTGCTGTACTCTTGGGAGAGGGGGGGGAGGAAATGTGACGACGCGCCACCGTCACTCGCTCCAGGAACAATCATGTCACGGGAGGGATATGGGGCTGACGCACCTCGTAGTTCACCTGGTGAATGAGACGAACGTTGATGGACAAGCCGATAGCGGCAGGAGGAAATAAAGACTACATAAAATATAAATAAAGACAACACATAGGAGTTATATTGAGCATGTACTTATTTGAGCATAAACTTACCTCTGCTCGTCGTCCTGTCTCCCGAGGTGTTCGAGCAAAACAATTCCCCGGGGGCACGCGCACTTTATTAGATCCGGGAGGGAGGAGGACAAGTGTGAAATAAGTAGAGGGGAGTCTCATATGGTATAAATATGTATTTAACTGTGGTAAAATATATGTGTGTGTTTATTATGTTTACTCTGGGTGTATTGATGGTTATTAAGATTGTATATATATTCCAGTGATGAGTTATGTAAATATGGTTGTAGATATAAGTAGGTGTGTGTCGCTGATTTTACCCGGGTGAAATGGTATAGTCCAGCTCATTACCTGGACCACAATGTATATAAGTAGTCAGTCTGTAAATGTCAGGTGTGGATGTAGGTGTTGGTGTATATGTTAGTGTGGTAATTATTGAAGAAAATAAACGTGTCTGGATCCGCACTCTGAAATTCTCCTGATTGCCTCCATGGCCGCTCGGGCATTCTAACAGTGTGTTACTGCTTCAGATTCTACACTAATTTCTATTTGTGTCTGCTTAATCATGTATTTAAATTCTCACTGCATTTAGAAAACTTTAGAAAATTACCTAAGTGACTCAACATTTAACAAAACATTTGTAAAGACACTTAACTCCAAGGAGTCAATGAGGGACTTTAAAAAGACACAACAACACAGGAGGTGGACCTTTCGTAGCTTCTAAGCCTGATAATCAATGAATCAAAAACTGAATCCTCTGTGAGCTAAATCCTCTTCTTTAACTTTGCACAATGTGATTTCATCAACTTAATCTGATTGACAAACGTGTTTGCACTATCTGTGCTCTTAAACTGAGGGAGTAGCATACTCCCCATGTAAAATAATGCTTAAAAAGGCTTGAGACTGAATCTCTTTTCCCTTTGAGAAATAATTGAATCAGAAATATTTTCTAACACTGCACGGCGTCTGTTCTCCTTTAACCCTGCATCGACTTCCTCTTATTGTTTAATTTCTATGCAACTGCATGGGTAGCCACTGTCAACATGTGCACAGAGATAAGGACAAATGTTCTGCACAGCTCAGATGATGCCAATCTGAGGTCAGACAGACGTTACCTGACAGAAACAAGACACCTAAAAGACATGTTGTCAGGGTGGGAAATTTTACTCTGCAGCAGTCTTTGAGCAACAGTTATAATCCAACATTCAACTCAGCCCATGGCTTTTTAAATTCAGGAGAGAGCTCTGCTGGGAATACTGCATCCCGTCAACACACACACACACACGCCCACTTACAGGCCTGCTTGGATCAATATTTGTGATAATAAATGAGGACTGCACCATATGGCTGCAGGAAACTGTTCAAAATCTAATTTTCTTGTTCTCGATCCTTTTCATTTGCCATTTTCCTGATTAACTTCATGATCAACAAAACTGTGAAAAACATTTGATTCACCAAGAGCATCAAAAACAACATCTCAACCTTGTAGTGCATGAGGATTGTAAAATTTTTAACATTTACATTCACCTTTTGTCTTTTACATCCTCTAAATCTGAATCAAGAACAGCAAGTGAAACCAGCCTGTAAAACCATAACTCCAGCTGGTCAAGAAAAACATCAAACACAGTGTCATGCTGGCATCGTTATAGAGAGAAGAGTAAAAACTGACTATCAGCACAGACACAAAGTCAAAGCAACTGTGAGGAACAACACTGATGGATGTTTTAATATCACCTTGTGGTGTTTATGCATCCAGCTCAAATCAGTGTGTCTAAATCTGATACATAAATATTGGTCAGTGTTGCAAAGAACGTACACCAACACTAAATGTGTCTCTCATAACAATGCTTTTAAACTACACGCTTTTAAAATGCTTTTAAAGACACAACTTTGCAATCAAAACTAGACAAACTGTCTCCCTGCACTGTGGTCCTTTCTGAAAACACCAGACACGTCAATAAGCTACATGAGAAAACTAAAATGGATCATACTTTAGCTAAACAGCGAAACATCGGAATGTCACAGCTAATTTAGAGGAGGAAACGCTTTTAAGCAGCTCAAAGATAAACATCTGGGTGTGAGCACAGAATTCAGGCTGATGGACTTTCCATTTTTCACTGGGATCATTGTTAATTATCTGCTGCTAGTTACCACGGCGCTGATTAATCAGCTCAAAGTGGGTCAACTTTGTGAAATCTGAGTTACGTCAAACATAGCTGCATGTTGTTTTGTGGGGAAGACACCCAGCCCAGCTGAAGATGTGCATGTTTTGTGCACTGCTACACTAATCCAGCCAGATGCTGAGTTACAGAGCAACAGATGTTTTAAAGAGAAGCTGATGATGCAAATGACACATGGAGCCGAGAATATAATGTACAGTAACGAGGAGACGTTATCCACTGTGAGTTCTGCTAGTTTTTCTCACTGTAAGGTGCAATTACTTTTTCTTATCCAGACAAAAATCAAGTTTGAAGGTTTACATATCTTCTGACATGTTTGCTTTTTCTTACCATTATCAGTATCTAAATATAACCCACAAAAATGTTTGATCAAAGCAAGAAAGTCTTAGATGACAGCAGTGATGCAACATCACACATTATCACTCCAAAAGCTTCACATCTGCACTGCTCAAATGGCAATCTGATACACACATTATGAAACACACACTAACTTCCTGAGGTTGATAACTTCTGATGTGTGCCAAGTTCTGCTTTGGCATTTTGCAAGTTGAGGAAATTCCACTGAGCAGAAACTAAAAAGAAAATAAAAAGATCAGCGACACATGAGGAGGCTGACTCAGTCTGGAGTAGATAAAACGTTATGTCGTCTCTGCCCTCAGACAGAGGCGGGGAAGAGAGGCAAGTATAGTTCAGACATGTTGATGTTAAAAAAAGAAGATAAAATCCTACCAACAGGCTGACGGTGTTAGAGGAGGAGGTGTGCAAGGTCATCTTTAAATATTTGAAAACATTCCCGTTCAGTCATGTGAAAGAGAACATTTATAAGGTTATAGTTATCATGATGCAATAGAAAAAGGATCAGGTCTTTGACAAGTCCTAAAATTAGGTAACACAACAGCAGATTAACAACAACACGTGACATTTTATATAATGTCATGATTTATTGAACAAAAACAAAGAAAAAATTTAGAACTGCTTCTGCATTTTGTCTCTAATTACTCTAATTACATCACTGCCAGCCTCTGCAGGCTAAATACAATGCAGTTCTCCAAGCTAGCAACACATCCCAGAGATGACACTAATTGGTTGAAGGTTATCTTGAGGCGGAAAGGCCCGACAACAACCGATTTTTCAGCAAAGAAGTCGAAATGTCAAAACCATAATTAACAAAGAAGCACAGGTGAAAAGCTCAGACAACAGCTGCACAAGAAATCTTCATCACAATAGTAGGCCTACTTAGTTTCATTCTATCACAAAGCAGATCTTTGTCCACTTTGATTTCTGTGATTTTCAACAGCAGAGCAAAGCTAAAGGACCAACAACAGAAAAAAACGCTAAAACATGTAGACGTGCGTGCGTACAGAGAACTAAAATGTTGTGTCGTTGGTCACTTGAGGTTATATTTTACTTATTTCAAGGCCTGGTCAAGACCAAATGATCTTTAATTATGCCCTAATATAGGTATCAGGTTCAACAGTTCAAAAATGGGTGCACTTTCTTCTTAGTATCAGTCTAATGTCTGCATACAGAGCTGGAGTCAGAGCCTAATTAGCTTAGTTTCCCATAAAGATTAGCCTGTTTCTGTCTGAAGACAAACACATTAGTCTATGGTTTTAAGGTTATAACAACACTTTATCCATCAGGCTTGTTGGAGTTAATCTTCTATTTGTGTACCCATCAAACTACTTGAGCTCTGTTGATTTTTGTATTGTTATATAAACTATGAGCTAAGCTAACAGTTCACACCTCTCTCCAGTCGTCATGCCAAGCTACTAAAACTTGACAGCTCAGTATCTTTCCTTTAAGTTGCAAGGATTTTTGCTTTTTTTTATCCATAATAAGTAAGAGATTAGCTTAACAAAAACTGCTGGTCACTGTTGTGTAGTTCTGTTTGGCAGATCTCATCTTGAAGCCAGCTTCTTTGACAGTTTCCTGTGCTAACCACCAGACTATAACCATCTGAGGAAGCTCCTGAAGTGTCACTTTACTTCTGATGTTGACAGTTTTTACAGTTTCATGTTGGCAGAGCATCAAAATGCCTTAACTCACACTGTATCCGTTTATCTTGGCAGGTATGACTAGGATAACAGAAGAGTGAAGCTGACAAAAACTGCAACAAACCTGACATAAGGCTGAGTCAGGGAGTTTACATGAGAGGAGTTACCTGGGCTGCCAGAGTTAATAAGCTGCTTAGAAAAGATTAACTGCGTGGCAGTAAATCAGGAAGCAAAGCATCAAGCTGAGAATAGAATCAGATCACATACATTCCAATCAGGTACATCAATCATTGACAAAAATAGGCTGTAAATGACAGCCTATTTTTTTACCTGTGTTTACACTCACACCTATGCGTCAGGCTTAGAGCTGTATCATTCATTTTCACTGCTGGTATTTCAATTAACTAATTATTCAGCCTGTTGACAACAAGACAATGCAGGCTTTAAAAAGTAAAAATAGTAAGGAGTGACAGTCTCACAGAGCTGAAAGTGAAACCTTTAAATACTTTTAACTTCTAGATTATAAAAAAAAATGAAGCAGCACATTTGAGAAGCATTTTGGCTCAAAATGGGTCCTGCAGCGTTTATTTATATGAAACCCCATGACTAGTTACCCTGACCTTTATGTGCATGTAATTTGAAATACTTGAAATACAACAGTTGTCTGGGAGCATGTGGATAGAAATTAGTGGAAAACACAGCAGATGATGGACAGGGAGGCTTGAAAACAAGGATGGTGAGAAACAGGGCATACATTTCTCACATCAACAGGAGAGCGCTCCATAACACGAGGCCTTGACCTCATGGGCCCACTGACAGTAATGCTGTTTCCATTGCAGAGTGTGCTGATCAATACTGTAACTAATAGGTTTAGGAGGGTCCACTATCTAACAAACATGAAGTGCAGTTTAGAGAAAGTCAGTTGAAGTCAATTTTGTTGACACATCTTCAAAGCAATTTCACTTTGCATGTGAGTTCTACAGCTTTTTATTTATTTACTACTTATCTATTGATTAGTTTAATAGTAAACCACTAGTCGCTTACTCAAATAGCAGTAATCACTTTTACAAAAATCATTTAATTGGAAGTAAAATTGTATACATTTTAATTGTTTTCCAGGAAATAAATAACTAAATACCATTAGGAAAACAAGAAAAGCAGCCATTTTAGAAGTCCTGGAGCAGATACTGGTTTTAGGGGGGTCAATAGTGCACAACATATAATGAGGGAACACCTAAACATCAAATTTCATGGAGACTTTAAAAAGAAAGGATAAGCTGCTGTGTGCATCAGTTGATTTCTCACTTGAACTTAAAACAACATCCTTAGACTCTAACTCTAGAAAGTAGCATTGCAGACTGATATCATAACTGATCCACTTCCTGCACTGTAGTACATGCTGCTGAATTTCAGCACTGTAATTATTGAGAGCTTGACAGCCATCCTTCCATGGAGACCATTTCTGATGAGGCTTGGGTCAACAGATCAACTGAAGGTCCAGATGCATCTCTCAGGTCCTGTGTCAGGTCTTTGCTGGATTTTTTCCTCTTTCTTAAGGACATCACTTTCAGATACTGTTCATCTGCTGTAGATAGTTTTTTGACACTTCTTATTTTGTCCTCCACTTGTCCAGTTTCCTCAAATGATTTAAGGACACACTGCACACCATGCTGAGATATGCCAAGCTTTCAGACATTGTTGTATTATCACCTGACCTGATTGTCACCAGGGGGCTGCAGCGACACCCACACACACAATATATAATAGCCTATATAACTTGCGCACATATATTATAGATAATTTGCAAAATTCCCAGCAAAACATTTGGGAAGACACAGCCTATACCCTAGCCTTCATTACCAGCCACCCATGGACACAACACTGGTCCATCCCTTGAGTTAGGAGCCTTTTTTCTGCTTGAATGATTCATAGGTCAGAGTTAAGTGGCCTAACAAAGAAAAAACACATTCCTCTGAAAATGGCCAGGTACAAGGACTGGAATGAAAATGAGTGAAAAAGCAGAAAATTTCCAAAGAAAAACTTAGAAAGACCTTCAGAAAGACTGGAGAAGAACTGATCAGGACCACTTTAAAGATTACAGGAATGTCTGGCTGCCTGGAAGGAAATATGAAGAAATGAGGGCTGGCACAAGACTTTTGCACAGTTCTGTATGCTTTGTTAGTGAAACTGAATGATTTCAAGATGTCAGTACACATACTGATGACATTTTTGAGAGACAAAGCTGATGAGATTTAAAGGAGTATTACTTGCAACAAATCCCAAGAAAATACACATTTCATATAATATAAAAGCTGATTTGAGTCAGAAGCCTTATTTCCTGTGACTATTTAGCAACAATAACAGTCTTCACACATCAACAGCATATCAGATTCCACTGAGAGGCAACCTGAGTGCTGTTTGTCTCCTCATGTTGGCACATTTGTAAAAACAGGTGCTGGGGAGGCCACCCCCAGCACCTGAAACCCAGTTTGGCACCACCCACCAATCTACAGCTGGTCTGCAAAAATTTAAAATCTAGGACAGCATTTAGTTTAACAAAAATGTTTTTCTTTATGTAATGGGAAGCACAGGATTAAAGAACATGAACCCAAAGGTAAGTGAGTCATAGGTTGGTTGACATGGATTAAGATGTATTTTGTTCCAGTTGAAATTTACAAATACAAATACCAGAGCTAAATTAAATGCAACCACAGAGTTCAAAACAACACCTAAGGTTCATGTGTACGGCAGTATTCATATTTGTCCACAAATCAAATTAATAAACTTTTAAGCAAAGGTGAATCTGGCGTTGTTGGTTGGAGCACAACTGCAGGAGTAGCTGTGCTTCTTCAGTGTCAATGTCATGACCTTTGCTGCATGTATTTTGCTGTGCTTTATATTTCCTTTATTTCCTTTATCCTTTATCCAGGTTCAACTCCCGGCTGGTTCTTTCTGTGTGGAGTTTGCATGTTCTCCCCGTGTTTGCGTGGGTTCTCTCCGGGTGCTCCGGCTTCCTCCCACTGTCCAAAAACATGCATGTTAGGTTCATTGGTGTCTCTAAAAATTGTCCTTAGGAGTGAGTGTGAGCTTGTCTGGTTTGTCTCTGTGTGGCCTGTGATGGACTGGCGGCCTGTCCAGGGTGTACCCCGCCTCTCGCCCATTGATTGCTGGGATAAGCTCCAGCCAGCCCGCGACCCGACCGACGGATTCAGCGGTATAGAAAATGGATGGATGGATAATTTGTATTATCATTATTTGTATTTTATTTACATTTTATTTATTTTTACATTTCCTTTTATATATAATTATTTTTTTTTTTTAAGGGATGAAGGTAAGAGTTTGCCTATGGGGTCTGATCTGGGAGGGGGTGAGTTTGGGTGTAATTTGAAGTTCTATTGCTGTTATTTATACAGTGTACTGTATATGAAGAAATGTTAATAAATAAAATTGTTTTAAAAAAAAGTATCGATACTTTCACAAATCTGCACTAATTTCGTGTTAGCGGGTCCTTTTTCAACACAGTACATAGTTATTACGCATTTACAGGACCTATTCCCCACCGGTTGCCAGGGACTTACATCTCCTTCTGCCTGTGAGGGAACTACGGCTGTATCAATGCGACATGCGATTAGGTATTCATTCAAAATGAATCTGCAGGTTCCCTGCAGATCATTTTGTTTTAAATTCCCCACCAATCATCATTTCTCATCTTTATTACAATAGAAAATGCTCTAAAGATAAAGAATTAGAAAGATCATTTTTGGTGTCATTGGGAGACTATAGTTTGAAACACTATATTTTTTAAATTCCCTTCTTTTAACACATAACACTTTTGTAAAAAGTATCAGTATCAGCATCGACAAAATCACCCTGGTTTTACTTGGTAAGAGCAAAACATTCTCAAGAGTTACTTTTTTTTAAACTCTGCTCATAAACTCTGCT
This sequence comes from Odontesthes bonariensis, assembly GCF_027942865.1. Taxonomy (NCBI): domain Eukaryota; kingdom Metazoa; phylum Chordata; class Actinopteri; order Atheriniformes; family Atherinopsidae; genus Odontesthes; species Odontesthes bonariensis. Next base: position 26,845,673 of record NC_134527.1, read on the forward strand.
TAGGAGCTCGTTTCTACTAAATAAACTGTGATGAGCACTGCTTTTTACCTCCTATTTGCACGTGCACCTCTACAACATGAAGCCAGAAATGTTTTGGAGCCCCATTAGCGGTATTGCACTTCGAGGCACCCCTACAGGAGATTTACCTGTATCTTATATCTTATGTATACAGTATATGCATGAATTTCAGCAAATACATCGTGAGGGTATTTGTTGCAACCACAACGAGAAAAAAAGAATACATCATCTCCAATTTGGGATTCTTTTGGTTTAAACCAGACAAAGGCAGAGAAGCCAAACCATCTTCAGGCAGCTTGTTGTCTTCATAGACAAACAGTGGTATGAATACAAACCCAATCAAGCAATACACCAGTTCTGTTCATTGAAGCGTAATCAACAATAAGTATCTGCCATGCTATTTGTAGCTATCTGACCAAACACGAAAGGCTTCACACATGTGGATCTGTGTCTGGTTCAATGTTTTGGTCATCGTTCAGGGGAGGGAGATGAGTATTGAACGAGTCTTATCTGACCTGCTAAGTGATCTGAAGAAATCCCATAAACAGTAAGACTGTAAAGGTACTGGACCTTTGAACCATCTTTCATTGATAGATGTTTACATAATTCAGAAGGGGCTCTTTTGTATTATCCTGACAAATCAACCCATTCTGTATGTACAACAAAACTAGTTTTCTGGTTGTGTTTTATGAATAAACTGCTTTCTTCAACTGGGATTCAGTTATTCACTTACTTATGCCTATAACTGAGTAAAGAAGTTACGTAAATGTGAAAAACGCAGGGCATAATTCTGACTGCTGTACATACACAAAAATCAATAAAAGGTGCCAACAGGCTGAATGAGCTCACCGACAGCAACCGTCCACATGAGGAGATGAGGGAAAAGGAGTCATCTCCAGAGGCACAGTGAAGTAATCCTCGGATCGCTAAACGGTGCTGCGCCACCGGCGTCTCGCTTAGTAAAAGATCCAGGGTTGGACAGATTGAAGGGGGATACTACACCCGAGGAGATGCAGTACAAGATGAAGGCAAGAGGCAATATTCTTTTAAAGTTCTACAACTATGTGGGAGTAATAACAAAAGCAGAGACACTGGGGATCTACAGACGTAACTCCAGACTGGCAGGAAAAAAAAACCTTCGAAAGGAAGTGTGACAGCTGAGAAGGAGAAGGTGTGGTGAATGACAGAAGCAGTATCAGCTGGTGAATGGGAGGGACGAAGGTGATGAGCCGAGCTGGTTGGCTGGACTGTAATCCTTTCCCAGTGGATTACACCCGACTAAAAGGTGCACCCATGAGGGTATGCTGACAGACAACAGTCTTGTCAGGTCACAGACAGATTTAAGGCCAGCCAGTACAGACAACGAATGTGTTTATGTCTTACAGCTCTAAGACCAAGATACAGGTCAGACACGGGCCTCTTCCTAAAAACCACTCACAGGTGGAGGGATTCACGTTGATTATCTTGTAACAAATATACATGATGGATATAAAAAACGAAGCGATCCAGGGTCAGAAGAGCAGGATGAGTGTTTTCTGTATCTGAGGAGGTACAATACCTTAAAGAGATAGTTCACCTCTTTTGACATGAAGCTGTATGACATCCCATATTAGCAAAATCATTTATTAAATTTGACTATTTGACTGCTGCGTCCTGTGAGCCGAGTTCCAGCCTCGTTTTGGTATTGACAAAGGTAGTCCGGCTAGTTGGCTGGGGTCGCAAAAATAAAGTGTTTTGCTTCTCTAAACAATATGCGTTCAAAAGAGTAATACATTTGCGTCACAAAATCGTTCAACAGAAAAAGTCAGACCTCACAATGGGATGTCATACAGCTTCATGTCAAAAGAGGTGAACTATCCCTTTAAGATGAGATGTCTGATCCACTCCAACCAGCAACATCATCAGGACCATCAGGAAAGAATCTGCTGCCAACACTCAGTGGCTGACGAAATATAGAACCTCTCTCAGAAAAGAATATGAGAACAGGGTTTTGTCTTTTTAAAATAGTTTTGGAATCTCTTGCATTTTTCAAGCTTATTTTGTTTTGCAGGTCTGCATATTCAGATTCAGGCCGACTTTTACAAGCATTTGTGCACACTCGAACATGTTTACTTTGAATCAATGTTTTGACTATATGAACAGTGAAATGTATCACCTTGTATACAGTGAGAGTGTTGAAACGCTACAGTTTCAGAGCAGAAATGTGAAGGAAAGCCTGTAAAACGCTCAGCTCACTGTAACCTGTGAAGGAAAAAAATTTCAAACATTTCAAACTTATGCAACAACCATTTGTACGTACAGATTTGTTCTTAAGTCGTGCGTACCAGTGATTTAAGAGAATTTGCGTATTCACCCATTTTTTGTGTTTTAAGTTTTCTTTCAGGTACGAACAGAATTTACAGACGTGTCGTAGGAGTTTTGTAAAATAGTCCGCTGTTATTCTAATCAAGTTTGCTTGACTAATGGATTGTATATTTAATTACTTTGAAGGAATCAGAAATAAATGCTGCTGACGCTGTGACGCTTTGCGGTAAGACGTGTTGCATCACTTCCTGTTACCTTGCTCGTGCACTGTGGAATTTCTTGCTCCGCTTGGAGTACTGATAATCACTTTATTTCGATCTATAACTTACACAATTTTGCATAGTTAAACTCTATAGCTTACCGTTCTGTTCTAACACACTCCTACAGATCTTTAATCTTTATTCTCACTTTTTAGCGGTGTGTCTGGTTCTCTAGCGTAGCATGGCTACCGGTTCTCTTCCTCCTTCTCCTGCTTTCACCTGCTCCGTGTGTCAGATGTTTAGTTACTCCTCTGCCTCCTTTAGCGATAATGGTACATGTAACAAATGTAGTCTTTTTGTAGTTTTGGAGGCGAGGTTATCTGAATTGGAAGCTCGGCTCTGCACTGTTGAAAATCAACCGATAGCGAGCCAGGCCCCTTTTGCCAGTGTGGAGCCACCTAGCGTAGCTAGCTCCATTAGCCGCCCCCAGGCAGAACCCGAGCAGCCGGGATTACATCGTGGCTGGGTGACTGTCAGGAAGAGGCATAGCTCTAAAGTCAAGCCCGTTGTTCACCATCGACCTGTCCACGCTTCTAACAGATTTTCCCCACTCAGCGACACACCCGCTGAGGACAAAACCCTGGTAATTGGCAGCTCTATAGTCAGAAACGTGGCATTAGAGGCACCAGCGGCCATAGTCAAATGCATTCCAGGGGCCAGAGCGGGCGACATAGAATCCTATTTAAAACTGCTGGCTAAGGATAAACGTAAATATGGTAAAATAGTTATTCACGTCGGCGTTAATGACACCCGGTTACGCCAATCGGAGGTCACTAAAATTAATGTTGCATCGGTGTGTGATTTTGCCAAAACAATGTCGGACTCCGTAGTTTTCTCTGGACCCCTGCCAAATCTGACCAGTGATGACATGTTTAGCCGCATGTCGTCTTACAATCGCTGGTTGTCTAGATGGTGTCCAGCAAACAACGTGGGCTACATAGATAATTGGCAATCTTTCTGGAGAAAACCTGGTCTGATGAGGAGAGACGGCATCCATCCCACTTTGGAAGGAGCAGCTCTCATTTCTAGAAATATGGATGAATTTATTTGCCACCCTAAAACATGACAACCCAGGGTTCAGACCAGGATGCAGAGTTGTAGTCTTACACACTTCTCTGCAGCTTCCCACCTACTGCTACCCACCCAATCAATTAACACAAAAGGAGCAAATCCTCTTGTGCAAAAAGAAATTATTAAAACAAAAACTTTAACTGAACAAAAACATCAAACTATTAAATGTGGTTTGCTGAATATCAGATCTCTCCTTTCGAAGTCTCTGTTAGTGAATGAGTTGATTTGTGATCATCATATTGATATATTTTGTCTTACAGAAACCTGGCTGCAGCAGGAGGATCATGTTAGCATTAATGAAGCAACTCCCTCTGACTGTTTAAACGTTCACGTTCCTCGAACCACAGGCAGAGGAGGAGGAGTGGCAGCTATTTTCAGATCAGGGTTACTCATCAGTCCCAGACCCAAGATTAGTTTGAGCTCTTTTGAATATCTGATTCTCAGTTTTTCCCACGCAAAGTGGAAATCACAGAAACCTCTTGTGTTTGTTGTTGTGTATCGTCCACCTGGCCCTTATTCTGAGTTTCTGTCTGAATTCTCAGAGTTTTTATCCCAGTTAGTGCTGAGTACAGATAAAGTCATTGTAGTGGGTGACTTTAATATTCATGTAGATGTTGAAAATGACTGCCTGAATATGAACTTTAATTCTATATTAGACTCTATTGGATTTTCTCAGAGTGTTCACGGACCGACTCACTGCCTTAATCACACCCTTGATCTTGTTCTGACTTATGGCATTGAGAGTGAACAGTTAACAGTGTTCCCTCATAACCCTGTCTTATCTGACCATTTTCTGATAACCTTTGAGTTTACATTACTTGACTATACAGTTTCTGAGAAGAAATTTACATATAGAAGGTGTCTATCAGAGGATGCTGTAACCAGATTTAAAGAATTAATTCCATCATCCTTTTCTTCACTGCCATGTGCAGATATGACAGAGGACGACTACATAAACTTTACTCCAGCAGCATTTGACTCTCTTGTTGACAGCACTATAGTTTCAATGCGTACAGCACTGGACAATGTTGCCCCTCTGAAAAGGAAGGTAATCAGTCAGAAGAGGCTGGCTCCTTGGTATAATTTACAGCTGCGTGCTTTAAAGCAGACTGCAAGAAAGCTGGAGAGACAGTGGCGTTCCTCTAATTTAGAAGAGTCTCAGTTAGTCTGGAAAGATAGTTTAACAATGTATAAGAAAGCCCTTCGTAAAGCTAGAACTGCTTATTATTCATCATTGATAGAAGAGAATAAGAATAATCCCAGGTTTCTTTTCAGCACTGTAGCCAGTCTGACTAAGAGTCCGAGCTCTGCTGAGCCAGTTATTCCTTTAACTCTCAGCAGTGATGATTTCATGAGCTTCTTTATTAATAAAATTGTTTCTATCAGAGAGAAGATTGATGGAGTCCTTCCCACTATTATTAGTGATGTATCATCAAGTACAGCAGCTTTAGAAGTATCTTTAGAACCTGATTTGTATTTAGACGGCTTCTGCCCAGTTGATCTCTCTGATCTAACGACAGCAATAGTCTCTTCTAAACCATCAACTTGTGTTTTAGACCCAATCCCAACCAGACTGTTCAAGGAGGTTTTCCCATTAATTGACACTTCCATATTGGATTTGATCAATCTGTCTTTGTTGACAGGATATGTACCTCAGACTTTTAAGGTTGCTGTAATTAAACCTTTACTTAAAAAACCTACTCTTGATTCAGAAGTGTTGGCTCATTATAGACCTATATCCAATCTCCCTTTTATGTCTAAAGTTCTTGAAAAAATAGTTGCAGCTCAGCTTTGTGATCATTTACACAGAAATAATTTGTTTGAAGAGTTTCAGTCAGGATTCAGAGTGCATCATAGCACAGAAACAGCACTGCTGAAAGTTACCAATGATCTCCTCTTAGCCTCTGATAGCGGACTTGTGTCTGTGCTTGTCCTGTTGGATCTCAGTGCTGCATTTGATACGGTCGATCACAGTATCTTATTACACAGACTTGAACATGTTATTGGGATTAAAGGAACTGCATTAGGCTGGTTTAAATCATATTTATCTGATAGATTTCAGTTTGTTCTTGTAAATGAAGAATCTTCCTCACACACCAGAGTAAGTCATGGAGTTCCCCAGGGTTCTGTGCTTGGACCGATTCTTTTTACTTTATACATGCTTCCATTAGGTAACATTATTAGACAGCATGGCATAAATTTCCATTGCTATGCTGATGATACTCAGCTGTACTTATCTATAAAACCAGATGAACCCAATAGGTTGGTCAGACTACAAGCATGTCTTAAAGACATAAAGACCTGGATGACTCAGAACTGTCTGCTGCTAAATTCAGACAAAACTGAAGTCGTTATCTTTGGACCTGAGCGTTTCAGGGAGAAATTGTCTAGCTATATAGTTACTCTAGATGGTATTTCCTTGGCTTCTAGTTCTACAGTGAGGAACCTTGGAGTTATTTTTGACCAGAACTTATCATTTGACTCGCATATAAAACAGGTTTCTAGGACTGCCTTCTTTCACCTTCGTAATATTGTTAAAATCAGGAACATCTTGTCTCAGAGTGATGCAGAAAAACTAATTCATGCATTTGTTACTTCAAGATTGGACTACTGTAATTCTTTATTATTGGGCTGTCCTACATATTCTCTGAAAAGCCTTCAGTTGATCCAAAATGCTGCAGCCAGAGTTTTGACGAGAACTAACAGGAGAGATCATATTTCTCCAGTTTTAGCTTCTCTTCATTGGCTCCCTGTTAAATTCAGAATAGAATTTAAGATTCTTCTCCTCACATATAAAGCTCTTAATGACCGAGCTCCATCATATCTTAAAGATCTCATTGTAAGATATTTTCCTAACAGAGCACTTCGTTCCCAAACTGCAGGTTTACTTGAGGTTCCCAGAGTTTCTAAAAGTAGAATGGGAGGCAGAGCCTTCAGTTATCAGGCCCCTCAATTGTGGAATAAGCTGCCAGTAAATGTCCGGGAAGCAGACACCCTTTCCACTTTTAAGACCAGGCTTAAAACTTTCCTTTTTGATAAAGCTTATAGTTAGGGATGGCTCAGGTGATCCTGAAACATCCCATAGTTAAGCTGCTATAGGCCTAGACTGCTGGGGGGCCTCATCTGACACACCTTTCCTCACTTTACTCTCTTTATGTATATGTGATATTATTGTGGTCATTAACTCGTGTTTCCCTGTTCCAACAGATATCCTTTGAATGGTGTTACAGTGCCGCCGTCGCGGTGGCCCCCTGCCCCCTCCCCCCCCCCCTTTTTCTGTCTTCTCAAACCCCAGCTGGTCGAGGCGGATGGCCACCCTTCCTGAGTCTGGTTCTGCCAGAGGTTTCTTCCTGTTAAAAGGGAGTCGTTTCTCTCCACAGTCGCCTCAGGCACGCCGCTCAGGCCGGGAGATTGGACCGAAAAACAAAAAGTTTTCAGTGCAATCTGTTGGTTTTCTTAGCTAGGAAATTGTTTTTGAATTGGCTCTATAGGAACGAATTGGATTATTTTATGAATTATGATTATTATTAATTAATTGAATTCCAATTGGCTTGAATTGGACTTACTATCTAAGTGCCTTGAGATGACATTTGTTGTATTTGGCGCTATATAAATAAAAATGAATTGAATTGAATTGAATTGAAATACATACATTATACCCCATAATGAAGCTGACATTATTCTGTTTGACTTAAATTATGCACTATAATTGAAGGTCAATTTGACTCGGGATATAACTAGGTCAATGGGAAGTGTAACCAGCGGCTGACTTGCTACTTTTGGATGCCTTAGAGCTTCAGGCTCTTGGAAGAGAGCGTGTGTTCCAAGACCATGTAGATATCCTTGCGGAGACAGACGAATGGATGACATCGCGATTTTGATTGCCAAGGACTGTGCTGCTGCAAATATGCAGCTTGCTGGAGGCACTACTCCAGAGAGAAACACGCCGATCAAACCCAATTCCACCACACGTCCAGGTCCTCACCACCCTTGGATTTTTGGCCACAGGAACCTTTCAGAGGGAGAATGGAGACAGATCGGGTGTGTCCCAATCCTCTGTGAGTCGTGTGCTCCCCTTGGTCATCAAAACTCTCATCAGTTTATCACCCATGGTACATCAAATTACCATACACCGCTGTCCAACAAGTACAAATTAAGAGGGATTTTCATGCCATGGTTGGACTGCCAAACATAATCAGAGCAATAGACTGCACACATATTCGCATCAAAGCACTCGTGCCGTTGTGAAGCGCACTAGTGAGCTGAAGGCCAGGTGGGTGTGTCTTGATACAGCGGGGGGCAAACTGCTCTATAGCCCAGAGAAGGCATGCCAGATTATTCTGGCATGCTGCGTTGTGCACAATATTGCCATGAACGAGGGTCTCCCACTCCCTGAACCAGCCCAGGCAGACAACATGCCAGAAGACCCCCTCATAGACTGCCCCATCAAAGTGCTATCATGATGAGGCAACAACTGATTGCACAGCTCTGTATTGTGAAGTTTAATGAGCTGAACATCTTTCTCCATACAGGTTTGTCCTTTAAAAGGTTGGTGAACTTCTTGGAGATAAAACAAGCACTTTGTACCAAAAACAAGGAAAAAGAGCTCAGGATGAAGAAAGATGAGGAAAGTAAAATTACATAAATGAGATGAGCCTCCAGATAATGGACTCAAATTGGCTGAGGTGCTCCACTCGGGCTTTGGCCTGGAAGTAACACACCGACTCATTTTCTCATCTAAGTAAAAACATATGAAACTGTTCCAAGATAATATAATTTCCAACCTAGTGTTTCGGCTCATTAAGCTGACTTTCCATATACGGTGCTGTGACTTTTAATCATGTCTCTCTGCTGCACAGAATGAAGTACAGGTCTTAACTTCTTTGTTACAGCCTAGCTGTCGGGAGGCAAACACAAAAGTTTATTTACTAGAGTAACTTCAACGTGTTTAAGTCAGTGTCAGTGGTGCGAATGGATTCAATGGAAATGTTGTTTTGAAAAGAATTGGGTCAATGCTTTAACAACCGATTTTCCAGTCGGACCAACACAACCAATAATAAGATGTTCAAATGGCTGAGACGTTGTGGAAAGGAGACAAAGGAGCTGGCTTTAGAAACTGATTTATCTTGCCTGTTATTTGAAACGTGTGACATGTTTTGATATAACTGGAAACATCGCTCTTAAGACGAGGCCAAAAGAAATACTTGGGAATGTAATTGTAAGTAATTCTCTTGTAATGCTCTCTAAACTTACTTGGAACCACAATCTGGTAAACAGGATCCCCTACAAAATGTTTTCCCATGCAGCACCCATTTTCTAACCAGCAGTTTATTTCTTAGCAGATAACCCTTCACTACACTCTTACCATGCCTTGCCTTTAAAATTAACACCCGCCAAATGCGGGTGAAAGTTATTTTTGGCGTGTATTAAAAAAAAAACTCACTAGCCGGCTTGGCCGATGATAAATGAGGAACTTTACCATCTATTTCGTGGGACGCGAAATTATTATATACAGTCTATGCGAGGGACGCGCAAGCGCAGTTTCTATGGGAACGCATCCGCCGATGCTGCCGTACTAGGGTGGGTGTTGGTCACTCTTAGTTTGGAAATACGATAGACGCCGGTACAAATAAAAATACAGACGCAAACACTGACAAAATGTGGCAATGGTTGGGACAGCCAGCCGTGAAGAAAAAATATATGCCTGCCAAAGGAGGGGAGGAGGATGATATTGAACCTCGCGAAACAAAAAAAGGAAATTTAACTGTAAATGGCTAACTGGTCGTTAGTGGCTCGTGTATGATCACGAAAACAACGTAATGTTCTGTCAGGATTGCCGAATGTATGCTAAAGAAAAACACAAAATGAATAATTTTGTGGTAGGAACTAATAATTTCAAAGTAGAGGCGGTAAAGGATCATGAGAGTGCCCAAAGTCATCAGGAGAGCCTGAGGACGAAATCCGCCAAAACGTGTCGTATCAAAGAGAGTGACGCTGGAAGGAGCCTGGCCTTAATGAAGACGTCCGAGTTTGAGAAGTTGGAGTTACTTTTTTGCAATGCCCACGCCATCGGGAAAAAAGGCAGGCCTTTCACTGACTTTGCATGGATGTGCGAGTAAGTGCACTAACTATTACTTACATGTTTCAGGCTCGTTACATTTTATACGGTATCTTGACGTACTATAGTGTCTCTGCTATAGAATACTTACGTCAATGGCGCCTCCAGATGCAAGTGCTACACCATTTTACAGTTCAGCTTCACACTTTATCAGTCACATAACATGCCAAGGTTTTAACAGGAATATATCATGTGGCCACCACGATTGCCCTAATACAAGCATTTTTAATATATGTGTTTTTGGTTATTATTTGTTTCAGGGTTGATAGAAAGAAAGGCTTGAAGATAGGAGAGACATACACCAATGACTATCAGGCAAAAGAGTTCATTCACTTCATAGCAGAGGATGTGAGGAGGAAGATGAAGGCAAGATTGTCAGATGTCAAGTTCATGTTGAGGAGGTTGAGGAGTAATGAAATGTTAGAATAAGTTTTGTATGTACATAAGTTTAATTATTGTAATTATTTTTAATTGGATATACATTCTCAATTTCACTGTAGAATTAATTTAAAGCTTTAGTTAATAAATTGATCAAATGAATTCAGTGGCTCTCATCTGTCTTTTTTGCATGGAAAAATATGTGGCTAGTGGAAATTCTGATTGGCTGGTAACTTCAGAAACTTACTAGCCACATTGGCTGGTGATCATAAAAGTTAATTTAGAGCCCTGGCAGTAACACGTATTCGTCGCTAATATAGGTAGCAACATGACGAGGAACCAAAGTTTTAAAAGCTGACATAAGAACACAGAAGGTCTCACATTTTTTAATCTCCAGTGAAATGCACCAGTGGTTAAAATGAGTGACCAGCTCTCTGGTATACTCCATGTGCGTCTGCCTAGACTTTTCCCATGATCTAAACATCTGGCGATATGCCTCAAGCACCAACTCATAAGCCTTTAACACCACGGATTTTATGGTCCCATAAACCTGACTCTGAGCTACACTAAGCACCGAGTACCTGTTAAAACGCATAATGTGCATTCAGCGTCGGGTCAACCTCTACCTTCTTCTACTCGTTCAATTCTCACAAAACTGGGGAACCAAATGGAGATTAACTATAAACATCAAAAGAACATGAAGGTCCAGGAGAAGATACAGAAACCTGTTAACTTAGAGTTAACTTGTGCTCCTCAGGCTCCAGCCTTTTCCTTTCAGCCTGCAGTTTTGTAACACAGATTTGTTACACAGCTTCGTTACAAAGCTTCTTTAAACAGCTTTGTTACACAGCTTTGTTACACAGCTTCATTAAACAGCTTTGTTACACAGCTTCGTTTAACAGCTTTGTTACACAATGCTCCCTGAACAGACCAGGCCTAGGTGGAGCTCATGCCACTAATTACCAGGGCTCTCAAGTTTTCAAGTTTGCTTGGAGTGAGATTCGGGCAGGGCAGGGCCGTGTGCGCGGGGGGGGGGGGGCGCGGCTGCTCCCTTGCAGTATCCCATCTCCATCACCATAAACTAGCTACTTAAAGAACAAAGAAATTGTTTTATTTATACCAAAATCACAAATCTTCCCTTTAACACTAAATTCTGCTATATTTTAAAATAAATTGTTTTAGGTATGCAAAGTCTTAACAAACAAAAATTTTTTATGAGTGTTGTTGTAAGTGTTTGTGGCAGATTTTGATGCTTGATGACTGATATTGGGGGCTCCCATTTAAAGCACAGCCATTTTCACAGTCATGATGGATGACAGAGTTCCATTCAGAGCCAACGTGTTCCTGGTCTTGGTTTTATTGAGCCCCACCATGGAAAAAACCCTCTCTGCATCAGCATTTCAGTGTGGCAGAACTAATACCAGTTGGCAATTGTAGATAGCCTTGGGAATCTGCTCATACCAGTCACCTTTGAAAAAAATTAACCACGGAAGCCTAATTACACTCCTACATATTTTTCATTTTTCATTAAGTTGCTCATGTCAAAGGGTGTGTGCTGAATATTTAGGCCTACTACTCTAACGAACACTTTAATCGGCAGGTATTGGTCTTTTACAAGGAGTAGGAAAACTATAGTAACTAATAAAAGATTCAAATAAATGAAGATATGACCTGCTGATGATCCTGACGGTTCTCTTCCACCTCCAGCTCGTCTACAACTTCTGCATGCGTGCTTGCAGCTGAAAGCTATTTCAGACCTCACCCGGCAACAAGAAATTCTGTTTTCTGATTGGCTGAGAAATTCTATTTTGTGATTTGCCGATGGGTTGCTAAATCAAGACAGCTGTACCAGAGCTATTCTGAGCTGTACAAGCGCACAGTAACCTGCCATTGACTCGTTTATAGTATAGGCCATTACAATTTCTGTGCGACGTTGATCATTTCTCAGCGTGAGAAATGGCATGTGTGGCGTGTGAGCGTGTGAACTTGTTGAAATGCGTGTGTTTCACTCTCATTGCGTGAGACTTGAAAGCCCTGAATTACCTAGGCAGCTTCTGAAAAAACTAACTGTAATAGACACCTGGTGGCGGGCCATCGCAGATTTTTCACAAAAATCCAAATAAAATCATCTTAATTTGATGCATCCTTTTGTGGAGCTTCAACAGCTGTAGAGATATCCTGACAAAACACTGTCTGAAAGGGATGGACATCATTGATTTTACCCACCAGTCATGGTCCTCTGAACAACATGTTCTCTGAGCCAGCCTGAACATTCAATAAGTCACACATGATCAATAGCCGATCACATAGCAGCGCCTTCAGAGACCGAAAGCTGACACATTTCACATCTGTCACTGACAAAACAGCCGAAGAGATCATCTGCAGTCTGAGTTCATCAACGTGCTGCCTTGATGAGTTGCCCACCAGATTTCTAAAGTCTGTGCTGAGCAGTTTGTTGCCACAACTCATAACAACTCATCTAGTTAACATCTCCCTTCAGACTGGAACTGTCTAACAATGCTTTCGATACTTTCCAATCAGGCTTCATGGCCCCACCACAGCACTGAGACAGCTCTGATTAAGGTGACAAATGAATTCCGCCTGAACACAGACGCAGGCAAAGTCTCAGTCTTAGTTCTGCTGGGCCTAGGTGCTGCCTTTGACACAGTTGACCATGCAATCTTATTACAGAGGTTAGAAGACTGGGTGGGAATCTCTGGTAGTGCTTTAAACTGGTTCAAGTCCTATCTCGAGGACAGGAAATATTTTGTTGAAATTGGTAACTGTATCTCAGACCAAATGGATATGATCTGTGGGGTTCCCCAGGGGTCAATCCTGGGACCCCTATTGTTCAATCCGTATATGCTTCCATTAGGCCAGCTAATACGCAGCTATAATATGTCCAACCACAACTATGCAGAGGACACTCAGATCTACGTGTCAATGACGGTAGGAGAACATGGGCCTGTAGATGCATTGTGTCACTGCGTCGAATAGATCAGTGTGTGGATGCAAAACAATTTTCTGCAGCTAAACTCAGACTAAATTTAAATCATTGTCTGTGGCCCACAGAAACAAAGATAAAGTGTTATCAGTCACCTTGAGACTCTCTTTAAAACCTAATAATCAAGTTGTCTAAATCAGACTGAGAAAGACTAATCCATGCGTTTGTCTCCAGCAGGTTAGAGTACTGTAATGGCCTGCTCTCTGGGCTCTCTAAACGGGCTGTAAGACAGCTGCAGTACATCCAGAATGCTGCTGCTCGAGTCCTGACTAGAACCAGGAAATACGGCCACATTAGTCCAGTGCTCAGGTCTCTGCACTGGCTTCCTGTCGCTCAGAGAATAGACTTTAAAACAGCTCTGCTTGTGTACAAGTCTCTTCATGGTCTAGCACCATAGTACATCTCTGACATGTTAGACCCATATGAACCAACTCGGACTCTTAGAACCTCAGGGAGGTGTCTCCTGCTGGTGCCCAGAGTCAGGACTAAACAAGGTGAGGCTGCGTTTCAGTTTTATGCTCCTAAAATCTGGAACAGTCTTCCAGAAGATGTGAGACAGGCCTCAAATCTGACAATGTTCAAATCCAGGCTGGAAACAGTTCTATTTAGCTGTGCATATGACGACTGAAAGTATTTTATCTGCACTCTTTGCTTTTAATATAATTAATTAAGGATTTTTATATTTTATGGAATTGCCTAATTTAAATTGCCTTATGTACGAATTGTGCTCTACAAATAAACTTGCCTTGCCTTACCTGCCTTACTGAAGTGACTGGTTCCATCTTTGTTCTTGGATCCGACACATTTTAAACCGTTTCCAGATGTGCCCTCACTTTGTTTGAGCATTTTACAATTGAACTTTAACCCAAACTTTAACAAATTTCCTCCTGTGCTGTTTTTACATAGAACAAACTTCAATGTGAACAAAGCTGGTTCTCTAAAATTGTTCAAATTCAGAAATAAAACATGCCTTTAGTCAGATCCCCAGCTAGCAACTCTATCATGTGCAACCACCTGAACATACTGTGACTCAACTTCATTGTCACAGACAGACTAAAACAGTAGTGCTGCAGTTTCTACTTTACAGTCTTCTTTACTCACATTACAAGCAATTATGAGACCTAATTTTAAGAGGAATCGACAGTCTTACAGAGAACAAGCTGCTGATTTAAGACAACCAAAGCTACAAGCTGATTATTGATTTTACAACAAAGAGGTCAAAGATACACACTGCTGACTACATCAGTGGAATCAACAGTCCCAGTCTCTATAGTGGCTAAGAAAGCTCAGAAATGACTGGACTTTCTGTGGAAGGTTAAACCCCCATGCCAAGTCCTTGAAAACCCTTAAAGGGAAGCATAAGAGAGCAGCCTTCATGGAAGCATGACAAACTGGCCCAAAACAGGACAGCTCTGTAGTAAATAATGAAAAAGTGCCCCAGAACATCATCAATACCATCCCCAGAGACATCAGTGAGAAATTTGGGAAGACAAACAACACATCAAAGGCAATTTCTTCCCTCAGACTGTCAGACAGTAATTAATGTTTCTGACTAGAACTAAATTTGATTTTCAGAAAACATTTTGTTTTCTGAAAATCCAAAAGAGTATATCATACATTTCATAGTAGACTCTGGGCCAATCAGAGAGCCAAACTGTTTACGTTCAGCCGGCCAACGTAGACTACCAATCAAATGTATCGCGAAATACATAATTCCATTGTCTGCTGTTTTGATAATATAATCATTTAGAATTTTGTGGCCCTTGTTGAACTACAATCTTTCATCCTTAAAGCATCCAATAAGTTGAAGTAACGGTTTTCTGTGTGGCATTATCAGTCTCTCACATGGTTGTGGAGCAGTGACGTGCACAGGTAATGGCCCAAGTTGCCAGGGCAACCGCCCTTTTGCCGTCCTTGGCTGATGCCCTTCCGAGGGAGGGGAAAAAATAATATAGGCAAATATGATTTCATATTTCAACATGATTTTCTGTATAATTCGTAATTTTGATTGAAGTTTCCTAAAATAAAGTCTTCAGAGTCAATCATTCAGATTCACCAGACACCTGGAGATTTAGGCAAAAGGGAGGGGCGCGGGCGTTGCGGAGGGCAAGCAGCACGCTTCACTAGAAAAAAAAAAAAAACAAGCGCGCACGCGACCGGGCAGCGCTTGCGCCAAGCAGAGACGCCGTGGGAGTAGAGCGACTGCCCTGACGGCCTGAAAAGCTGAGCTTGAAATGTGTACACAGTGCCTAGGCTACAAGACATGATCACAATCAACTTCTCTAAAATCCAATGTCGAGTTTAGGACGTTTAGTGACCATAAATAATCTGACAGCCAGCTACTGTGCCACGTTTAGGTAGCAAAAAAAAAAAAACACAGACAGCCAGCTAGCTTGCAGTCAATGTTTTACATGGCTCAAAAAAATAATATAGGCCTAGGCTAATATGATTTCATATTTCAACATGATTTCTTTATAATTTGTAATTTTGACAGAAGTTTCCTAAAATAAAGTCTTCAGAGTCAATCATTCAGATTCACCAGACACGCACACTTTGTGAGTTCTATGGTCTTCAGGGGGAAGAGACCAATCTGCAAACAGAGCTAAGGGTCTTCCATGCAGCTTACAAGTGTCAGAGGAAGACAGTGACAGCCATGCTGGAAGTGTTCAAGGAAAACAATGCAGAAGTAGTTTTCCCCACCCTCTTCAAGCTCACCAAAATTTATGCCACTCTGCCTGTCTCCACAGCAATAGTGGAGAGGTCCTTCTCAAAGCTCAAGATTGTGAAAACCAGGCTTAGAAACCAGTGTGGGCAAGAACGGCTGTCTGACCTCCTCCTCCTTGCCATAGAGAAGGACATTGAAATTAACAAGCACGAGGTGCTGAAGATTTTTGTTGACATGGCTCCCAATAGGCGCCTCCTTTTTTTAACTTTTACACTGTTAGTGTTAAAGTACACTGCTACACTGTTAACACCTTACACTGTGTACCGCTACACGGTTACTGTTACACTGCTTAATATTTCAATAAAGACAGTGTGCTTATAGTGAAAAACCTGTGAGGTTGTTTTGTTGTTGCTGTTTTTTGTTTTTTTTTGGGGGGGTTGCCCTTTCTTCAGGTTAGAGCAACTGCCCTTCAAGATTCCTGTGCACATCCCTGTTGTGGAGGAATCTTGGCCCACTTTTCTTTCCAACGTTGCTTTAGTTCATTGAGGTTTGCAGCATTGGTTTATGCACAGCTTTCTTAAGGTCCCACCACAGCATTTTAATCAGGTTGAGGTCTGGACTTTGTCTGGACCATTGCAACACCTTGATTCTTTTCTTTTTCAGACATTCTGTTGTAGATCTGCTGCTGTGTTTGGGATCATTGTCCTGTTGATGAGCCAGTTTCAGCCAAACTTTAGCTGTCGGATAGATGGCCTCACATTAGACTCTAGAATACTTTGGTATACAAGTATTTAGTGAAAGAGAAACAAACTGTCAGTAGAAGTACCTTTAAGTCTACTACTTACCGTTGTAATTGAATCAATAATATCCTTTGCATGAGTGTTAAACCTCTGTTTTTCATCATGATTACTTGAGAAACTGACAAAAATGTGCCTTCAATGCTAAATGTGTGTCCTTATTGGAGCCAAAATGATCGATTAGCCCTTCGGTTGTCGGTTCACTACCTGTTAAAGGACAGTTTAGCTGAGTGATGCTAAATGTGTCACGGGTGAAAAGACGTGTGTTAACAGGAAATGGGACAAACTACAACTAAAAGTAGAATGAACGTAGAATAGATTGAAAATAAACAAAAATAACTGAATCCATTCCTAAATAACTCCCCAATAAGTGGCTGCAAAATAGATCTTTTAAAGTGATTTATTGATTATTCTGAAGTGTTGATGGTCAGGAAATAGAAAGAAATGCATGCTTCCTGAATGATGTGTTTATCTGCACCAAAGCAGGAACTACATGAAAACAGCCACGAACCGTAATCGGAACCAGCTGAAACCTCCGTGTTTAGCGAGCAGGACTCACCGGTGGATCATGACCACTCTCTTGCTGTGTTTCCACCGCTGCTGCGGCAGCCGTTCCCGCGTCGTTGTCGCTGCTGGTGGTGGTCGGTTCAGCCAGCCTCTCCAGGCACGCTGACCCCAGCGAGGAGCTCTTGTGGTGGGACTGCACCAGATGTGCAACCGTGGGTTTATTCGCGCAGATGGACTTGCGCTTAACGGAAGAGAGGAGCTTCTCGCGGCCGAGAGCGGTGCCGCTCCCCGCCGCTTTGCCGCAGAGCGGAGCCTCCTGCGCCTCCACATCCACCTGAGAGGAAAAGAGCAGGTCGGGCTGCGACGAGGAGATCACCCGGCCCAGGACGACGTTTTCCTTCCGCTTCATCTTCTTGAACACCCACATGCCCGGCTCCTTCTTGTCCTCGGGGTCTCGGGCGCCCAGCTTGGGGCTCAGCAGCGGCTTTGCTTTGGCTTGAAACTGTTTCCACATTGTGTTTTGTGAGCAGCTCTCATTCTCGCCCCCTTCGCTTCGCTCCATCCCCGCCTCTGCCCGCCGCTCGGTTGGGTTGTCACACCTTCTGACAGGCTACGGCTCTGGTGGAATTACACCGAGAAAGAACACGTTCTGAAACAGACACTGGTCACGGCCGGTTGCACGAGCCAGCGGAGGTTTTACAGCCCCTTTCCCACAATATTTAGACCACCAGGCAGCAACAGGGCCGGTCTTAGCTTCCATGAAGCCCCAACACAATTCTGTCAGCCCCCGAAACTCTGACAGCTGCTGCAGTGACAGAAGGGGGAAGTCCCTTGAACTCCCCTCCGAATGAATTATGCCATCTTCTTTTGTGGGAAATAACTATTTACTCGGCTATTAACTGTCATACCTTTGAGATTTTCCTTTTTACTGCACACATGTTACGCCTGTTATTTTTGGGAAGCCTTTATTTCTGGTGGATACACAAACTTCCACACATTCATCTATACACACTACAGTACACCTTACATCAGGGGTCTCCAACACGTCGCTCGCCAAAGGGCCAATGAATCATACATTAATTTGAAAACTTAATTGGTCTCTCGGCAAATCTTGATGAGTCAGCGACCAGCGACCGCAAATTGAATTTGCTCCCGGGCGCAGTCTAGTCACTTGGTCACTTGTGGTCGTTTTGCCAGGCTGAAAATCGAAACTTAATCAGGCGTTCAGTGCAAAACTGTCATTGTACATTCAGCAAGTGAAAAGCAGAAGATTTCAGCACTTCCCCTCTATCTCAAAGATGCAGGCCAGCGTTTTAGATGTGTCCAAGTATTGTGACCTGTTATCAAGGCTTGGACAGGAGTTTGCTGATAGATTCAGTGACTTTGAGAAACTTGAGCCCTGTGTGACATTTATGGCCAACCCTTTCATGAATGTGGACATAAGTGAGATTTCAGGACAGATGGCTGAACTTTTCTGTGTCGATCCTGAGGAAATGGAAATGGAGGTTATAAACCTTCAAAACAATGCGCAGTTAAAGTCTCAGCAGCATTCACAGCATTTCTGGAGCTTGGTAGAGTCAGATAATTATGAAAATCTTCACCAAGCAGCTCTGAAAATGTCTGCTTTGTTTGGGTCTACATACCTCTGTGAGTCAGCTTTTTCTGACATGAATGTCCTGAAATCAAAGCTCAGAACGGGACTGACTGATGAACATTTAAATGACTCCATAAGAGTGAACTTAAGTGGATACAATCCAGCATACACCTCTCTTGTTGACTCCTTGCAGTGTCAGTCATCTCACTAGCTAAAAAGGCTGAACTTCTGAACACATTCACACTCACACACACACCTTCACTGCTCAATATTGAACTGAATTAAATGGTTTTTATTGTGAATGCAATTTTTGTTCTTTATTTTTGTGATGTTTTAATACAGAATGTGAGATGTGGACAGTAACATATTGTAAATGTTCAGGAAAAGAAGGCTTATTGTGTTTGTTTGTTCAAAATGAGCGACGATAATAAATGTTACAAAACACAAGTAGCTCTCGGCCATTTTTATTTTGTTGAAGTAGCTCTTAGAGGGAAAAAGGTTGGAGACCCCTGCCTTACATCTTACACACACACACAAGGCAGATGGCCGCCCTTCCTGGTTATAGTTCTGATGGAGGTTTCTTCCTGTTAAAAGGGAGTTTTTTTTCTTCCCACAGTTGCCTTGTGCACGCTCAGGACAGGGGAATTGGATCAAAGAGAAGTTTCAGTTCAATATGTTGATTTCATTAGCTAGGCTACTTTATTCAATTGTCTCAGTTTGAATTTGACCCATTTGGAATTTAATTGGACTATGATGAAACAGGTGAAAAGGGCAAATCTTTAATCAACATTAAAAGATAAAAAAGCAAAAAATCTTTGTTAAAACGATTACCTTGTTTTTGACAAAGAAAGCAGATCACAGAACTACACAAAAACACTGCAAACTGAGTTTTAAGATACACTTTATTGCCAAAAGTACTCACTCACCCATCCAAATAATTAAATTCAGGCGTTCCAATCACTTCCATGGCCACA
This sequence comes from Odontesthes bonariensis, assembly GCF_027942865.1. Taxonomy (NCBI): domain Eukaryota; kingdom Metazoa; phylum Chordata; class Actinopteri; order Atheriniformes; family Atherinopsidae; genus Odontesthes; species Odontesthes bonariensis. The sequence continues at coordinate 26,865,363 of NC_134527.1, forward strand.
GGTGTATAAATTCAAGCACCTAGACATGCAGACTGCTTCTACAAACATTTGTGAAAGAATGGGTCACTCTCAGGAGCTCAGTGAATTCCAGCGTGGTACCGTGATAGGATGCCACCTGTGCAACAAGTCCAGTTGTGAAATTTAAATTTACTAAATATTCCACAGTCAACTGTCAGTGGTATTATAACAAAATGGAAATGATTGGGAACAACAGGAACTCAGCCACGAAGTGGTGTTCCACGTAAATTGACAGAGCAGGGTCAGAGGATGCTGAGGCGCATAGTGCGCAGAGGTCGGTAACTTTCTGCTGAGTCAATCGCTACAGACCTCCAAACTTCATGTGACATTCAGATTAGCTCAAGAACAGTGCGTAGAGAGCTTCATGGAATGGGCTTCCATGGCCGAGCAGCTGCATCCAAGCCATACATCACCCAGTGTAATGCAAAGCATTGGATGCAGTGGTGTAAAGTAGCCTGGGAATTCCCATGCTGCTTTGCGCGCAATTTCATTCTCACTGCAAAGTCAGCCTGGAAACCACCGCCCTTATTTTTGCCTGAGTTTGGGAACCAATCACAGAACGGGGGGGGCAGCAAGACGATGACGACGTCTATGCGCTACACCGAAGCTTGTAGAGTGTTAATCCAACATGGCAGCGGACACAACGTTACCGTTCAATGCAGCCTTAGAAAGTGTTTTAAGTAGCTTAGAGCGCAAGTTTACTTTTATTTTACTTTTTTTTCTTCTTCTTCCTCGTCGAATTTCTGTCGTCATCTGGTATAAGTGATACAATTGGCTATGAATCGTGCGCAAAGCAGCATGGGAAGAACCAGACGCCATTTGATAGACATTCGTAGCGCCCAATAAACAGCTCTAGGCATTCGTAAACCACGCCTCAAATACGAGAAAATGCACACCTAGTTCTCAGACCACCATCTCATCGAGATTGTGGACGCGTCAGCCAGGCTAGGTGTAAAGCACGCCGCCACTGGACTCTAGAGCAGTGGAGACGCGTTCTCTGGAGTGATGAATCACGCTGCTCCATCTAGCAATCTGATGGATGAGTCTGGGTTTGGCGGGTGCCAGGAGAACGGTGCATGTCTGACTGCATTGTGCCAAGTGTAAAATTTGGTGGAGGGGGGATTATGGTGTGGGGTTGTTTTTCAGGAGCTGGGCTTTGCCCCTTAGTTCCAGTGAAAGTAACTCTGAATGCTTCAGCATTACCAAGAGATTTTGGACAATTTCATGCTCCTAACTTTGTGGAAACAGTTTGGGGATGGCCCCTTCCTGTTCCAGCATAACTGCGCACCAGTGCATAAAGCAAGGTCCATAAAGACATGGATGAGCAAGTTTGGTGTGGAAGAACTTGACTGGCCTGCACAGAGTCCTGACCTCAACCCGATAGAACACCTTTGGGATGAATTAGAGCGGAGACTGTGAGCCAGGCCTTCTTGTCCAACATCAGTATCTGAGCTCACAAATGCGCTTCTGGAAGAATGGTCAAAAATTCCCATGAACACACTCCTAAACCTTCTGGAAAGCTTGCCCAGAAGAGTTGAGGCTGTTATAGCTGCAAAGGGTGGGCCGACGTTATATTAAACTCGATGAATTAAGAATGGGATGTCACTAAAGTTCATATGCGTGTAAAGGCAAATGAGCGAATACTTTTGGCAATATAGTGTATCTTAACGATGGACGCAGTTTTCCCAAAGATTGATTTCAGTTACTGTTTTGCCCTGTCTAAGGGTCACCAGGACACAACATCTTCCTCAGGTGTCAAGCACCAACGGCAGGGACGTTGCTAGGCATACAGCTGTACAGGGGCACAGGCCCCCTGCCAGAACACCCCCACGAACACTGCCATACTATAGACAGAAAATGAGCCTGGATGTATGAGAACATTTATTCAAATTTGCATGAACCTCAACAGGTTTAACAGAGCTATGGGCAATCTAAGAAAATAAAAACACTTTTGAGTTCAGCCATTTAGCTTTTCAATTCCTCCTTCTGTAGCACATCAAAGATAATCAAGTAAGCCTTTTACAAGAGGCAATATTACTAAAAAAACACAGTATGCAGCCTCACAGGACACAATATTGGGGAGAGTGTTGTTTCAATTCAGTTTCACTGTCTTTAAACATGCTCGAGGTCCCCCCCACAAGAGCTGGAGGAAGTGGCCGGGGATAGGGACGTCTGGGTTTCTCTGCTTAAGCTCCCCGCGACCCGATCCCCGGAGAAGCGGAAGATGATGGATGGATGGATGGATGGATGGATGGATGCCTTTAAACAGTCAAACTGCTCTGAGATGTGGAAACACAAAGAGAAAACACTGAAGTTAGTGGGCTCTGGCTATACTCTTTTAGAAAAATCAACTAACCAAAACCTACAAATTAACTGAAAACGTTGTGTGCATACGTTTACAGACACTCATAGTTCCCAGCACTTTCTGTCACTTACCGTTGGACACTGAAAACTCCCACCGTACATAAACAGGCCTTGAACTGAATCCATTCAATACAACAGATAACCTCTTAAATATAACTACACAAACAAGCCACATATATATTTACTTCTTCCTTCTGGAAACTGTTTCTCAGGGCCATCATCAATGCATCTCCAGCTTGGTGCGTCAGTAATAACGAATGCTACACTGCCATCTAGTGTCCAAAGTATGCAACATCACAGTTCACCTTTTGAATTTCATGCATTTAACATCAAATAATCAAAACAACATACTTAACAATATAAAATTAATAAACAGCAATATTGTCTTTTGGGACAAAGTAACAAACCACATTTTACCTGATTCTGAACACTTAAGGTGCATTTCCAAGACCTTAGTGGGAAATTAAGTATTAATAATTTACCACCTGGCTACACGTGCACAGAATTTGACATGTTTCATTGCTGGACGAGTACAGCTATAATCAAAACAGTTTTATTATTCAGAGTGTTTTTATAGGTTTATGAAAGAGTCATTTCTTCATCCTGTTTTTAGGCGTTAGTCTAAAGGGTGACACATTTAAACACAAAATGTTTCTATTATTGGATTATGTTTTATTTGCATTAATATTACTGGATATTTGAGAGTTAATTTATTGTACAAAATATTTCACTTTGATTTGTTTCCTTGGGATATTTATGTTGAATTAATTTGCAAATATTCACTTCTTTTTAAGACAAGAAATGTGATTTGGAAACATCCGCCCACAGAGAGCTAAAATTCGACAGGAAGTTACAGCATGCCTATATGTGAAAGCTTTAAAATGTAATTCATATAATATCTGTGTGGAGGAACGTATGATTCATCCACCACAACTGTAAGAGGAACTGGAGATGATTCTAAATTTGAAGCTGGAGCTCAGTTTTTATACTCTTACCGTACTCTTACCATATCTGTCAGATTTCACTGCATCAGGTCAGAATATCAGTACATCTGTCACACTCAGTGATTATAGAGGACTCATCTCCAGGAGCAGCAGATGGATGTCAAATTACATGAAGCATAAAGACAGATACACTTTATTCTTGTCTTTCTTGGTTAAATGTCTCGTCTTGAGTTTTGAATGTGTCTTTATTTATAATTTTCTTTCTTTTTAATGTAACTTTTTGTACTGTAATCTTACAAAAGCTGCTGCTTTTTGGAGAGTTCTGCAGTTTGTGTGTCATGCTGCTTCATGAGGTCCTTCAAAGTATGCTGTGGGTAGTCCCCGTGTGTCAGCATGTACCTTTTTTTTACATTTAATCTTTATTTATTCAGCTAATCTCATTGAGACACAAAGTCTCATTCTCAAGAGAGACCTGTTTCAAACATATAATCTAACAAATTGATTCAAAAGTAACAATCATTAATACAATAAATAAAAAGTCAAAGTCAAAAGCAGAAGAAAGTATTAAAAACAGGTTCCAAATTCAAGATTCAAGAAGATTTATTTATCCCGAGGGAAATTGTTGGACAAAAAAAACAGCTAAAGTCCAGAAAAGGAGAGAGCAACTGTTGCTGTATGCCGCTCGACACAGAATGATGCTTTTATAAAATATAAGGAAGTATAAATTCCTTAATTCCTGTAGGATGTTCCAGGCCAAAGGGTCAGAAACTCTGTACGCACTAAGGGAACACTGAAGGTAGCAAAGGACTGTGGCATTAGGCAGATATGCTGGCAGATATGCTGTCAGTAGACTGAGGATGAAAACCAAAGGAACTTTGCCTGGGAAGTTTACCTTGTGCATGGATACTGAACTTCCTGAGCAGCAAACCCCACAACATCAGGACTGGAGATCACATATCCTCCACTCTCATCCTGAACAACCTCACAACACCATGTCTACTTCCTGATGGAACCTGTGAACATTAGCCGCATTCGTACAGAGCAGTTCTAAGAACACAGTTCTCCGTCGCTCTCCGTAGACGACCATAAATCAGGCTTAAGACATTTCACACTTTACACACAGGGTTGGTAACATTTGCACACAGAGATGATCAAGGGCTTTAACCAGCAAAAAATAGCAAGTTACTTACTTTAAACACCAACTCGTAATGATGCTGTGAAGATGGGATAGAAATTGGGGGCGCACATGCTCAATGCACGTCACGGGGAATAATATTAGGACAATTACATGAATAAAGTTACTCACCAAGAAGCCACCCATCGCAAAGTGCCAGCTTGTAGTCTGTTCCCAACAATGCTGTTACTCAGGATGTATGAATTGTGCGTTGAACCACAGCACCTCGCCACAATGTTGGTTAATTGCATTTACGCATCACATATGATCTGTACAATTCAATTCAATTCAATTCAATTAATTTTTATTTATATAGTGCCAAATACAACAAATGTCATCTCAAGGCACTTAGATAATAAAGTCCAATTCAAGCCAATTGGAATTCAATTAATTGTAATCATAATTATTAAAAAAATAATCCAATTCGTTCATATAGAGCCAATTCAAAAACAATTTCCTAGCTAAGGAAACCAACAGATTGCACTGAAACTTTGTTTTCGGTCCAATCTCCCATCCTGAGCGTGCCTGAGGCAACTGTGGAGAGAAACGACTCCCTTTTAACAGGAAAAACCTCTGGCAGAACCAGACTCAGGAAGGGTGGCCATCCGCCTCAACCAGCTGGGGTTTGAGAAGACAGAAAGGGGGGGACACTGTAACACCATTCAAATGATATCTGTTGGAACAGGGAAACCCGAGTTAATGACCACAATAATGTCACATATACATAATGTCATTTGAGAAATTGAACAGGAGAAAAGGAGAGTAAAGTGAGGAAAGGTGTGACAGAGGAGCTCCCCCAGCAGTCTAGGCCTATAGCAGCTTAACTATGGGATGTTTCAGGATCACCTGAGCCATCGCTAACTATAAGCTTTATCAAAAAGGAAAGTTTTAATCCTGGTCTTAAAAGTGGAAAGGGTGTCTGTTTCCTGGAAATTTACTGGCAGCTTATTCCACAAGAGAGGGGCCTGATAACTGAAGGCTCTGCCTCCCATTCTACTTTTAGAAACTCTGGGAACCTCAAGTAAACCTGCAGTTTGGGAACGAAGTGCTCTGTTAGGAAAATATCTTACAATAAGATCTGTAAGATATGATGGAGCTCGGTCATTAAGAGCTTTATATGTGAGGAGAAGAATCTTAAATTCTATTCTGAATTTAACAGGGAGCCAATGAAAAGAAGCTAAAACTGGAGAAATATGATCTCTCCTGTTAGTTCTCATCAGAACTCTGGCTGCAGCATTTTGGATCAACTGAAGGCTTTTCAGAGAATATGTGGGACATTGATCGAATGAAAATGTTTCCTGTTGATATATACAAATTCATCATGTGATGGCGCTTTTATAGCAAAGAGTGTGCAGTCGCTAGCTCTGCTAACATTTAGGAAAACCGGCTCTTGCTTCAAATTGAGCTTTAAAGTTGGCCTGTTGAACTGCATTGTATGGGAATTTGATATACCTGGCTGAGATGCAGATAATTCCGTCCCACACGTCTGGCATGGCTCGGCTCATGGTCAACTGGCACAGTTGATTTGCCAGCTCACACTGGAATGCCCCAGTTTCTAGGAACCCCAGTGTGCACATCACCTTTGGGCACAAGCAGCGCATGGCTCCTCTAAGTTGCGCTCCAACGCCGCTTGCAGCTCTGCGCACAGTTCCAGGAGGATTCCCCTCAAAACGGCTGATGAGCCAGTTACCATCACGTGCCAGCAAATCCTCTCTGTCTCTGAACACACGCTCTCTTCAAATTTCACCATTTGCAATGTCTTCCAATACCGCTAAAGAAGCCATTGTTTTTAATAGTATGCATTGCACCACTTTGCGCATGCTTTTTATATCGACTTGTGTAATTGCAGACACATGGGTGTCCAGGGCCCTGATGAAGGCATAAATTGAAACATTGGCTTTGATTCAGCACACATTAAGAAGTTTATTTAAATCAAACAGTTAAGATGCTTCTTTATAAATTAACTTATGAGAAATGTACATAAACAATTGTAACATAAACCAAACAAATCTTAACTTCAAACAAAGTATATACTATAAAGTAATGTTATATAAACCTTCAAACTCTCATGAACAGGATTCTAATAATAGTAACAAAGTGCAATAGCATGCTTCTTCACAATATAACATGTTAAAATTGTTGTAACAAACCAAACAAACCAAGACAATAAGTTTTTGAGTGCACTTACTAAATACACTGCCAAGGCAAGGTCAAGTGAAGGAGATTGGAGGGTGTCAGACACCACCTTTGCATCCGCAAGGAGCCTTCAAAAGGTTGCAAGAAGACTGACGTTACATTAACGCACTCTTCTTACAAATACTTTGCACATATATTTAATTTTTTTTACATCTATTACTTTATTCTTTTATTATTATATTTTTTGTTTTGTTTTTATGGCACCAAACAGACCAGGCCAAATTCCTCGTGATGTACAAATTACTTGGCAATAAAACCTTTTCTGATTCTGATTCTGATTCTGATTAGCTGAGTCAGCAAACTTTGAGCATCTGCAGATCTTTCCCAACTATTTTCTGTAGTAATGTCATGCAGATCACAAAGTACAGCAGGTAAGCTGTCCATTAGAATCCTGCAGTATTTAAATGTCCATCTCGTGTCACTGAGCTTCTGCAACTCCCTTGGCTGACCTTCATACATTTGCTTTTGCACATCCAGCCACTTCTGGTAAACATAAGACCCAGACGTATACACAGAAAGTTTCTGCAGTAGTACAAAAAAGCAATCACCCTCTGGGACTGCCTTCATGGTATCAATGAGTACCAAGTTCAGGCAATGTGCGTTACAGTGGACATAAAATGCATGTTTTGCGTCAGTCTTTATTCTGGCTGCCACTCCAGATTGTTTCCCACTCATTACTGAAGCTCCGTCATAACAAGATTGGATCTGTATTCAAGTCCATATCTTTCCAAACAGTGGATGATTTTGTCCTTGAGTCCTTCTGCATCTAATCGTGTGGCTTGTTGAAAGTCAAGAAAACTTCCGTGCACTGCTCCATTGTAGTAGTACCAAAGTACCATTGAAAGCTGCTCCCTTTTTTTTCAGGTCTTTGGTGTCAACAGCAATCACAGAGAACACTTCACTTTATTTCACTTCCTGAATTATCTCCTCACGGACCATATTTGCCAAGCATTCTAGGATTTAATTTTGTATTACACTGCTTGTGTTCTTGGCATTCTGCTTTCCCTTAATTTTTTTCTGCACCACTGGGTCATACTTTGCAATCATTTCCAAAATTTCTAAAACGTTTCCTCTGTTATCTGCCTCTTCTGTCTCACAGTGACCGCGTTTGCAATTTGTGTTGCAGTCAAAAGAAGTACTTCAGCCACTGTTTTAATGTATTTTTAATTCTCTTGGACTTTTTTGTTGTATGCTTTATTAAGGGCATCATGTATGGAAGACTCTGTTAGGACTGCCTTCTTGAGCTCACCCCATGCAAACATGGCATTGACATGACCCTCTGACTTTTCATGTACTTTAAATCCACCATCTTTGTACATTGCTTTTTTCCAATGAGAGAATCCCAGTTGTGATGTGAATACAGATGCGTGGGTGTTTGGCAAAAAAAAGTGTCGGCATGCAAAACAGTAGCCACAGTTTTGGCTTTGGGAGTACTCAAGCCATGGGTGCTGTTAATACCACTCGCTGTTGAAGGACTTCTTCCTGTTGCCTTGCATGGTTCACGGAAAAACCTTAAGTTGAGGCTGTGCAGGACCTGCTGCTCTGGACTGTGAAACGTCCGTAAATTAGAAATAATCATGATCAGTCCTTACTTCAGTTTTTAGGAAGTTTTGTTCAAAATGATTAATTACAAAGTGAATGAATTAATTAAGGTAAGTATGACAACTTCCATGTTATTTGAATGGAAGGCACTCATAATGCTGTGTAAACTGAGAGATAAAATGTCACAACATACTGTGAGGTCCAGGTGGGGCAGCATGTACTTGTGCAACACAAGGAGCCTCTCTGTCATCAGTGTCATCATTACCTACTGACATGCCCTCTGAATCGATTTCACTAGATGAAGTACCTGAAGTAGTAAAAGTGTCACACGTTTTCCATTGTCTTTTCATAATGTTTTGTCTTGAGAATTAAAGAATAGATTGTCTATGTTTAAAGGGATAGTTCGCCTCTTTTGACATGAAGCTGTATGACATCCCATATTAGCAATATCATTTATTAAATTTGACTTACCCCCTGCTGCGTCCTGTGAGCCAAGCTCCAGCCTCGTTTTGGCGTTGACTGGGGTCGCAAAAATAAAGCGTTTTGCTTCTCAAAACAATATGCGTTCAAAAGAGTAATACATTTGCATCACAAAATTGTTCAACAAAAAAAGTCAGACCTCACAATCGCTTGGCGCTATTTTCTCTCTACCTTCATATCAATGCCTACAGCCACCTGCTGATAGACGCACCTGTTACGGTGTTTACTGCTTGGAAGCAGGGGACTGCTTGGTCTGCACTTCGGTCTGCCTGGTTTACACAGCCCGTAGTGATACATACAATAATTTATCATGCATACATACATACTTGTGTTTGTGTATTCATGTATTATGCACATTAATTAATGTTCTTCTGTCTTAACTTCTGTCAACTGTGTTAACTATGTGTGTAGTGATGTTTAAGACAGTTGTAATAACTAGAGTGAGAAACAACTTGAATGTGAGCCTATATGGTAAATTCAAACTATTCTAGCATGACCTACCATCCTGCGCAGGGGGAGCTGACTGCTCTTCATCACTAATATCGCTGAACCAAGACTGCTGTCTTGTACGGAAGAGTATTAGGGCCAGGCATAAGAAAAAATACTTATATTTTGCCTGTCGAGAATAAAGTCGACATGTCGTGAATAAAGTTGAAATGTCGAGAATAAAGTCGACATGTTGAGAATAAAGTCGAAATGTCGAAAATAAAGTAATTAGATGATGGACCAGAGGAGGTGACTTTTTTCTCGAAAATTCGACTTTATTCTTGACATTCCAACTTTATTCTCAACCTGTCGACTTTAATCACGACAGGCAAAATATTATTATTTTTTCTTATTCCTGGCCCTAATACTCTTCCGTGGCCTTGTCTGGGCCTCACTGCTGCTGTCTTTTTTTCAGGAAGAAGCTCTCAATATCTCTGCTTCTCTTCATATTCCCTTAATATCCCTGGGGGAAATATAATTCAATCAACTCAAATGAGGTAAACGTTGGTTAGGTTTTCTGTAACAGACTTCCCAAGTTGGAGTTTCACTTCAACACCCCGTAATGCCCTGCCCTAATGTAAAGTCGCTGGAACTGTTTGTCTGATTAAGCAAGGAATTGTTCCATTTTTTTTTGTGAAATTTTTCAAAATACTTTAAAGTTTTCCTATACTTGGAAGAGTAAAACTGAACTTATATTGATATTACTAAGTGTGAAAATGTAACTATAACTATTGCAGCATTTACTTTATCAGAGAAAGCTTAAGTCACATACCCTCAGAATGCACAGTACATTTTACTGGCTCATCTTTAGACTAGTTTGTGGCTCAGTGTGAGTATCGTGTGGGATAGTGTCATGACAGGTCACGTTTATGTTGTAAGCAAAACAGTTCACACTTTTTTCTTTCACACTACAATGCACCATATTGTTAGAAATCAGTGATCCTGTTGATCCTAAACATAAGTGTGTAAGAAGTAGGGTTGCCAACCGCCCCTTGAAAAACGGAATCGTCCCGTATTTAGAAACAAAAGCAAAAATTAACTTTATTTGATCAAATTTAAGGGTTTGGACATTGTAGAAATGTGCTGCAGTCCTAATGAGGGTTGATCCATGGCATCATGACAGCAGCGACCACCACATCTGCTGACCTCCCTGACAACAACAACAACAGAGAAACAATTCATTGTCACAGCTGCAAAGTCATGCTGAAAAAAAAGTGGCAATATGTGATCCTTTGAAGGAATTAACTTGTGTAATCAGATGAACATTAAATAAAATTATTAGAAGGGGAACTGTTTTACATTCAGGCTGAAATTAATAGTTTGATGATAGTTTTTTTATTTTTATGTTATACAGTTATTTATTCTTTGATGATATGTTATTGTAAATAATTCTTAATTTCCTGCTCTGTCTTCTAATAGAGATCTTAATTTCAAGTTGACTGCATGATGAAACACTAAATGAAGGAATAAGGAATAAAACTAATATCATTAAAGGGACACTATGTAATAAATTAAGTCATTTATTAGCTCAAATCAACATATTCATTCATAAGTTAGTTCTCATTGGTGTAAAATGATCTCTGTCAAAAATCTCACTTATCCTCCTGAGTGAAGAATAACTTGTCTGTATCTACATAGAGCAGGTAAGCTCTATGGAGGCTGCCATGTCCTTCCGCTCTATGAAAAATGACGAAGTGCCGAGAGGGACATAAAGCACTTCGAATCGCGATTTCCCCACCAGGCCTACAAGCAGAAATGACGTCATTGTGACGTCATTTCCGCCAAATGGCTTATTACAGCCGCTAATGCTAAATAGATTTTATTCCTTGGCACATATGTCTTTGTGTTCATTAGCTTTCTTTTTGTAAGTGCATCATCTTCTTCTTTTTATTATTATTCCTATGCTCCCCCTGGATATCTTCTTTTTGGCGTTATGCTCACATTTGTAAACTGTTATTTTGTTGATTTACTAATAAAGTTTAAAAAAAAAATAAAAATGCTAAATAGATTTTATCTCGTAAATGATCCCACTAATAATGCATTGATTGTTACCAAACTTCTGCCGTAGTACACATAGGCTCTTAGCTCACAAAACGAGGCATTAGAAAGTTTGTAAGTTTACCAGGAGTTTATTTACCGCTGCTAATGCTTCTATTGCTAACACAGGCTAATGCTAATGCTGCGTCAACGTCACTTCCGGTAACTCCCGGAATATGACTAATTGCATTGCTTGCACACCAAAGGAGATGTTATGTTATCTGACATGTTATCTGTCATCTGTATTCATAGTGTTGTTGTATGTGTGTTATATAATCCTTTGTACTGTGTGTCTTGATTTCTTTTTGTTTGTATGGACCTTGAGTCTGAAGCTATAGCTTCTTGAATCTTGACACATTCCGCTTGCCGTAGTTCAAGAAGTTGCAGCGCACATTTGAAAACGTGAGGCGCTAGAGAGCAAATTCATTCAACTTTGCAAAATAAAATTGCACCACTAGATGGGGGAAGAAATTACATAGTGTCCCTTTAACCATATAAGACCTATCATTCTAAATTCTAAACTATGATATGTCAAAACTGGCTGAATATCTTAAAAGTTGAAGTAGATAGTAATAGGTGTAGAATGTCTTGAGACACGTTTAAATGCATTTAGATCCGTGTTGCTCACATTAGCTAGCTGCAGTTACACTACAACTAGCTGGTTAATACGATTAATTAACTAAAACTTAACCTACTTAATTATTTAAAGACCAGTCAGCTAATGCCTCACAATGCCAAAAAATGTTCTCATTTCATCAACTTACTGGAGAAAATACTTCAGAAATAGCAAAAATGTATTAAATGTATTATTACTATATATATAGTATTTTGGTAATGTTTTAAAACCTAACAATCAAAACAACTTTACACAATGTCACCTGACGATAAAAAGTTAACAGACTTTAGTGAATTATCACATTAATTACCTCACGTTAGCCTCCGTTAGCAAGCTTTCAGTTAGGTCCCTAAAAACATTACATTTTTAACATCAACATTGACATTTCATGCAAACCAAATCTAAAAATAACAATGCCTAAGAGTATACATCTGATGGCTAATGCTTAAAAATGTAAAAAAAAAAAAAAACGTTTAAAATGTTGTTATTTCATTAACTTACCAGTAATTGTTCTTGACGAGCAATTGAGATCAACGGAGCTCCATCCCCATGAATCGGTGCCCCTGATTGCATCTCAAACATTTGTGGCATTTGAATGCAATTTACTCTACCTCTGCCCATTTAATCGGCTAAAAATATGTGAACTGTGAAAATGAGCTAATTGATACAAACAAAAAGTCCTTTATCTCCAAGAGAAAAAAAGCCTTTAAACAGCCCTTAAATCACAGAGCAAATAAATAAATCACAGCTTGTTCTTGTGTTATAGCTGCTTAAATCTAGACTGTCACACTATATTTCAAACACTGGTTGGTCAAAAATCTAACAATAGCTATATTGAACACACACGTCTGCAAAAACACCATCACTCCAGAAACGTTACATATTTCATGGCGGTATCCAAATAACAATAAAACATTTTTAAAAACGCTAATGTTAAATGCTTCACTCATACCTGCCAATACTGGGCTATGAAAACACATTCAGAGGGAACTACGACATAACCAAACAGGTCCTTACTGGGTCTTGAAATCTTTTTTTTTTGTGGATCTTGAAATCTTAATTCATGACTTGTACAATTAAGCCCCGTTTCCACTATGCAGTCCGGTAAGGGTCAGTTCAGAACGGTTCGGTTATTTCAGTGTTTCCACTACCACGAAAGCGTACCGATCCCATGGTACCCGTTACCATTTTTGTAACCCTTCTGCTTGGAGTACCTAGCACACAGGACCGGTTCCCTTGGGGAGGATAAACAAGTTCATTTCGGCACGCACTCCGCCCACCCCTGAGGGTCCCCTTTGTACAGTGGGAACGCAAAGCTGAGCCCAAAGCGACCCGACCCGAACCATACTGACAGTGGAAACTAGGCTTTAGAGAAAGACTAAACAAGTTTGGCCTATTTGGAAGGGATACCAGGAGGAAGCTCCTTCTCTCTAAAAAGAACATGGCAGCACAGCTTAGGTTTGCAAAATTGCATCTGAACAAGCCAAAAGACTTCTGGAACAAACAAACACAGCATATCAGTAAAAACTGTCAAGAGGTGGAGAGATGATAAGGGTTTGCTCTGAGCACCTTGCATGAAGTCAACCCTAAACTTCTTTGTATACCAAAGTATTCTCCAGTCAAATATGAGGCCAATTGTCTGACAGCTGAAATATGCAAGAAGATTTCTTTGGTTTAGCATTCCATCATTTTTCCCTTTTAATTGAGTGATTCCATCATTTTTTCAACCATCCATCCATACCTGTTTAATCCAGTTGAGGGTCAGGGGGGGCTGGGACCTATCTTAGCTGCTAAGGAGCGAAAGGCAGGGATTGCCAGTCCATCCCATCACAGGGACCCACAGAGGCAAACCAGAAAACCAACCACACATGCTCACATTAACTCCTAGGGTCAATTTAGAATCACCAATTAACCTGACATGCATGCTTTCGGACAGTGAGGCTGCGGCTACACGAAAACGTTTTTCACTGTAAACGATACTTTTTCTTATCGTTTCGCTGTCGCGGCCACACGGAGCCGGTGTTCCCACTACCCCAAAACGATAGTTTTTGAGAACGGGTTCCAGAGTGGGAAAGTTTGAAAACGGCCTTGTTTCGTTTCCATTGTTACAGCTAAAACGTTTTTGCGTCAGTCAAACGTTGACGCTGTGAGCCAATTTTAACACTTCTCTATTGTCTCACAGCGTGGCGTGACAGCGTGGCGTGACACAGTGGCGTGTGTACTGCATCGTTTCATCGTTTTCATCCGTTTTCGTCTGGACCTGAGTCTTTACAGCAGCGCGTTGCCGTGTGGTCGCAAGAATTTTCGTACCCGTTTTCAAAAAAAACCTTGTTTCGTTTTCGTGTAGCCGTAGCCTGAGAGGAAGCCAGAGTACCTGGAGAGAACCCACACATACACAGGATAATTAGTGTCTCTTAACTGACCCTAGGAATGAGTGTGAGCATGCATGGATGTGTAACTCGTTCGTCTCTGTGTGGCCCTGTAATGGATTGGCAACCTATCCAGAGTGTACTCTGCCTCTCACCCAATCGCAGTCGGGATAGGCTCCACCCCCCTAGGAAACCTGTATTGGATTAAGCATTAAAAAATGGATGGATGGATAGTTTAAAATTCAGCCATTGCCTATTCTCCAAAGGATATCATATTTGTACAAAAGCATGGAGCAAGTGAGTAATACTTGAAACCTAATTTTGGGGTTAAAATTAGGGAGTCTAGCTTCTAAAATGATAATGATTTGAACGAAAAAAATAATTTGCATCGTATTGAATGAAAGAAGTTGAGGCTTTTTGAATGGGAGTCTATAGAAGCAAAACATGTCTTGGTGCCATCAGTGACGTTGCACGTTAAATTACCTTGGCATTTGCTTCATTTGGAACATTGGATTATTTACATGCTTCTTTTGTATAGTTTATAGCCTAAATTGCTAGGCAATATATCAAATTGAAGTCTTAAAATTTTTGAAAGTTTTTAAATCAACCATACATTCAATGACCAAAATCCCATGACTTATTTGCTCGTTGACTTCAGAAGTCTTTAGAAACAATGTTTATCAGTGACAGAGATGTAAATACACTGTGGTGTAAGACCATTTTTAAAAAGGGTGCAGATACTATTTTTGGCTAATCAGGTTTTAAGTATTACTCACCAGTCCAATCTATTGCAGTGGCTTCTAAACTAGAGGCTTCAAAATAACAGTTCATAAACAAAATTTTGACATTGATGCCTACATCTGCTTCTTGTACAACACCTGGCAAAAATGATGAAATCCCCACATTTTGGAGATCAGATGTTCATTTAGCAAATTTTGGTTTTGAGAAGACCTAAAATTGAATGAATTGTTGTGTTTTTAAGTCGAGGATATAATATGTAAAATCTTGTATTACTATTATTATTGCCCCCTCTCCGCCCTGAACTCTCCTTCAAACGCTCCTGCTCGACTTTGTTGACAGTCCCTAACTCTCCCTGTGAGACGTTTAGGGAGCCGGTCAGAGAGCACACACCGTCGACCACTCTGCTGCGAAAGGAAAAGTTTGTGAAGATGCATTGAAAAAGAGCAACTAAAATAGCTCTGTCTTCTGTCCTCTTCCAATTATGAGGAGCAACAGACAGCCGTTTCGGTAAGGTTGGCAGTAAAAGACTGTTACTCGAACCGCTTTAGTTTCGATGTTTGCGTGGCAGCTGCGTGCTCTGTGAAAATGTGATACTGTTTGAGAAAAGGCTAAAAGTCTCGTGTATTTTTTTTTTTAAAGATTTTGTGTTAAACTAATTGAAAGTACATATTCATCATTCCCGACTGTAGTAACTAACAAATAAGGGGTGCTGTCATGTGTCTGCAGTGTGGGGAAGGAATAGTTCAAATGCACCACAGTTTTCATCACTACTGAAAAAATATTAACAAGCAGTTGCAAATGAAAAGTAGTTTGTCTGTTGTAGAACGTCAACTAATGCGTCTTTTTTTTCCCTTTGTAGGTCCAGACAACACTTCAGAAATGATTAACTTTGAAGAAAAGCAGGATTTCCACTCTCCTATTTAGAGCCAAACACAGTTAATCTATTTTCATATTTTTCTGTCTGCGTTTATTGGTGTTCATTACATCACCAGCACGCTCCAGCAGCTCAGCACAATGTCCTTCTTAATGAAAAAGAAGAAGTTCAAATTTCAAGTGCATTTCACATTGGAGGAGCTTACAGCAGTGCCTTTTGTCAATGGAGTGCTTTTCTGCAAAATCCGGCTGATTGACGGTGGGGACTTTGCAACCTTATCATCCAGGTATGTAGAACAACTTCCTTATTGTTACCCACCGAAACTCCTATCGCAAGCAGTGTGTTGAGACTGACGTTTCCTCCACTGATATGAAATGTAACCTCACTGCATTTAAACAGCTGACATTTGACTGTTTGAGTGTGCAGGATAGTGACAGCTGTATAACTAGTATGTTTAACAGTTCAACCTTTGGCACACCACTTGTTATTTCACCCTCACAAAGAGTTGCCTTTGTGTAGTTTCTCTAGCTCCACCATGCCCTTCATTCACAGTGGGATTTACCCAGTATTAACACACCCTCTGGCTGTTCATCTTCTGCATGCTCTGTGGGAATATGAGGAGGGTAAGGTGGTTTGCTGAAGGGCCTCCTGGTAAAGTTGTTGACAAAGTCAAGATATTTGTTTGGTTGCCAACATAACTAGCACAAGCAGTGTTAAATAATTAACTTGAGCCTCCACTGAATTACAAGTTGGTTGACACACATGCATAGTTCCAGCAGTAACTAGAGCTTATAAAATAAGACCAAAGAAAGATGGTCAGAAGTCACAGTATATCTGTAGCTAGTCCTTCCAAATATATCCTTAATTCATACTAGATTTTAAGAAACTTTATCTCTGTAAATTTGATTGATAATTTTCAGAGGCTGCTAATTAACCATTACAAAGGAAGAGTGCTCAACAAGATGAGCTAATCTTGAAGAAACAGTTACAAAATAATACACTGAGAGATTTGGAAATGGTTCAGTTTTGTAAAGTTGAGCTGAACAGAACAACGATCAGAGCAAATGTGTAAAGTCTCCAAGAGGTAGGTAAGATTAAAGGGGGCAGTGGCATAAACCTGTCCTCCATCAATTCTGAATGCCAAGTGGAAAAAAGAGAGACAAAAACAGCACATACATTAGCTGCTTTACTATCCAGTGGCATAGCAGTCCTGAGCAGTCTCTGGAGGGCAACACCCAATAAAAACATCAATTATATGACATAGTTTTGTCATCCTCATGTTAACAAATAAAGGGAACCTCATGATCTGATATTAGTATCGTAACTGTCATTGAGGTAAACGTTGGTTAGGTTTTCTGTAACAGACTTCCCAAGTTGGAGTTTCACTTCAACACCCCGTAATGCCCTGCCCTAATGTAAAGTCACTGGAACTGTTTGTCTGATTAAGCAAGGATCTTGGTTTCAGTCACGTGGTTGTAAGGGGGCGCGGTTTTCAGATGGTTGTCAGGAAGTAAATATGGCGACTACGTCAATGGAGGAAACCGTTCCAGGGAGTCCGTATTGTAGAGATTTAGAGCCAGTTTCTAGAATACGATACAAACAATTAGTTAGTAAATATGTTGGGCGGGACCCGTACCTCATGAAGATGAGTGAATTTTCTGGAGAATATAAGGATTTGCCGACCATCGAGGCTGTGGACATAACCAACTATCTGGTCCTTCAAACATCACACTACACAAAACAACAAATGAAGGCCTACAAAAGTATGGAGGCGTACAATTTTTTTGTAAGCGGATGGGTCCACAACCTTGGTACTAAACGGCTCCACGACGGATATTGTTTGGTCTTCGCCAGGGTGAGTTATATTGTTGTTATATTATTTTATGTGTTAAGATGCAAGCAGTAACCCGGCTATACATGTAATGTAACCATAGCAACGCATCTTAACGACGACGTTAGCCTGACAGTCGTTTATGTTTCAAGGTAAACCACTCTCAGAGAGTAAACGAAACCCCGCTGAAGACTTGGATAATTGCGAAGGAGGATGGGGATGTCATTGCAGCTCATTGTAATTGCATGGCAGGGTTAGTAATTTATGTAGGCTAGGATGTTTACGACAAGACCATATTAGACTACCGGAAACTTAATAATCATTACTAAGTAAATGAGTATTTAACAACACCCCAATGCTATATAAACACAGCCACAAAAACAAAGTTAGCAGTTAGCTAACATACCTCTGATGAAGTGGTCGCTGCAGACACGAGAGTAAACAGACTCTGCTCCTCCCGACTGCAGACGTAGGTTTGAAATCCAATTTTTACGGCTTTGTTCTGTTAGCTTTTTACATTTCTCACCTTTGTGTACCTTTGGTATTCTAAAAAAACTTTTTTCTTTTTCACGGGTAGAACGGTTGGAGCAGCCGTAAACGGCATAAAACACGGGCATCTTGATTTTTTTTTTTTTTACACAGCAGTTCTATGGGCAGACTTCACTTCCTGACATCCATCTGAATTTCGCGCGTTCGTGATGCAGCACTGTTACGTCACGAGAAACCAAGCTATTGTTCCATTTTTTTTGTGAAATTTTTCAAAATACTTTAAAGTTTTCCTTTACTTGGAAAAGTAAAACTGAACTTATATTGATATAACTAAGTGTGAAAATGTAACTGTAACTATTGTAGCATTTACTTTATCAGAGAAAGCTTAAGTCACATACCCTCAGAATGCACAGTACATTTTACTGGCTCATCTTTAGACTAGTTTGTGGCTCAGTGTGAGTATCGTGTGGGATAGTGATAGGTTACGTTTATGTTGTAAGCAAAACCGTTTACACTTTTTTCTTTCATACTACAATGCACCATATTGTTAGAAATCAGTTATCCTGTTGATCCTAAACATAAGTGTGTAAGAAGTAGGGTTGCCGACCGCCCCTCAAGGGACGTTTGGCAAACCTAGTGAGAAGGAATTAAGTCAGGGGCAGTTGTTATAATTTTTTGTTATGACAGTTTATCGATCCACCCAGTTCCTCAAACAAGGGCTCAGGATGCACAGCTGTTTCATCTCTAATAGATCAGGAATGTTATTTATGCTCAGCCCTATCCACACAAACCTTTGTGCTTTGAACAGACTCATGATAACTGTTTGCTTCAGCTTCCAGTCTTCATGTTAAGCTATTATACACATACATTTTATAAGTATCTTATTTTACACAGTCTATGCCTATAACTTTGTAGTGGTTTTGTTTGGCATTTGAATTGAGGAGAACTCTGAAGCCGCTCAGAAGTGGTTGTGGTATTGGTCTTGAAAAGGGAAGTGTTGTCACGGCTAAAGCCTAACTGACTCACAAATAGGACCCAAGAGCAGACGCTGACACTGGGGGATTTGAGTAAAAGACGAGGTTTATTTAAAGATAGGTGAGTGGATCCAGAGGAACAGGTGGCTCTGAGAGGAGAGGGAGATGGTTAGTGAGAATCGGAGAGAGTAATTTATCCAGGTGAAGATGTGGGTCTTTCATTAATGAGTCCAGGTAGAGTTCCAGAGTAGAGGGGAGGATGCTGGCTGGGGTATAGAACAAACTGAGTCAACGGTGGGGCGAGCAGGTAGGTAGAGAGCAGGCAGGTGTCTTGGAATCCACAGGAGAATGCGAAGCTAGGAAATCCAGGGCGAGACGAGCAATAGGGCTAATAGGGCTGAAACCCGATTCCTTTTTGTAATCGAGTTACTCGATTACAAAAAAAATTCTCAAGGCAATGCCTTGAAGCTTAGTTAAATTCCTATGACGCACATTATGCTAATTGCTCAGCTCAGGGATCATTATTCCACACGGGCCGTTTTTGAGGAAGCACACCACTAGAGCGTGTTACACATAGACATATAAAGAAAGATCTTTATGTCTGTGTTGTTTTACATAGACATAATATACATAGATGCCTCATAGACTGACGCTGCCCATTGGAGCTGACATATCAGCGCGGCCGCCATCTTGGATGGGTCCCCAATGCCCCCCATTGCATTTATTTCAACTGAGGAAGGTGTATATGCCCAACTGCAATAATCATAACTCTGATTTTTACACAGTTTGGTTTGTTACAAATGGCAGAGATTTAGTTATGATAGAGGACGCTGTCACACATAAAAATATGTGCTTTCATGCTGAAAGACTTTGTATTATGCCCTTTAACAAAGCTGTTGTGTACATATGAGGGAGAGCACGATGGTGTGGTGGTTGGCGCCTTTCTGTGTGGAGTTTGTGTTCTCCCTGTGTATGCGAGGGTTTTCTCTGGGCACTCCCACCATCCAAAAACATGCATTTTAGGTTGATTGGTGATTCTAAATTGTCACTAGGAGCGAGTGTGCATGGTTCTTTTTTCTGGTTTGTCTCTGAGTGGCCCTGTGATGGACTAACGACCTGTCTTCTCGTCCAATGACAGCTGGGAAAGGCTCCAGTCTGAGTTTGTCAAGAGGGTGATTCTAACCTGAACACATGAAAAACACTCATATATATAACCTGAGATGAGCTGTGCTGATTTTATACAGTGCTCCATAGTTCCACACGGACACAAGACAAAGCTTTATCAGGCTTTGAGCCTTGCAAATTAAAGGCAAAATAAAAAACTACGGGCAACATAAAAATAGAGCCTCCCGTTTTTTTTAAATTTTCCAGTGCTTTCAATACCATTCAACCTGTTCTGTTGAGTGAGAAGCTGCTCGGGATCGATGTCAGCGTGTCCACTGTCTCAGACCTCAGGTTGTTCGGCTGGGGAATACCCTGTCTGATGTGGTGGTTAGTAACATAGGAGCACCACAGGGGACTGTACTGTCTTAGTTCCTATTCACTCCTCTGACTTTCAGATGTTGCAGTTTGCAGAAGTTCTTTGATGACTCTGCAGTGGTAAGGTGAATCAGAAAGGAACAGGAGTCAGAGTGCAGGCAACTGGTGGGTAGCTTTGTGGGGTGGTCCTGCAGGAATCATCTGTTTTCCTAAATGTCACCAAAACCAAGTAGATGGTGCTAGACACAAGGAGAGACAAATCTCGGACTAAGCCCATTAACATCATGGGTGAGGTGGTCGAACTTGTGAAGACCTAAAAGTACCTAGGTGTGCACCTGAACAACAAACTGGACTTGAGAACCAATATGGATGCCATTTACATGAAGTAGATGAGCAGAGTGCCATCTACTGTGCTGTGGTCTGCTGGATGAGCAGCATTACTGCCAGAGATGCCAACAGGATCAACAAACTGATCCAGAAAGCTGGCAAAATAACCGAACAGAAACTGGAGACATTTGAGTCAGTGAGGGATAGGATATCTCTGACCAAACTGCTCTCCATCATGGACAACCCTTTACATTCCCTCCATGAAACACTGCAGAGACAGCAAAGCTATTTTTCCAATAGACCGATCCTGCTCCGCTGTCACAATGAACATTGATGATTAAGAAAAACTTTCCTGCCTTTCACCATCTCCCTATACAACAGCTCATCTCTGCTTTGTTATTTTTTTAATTTAGCTTATTTATCCTTGCACTGTGACCACCTTGTTCCCTGTTGCTGTGACAAAACAATTTATCTTGCAGGATAAATAAAGTTTCTATCTATCTATCTATCTATCTATCTATCTATCTATCTATCTATCTATCTATCTATCTATCTATACGCTGTATATTCTCTGTACGTATTGGCTAAGGCTTTTCAATTCCCATTTATTTGTGTACGTATAATCATTTTTTTTAATAAGCAAGCATTGTCCTTTGAAATTAAGTAGCATGTATTGGTTACATTAAGTCAGGAGAACTAAGAAAAGTTGCCTTGAGCCAGACCAGCTATGTAAAGTATTGCCTCATGGGATGAGAAAACACTGCTTGTAGCAACCTGCAACACCATGATGTGTTTGTGAAGGCAGGCAGGTTGGGCTGAAAGGGAAGAAGCTGCAGAACCAGTCTGCCTTTTTTGGACAACTTCCTCCAGGCATGTCGTGAAGCTGTAGACTTAACTCATCTGAAGGTCACTCTTCAATTCAATCAATTCAGCTTATTCATATAGCACCAAATCACAACAAATGTCATCAGTAGTTCAACGATACAGTCCAACTAAAACCAATTAGAGTGCAAATTATTGTAATCATAATCCAATCAAATCCAATTAATTAAATAAAAAAATTGTCCAATTCATACATACAGAGCCAATTCAAAATCAGGTGAAGAAAGTACTTATAGTACAAATAAAGTTACTGTAGTTAAAAACAAATGCCTAAACATACTGACTGAAGTACTTAGTAAGTACATTGCTTGAAAGCAAGTAGAAAAGTTTTAGTAAGGAGGTGTCATTGTTGCTCCCACAATGTTACAGCAATGGTAAATTGAACTAAAATGTTTTGAAGAAAGATGCCAAAGACAACAGGGAAGACGGGAAAGTCTTAAAAGTATTAACCTGAAGACTGAACTTTTGGAGTATTTGTTTGAGGTTCGTGAAGGTTGTCGGTGAGCTAATCCAGTGACAATGTTTTTGTCAACCTATTGAGGGTCTTGTAGCCTGTGCTGTGCTTGAATTTTTGGTAGCTTGTGTGTGTGTGGCTTTTTGGAAAGCTGTTATGTAGCACAAGCTTGTAGCTCTCTGGAATCGGTTTGTTACCGGTGAGCTTGTGTTCAATGCTAGTAGATGATGTCCCCCAGATGAGCAAGAATGTGGTAACTTCGTGCTACAGCTGTGCGTGGATATGTCCACTGTATGCATGTTCAACAGCTTTCAAAGATCCCTATATGATAATGAGATGAATGTATGGTGTTTTTGTGACACGTGACTTTTAGTGTGGGGAAGTCTTGTGGATGTTACGAGCTGGTGATGGGAGTAACTTTTGTGTGGTAGTGAACTGCACTAGCTGTGACTATTTTGTGTGGGTCTGTCCTTCCACTTGTGGTTGTTCACGTTAGCGTTTGTTTAGCTGCACTGAATTCTGGCAGGAGAAAAAAAACAAACGGATCTATTAACAAAGATATGAGTTCAGGGATGAAACCAATGAATGTTACTGAGTTCTTGGTGGGAAGGACGATCCAGAGAGCAGTGTTCAGAGATGAGTTGGTGAGTAGGCAGAAAGCAAGGTTTTCCGGGAAGGGTTTAATGTCCACGTTCCGAGATCTCGGTAACTATTTCTAAGTAGATCTCTGAGTTGGCGAGTGCAGGTGTGGCTTTATTGACAGTAGGTATTTACAGATGCTGGCAGCAAGGGTTTCAAGGTTCACAGCAAAAAAGAGATTCTTAAGAAAGACGAGAAACTTGGTTAGCTCGAGACAAGGCTTGAGTTACAGGAAACTTAAAAGACTTAGATGACCGGTTGGACCACAGAATGAGTTACAATTATCTGGCACTGAATGGAGATGAGTAGATATGCTGCCAGGCCGATGAGCTTGATGAAAGACAGCTGTGCTGGGAGAACCTGCAGGAGCAGAGCAGAGCAGCAGCTACGCCCACACCCACACTGCACCGACATGCACACTCAGCACTCAACAGGGAGAGACCATACAAACACATACATGAGAAAAAGGTAAAAAGACCTGAATCTGGAGACTCATGACAGCATGGTGGTGTATTTTCTCCTCACAGCAATCCCAACTGAGGACTTTCTTGGTGGAGTTTGCATGCGTGGGTTCTCTCTTGGTACTCTGGCTTCCTCCCACCGTGCAAAAACATGCATGTTAGGTTAATTGATTATTCTAAACTGACTTTTAGCACGTGTGTGGAATGTTTGTGCACCCATAATTTTTGTGTATCCATGAACCATCGAAATGTGGTGACTCAAATGTTAAACATTAAGCACGCCCAGATAAGCAGTTGGAGGCACCAATTTTTCATTCTGCTTTAATGAAACCACTTAAACAAAGAAAATAATTTAGAGATAGTAATATATTTATGTAAGTTTATATCAAGGTTGATGTAAAGGATTATCAGCATTATTCAAAGTAATTGGGATTTTCTCAAAAAAGTAGTATTCAGGCAGTTATGGAATTATTACATGATCATATGCATGAACATGTAAATTGTTTTCCAAATAGTTTTAAGGTTCAAATTGCTAGATACAAGTTTTCTTTCTTACAGTACATTGGACATTTCCTAAATTATGGTTATGTATGTCTGTATGTGTGTATTGGTGCATTAGTTTTGCTCCAGGCTTGAAAAGAAAAGTTTCAGTATTCTCAGCAGCTTAATAAACAGGCTTGCATGCTAATTAAAATATATTTACAACTTTTGAGAATTTTAAGTTGGGTATAGGTATTCACCAGAGACAGAATATGTTTATTGTTTATTCTTGCAGATAATGGTCAATAAGGGTTATCTGAACAGATTTCAATGTTGTTTGCTCTACCTGCATTTTGATATCATGTTCCACCGAACAAGTATAGGGGTCTATCTGTTCTCAGCAAAGTAGCTCAAAACATGTGTTATGTAAATGAGATAAGGGACGATTCTCATATCATGAAATGTAAGGTTTCCTTTGACATGAGCTAGGTAATGACGGGTAACATCTTAG
This sequence comes from Odontesthes bonariensis, assembly GCF_027942865.1. Lineage (NCBI taxonomy): Eukaryota > Metazoa > Chordata > Actinopteri > Atheriniformes > Atherinopsidae > Odontesthes > Odontesthes bonariensis. Next base: position 26,889,731 of record NC_134527.1, read on the forward strand.
CTTACCAATTAAAATTAAGCCCAGCCCGCTGACAGTCTGTTTGTGACTTATGTGTGAAGAACTTAGTGAGTTCCATAGACAACATGGGTATTAGTGTCCTGATAACACTTCAGTAGTTTAAGTTTGGAAAGCCTTTTACTTCTTACTCATCAGCTTATTAAGAACGTTGCATCAACACTGATGTGAGCAGCTTGTTTAGTAGAGCAGCAGGAGCATCTTCAGTGCGGGATGGAATCAAGTACAGTGTTGTGCTGTTTGGATCTTGTAGATCTTGCAGAAGCAAAGCTCAACAGAAAATCACTGTAATGAAATGTAGGACAATCAATTTATACTCTATAGGGTTTTTTGCTTAGAGTCCAATGCGAAAATTTAAATGAAACATCGGAAAGTAATCATCACTATATTTCTAACGTGGTCTCTTTCTTTTCGGGCTTCTATTTCTGCTGCTAAAATTGCTCATTTCCTTTGCTGCTGGCTGATGAAAGAATAGTATTTGTCAGTTTATCAATCTACATAAATTATATGTAAAAGAGGTAGTGAAAATAACAGCATTCTTATCTGAATCAGATGCTACAGTAGTTGCACACAATCATTATTTACACTGTACAGTACTTATTGGAGCAAAGTCTTAAATTTAAGGTGAACTTTGGGTTTTTATTGTTTGAATTTTAATACTATGTTGCATTTCTGCCAATTTATATAATCTACAGTTAAGATTCTATATTTAGTGTGAATCTACTGTGCAATTTTATTGTTTTTTTTTTTGTTTTTTTTGTCATTAGCTCACATGCATCTCCCTCCATCATTACTGCTGACACTTAACAAATGTCAAAGTGGAGTACCACAGTTGTCCAGTTATGTTATGGATTGTGTAACAGACCTTGCTAAGAGTGATTGTGGATTATGTTGGACTTTGTAGATGTTTATTTTGAACCTGTCAAATATCCTGTCATAAGAGGGACCATTTTGTGTTGAATGCCACATGTATTTATGTACAGAGAAAAAAAATATATTAGTGCTGGGCGGTATACCGGTTCACACCGAATACCGGTTTATAATTTCATTATGATATGAATTTTTAATATACCGCCATACTGGTGTATTTGATTACACAACGGGGGAACGCTGCGTCGCGCGACATTGTTTGAGACGGGACCCTTTTCAGTGTTGCGCTTCTAAACACGCATGTTTATTTCTGTCTATTTTTAACGCTATTTAAAAAATACTCGTATTCGTTAAGCTGCATCTCCTTTCCTTGCTCTCCCTCTGTCTCTGTCAGTCATGCGTCTCTCTCGCATAGCCTACTCACACACACACACAGCCCCTCCCCTCCGTGCACACCACGTGTGTCTCCACCAGCCTGAACCGGAGGTATCAGTCTGAAACAGAGCTGAACAGTCCGACAAGTGTAATTAGCTATGTTATTAATTTGTTTACAATGAAGATGTGAATATTGATACAATAAAGTTCTGTGTGACCAATTATTAACAAAGGAATTATTTTGAAGAATTTTTATTTTTATTTTTAATTCTGCTCTCAATCTGTAGAAAATGCTGTGAACACCTAATTATGCATGAAAAAAAAATACCGTGATATACCGTGATACCGTGAAAAAATACCGTGATATGTATTTTTGTTCATACCGCCCAGCACTAAAATATATTGTTAAACCCCTGCTTTGCACTCTGTTCCCATTCCTGTTCTGTTCTACATTTTTGCATGCACACAATCAAAGGCTACTTCTAAAGGCCACTTTATATTCAGAAATTTTGTTTCAGTAGTTTTAATTATACCAGTCATCCACTGCATCTCTGTATATAATATCATTCATAAATCTCTTGTAGCATAGACACCTTTCAATAGGTTTTCATTGTGTTGCATCAGTGGTGTGATATTTTCTTAGTGTGGCCTTCACATGTCCACACTGTGGAACCTTTCACCAAATTAACAATCTTGAACTATTTGTACATTTGTTGGCTGTTTTCACCTCCAAGCTTTGGCTGATATTTTTCATTATTATATCTTATATATAAATATATATGTTAGGGCTGGGAAACGATTAAAATTTTTAATCTAATTAATCACATGATTTCCCTGATTAATCACGATTAATCGCATTTGTACGCAAAATCCAAAAATGAATTCAAAAGTAATGTATAGCTTTTAGTATTTAGTTTTATTTTAAATGTACTGCCATATGAATGAAAGTGCCATAACATTTGTTGTGCAAACACACTTTTAACATCAGCATTTTTATGTAGAAGCCTCGCTCCACTGTCTGTTTCCTTGAATGACTTGCTGGTATCAGTTGTGTGTTTTGCCTCTTTAAGTGATATTTTAGACTGGAACTACTACGGTGATAAGACAATTCAACTTTGCAGAGTTTACAGATGACTTTGGTTCTGTCAACTCCGCCGTCTGGAAGAACTTTAAAAGGAAAATCGCCGAATAAAAGTTCCGTACCCTTCTCCATGTTTGGTGGATCCGCCAATTACTTTCTTTTCCGGTACGCAGCAGACAGCAACAGACTTTTACTAAATAAAAGCCTGTGAGCAACAGACTTTAAGAATAATAAAATAAATGATAAAACGGGTGGTCCGTGGCGTAGTGGGTTGAGCAGGCGCCCCATGTCCGAGAGGCTATAGTCCTCGCTGCAGCTGGCTCCGGTTCGAGTCCCTTATCAGACGGCCCTGTGCTGCGTGTCATTCCCCCTCTCTCTGCCCCCTGCTTCCTGTCTCTCTGAACTTTCCTATCCATTAAAGGCACAAGCTCCCCCCCCCCCAAAAAAAAAAAAAACCTTCATTAATGCGTGTCACAGCCACAGCTGCGACTCCAGGGCCTGCTTAATGTTTCTTTTCTTTTCCTGGTTTTTCCTTCTACCAGCAGGAGGAGGGGATGCCATGCTGCCTTGACACACCAGTTTTCTATTGTTTGTTAATTATCTTCCTTCTATAAATATTTGGTTTGCTTCCCCTTTTATTTGCCAGATTGTTTAGCATTAACAGTGTTATTCTGGTCTTCAGAGTTAAACGTCTTGTTTCATGTTTTTGGATTGTATTAGATTACGCCATAGCTTTTGAACCCTTAAGTGTTTATTTGGATTACCTTTGCCCTGTGCCTGAGCGCACCTACGAGTTTGCTGCCTACCAACTTCAGTTGTCCTCAAATAAAGATACATTTTGGAATACCATCAACGTCACCCATTTCTCTGTCTCCGCTCCAAGGTCCACGCTTCTCATCAGATCGTTACAATGCGCAATAAAATATTTATCTGCGTTAAATAATTAATGAGTTAACGCGATAATAGCAAGTTAACTCGCCCAGCCCAAATATATATATATTTAAACAATGTTGTGTTAAACAAACATTTAAAGATAGTTAAAGGAGACATATTTTACCTATTTAAACAAGTTAGAATTGGTCTATGTGCTATACAAAACATGTTCATGAATTTCTTTGCACAAAATCACTCTCACATAAAGAGATTTCACCAGCTCTATTCTTGCCATTTTCAGTCTCTCCCATATTGAACCGTTTAAAGGGCTCTGTCACTTTTATGCAAATAAGGTGTTGCTGGCCACGCCCTGCCCCGCTCATGAGAAGCCTCTGGCTGCGTGTACTGTTTACCCTTTTGTTTTGAGGGTCCAAAAGGTACATATATGTAGGGGTGGGCGGTATGCACGGTATCATACCTTATGCGGTATTTTTCACCAACGGTAGAGTTTTTTTGCCATACCGTATACCGCAATAGCTCATGAGTCCTGTAGATCGCAGTAATGCAAAGTTTTGAACATCCGCTTGGATATGCCGGGCGACAGTAATCGCAAGACAAGGTAACACAAGTAATTTGTTTTACCACCTGCGGGCTAACCATGCTCCGGAATATGAAACGAGTCAAAGCCGGTGTTCTGTCGATTTCTGCTACTTGTCGAGATTTGCTACTTTGTGGTTTTGCGCATGCGCCGAGCCGATTTTCTAAGTTACGTTTTCACGCCCATAATGTTTTGCTACCCTGCGTCTCAGCTGGTGTGTAACGGTAACATCCTCAAAATCCTGATTATTTTCTCTTTTGGAAGACATGCAAAGTAATAAAACACTTATCGTATTAACAAGCAGTTAGCTTAACATGCACAAATGGGGTGTCTGAAACATGACGCATATTTGAGCATGTTGAATAAGTGGAAGGCGCCTATGAAAGTTACGTTATCCAAGAGGCAGCGGCTTTTCTCTCACAGAGTTTATTCGAAGAAATGTACCTTTTCTTATTTTTTAAATATAAATATAACGTATATATTTTTTATATTTCCTGTGTTTTCTGTTTTGCACAATACATTTAATTTAATATTGCTGCAAACATCCTGATTGAAAGTGTTTATTTGGTGCTATGGTAACCACTGAGAAACTGTTCTGTTGTAATTTATATACAAAAGTACCATACCGCGATATATACCGTATACCGTCAGTGGCTCAAATTTTACCAGGGTATACATTTTAGGCCATACCGCCCAGCCCTACATATATGTACCTTTTTTTCTACATGCTGGGGTACAAAAGACAGTCTGTGTTAGGCTACTTCAGTATAAGGGTACAAAACTATACCTTCAGAGGGTACTGCCTCAGTGACAAGCCATCGTACCCCTAAAGGTACAATTCTGTACTTTATTTTCTGAGAGTGTATTTTTAAACTGTTTTTTTTAAATTCTTAGATTGTTTATAATTGTATAAACATTTGTATTGGTTTATTATGTCTTGCTACTGGATGCTTTAATTTCCTTCGGGATCAAGAAAGTATCTATCTATCTATCTATCTATCTATCTATCTATCTAATCTATGTAATCTATCCAATCTATCCAATTCCATATGAATGAATTAAGGGTTCATTTGTTTTCAGTGCAGAGCTTCTGCAGTCTCCAGCCTGACTCACCTGTGGTGCGTTTCTGGAGACTGCAGGTGTCCAGCAGCTCCAGTCTCTGCCGGTGATACCTCACAGCTCACACAGGTCAGCCTGTGTGACCTGCTCCTCCGCGCCGCGCGACAGCAGCGCGAGGTCCCGCTGAGCTGAAGGCGAGCCTCGGTCCCCCGGCAGGCTTCCACATGTTTTCTCAACAGCGGGACCTCGCGCTGCTGTCGCGCGCTCACCTGTCTGCTGGTGGCCGGGAGGCTGTGCTCACTTGCGACAGCAGCGCAAGGTCCTGCTGAGCTGAAGGCGAGCCTCGGTCCCCCGGCAGGCTTCCAAATGTTTTCTCAACAGCGGGACATCGCGCTGCTGTCGCCGCGGTCACCTGTCTGCTGGTGGCAGAGGAGAGCGCCCTCGGCGGAGCTGCTGCTGGACACTTGGGTCTCCAGAAACACACCACAGGTGCAGCCAACAACACAACACTTCATGTGTGATTTTCCTTTCGTAGCCATTGCGCTCGTATGCTGATGCTCGATACACGATGGCGGATCTTCAACAAATGTAGAGGGTGGGGAGTGGGTGGGGACTCGACATGCAAATTCCCTTATTGCGACGTCACAATAAGGGAGCCATCCAAATGGCTCACAGCAGCATTTTTTTCTTGACACCAAAGTCTTTCTACTGACCTACAGAAAATGGATGGATGGGTTTTTTTCGCGCTTGGAGTGTTTAAAGGAACAGAAGAGACCCAAATATGAACACAAAAACCAGCAAAAAGTGAGTTTTGCATAATATGTCCCCTTTAATTTAAGAAAACGGGAGACTGCAGTTACTGACCCCAAACCATCACTCACATGTTGGAGCACTGAATACAAAAAACTGGCAAGAATGATTAAGCGAATGCAGGTTCTGTTTGAACACGTGGCATTTTTCACACTAAGACATTTCTGTGGTGTAAGTGATACTGTGTTATATGCACTAAATGATATAGGTTACAGTGTCAGAAAACTAGATTAAGTTCTTAACTCTGTTATGTCAGAATATCCAATGACTACATGTTGGCTTTGTGGGGAAGAATAAGTCATTTTGTTTGTAATATGAGTCACCACATGTAAAAACTCCTAGAAGGGCTTTTCATTGATGGAAGAATAGGGGCATCATGGTTCGCATGGCTCAAAGACTGACCATCTTTGTGACTAGCATATGTAGACGCATTCATTTTTTTCCATTTGTTTTTTTCTTTCACCTTGATACCTGTACATTTACACTTACCTGTAAAACGGTCCAACTTGTCTAACTAAAGTTTGTCCTGTGTGTGTAGGGAGGAGGTGCAGCAGAACTGTGTACGATGGAGGAAGAAGTTCTCTTTTGTCTGTAAAATGAGTCCTAATTCAGTTACTGGAGTGTTAGACCCGTGCATCTGCAGAGTCTCTGTTCGTAAGGTAAACTAAATCTCTCGGCAGCTGTTTCTCCTTGCTCTTCTGGATTATGAATAGAGATAGATCCAACTAAATCTTATCCAGACTGAAGGTGGAAAATAATGTCTCACCCACATTGACTTTGTAATCTGTGAAGTGGTCTTGCTAAGTGGGAAAAGTTTATTAAAGGACAATTTCGGTCGTTTACAACATCCAGCTGTATTGCCCAATCTACCCATGATTTAGCCATAGCAAAGACGCAAAAAAATGTCATCCGACCCTGACAGTGTTGCTTGCACGGAGATTTCAGACTGACAACATAGCCATGGGGGCATCAATTTATATTGTGTTTTAAACGCTATTCCGTCAACATGAGGCTATCTCACGCGAGACATCACGTCACGTGAGTCCGTAGGAGTTGATTGCCGAGTGTGGAGTAACTCGCTCTGGAAAGTCACAATTTCGTTGCCGTTCTTTTTACAAACATAGTCCAGTATTTCTTTCGAAAGTGAAATGAAGTTGTATGCAACAGCAAAGCCTAGCTTACTAACAGGTTGGAATTTTGAAATGTCACGTGACGTGATGTCTCGCGTGAGATAGCCTCATGTTGACGGAAGAGCTCTGATTGAGAGCAGGTACTGGCTTGATTAAATTCATTCTGGACTCTATATCCGACCACATGAAGACCTCGGGACACTTCGGTTTGGCTTTAGGGACCCTCTACTCACTACCACGTAAGTGTTATGTTGTTTGGAGCTGTAGAAGAGGTATAAAAATAGCGTTTAAAACACAATATAAATTGATGCCCCCATGGCTATGTTGTCAGTCTGAAATCTCCGTGCAAGCAACACTGTCAGGGTCGCATGACATTTTTTTGCGTCTTTGCTATGGCTAAATCATGGGTAGATTGGGCAATACAGCTTGATGTTGTAAACGACCGAAATTGTCCTTTAAGGTTGCTGTGTTGTGTTTTCAAAATACTATTGAATTGAAAATTCAAGCTTTAAGGTCACAACAAAAAAGGGACATATGTAATAAGATATGCAGCGTCAGCTGGAAGAATGGGAAAACTGTTTGATCGTGACATTCTTTGTGCACTACACAATTGAGCCCCTGTTTATGTTATGAGCTGGTTAGTAGGGCCATAAGATAAAATGGAGACTGCATGACAGACGCTTTGTCATTTTTTCTCTTGTTTTGCATTGTAAGATTAAATGATAATCTTATTTGGTGACTCGATGAAAAAGTTGTAAAATCTCATTTTTGTTATCCTCTGGTGAACTCTGAGTCACAGTAGACTCTTTAAAAATGGCTAAAATAACTAAAATCCATTGACATATTAAAATCAAATATTTTTAACTAGCTACCAGCTTTTTGTTGGCATTGGAGCCCTTATATGCAAATTGTGGTGGAGATAATAAAGCTTGGTTATTTTCATACAGCCATACTAACTGGTAAATAACTTCACTAAATACGAGGACGACCAGGATGAGTGTGAACAACATAATGAGCAACCTGTGATATCTTTAACTTTTGTGTGTTTTTGTGTTTTTCTTTACTTTTTAAATTACCAACTGTGATGATTAGGGAATACTGTATTAAATTCTTACCATTTTAACATAATTTATATAATATAGCCTTCATGGAAAAACATGGTGAAATACAATTAGATTAAATATCTAAAGAGCTTTGTGTAAATTAGGGTTTAAATAGGTTAGTTTAACCACTGCAGACTCACTTCTGAGCTTAGTCTGAGTGTGATCAGATTCTTGTTGCAGTGTGTTTGTCATCATTACTCCTTACAAATTTCTCCAACCATCTTTCCTAAACTCATGACATCTTCCAAAGAAGAAATGGCCTCCTTTAGGAAGATTTTACCTTGTTTATATTAATTTAATGGATGTTTTAAGCATGCTGGTCACAGTGAATGCTCCCAAATGAGTTGTCACTTATGGTTTGGACATAAAAATATTCCCTGTAGAAAAAGCATTCACTCTAACCACATTTTTAAAGAGACTTCTCCATAACTGTTTACAGGACAAGCCTAATTGGAAAAAAAATATTTTGCCATTCCTATCACAAATTTGTAATAATTGAGGTTTTATGTTTATGAATAGAAATGAGCTTTTAACAGAGTCACTCCAGCACTGCAGGACTGTAGTTTTTTTTTTTTTTTTTTTAAGTATTTTTTTTTGGCTTTTTATGCCTTTAATGAGAGGACAGTTGAAGAGAGACAGGAAACAGGGGGCAGAGAGAGGGGAAAGACACGCAGCACAGGGCCGCTCGGTGCTGGAGTCGAACCGGGGCCAGCTGCAGCGAGGACTGTAGCCTCTGTACATGGGGCGGCTGCTTAACCCACTACGCCACCGACCGCCCCTATATACTGTAGTTTTTAACAAGAAATTCCACATGATGCAAACCATTGCTTTCATTACTAACTTCTGCTTCTTTTTGTCCTCTCTCCCCTCCCTTGACCCTAAAATCAGTCTCACCTCCGCCATCATTAAGGATTTACTGCTTCTCGTCTCCACATTGAGGAGATGGAAAGCAAGGAAAGAGATTTATTTCTTAAAGGTCCCATGGCATGAAAATTTCACTCTCAGAGGTTTTTTAGCCTTAAAATGAGTTCCTCTAGCCTCCTTAAGTCACCCCAGTGGGTAGAAATTGCAAAATGTATTCACTAAGCAGTACAGCATTTCCTCCATGTTTTGAAAAGAGCGCCTCTAAGTGTCTCAGTGATTCAAGGCCCCTGGTTTGACGTCATGCCAGGATAGAGCTCATCAAAATTCCCCACGCCCTCTCTCCGCCACGCCCTCTGTCTCCACCCACACCTGTATTACCTTACCCGCCCAACTCATGTGGAGTAGACCGAGACTCGCCAAAGAAGAAGACTCGCCAGTTACGACTGAAGACAGAAGATACAGGAATGGCTTCCAAACGACTTTACCATGCGAAATTTACTATTCCAGGATGTGAAGATGAAGAGAAGAGTCTGTTTGCGCTACCATCCTCTGACCCTTTGAAAACGGAATGGCTTAATTTCATTTACACGGGACAGGTGCCCATGCATGTCACAAAGAGCGTCAATGTTTGCGCGACACATTTCACAGAGGAATGCTTTCACAACTTGGGACAGTACAGGGCAGGTTTTGCCCTACACCTGAAGTTGAAGCCTGGATCAGTGCCAAGCCTTGCCGGTCCATCAGCTACCCACACCGATCAAGTAAGTCATAATTATTTGCTAGCCGCTAGCTACTTTATGGGTGTCAGCTAACTAGCCAACATTAGCTGTGGAGGTATTTATCCATGAAACCTACACTGCGCTACAAAACCAATACTCTGTTAAACTGGTTAGATTTGGAAAATTGGTTGTAAAACAAGACATTTGTCTTTTGACCAAGTATCTTACGTGTAAGGGACTACATAAAGCATGAATACTTAGGTAAGCAAGTCTAGTTATTGGCATGTTCTGCGGCTAGATACGTCTGTTACACGGAAAATGACTACCGACGAAAACAATTCATATTTTGTATGCCTTTCTTTCGTTTGGTGACTTTATATTTTGTAAGCCTTTGTTACGGTTTGGTGACCTTTTGGTTTATTTTTTATTTTTACGTCGAGTCGTTTCTGCGTCTTTCGTGTGGGATACGCGATCGGGTGTTGTGGCTAGGTGAAGGGTAGGGATGTTTAGCAAACGTTTGCTGACTACCCTCGAACATACACCATTATGTATCTGTCAATTCGAACACAGTTTTGACTTCAAATCTGTCGTGACTCGTCAGTTTATCACGAGTGTAATGCTCGGCTTTCAAACCATGAGATGTGTGCTCTCTGTCTGCATCAGTTTCACTCTTCACTGGCCAGCACATCAAGTGCTCACATCCAGACATCCCGGACCAGGGATGCTGCCTGCCAGACTGACCCCATTGTCACTAGGATTTCAGCCACACCGAAGAATGTTGTCTTTCCCTATATTGGAATGCTTTGCAGGTGAGATGTTTTACCTTGTAGTTGTTGAAAGTTCTTGTAGTCTGAAATGTCATTATTGAGCCGGGTTTCTCCAGCACTATAAGGCACGAAACACCTAGACCAGGTCCCCTGAAAAGATTGTCTTGTGAATGTAATTTATATTTGATTTACCAAAAAAATTTATACTTTTAGGGGGTTTTCAGATCATAGTTCCTATGAAACTTCACAATATATGAAAAGCTTTTTCCAAAATGCTTTATACCTACTTTCAAAAATGTTGTTTTATTTGTTACTACCATTAAAAGCAGCATTTAAATGTTTCAACATGTTATGTAAATCTCAGCTAATATCACTTTTCCTGATGCTTGAAATCAGATTTAAAAAAAGTAATGAGAACGGCTTTCATAGCATTTTGGAAAAGAGCTTTTCATATGCTCTCCCATGATGATGCATGTGTCTCTACCAGCTAACCTCCACCACCATGACAAATGAAAATTCTGTGAGAAACACTGTTTACACATTGTTTCTTGTACTTTCAGACTGTACTTGGCGGCGATCCACTTTAATGAAAATGCGAACCGACCACAGGCCCAGACAGCAGACGGTGTACCTCTCTTCAAAATCTCCTTTCCCAAATCCAAGAAGGAGGGGAGTGCACAGTCAAACGTCAAAAGACTAAGCCAACCTTTGGTAAGACCTCAAAAGTTCAAGAATTCAAGTCCAACTACTTTTGCCTTTATCAAATTTACTGAGGTTAATTCCAACAAATAGGAATACAAAAAATGTGAGAAATAGAAATCTAAACAAACATAAATATATAGAACAAATATAAATATAAACATTGAAATGTACAAATGACTAACTGAAATATACAAATGTTGTGCGTGTGTGTATGAATGTTCTGTGTGAAAAGGGTATGTGGATGTCCTGATGGACCTAATTTTTCACACGTGAGGCAGTCTAAACCAAGTGTAGTGTCCTTCATCATCGGGGTACTCGGCACGGATACGCAGGAACACACAGGCAGGAATGACCACTCTGATCCGGCGACCCAAAAAGCCCCAGCACCACTCCACAAACTGCCTGTAGGCCAAATACCTGAAGCGCCTGGAAGAACAGATAGAAAAAATGACACTTGCAGAGAATGTTGTTGTTCTTCTGTTATTGCTATGTTGTACATATTTACATATTCCTATGGATTATTCTTGATTGTGTTTTAATGTCTTGTAAATAAATCTACAAACACTCTTCATACTGTCTGCATAGTTGAATTATCAGGCTCTATTGGGTGGATATACTGTAAACTCTATGTATGTGGCTATGAGTAATTATTTTACAACGCTTACCGATGCATTCTTCTCAGGCGTAAACTGCCAAAATGGTGCCTGTAGACTCGCCCAGTGGTTTGTAGCGAATATACATTGAGACAGACCGGCTCAAACCCTGGATGATCCAGCATACATGCTGGCTCTCCCGCCACTTCTCCTAGTAGTGCTGTGACCTAATAAAGATTAGAACTAGACATGGTAAGTGTCATTTCAGGAACAGGTAGATCCAAATGTTTACAGTGTTACCTGAGGGATCTCCATGCAGCATCTATTCTCCCTTTCTGTGGGCATTGTCTCGCAAATTCCACATTGGCACTTATTATTAAAAAAAAAAGACAGTGTAATGATATTCTGTTTTCAGGTAATGCCGGCAAATATAACAATGAAACATCTTTAGTGGCAAGTAAATGAGTTAACAGGTGAGCATGGAGAATAATTACATGCTGGTCAGAATACTATCATGTTTTTTGTATGCCATAGGCTACTGTATAACTACATGGGCAACGAACAGCTGGCTGTTCCCAGTGAAGACAGGCTACTAAAAAGGTGTACACAGAAATATGTAGCATAAGTTTCACTTCGTGTAGTTACAGTTTGGATCCAGCACATGGTCAGGATATGATGAGGTATGTTTTTTTTGTATATTATAGCATGTAAACCTTTTTGTCTAGAAAACTTGGTTATAAATCGCTCCCCTTATGTCAACACTGGGTTGATCATAAGCGGGTGGAGAATCATTTGCCAAACAGGACAGTGTTTAGCCGCTTTCGGACAGACCGTTCTAAGAAAGTAGTTATCAGAACTACCCTCCTCGAATTTCGTTCTGATAACTGTCCTTCCCCAGCGGAACTGTTTCAGTCTGCATTCGCACATGAGTCGGGACCTGATAGGGACTGATGCGCCGCGCGCAGCCGTCTGCTTCAGTGACGTGTTAGCCGTTAGCCGTTTAGCGCTACATTCAAACACAAAACAAAACGGTAAAAGTAATGAGAGTAGAAAAAACACCACCAAGAAGCTAATATGGAGAGTGGGGAGGCCACTGTGTTTATGGTCTGCATGATGGTGATATTAATCATGGACAATCACATCAGGCGTCTAATATCGAGGCTGGAAAAGCTCACAGAGAGAGTCAGGAGACTATACTTTTTCATTTCATGAAGGAAGAAAGGAGAGCAGAGCGCCGCAGACAAATGAGACCAGTGTAAGTTTAACTTATTAAACACCCGCCGGTTGTGTCAGTGTATGAGTAAACATGGGGCGTAGCTACCGACCACCACACACCTCCGTCAGATCGTTCTATAGAACCATGAAAAGACCCGACCTCAGAGAAGGAGCTAAATAGTTATAGGAACTAAGGGAGAAAGCCCCGAGTTCCTGTATGTCCGAACACGGGAGAAAACGGCCCCGCGGATTAAAAGGTTATTAGAACTGCCAAAGGTTCCTACAGTCCGAAAGCGGCTTTTGTGGGGGTAAAAAGTCCATAGCAATTTTCATGAAATTACCCACCGGCGTTTATTACAGTTGTTTTTCATAACATTTTGGCAATGTGTACTATGGGAAATACTTTGGCAGTGTTACTGTTGTACAATGCAAGGCGACATTGAGAAAGTTATTGGTGTAGAGACTGGAGATGCCAGCAGCCATACTCACTAATGTTAGCACTGCAAATACGTGCCCACATTGCAAAATAAGTTGGGAACTTATACGTTTTGTAAGCAAAAATAATATTTTAGGTAGTCCTGATGTAGTGACTACAATTTCTGCTCTAATTAGGCTACCGTAGGCTAAGCGACTGCTTGTATCTGCGCACCTCAGTGGTTCGGACCAACCCAACTATAAACGTTTCCAGACATAACATTTCAAACTCACCATTCTGAGACGTTTTGCTGAAGGCGCTGCTGGTCTGCAGTTTGTTGCTGAACTGCCTGAGCCTCGGCTTCAGGGTCCGATTCCGGGTCGAAGGCAAACGGTACGATGGTTTGCTCAACTGCCATTTCTATTTTTTTTTTTTTTTCTACTAGCAGCTAACATGCGCGGAGCCAAAACAGAGAATCAGACACGCCCCCATTCAGCCATAACACACCCCTCGCGCTCCTCCTTGCTTCTCATTAGGAAAACAGGGCACTGGAGAAAGCGCTGAAATGCGGCTTTCTTCTAAGAGGCCAAATCTGCGTTTTCCGGGTGAATTTTGAGAACGCCTGGGGGTATAACATCCTGAAGCCTCCGAAAGCCCATTTAAAGCGCCGCTACTATACCATGCCATGGGAACTTTAAAGGTCCCATGGCATGAAAATTTCACTTTCAGAGGTTTTTGAGCCTTAAAATGAGTTTCTCTAGTCTCCTTAAGTCACCCCAGTGAGTAGAAATTGTGAAATGTATTCACAGAGCAGTACAGCATTTCCTCCATGTTTTGAACAGAGCGCCTCGAATTGTCTCGTTGACTCAAGGCTCCTGGTATGACGTCATGCCAGGATAGAGCTCATCAAAATTTCCCACCCCCTCTCTCCGCCACGCCCTCTGTCTCCACCCACTGCTGGTAAACTACCTGTATCTTACCCCCCCAACTCATGTGGAGTAGACCGAGACTCGCCACGACTTAAGACAGTCACAGAAGATACAGCAATGGCTTCCAAACGACTTTACCATGCGAAATGTACTGTGCCAGGATGTGAAGATGAAGAGAAGAATGTGTTTCCGCTTCCATCCTCTGTCCCTTTGAAAACGGAATGGCTAATTTCATTTAGAGGGACGGGTGCCCATGCATGTTCCAAAGAGTGTCAGTGTTTGCGCGACACATTTCAGAGGAATGCTTTCACAACCCTACACCTGAAGTTGAAGCCTGGATCAGTGCCAAGCCTTGCCGGTCCATCAGCTACCCACACCGATCAAGTAAGTCATAATTATTTGCTAGCCGCTAGCACTTTATGGGTGACAGCTAACTAGCCAACATTGGCTGTGGAGGTATTTATCCATGAAACCTACACTGCGCTACAAAACCAATACTCTGTTAAACTGGTTAGATTTGGAAAATTGGTTGTAAAACAAGACATTTGTCTTTTGACCAAGTATCTTACGTGTAGGGGACTACATACAGCATGAATACTTCGGTAAGCAAGTCTAGTTATGTTCTGCGGCTAGACGTCTGTTACACGGAAAATGACGCCCGACGATAACAATTCATATTTTGTAAGCCTTTCTTTAGATTGGTGACTTTATATTTTGAAAGCTTTTGTTACGGTTTGGTGACTTTTTTTTAACGTCGAGTCGTTTCTGCGTCTTTCGTGTGTGATATGCGATCGGGTGTTGTGGCTAGGTGAAGGATGTTTAGCAAACGTTTGCTGACTTCCCTCGAACATACACCATTACGTATCTGTCAATTCGAACACAATTTTACTTCAAATCTGTCGTGACACGTCAGTTTATCACGAGTGTAATGCTCGGCTTTCGA
Source organism: Odontesthes bonariensis (assembly GCF_027942865.1). NCBI lineage: Eukaryota > Metazoa > Chordata > Actinopteri > Atheriniformes > Atherinopsidae > Odontesthes > Odontesthes bonariensis. The sequence continues at coordinate 26,904,792 of NC_134527.1, forward strand.
ACCATGAGATGTGTGCTCTCTGTCTGCATCAGGTTCACTCTTCACTGGCCAGCACATCAAGTGCTCAGTCCAGACATCCCGGACCAGGGATGCTGCCTGCCAGACTGACCCCATTGTCAATAGGACTGCAGCCACACCGAAGAATGTTGTCTTTCTCTATACTGGAATGCTTTGCAGGTGAGATGTTTTACCTTGTAGTTGTTGAAAGTTTTTGTTGTCTGAAATGTCATAATTGAGCCGGGTTTCTCCAGCACTATAAGGCACAAAACACCTAGACCAGGGGCCTCATGTACAAAGACTTGCGTGGATTTCCTACTGAAACATGGCGTACGGCCAAACCAAAATGACCTCCAACGTCGGATGTACGAATATGTGCGCACGCATGTATCCAAGCACATTTCGTTTGTACATCCCAATCAACGTGGAATTGAGCGCACATGTCGGAGCACCCAACTCCTCCCTGTCCACGCCCCTACTTAAATACGCAAATCATATTTAAATGAGCCCTGCACCTGCGATTCCCCTCTGTGTACGATCAGAAAATAAAGAAAAAAAACATGAGTAAGACGGGAAAAAAGAAAAATTACACTGAAAGTGAATTGGAAGTGCTACTGTCCGAAGTGGAGGCGCGCAAAAATGTACTCTTTGGTACGCTGTCATCCGGCATAAGCAGCAAACGCAAGAGGAGTGGGTGGGAGAGCCTGAGGCTGTTAATGCTGGGGGGTCTGAGAAGCCTCACAAGCAGAGGTGAAGAAGAAGTGGTCCCACATTAAGGTGGAGGTGAAGCGGAGACTGGCTGCCCACCGTTGCAGTGTGGCCAAAACAGGCGGGTGGGGGGGTGACCGACCCGGTTTGAACAGAGAGTCGGCGCAACTATGGGTGACACTGCTCTCTCATGGGGTGGTGGGAGCTCATGTGGGTCACTCTGATTACCCCCAAGGTAAATACCGATGTTTTTGTGTAACTCACAACAACGTGTTCATACAGTAACGTGCAGAAGTGCGCCGGGGAAAAGGCTGATTGAGATATTTCACACTTTACGCACGGGGTTATTGATATATGCCCACAGAGACGATCAGGGGCTTGTTAGAAAGATCTTAAGCTGAAGTTTAACCAGCAAAAAACAGCAAGAAACTAACTTTAACCACCGACTAATATATATAATATAGCCTAATAATGATGCTGTAAAGACGGGATAGAAACTGGGGGCGCACATACTCAATGCGCGTCACGGGAATAATATTAGGACCATTACAAGAATGAAGTTACACACCAAGAAGCCAACCATCACGCACAGTGCCACCCTGTAGTCTGTTCCCAACGATGCTGTTACTCAGAATGTATGAATCGTGCGTTGAACCAGGCCACCTCGCCACAATGTTGGTTAATTGCATTTATGCATCACATATGATCTGTACATCGATCGAATGAAAATGTTTCCTGTTAACATACAAATTCATCATGTGATGGCGCTTTTATAGCAATGTGTGCGCAGTCGATAGCCCCGATTACAAAACCGGCTCTCGCTGCAAATTGAGCTTTAATGTTGGCCTGTTGGGAATTTGATATACGTGGCTCAGATGCGGATAATTCTGTCCCACACGGCTGGCATGGCTCGGCTGGCATGGCTCGGCTGGCACAGTCCCAATCGGTTGGCCAGCTCCCTCTGGAATGCTCCGGTTGGAACCCCAGTGTGCACATCACCTGTGAGCACAGGCAGCGCATGGCTCCTCGCTGTGTTGCGCTCCAACGCCGGCCGCAGCTCTGCGCACAGTTCCAGGAGGATTTCCCTCAAAACGGCTGATGAGCCAGTCGCCATCATATGCCACAAATCCTCTCTGTTGTAGTGAACACACGCTCTCTTCTAATTGCACCATTTGCAAAGTCTTCTAATACTGCTAAAGCAGCCATTGTTTTTAATGGTATGCATTGCACCACTTTGCGCTGCTTTTATATCCACTCGTGTAAATGGAGACACATGGGTGTATTAATTGTTCATGTGTCTCAAATGTGCACATCACTGTCTGACGACAAATTGTTTTCACATGTATTTATTATAACAGTTTCCCAACATCACCTTAGGTGTCGCCAAAGAATCAACAGCTGCAGAAACGTGCGTACGCCAGCCCTGAAGCTGCCGTGAGGCACCGCACATTTCCACGGTCTTTTCGTTCTTGATACATCTGATCGTTGACGTGAAAAGGTGCGTACGCCACTATTTTGTGCGTACGCACGCTTTGTACATGAGGCCCCAGGTCCCCTGAAAAGATTGTCTTGTGAATGTAATTTATATTTGATTTACCAAAAAATTTATACTTTTAGGGGGTTTTCAGATCATAGTTCCTATGAAACTTCACAATATATGAAAAGCTTTTTCCAAAATGTTTTATACCTACTTTCAAAAATATTGTTTTATTTGTTACTACCATTAAAAGCAGCATTTAAATGTTTCAAATGCTATCTCAGCTGATATCACTTTCCTGATGCTTGAAATCAGATTTAAAAAAAAAAGTAATGAGAACAGCTTCTATAGCATTTTGGAAAAGAGCTTTTCAAATGCTCTCCCATGATGATGCATGTGTCTCTACCAGCTATCCCCCACCACCATGACAAATGAAAATTCTGTGAGAAACACCGTTTACACATTGTTTCTTGTACTTTCAGACTGTACTTGGCAGCGATCCACTTTAATGAAAATGCAAACCGACCACAGGCCCAGACAGCAGACGGTGTACCTCTCTTCAAAATCTCCTTTCCCAAATCCAAGAAGGGAGAGTGCAGTCAAACGTCAAAAGACTAAGCCAACCTTTGGTAAGACCTCAAAAGTTCAAGAATTCAAGTCCAACTACTTTTGCCTTTATCAAATTTACTGAGGTTAATTCCAACAAATAGGAATACAAAAAATGTGAAAAATAGCAATCTAAACAAACACAAATATATATATAGAACAAATATAAATATATAAATAAACATTGAAATGTACAAATGACTAACTGAAATATACAAATGTTGTGCGTGTACAGTGTGTATGAATGTTCTGTGTGAAAAGGGAATGTGGATGTCCTGATGGACCTAATTTTTCACACGCGAGGCAGTCTAAACCCGGTGCAGTGTCCTTCATCATCGGGGTACTCGGCACGGATACGCAGGACCACACAGGCAGGAATGACCACTCTGATCCGGCGACCCAAAAAGCCCCAGCACCACTCCACAAACTGCCTGTAGGCCAAATACCTGAAGCGCCTGGAAGAACAGATAGAAAAAATGACACTTGAAGAGAATGTTGTTGTTCTTCTGTTATTGCTATGTTGTACATATTTACATATTCCTAAGGATTATTCTTGATTGTGTTTTAATAATGTCTTGTAAATAAATATACAAACACTCTTCATACTGTCTGCATAGCTGAATTATCAGGCTCTGTTGGGTGGGTGTACTGTAAACTCTATGTATGTGGCTATGAGTGATTATTTTACAACGCTTACCGATGGGTTCTTCTCAGGCGTAAACTGCCTAACAGGTAGATCCAAATGTTTACAGTGTTACCTGAGGGATCTCCATGCAGCATCTATTCTCCCTTTCTGTGGGCATTCTCGCAAATTCCACATTGACACCTATTATTTAAAAAAAAAAAAAAAAAGGCAGTGATATTCTGTTTTCAGGTAATGCCGGCAAATATAACAATGAAACATCTTTAGTGGCAAGTAAATGAGTTAACAGGTGAGCATGGAGAATAATTACATGCTGGTCAGAATACTATCATGTTTTTTGCATGCCATAGGCTACTGTATAACTACATGGGCAACGCACAGCTGGCTGTTCCCAGTGAAGACAGGCTACTAAAAAAGGTGTACACAGAAATTTGTGGCATAAGTTTCATTCCGTGTAGTTACACTTTGGATCCAGCACATGGTCAGGATATGATGAGGTATGTTTTTTTTTTTTTTTTTTTTGTATATTACAGCATGTAAACCTTTTTGTCTAGAAAACTTGGTTATAAATCGCTCCCCTTATGTCAACACTGGGTGGAGAATCATTTGCATGTTGGCAATGTGTACTATGGGAAATACTTTGGCAGTGTTACTGTTGTACAATGCAAGGCGACATTGAGAAAGTTACTTGGTGTAGAGACTGGCGATGCCAGCAGCCATACTCACTAATGTTAGCACTGCAAATACGTGCCCACATTGCAAAATAAGTTGGGAACTTATACGTTTTGTAAGCAAAAATAATATTTTAGGTAGTCCTGATGTAGTGACTACAATTTCTGCTCTAATTAGGCTACCGTAGGCTAAGCGACTGCTATATCTGCGCACCTCAGTGGTTCGGACCGACCCAACCATAAACGTTTCCAGACATAACATTTTAAACTCACCATTCTGAGACGTTTAGCTGAAGGCGCTGCTGATCTGCAGGTTGTTGCTGAACTGCCTGCGCCTCGGCTTCAGGGTCCAATTCCGGGTTGAAGGCGAAAGGTACGATGGTTTGCTCACCTGCCATTTCTATTTTTTTTCCTACTAGCAGGCAGCTAACATGCGCGGAGCCAAAACAGAGAATCAGACACGCCCTCATTCAGCCATGACACACCCCTCGCGCTCCTCCTTGCTTCTCATTAGGAAAACGGCACTGGAGAGAGCTCTGAAATGCGGCTTTCTTCTAAGTGGCCAAATCTGCGTTTTTCGGGTGAATTTTGAGAACGCCTGGGGGTATAACATCCTGAAGCCTCCGAAAGCCCATTTAAAGCGCCGCTACTATACCATGCCATGGGAACTTTAACTTAGGTTTCGCTTAGCTCTTTCACAGAACCTTGTTGTCCAAACCTCTTGCTGTGACATATGGCCCAGGAAGCTCTGGGGTTACCATTTGATTTAATACCATCTTTGCACTTCTTTTTCCAACAATAATTAATCTATCAGCCATTCAAAGGCATTTGAATGCTGTCAAAACTATTCTGTGTCACGGGTAGATGATAAAAAGGAACCAAAAATTGTGATTTAGTTCAAAATTGGTAACGAAAAGCGCGGACCAATCCAGAACACAAAAAAAAAAAAAAATCTGTGAAAACAAAATCAAAGAGCTAACAAGGAAACCTGATATGGACTGAGAACATAAACCAGAACACAAACACAAATGGCAGGAAGGCATTAGGGATTAATGGTGAGGATCTGGCAAAGACTAAGTGAAAGGAAGGAGAATATACTATGATGGGAGCTAATGATGAAGTGACTGCAGCTGAGAGTAATTGACTGGGAAACAAGGTTTGTAAATTGAGTTGAGAACCAGATGTGAGGGATCAGAGGAAACTAAGAACTAGGATAAAGACACAGGACGGAAGAAAACAAAAGCAAAGGGCCAAGAGAATAACTGATTAAACAATGAAAATCACTAGAAACTAAAAAGACAAAGAACAACAGAACACAAAACTCCAGATCATTCTGTGCCTATTATCCAAATGGTCATAACAGTCAGTGGGGTTACATGGCACTGAAAGGATCGGATTATTGTCTAAATTACAATAAGACTGAGTTGCTCCTTATTTGAGCAAGGGTAATTATCCTTGGATATATGGCGGTGAATGAATCGAATCAGAGGCACAAAGCATGTCATACTCCGATACGATAGGTGGCGCTGTACCCATTTCAACTATTGCTAATAGAGCCACTTCCGGTTGACGTCTTCACCACCAACAACAACAACAAACTCAGGTATTTGAGAAAATGGTGAACGATGAGTAAGATGAAGCTACGTCCCTCTACATTTAATTTGTGATGAGCATGCTTATTTCACAAACGCGATGCACAACGGCACATTCTCCATCGCGATGTTTGTTTCTTTCCGATGGCGGCGACAACAACAGTAATATCGTCTCTTCTGACTTCCGGTTCACGACCCTGGGAAAAAATCTCGAGCATGCGCAGAACACAAAGTCTAATTCACCACGTGCTTTACCGCCTACAAGCACGTTTAGTGTGATTATCAACCGAGTTATCTCGGGGTCGTAATCCGATCCGATCCAATTTCTTGTCATGAATTTAATAACTCAGTCTTATTGTAATTAAGCCAATAATCCGATCCTTTCAGTGCCATCCAACCCCACTGACTGATGCACATGTTCACCAGTCCATATATCAAAACTTGTGTTGGTACCGAGTGTGCTGAGCTTCAAGGTCCTACATTGATAGTAGATTTCACACATCTGTCTGTTCGTAAGGTTGTCTGTCTGTTCATCTATACATTTTTCTATTAAAATTGATATAAACAAAAAATCCAGTACTGAACAGGTTTTAATGCATTTATGCCATGCTGGCTGTTGGTATTTAATGGCAATTAGCAATTTGACTATGTATGAAGCCTTATATCAACTGGAAATATAGGACCCTGTGCAGACACAATGATATAGAAATCCTCTTACAGCATGAACATAAAGTATGTTTAAGATGGCACAAATTTATTTCGTATGTCTTAGAGCACCTGTCCAAGGGTTGAATTCCAGGTTCCATATTAGTATCAAATGATGTGATGTAAGGTTTATATGAATTTGACTCCGGAGATGGTAAGCAGAATTGCTTTTAATTGCTTTTCTTTTTCTTTACAGGAGCTCAAGGGAGGAAAGGCCTTCTCAAAAGTATGTTCATTAAATGTCTGTGTGCTTTTCAGTTACGAAGACTAAAACTACAAAATGACATTATTGATTTTTACGTCCTCTCAGTGTTGCTTAGCTAATCTGTCAGACCTGTAAACTCTGGCTCATAAAGTTTGAAATGCTCTGCAGTACAGTCACTGTTTCAATCATGGTAAAAGGAATGTTAGATTACTGCCATTTCTACATTTTAGGGGTTTGTTACCAGAGCTTATGACAGAATAAACAGTTGAACAGTCTGTTCAAGGAATATTTGGGCTCAAATTTGAATTTAGTATCATTATAGGAATTATAGTAATAATAGCGTACACGGTCATCACAATCTGTGGACATTCACGTGTGAAGTAGTGCTGAGAGGGCAAAAAATTGCAAATAGAGAGGTTAAAAAAGGTTGTTGACTTCTGCATGAAGTCATTCTCTCTTGTTCTCTACTCACTTCCTATCATGATTAAACTGAATGTTGGTTTTAGACAAAGAAAATAAGACTTTGGCCTAAAAATATGTTACAGAATAGAATAGTCAGCCAGTCTGTACATAATTTTTCACTTTCTGTTGATTTCATTCATCTATCTGTAAGTATGTCTTCCTCTTTCCAGCTGGGCTTTGCTGATCTCAACATTTCCGAGTTTGCTGGTTCAGGCTCCACAGTGCGCTGCTGCATCCTGGAAGGTTATGACACCAAAAAAACTCGGCAGGATAACTCTATTCTCAAGGCATGACAGACGTGCACACACAGCACGTGTACGGAGATGCTCACATATTTATAGGGATACCACCAACTAAAAAGTTTCTTGTTTGACCTGCAGTATCAATTTAAAGCAAATGGTTGACTAATTGATGCATTTTTATACTAGATATATTTAAGATTTTCCACACACGTTGATTGTTTGCAGCCCCTAATTTCAGCCTACCCTTTCTCTTTCACTCTCACACGCACACACACGTGTAACATAAGCCCCTCCTTGCTTACACATCGAATAAATGCATGATCATGCATGCAGGAATGCACATTATATCATTCTGTCACTACATACATTTCCACTTCAAGCATAGAGAGGGAGACTTTATATCAGTGCAATAGATAATGATCACTAGGGCGTGCTGCAGCTAGTTCAGTGAACAAGGAGCCAGACGAGCTGAGAAGAAGGTGAATGTAAGTGAGAGAGAGGAAAGTGATTCTGTTACTTCTGATCTAATAACAGTAACTGGTAATAATGATAACAATAACTGAGTTCTAAAAGTATAAGCAATGTGTTTGTGGAAAAGTACACACACCTTCCCCACCCCGCAATAAATCGGTCAATAAAAACATGGCCTACTAATATTTTTATTTTAATCTAAAGTTTACTCAAAAGCTTAGGGCAGTACATATTACCTCCATTGACATAATGTGACATAATACATTCCTTATGATTGCATTTCTTTCACTCACTTTTGTGTTTACCTATCCTTGGACAACAGAAGGAAATTAGCCAGTGGCTAAATCTGGTACAGTTCTTTATTTATTTATTTGTGTGTGGTCCCCGACAAAAAAAATCCAAAACCTAAATATAATTACATTTCCTAATCCTAACCTTTATTCTTCATCCACACAGTCACATATGCGCACACATTAATCTAATCAGCATTGACATTCAGTAACACATCTCTCTTGCAGGTAGTAATTGGGATGACTCTTCTGTCTGGGGACCCCTGCATTAGAACGTAAGTTGCTTTTAGTTGTATGAAACTGAACCACAGAATTAAAAATATATCTAAATATAAATGTCATAATTTCCTAATAATTTACACTTCGTGATTTTACCCTCAGGCCTCCTAGTACAGCCAAGTCTGTCTTTATTGGTGAGGAGGATCCCAACTTACAGCTGGACTGTAAGGGGGAGAGCACCAATGCCACAATGCAGCCACTTGGAGGCATCATAGAGGGACCTTGTTTTGTGAAATCCCGACAGTTGTCAGCACGTAGTAAAGGTAAGTGGAGTGCAGAGAATTACTGTGTTCCATTGGTCATTATAGATGTGGGAGGAAAAGGCAAGTTTGTTGCAGCATCAGTGAAGGAAGATAAGATTTCAGTTTAAGTAGGAGCGTATTAAGATGTAAGATGTCTCATCAAAGTAGACTATTAAATTACACTTTCAGCGAATCATTAAAATGTATTTTCTTACTGTCAGAAAACACAAAAAAAGAACAGCTGTGTGTTACTTTCTGAGGTTGTCTCCTGATAGTTTTTCTCTGCCAGAGGAGTTGAGCTGCCATTTCTCTGCTCTTTAGATCAAGCACATTTGCATGTATTATAAACTATCAAATCTTTGATGAACGAAATAACACTGAAAGAATTTATTAAAAAAAATGCAGAAGGGTGGAAAATAATGTATATTATTTTGCAGAGAGAGTACAGTAACTTCATTACATTGAAAGAGGGTCATCTTTTTTTTCCACTTTAAACAGTTACAACATATTTTAGATATATATATTTATTTGTGTGTATATATATATATATATTAATTAATATATATGTATATATTTTTAGATATTTCTTATTATATATTTCCTCCAAAATAATGAGCTCCTTACCCTGTCCTGAGTGTCCATAGACCTGATGGAGGAGATTCATTTTGGTCACGGCATCAGGACATGTAGTTGAAAGTGGCGCAAAAACATTATAAATAAAGTATAATGCTGTCACTTTTCAGTGTATGTTGTGTGGACATGTTTACAGGGCTTTTTACCTTCGGGGCACCACTGCAGTCTCAAAATATGTTGTTCTATATGTGTCAGTCTGGGACAGATGACACATACATGAAGGTTATGAATCCGAGCTCAGTGAAACATACACAATGACCACAAAAAACCTCTTCTTTAAAATAGTACAATAGAATTTATTAAAGTTAGCACAATGATTAAACCAATGGTACTTTCATTAATAAACACCAATGTCTACTGCAAAATAAATAAGCAATGGGAGAAAGACCAGGGGGGTATTCCAGAAAGCCCATTTTTTTGTTAAAACTGAGATGAGGGAAACTCTGAGTTTTCAGTTCCAGAAAGAGAGGCAACTTGAACTCTGGGTCTGTTACAGCGGTAACTTACTCTGTGAACATAACCTGCTCGCTGGCAGGTTTTATTAAATAAACTCTGAGTTTATCCCTGTCTCCTCCTCCTACTGAGCTGTTACACATGGGGTGTCTCCGAAATCCTGTTGATATTGAAGCGGAATTATTCCGTATAGCCTTGCGTCAGGAGAAAGTTCTTAGATATATTGTCATGGCCAGGCAAATATTTATGGTAGCCACTGATAGTTCTCTTCCTATTCACATTTTTATACACACTCGTTTTGCAACCATCTGAAGTGTTGAAGATAGAATACATTTTATTAATTGATATGAAATCTAACAAAGAGCCAGTGAAAGGAAGCAAGCACATGGATCATCTGAGCATGCCTGTTTGTCACATTAATATTAAACAGCTATTTGGACAACCATCTCTATTTTCCTTTCCCCCCTTCAACCCACTGCTCCAGGCTACAGCACAGGTCACTCTCGCTGCTCAAGCCTGACTGACCTCAGTCACCATATAAATGCTTCCTCCAGCAGCAGTGCCTCCTGCGGCGTCACTCACCCCTCTCAGCTACCTCCCTCCAACTCTACCGAGCTACACTGTCAAGCAACGCCCACCAAACCAGAAAGACCTCCTCCACCCTCTGCAGCAGCACTCATGTCCAACAGGTCCTCCAGGTAGATGCACACGCACTAGCGCTTTGCACAAAACAAACTTGCTGCTGCATATTCTCTCAGTGACTGATCTCAATTTAAGGCATGTCAGGACTTCATGGAGCTGTAAAACTTCAGAGTTAAATCCTAGGCATGTGCAAATGTACATACCTGACATTCTTTAAGAACTCATTTTATTCGGATAGGATGAGTGTGTCATGTGTTCAGCTAGTCCAGTGATACTCATTATTTATTTCACAAGAGCCACATTGGCAGAGCAAAATCAAGGGAAGAGCAACTTTTACGACTAGGGCTCTAAATTAACTTTTTTGATCACCAGCCAATGTGGCTAGTAAGTTTCTGAAGTTACCAGCCAATCAGAATTTCCACTAGCCACATATTTTTCCGTGCAAAAAAGACAGATGAGAGCCACTGAATTCATTTGATCAATTTATTAACTAAAGCTTTAAATTCATTTTACAGTGAAATTTGGAACGTATATCCAATTAAAATAATTACAATAATTAAACTTATGTACATACAAAACTTATTCTAACATTTCATTACTCCTCAACCCTCACATACTATTCAGGTTCACATTTTGTGTAGATAAAAAATAAAAAAATAACTTTAAAACTGATTTATATTCATGTGAACCCTGAATCTACAAAAATGGAAATATTTAACAACTTTCTAACCATGTTTTAGTGCAGATAATGCACAAAATTAATCATAAAACTATGTGCAGAGACTAATTATGAGGGGGATACGTTGAAATGCTTAAACATCGTCCGAGCTCTCTGAACTGTCTTCGGACCCATCTAAATCAGTTCCATTTTTCCCATAGAAACTGCGCTCGCGCGTCCCGCGCATAGACTGTATATAATAATTTTGCGTCCCCGCGAAATAGATGGTAAAGTTCCTCATTTATCATCGGCCAAGCCGGCTAGTGAGTTTTTTTTAATACACGCCAAAAATAACTTTCACCCGCATTTGGCTGGTTGGCGGGTGTTAATTTGGAGCCCTGTTTACGGCAACATACTAAGTCCCCTTTTGCAAATATATATTTCTACATATAAAACATCCCACAAAAAAGGAACAACACAGCCAATAATACTGGGATGAGCGGAACCTGGCATGCATGTCCTTGACTTTTTTCATGTCGTATTTGTAGTTTGTTGTTGTAATCATAGTGAGACATTCAAGATGAGCATGTTTTTTGTGCTGGTTTTTGCCCTTATTTAATTAAAAACCGATCCATTGTGCGTGCATCTCGCGCTGGCTAAAGGAGCTAGCATGCACTGCGGTCAAGTGTGACGGTGGTTTAAGCGGGCTGCGTTTCCAGGTTTAACAGTGTTATGGAATTTTTGTCTTAACTCCCTATTAAGATTTTGCTTACCTTCCTATTACATCTGATGAGAAGTGAAATATAGACTTTCAATGTTTGTGCCGGCCGGCCACGTGTTTATTTTCTTCTGCAAAAGAGGTCAATCCTCACCAGTCAGCTTCGTGGTGAGAAGAGACCCAGAACAAAGGAAATCAGAAGCATTTATACAGAAAGAGGAGGGTTTGGACTTTCAGGTGACACCTGAAAGAACACACCGTGTGTATTCTCCAACTGTCTCCTTGCCACACCCCCTGGGGGAAAGTCTCGCACTTTGGGGAGATGCAGAATCCGGAGACAATGGTCATTTGAATGATTATTGTCAATGTGTTAATCAACAGACACATGGTCTGCAGACATTGGGTCTACAACAAGGTGTCTTTTAAGAGACAAAAGGTTAGCAGACATCGAATTTACCATAACACTAGTCCCCCCTTTAAGAAACACCATTAAGCCTTAGGGGATAGAGAATCAAAATCATCTTTTTCACGTTTTTGGTGTTAGCTCTGAGTCTCCCCGCTGTGGGGAGTACACACGAAGTGCCAGTAAGTGTCAGAACCTCTGTTTCAAGTACTCCCCTTTTTTGAGTATCCCCCAGAAAAAGTGCCAAACTTTTTGTGAAAAAGTGATGTACTTTTTCAGCAATCGCCCCCCCACACCCAAATCCACAGCCACCCCGTTTCAGACACGCCCCTTCGGCAAGAAACAGGAACTGGTGAGCCTTCCAAGGCTGTGAAAGCGGACTACGATCGTTACATATTCTTCCCCCGGAAAGCAATGTTCGCGATCAATGGTTTTTATTTATTTTTAACAGCATCCCCACAACCGCCGACTTTTCCTTTGCTCTGCGCATTTCACAAAGTACAGTTTCACAAACCTTGCACGATTCCGAGCAGGCTTCAGTCGGAATTTTGCTCAGTACAGGGCAGGGCTGGACTGGCATCTGAAAAGGGCCCGGGCACTTTTTGATCACTGAGGGCCCAGCGCGCATATATGTATATATATATATACACACACACTTCTCTCTAATTATCATTAATCCTCCATTTAATCCTTGTAAGGTGTTCATGTTTTTGTTACATAGAAGATATTCTGCCCCAGTGGACCTGGGACTAAAGGAGGGAAAAAAAGCTGCTGTGCACCCTCATGTTCCCTTCATCCTGCTTGTGAAGTTCTGAGTATCTTTGTTTTTGAGGATAAGAGATAGAGAGAGGAGGATAACTAACTTTATTTTCCAGATGATGAGCCCTGACCAGTGAATCTCATTGTGAAAAAAGTATTCATACCATTTTCCTTCAGCAAAACCTGAAAATGGGTCCCACAGACCCAAGCCAGGGATAAGCAAAGCAATATTTCACCAGCACACACAACACTGTATAGAAAAGGAGCACCAGCACCACACACACACTATTGTATGTTCTAAGTCTTACTGAATCAAATTAAACATGTAGTAATAATTTCCTGGGTTCAATTATTTTATTTATTGCTCAAAATTGCTCCAGTCCACAGATACTGTCAGTGAGCTTACTGAATGGAATGTTAACCCCCGCCCCCCAGGCATAAACTGTAATGCAGCTTGAGACTGATCAAAAGAGCCTAAGATAGTGCTTATGTCTGTGTGTTTTTTTCTCGGACATGTCATTTTTTTCACTACAGCAAAACCAAAAAAAATATACCAAATGGGTATTTTTGTGACTGATTTGATGAAGTCAGGATGACAACTTGGTCTCGGTTTCAAACTTTCAGGCAATGGGAAACGAAACGCCGAAGCACCCAATAGCTACACTGCATTGGCTAGCTAGCGGGTGTGTTGAGATGAATTCTAACCTCAATCTCTCCCTGCTGGGTCACGTCTCCTATCTCCGTCTCCTCCTCCCCTGGTTCCCCAGCTGGAACCATCTCCTCCGCCTCCTCCTGTTCATTCTCCACCACCTGTGCGCTCGTTGATGTACCGGCGGCCCCACTGCCCCAACCTGAGGTCCAGCAGCCAGGTTCCGCATCTCCCACGGCCCCACTAACCTAACCTGAGCTCGAGCTTGTGCTTTTAAAAAACATATCGGTGATTTTAGCGCATTTTACCAAGAGAGTCGTCTCTTGGTTTTTGTTTTCTCTTTTCTTTACGTTTGTCATGGTCACTCTTTTGTTTCTACATTTCGCGTCCTCTTTCCACCAGAGCTTTAGCCGAATATAGCCAAGTGAAGTCAGCTAAACTTGGGGTTATAATGATGATGATGACTTGGGTCAAGTGGGCCTGTAGGGAGGGGCGGGCCTTTGACAACGTTAGGCATTCTCATTGGACTAGAGCTCTGTGCGTCAGGAGAAACATCCAATGGGCCCCGACGTGTCATTTTTTTACCGTCGCAGTCAATAAAAAATATAATATATATATGTATATTTTATTTACGGCCCTCGGAGGGCCCGGAGGGCCCAAATCACGGGAGGGCCGTTCGGGATATGCCCGAACGGCCAGATAGCCAGTCCAGCCCTGGTACAGGGTCAGTTTCGACAGGGACAGACACAGACTGCAGCGAGTTGTGCGCTCTGCTGAGAAGGTGATCGGCTGCAGCCTCCCATCTATCCATGACCTGCACGTCTCCAGAACTATGGGGCGAGCAGGTCGGATCACAGCTGACCCTTCTCTATTTGCACCACTCCCCTCGGGAGTTGGACTTATGAACACTTCATAATCACCTCATAACCTGCCCCAGTCACTTTACCATCATTAAAATTGCACTAATGAAGCTGCACTGTTGTTGCTCTGTATATTGGATACTGTGTATTGTTGTACACACCTTGTACATTTTATATTCATATATTTTTATTCTTTATTTTTTATTATTATATCCTATGTTACATGTTTGCACCTAGTGTGAACACTGTTCACTAACAATGGCAATAAAACGAATTCTGATTCTGATTCTGATTCTGAACAAAATCAACCCCAGCAATCAGTACAGCCTGTAAGTATCACATTTTATTTTGTTTTAAATGTGTGTTGTGCCATATTCCTGTTGTAAGAATTGCACGTTAGCTCTGGCTTGTTCATCTAAAGGGAATGAGCTTTCTTTTCAGTCAGTGTATTACTCTATAGCTCTGTTTTCAGTTAGAGCAAGGGCAGCCAATCAAGCAACGGCAACCGAATAGCGCCAGATAAGCTCTGAAACGACGCCAATAAGGGCAAACGACGCATTCTAAACCCAGCATAGTAACATAGCTGTTTCAGAGAGCCTTTTAGGGAGGTTCTGAGCCATTAAGGCTCGTGTATACTTCGCAGCAGTGTGTCGCAGTGAGCTTGTCGCAGACACGACGCAGTTATTTTTGATTTATGCCTTGAAGCGCGGTCTGCGCTATGTTAATCCCACGCCACAACGCAAGAGGGACAATCACGAACAAGCTAGGATTGTGGGTGTTACGGTTACGGAGGTCATTCAACAACAATGGCGACTGGACGAATGCGCACTTTGATTGAGATGCAGCTGATCGATCTAGAAATAGAAGAAATATTGCTACTACTGGAGCTGGCAGAGAGGGAAAGAATCGTCACGGTTAGCACGGTTAGCGTCAGCCGGTTAGCAAACCGGAAATACGCATAGTGTAGAGCGGATGTAGAGTTGACCAATCAGAGGCCTCCTTTGTCTCCTCCCTGCGGCGATGTCCGCGGCACTGTCTGCGGTGAGTTACAATTTTGAGGAGGTGCACCAGAGTGTCTGCGTAGTGTCTGCGTAGGGGGCGGGGGCATGTCTGCGTTAACTGCGACACACACGCAGACGATCTGGTTTCCGACCATAAATCAGGCTTTACAGACCCAACCAATTTTTTTTGGGCTACATATCACATCACAGAACAAGGATTAATGCCCCATTCAACCATTCTCTATCACCTTTAATTAATACTTAATAAAAAAATACTTAATACTGTGCAGTATTCGCTGTATGTTATTTGAAAAAAATGTATTGTTATTGTTACCATATTGTTATAAGCTACTATGCGAGTGCGAGCCACCAATTAAAGCTTGAGGAGCCGCATGTGGCTCGCGAGCTGCGCAATGAGTATCTCTGAGCTAGTCAGTAACAAGCATGTACAGTATATAGTCTCTGTGAAATAACTTGATAGATACATAAATCAAAGTACCTAATGCGCTTTATATAATATATTAGCCAGGTCCGTTCAGAGACCATTGGAGGAGCAGATGCTCAAAGTCAAAAGTGGGCACACAGAGCACGAATTTGAAACACCATACAGAAACGTACCTTACAATATAACTGGTTAAATTGTAGCAACCCATATTCATAAAGGATGTAAGATGGAATCACAACAAGGTTATAAAAGTTATATATCAGATTTAAGGGAGCAGTCGCAACTGTATCTGGTCTCACCCGCACCACCTAAAAAAAATACAGAAAAAAAAAGAAGTCATGAAAAGAACTAAAAGGCCCATCAGCCAGTTCAACGCCAGTTAGTTTGTGACTCTATTCCACTTCAACCCCCAGTTACTCAATCCTTTGGCCAAACCAAATAATTCTGATAGTGCTAAACTCATGCAAATAGGTAAAACTCAACTCACACTCGAAGAGAGACTTCGAAAAGACCACCAAACACCAAAATCTAGTGATTCCCCCCCTCTGATCATAAATCAAATCATAATGATCACAATTTGAATTGAGTGTAGTGGTTTAGATACCCTTATCAAGTCATTATTCTGAATTCATAAAATCCCTGTCTGGCGTTAACAGGGGAAAATTTTCCTGCTGTCCTGGGACAAGTAGCGACACTTGCATCGCAAGCTGTGAACAGGCAAACCAAGCATTATCATAATTCCACAGTGATGTGACCATTTGCTGTCCGGTTGTGACATAGCAATCACATTCACTGAGTCCTACAGCATATCAATCCTTTAGGGACGTAGCTCACGTTCATGAGTTTTGGAAGGTCCCAAGGAGTCGAGTGCGGGTGGAAGTTGACATTCGCTCTGTATCGGGGGCTATCCATCTACTTGAAAGCTGCCAGGCAATCCAAAAGAGAAAAGGGGTCTGCAAGGTAGGGGGAGATGTTCATGGATGTGGGCAGCAAGCCGCATACCCAGCATGAGTGTTCTCCCTGAATGCAACGTGGTGGCTGTCATGGATGGAGGAAACATGTGGGATGAGGATCATCATCATCACAATCGCCATTGCCATCTGCCTGGTATGTGCTGTTGGTGTTGTTCCCATGCTGCAATGGTTGACAACTTTATCTGTAACATAAACAGGAAAAAGAAGCGACAGTATACTTGTGTTCAAACGGCATTGGTGGCTTATGGATGCACTTCTTGTTCTATCCAGTACACCGCGCTCTTCCAGTTCAGCAATGGGCTTCTTCGCTGCCATAGCTGCCCTATTGACAGGGGTTCCTAGGAGCTCAACAGGCCAAGGTGGGATGTTAGCTCAGCTTTCTCGAGTCTCCTCAGATCCCAGGTAAATTTCCCTTCTGAAAATTCCAAACTTGAGTCAAGCTGGAGTAAAACATCCATTCCTAATAGTTCCCAGTACCTTACTCATTTTAGGCTAGCCTTGGTTAGAGTTACACAACCCACAAATGAGTTGGTCTGAAAAAAGAATCGAGTGTTGGAGTCTATTCTGCCTACCCCACTGTCTAAAGTCTGCAATCCCTTCCACCAGTCCTAGTCTGCAAGAAAACCCTGAAGAGATTCCGGATCCTTCTTCTGTTCCCCAAGATTATCATGACCTTCAGAGTCTTGTGTTCAGCAAAGACGAGGTAATTTCCCTTCAACCTCTCAGACCGATTGTGCCATCTTCCTGGGGCCCCCCTACCTTACAGTAGATTGTACAAATTTTCTCACCATGAGAGACTGCCAATAAAGAAATACATTCAAAATTCACTAGCTTCAGGTAATATCCATATCCATCCATCCTCTGTTCCTGTTGGGGCCGGATTGTTCTTTGTTGATCTAAGACCTTGCATTGATTATGCGGTCGACATAAAAAAAACAATCAAAACAAGTATATGTGACCTCTTATCTCCTCTGTCTTTGAACCCATTGAAGGAGCAACTGTCTTCACCAAATTGGATTTACGCAACACTTATAACTTTGTCAGGGTGATAAGTGGAAAACGGCATTGCACTGCCTTTTGGCCTCACTAACGCTCCAGCTGTATAGCTATGTTCCAGGCCCTGGTAAATGATGTTCTGAGAGACCTGTTCGTTGGCGACATTTTTATCTTTTCTAGATCTCCGAAGGAGCATAAGTGCCACGACAGACAGGTACTCCAGAGGCTTTTGGAGGTTACATTATGTCAAAGTCAAGGAATGTGAGTTCCATGTCCCGTCAGTCACGTTCCTTGGTTATGTCGTTGAGGGTGGGCAGATGAAGACTGATCCAGAAAAGATTAAGGCCGTTGCTGACTGGCCAATTCCTTACACCCGCAAACAACTCCAAAGGTTCCTGTGTTTTGCCAATTTCTATTGCCGGTTCATCAGAAACTACAGTCCGGTAGTCTTCCCTTTAACCAAAATCACATCTTTCAACATTCCCTTCAGTTGGTCTCCTGAAGCTGATTTCCCTTCAGACAGTTTAAGGATAGATTAAACTGCAGGAGCAGCCAGTCGTCACCAGATTGTCTCCATCCTCTGCGTGTTTTCTCGATGTTTCCTGGAAGCGAGTATCTGTCCTCTGTTCCTGCTCAGTCTGCTTCCCTCTTGCCAGTTCCCTGGATAATCTCCTGTGAATAACTCATCTCAGCAACCTATCTGCCTGCTCACCCTCCTATGGCTCTAGTAAGACCTCACCACAGCCAGTGCCTTCCCTCAAGGATCCAACTGCCACCTGCAACAGTAAGGAGAAATCCTTTAAATATCTTGCCATATTGGATAATTCTCTAGATTCAACTATAAACACCAAACGGGAAATAACTCACCTCTCCTCTCTCTTGGAGACACATACCTATTGCCTGGACATCCTCCATGATCCTCAGCCTCACCATAAACCATCATTTGAAACATAATTTTTACACAAATCTGCTTCCTTGGTGTTTTACTTTAGAGTCCTCCTCTTTGTGGCTCTACAAGCTGTGACGCATAGGACATTCAGTGGAATTGTTTTGGACATAATTATATTTTCGCACTATTAAGTGTTATTGTATTGATGTTGAAAAATGTAAAAACATGTTCTTAATTGTTTGCTGATTGTCTTGTGAGCTTCATATTAATAGACTTGCAGGGGGTTGTTTCTAGGATGTTCTGTTTGTCTGATGAGGAGCATTCGTGCTTGAAATGTCAATGTAAGTTAGTCATTAAATAAATATTCCTCGGAGCGCTTCTCTTCGTGAAAAAATGTTTTTTATTTTACGACATTGTGCCTATTTTTGTTCAGCACCTCGAGTTCACAACATGGATCTATGTGCTTTTATATTTTATTTTCGTTGCAGTCACTTATAATCATTCAGTCCCACCAAACTTTAGGACTGATTGTACTGATGTTTGGGCTGCTGTCTAAGTCATTATGCTTGTGTTTGTCCTAACCAACAACAGGAGGAAGAAAGACCATGTGGAGAGGCAGCCCAGCTGTGTGGACGATACCCGCATTGATGCTGAAAACATTGTTGAGAAGATTATGCAAAGTCAGAACTTTTCTGACAGCAGCAACAATGAGGGTCTGAGAAGATTTCAGTTAATTTGATTAATTTTTTTTTTTAGCATATTTCTGTTTCACAGCTTTAACTTCCACTCTTAACTCTTGTTTCTCCTCAGACAGCAACTTGAGATTGTTTGTCAGCAAAGATGGGACCACTGCCCTTAGTGGGGCACAGCTTGACAACAGGTAGACTCTTAATATTTGCCTACCTGTATCTTCTTGTCAACATTGTTTTCCTATATGAATGATCATGCAACTTATATTTTTTTTCCTAGAGGAACTCCTGGTATCTTTGAGCCTGTAGTCATTGAGACTCATTGAGAAGTATATCTACACATCTCCAGCCGAATCAACCGTCTGTTTCTGTGATATCTTATGGTCTCTGTATGAACAATACTTTACAAACTTTCCTCCTTTTACTGCGTCATATGCAACTACTGTAATATTAATATTTAGCCTTTTTCATGTATTAAATCAGGTGTTGGGAGCTGTGTAAGACATGATTATTGAATTTTCACAAATAGTAACTCCCAACAAAGATATAATTACGTTTAGGTTTAATTTCATATGTCTTGCAAGTATGATTTAGTCTAAGGTGTTTCTATTTATTGAGTAGATTTTCTGCATGTCTTTTATTTCAATTCAGTTTATTTATAGAGCGCCAAATTACAACAAATGTAATCTCAAAGTACTTAAATTATATAGTCCAATTCAAGCCAATTGGAGTTCATTCATTGTAGTCATAATTCATTTCAAAATAATCCAATTCATTCATATAGAGCC
The DNA here is from genome assembly GCF_027942865.1 of Odontesthes bonariensis. Taxonomy (NCBI): domain Eukaryota; kingdom Metazoa; phylum Chordata; class Actinopteri; order Atheriniformes; family Atherinopsidae; genus Odontesthes; species Odontesthes bonariensis. The sequence continues at coordinate 26,924,939 of NC_134527.1, forward strand.
AATTCGAATACAATTTCCTAGCTAAGGAAACCAACAGATTGCACCAAAACTTGTCTTCAGTCCAATCTCCCGTCCGTTCTGAGGCGACTGTGGAAAGGAATGACTCCCTTTTAACAGGAAGAAACCTCTGGCAGAACCAGACTCAGGAAGGGTGGCCATCTGGAAAGTTTTAGGCCTTGTCTTAAAAGTGGAAAGGGTGTCTGCTTCCCGGACATTTACTGGCAGCTTATTCCACAAGAGAGGGGCCTGATAACTGAAGGCTCTGCCTCCCATTCTACTTTTAGAAACTCTGGCTCAAAAATAACTCCAAAGTTCCTCACTGTAGTACGAGAAGCCAAGAAAATACCATCTAGACTTAAAGTAACTATATAGCTTGACAATTTCTCCCTGAAGCGCTCAGGTCCATTTAGAAGCAGACAGTTCTGAGTCATCCAAGTCTTTATGTCTTTAAGACATGCTTGTAGTCTGACCAACCTATTGGTTTCATCTGGTTTCATAGATAAGTACAGCTGAGTATCATCAGCATAGCAATGGAAATTTATGCCAGGTAATTACATGCCAGGTAATAATGTTACCTAATGGAAGCATGTATAAAGTGAAAAGAATCGGCCCAAGCACAGAACCCTGAGGAACTCCATGACTTACTCTGGTGTGTGAGGAAGATTCTTCATTTACAAGAACAAACTGGAATCTATCAGATAAATATGACTTAAACCAGCCTTGTGCAGTTCCCTTAATCCCAATAACATGTTCTGTAATAAAATACTGTGATCGACCGTATCAATTGCAGCACTGAGATCCAACAGGACAAGCACAGACATAAGTCCGCTGTCAGAGGCTAAGAGGAGATCATTGGTAACTTTCACCAGTGCTGATTCTGTGATATGATGCACTCTGAATCCTGACTGAAACTCTTCAAACAGATTATTTCTATGTAAATGATCCCAAAGTTGAGCTGCAACAATTTTTCCAAGAACTTTAGACATAAAAGGGAGATTGGATATAGGTCTATAATTAGCTAACACTTCCGAATCAAGAGTAGGTTTTTCAAGTAAAGGTTTAATTACAGCAACCTTAAAAGGCTGAGGTTTATCTGTTTTAGAAATCAAATCATCAGCATGAATGTAATAAGAACTGCAGAGCCTCGCAAATTCCAGAGGTAAACAACAGTACACAATCACAGGTATAGAGTATTTCATGCTCCGAATTTATCTTGTTGATGTAATGAAAGGGGCTGCATGGTGGTTTGGTGGTTAGCACCATCACCTCACAGCAAGAGGGGTCCAGGTTCAATTCCCAGCTGGGGCCTTTCTGTGTGGAGTTTGCATGTTTTCCCCATGTATGCGTGGGTTCTGTCCAGGTACTCCGGCTTCCTCCCACCACCCAAAAACACACGTTAGGTTCATTGGTGACTCTAAATTGTCCTTAAAGGGATACGCCACCCCCAGGCGAAATTAAGTGTATCCCCGCATTCCCGAGACATAAATAAGTGTGTGGGAGCGTTTTCCTGGCGACCCAGGCATTGTCCGAATCTCACAGCACTGACCACTGCTTGGTTTCGCGTAATACCTCCACGCTTGCGTCGCCGATCGAAATATTACTCCGCTCAACCTCTGTTTCGAACACAGATGGGACAGCTGTATGTTTCAGTCTTAGCACCATCCTTTGCGAAGCGTGGGTCATTTTTTGGTCATAGTCTTCTGGCTTGAAATGCTCCTCGCAAACACGGTATTGGTTTATTTTTTCCACCGGTGTTCCATCCATCCATCCATTATCTTCCGCTGGTCCGGGGATCGGGTCGCGGGGGCAGCAGCTTGAGCAAAGAGACCCAGACGTCCCTGTCCCCGGCCACTTCCTCCAGCTCTTCTGGGGGGACCCCGAGGCGTTCCCAGGCCAGCCGAGAAACATAGTCTCTCCAACGTGTCCTGGGTCTTCCCCGGGGCCTCTTCCCAGTGGGACGGTCCCGGAACACCTCACCGGGGAGGCGTCCAGGAGGCATCCTAACCAGATGCCCGAGCCACCTCATCTGACTCCTCTCGATGCGGAGGAGCAGCGGTTCTACTCCGAGCCCCTCCCGGATGACCGAGCTTCTCACCCTATGTCTAAGGGAGAGCCCAGACACCCTGCGGAGGAAACTCATTTCGGCCGCTGGTATTCGCGATCTCGTTCTTTCGGTCACTACCCACAGCTCGTGACCATAGGTGAGGGTAGGAACATAGATTGACCGGTAAATCGAGAGCTTCGCCTTCTGGCTCAGCTCCTTCTTCACCATGACGGGCCGGTGCAGAGCCCGCATCACTGCAGACGCCGCACCGATCCGTCTGTCAATCTCCTGCTCCATTCGTCCCTCACTCGTGAACAAGACCCCGAGATACTTGAACTCCTCCACTTGGGGAAGGATCTCATTCCCGACCCAGAGAGAGCATTCCACCCTTTTCCGGCCGAAGACCATGGTCTCGGATTTGGAGGTGCTGATTCTCATCCCAGCCGCTTCACACTCGGCTGCGAACCGCTCCAGTGAGAGCTGAAGGTCACGGCCCAACGACGCCAACAGAACCACATCGTCCGCAAAAAGCAGAGACCCGATTCTGAGGTCGCCAAACCGGACCCCCTCAACACCCTGGCTGCGCCTAGAAATTCTGTCCATAAAAATTATGAACAGAATCGGTGACAAAGGGCAGCCCTGACGGAGTCCAACCCTCACAGGAAACATGTCCGACTTACTGCCGGCAATGCGGACCAAACTCTGACACCGGTCATACAGAGACCGAACAGCCCATATCAAGGAGTCCGGCACTCCATACTCCCGGAGCACCCCCCACAAGAGTCCCCAAGGGACACGGTCGAACGCCTTCTCCAAGTCCACAAAACACATGTAGACCGGTTGGGCAAACTCCCATGCTCCCTCCAGGATCCTGCAGAGGGTATAGAGCTGGTCCACTGTTCCACGGCTAGGACGAAAACCACACTGCACCTCCTGAATCCGAGATTCGACTATCCGGCGGATCCTCCTCTCCAGTACCCCCGAAAAGACCTTACCAGGGAGGCTGAGGAGTGTGATCCCCCTATAGTTGGAACACACCCTCCGGTCCCCCTTTTTAAAGAGGGGGACCACCACCCCGATCTGCCAGTCCAGAGGCACTGCCCCCGATGTCCACGCGATGCTGCAGAGGCGTGTCAACCAAGACAGCCCCACAACATCCAGAGCCTTGAGGAACTCAGGATGGAGCCTCCCCCAGGGCCTTGCCACCGAGGAGTTTTTTGACCACCTCGGCAACCTCAGCCCCAGAAATGGGAGGCCCCACGTCCGAGCTCCCCAACACTGCTTCCTCATCGGAAGGCGTGTCGGTAGGATTGAGGAGGCCCTCGAAGTATTCCCCCCACCGACTCACGACGTCCCTAGTTGAAGTCAGCAGAGCCCCGCCCTCACCATACACGGTGTTGACGGTGCACCGCTTTCCCCCCCTGAGCCACCGGATGGTGGATCAGAATCTCCTCGAGGCCGTCCGGAAGTCGTTCTCCATGGCCTCCCCGAACTCCTCCCAAGCCCGAGTTTTTGCCTCAGCAACCGCCGAGGCTGCGTTCCGCTTGGCCTGTCGGTACCCATCAGCTGCTTCCAGAGTCCCACTGGCCAAAAAGGCCCGATAGGATTCCTTCTTCAGCTTGACGGCCTCCCTCACCACTGGGGTCCACCAGCGGGTTCGGGGATTGCCGCCACGACAGGCACCGACCACCTTACGGCCACAGCTCCGGTCGGCCGCCTCAACAATGGAGGCACGGAACATGGCCCATTCGGGCTCAATGTCCCCCACCTCCCCCGGGACATGGTTGAAGCTCTGCCGGAGGTGGGAGTTGAAACTCCTCCTTACAGGGGATTTCGCCAGCCGTTCCCAACAGACCCTCACAATACGTTTGGGCCTGCCAGGTCTGATCGGCTTCCTCCCCCACCAGCGGAGCCAACTCACCACCAGGGGGTGATCAGTTGACAGCTCCGCCCCTCTCTTCACCCGAGTGTCCAGGACATACGGCCGCAAGTCCGATGATACGACTACAAAGTCGATCATCGAGCTGCGGCCTAGGGTGTCCTGGTGCCAAGTGCACATATGGACACCCTTATGCCTGAACATGGTGTTCATTATGGACAGCCCGTGACGAGCACAGAAGTCCAACAACAAAACACCACTCTGATTCAGATCGGGGGGGCCGTTCCTCCCAATTACGCCCCTCCAGGTCTCACTGTCATTGCCCACGTGAGCATTGAAGTCCCCCAGCAGGACGAGGGAGTCTCCCGGAGGAGCACTCTCTAGTGCCTCCTCCAGGGACTCCAAAAAGGGTGGGTACTCTGAACTGCCGTTCGGTGCATAAGCACAAACAACAGTCAGGACCCGTCCCCCCACACTAAGGCGGAGGGAGGCTACCCTCTCGTCTACCGGGGTGAACCCCAATGTACAGGCGCACAGCCGGAGGGCAATAAGTATGCCCACACCTGCTCTACGCCTCTCACCGCGGGCAACTCCACCAAAGGCAGCCAGCCGAAGTCTTCTTCTTTGCTCATCCTTCGGAATTCTGTGGAACATTGTCGTTTGGTGTCTCTTCTGCATGTTCTCGCAGCCCCTTGCTATGCACGTATTCACCATTTTTCTCAGTGAAATCAAACAACTACCGTAGTAACCACACTGATTCAAACCACACCAATACTCTAGCTAGCTAGCCACGGTTGTCTGGGTTGTCCCTGGCTGCTTCACGCTGGTTTGTTTGAGGAAGTTGGGGGTGGGGATTCCCAATGACGTAGCGGGGAGTGTGCGTCGGCTGTGTTGTCCGCACCGGAAACTAGTTCCCTAACCGACATGAGCAAACCAAGCCTTCCATGTTGATTTACACAGTCATTTGCACTCGATGTGAAAGTACACCACTCACACAGTAATTAGAAGGTAAATCAAGTCAATTAATTCACGTTGGGCGAAATATTTCGATCGGCGACGCAAGCATGGAGGTATTACGTGAAACCATGCAGTGGTCAGTGCTGTGAGATTCGAACAATGCCTGGGTCGCCAGGAAAACGCTCCCACACACTTATTTATGTCTCGGGAATGCGGGGATACACTTAATTTGGCCTGGGGGTGGCGTATCCCTTTAAGAGTGAGTGTGAGCGTGGATGGTTGTGTGTCTTGTTTGTTTCTGTGTGGCCCTGTGATGGACTGGCGACCTGTCCAGGGTGTACCCTGCCTCTTGTCCAGTGGCAGCTGGGATAGACTCCAGCCCCCCCTGCAACCCTAAATTGGATTAAGCGGGTACAGAAAATTGATGGATGGATGTAATAAAGTTAGAATATTGTTTGGTTGAATCTTATATATATATATGAATATTTTATAGGTCTACATTACTGAGGATGGCACTAGTCTTAAACACACTTTTTCCAGTGCTCTGTGCACACATTACTTGAACACCATCTTAAAAACCACTGTATTGTGGGAATTTTAGTGCAACACTGAAACAACAGTGCATTTACGATGGGTCTTGTCAACTTGCACAACGTTGGCTTCTATAATGCATAAGACATCACAGAGCAATGATCAGACTGGGATGACTTTTGTCTCAGTTCATCTCATGGTAGATAAGTGGAAATCGTTATGGATTATAGATAAATGTAATGGCTTGAAGTACATTAGGTTTAGGCTTCCAAAAACCTCAGGTTATATACATTTAGTAGTTACTGAAGACCACAGATGTCACTTGATCACATTTTTGAGGCTTTCAAGTAAATGGGAACTCACTTAATGCAGAAACTCTAGATAGACTAGGTCAAAATAAGCCTGCTGAAGCAGAAGCTTTAAATTGTATTTTTTTTTTTAATGCTATGTGATTGTTGTAGGTGTACTTATTTGACTTTTTTGCACATGAGGAGGACTGTGAGGAGGAACTGTGGAATGGATGAAACTGTATTCTAAAATGAATATGTGGCTTTTGAAAAAGAAATTATTATTTTATTATTATTCTTTTCCATACGCCATTTTTGTGTCTTAACTCTACATGTTGGGAAAAAAAATGCTGTGCATGAGAGACACATCATGCCGTCATGTCGGTGTCCATGTTTATATTCTGCACTCACTTGGTACCTATTCACTAGGATACTTTATTATTATTAAGTGAATAACGTTTTAACCTGTCAAGATTGTGAGCTTTTGTGGTGATGTACTTCCTTTCTTAGGCATAATGGCCCTCATTTATCAAACTTGCGTAAGACGAAAAACATGCGTAGGTCGTGTGTACGTTCTTTTCTGCGCAAAGGTTGGCGTTTATCAAATCCATCGTGAGCGCAGGAAAGATGAAATCGCCACGACAGGTCTGAAGCCGTGTACGCACTTTTCCATTTTGACTTGTGGTGACTGCAATAGCATACATAAACAGCAGCGTCACTAGTGCGTGCCTCATGAGTCGCAACAAATCTCTAGGTTAAAATTACAGACTTATCACTTCAAAGAAGGCCCATGTTTTATTTGACTTCAACATAAATATAAACATAAACGCAAATTAAATAAATTAAACAAGTACAACTCCGTAATTGGAAGAGTGATGGCTCATTATTCAACCGCGCACCCTCACACCGAACGCATACGCGCACGCGTGCCACTGTGGAGAGGTTAGGGCTCCTAAAGGGCAGGTGGATCTGTCTCTCGGCTGCGGGGGGAACCCTTCTATATACGCCCGAAAAGGTATGCAATATTATTATTGCATGCGGGGTTCTCCATACATTGCCCAAAAAAATGGAGTGCCATTTCCAGATGTACATCCAGAGGACCCCGTACCCAGAGATCCCTACCACCAGCCTGCACAGCCAAGAGCGCTCAGGAGGAGAGAGGAATCAGCGATTCTGACTTTTGGTAAGCATTCTGTTATTCAAGGAAAAAAGACGTAGCTCCGATCAGGCCAGCCACCCTCTCCTCCAAGGCACTCAAATCCAAACCTGGATCGGAGCTCCCCCCCCCCCCCTGTTTGTGACATGCTGCGTCGGAGAGCTGCGACCCTCTTTGGTGGCAAATTTCATATTGGACCACTTCTTCCTGATCTTATTGGAGAAAAAGTAAAACATTGTTCAATTTTTGATTTCATTTAATCTGGAGTTTATCACATTTTATTGACCATCACAGTAGGGGAAAATACATACCTCATTCGGTCTGCGATTTACATCGCCAACGCTGTTGACAGCCGTCCCAGCTGTCAACAGCGTTGACAGCGTTTATTTGCCGCCTTTCGTATATCCATGTCGCAAATTCTAGAGGTGCGGCCTCTCAACCCCCTTTTGTAGAAGGCGTGATTAGGATAATTTCAGCCGCCGGATTTATCAACAGCCGCTCGGTCTTACGATGGGATTGGTGTGGTACGCATGTTCTGTAAATCTCACTTGAGCCTCTGCATACGAAGAGTTCTCCGCTCATATCAACGATGCTTTCTACGACGGCTTGATAAATGAGGGCCATTGTGTTTTTGAGCTTTGGCTTTTCTAGCATCAAGTACACACTGATAAGGTGAACTCAGAATGCACACTGGCAGGAGATGTTTAAAATATTTAATTTCTGTAGGCTAATTAGGAAATGTATTTACAGCTGGATAAAATTACTTTAGCAGCAAAATAAGTTGTATACACATTAACTAATTACTCTTACATTGCTAATCCAGTAGACAAAAAGCAATAGTAGTTTTTAGGCAGAAATAGGTTCCTAACCTATTGTTGTGAGGAAGTCCAACATCAGTTGGGTATTTGAGAATGCCCAAGAAAAATATCCAGCTCTTTAACTGTTAGGTGTTAAACTGTAGCACTTGTCAGCCAAAGAGACTGCGAGGTGTTAACTTCCCTGAACTTTTTGGGACCGCACAGATTGTGTACAGTAGGTTTAAAGTTTCTTGTCATAAAAGAGCTGCATGCGACTGCTGTTGACAGCAAGGTGTGTGCGTCGGAAAGCCAAAACACAGAGCAAAAATAGGCTTAAAAGCTCTGTACTCGTAATGACTCTGAAACTTCAAATGAACGATTATGGAAGGTATGTTTGGTAGGTGAATCACTGATTAGTGAAGAGTCAACCGCTGCTGCCACTTTCTCCATCAAAGACAAATATTTCTTTGTCTTTTGGCAAACAGAGCAAATAGTGATATAATATAATACTGTTGACCTGGTGTTGTTGTGGTGAATTGAGTCCCTCAGCTGCAATAGTACAAAGCTTCTGTTGTGCAAGGACAATAGATTTTCACCCTGCAGGACTCATTTGTGTGTTTGTATATATTAATGTCAATACTGTATTCCTGAATGTTCCACTGTATGCATGCAGGTCATGCATTTCTAAATGATATGAAATTACATACTGATGACCTTATATTACCTTATACTGCATATCGATTTTTGTTCTGGTCTATCAAGAACTAGTTAGCAGCAGATAAATAAATTGAGGAATCACTTCTAAATAAATAGTAGATATTGATATAAATCTCCTTACTGTCATTTCTTTATCTTTGATCATTCCATGGCCATAAATGTAGTTCTCTGTAGGCCCAGTCACCCTAAACATATGTAATACATGGTGTGGAGAGATACTGTATCCACTCAGATCCCACAATCTTCTTTGCTTTTGTTTCCACATCAGCAGGCTGGTCTAAAGATTTGTACAGCATTATATGGTGAGATACAACTGAACAGGGATTTGTAAATGTCTGATCAGCATGTGTGACCTGACTCATTTAATTTGGGTTAAGGGTTTGGTAAAGGGAATATTATGCAGAAAATTATTTTTAATATATTTCACAATTATTTTTTTAAATTGTTTTTTAACTAAGTAAAAAGTATATATGTTTGGTAAACAATTTATCTTCGGTACGCTTTTATTTTATTTTTTTAGAGTGGTCTTTTTTTTTAATTGTAACTGATTGTCATTATTTTTACTCTTTGTGTAAAAATGCCAGAAAATTAATAATAAAACATTAAGAGTTTAACATTTATGTCCAATTAATAACTGTATATATATATATATATATATATATATATATATATATATATATATATATACCAAATAAAATGTTAAAACCCCTAATTGTCCTCATAACTCGTAGTGGTATTACTTGTCATGTAGAGTTCAACTCCAAATCAGGAAAATATGTGGCAATATGAAAAACTGGAGAAAAAAACCCCCAAAAGAATCTTCTAACTTTTGTGGATTTGGGGTTGTATGTGTGGCATGGGCTGATTAGCCATAAATGAACATGCCTCTTAAACATTAAATATACTTAGTAGCATTCTAAATAGAATTCATATATTATATTGACAAAATATTGTCTATTTTTTCCCCAGAGTTTTTATTTGGCATCGCATGGTCTTCCAGCCCACACGATACTGTAGTGTCGAGGAAAAGTGACCCTGGGTAACAATTTTTTTTTCAATGTACTACTCCAATGTACTACTGTCTGTATGTGATATAAACGCACTGAAAAGAAGTTGCACCTTTAACCAATAGGGGGAACCAGAGCTCGGCAGATTAATCTTGTCAGTCGGATTGTACACAACGAAGAAGTGTAGCAGGAAACGTCAGCAAATAATACAAGGCTATCCAAAATGGTAAGGGAAATTAACTGACTACAAATTAAAGTTAAAATGAGTGCGGAACAGAAAAGGCAAATTACGAATAGATAGTATAATTTCTTAATTAAGCTGGTCCGGGTGATGCAGAGCGTCTTTAGCAAGCTAATCTTCTGATATGGACAACATTTTATATGAGCTACTACCTTAACATTTAGCGTACACTATAGTGGATTATAATCATGTTTTTTGGGGGTGTCTCTGTTTTAGTTTAGATCCAGTTTAGCACTGTCAGCGAAATTGCAAACTGATGAAAAAGTATTCAACTTTTGATCCATTCATTCATTCATTCATCATCGATGAATACCTTATGTATCGTAAATTACTAAAGATTTATAGCATTGTTTTTTATTTGACGAGGATGTTTTTTGTTGTTGTTGTTGTTTTTTTTAAACATGTTGTGGAACAAGCCTATATTTGCAATTTAGTAAATGAACTTTCGATCTCGAGGTATTTGTTTGGAGTTCGGCGTGGCTTTGCTTAAGGCTACAGGTGGGGAGCACTGAAATCAAATCTCGTACAGACGAACCGGAGTTATTATTTAAGTCGTGCCATTCTTTCAAGGGAGTTTAATCTATTTTGTTGTAGGCTATTTCGAAAGATGTAGGTTCAGCAGAAAATTGGAATCAATTGTTTGGGTTGTAGACCGTATACAATTAGCCTATATCTTAACACACATGGTAAAACACCTTGTGATATTTTCTTATCTTAGTTATCATGTTTTGAGTGGATTTACCAAATTTCCATTCGCATTACATGACGTGCCTCGTGAACTATAGAGGCTCCCTACAGGACCAGTGTTTTGCTGTTAAAGGTGCTAAAATAAGGTAAAAAACAAGTGTGTTTAAGCCTTCTTGTGGCTCTTGTCACATAACTTTAAAATGAAAGGCTTTGCCCTGTCTAAAAATCTGATGCAAAATGTCACAATATAAACCAGAGATTGTATCCACATAAAGGTCAGTTCAGTTAGAAGTACTCCACCCAGCTGTGAGATCTGATGGTTTTCGTGGCTCTGCCTGATTCTCTGCCTAATTTCTTTAGTTTCTATAGTTTCATAAAGACTTTGAAGTTGTTAGAAATAATAATAATAATAAAAAAAGAAGAATATCACGAGTGAGAAAACTGAATGATAACAGTGTGATTAGATACAAAGTAATTCATGATAGAAACCAAAAGTCAAAACTGAGTCTACTTTTATGCAGGTACTACTGTGTTCTTCAGCCATCAACTGATTTTATACAAATGCACAACTATAGTAACCAAAATGAGTATTCCTTTAAGGTATTAATCAATGTATGCTGTCACACACACGTGCACTGTATCAAGTCTTTTGATTGGTGCTTTGGTTGAGTATTCAATATTTAACAGCAGCCATGGCGCCTTGTGCTTAATTGGTGTTTCTTTGTTTTTAGGCTTCTGGAGTGGATCAAGCAGTTGGCATGAGTCTTGTTGTTTTCAGTCTCCTGCTGTTTGCATACTACTCTGTGTGGGTCATTATACTGGTAGGTTATTTTGGTGGCCCTAGAATTGCACTAATGGCGTCAAATGACTTTGCAGGTGTCTCAGATCATCAGTAGTATCTGCTAAAATCTTTTTGCTGTTCATCTAACAACCAAAAGGATACTCTTGCTTGGAGTAACGGTGCATTCAGACCGGACGCACCGCACCGCGTTACTCGCGCGAGTTTTGCTGCGGGTGTAGTTGAATTTACTCGCGCGAGTAAACAACGAGCGAATTTTCGCTCAAGGGGCTATCCATTTCATTCTCTCATCAACCATGGCTGATATAAGTACCATTGCATCCTTGTACCTGCTGCATTCGTCGGAAACGCACACGACGTCGTGTCTGGGTCAGTGGAGCGCCTGTAGTTGGTGTCCTGCCGAGAGATCACGGCACCGATCCTCCCGAGCAGGTCATAAAACTGGGTCCTGGTGAGCCAGAAATAGCGCTGGAAGCGGCCGTCATCCAGATGCAAATCCTGGAGAAGGCGGTGAAATTCTCCGAGCTGAATGCACCTCTGGATGATGTCACTGACCCAGACACGACTCCATTTCAGCTGCGGATTGCCTGTCCATCTGTCTCCACGTCACTGTCGTCCAGAATCTCAACGCTGGTAGGCTGTCGTGACGCGAATATTTCGCCAAAGTTGGATTTTCTGAACTCGCGCGAATTCGTGTCTTGTCATTCGCGCGGCGGTATTCGCCTCATTCGCGCCGCCGGCTCGAATCCGCGTCTATTCGCGTCTTTGCATTGACTTTGTATGTAATCACGTCGCGCGAAAAATTCCGGTCTTAGCGCACCGTTACTGTACATCAGTCCTATCAGTCCTTTTACACAGTCCTTTTTGTCAAAACAAAGTCAAACTCGCTTAAAAGTTTCTCAACCATGATATCTCATTGTCTAAAGTCAGTTTAAATACTCCTGAGTTCCTCAACTGTCATAACAGTATATATTTGTTTGTAACTTGCTGTATTAAAGCTACATTAAATTACGACTCATTTAAAGAAATGGCAGTTCTCTAAGCCCATATGTATGATGGCTTTTTTATTTTTCTCCAGCCTTTTGTAGAAAGTGACCATGCACTGCACAAGTATTTCCTTCCTCGAGAGTACTCTGTCATTCTCCCTGGAATCGCAGCAGTAATACTGCTTCATTGTATAGGTGAGTATGCTGCCTGCATTTCAAAACAAATCATTCAGCTTCATGATTTTCATGGGTACAGATACTTAGTCTGAAGACAAGCACTTTATGCATAATATCTATTTCATGCCATTCAATTATTTCTTTCACAGGGGCTTTCACTGCAGTTGTCATATGGAAGAATCGCAAACCAAAGAAAGTGGACTGATCTAATTATGTCTGTGGCTGCTGTGTATTTCAATTCGTGAAAAAAAACTAGCTTCCTTTTTTTTACTAAATACCACTGATAATGGTGTGTAAGAAGTTGGATTGAAAATAAAGAAAACTTCATAAACTGTATTTTGTATCTTGTATCTATTCTGTTGAGTTGATTCAAGAAAATATCAAATAAATGAGTTCAAATGGAGCTTGCTCGGTCTTTTTATTTATTATTTTTTCTCTGACTCATTAAATGCATTCTTTCTCTTGCTCTGTAATTTTGTCTAAGTAATTCTTGGCAGTCTTTGTCAATCTTCCATTGACTGTTCCCACCATTAGGATATCAGAATAGGCTTTCCACATGCTCTGATTAGGTAGGCTTTTATTTCTACTGAAATAAAAACTTTCTACGAAGAAAATGTTTTACTACACCTGCAAGCACACAAAGTCAAACCAAAACACTGTCTCACTTAAAGCTGCAGTCTGCAACTCTTTTTCAAGCATAATGCCTGGAACTGTCCGGGGATTCTGAAAGTAGCACATTAAATACCCCAATACAAAAAAAAAAAAGAGTTCTCTAGGTCCCCTATATGTCCCGCTAGGTCCCTCCAAAGCCAGCAGGTTTGTTTACAAAATTGCAGACCGGACCGGTAAAAGGTAACCAATCAGGTTACGAGCTGGGCTCTGCTGCCTGTCAATCACCGATTGTGCACGCGCGATACAAGGTAGGCTCGTCCCCACGCTTATTTATCTAGACTATTGAACTTCATTGCGGGCTAGTCTACTTACTGTGTCTTCCATGATCACAAATGACAGGTGAGTTGATGAATGAGGAGTCGTGTACGCGCATCTGGCGTGCACGTAGACGTGCACAAGTTCTCATGTGTTTTGATGGGGCGGGACAGGAAGTTGAATAACTTTTTATTTTTCGGTTAAAAAATAAGAATTTCTTGCATTTTGCGACTACGGAGGTCACCGTTTTCAACTTCAAGCGTTCTGATAGATCATGTAAACTCTTAAAATGCCAAAAATTAGGACTTTACGTATGACAACAACAAATCCTGCAGACTGCAGCTTTAAAGAGAATTTTTAACTGCTTGTTTAAAGGTACAAACGAGACTTAATGTATCAAAATTCATAAGAGCCAGAGTTACACCGGTCTTTTTCCCCACTCCAAGAGGATGAAAATGTTTTATCCGCATATATGATATTTGAGTTATGGAAAATGTTCAATTGAGGCCAATGTGGTAAATTATGGTAACATGGTAGGATAGAAAAATTGTCCATTCATGTGAAGAATGGCTTACCTGACTCCCGCCCTCTGGTATTCGCATACCAAGGGAACGCCCCCACGTGTAGTTGGTGAACGCAGTCAGATGACGTGAGTCAGGTTAAAGAATGGCTGGATCGTCTGTAAATACTGTGACAGACTATAAAGAAAATGATTTTCTTGTAGCATATGAAAGTGTGAATGATGTAGTTTTAAGTTGAAACTAGCATTTTAACAGCAGAATGGATGGAAAATTCAGTCGGTGTTTCTTTCTTCAATGAGTTCTCTCCACAGTCGCCTCAGGCACGCTCAGGACGGGAGATTGGACTGAAAAAGAAAAAAGTTTCAGTGCAATCTGTTGGTTTCCTTAGCTAGGAAATTGTTTTTGAATTGGCTCTATATGAACGAATTGGATTATTTTATGAATAATTATGATTACAATAAATTGAATTCGAATTGGCTTGAATTGGACTTTATTATCTAAGTGCCTTGAGATGACATTTGTTGTATTTAGCGCTATATAAATAAAAATGAATTGAATTGAATTGAATGAAATGTTGAAGCAGGGGTGTGTGTAGTTTCTCACTGGTAGTCTATAACCAAGTCCATATTTTAAGTATAAGATTTCTGGTACTTACGGTTTTATTTGACAGTGGTGAACCCTTGAGATGTTTTTATAATTTGAATTCTGCATGATTATAGTCGAAAACAAATTTGCTTTCTAGAAATCCTAGAAGTAGATAAAAAATATATATTAACATACAAAATTCAGGGGTATCCAAAAACCTAGCCTAACACGGCTTATGCAAATCTATTCCACTTTTCTGACTGTTCAGTTTTAACTTTATCAAAATCAATTCTCAATACAACCTCTTAAACTCCATGAATTTAGAATAATTATTGTACTGCAATATTAACATATGAAATGTCAACTTTTACATTTTTACAACCAATTATTTAATGGCCATAAGCAAATGTAAAATAACTGAAATTGTAAATAATCATGAAAACCTGTAAGTGGTTTTAACATAAAATGCTCACTGCATTTGAATAATGCATGTAAAGAAAGATTCCTGATCACAATACTGACGCCTTGTGGTCGTGCACACCGACAAGGGAGTGATTCACACAACAAGTTTCATAGTCTATAAACTTAGCTGGATAATTGCTTACTTTAACCACAAAATGTAAATAACAAATATATTCATACACAAGTGTTCTTATTTGGCTCTACCATGAAAGAAATACTAAAAATTAACTGTACACTGAAGCTCAACGGCTAACCATTTGGCTAATGTGGCCTTGTACAAGACGTGTATTATAACTCACCAAGAAAATAAAAGCATAAACAATGAACAGATGTCATCAAGGTCTCTCCAACTCTGGCTTGCTGAACTGTTTTTTCTTCTTTCAATTCAAGTTATTTATATAGCGCCAAATTACAACAAATGTCATCTCAAGGCACTTAAATAATTGAATTCAATTCAATTCAACTCTAATTCAAGACAATTGGAGTTCAATTCATTGTAATCATAATCCAATGAAAACCAATTAATTAATTTCAAAATAATCCAATTCATTCATACAGAGCCAATTCAAAAACAATTTCTTAGCTAAGGAAACCAACAGATTGCACCGAGACTTGTCTTCAGTCCAATCTCCCGTCCTGAACGTGCCTGAGGCGACTGTGGAAAGGAACAACTCCCTTTTAACAGGAAGTAACCTCAGAACTCAGGACGAATCGAATAAATAATTAAAATGATGAACCCTAAAAAAAATGTATATCTAAATAACTTTATAAGCTTATAAGCTTATGTATCTAACTCAGATGCAATGACAACACTTCCCATAGCCAGATGGGAAAATTATCTCACCTTCTACCACAGCGCGACATCTGGATAAAAATCTGCAGTAATGTTTTCTCCATGACTAGCAATACAAATCTCATACAGTATAAAACCATTCAGAGATCTCACATCACCCAAAGTAAACTGTTTAAAACGGGATTATCAGACACAGACACATGCCCACAATGCACCTTGGTTAGCACTGATAATTACTTTCATGCCACGTGGACCTGTTCACCTGTTCACTCTTTCTGGACAACAGTAATTGAGAAACTTTCTTCTATTCTGAGCTGCAGAATCCCTCAATCACCATCACTCTGTTAACTCTGTGATCTCACAGAAGTTGACAATCTTCCAATCAAACATAGAAATCCACTCATTTTTCTATCACCAAGAAAACTATTCTTGTAAACTGGAAATCCAAAAAGTCTTTACATATCAGCCACTGGACCAACATTCTCAGAATACATCACACTGGAAAAAAAACACATTCATTCACAATAATAATACATCTGTTTTCAGTGACATCTGGAACCCATTCTTTATTTCAAGATAAACCAATTGCCTGGGTCTGAGGCCACGCACATTCGCACAAACCTACCTAATATGAACAAATAGTTACCATTTTAATGAAGCATACTATAACTTTCTGTTATTATTATATTTAATCTTTTCACTAACAGTATTGCTTTGTTATGATGATGAAGATAGTTGTTGTAGTTATCTATTTTATTATTAGAGATGTTTATTATTATTATTATTATCCAAACCCTCATGCTCTCCCTACCAAGGTGCCATCAGATGTTAAAGTTTTACAGTGTTTTCAATCTGTGTTTTGAATTTTTCTGCATAAGTTTTCTGGATCATTAATATTGTCCTTATTTAGTGCTTTTCAGTGTTTCTCTGGCTGACGACTCTCAGTGTTTCTTTGCCTTCATATACTGGTAAGCAGATATTCATTTACCACAAAGTCAAGGGATGGCTGAGAGAATTAATGGAACCTGGAGAGACAAAGTTGACATGATCTATTAACTGTGTTAATAGACGGCGTTAAAGTGTTAATGCTGATGTTTTCATCCCAGCATCATAGTTGAGGGGAATCCTTTAAAAGACCCCTCCTGGTGTTTGCTGATTGATTTGATTTTAGAGGTGCACAGTATATACACACTGTGTAGGAAGCAATGGAAAGGATAAAACAGCTGATTACTGCCCGAGGAGTGAATTCATATCAGGTTTCAAATCTACCCACTAAACCCAACACCTACTAAATACACTGATCCAAACATATTCTTATAGATAGAAAGAAGAGTGAGCGTCAGGTGCAGAATATGGGAGGATGTGAATGTGATGAATAAAATGTTCTCTGAGAAAATTTGCCAAAAAGGATCCTTCACAATTAGGGCTAACATTCCAAAACTGCTCAGAGGAAAGAAAATTATTCAAAACAACGATGAGGAGAAAAGTGAGAGAATCTAAGCTGATCTGGGCCCTGGGTCAAAGCATGCATGCAAGGTAAGGGTGATCGATAACCAACTAAAGATCTGATGTCTATAACAAGCACGATACTGTGGCACTGCTAAGGGAAAAGTTAGCAGCACAAGGCTAGCCTAAAAAATAAATTGATTAATTGAATAATGAATTTAAATAAATATACAGTACAAATAAATAAAACCTTTTTAAAAAAAAATATACATATATATATATATATATTATTATTTTAATGGCAAATATGCATCACTTGATTTTGTAAGCAGCTCTGATGTCACACTGTTGGTACCCCACAAGGTGTTTATGATTCAGCTGGAGCAGAAAAACTTAAAGGTGATCCTGAACTGTTTGTCGATGGCTCGGCATCACGAAACACAGCCACTAGTAAAAGTTATAGAAAATTTAGTAGTAAGTACTACTATAACTAGTATCAGAATGAAGCAGATTATTGAAATTCTATCTAGACTGTTCTGAGCTGAATTAAGAGAAGGCAGACAATATTAGCCTAAACAGGTTAATCAGTTAGTCATTGAGAAGAAATAGCTCCTTTCTTGATGCTGTGCTGCTTCCAAAATAATATCTAAACACAAACATTTCTGTCCTGCAGCAGACAGCAACACAGGAGGAGAAACTGCAGCGGAAGAGTTTGGCAGAATTAACATACAGACAAGACTAAGTCTCATCAGGGGGTGGATGATACAATAATTAACCACGGTTCATTAAAACTTATCATGTTTTTCCCAAAAATTATATGTGAAAATCTTCTGTTCTGTTTTGTCTTTGTGTTGATGTGTTCTGTAAATAGTTCATGCTTTCCTGCAGATTGGTGAGTATTTTGGTATTGTCCTAACATTGTTCATATCAACTGGCCAGTGAAATCTTAATTGGCCAACCAATGAACACTGGGATTGGACCTGTTAAAAGGAAATTCTTGAAAATAAAATATTGTGAAGATGACATGTGCATTGTTATGCTGCTTGGTTCTCTTTCGTGCTAACATTCATCCACAGGTTAAATGAACTGCATCCGCAGCAGAACTACTATCTGATTCAAAGCGCAGTGACTGACCAGGTGTCCATTTGAAGTTCTGGCAGCCGGGCCTGTCACATCAAGACGATGGTTGAACAATCACAGGACTTTCATCCACCTATGCCCAATGAGGGCCCAAAAGGGCGGCTGGCGACGCTAAGTGCTCCACCCAACTGAGTGAAAAGCTAATTTGAAGAATTCATTCCACCAAGTGGCCTGCCAAACTTTCAACAATATGTAGCCTTCAATCACTGTCAAGAAAATGTGTCTGAATTCTCTGTGGGCAAACACAGGTGAGGCCACAGTGGAAACTGCGGACAAACCCTCTTGGGACCCTTATCTGCAGCCCAAATTTAAACCTTATGGGCCCCACATGGACATGCTGGCTGGGAAGTAGGAGTTTATTGACTTTTGGCACTTCATCATCACCATCATCATAGTTTATTTATAAGAGCACATTTAAAACAACCTCAGTCAACCAAAGTGCTGTACAGAAGCAAAAGCATAATAAAATAATTATAAACACTTCAACAACAAAAACAACTTGGAGAGGTGAATAAATTGTAGTCTCTGATGTCTTTAGTGACATTTATGCGAAATTATAGAAGATTGTTGTCGGTTCCTAAACTTGAATGATTTCCTGGACAATATATTCTCTGAAGATTAATTAATGATCATAAAGTTTGAGGCTTCAGAAATTCTTTGAAATAAGAAAGTCTCTCATGTTAAATATTTCATATCCTGTACCATTTCCAGATAACCAATGGAACTAAGACAGATGAGTGAAATTTGAACATGTTACTATATTTCCGAGTTATATATCTCCACTCACTCAGTCTAACGCGAGAAGGCTAAGAGGATTGTTCAAAGAAATTAACCTGCATCCATTTTAACCTCTTGTAAACATTACTTTGTTTAAACTTTTCAGCAAAACACGGATTATTGGATAGTAAATAGATAGTGGAAAGGATTGCCTTCAATGTAAGTGAACTATATTAAGATATTTTTTGTTATTTTAAAAGTTAAATTATATATTTTTGACATTTTAAATAATGAACACACAAAGTAGTTGTTGTTTTTTTTTTTAATCACATGGCCTATTTTAACATATTTCAACTATATTCAAGTCCCGGTACTGTTGAAAACTTCTTGTGTCATACCGGTGCCCAAATTAGGGCAACCGGTGGAGCGGAATGACTACAGACCAGTGGCTTTGAAATCTCATATCTTGAAGACTTTGGAGAGACATTTTGTTCATCACATGAGATTGCAGGTTGCTGAGGATCTTGATCCCCTCCAGTTTGCCTTCCAGAAAGACCGAACTATTGTTGTATAAGCATAGCAAGTATACTAGCAAGAAGGCTAACAAACGTAAGAGTTATATACCACCATTTAACATAAGCCCTTCATTCATGACATGGATGATGGATACCGTAATCATACAGAGAGAACATAGTTGCATATCTTTATCCTTTGCTCATTTCTCCTCTTCTTCTTTTCTTTTTTTCCTGAATTGGGCACCCGATGGCTTTGACCTTTTTCTGTCCATCTCTGTTTATTTGGCACTCGACAATCAACAGATTTCCCATGATCCCCCAACACTGTCACTCACGACCAGAAGTCAAGACGAAACCAATTCACCTGGGTGACCACATAATCGTTTTGTATCACCTTTTTTCATAAGCCATTTGACACAATTCAGAAAAACGTACAGGAATTATACGCAAATCATGAATGAGATGTGCATTATTTGGAAGATTCATTAGTGAATTGCACTACACAATCCCCCCCTTGTCCGTTCCATTTGGGAGACCCAGAGGTGAACTGTTCCCCCTCCCCTTCCCCTTCTCACACAGCTTTTCTGTGCCCACACGGTGGACACCTTTTCAGCAAGCAGGGGCGCCTGCAGCATCTGCAGGGGGTGCCAATTTCCCACACACAGTGATATGATAGATAATAGAAAACTGCTTTTCAGCGCAGATGATTTTTATTTTTATTTTTATTCTTAAGTGCTCGTGCCACCCCAGGCAGCTGCCCGGTTCACCCGTGCCAAAAACAGCCTCTGCTGGGACCAATTCTATTTTTGCTGTACATGCTCCCCTTAGGGAGGATTATTCAACAGTTTGCTGATGTCTCTTATCATCTGTTTGCAGACGACATCCAATTATATTGTTCTTTTAAGATATGAGACCCATAAATTGAGCTCCCTGATCAACTGTTTATCACAAATAAAACAATGGTTGAGAGATAACTGTCTACAGTTAAACAAAACTGGGACCCTCATCATTGCCACAGAAAGCGCTATTCCTGGCATCAAACTGCACTTAGGTAGCCTCAGCCAGACATCCAAAACTAGCCTGAGAAATTTAGGAATAATTTTTGACGAAGCCATGCCTCTAGAACATCACACAAAACAGTTACTAAAAACCTGCTTTTTCCAGCTGCGTAACATCTCCAAACTAAGAACTGTCCTCTCTAAAAATAATTTTGAGATGCTGATACATGCATTTATTTCATCACGTTTAAACTACTGTAACAGCCTGTTCATCTGTCTAAACAAGAAGGATTTGACTCGTTTACAGCTTGTGCAAAAGAGGATCCTGACGCGCATTGACAGAAGAGCCCACATTACCCCGTCTTAAAATCTGTTCACTGGCTCCCTGTATTTTACCTGTATAAAATTTTGGTTTTAACATTCCAAGCATTGCATGGACAGACCACTTCCTACATTTGTGATTTGATTCAGCCTTATACTTTAGCTCGTAGCTTGAGATCCTCTAAGCAACATCTATTGATGGTCCCTCGCACTCGCTTTTGGACCTGAGGAGACAGATCTTTCCAAGCTGTTGGACCAAGAATGTGGAATGTATTACCACTTTACTTGCGATCTCTTGACTGTCGATGCTTTTAAAAAATAACTTAAGACATTCTTTTTTAAACAAGCATTCTAGCCCAATGGTCCCCGGGCTGCTAAGACTGTATGTTATGTTTATGTTAATGCATTTAGCAGACGCTTTTATCCAAAGCGACTTACAAATGAAGATATAATATTACAGCTAACATCAAAGCTAACAATAGTGCAGAGCTGGGTTTTCAAGAGTTTCTTGAAGATAGACAGGAATGCCCCTGTTCTGGTAGCGCTTGGTAGGTCATTCCACCATTGTGGAACGACACATGAAAAGACTCTGGATTGTCTTAAGCATGGTGTAGGGACTGCTAGATGACAACCCTGTGACGACCGGAGTGACCGAGTTGTGACATAAGCCTTTGCAAGAGCATTCAAGTAGATGGGAGCCGTTCCATTAAGGACTTTGGAGGCTAACATCAGTGACTTGAATTTGATGCGGGCGGCTATGGGTAGCCAGTGGAGTTCAATGAAAAATCTGAAGAGTGGAGGTGAAGGTGGAAATTCATATCACCAAGGACCATTATGGGACAGTCATGCTCAGGGATGGAAGAGAGCAAGGTGTCTAGTTCATCTAGAAAGTCACCGAGTTGTCCTGGTGGGCGACATACGACAACCATGTAGATTTTGACCGGTGCAGTTACCAAAATGGCATGGTATTCAAAGGTATCGTATTTAGCATTAGGAAGCAGTTGGTTGTATTTTCCATTTGTTGGAAATGAGCAGGCCCGTTCCACCACCTCTCCCAGATGTCCGGGAGGTGTGGGAGAATGTGTGGTTGGTCGAAAGTGCAGCCGGGGTAGCATTGTTTTGAGGCTTAATCCAGGTCTCAGTGAGAGCCAGGATGTCAAGTGACAGATGGTTGGCATAAGCCGTAATGAAGTCTGTTTTGTTTACCGCCGATAGGCAATTCCACAACCCCACAGATAATAATAATAATAATAATAATAATCAATTACATTTGTAAAGCACTTTTCATTTCATACGGAATCTCAAAGTGCTATGCTGATGGTGGCAGACTACTGTATTGTAGCCACAGCTGCCCTGGGGCACACTGACGGAGGCGAGGCTGCCAAGCACCGGCGCCATCGGCCCCTCCGACCACCACCAGCAGGTGGTCAACCTAACATGCATGATTTTTTGGACAGTGGGAGGAAGCCGGAGTACCCGGAGAGAACCCACGCACCCACAGACAAGGGAGTGTCACAGCGTAAAGTGTGTTTTAGAGAGCAGAGGTTATTAAGTTTGCGTTGGCGTTTGGTTGTGTGAAACCTTCTACGCGAGCCGAAGACAACAGGAATGGGATTGAGGCATATTTTAAAAGTAGGTAACAAGGCCAGAGCGACATGGATGAGGCAAGTAGGACATGTTTGCCTTGTTCAGTGGCCTTGCTTGGTGGACATACGCAGGTAGACATGCATGTCTTTACCCAAGAATGTCTTCACACGAGAATGGCTGACGCTTCAGGCGTAACACCTTACGTGTTAGGTAATTGTATTTGGCTGAGACCGCCCATCGAGAGTTAACCAATAAGTTTCAGAGAGGGGAGTGACCGCCCGTTCCCAGCCCTGGTTACTCTGATTGATTTCCGATGGCCCAATTGAGGCTACTAGACAACAGGTTTTACCCACGGATGGGTTTCGATCACTTGCTCAACAGTGGATATTGATTTTTGCATAGAAGCTTAGAAAAACTTACACTAGCAGAAATGAAAAAATATCAACAATAATATATCAGCAAGAATAAATAACTGTATAACATTCATTAAAATTAAATATATATATATATTATTAAACTATTACAGTTTAAACTGATGACATCGCATTCATGTTCATCTTCATGTTTTAAGGGGGATTGATTGTGAGTGGTAAGCTGAGCAATGACTAGGTTAGTGGAACTTGCCAGTCCTGTCAATGTGATGCAAGCTGGTTAGTGGGATGGTGCAGAGCTGGAGCTGTCTGGGTGATGGGGAGGCTGTCAAAATAAAATGTAGATAAAAGTGATCAGAAATTAATTTATCACCTACCAAAGCTAATGCAAGCATAGCAACACAGTTTTCTAAAATGTCCTGAAGATGCCAGATGATGTATAAATATAATAACTTATATACAATCAGTGCACATTTTACCATTTCATTGGGGTCTTGTGCATTTGACAGTAAAACATGTTGCACCCTGATTGAAAACGTTTGAATGTAAGGTATGAACTTATCACAACAGTTTTCTGCTATTATGACCTCTGGTGATGGTTAGGTTGCTCCTGCTGACTTGGGCTAACCATTGTTTTCTTCTTTCAGTGTCTTTAGAGAAGCCATACATTCGGATCTCTTTCTCGGACCGAATGGTGCATCCAAATGCAGCACAGTCGATCAGGGTAAGATAATCAACCTATAAAGGGTGTATTTTATTTTATTTATTTATTTTTTGGGGGCTTTTTATGCCTTTAATGGATAGGACAGTTGAAGAGAAGTAGGGGGCAGAGAGAGAGGGAATGACATGCAGCAAAGGGCTGCTCAGAGGCTGCGGGACTCGAACCGGGGCCAGCTGCAGCGAGGACTGTAGCCTCTGTACATGAGGATTTTTATATATGTAAAAAAAAAATTTAAATCCACCTTGCAAAAGACTTGAGCCACCCCTCATTTCTTGATCTTTTTCATTTTCTTTGTGGTCTGTTATGTTTAGACACAACACTGGTTCATCCCTTGAGTTAGGAGCCTTTTTTCTGCTTGAATGATTAATAGGTCAGAGTTTAGTGGCTCAGCAAAGAAAAAACTAAGCCTGAAAATGGTTAGATACTGGACTGAAAATTAGTGAAAAAGCAGAAAATGTCCACAGAAAAACTCTGAAAGACCTTCAAAAAGCCTGGGGAACAATTGATCAAGACCACTTTAAGAGATTACAGAAAGTCTGGCTCTTTGGAAGGACACAGAAAGAAATGAGCGAATTGTTTCTCTGTTGTTTTTGTCAGGGAGGTCAGCAGATGGTCGCTGTCAAAGGGAGCTGACATCTTCTACAGATGGGTTGTTTGGGACAATAGGAGTAAATCCTGGGAACAGACAGTAATATTGCATGCTTTGTTGAAGGATTTAGACCTGAAGGTAAGCTGGAGCAGAGCACTGAACCACTGCCATGTCTAAATATATAGGAGGACAAGGTATAGCATTTCCATGTTAGCATGACAGAGAACACCAGAAATAGCTTTAAAATGGGTGTACAGTACCTCCACTGTTTGGTTTTCTTTATGTGTATAACCTTATTGCAATCCATTAATCCAAAAATAATGCTTTGATAAAATACAATCAGTGTAGTAATCAATGCACATTATTGGTCAATATTTACCAAAAGTTGTGGGGGCAATAGTCGTTTTTGCGCTGCATCCCGTTCAAACCGACTGACAGCACTGAGCTGTTTGGCACTTTTGAGGGCTACATGAACCACGTGATGATGATAGTTCAAATAGTATCGTTACTGTCTCTCTCTCAATAAGGCCCTGCGGTGAACAATGCTTGATCAGCCCCTGACAGTTCATGGGTGTGACTGCGCAGTGATTCAGGCTCCGCTTGATGTCATCGCGCGGTCAGTCATCAGGCATGTGACCCACACGGACGGACACGGACGGACACAGACAGACCGGACCTGCCTCTACGAGCCACTCTGAGGTGGGTAGCCTAATATACTTTTATGTGAATATCACAGCGTTCTATGCAACTCAAAATACGACGAACCGACTTTTTTTTTGTCAACACTGGCATGTCGTCTAATTCCTGCTCTGTATTAGTTTTGCGTTGAACTGCACTGTCATTTTTAGAAGCTGCTTTTGTAGGCTGGCTCGGGGAATTCTCACTCCCTTATATACAGGCTTTTGTGTTTCAGCAGCATGCCATTTTCTCATATCCGCAACTATTTGTTTATTTGAGAGGGGGAATTGCAGCAGGGTCTTTCTTTAAGCTTTTAATTACCATTGCAAAAATAAACACAATCTTGCGCAATAATAAAACATTTAGGTTAACTCAAGAAATATACTGTCACTGTGATCAAAGTGTACCCAATAAGTAAGCATATTATTGTAAAACTCAACCAGAAGTGAAACATTTTTTATCAAATGTACTTTGAATACATTTAACTGTGTGCTTAACAAGCTGCAGATTGCACTTTAGGAAATTTCACATGCCAACAAGCCATGAGCCAGCATTTAGCTAGATATAAGTGCTTGATGGTAATCTGGCATACTGGTATTTTCTCAATGGGCTGACATATGACAAAAAGAAAATAAAGAAAGAGTTTTTTATTTTATTTTTTGACGAAGACAAAAAACATTTGTCTATCCTTACTGATAGAGTATCTATAACATATTATTGTAAGCGTAGGAATAAAGTATCTTGAACTGCTATTCTTATTTAGTTCTCATGTCGAAATGACCATACCTCAGCAGGGGTTTGAAGAAATAAAAATGAATCAGATATTAGAAAAAAAATCCCCTGTACGGTTATCCTGATCCTGCTGTTGTTCAGTCTAAATGCACCTTCTCAGAGCATTGCTACAGTGAGTTTATTATTCAGCCTTCCAAGCTAGTCCAAGGAAACATTAATCATTGGAGGGGGATGTACAGCAAAGTGTGCCAGAAATAAGGTCCAGGTTTAAAAAAAACTAACTTCCCCTTTAATTGGTTTCAGTTGCTGGTGCTTACGTTATGATGTCGACGGTTGTTTGGGTTTTCATGGTGGCTATTTTTTGCTAATAGTTATAGAAAATCAATACATTTATGAAAGCATTTGTGCATACTTGCTAGCCTCACTGAAATTTGTTTTCTATTGGTTTTTACTCACTTAATGTGTCAATTCTGTGGATGTCAATCATGTTTTGATTTGCACAGTCCTTTGCTCCTCTATTACTGTGGAGACCAAAGTAATAGAGCTTTATATGATGTAATTTATGTCACATCCTGTGGATTTCTCAAGAAATTGAGCATGAATAACCAGGTGTAACTATAACTTATGTGTGTCACCATCACATTGCTACACATATATGTAAAGCCTTTACTCATTCTCACATCAGAAAACAACACTTTTTTTTTAACTTTAGCACAAACACTGCTTTGTCAAAGCTATGTTTTCATAGTGAAATTACCTTACCTCAGAGGCAGCTTGTTATGCTTAGAGGTAACCCTGAAAGCAAATTCTGAGGTAAGCACACCTGGCCAGTTTGAGTGATTAAGAAATTAGGGATGGACCGATACAGATACCAGTATCAGTTAAAAATTAAGCTCCTGTCACACTGGTATCGGTTCTGTAGTATCGGAATACTTTAATGAATACTGAGTACGAGTACACGCACATGGTATTGGTATTAGTTTGAGCGATTAAGAAATTAGGGATGTACAGATTGGTACATCCCTAATTTCTTAATCACTCAAACTAATTGAATATGAATTGAATCTGCCGTAAGAATATAAAATGTGTTTAATTGTAAGAACTGTAATGGCCTTGATTAGTACTCATATCGGTACTTGGTATCGGCAAGTACTAAAAGGTAAGTACTTGTACTCAGTTTTAAAAAATGTGGTATCGGTGCATCCCTATAAGAAATGGTTTGTTTTTGTTTGGCACATAAAAAGTAATGATCATGGTGCTATCCATCATCAATTTGATTGCAAGTGAACATAAAAACTATTTACCATCCTCAAAAGGTCAGGCTTATTTTTAGCTCTTCTTTTAGTTGAAGAAATTGTCTTAGAATTTCCTTACCAGGCTTTTCTTTATAGAAATAATAATAAAAAAATCTATAAATTATGCTTCCTTTAAAAAATGAGGTAACACCCATTTCCTGTGTGCTATCTTAAAGATGTAGTATGGTAAAATCCCTTTCGACAATTAGACAGCATCACAGAAGGCTGTGATCAAAGAGGAAGCTTTTGTTTCTTGGTCAAATTCAAAGTGAGGTCTTACAGGAGACCGACCGAGAAAAGAGCTCAAAGGTTGAAGTGAGCTTTGCATCATGCTTGTTGCTATGGAACTACCCAATAGAATAGCTTTCTGTCTTACATAAAAGGGGTTAATTTTATGTGATTGCAGTGATCGCTCAGGAAGAGTGCACAGGGAGCACTCAGATTAATGCAAAATATATAAATAGATATTTTACTTAGGTTTGAGATATCATCCCTAAAAATGTGTTGAATTTGACATTTTAACTTTTATTTGGTCAAATCTTGTGAGTTTGGTTCCTTCCAATCACCCAGTAAATTTTAACCATAATACACTGTTTATTCAGTGACGTTAGTGGTATTATTATATAAAATATTTTACCCACCAAAGTTTTTAACTTCTTACTCAAATTGATCCCCTTTGGCCAAAATTCAATGCTGAATTAACCTCTCATAATCTGATTTTCAGATTACGGAATAGTCTACATTAATATCTGAACTTCTTGACAAACCAAAGAAGCTTTGCAGTTACAGTAAAACAATATGCGAGTTGTGATTTACTATTTGAACAATGATTTCAGTTGATGAATCAAAATGAATTGATAATGTATTGATATATTGTTTTTCCAATTTGCCAACAAATCTTTTTTTTTTTAATAGCTTGCTGTTGATAGAAGATTTAATACACACTAGAAAATTAACTTTTCAAGGCCTACGTATCAGAGAATATTCAGTCATTATGAAATTGACAAACAATAAAAGCTTATATGTATTCCATGTTATTGTGTGATCTTGTTGGAGCTAAATGTATTCCTTATCAAGTTAGAAATTAAAGTTTGAGTTTCATGTGCTACTGTCATGATATATTGGGCAGTTATTTGTTAGCTTACTAAGTTGCAAAACTAACAATTTTCCGGTAGCAGTCTACTATTTTCGCAATAGCAGCAACTGTGTTATATCTGTAATGATATTTTCAATACTATTTTTCACACTTATCCATTCATGCAGCCTGCTGTGGCTGCATGGTGGTTAGCACTTTCGCCTCACAGCAAGAGGATTCGTAGTTTGAAAGGCCCCCAGCTTTCTGTGTGGAGTTTGCATGTTCTCCCTGTGTATTTGCGGGTTTGATAGATGTTACTGATCATCTGCAGAAGTATATTTTGATACATGTAGAACTATTACAGAAACAAATGTTTCAGCATCAAGATTTAAAGTTAGAATTTCTCTTTGTTGTCCTTCCAAATAAGAATTTATTCCATCTGAATTACAAAGTACAGCGCTAGACACTCGTAAGCCTTCAAACCCTTAGCACTTTTACTACTTTTTCAAAACCAAGTTGCTCTTTTTCCTGAGCTCATCTTGCTCTTCCAAAGCATGCTAGTTCTTTAAACACCTTTAGCGTACAATGAGTTCAACCACCTCTGTCTCAGCATTAACACGAGCTGACAAGGTACATCTTGTCTGTGAGCTTGTCTTCATTTACTTTTAGCGTCTTGCATTAGAAACTATAATTTGGCTTTGTCTTTTGGCCCCAAAAGCGCCATGAAGAGGAAAAAAACACAAGTCGCACCGGACTATAAATTGCATTTATTTAGAAATTTATTTCACAAAATCCAAGACCAAGAACAGACATTTAATCTTGAAAGACAAGTTATTCAACTACCCAATAGCACACAGAACAACAGGCTGAATAGGTGTCTGGTATGTTAACGTAACACATTAACAGTTATTCAGCTACACAATAGCACTTCGGACCATGGGGATGTCAAACTTGAAGGGGGGACCTCGTCCATGTCGAAAATATGATCCGGTGACATGTTGTGTTTAGTTACCTGCTTTTCAATGAACTCACAGAAACTGTCGACCTTGGCTTGGAAGTCTGCTGGCAGTTTCTGACACACCATCGTCAGTGCTCTGATAGAGAGGCGGTTGCGTTGCATGAAGCGGTAATACCAAGAAGGCCCGCCTGCAAAGTCATTTATATTCATCTCCTTGGCAAGTACCAGGTGTGGAGAGACGTAACTGCAAGCGTTGACAAGCCTCTCCAGTTCCTCCAGCTCTGGCCTTCTACACTGCAGTTCTACACTGTAGTCATCGAGGCCGTCCTGTGCACCTACAGCACTGTTTGCTTTGGAGCTGAAACCAAGAAGGACAGAACCAGACTGCAGCGTACTGTAAGAACTGCAGAGCACATTATCAGAGCCCCTCTGCCCTCTATCAAGTATCTGTACTGCTCCAGAACTCGAAAGAGGGCAGGGAACATCATGGAAGACTCCTCTCACCCCGCACACAGTCTCTTTGAACTGCTTACATCTGGCAGGTGCCTCAGAGTCCTCCAGACCAGGACTAACAGGTACCAGAGCGGCTTCTTCCCCACAGCAGTCACCTTATTGAACAGTTAAAAAAAACACTGGAACTGTTGATTTTTCAACTTTCACTTAGACAGTTTTTATGTATGTGTTGGCACAAAACATCATCTGGTAAGTCTCTGCACTTCAAATTTCTTAAGAACAGGACTTTTTTTCACTTTATCAAAATCCACAGTCTCCTCAATGTCCATGGCTACATAAGCAGCTCATGCCTTACCATTAAGAAGGGAAGCAAGGTGCAATGCCCAGTTTACTTTGTAAACCCTCTACTTGGGGTAGAAACCCTCTACTCTAAACCATAGATTAAATCTCACCCACTTTGAGCTCAAATGCAGACTGAATAGGATACAAAGGTGAAAGTTTTATTAATTGTGGTGATGGCTTAGTCTGAGTTGGATCCAGACAGTGGATGATTCTGCAGGAGGAGGGAGAGGGTTAGAACGATCCTCCACAAAGGTAGATAATAATTCAAAAGGGAGTAAATTGTCTTTACTTATGTGATGGAGGAAGTCCGTAATTGAGGGAAAAGCGTTGGCTGTGTCGGCTTTGGATCTGAGTCGGCGGTGAGGCGAGTAGGCAGGTTGTTGAGAATGGCTGGCTTGGAAATCCAGGACACGGCGAGGCAGGTACAAGGAAACCAGGACAAGGGAAGAGCAGGCGAGGCAGGTAGATACTAGAAGAACAGGGAATAGTTAAAGATACTTGGAGAACTATATGAGGAATCATATGGAGAGCTGATTTACCACTAAAAATAGTGAGACTATCTGGAGAAGACTAGTTGCTGCTGCAGCTCCTATTAGGACAGTGTTTTTCAACCTTGGGTCGTGTGGAATTCAAATGGGGTCGCCTGAAATGTGTAGTAATTGATTAAAAAAATTAATAATAATTCAACAAATTATTTTTCTTTTTAAGAAATAATAGTTAGGATGTCTTAATGAGGAACATGTAGGGTGGCAGGAGCAATCCAGGCTTTGCCAAAGGCTCTCAGGAAAACCTGCTCAGGCCAGCTAAGACTCAGATCCAAAACAGCCAAGCATGATTGTGACAGTGATTTATCCAATAAAAGGAGTGAAGACTTGTTTTGACATTGAGCCTAAGTCATATGATCGCACACAGGAGAATACACTTACTGAAGCATATGAGGGAGAAATTCACATGCTCACATTGACACTGAAGCCAGTGTATACAAGCTGGACACAGACAGACACACACACACACACACACACACTCGGTTTCTGAAAAACACATTCCACCGTGATAACAACAGCTTAAAAAATGTGTAGAGGTGCATCACCTGAGGGTATTATGCAGTGGAGGCTTTGGTTGGGCTTACTTTTTCCTGGCCAGACATGGTAAAGCCTGAGCTTACATGAATAAATCTTTTATATATATATAATATATAGAGATATTCAAGAGATATAGATTGCAAGAGATATTCATTTTCAGCCCGCCTTACTTAACAGAAAACCACAACACCAGCTTCGAGAACCCCTCTTGGGGATGGACAAAATGAGCAGTCAGGTTCTCGCCGATGCCAGGGTCAAACAGAAGCAGGTCTATGACACTATTTGCAGAGGCAAGGACTTTGCCCCTGGGGCGCAAATATGGTTCTACATCCCTGAGAGGAATACAGAATCGCCCAAGTCACCGGGTCAGACCATGTACTGTAAATGGGAGACTGTCAGACGCTGCGTATAGGGTGTGGTTGATCAAAAGGAAATGAGTGGTACTCCTTCAGGTAGACTGGCTCCTTACCAACCCTCGGCCCCATGTGAGGGTGAGTCATAGGCAGAGGAACAGTCCCAAGATTGTACCTGACCACCAGAATAAGGAGGCCATCTCAGTGGACCCAATCAGCTTGACCTCAGGGACTGTTTTGTTGCTTTGTGACAGCTAACTAGCTAGGTTTGGGCTATGTGTGTTTGAGTGTGCTCTAAGTTACTTAAAAGTGTTCTTCTTTGTGCAGTAGTCAGTGTTGTGCTGTTTCATACCTGTTTTGTTAGATTACTGTTAATTTTATGATAGCAAACAATCACAAACATGTTTAGCCAATTAGTGACTGAACCCCGATCTTGTGTGTATTCTTTTTTTTTGTGTGTATTTATTTTAAAAATAAGGTTTTGGTGAGCATTAAAATGTCACTTTCTTGTTGAAGTCAAACTCCTTTTGTCATTATTACCTAACCTGTCTGAAGCTCACCATAATATATAAATGTACACATGGCTGATGTTCTATTTATACTATTGTGTCATTAACTACAGCATATCCCATTGAGCTTTTATCCCATTGTGTTTGTCTCCATGGTAACCCTGTTAAACACTCAACTGCTGTGTTCTGCTTTTGCTGCTGGCCTCTCAGTCCTCTTTGATTTCTTTTTGTTGAAGCTTTGTCAACCTTCTCTCTATTGAGAGTGTGGCATCAGGTGACTGTGCAGCAGTAACATGTCACATGTTTCAGATATGTGTTTTCTGTTTCCTAGCTGGAGATGTCAGCTGCTACAGGTGCCATAGGGATGTCTGGTCATCGTCAGGGCTCTGGTACAGTGAAGAGGAAGAGGTGGGGAGGTTTGAGGCAGCAGTGGAAGCTTCTGGGCTTGTTTGAGATCGATGAGCAGCATGAGTTCTACAGCCTGACTTGCATGATGAAGGAAGGGTTGGCTGCAGCCATCCAAAACACCATTGACAACCCACCCACAGTGAGTAGGGATCAGCAAAAGCAAAACTTAAGTGTCACCAGAATATGTGCATATACAGTACAGTATCTAAAAGACATGAACATGCAGTAGATTCACATGAAAGTATTATGGTCCATAAATGTACAAGCAAGACTTAAGTTTAACTACAGAGTATGGTTCATGGTCAGTATTATGGATAGTCTTTAAGGGTTTTGTTTTAGTATGATATAATAAGCTCAAGAGCTGACATGATTACAGGTGTTAAGGCTGGAACTTGGGCTCATAAACAACAATACAGTGGGTCCTTTAACTGCAGGTCCCGAGGGCCTGGGAGCTCCAGGGATGCTCTTTGTCTCTGGTGAAAGGGAGGACTTTAATTAAAAAATTGTGGGTGAGGTAAGAGACAGGTGCATGGCAGTTTGGTTTCTTACCAGCAGTTGGAGCTGCAGCAGTATCTTTGTCACATGTTTCAAGGACATAGTTAACACATTTGTTTTCCTTTTAGTAGCTCTTAAAGGAGTAAAGCAGTAAAATCTCATCCCTGATCGTCACTGTATGACAGCATATTGGTATAAAGTTTAGGTACTGTATATCCATTAGCAATTGTTAAAACCAACTGTTAATACTATGTTTCACAGCACTAAGACCTGATGAACAAGGTTTTGGTTTCACTGTAATCATTATCTTGATGTCCATTCAGAAAATCAAAAAATCCTGATAGCTGTTGAACATGTGACAAAAAGCCTGCGATAAAGATGTTTGAAGAAGCCAGACCTCATTAATATTTATTTTAGCTATATCAGTGGGCTGATATATACGCCCAAAGAAACCCTACAACCAATTAATTTTATTAATATCCATGGATATTCTGCAAACAGAAACTACAAATAGCTTTAATATACGCTGTATTGCCAAAAGTATTCACTCACCCATCCAAATAATCAAAAACAAGTGTTCTTGCTACTAAATATTCCACAGTCAACTGTAAGTGGTATTATAACAAAGTGGGAGCGATTGGGAACGACAGCAACTTAGCCACGAAGTGGTAGGCCACGTAAAATGACAGAGCGGGGTCAGCAGAGGCGCATAATGCCCAGAGGTCCCCAACTTTCTGCAGAGTTAATCACAACAGACCTCCAAACTTCATGTGACCTTCAGATTAGCTCAAGAACAGTGCGTAGAGAGCTTCATGGAATGGGTTTCTATGGCCGAGAAGCTGCATCCGAGCAATACATCACCAAGTGATGCGTCGGATGCAGTGGTGTAGAGCACGCCACCCCTGGACTCTAGAGCAGTGGAGACGTGTTCTCTGGAGTGACGAATCACGCTTTTCCATCTGGCAATCTCATGGACGAGTCTGGGTTTGGGGGTTGCCAGGAGAACAATACTTATCTGACTGCATTGTGCCAAGTGTAAATTTGATGGAGGGGGGATTATGGTGTGGGGTTATTTTTCAGGAGCTGGGCTATTCAATTCAGTTCAATTCAATTCAGTTTTATTTATATCATTTGAGAAAATAAACGGTGGAAAAAGAGAGCAAAGTGAGGAAAGGTGTGACAGATGAGCCCCCCCAGCAGTCTAGGCCTATAGCAGCTTAACTATGGGATGTTTCAGTATCACCTGAGCCATCCCTAACTATAAGCTTTATCAAAAAGGTTTTAAAAGTTTTAAGCCTAGTCTTAAAAGTGGAAAGGGTTTCTGCTTCCCAGACATTTACTGGCAGTTTATTCCACAAGAGAGGGGCCTGATAACTGAAGGCTCTGCCTCCCATTCTACTTTTAGAAACTCTGGGAACCACAAGTAAACCTGCAGTTTGGGAGCAAAGTGCTCTGTTAGGAAAATATCTTATAATCAGATCTTTAAGATATCATGGAGCTCAGTCATTAAGAGCATATGTGAGGAGAAGAATCTTAAATTCTATTCTGAATTTAACAGGGAGCCTATGAGGAGAAGGTAAAACTGGAGAAATATGACCTCTCCTATTAGATCTCATCAGAACTCTGGCTGCAGCATTTGTAGTTACTTACAGTTGTAAGACTACAACTCTGCATCCTGGTATCAACCCTGGGTTGTCATGTTTTTGGATGACTAATAAATTCGTCCATATTTCTAGAAATGAGAGCCTCTCCTTCCAAAGGGGGATGGATGCCTTCTCTCCTCATCAGACCAGGTTTTCTCCACATAGCTTGGCCCCTTAGTTCCAGTGAAAGTAACTCTGAATGCTTCAGCATACCAAGAGATTTTAGACAATTTCATGCTCCCAACTTTGTGGAAACAGTTTGGGGGATGGCCCCTTCCTGTTCCAACATGACTGTGCACCAGTGCACAAAGCAAAGTCCATAAAGACATGGATGAGCGAGTTTGGTGTGGAAGAACTTGACTGGCCTACACAGAGTCCTGACCTCAACCCGATCTAACACCATTGGGATGAATAAGACCTGGAAACTGCAATCCAGGCCTTCTCGGCCAACATCAGTGTCTGACCTCACAAATGCGCTTCTGGAAGAATGGTCAAAAGTTCCCATAATCACACTCCTAAACCTTGTGGAAAGCTTGCCCAGAAGAGTTGAAGCTGTAATAGCTGCAAAGGGTGGACCGATGTCATTTTAAACCCTATGGATTAAGAATAGAATGTTACTTAAGTTCACATGCGTGTAAAGGCAGATGAGCGAATACTTTTGGCGATATCGTGTGTGTATGTATATATAGCCTGTTTTTGATATTTTCATGTTATTATGCAACTGCTTCACCCTAATTCCATGCAAACACACTCTGCTGACTCAGCAGGTTTATGCAAAACAGCCCCTGCACTTGTGTTGTATCTATAGATTCTCCAAAACATCTCTCTCGCTCTGTGTCTCTCTCTCTTCTCTCACACACACACATATTTACCTAATATACAGAACAGCATGCTCTGGTCATCACTTTTTCACATACATCAATTGTGTCACACTGCTTTGATGGTAGTTGGGATAATTAAACCTCCCATACTTTCTTGGCCTTGGAACCACATGTTACATTTGCTCTAGCAGGATGTGTCTGACTACCCTTCTGTTCATCAATCAATCAATCAATCAATCTTTATTTATATAGCGCATTTCATACCACAGGCAACTCAATGTGCTTTCCCATGCCTTCCCCATGCCATTAAAAACTGCCCTTAAAACAGTTAGTTCTTTCCTCTTAAGTATTATCCTTTATTTTTAAATATGCCCCTATGAACTATTAAGAAGCCATCTGCAGATCCTTATTTTTTAAACTCATTTTAGACCTCTCTCCTCACTGCCACTTTCAAATTTTAAAACAATCTCCACTAAAGGAATTTATTCCCCTTAATTCCATTGAAATCTTTGAAAATATTCAATCTGATTTCTACTCCTTTCACAACTTTGAAACTGCACTAGATAAAGTCACCAATGATTTGTTCCATTTTAAGTCCACTTGATCTCTGCTCAGCTTTTTACACAATGAACCATAATGTCTTAATCAGCCATCTTAAGAACCAAGTTTGCATTAGTTTTGTGCCATTTAATTGGTTTGTTTCTCATGTGTCAAATAAACAGGTCTCTTTAACCCTGTAAGACCCACAGTTGCAAATTTACGACATCACTTTTAACAATTCTAAAAAAAGGCCTGCAAATGTTTTTTTTTCTCAAGACCACATTTCCATCGTCAGTGGGTCCTATTTTTTTTCCACACAATGCTATGCTATTGGATAGAAGAAGTGCTTATAGCTCCAGTCATCTGGCCTTGAACTCACTCTACCTGCAAATTTCCCGTTGAGCTCATCTCCTTTTTTTGCATGACTGGATTTGTCAGGATTAAAGCAAGTAAAATTCCTTAAATATACAACGTTGGGCCAGAGTGGGAGTGGAAATAACCTGGGCTCCTTTACACATTACATAATGACACTGCACTTCTCACATGATCACACATTTTTTTTAAAATGTAGTAGAAATTTAAAGTGTTAGATGATTCATTGTAACTAAGTGCTAAATGTGCTTTTCTGTTACATTTTTACTTAGTTTAGCTTAGACCATAATTGAACACATGAATAAATTGTCTGGCATATTTGAAACTCCAGCATCTATAGCAGTATTTGAAACTTCCTGTTTCTTTGTAGTTTTTTCTCAGTGTTGCCCAAGCAGCAGTTAGTAGCATTAAGAGATAGGAAAAACGATTTTGAATGTTCTGCAATTGTTGGGGGTATGCATGTTGCATTGTTCAGGGACAGGTCCGAATGGTCTTGAATGTAAACCTGTAAGTGCTCTGGAGGATGCATGTGTTCCTTTTAGTATGATAAACAACTTGACTGTGTCAGAGATGGAAAAGAAGGACAAACTCTGGAAACTTAGACCATGGCTGAATTCATTCAGGGAGAAATGCCTGCAGGTGGTACCCCAGACAATTCTGTTCCCAACCATGCCCAACATTGCAAATTTACAACATTTTCTTAAAAACTTACTAAAATGTAAAAAATCTGAAAACTCCTTCATTTCTACATCAGAGGGGTCCTAAAACAATAAATGAGAGGTAAAAAAAAAATGTGCACATTTTTTTCTATATTTGGGTCTTACAGGGTTAAAGCTGGTAGATGCCTCCTCTTCTCAATTCCTTTTTTCCATCAGGTCCCCCAAAGGTCTATTTTGGGTCCTCTCCTAATTGCTGTTGAAATGCTACCCACGTGATGGACTTGAGTCCTGTTCAGGGTATACCTGTCCTTTCACCCTGTGGCAGCTAGGATAGGCTCTATCAACCCCCTCACAACCCTAAAGAGGATAAAGGAAGTGAAGAAAATTCATGAATTAATGACTTATATCGCCAGGGGGAAATCATGCATCGCCTTATAGCATTGATTTCATAATCTTGTTAAAGCCTGGTACCATGGATATATCCCAGATTATTATCCTGCTTTACTGACATAAAAAATGTGTATACATTCCTGCAGCTATACAATTTTGTTTTAATTACCTCATGTTGACCCAACCCTAGAAACATTAATGGTCTGGTTTGGGTGTCCTAACCTAATGACATTAGAAAAGAAGCGAAACTTGAGTGCTTTTTAACTTAGACCTGTTGTTTAATGCTTAGATGACAAAAGGGGTGCTATTTAGCTTTGCCCAATTAGAACAGCTTAATCAAGGTCAGGCGGTTCTGTCTGCTGCAGACATAGACAAAATCATCCATGCTTTTAATTTTTCTACACCCAATTATTGCAAGGCTCTGGTAAAACCAGTTGAGATATCCAAAGAATTCAGCTGATACAAAATGCAGCTGCCAGGCTTTTAACATGGACTAAGAGACCTTATTAGTGAGAATATTATGTAAATCGATTCTGTCCTTCACTGGTTACCTCTAAATTTTGAATTGCTTTTTAAGATTTTGTGCTTGTTTTAGAATATTTGAATAGTCTGGCTCCTTCTTATATCTATCATATCTTGGCTTCCTACGTGCTTGATCACTGCTTATAAAACCTCAGCTGATATAAAGGCCCTACTGATGGTACTTGAAACTATACGTGTTACATAAGGTGACAAAACCGTCTCTGCCAGGGCCCTTTCGCAATCAAATGCCCTGCATAGATAAGTCATTCAGGCCAGCACACTATCTTCTTTTAAATCTCTTTGTGAATCTTATCTTTAGTTTTTTTAGTTTCTTTTTTATGGATTGTGTGAAGTACATATTTAGATTTTACCTTCAGAAGACAGCTGTCCGAGCGCTCTTGTTACACCTCCCCTCTCTCTTTAAAGGCGAATAGTGAAGAACAGACACAAGAACCGATATTACTGCCATCACGTCTGGTGTTGCAATGTGATTTTTCACAAGAACCATATTTTTAGCAACACATTATCATATAAAAGGGTAAGACTAAATTGCAACTTTATACTAGTTGCCAAAATCTCAGTGCAATTCACATGTCCAAGTGGGTACTGTAACCTCAATATGGACAACAAACTGTATTATTACAGCAATATTACAGTATTAACACAATAACACATTGTGTATTTACAAACATTAATAAAATATTCTTATATTCAACAGTTTTAATAACCAGACTGATGCCTTTGCGCAGAAAAAACCATTAGCATCAACGTCTTAACTGTACAAAATAATATAACAAGTAACAATTCCATCTTTCCTGAGTGCTAAACATTGCACATAAACAGTACAGTTATGTCGACTGCACCGCTACCCGTTCCATGTGATATAGCTAGCAAGAAAAATATGACGAGTAAAACTTAAAGGTGGGGTAGGGGTTCTTTTTCTGGAGCATTTTTTTACATATTGCTTGAAATACTCTTCACACCCCCATTGCAACCAATTAATTAAAAGTTTTGACACAAATATGAAAAGTTTTTAGTGGCCTCTAGAACGTACAATCTAGGAAAAACACTATCCAATCATACTGAACGGACCGTTAACAATGATTGGATTCTGATGCCATCTATCAAACTGCAATCTGCTCCTCCCTCCCCCTTCTTCCCCCTGTGCGCGTACCCTGCTAAGTGAACGAATTACGTGTCCAGAAGCGTGGCAGGAAGCTAAACTAGAGCCAGCTTGGCTAGCACCTAGCATTATTAAATGTATAGTTAGCATAAACTAAATACTAAATACGGCAACGATCGATGCTTGCTGTCAGAACAGCGCTCGTGCACCTTCGTGCTCGTGAGCGTTCATGTACTCTAGAGGCGTGGCTTCGGGGGGAATCTGAAGAAAAGGGTTGGGACTTTTGACCTGTGTATTTTCAAAATGCAGCTTCGCTGGACTCAAAATCCAGGATCTCCTACCCTACCTTTAAGTGAGGCTGCACCTACTCAAGCCAACATTGTTAACGTAGTCAGATTTTACTTCAAACTTATTTCCAAAAACACAGAGAACATGAATACAGACATATAATGTATTAATAAGCAAAGACTTTACCTTTAAAGGGTAATAGTGAAGAACAGACATATGACATGATGTTACCGCCGTCACGACCAGTGTTGTAATGGACGAGCAGGAGCAACACTTTTCCCCTACGCTAACTCAGGAATAATCAATTGAGACTCGATCAGCAGGTAAAACTCTCAAAACAAACTTATAAGAAACCACTCTATGAAAACAATGTACAATGAAAAATAAGCCAAAGAACATTCAAGTACTGGCATTTTAAACATGTTATTGTTCTTATGCATATTTCTATGGCTTAATAATTGCAAAACCAGAGTAGTTGATCACGGATCACTCGATCAGTAAATGAAAGTGCTAATACTGTCAGAAGTTTTCTCCTATAAAGACATAAATTATAATGTGCTGTAGTGAACTCAAGTGTGGAATTTAATACAAAACTTTGGGAGGCTCCAACATTCCTGTGTGGGAATGTTTGTGTAAGGACCAGATGGGGGATTTCTACACCAAGGAAGAGACCGAGATCATCTAATTTACAACAACCTCTGCCCAATGGAAAGTATTTGGGGAGTTTCTCTTTCCCCAGACCTGCCCCATGAACTTATGGGGATTCATTAACGACTAAGTGCTAACTAAGCTGAGCAAACAAAGGACCCTTTTTGCTAGACATTGGAGAATCAACAGACTAAATGGGCTCACCACCTTATCTGGACTAAAGTAAATCAAAGGTGACATCTGCTTTGATCCAGCCAGATGAGAGACAGGTGTCTCAGATTCACATTCAGTGGATCTTAAAACTGTATCAAATGTGCCTTGTATCTTTGTACATTTTCTTTCAGGTTCTCAGTGAAATCATGAGCTGCATTTTAAGACCTTTTTCACGATCGTACTTGAAAAAATAACGAAGAAATCATTATTTTGGAAAATTACTAACTTCTCTATGGAGCCACATTGCCCCCTAGTGGTCTGTAGTATTGAACTGTTAAATCTTAATGAAGTCAGTAACTGGACATTTATATGAAGTAATGCAACTGTTAACAGATGTTTCCTGCTGTTTCTTTTGTATTCCATGGTTAACACAGGAAAATAACATTGTTGGTTCGTTATTCATATGATCATAACTTCACAGATATCCATCTGAATTTTGAGATTCACAATTGTTACCTATGTTATGTTGTTATTTGACGTCTTTTTATCATACGTATGCCATATCTTTAACCCATCCATCCATCCATCATCTTCCGCTTGTCCGGGGATCAGGTCGCGTGGGCAGCAGCTTGAGCAGAGAAACCCAGACGTCCCTGTCCCCGGCCACTTCCTCCAGCTCTTCTGGGGGGATCCCGAGGCGTTCCCAGGCCAGCCGAGAAACATAGTCTCTCCAACGTGTCCTGGGTCTTCCCCAGGGTCTCCTCCCAGTGGGACGGGCCCGGAACACCTCACCAGGGAGGCGTCCAGGAGGCATCCTAAGCAGATGCCCGAGCCACCTCATCTGACTCCTCTCGATGCGGAGGAGCAGCGGTTCTACTCTGAGCAGCGGTTCTACTCTGAGCCCCTCCCGGATGACCGAGCTTCTCACCCTATCTCTAAGGGAGAGCCCAGACACCCTGCGGAGGAAACTCATTTCGGCCGCTTGTATTCGCGATCTCATTCTTTCGGTCACTACCCACAGCTCGTGACCATAGTTGAGGGTAGGAACATAGATTGACCGGTAAATCGAGAGCTTCGCCTTCTGGCTCAGCTCCTTTTTCCCCAAGGGACACGTCGAACGCCTTCTCCTATCCACAAAACACATGTTGACCGGTTGGGCGAACTCCCATGCACCCTCCAGGATACTGCCGAGGGTATAGAGCTGATCTACTGTTCCACGGCCAGGACGAAAACCACACTGCACCTCCTGAATCTGAGATTCGATTATCCGGCGGATCCTCCTCTCCAGTACCTCCGAATAGACCTTACCAGGGAGGCTGAGGAGTGTGATCCCCCTATAGTTGGAACACACCCTTTTTTAAAGAGGGGGACCACCACCCCGATCTGCCAGTCCAGAGGCACTGCCCCCGATGTCCACGCAATGCTGCAGAGGCGTGTCAACCAAGACAGCCCTACCACATCCAGAGCCTTGAGGAACTCACCGAGGAGTTTTTTGACCACCTCGGCAACCTCGGCCCCAGAATTTTGTTTGTTAGGATTGAAGAAGCCTTTTGGATTGGACAACCAAGATAAGAAAGTCAGTTGCCCTCTATTCAAGCATTCAGACCTGGTGACCAAAAATCAACACAGACAATCCTGCCTAACTTCTATGTGACTAATGGCCCCTCATATTGATTATTGTGAGAATCCTGATTAAGCATTATTGTTTTCCTGTTTCTCTTTATTATTAGTCCAACATCTTAGTTCTTCCGTACGTTTTTTGTCCTTTAACTACTTCCGCATACGACTGTGACGATTCAACAATTTTGGTTTCAAAACGTTCAGCTCTTTTCAGGAGATTTATGCTCTATCTTTTGGTGTGTTTCTAACTTTTATACTTTTTAAAATATTTAACTTTAATTTTTGCTCCTTCTTGGTTTTTAAGAATGGGGAGCCAACAGAGTGACACAATGATCATTTTCAGCTTTTACTGATATTGAACTAAATTTCCAAACAAATTCCTCTAACTTTCATACTTATAGAAACAAATTATACCTTAAATTGTAAGACAATTTGATCTCTTTCAGCCATTGTAACTACCAAAGAGCTGACATTTATAAAATTTCAGCAATGAGCCTTAAAGCGAGAGAAAGTCTTCAAATCCTTTCACTGATTCCAATGGAACATTGGTGTGATACAGCAGACAGGTTCACATGTTTTCAAATTGCTCCCGTTTCCACATCTTTCACTCCATTGAACTAAAAACTACATTACCACGTTCCTCTTATTTTCTCACAGGAGGTCATAGTATCCCTTCGGCCATCTTCTCCTCCTTCTCCATTTCTGCTGTGTGTGAGCTCATTAAGCCGCAGCTGTTTACAAAAATTCCTATAACTATGAGGACATCTCTCTTCCACTCCTCTGCTACATATTACACAGTAGCCATTTAAACAATTACTCACTTGACCTTTGACCTTCTTCATAGAATATTGTGCTAATTAAGAATTCAGCAACTGCTTTTCTAGTAAAATTCAACTTTTCTTTTGCTACTTTGGCATCTTCGGGTGTCTTCATTACCTTGAAGTAAAATGTGAGCCTGTTTCATTCCAGCCCATTTATTTTTTCTGTAGTTTTCTGCCTTCACCTAGCTCCAGGTCCTTACAAAAATACATTTCAGGCCTTTTGAAACTTCAGCAAATAAGTTTCTCCTGACTTTTCAATTTTTCCTGCATTGTTTCTCATCTTTCTGAATTTTTTCACTTTTGATTTTGCATTTTTTCTTTTCCTTTCTGTAGTTTTCTGCCTTTATCTAGCTCCGGGTCCTTTAAGAATACCTTTCAGACCTTTTAAAACTTCAGCAACTAACTTTCTGCTTAATTTCACGATTTTTAGCTTTTTTAACATGGTTAGCTATCCCCATTCACTCTATCAGCCTTCTCACTGCTGTTTCGCAGGAACAGCTTTTTCTAGGTTTTCATTTAAATTCTTTAATGGCACAATAAGATAGAAATTACAGAGGGAATCCTTCTTCGTTATGCAAAGGCCCAAAAACAAAAGCCATACATTGATGAAATATTAGTGAAGTCACAAAATCAAACCATTTGAACAAAAACTACTTAATAAGATTTTAATTGATAGACACAAAACGTGATTGCATAGTTCTTTCTAGTTTGGCTTTCTAGCTTGAATAAAGGAAAACTACTGTCTCTCAGAATCACACAAATAAACAGTTTCCCACATCTGTCGCCACAGTCTTTTAAGGTACTTTGTGAGTACTGTAGGTTGTTTCATCATCATCGGCATTTTCAAATTCGAGACTGTCCTCTGTCTTCTGTGAGTTGAGGGCTCTCTTTGTGTTAAACATTTGCACAGTGTTACTCTATTTCTATTTATGTAAATGAAAATAAAATGTTGCTATTAAGTAATTAGCCCCATTTATCTAAACTTCCATGTGCTTTCTCCTGCTCTAGAATGAACTGTCAGATGATGATTTTAGATTAAAGGTCACAAAGATTCATGAGGTAAGTGCATGTGTCTGCATCAGATCTAACAGCTACAAATTCCAAATTGATTATTGTTACAAAGGCTTTGCATGCTTAAGTTGTTTGTGAATGTGTTTGTAGAATTTTACAATGGAGACATTTGCAGGCCCAGTGTTTTCCAGCCTACGGGGCTCTTTAGGAATGACAGAGCAGGAGTATCAGCAATCACTCTGCTCTGAAAATCGCTACCTCCAGTTCATCAGCAACTCCAAAAGCAAAGCCGACTTCTTCCTGACGTGAGTCAGCTCCTAACTCACTTGCTTACTAACTCACACACACACAAAAAAAGTTTTTCCAAAAATACAGTGCAAGATCATTTGCAAGCTCAAGTGCTGAATGTATCAAACTGTATTTATGACATTAGCCCCATACCTGGCACTTGAGTCAGGAATGATGATTGAATTAAACATACAGGCATGCAGAGGTCTACTAAAGTGTTTAAAGCTGTTTTGAGAAGCTTACCCTTTTTTCAAATTTTGAATAGTGAGTGGAAGGATGTCGATATATTATAGTAATGAGGACAAAGTTTGGGTTGTGGTATTATTGATAGGACAGAGATGTACTTACTTTGTTCTTTTGAACTTCTAGAAATGATAAACGCTTCTTTTTGAAGACCCAAAACAAAAGGGAAATAAAATTCCTTTTAGCCAACCTGAAGATCTACATGGAACATCTGAGGAAATACCCTCATTCACTTCTGGTCAAGTTCTTAGGTAATACACACACAGAAACACACACACACATGCAATGGGAAATTAGAGTTCACCAATATATCATTGACTCTATAGAGCCAGTGTGTGTGACAGAGCAGTAGATTGAAAATAGATTGGATGCAGTGTATCTCTTTTAAGGACAGTTCTTCGTAGTTTCCAGTGCATGTAATCACTCAACAACAGAATTTAATTTAAGTTTTATGAGCACCATTTTGTAATGCAGGGAACATACTGCACATATGGTATGGCTCTCCAGAAGATCTGCCCTGTGGTAGAGTTTTTTTTTTGGCAACTGACTGTTTTTAAGATATCCCAGTGCCCACAATTGCACTGGTTATTGTTAAAGCAACACTTGAAAAGTTTGTGAACTTTAAAACTATGTGCTTTGACTATGTGACTCATGTTGAAGTACTCCAGTCGTTATTATACACATTCCCAGGCCTGAAACTGTCCAGGACTGCCCAGGGACTGAGATACTTAACTTCATATCTTTAGTTTCCAGCCCAGCATGACACTGTTATTAACAATAATACACTAGCAACTAGCTAGCAAAACATTTTTGCCACAATGAATAAAGAAAAAACTGAAAAAATAACGTTTTGGCGGGAAAAAAACATG
This sequence comes from Odontesthes bonariensis, assembly GCF_027942865.1. NCBI lineage: Eukaryota > Metazoa > Chordata > Actinopteri > Atheriniformes > Atherinopsidae > Odontesthes > Odontesthes bonariensis. The sequence continues at coordinate 26,969,288 of NC_134527.1, forward strand.
TCCTTATGAATAAAGTATTAATGTATTTTTGTTTTTTAGTTTGAATAAATTTGTAAAAAAAAATTCAAATAAGTCAAGTAGCTCAAACCATGAGGCAATGGTATGTTTCAATATATAAACGAGTGACTGTCCTAAATGGAGGAAATCAATTCAATTTATGCTACACCTACAAAAAATAATTAAGACATGCATTGCAGTCGGAGATAGCAGCCAGAGAAACAATTTCCCCAGGTGCTATTTAAAACCAAACTATATCTAAAAGAGAGTAAATAATGTTCTTACATTAATCAAGTGGCTGGAAACATGACTGTAAAATAGTGGTATGAATTAGTTTGATTTCCAATATTATTAGACAACTGATAAGTATTATAATGCACTGGACACAAAGATTTCTCTCCTTTTCACATCCTTTGGATCGCCTTGTTGCTGAAAAGTGCCATATAAATCAATTTCACTTCACTTCACTTCACTTCCTTTTCTTTTAGGAGTTCACAGAATCCAAATACCACGCAACCGGAAGGTACAGATCACACTTTTGTTCTGTTTTTCACTGGATTTAGAAGTTCTTGGAAAACATGAACATTTTCTTTTTCATATTTTCTTTACAGAAATACTTTATTGTGATGCAAAGTGTGTTTTATCCAGATGATCGAATCAATGCCAGGTATATTTGGATCACCAGTGCTTAGAAATATAATGGATGATAGTAACCATGTGGTTTTTTTGTGTAGTTTGATGTATACTTTTTTTTTTTCCAGGTATGACATTAAGGGCTGTGAGGTAAGTCGCTGGACAGAGCCTGCACCAGAGGGTAGCCAGATCATTGTGGTGCTCAAAGACCTCAACTTTGAAGGGCAGGTCATTACTTTGGGTGAGGATGTGAACATGCTGAATTTAATTTAATTATTTATCTATTAATACATTGCTCTTTTAATTTGGAATTGAAATAAAAACAATTTTATATAGAAATTGTTGAGGAAAAATAACTAATTAAATAAATATCTAAATATAATTAAAAAGAAAGAAACCGTTGACAAACTCGTGGAAATTTTAAATGTAGCAGTGAGAAAGGGGTGGTTGTTAAGATACTCTGCAATCCTTCCTGCTGTACACTTTATCTGCAGTCTCTATTCCTGTTCACAAATTGTCTGTGTCTTATCTGTGCAAAAATCAAGTCCATGTTTACCCACCACTGCTATTTTTTGGTAATCAACACATTACAGACAGAGGTGGCTCCGCCCCGCTGGTGTATCCTTACACACAAAATTGTGTAAAAATTTTAGTGTTGACCATACCCTGTATCCAGGAGCCCCATGGTAATTTAAAAAAATATTTTCTCTTATCATAATCTTAAAAAACATTAAGATTAAGATCAGATTTTATTGTCATGTCATGAAATACACAAAATTTCTCCTCCGCATTTAACCCATCCAGGTTGGCACCTGTTGAACACACACATGCACACTCATAGAGACGGATGGCATACACTGGAGCGGTGGGCAGCCATTCACAGCGCCCGGGGAGCATGGGGGTATGGTGCCTTGCTCAATGGCACCTCTGCCGTGGCAAGGAGGTGGACTGCCACCCCTCCAGCTGTCAGTTCACCTATCTTTGAGTGGTGAGAGTGGGAATCGAACCGCCAACCTTCTGGTTATTGGACAACCCACTCTAACCACTTATCATCTGGTGTCTTTACAAGATACAAGTCACAAACAAAATCAGTCATCAACGGTATGGCTTAAGATTTCTGCCTTGAATCTGCTGAGCACAACCCATAGCCTCGGAATGATGAGGTCAGAAAGCCCCAATGTTTTCTTTAGACTGGAGGAACAAGCACCAACCAATTCTTGTGGGGTGGAGCTGTGGCAAGTAATAAGAGAAGCAAGCACAAGCGAGGCAGCAAAGCATGTTGGTATGTTTTCCTTTGGTTTCTAAAATGGCAGACAAGACATAGAATAGAATAGAATAGAATAGAATAGAATAGAAATAGAAATAGAAAAATACTTCCCCCAGTGGAGGAAATTAAAATTAGTCAAGTTGCTAAAAAAAAAAGATATTTAAAATGATTGTATATTAGAACAATACTACTGCTAATAATAATAATAATAGTAAATAAATAAATACTTTTGAGAAAAGCATGTCAGCAGTCACTGTTAAAATATCTTATGGCTGTGAGGAAAAAGGACCTCCTGAACCTCTCAGTCATGCAGCACAGTGAGATGAGCCTCTGTCCTGCCAGGATGCTGTGGAGAGGATGTTTATTGTTCTCCAAAACAGAATATAATTTCCTCCTCATCCGTTGCTCCACCACAGCACTGAGAGGGTCTAGCCTAGTGCCTACTACAGAACTGGCCTTTTTCACCAGTTTGTCCAGACGCCTACAATTTTTGTCACAGTAGTAGTGCAACTCCCCCAGCAGACAACAGCATAGAACGGTGCACTCTCGATGACAGTGTGATAAAACACGCACATCATGTCACTGCAGACATTGAAGGACCTGAGCCGTCTCAGGAAAAAGAGACGGCTCTGGCCCCTCCTGTACACTGCTTCCACGCTGGCAGACAGCTCCAGTTTATTATCCAGTACCACCCCCAGGTATTTGCAGGTCTGAACAGTCTCTATCTCCCCTCCATCAATGCAGACTGACTGGCATGGAGTTTTAGATCTTCTGAAGTCCACCACCAGCTCTTTGGTCTTGGTGGTGTTCAAGAGCAAACCGTTCTTTTTGGACCAGCCATTGAAGGACTCTACAAAGTTCCTGTACTCCCTCTCCTGTCCACCGTGCACACATGCCACAACAGCTGTATCACCAGAATACTTCTGTATGTGGCAGGACTCCGAGTTGTACCTGAAGTCCGATGTGTACAGGGTGAAAAGAAAAGGAGCCAAAACAGTACCCTGTAGAGCCTCAGTACTGCATTCCAGTGTTCCAGAAACACATCTCCCCATCCTGACATACTGTGGTCTGGCAGACAAATAGTCTATAATCCACGATGTCAGGGAGGGGGCCACACCCATACCTACAAGCTTCTCTTTCAGTATGGGGTCTGTATGGTGTTGAAGGCACTGGAGAAGTCACAGAACATGATTCTCACATATGAACCAGGCACATTCAGATAAGCATATGCCCGATACAACATGTACAGAATCACATCTTCCACTCCTATGTGTTTCTGGTAGGCAAACTGGAGGGGGTCAAAATCCCCAGCAACCTGCAATCTCATGCGACGAACAAGGAGTCATTGAAGAGCCTCTGAAAGCCCTTGGACAAACTTCATCTGGGCCTTCAGCCCTCCCTGACTCAGCTCCAACCTCCTCTATAGTTGGAGACAGGGGGAGCGACATAGCGGAGGGATGGCGACAGAAGTGATGTTGGTATCAATCATAGAGATGGGGGTGGGGGTGCAGCTGGACAGAGGAGGGCTAGTGGTGGGAGTTGCTGCAGAGGTGTATGTGCAGCTGGAGTGAGGAGGCCTGGTGGTGGATGCTGCCACAGAGATGGAGGTGCAGCTGGGCCTAGGAGGCCTGGTGGTGGAAGTTGCCACAGAGGTGGAGGTGCAGCTGGGCTCAGGAGGCCTGGCGGTGGAAGCTGCCGTAGAGGTGGAGGTACAGCTGGACGTGGGAAGCCTGTTGGTGAGAGCTCCTGCAGAGGTGGGGATGCAGCTGGGTGGAGGAGGAGGCTCGGTGATTCAAGTTGCCATTGAGGTGGAAGTACAGCTGGGCAGTGGAAGCAGTATGGAGGAAGCAGCTGAAGTGGTGGGTGGAGGGAGCAGCAGCAGAGGTGGAAAAAGCCACACTGTCAAACCTGTTGTAATAATGGTTGAAAGTATTGGCTCTGTCCACATCACCTTCCACAGACTGAGAGTCTGTATCCAGTGATGGTCCTCATGCCCCTCCACACCTCTTGGTGTTATTGTTCTTCAGCTGTCTCTCTACCTTTTTCTTGTACTCCATCTTAGCTTGACGTAATGTCTTTTTAAGCTCCTGTTGTACACTCCTCTGCTTTTCTCCATGCCCATTCTGGAGCACCCTCTTTTTCTGGTTCAGGAGGTCTTTGATGTAATATTATTAGTACTATTTTATTTATTATAGTACCTTACAGTCCTCACTGGAATGACCCTCCTGTCCATGTCAATGTCCATTTCTTCTTCCTCCAGCAGTACAGCCCAGTCTGTGACATCAAAGCAGTCTCTCAATACACTCGACTCTGGTGACCACTTCCTGAAAGATCTGGTAGTAACAGGAAGTATTTGTACACAAGGTCTGTATGTGGGTTGTAGATAGACCATGCTGTGATCAGATCTACCCAGTGGTGGAAGAGACACTGCCCTGTAAGCCTCTTTCACGTTAGTATAGAACAGATCTAATGTCCTTTCTCCACGTTAGAATTGGATGTTTAATTCCACGTCCTATCCTTGACAGTGCCAACAATTTCTCTCTTGTGTACACTGCTCTACTGGTAGCAGTGCACATTGTCAAAAAATAGAAATAAAACAAAATGTAAATAAAAAGTAGATCACTAAAAATGTTTAGATTACATAGAAATTACATAGAATTATATAAACGACAAACAAAAGAGTTGACACAGACATGCTGCCGAAAAGGCAGGCGCATAGCAACAAAAAAAAAGAAAAGAAAGAAAAATGTACATGTGTACCTGTTTATGACTGTGATTTTGTAAGTAACTATTTTGTAACTATAGCAGAAGTGGATTCAGCTTATTTGGAGACATTGCACTGCCCCATCAAAAATACCAGAGAGAGTCTCCAGTCTTTATTTGGTGAATCTTGGTGGCAAAAATTTTTTTTCCAGGGTCACTATGTGATCTACAAAGAAAGACTACATTTATAATTTAAAACATTAATAGCATTGTCACCAAGAACAGTAACAATGCGCGCTCCTTTTTCCTCATGCTTTAAAATCAGCAGTCATCAAGCCACCATTATAAAAGTACAATTTGGACATCTCATAAATGAATAATTGCAGGTCAATATCAAACGTTCCCTTTTTTTAGTACATGACCATGTTTTTTAGTAGTGACCATATTCAGTCTGGAATATGAAAAACCACAAACCAAACCAGAAGTCGGTGTGTTATTATGGACTCAGACCTGAATTCAACAGTCATATCGAGTCTGTAATGAAATCAGCCAACTATCGACTGTATTTCAAGTATTAAATGACTAATGTGTCAGTGTGGTTTAGAAAGACTGGTCCAGGCAGTTATTTTCAACTGATTCAAACGACTTTGATTAATTACTTTTACTGAGCTGCATCTCACTTTAAAACAGTAAATATAGTGTTGTTCTATTTAAAGCCTTTTAACACCTTGTTGTTGAATTGCGCTATATAGATAAATTTGCCTTGCCGTCATTTTTTTAGAAAGTCATTTCAGAAATGTTCATTTAAGTGTGACATTATTATAATGATTTACCTGAGAGAGACATTAAGCCTGATAAGTCTATTACTTTTCATGTGTTTTCTCTCAATTTATTGGGGCAGATAGCCCTCCACCAGCTGAGTTTTCCTGCTGTGGCCACCAGTTCTGACTGATAGTGACAAAGTGATACAGACTGGTCTTTTCCCCTTGGAAAGACAGCTCTCACACAACTAGGACTTCTTTCTTCCGCGTTCTCTAAGTTGACCATAAAAAGCAGTTGTGTTTTCCACTAAACCTATTATGAAGACTGATGCTATTTCAAGCCATTTATCTAGGAGACACTGCTAATATGAGTTTGTTGATTGTTTTGTTGTAATATGTTTTCTCTTTGTTCCATTTTCATTTGCCTTTGTCTTTGGCTCACAGTTCAAAAAGCTAATATGAAAGCCGGCTTTTCCCTGGGAGGAGCTCACATACTGTGACAGACTTCTAAAACAGCTGCCTCTCAAGCAATGAGGTCTGAGTGCTTCACCAGATCATGTATTAGAGGGTGCATTTTAGAAATTGAGAAGTGGCATTGTTGTTTTAAATATATCGGATGCAAATATATTGAAACCCAGTAAAATTCAGTCCCTGTTGTGTTCCATTGGTAATATACGAAGACAAAATTTGTGTGTATTTATGTCTAGAAGTATTTATGGTTGTAATACTGTGTGTCGTGTGTATGTGTGCAGACCATCAGCGACCTTGGCTCTTAAGGCAGATGGAGATTGACGCACAATTCCTCTGCAGGCTCAATGTGTTGGACTACAGTTTCCTCGTGGCCTATCAGCCCTTACACCACGATGAGCGCCACCAGAGTCAGTCATTTGCTTCCCTCATCGTGAGAACTAAAAAGTCAGTGTCTTTCTTGATATTTGCCCTGAATGGTCTGGGTTTTGCGTTTACAGTGCATTAGAAGAGTTGTACTCCAGTGTCAGACCTATCTATATAGACAGACAGGCAGGCAACGTGTGAAACAAAGCATTGAAAAATGACATTAAAAGGGATTTGCTATTTCTAAGTAGGGTTGTGTGAAGAACTTATGAGTAGATCAAAGTCTTGTCTGCAATAGACCATGGCCACAGTGCTCTCAGTTTAGGAATCAGGGATTCATTCTGACTGGGAAACTAAGCTTAAAGCTGCCTCAGAAGATTTCATTTTTACTCTCTATCTAGAATTAATATTATCTTAAATAATTTGAACCCCAAAAATTCCATAGCAGTTTGAGTGAATACTACATGTATGGAGTTTTATACTACATCACTTGTACAGTACATCAGACACAAAAATGAACATACTTTGTTGCTATTTTCCCCACATGTAGAATGCCTCTGTTGCTCTCTGGCATTGCATGCACGATGGCTGCCTAATGCACAGGCACTACCTGTAATAGTAAAGAAAAATACAGAACAATGAGATTTTTAAGATGTGCTGGAGTTTGGTCATATATGATATTGGTTCATAATTAAGTGCATATGACTGAGTAGCCAATTCTCTTCTGTGGCTCAGTTTTAATGTCCAAAGCTCATTCTTCTTAATTTTGCAAGTTTAGTTTGACTCATATTATTCCCTTCAAGGAAGGCCATTTGCCCCATTTCTCTATTAAATTTGGTCAAAATTGTACATATTTTAAACAGGATTCAATAACCCATTTACATTAACAGGAATTATTCTGAAAAAGAAAAGATTCAAAGTTGTATTGTCATATGCACAGTAGAAATACGTTTCCTTGTACAATGAAAAACTTACTTTGCTGTCTGCAAGAATGCCAGTCAGAGTAGTAAAAAAAATGCTGTATACAAATACAAATAAACAAAAGAAAAGAAAAATAATAAATATATACACTGAATAGTGAAGTGTACAAATATACATGTGAGCCATTAAGGCAAACACAAACACTGGCTGGTATATATAACATTTCTTGTTGAAAGACTTCCCTTCTATGACCTTCCCTACCTAAGAGGGATGTCTGTTTTCTCACAAAAGGATTACAAGGCTCTCAGTGATAATAAAACATCATGAAAAAAGTTCAATTTAGTCAATTTGGCTCTGTCATTATTCCAGTACTTCTGTGTAATTGTCCCCTGTTCTCCTTTTTAGCTTAAGAGTCAAATATTCAGCCTACTTACACAGTCATACATTAGTCTTTGGTCTCTAGTTTTTTTGTAGTTAGGGCTTCTTTTGGCCTGTTGCTCCTCTTCTTCAAGTCCAGCACCTCATCCCTGCCAGCTGCCACAACCATTCCTAAATATTCTCCCAGAGTGCTTGTGGTTTTGGGATTACTTTGACAAAAAACCCTCCTCCACAGTCTCATGTATGTAAGGCCTCATCCTTATAGAACACTCTCAGTAGGGCTAGGCGATAATTCGATCTCAAATCGGTATCACGCTAAAATTTTGATCGAGCTCGATAATATGCTCGTGACCTACATTCAATAGGCTATCACATGGCAAAAGTAAACACAGCAACAATATCAGTGTCTGCCGTCTGCAGGTAGGACACGCCCACTTCCCTGAGTGAAACTGGGGTCAAAGAACTTATTATAAGTCAAACAGGCATGTTATATAAGAATTTTATAGTTTAGATGAATAGGGAAATTAAAATAAAATCCAGAACAGTTCTTTGGACCAGGCTGTCAATGTGTCTTCCTGCCATAAAGTCTTTTTTTTATTATTATGGGGTGTATAAAGACTTACTTGTTTTTAAGACCAGCAACAAGCAGCCATTCCTGGAAATATTGGGTATTGAGACTTCTGCATAGGCTTAACTTTTTTAGCACTGGAGGTTGTTGCTCCGTTGTGACACCTTCTAGACTTGTGAATAAGGCTCCATAATTGTGTAAAATGTTTTTCCCTGTTTACTTTTACCTGTTTTCCTCCTGTTATCATTTTAGATCTGTATATCCAGGATCCAGCCCTATCCATGCGAGCACAGCTGCTGTTCCTGGAGCAGTCCTGGAAGATGACTGCACTCTATCTGAATCACAAAATGCATCGAGCAGAATTTCCTCTCATTCATGTTCAGAGCATGCTGGGTCAGGAAGTGAAACAGCTGAGCTACCAGACTTCAAGGCCCAAAACCGGCGCTTACTACCCAACTTAAAGAATCCTCTACATGTAATTGATGGCCCTGAGCAGCGCTATTTCATTGGCATCATTGACATTTTCACAGTTTACAGTTTTAAGAAGAGACTGGAGCATATGTGGAAGATGCTGAGACATCCCGGTCGATCCTTCTCCACTGTGAGTCCGCAGAATTACTGCCGCAGGCTTTGTCAGTGGGTTCAGGGCCACACCAAGTAGACCTTGAATAAGAGGCGGAAACTAACCAAAAATCTAGCTTTTGTCACATAAGTGTAACAAGTGACATATCAGCATCTGTTCCATGGATCCAATCCTTTCACAAATCGTCATGATCAAACCACAATTCTGACCTTAATATCTACATATTTTTGTCTCATTATTATTTTTTGTTTAATATTTTTATTGGGAGGTAAGGCACATTGGAATAGAAATCACTGTCACATTTACATTGAGCATTGTATCACCACTGTCAGTTTGAGCAAACATATTGATACAGTGAAAATAACGTCCATCTTGATGAGTTAAAAAAAAAAAAGCATACCTACCTAACTACCTCCTCTAGTGTTTTTTGGTTGTTTTTTTTCACAACAATTCCAGAACAATACTCAATTGTGGGGGGCTACTTTACTTACAGTTAAGGATATCTATATATAGCAATTGAATAAGTATAATAAGTGTAATATGTACATGTGTGTGTAAGCTGTTCAGTATAAATAAAAAAGAGGACAAAAGACAGGAAAGGAAAAAGAGAGGAAAGAGAAGGAGAGAGTGAGTGGGGGTCCATCAATCAGGGGGCAGAGATTGAAGAGAATGGAAAAAAAGTTAAAAAAGGATGCCACTTGTTGTAGAATTACCTTTCACTGAATATCTGATCTTCTCTAGCTTTAGAAAAGATATAGTATTGTTGAGCCACTGAGAGCTGGAGGGAGCTTTAGTTGACTTCCAGTGAAGAAGAAGATGGCGTCTAGCTATTAATGAAGTGAAGGCTATGATATCTAGCTGCTTGGAAGTAAACCGGTTGTGGTCTTCCGGGAACCCAAATATAGCGACATGGGGAGAAACCTTTATGATCGTCAAAAGTATTTTTGACATGGTATGAAAATAGTTCTGCCAGAAGCGAGAAAGTAATGAACAAGAGTAGAACATATGTGTTAGATTACAGGGTGAAGCTTGACATTTGTCACAGTTGTCGGCGATATTAGGATAAAATTGTGACAGTCGAGTTTTGGAAAGATGAACTCTGAATAGTACCTTGAATTATATAAGTGTGAGACGAGCGCAAGGTGAGCTTTTGTAGATATTTTGAAGAGCAGCGTCCCACCAGACAGCCTCCAAATTCAGACCCAGTTCTTGTTCCCAAGCAGTTTTAACTTTAGTAATTGATGAGCTATCAAAAGACAAGAGTTCGTTATAAACTTTAGAGATGACTGACTTTTGATGTGGGTTGTGGCTTAAATGCTCTTCCCACAGTAGGCTCGGTGGAGAGGAGGGAAAGCCTGGAAATAAAACTTTAGTGCAGTGTCTAATCTGAAAGTATCGAAAAAGATGAGAGGGTGAGAGATGAAATTCTCCTGAAAGATCTGTAAAACTGCAAAAAATACTATCTTTATAGAGGCCTTTAAAAGATTTCAGGCCTTTATTGTGCCATGTACAAAAGGTTGAGTCTGTAAACGTGGGTCGAAATAAATTATTCCTCAGTAAAGGAGCTAAAATAGATGCTGACGTAAACCTGAAATGCTTCCTAAATTGATACCAAATTTTAAGTGTAGAATGGACCACTTGGTTGCTTGTAAAGCCAGAGAGGTAAGAGGTAAGGAAGAGGTAAGTAAAGCCATTAATGAAGATGTAACACATGACTGCGCCTCTAAGTTGCACCATGGCAGATCCATCAGTTTAGACCAAAACAAAATTTTGTGGATATGTGCTGCCCAATAATACAATTGGAAATTAGAGAGAGACAGTCCACCTTTGAACTTGCACCTCTGAAGTGTGGATTTGCGGATCCTGGGTGCCTTTCCACACCATAGAAAGGCAGAAATAATTTGATCAATTGTTTTGAAAAAATGCTTCGGCAGGAAAAGTGGCAGACAATTGAACAAAAATAGGAATTTGGGTAAGATGTTCATCTTAATTGCATTAATTCTGCCGATCAACGAGAGAGATAAACTTCCCCATCTTTGGAGGTCAGATTTAATTTTTGATATTAAAGGGGAGAAATTGGCAGAGAAAAGGGAGTTTAGCGTTCTAGTTACATTGATGCCTAGATACTTAAAGCCAGATGGGCTCAATTCAAAAGGGATATCAGACTGTGTGAACTGTAATGCTGGAGCATTGATAGGATAGCATTCACTTTTAGAAATATTAACTTTATAGCCTGAGAATGACCCAAACCTCTGAAAAGTGGATAAAATTATCGGTATAGAATGGATTGGATCTGATACATACAATAATAAATCGTCAGCATAGAGCGACAGCTTAAATTCTGTGCCCAACCGAGAAATCCCGGTAAAAATGGTGGAGGACCTCAGGAAGATTGACTGGGGCTCTATAGCTAATGCAAACAACAGGGGAGATAGGGGGCATCCCTGTCTAGTGCCACGGGTAAGAGTGAAAAAACTGGATTGGATGCCATTGGTGGAGATGTATAAAGGAGACGTATCCACGAAATAAATACATTTCTCAGCCCAAATTTCCTTAGTACCTTAAATAAGTAGTCCCATTCAACCCTTTCAAACGCTTTCTCGGTGTCGACCGAGATCACTGCTTCAGGTGTTGTTGTCGTAGTTTTGGAGTAGATAATATTTAAGAGTGTGCGGACATTATAGAACAGCTGGCGCCCTTTTACAAACCCAGTTTGTTCATCTGAAACAATAGTTGGAACAATATTTTCCAGACGGGAGGCCAAAGCCTTAGCAAGGATCTTAGCATCCACATTTATTAAGGAGATAGGTCTGTAAGAGTTGCAAAAATTTGGGTCCTTGTCTTTTTTTAAAAGGAGGCTTATGGAAGTGTGTCTTAAGGTAGGAGGAAGAGTGCCATGTTGCAGTGATTCTTTATATACAGCATGTAGTAATGGGGACAGTTTATCTTGAAATCTTTTGAAAAATTCTACTGGGAATCCATCAGGACCAGTCTGCATACTTCTCATAGCGAGAGAGATTTCTTCTACTGTTAATGGAGAGTCAAGTTCCTTGGCAGCATCCGAGTTTATCAGAGGAAAATTGAGACTATTTAGGAACAAGTTAATTTCAGTGGTGTCAGGTGGAGATTCAGACGTGTACAACGAGGAATAGAAAGAACGAAAAACAGAATTAATTGTGGTGGGGTCCTTATGCAGTGTGCCCGATAAATCTTTTATCTGATAGATCATCCGTGAGGCCGCCTGGCGCCATAGTTAGTGAGCCAGGAGCCGGCTTGCCTTGTCACCATGCTCATAATATGTGGAGCGTGATCGTAGGAGAAGTCGCGCTGCATCACTGGTGGTGATGAAATCAAATTCAGTCTGCAAGTCAACACGCTGTTTAAGTAAACAGGGAGAAGGGTTAATAGCAAGTTGTTGGTGTCATTATTAATACTGCAGTAGATACATAGAGCACATGAATATATATTTTTAATGCACTTTGAGTATATTTTGTAGAAACATTAGCACAACCCAATTCGAGTGGTATGAAAACATTTAATTTGAGATCACAAATTGAAATTGTAGGACAATGTTTCTCTTCTGGCCTTTATTAGACCCTTCCCAGGCACCTGGACTCTTGATGGTAAAAATTGATACATAGGTTTTATTTTCATGACCATAATCCATTTGTCCTTTAGCTTTCTTCTGTCTCATTCCTGATAAGTTGATCCACTTAACATCCCAGTCAACACAGAAGAAGTGACTTGAGAGAACAACTTTTTGCTTCATTCTTCGGTCAGGAGGTTCTGGAACATGACAAAGAGTTCTGTTTTGGTGAGAAGCCTTTTTTAACTCCTCTCCTTTAATTTTGTTTCATGTTCTACACATAAATTATAACAGGAATTTATCTTTATTTTTGTTGCATTTATTGACATATAGATTTATTTATTTGAATTTATTTCTGATCTTGGCAGTTTTGATCACTGAGTCATTAAAAGAGTCATTACTACTGACACTCTTTCTCTTCTCTGTGTCTGGTGCCACGTTGGCTAAGACTAGGGTCACAAAAATATATATTGAGAAATAATATTCATCGCACCAACCATTTTCTATACATGCTTAATCCAATTTAGGGTCGCCTATCCTAGCTGTCATTAGGCAAGAGGCATTGTACACCTAGGTCGGGTCGCCAGTCCATCACAGGAAGAGATGCATATGAGGCACAGATGTCTGCAACTTTCAGACTAAACTTATTGCAAAGAAGTTTTTAGTTTTTTGGAGTTCATCCAGCCAATTACATTGGAAAAATCAGAAAAAGTCCGGACTCCTGATTAACAGATTAACTCCTTCTGCTTGAGTTTATATAATTTTCAGCTCACTTGTTGATATTGCAGATGTCCAAATAGTATAAGAACTATAGATAACACACGTTATAGAGGCACGTCCTGCCTCTTGCACATTTTATCTAGGCTTCGCGTTGCAGTATATCTTGTCATGAGAACACATCTCTGCTAAATATCTCAGTCTTTAAAGGGCATGTGTAAATGGACAAAGGTGCAGAAAGTTCAGACTTGATTCTTCAGATATTTCCTGGTCATCATGTGTGAAAATGCTTAAAGAAAATGGCAAGAGAAAGATTGCAGTGAAACAATAGTGGAGACTCTCAGATAGTGGTAAACTAAAATCAATGCACACTTGATTGTTTTACCACACAGTTAATGTTGTGTTTTTAAGTGCTTGTAGAAAATAATTAACGATGTATGACGAATGATAATGATTAAATTTGAAAAATAATGATAATAATTTCCCTTCTTAAACATGAGGGATACTTTTCATTACTTTAAGCACAAGCATGTTCAGGTTGATTCATTTTCATGTTTGGTCATTTGTTTGTGGTGAATATTAAACAAATGCTAGCTAACAAGAATGGTGGAGGTCAGGCTGTGGCCTTGTTGACTAAAAGAGCATACAATCCGTACTGCTTTTAAAAATGCTATTAGAATGGCAAATAAAAACACAGCAAGAGACCTGCAAAGAGATGTAGCAGACTGGGGTGATGGCCTAAACCTTTCCTGGGCTAATAAAGTATTTTTTAAATTTCATTTTGATTTAGTTTTATTTAATAAAATTCTACCATAATAGAACCTTTTCAAAAGCTCTGAAAAGTTTACCCCAACCAGCAAGTTGACATAATTGGTTCCATTTAGTAATTTAGAATTTTGTGAAAATTATTCCTGTACTGCACGTTCAAAGTGGAAATGCTCAGCCATTGTATTTATGCAGTATTTTTTTTTTCTCTATTGATGTATCTTGTTGCCTATGAATTAACACTGCATGGACATCATAAAAAGGTTAAAGAGTATATTAAGATTTGTGCAAACATCAAATTAAATCAATTGAATCAACCAACGTCTCTGTTACTGAAATTAAATGATGATCTCCCAACTATACAATTTATAAATAACTTCAAATAACTGTCAAACATCCAATGTTTGGTTAGAAATTGATACAAAAATGATTCCATAAAGTTGTTTTTCAGAGTACAGCTGGGTCACAAAGCCAAAATAATTGTTTATGTGTGCTTGCAGATCGCTACCTGCATGTACACTTGCCTAAAAGAGTATTTTTCTTTTTGCACATAGTATCATGTTCCATGTTTGATTTTTGAATAATTAATGAAATGTATATAATTAGTGATCTATAATAACACAGCAACATGCTTTCACATTTTTTTTGATGAATCAACTTTGTTGAATCGTCTTTGAAGATATTTTCCTAACAGAGCACTTCGCTCCCAAACTGCAGGTTTACTTGTGGTTCCCAGAGTTTCTAAAAGTAGAATGGGAGGCAGAGCCTTCAGTTATCAGGCCCACCAACCCAACCAAAGCTCACCAATTTGTATCCGACTTGCTGTCCACCACCTCCTTATAGGCGGTCAGTGAAGCGCATTCTTATGGTTGACAGCCATCTTATTCCAGGTTTCTTCATTCACAGTCCAAACAGGCTGCCAGTATATCCAACAGCCTCAGGAGAAAAAATGGTGAATAAAAGCTTGATTATTGTAGAATAATCTCAACAGTGTGAGAACATACGGACTAGGGATGCCCCGATCAGGTTTTTTTCCCCCCGAGTCCGAGTCATTTGATTTGAGTCCCGATCCGATACTTCTACAGTACATTAAAAAAATTAAGAACGGCGAAGAAACAGATCCAGGATGTCCCTGATTTTTTTTTTTTTATTCACTTATTTTATCATTTAACACTTATAAACAGAGCACTTCTGTGAACAAAAAAAGTAATCAAGTAATAAACAAATTCTTCACATTGTAGTTTAGTGCATCAATGTCTACCATAAAAACAAGCAGCAGCTCAACTTGACATACCTGTGTGTGTGTGTGTGTGTGTGTGCGTGCGTGCGTGCGTGCGTGCGTGCGTGCGTGCGTGCGTGAGCTGGATGGCAGCAAACAGGGTGTGATTGTTTCTGATTGTTGTGTGCACACACAGGAGAAGCAGCTCAAGATTTAAGTTTGTCATTTTAAGATTTGTAATGAGTCCAGAACAAAACTGAAGACATCAAAACTACTAAATGACACAAGTTAGATAAACAAAAATCAGTGCCGATAAACAAGAAACTGTGGTGATGGTCTGAGTGAGGTCCATCACCATGTTTGACCACTAGGGGGGGTTTCAACACTAGAATTATGAACTGCTGTAAAAAAAAATTTTTAATAATTTGTTGCCCTGATCTAAAACAACGACCTCAGGATTTCTGTCAGTGTCTCAGCTCTCGGCTTTTAGCTCCTACAAAAACAGCTCTCAGAATAGGTCAGATATCCCATCCCTTGAGTTTTTTTAAACAGAAACAAACAAGGAGGAAGTTGTTGTTTTTTTGGCGGAGACAATAATAAGCATAGTATCCACTTTTTCAGTTGGTCTGTGTGTATTATCTGCAGTGGAGGACACGTCAGATTGTTTTTTATTGACTGGATTGGTTCACAGTAAGAAAAATATAAAACTTCGCAGCAGCTCTTCCTCAAATTCTCATTCATTCAGACTTGAGTAATCAATAGCTGGGCAACGATTAAAAATTTTTATCTAATTAATCACATGATTTCCCTGATGAATTCAAAAGTAGTGTATAGCTTTTATCATTTAGTTTTATTTTAAATGTACTGCCATATGAATGAAAGTGCCATAACATTTGTTGTGCAAACACACTTTTAACATCAGCATTTTTATGTAGTTTTTATGTAGAAGCCTCGCTCCCCTGTTTGTTTCGTTGAATGACTTGCTAGTATCAATTGTGTGTTTTGCCTTTAAGTGATATTTTAGACTGGAACTACTACAGTGATAAGACAATTCAACTTGGCAGTATTTACAGATGACTTTGGTTCTGTCGACTCCGCCGTCTGGAAGAACTTTAAGATGAAAATGGCCAAGAAAAAGTTCCGTACCCTTCTCCATGTTTGGTGGATCCGCCAATTACTTTCTTTTCCGGTTCCGCAGCAGACAGCAACAGACTTTTGCAAAATAAAAGCCTGTGAGCAACAGACTTTTACAAAAAAACCTGCGTTAATGCGCGATAAAATATTTATCAGCGTTAAATAATTAACGAATTAACGCAATAATAACGAGTTAACTCGCCCAGCCCTAATCAATACATTTAGAATCTGAATATTTATTGAAGGATCTGACTTTATCTCGAATCAATACTTAATTATTTTACTTGCAGGCTAAAAGTAGCTGTGATTGATTCCTCTGGGACTCTCTGATTAAATCATTTGGCATAATATTTGGCTTATTGGTGAAATTTTTGGTCTTACTAATAAAGAGTTAATTTAAAGCGCCACAGTAAAAGTCATGAGATTAAAGGGATAGTTCGCCTCTTTTGACATGAAGCTGTATGACATCCCATATTAGCAATATCATTTATGAACATTGACTTACCCCCCGCTGCGTCCTGTGAGCGGAGTTCCAGCTGAGTTTTGGGGTCCACGAAGCTAGTCCGGCTAGTTGGCTGGGGCTTGAAAAATAAAGCGTTTTGCTTCTCAAAAAAATATGCGTTCAAAAGAGTGATACATTTGCATCACAAAATCGTTCTCGATGAAAAAGTCAGACCTCACTTCGCTTGGCGCTATTTTTGCGTCCCTTGATATCAATGCGTCCAATGTAAAACTGTGCAGACCGAAGAGCAGACCGAGCAGTCCCCTGCTTCCAAACAGCAAACACCGTAACAGGTGTAGCTATCGCTAGGTGGCTAGCGATTTGTCATACAGCTTCATGTCAAAAGAGGCGAACTATCCCTTTAACTAATTAAATTTCACCAGAAACCAAACCTAATTTCGGCATAATTTAAAGGACAATCTAGTATCTTTAGAGGAAAAAATTTAAACCGATTAAAACATACACATACACATACATACCTCCCTGCAGAGGAGACCAGTAACTATTACAGCTGTAGAAGTGGTAGCCATTTTATACCTTCATAAAGATATCCGTCTACGTCACTCTCCACAGATGACCATTTTTTCAGCACAGATTTATTAGCTGGACTAAGTGTGGCCAGCTTGACAAACCCTCACATGAAGCACGCTACAAGGCAGTGAGGCAGCAGAAGATCCATCTATCCATCCATTTTCTATACCCGCTGAATCCGTCGGTCAGGTCGGTCGGGGGGGTGGGGTGGGCTGGAGCCTATCCCAGCGGTCAATGGGCGAGAGGCAGGATACACCCTGGACAGGCCACCAGTGGAGCAGAACATGAATCACCCAACTTACTCTTTCTGATTCACTTTAAAGTTCCTGTGAAATTAAATGTGATGTATGTACATCCTCTGTCTTCCACTAAATATCAGTCAGTTTCTCACACAACAATTGCAAAATGGTTGTTTTGTAGGTGTTTATTTGCTAATTTACCAGAAAGTGATTAAAAACTGTAGTTTTTCTGAATTTTCACCCAAAGAAATTCTTCTTTTGAATTATAAATGTAAGCAGAACTATTGCTGAATGGTGGGCAGTGCTTGATCAGGCCACTGGAGCTGACCAATCAAAGCAGAGGAGGGGTGGATCTATACCTTCTGTTTTTACAAGAAATCTGGAAATAGGCTAATCATTTTATGATGACTTTAAAGAAAACGCTTCAGTGTTGTGACTCTTGTTTGCGATTTTAAATTATTTTAATAGAATGTATATAGAATATAAATGTATTTAGGACTGTTTTCCAATTTATTCCAGACCAAAACCTTTCACAGGTTGTGTTTCATAAGTTTGACTTTTAAAACTTTATAAGGGAATTTTCAGCAGAACTAAAACTGCTTCGAGAAACCAGTTCGAATCTTTTACAAGTTACGTGTTTTTGGTTTAGTTTTCAGGATTGAGAAGAATAGGAAACATCCTGAAACAGAACATTTAGAATGAAATGAATGTTGTTTTATAGCCATCTCACAAAATGCTGTGTGTTTTTCTAAGGAGTTATTTTTATGTGCATTAGCACTGAAACTCTTTCTATGGACACAAATCAGATTGAATATTGGTGACTAAAAGCATGTTTACACAGTGCCCAAACAACAGAAAACATTTTTGTGCTAGTTCAACCTATGCTTTTAAAATGCATGGAAACATGTTAGCCTGACCAAAAATGTAAAAAATCAAACTTCTTAAAACAGGACTAACTTGTGAGTGAGAGAAATTTAGAACAAGAATACGAAAATGTTCTTGCATGAGGCCCATTGATTCTTGTTATTGTCCCAAAGAAATGTAAATTAAATGATACATTTTCACTGCTTTTCATCTCTGTGAAGACATTAAAAGGTTAATCTGTTTCAAGAAAAAAAAAATCAGATGAAGGTGAAAATAAGATTTTAATGTGTTAAAATGCTTGTTACTCAGTGCCAGTTAATTTAGATTGACTCAGACTGTTTGGGAGATAATTGCAGATTGTTAAGAGACCACAATGAGGCATTTCCTTCAGATGATTAAAGAACAGGTCTTAAAGTAATTTGGAAATGCTTCACACAAGCATTTCAGACTTTTACATGAATGTCAAGATGTCCTATTTATCATCCACAACAGCTTTTGAATGCTGAAATGTAAAACTTTCATGATGCATCACATGTAGGACATTCTGCCCCTCACTTATTTGAAAAATGAGGATAAAATCAGTGGATTGTGATGGCTCCACCTTTGTTTCTGCCGCCCTGGGTCACACCTCAGGCCTGCTTTTACAAACCCAGTGCGACTGTTGGGACCACCTGAGGCTGAAGAGGGACGGAGGTGTGAGGAAGACGGTCTAAACACTCTGAGCAGATAAAGAAGGAGAGCACAGGAATGGGGGGTTGGTGAAGAGCCAAACAGGAGAGAAAAGGAGGATAGATGGGGGGGAGGGAACTTAAAGCCTCAGGGGATAATTTGCTCTTGAGCTTCAGTCCATCAATCACCCATTCATTTACTAACAGGATCGTCTGCCTGACCCCCACATACACGCACATTTTGTGAGTGAGTGTGCCTGTAGAGAGGAAAACAATGTGTAATTACATTCATGTAGAGAAAATTGGATTAACACCTTTGAGATGACGAGTTTTCTTGACAGAACTGATTTGATTGTCCGTCCAAGATTGCGGCTTTGGTAGACTGCGGCTTCGGTAGACTGCGGCTACACGAAAACGTTTTTCACTGTAAACGATACTTTTTCTTATCGTTTCGCTGTCGCGGCCACACGGAGCCGGCGTTCCCACTACCCCAAAACGATAGTTTTTGAAAACGGGTTCCAGAGTGGGAAAGTTTGAAAACGGCCTCGTTTCGTTTCCATTGTTACAGCTAAAACGTTTTTGCGTCAGTCACACGTTGACGCTGTGAGCCAATTTTAACACTTCTCTATTGTCTCACAGCGTGCCGTGACACAGTGGCGTGTGTACTGCATCGTTTCATCGTTTTCATCCGTTTTCGTCTGGACAGCAGCGCGTTTCCGTGTGGTCGCAAGAATTTTCGTACCCGTTTTCAAAAAAAACCTCGTTTCGGCGGTTTTTCTGAAAAAAACACAGGCAACAAAAATCTGAGGGACAACTTTCTGGCAGAACTGCTTGTGAAACTGAAACACCATCAAAACCCGTAAAACATCATTGACACTGCTCAAACTCCATGGGAAGAAATCCTTTCCTGTGTCCTTGTAAAGAAACAACTTAAAAAACATTGATTCATTTTGAGCACAACGACTGAAAAGTAAAACTAAAATGTTTTTGGCTGCTGTGAACAAAGTTACATTTGGAGAAAATAAGCAGCAGAATGTCATGAAAAGAACGCCTTTGCTGATGTCAAGTCCGGGGGTGGAGGGGTCATGCTTTGGGCTTCTGTTGCAGTCAGTGGCACAGGGAACTTTTCAAAGAAGAGGGAAGAATGGTTTCAACTAAATTTCTGCTTATTCTGAAACCAAACATCACAGTATGTATATAAAAAAGCTGAATTCAAAGGTGTAGCTATGGCTTCTAAGACCCAACAAGGTTATAAGATTTAAGGATACACACATAAAGACACATTAAGACATATGAAGCTTTTTCCAGACAAGTGAACAAATTAACTGAAAAATCTACTGACCAATTTCTTCCTCTGACGATTATCATTTGAAATATTAAAGATATGTTCAGTCTACAGCTCAAGTGAAACAGTGGACCTAATCTGAACTGAAATAAGGCCTACGAATGAAAACTGCAGGATTGTAACAATTGAAATTGTTTCATTTATCCGATTTCCACAACATGGATGAAAAGCAGGCTGGTCTGTACGGAGGAATATAAAGTGAAAATATCAAGAATAAAGTTGAAAAGTTGAGAATAAAGTTAAAATACTTCAAGAATAAAGTAAAACATTTGAGAATAAAGTTAAAATATTTCAAGAATAAAGTAAAACATTTGAGAATAAAGTTAAAATACTTCAAGAATAAAGTCAAATATTTGTGAAAAAAGTCATATTACAATATGTGAAGATTCACCTCAAGAAAGTGGAATAATTAAGATTAAATCAAACCAAATTCCACGCATGGCCATACAAAATGCCTTCAGAATAAGATTAAGTAACACGTAAATTCTCTCTTTTTGCACATATAAACAGTGTGATAATAAGTATAAGTGCTTGAAATGCATTGTGCCAGAAACTGTGTCTGTTTAGAAGGAGAAACCACACAAACTTAGATGATGAGGCCACATTTCTTCAAGCTGAAATCGCTGGTAAAAAAAACAAAACAAATGCAACAGACCTGCACACAATACTATTTTTGTAATTTCAGCTTAATTCTTGAAAAAGTTTTTCAACTTCTTCTATTTGTTTTTCTCAGTGTGACCCTAATACTTGGATGTAAAAGTTGAAAATAACACCTGTTGGTGTTGACCAAAACTTAAACATTGTGTTCTGATCTGTGCAGCGGTGTTGGTAAAGCAGTTCGTTCAGACCCTCAGTGGGGACATTTAAATATCCACCAGATGATCAATATTCTGTCTTTCAGCTGTGCTTGTGGTCTCCTCTAATGAGAGAAAGCTGCTAAATGCCCATTTGCTTCCCTCTAACTGTGTGTTTCTGCTGTTTGCTGCTGAGCAGGTTGTGTGCAGAAGATTCTTTGATGATTTTTCTTTAAAAATAGCTTCAGTTGGAAACAACGACAAAGAGAATGAATTAGAACTGCAAATTTTGTTGCCCGACAACTAAAAAACAAGCTGAAACTCACTATTGGTGCCATTTGATGGTTTATTTGCCATAACGGCGACCCTGACCTCAGTGTAGTCAGAGTGGGTCATAATCCAGCGTTTGGAGAACCATCTGATATCAGCTTTCGTCTCTGTTGATTTGTTCGGAGGATCTACAATCCTGTAAATCTGCAGAGAAGCTGGAAAAGTAAAACAAACCCTATGTTAGAGGCCAGGAGCTGACACTTTGGGGGATGTTAAAGCCGAGCTCCAGGTGTTCGTGGAGCAGCTGTCTTCCTCCAGTAATAACCTTTCACTACAGCTGTCCATGACCTCACTGCAGAGTCATTTCATTCACATACAGAGCCGTGCAGCGCATTGTCTGCAGCAGTGCAGCTCAGTGTGGTATCCCAGGACAAAAAGGGAATTTCTGAAACATAAAACCACCAGGAAGATGTGTTTTAGCTTTAACTGAAAGTTTAGTCAGTGACTATCTGTCCTCACCCGGAGGGAGAAGAAGAGGGGAGTGTGTGTTTTAACAGTTTGGCTTTTCCAGTGTCACATTTCCTCTGTTTCTGGGCTGTGAGAGCTGTATAAACACATTCACTCTCACACACACACACAAACTGAACACAATCCACTAAAGTCCTCTCTGAAGCTACATTCCATCATCTCCTTTGTGGCTTTGGTTCAGTTTCATGTAAATGACCATCTGTCAGAGAGTCCAGTTTTTAAACTGGGTGCCCCTCTACAGATCCACCTTTTAGCCAAAGAGCTCCTACCTGTTTTGTACTTTGTCCAAAGACAAACAGTTAACAAGTAAATACCAATAAATAAGTTATATATTTTGCAGGATACATTATACATCCTTATAACATGTTGTAAAAGATTTTTGGCTTGAGATCATGTCACAGCAGACCGAGCCTCAAACAAATTAAACACTTCAATAATAGGGTTGCCAAGCATGGATTCATCACAAAAAGCATGAAGGATGACTTCAATGTTTTTTGCACATTGTTTCACTGCAAGCTGCAAAATGAAAGAAGCGGGTGTGTTTTCGAAGCCTCAAGATGACAGATTATCTGCAGCAAAACTTTGTAGAATTTATCATCCAGGAAGCATCATCAGTCATGCAGGAATGCAGACGGTGGAACCAAAGCTGACAGAGAAATCTCTGGAGAACATGCAGGAACATCCCACCACACAGGAAGTTTGGATGGGACTGTCATCTTATGAGGAACGCTTTATACAACCATGGCAACCTTTAGTTTTGTTTGGTTCAAAAGCTGGTCAACGTTGTCGGATCTGATAAAGACGGAAGAGATGATAGCAGAAAAGGAGAGAAGATGGAACACCAGACTGGATTACAGACCCTGATGCGTTTCCTCCATTCACATTCCTGCTAACTGTAAATTTGTTTTGGACTGAGTGCGTGTGATTTGTGTTAGTTTGAAGCTCAAGAGGTGTTGTGCAGCAGTTGGATGGAAGATCTACTGATTAACAAGCCAGTGAGGTGAAAACTGATCCATGCAGAATCTGAAACCCGAAATCAGAAGAAGTTGGGATGTTGGGGTAATAAAAAAGTTTAAAAAGAAGGTTTGTTATGTGATGTCAACAGGTTGAAATCATGATATGGTACAGAAGCATCCTCTATGAAAGGCTTTGAGGAGCAAAGATGTTCAGAGGATCCCCAGTTTATCCACAATTGTATTTAAAAACAATGTTCCTCAAAGAAAGATTGGAAAAGAGTTGCATATTTCTCCCTTTACAGTGCAGAATATCATTAAAGCATTGAAGGAATCTGGAGGAATTTTAGTGTGGAAAGGATAAGGGAGCAAGCCTAAAGTGGACACCCATGAAAATGTAAAACCACATTCTGCAACCTGGTTTAATCAATATTTACATCATCCTAATGATTTATAGTTGAAGTTTGGTTCAGTAGTTTGCAGCAGCACCTTTTTAAAAAAAGTTTTCTTTGTGTCAGCAAAGGGGTAAGAAATGAGTGCGGGAGAGCACATCTGGATTCATGACTACGCCCCAGGTCTCCAGTTTCATTTCCACCATTACGAGCAGGAAAAGGGGGTTACAGACCTGAAACCCGCAAGTGTTCACGGTTAATTTGAAGGGTTCAGCCTGTGCAGCTCAAAAAGTCCATCACATCCCTGACAGGCCTCTGCAGCCCCATCAGACAGGCTGAGATGTGACTGGTCTGCTGGAGGGGAAATATGAAAAAAAAAAAAAACATAAACTTTGGCGAGACACTGAAACAACCATTGTGCTCTGGTGCTGCACACACACAAGCAGCTGTGTGTATCAGTAGGAGGGGATTACAGAAAGGCTTCAGTCTTTGGCTCAGCTCCAGACTGTGAAGATCCTCTGCCCCGGGGGGAAGATGGGGAGAGGTAGAGGGGGTGGCTGCTGCATACCTCCGTTCAGTCGTAACCACCAAATCTAACTCCTACCAAAGGACGTGTAGTGACCCCGACCACAAGGCTCGCAGTTTAGACAAAAACACACACTCCTGGCCTGTGTGTGTTCTTGGGTGTGAGTTGATATGTGGAGGAAATCCCTCCTTTGTTTCCAAGGAAGCTGAGTTTGAGTGTTTAATGAAGGAGAGTCAAAGATGGTGCAAGCGGAAGGATGAATATGCTGCCCGGTCAATCTGACAGCTGCAAAGAACCAGACAGAAAGAGAAAGTAAAAGATAGAATGTCTTCAAGGAATTACATCCATATAATTCTCTTCTTTTAAAGAAACACCACTGCTGTTACCTTGGACAGTCTGCGTTAACTGCGACACACACGCAGACGACCTGGTTTCCGAGTATAAATCAGGCTTAAGTGATGAGGAAAAACCAAACTGAGCAGTTCATCTAAAGCCAATACAAGCTTTTGGTGGTCTACAGCCCAGTTCACGCTTCATTACCTCAAGCCTCATTTTCAAGTCATTAACAGATCATTGACTAAAGTTCCAGATCGGAGGCAAATCTGCATTTTATCGGCAGTCACGTGTAGCTATATATGAACACTACTAAAAAGTGATTTATACTTTTGCATCATCAACACACCACCCATCCTTCCATTTACACCATAGCCTGACGTGCACCTCCGCAAAATTGTAACGACACAGCATGCTAATGCTGGTACTGACCCTAGCGATCAGCTTGGCGACTAACACATAACCTGATGTATTTCTCATTTACTGCCTGATCCCTTCAACTGGTGACTGTTTGCTTGTTGACAGGTCAAACATTGCCCCTCTGATGCCTTCCACTTTTATGGTGTTTCAGATATTGCAACAGAAGCATCTGCTCCTCGATAATCTCCAATTCTAGCACAAGACACTCGTGGGTAGCCACGAGTTCAAGTTGAGAACATAAAATACCCAGGAAGAGCTAAATTACTAATTTTAGAGCTAGCAATGTGACATACGAGCTTGACTGCGACCTAGTGTTGTGGCAGTGTAACTGCGGACTGACGTCAGAACACAACACAGTAGGATAAATTCTTATAACCTCCGTCCTGCCTTAAGCAGCTGGCAGAGAGGTATAAAGCCACCTTCGAGACATGATTTATGAGCCTAAAAACATGTTGCAAGCTCTGAAAAAAATATCTAGCATGCTAGATTATTTTGGAGGAGTCAGTGGGGGGAGCTACGGCAAATGATAGAGAAAAAGTTGTAGGAAAATTAGAGGGATCTACCTGGAAATGGAATACAAAGGGAAAAGCCTTCAAAAGGAAATCCTTGTGTCCACTGACAGACATTGCCATTTTTGATTTGCATTTTGAACATATGAATAAGAAAAGAGGAGAGAAAAATCCACTTATATAAAGTTTATACATTTGCTTGAGGTGGTTTTTGCCTGTTTTCAGAGAAGACTTTATTCACATTAGTGGGAATGGAAATAAAGATGCAAAGATTAAAATAAGTGTCTCACCAACTGTTTCTGGTCTGACAAATAATAAACTCAATGATTGACCTGCATTTCCCATATGATATACTATCCCAGATATTCCCAGAAATCATTGTAATTCCTGAAAAAGAGCTCTCATCGTTTCCCTATTGTGAATGTTCACCACATTTGTTTTTATTGTTTGTTTCCTGTTCGGACAGCTACTTCTTCTACTGAATTACAACCACTTGCAACACAGCCTGTAGCCGCCGCCCCCCTCTGGTGATACTTCACAGCCGTATGTATTCACTTAAAACCATTAAAGCAATACAATGTAACTTCTCAAAAAGCCCATTATGGAGCTCCCCCTACAGGCTTGGAGGTAATGTACGGTTACACTGTCGTAAACACAACACCCTTTCGCTTTCACGTTTGTTGACGAACCGGCGAGGAGTCAGAAGGTGCAAGCTATGTCGACCGAGAAGGTAAGAGTAATCAAATGTACCTGGGAGTGTGAGAGGGGTCTATTTGTTTTTGCGGTAGGTGTGCCAGAAAGCAAGTCGAAGTACTTCCGCTCAGGGCCGGTCCAGCAAAGTTACATAGCGCAGTTATTCCAACTCAGACCCCCGAAGGGCATAGGAGACAGGCCAATCGTAATATTAAAACTCATTCTAGCCGCACAATTTTTTTCAAGCTGTTATTTTAAGGTAGAAATGTTACATAGTATTGCTTTAATGGAACTGTGCCTGATTTACATTTCTTATCCTAAGATTGTCTCAGATTCACATGCCTCAGCAAAATAAAAAAGAGGCACTCCATGCTCCATGTTTAGCTTTGAAATAACTTCTATTAAAAGTATGCAACTGGTTTTATGCAACCCAAACGCAAAGTGTTTTTGTGCCCTCTCTGAACCGCATGTTTCAGGACTGAGGACTCAAAGCCCAGCAGGTAAAACCTGTTTGAGTGTTCCTGTCCAGTAACCTGAGTGTTGTTTTAATGCAGGATGTTCCAGTCTGATAAGAAGCTCACCGGATCAGATGATCTGATTACAAATCATACATACTTGCCAGGAGACAGCTAACACACCTCATTTCCTGACCAATCAGATCCCAGCATTTTTTGCTTCTTGATTTCATAAGGAAGATTACGCCAACTTCTAGGAACAAAAGTGATGTGTTTTGTATAACTTTATCTTATTCATTTTACTAATTCATGCTTTTGGATGCAATTTATCCTTGATTTTTGTATTTTTATGTTTTTTTGGCATCAGGAAATGCACTTTAATTTCTTTGCATTGTACTTTGTTTATTTATAAAATGACAAAGATATTTTCTATTCTATGATAAGAATAAAATAGAAAATATGCATTCTGTGATTCACAACAATAAGAAAACCATCAAATGTAGTTCCCAACAAATCACTTCTTTTGGTTTGATTTGTCCGTGGATCTAATTTAACACAGCATACTATAAACATAGAAAACTATCCTTTATTGTTCCAATTAAGCGACTTGCAGAGTCCTATTTGCAACGATTTGTTATTCTTTTCCCCGCGACCCGACCGACGGATTCAGCGGTATAGATAATGGATGGATGGATGGATGGATGTTATTCTTTTAGAAGTCTTGTATGTCTCAGGCTGCGGCTACACGGAAACGTTTTTCACTGTAAACGATACTTTTTCTTATCGTTTCGCTGTCGCGGCCACACGGAGCCGGCGTTCCCACTACCCCAAAACGATAGTTTTTGAGAACGGGTTCCAGAGTGGGAAAGTTTGAAAACGGCCTCGTTTCGTTTCCATTGTTACAGCTAAAACGTTTTTGCGTCAGTCACACGTTGACGCTGTGAGCCAATTTTAACACTTCTCTATTGTCTCACAGCGTGGCGTGACACAGTGGCGTGTGTACTGCATCGTTTCATCGTTTTCGTCTGGACCAGCAGCGCGTTTCCGTGTGGTCGCAAGAATTTTCGTACCCGTTTTCAAAAAAAACCTCGTTTCGTTTTCGTGTAGCCGTAGTCTCAGTATCTTGTTCATGAATGAGGAGACAACAGAGTGGAAGAGTGCGTTGATGTGCCAGCTGATTAACCTTCATATTTGGTCATGAGCTGTAGGTAGTATAATGATATCTCTAATATAAGCATCCTAACTGAGCTTCTTCTGAGAAGGGACTGGCTTCATCCTTCGGGACAGAATGAAGAGTCCAGTCACCTGATGGAGTAGAGATGGGATTGCTAGCCAATCAAGTTGGTTTGGGCATCTGATCAGGATGGTCCAAACGCTTCCCACAGGATATCACAGGACTCACTGGAGAGATTAGATTTTGGCTGCCTTGTCAATGACTCCGTGTCCCACTGGAAGAGCTGAAGGAGGAACAAGGAGGTCTAGAGATCTCTGCTTAGACTGTTGTCCCGGTGACCCAGTTCCAGATAGTCAGCAGAGCATAGATGAATGACAGTTTACATGTGGGCAACCATACACCCCACCTTCACCCCTCTGGGAAAGCCCAATCTGGTCTGGTTAGCTCCTGTGGCATGATCAGGCACTGGCCATGTCTCTGCAACAGAGCTGTTGATATTCAAAATTTAGACAAACCATTTCATTGGATGTTAAATTAGGACATGCCCTCTGGTACAGGATGAGTTATCAATATTTTAAATTTGTTTTCTAGGCATTTAGAAACATGAAAATGTCATTAGGAATATGAAGAAGACCTTTTTATCATTGATCAACCACATCTACCACAACACATATCCTATTAAACCACTTAAATATATCCTCTGGTTTTGCTGGTTTGCTTGGACTTCCTGGCGGGCTGTTGACAATGGGCTGATTGCTGATTTGACTCACCTGTGGTGGCTTGTGGGTCACTGACTACTTAAAGGCCGGCGCACACCTTTACGATTTGTGTACGATTTTGTCGGCCCGATGACTTCGCATGGGAATCGTAAAGGTGTGCGGTAACAGCCGACAAACGATTTTGTCGTTTCATCGGATCAAATCAAACATGTTTGATATTTCCGTACGGATTTTCCTTGTGCCGAATACAATCGTATGTGTGTGCGGTCTCTGTTCCGATGTCATTGCGCAGGATTATTTAAACAGCCAATGGGAATAGCGCACTTAGTCACGTTGGACGACTACGACACAAACATGGCTGCCTCCAGTTTGAAAGTCACGTGATTTGTGGCTTCCTATTTCGGTCATGTGATAACATTCGGTCAAAAAACTCGTAGGTTCGCAAGTGTGTGCGGTGGACGTGCGAGCCTGTCAAATACAGTCCGAATTGTTATGCCGATCACCCGACAAACGATGCAATGATGACATCGTAAAGGTGTTGCCAGATTGTTGGTTATCCATACGTGGTACAAGTCTGGCTCGTGCTACTATCTGTAGCTGCTTGAGATTTTGAGTCCAGGTGTATTTGCTCACCTTGAGTTCACAGTTGAATCGTATGTCACTGCAATAATTGTTATTGGAGCACAGCGTTTCTGTAAAGCCACTTGGAGTCACCATTGTCACAGCCTTAAAGGGGAACTCCGGGGCATTTGAAGCGCAATCCCATTGCTAGAGGTTGTCAAATACTGACAGTAGGACACAGACTGGTACAAATCGGCGCTCCCTGTGCGGCGATTGCGCAGCCTGTCATGCTAGCCAACTACGTGGTGGCTAAGGGGCAAGTGCTAAACCTTCCACGTAAAACAACAACTTGCACACTGCAGAAACGTCACACCACTTTATAAACCATCCGACAATAAAGTCACAAGCCTTACCATCAAAACCATATGCATGGTTCTCACATTACTGGCATGGGGACGTTACAAAACAACTTTATAAACAGCATGTCACTTACCTCTTGTCGGTATGCTCGCGCATGTGAAAGCCCAAAAGAGTCAATGGACAATACTCCCAAATACAAAACAATTATCTTCTCTAGAAAAACTACGTTCAAGTATTTAAAACATTACAACAATACATGCCCAGTAATATTGTTGTAATGTTTTAAATACTTGAACGCAGTTTTTCTAGAGAAAATAATTGCTTTGTATTTGGGAGTATCGCCGATTTGCACCAGTCTGTGTCCTACTGTCAGTATTTGACAACCTCTAGCAATGGGATTGCGCTTCAAATGCCCCGGAGTTCCCCTTTAAGGCTGAGTTATACTTCTTTTAACTGCCCTTGCGCTTGCGTCTTGCGCTTGTGTTAATGGCTCGAGACGTTTATGCTTCATTTAGCTTTGCCGGCGCTTGCGTGTGCTGCGTGGCGATTCACCGCCAGGACAGTAGGTGGAGCAGCGGGTTTTTTCAATGACAAGCCTACTACGATGAAAGGAAATTCACCGCCAGGACCTCTTCGGCAAGTCTCTCTTCGACTGGATTCATCATAGACATAATATATTAGACATAATATATTATGTCTATGGGATT
Organism: Odontesthes bonariensis; assembly: GCF_027942865.1. Classification (NCBI taxonomy): domain Eukaryota; kingdom Metazoa; phylum Chordata; class Actinopteri; order Atheriniformes; family Atherinopsidae; genus Odontesthes; species Odontesthes bonariensis. The sequence continues at coordinate 26,998,897 of NC_134527.1, forward strand.
CATGCTTCTTCTTCTTCTTCTTCGCTTTCTACCTTGGCGGTCTTTTATTAGGGGATGAAACCGGAAGATGAACACGCCGCCGGATATGATGTAGATAGAGGCTTGTGCTCGCGTCCAGAGTGGCTACTCTATAGCTCTGCTCGCGTCTTGCGTGAAGTTTAGAAAATTGAGGTGACACACGCAAGCACGCAAGGGGGGGCTTGCAACCGCGCAAGGGCTTGCGTTGCGTCTTGCGTTGCGTCTTGCGTTACCGACTATAAACCAGGCTTAAGTCACTGCTTAATATATATATATATATATATATAATTTTATTTACCTCTGTATCTCCCCACAGATCCTGAGTTTGTTTCTGCATCTCGAGTCCCCTTTTGGACTTGTTATCGCTTGTTATCTTTTATAATAAACCACTTACCTTTTACCTGTTTGCCTTTGCTCCTCTCTGGATCTGACCTGTAAGACCTTTAGGAAAACTGTAATGAGTTTAATAGGAACTTTAAGGTTGGTTTAAATAAAAGTTTTTAAACCAGTTTATTTTCTATTGATCAGTTTACAAGTAAAATATAACAAAGTGCATCTTTTCTTGATAAGTAAATGCACAAAACAATGTTTTGTTCATTTTGAGTTAATTCAACAGAAAACATCCAGTATTTTCCCACCACATCTCAACTGATAAAAGTCTGTCTTTGTCTGCTGAAGGTTTACTCAAATTAATCTTTAACATCCTGCTCTACCATTTGGTAAATCACATTTTTCACTGACCATACCTAAACCTTGACCAGAACTTTGTTTAGGTATGAAATGCTAAAAGAAAATGTGACACTTTTTGAAAATGTAATACTTTTACCGAAAAGTATCAGCCTGGTCACTTGTGATAAAAGCCTTGATTCTGGTTATTGCTCAAAGGAAATGGAAAAAAAATGCAAAGAAACCTTTTTTTCTTTGCTTTTGTATTGGGGTGGAAGTTGAAGGGTTAAGAGTTTGAAAGAGGAAAACATTACAGCATGCATAGTTGGACTGTTTAAATGCTCCAGAAGCTCTTCCTGTTTGTGCTTTGAATAACCTTTTTCATTATGGAAACCAGCTGTTTGCCTTTTATACAAGATTAAGTTAAAAAATGAAACTACATAATTGAAAAGTGTATTAGTCTCACATGTTTTACAGGTCTCAAATGCTTAACTCAAGCTTATGAAATGTCATTAAGCAACCAGATTTAACTTCTATCGGCAGTTTTCTTTTACCAATTCTTTCAGTTAAAATCTAATCTTAAAAAATATTGATAATTAATTTAAACACCAGTGAACTCACACATTTAGAGGAGCTTGGAAACCGTTTGTTACCAAGGTTTCTCCTAATTTTGATAAAAACACATCAACCGTATCTGGCAGCAAACCATAATCTCATTAATAATGTGATCGGTGGGAGGCCGAGCTGAACAATGAGAGAGCAGGAGAACGTTGAAAGGGAGGAGAAACAAACAAAGAGATACAGAAGGAGGGGGACGAGGTAATGCATCCTAATTGCCACCAGGCTGTTCTCCACGGGGGGGCCACAATTGAGCTGCAAGTGGGAGCAGTAATGAGTATGTTTACGTGTTCTTTGTGCTCCAGAAGGAAAATTCATGCCTCTCATAACACACTACATCTATTTAGGTGGGCAGGAGACAGTCGGATATATGTTGCTTTGGGACATGACAGAGCATGTGTTGGGTTTGATTTTTCACCTCACATTGGTATCAGCTGCAGAACTATGTGAATGTAATTACCTAAAACTGAAAGGTGAACATGTGTCTAAACATGTCTGGAAAGGATCTTTAGTTACAGTTAGCTGATGGCGTTGCACTTGTATTTTTCAGTGAAATTTAGATAATGCGGCTTAATTCATGGTAAACATGAACATCCAGAGGTTCAGAGGCTAGGATTTGTTGTTAGGCCCCCTAAGAAAATATCGGTTTCAGTAGCTATTTCACACAGAGATTGCAATATAAGTGACTATCATTCACCTTTAGTTGTTTTTACTGATGAAATAGAATTGGCAAAGTGATATATCACTGTAATCTTTCAAATAGCATGGCCCAGACACCGAATCAGAGGAGTGGCAACAGGATTTGCATCTGCGACATGCTCCATCAGCTTATAGTTACAACTTAAATTTCCATACAGTCTTGAGCTTACTCCCTCTGAATGCTCAGCTTTGAATCTCGATTCGGCCGGTCTACCTTACACAAATAATTACTAGACGCAGTAGTACAGCCTTGAATGGGCGGTATTTCTGCAGACACCCATAAACCAACTAGTGCTGTGGAGCTGGAATGATTGATCAGTTTGTCAAGAAACAGAAAATCAATTGGCAATAATCTTGGTTAAAAAATGAAGGAAAGTATTTAGCAAGAACTTTGTCAAATGTTAATATTTGCTACTTTCACTGTTCTCTGTGTAAGTTAATTCATTCCTTTTTTGTCCAGTGGATAATCCTGTATTCAAATAGACAACCTCAAAGCATTTTCAGCCTCTGCAAACTACAAACCCCATTTCCAGAAAAGCTGGGAAAATTTCAAAATACAATAAAAACCTAAAACCATCATTTGTTTATTTGTTTGTACCTTTATTGAACAGTCACAAAAAAAACACTTAAATTCACTGACCAAGTTAGCTATATGTAGGAAACAGAACCAAATGTAGAATCTGATGCATCAACACACTCAGTAAAAGTTGTTCCAGAGTCATGTTTCCCATTGTGTTCCATCAGCTTCCTTTTAATGACACTTTTTAATGGTTTGGGAACTGAGGATACTGATTGTTGCGGTTTTTCAGGGGAATCTGTGTTCAATCCTCTTTGAATCCAAGATTTCAGCCTCTCAACAGTCCGTGGTTGTTGTTGTCTGATTCTCCTCTTCATGATACATTTTCAATAGGAGGCAGATGTGGACTGCAGGCAGGCCAGTCTACTCTTAGGGTTTAAAATTCTGAAAATGTCCCATTTCTTGAAATACGGTGAATAGGTGCTGAGAACTTGACTCCTCAGGTAGAGTAAGGCTGGATACATCACATATCCTTGGTGGATATGTGACATGACCAACCAAACTACTTACTTCTGAGAATGACTGTGCTGACATGATCTGTAATATGTTTGAGCTAGTTGTGATGTAATTATTGAATTAAAAATCACTGCAACTTCTGATCCAGTGTTGTTGATCAGAAACAACTTTGTCTTGTCTGTTGATCCTGTACATTTACGGCCCCCTCGGGATTTCGGTTGCCTCACTTTAACAAGATGATGATTTAATTTTAGGTCATAAGGTCAGAAAACTGTGTAAATGCTCCTTTAAACTCTAAAAGTGTCCTTTTTTTTCCATTTAAACTCCTCCCTTCTTCCTTTCTTTGCCTCCTCTGCAAACAAATAGGACCAACCTGTTGTGTCTGCTCTGGGGTCGGTTCAACTTCCCGCTCTCCGCTCGGCTGCTCAGCTGAACTGATCCCAGGTCTGTAAAGACCCGCGGTTCTCCCCCCACCCCTTCTCGCTGTATTCCGACAGCAGCCCCGCAGCCTTTTCCTTCCACTCCACTTCAGAAACCAACCAGCCTGGCTGTTTCCCACGCCTCCGCACCACAGGCCACCAGAAAACACCTCGAATCAGCGAACACTGCGATATGCGGAAACAGCCGTTTTAAACCGCCGTTTGTTGGAATTATGCACGTTTCAAATGGGACTAAAGATGCGGGGATTCAATCAGATACGGCCTCGACTTTTTCCACTGGAGTAATTGTTCAGAAGTGGACGTAAACTTTTCAGACTGCGCTCCGTCTTAAAATGTCTGCGGTACTGAGTTGGTTATGAGTCATTTTTATGATAATTTTTGATCATTTGGAGAATTTCATGCCAGTGCTCTGCAGTGTATCGACAGTTTTCTAGCTCAAGACGGAACTTCCACACCTCAGGAATTCGACGCCAGTAACTGAAGTGTCCGTGAACGGCGCAGGTAGCTAGCTAGCTTGTTAGCTAGTTTTTAGTTTAGATGTTTATCAATCGCAGTAAAAAATTAAAAATGCCAATTTTATGGTTAACGCGGACTGTGGGGGTGTTAAGCACGCAGCGAATGTGAAATACATACTTTCAGTTGGGTTTTTCAGTCTATTGGGTTGTTTTTTAAAAACTACAAACTCGTTGTAACTCAGCCTATGCTGTTAGCCGTTGCAGCTAACGTCTAAACATGCCGCAGCTGAGCAGAGACGGGGACGATCTGGGAGCAAACGACGAGCTGATCGCGTTTAAAGACGAAGGGGAGCAGGAGGAGAAGCGGAACGTGTCCGCCGAGCGGGACCTGGACGATGTCAAGTCCTCCCTGGTCAACGAGTCAGAGACCAACAGCAGCTCGGACTCGGAGGTGAGTTCAGCGGGGTCAGTTCATGTTGGAGACGGTTTGTGTTGTCGGTGCTGGTCTCTGGCTGTCCTTACGCCACTGTGTGTGGGTTTGTGTGCAGGCAGACAGACGCCCGAAGCCCCATCCAGATGTGGAGAGCAGGGCCAGACAGAGCCAGCTGTTTGAGGAAGGTATGGATGGAGCATCTGTAGTGTGGTCATGTTTTGTACCTGAGTTGGGGTAGCAAGTAGTATACTGATAATAAATTAACCACCTCAAACATTTTACCCGTTTCTGAAGTGAGATGACTTCTGCTTTTTTAGCCACCTATGAACGTTTTTACTTCTTCTTGAACAAAGCAAGCTTCTTGAAGGCCGTATTTCTGTGCTATTTGATATTATTTGTAAGCAATTGTTTGTTGTTAAACTCATAATTAATTAAAACATGGTCAAACCAAAATGTAAATACTGTATAAAAAAAAAATAAAACAGAATTTGTATAATTCTAAGGAGCTTTAAAGTGAATATTTGGTCGGAACACCTTTTTATTCTTCAACACAGCCTGAACCCTCTTAGATAAGCTTTCTGTCATTTCTTTAAGGAGTCTTCAGGAATAGTTCTCCAGGTTTCTTGAAGGACATCCCAAAGCTCTTCTTTGGATGTTGGCTGCCTTTTGTTCCATTCTCTGTCGAAATGATCCCACACTGCTTCAATAATGTCGAGGTCCGGGCTCTGGGGAGGATTCGTCCCTCCATAAGATCTGTTGCCACTGATTTTCAGTCCACTTCTTGTGTCATTTGGCATAGCTCAGCCTTTTCTCCCTGTTTCCCTTCCTTGAGAATGGCTTCTTGACAGCCACCCTTCCATGGAGACCATTTCTGATGAGGCTTGGGCCAACAGTAGATGGATCAGCTGAAGGTCCAGATGCATCTCTCAGGTCCTGTGTCAGGTCTTTTCTGGATTTTTTTTCCTCTTTCTTAAGGACATCACTTTCAGATACTGTTCGTCTGCTGTAAATAGTTTTTTAGGCCTGACAGTTCTTCTTTTGTCCAGTTTCCTCAAATGTTTTAAGGACACACTGCACACCATGCTGAGATATGCCAAGTTTTCAGCTAATAGCTCTTTGGGAATCACCTTGTTGCTGCAAAAATACTATTTTCTGTCTGTCAAACTGTGTTATCTTTGGTGTTTTTCATAAATGCAACTAAAGAAATGGGAACAAATGATGTGTCTTTGTGACAGGCTGCTAGTAGCAAAGTGCCTAAACATCCAATTTAAAATGGCTTCTTTGCTAAGTTGTCTGTTATGTGTAGACACAACACTGGTTCAGCCCTTGAGTTAGGAGCCTTTTTTCTGCTTGAATAGGTCAGAGGTTCTCTGAAAATGGTCAGGTACAAGGACTGGACTGAAAATGAATGAAAAAACAGAGGATGTCCAAAGGAAAACTTTGAAAGACCTTCAGAAAGCCTCGAGATCTATTCATCAGGACCACTTTAAAGATTACAGGAAAGTCTGGCTGCTTGGAAGGAACCCGAAAGAAATGAAGGCTGTATCAGCTCTGCAGTCATCAGATGTTTGCACATTGGCTTATTATCGAACGCTCGGCGCCCTTAAGACTGTAAATGTGTACATATATGAGTGGAGGTAGTTTGATTCTAATTTGACTGCTTTACTAACATATTACAGACAAAAATGTTTTTTTTTTTTTTTACATTTTAATATATGTATATTTTCATCGATCTTATATCTTTATGGACTTATTTATTTATATATATTCTTACTGACTGACTTATTTACACACATGCATTTAAAACTTGGAAATTCTTCTTATTATTATAATAAAATGTATTATTATTTTATTTAGTTGATATTTGATTCCCTTGTCAGCTTCATCCCTGTTCATGTTATACATTTAATATTTAGTTTTTATCAAAACTAAATCTAATCTACTCGTAGGCCTTCCTTCTAAGATGAGTTTACCATTTAAACTGTACATAATTAAACTTAGCATGGCATTAGAATGGTTTTAGATTTAATGGAGACTAAGTTTTCTTGCTGATGTTGTGGGAGTTATTTTCTCAGGCTGAAGTTCCCTGCAGAGTCACAGCCTATATCCCATTATACTGCCATTTTTACAAGCTGCACAATAGCTGCACTCTTTGTTAAATGAGTTGCAGGGCTTCTCTTTCACAGACAGAACATGTGATGTTGCTGTTTGTTGAGCTGTTTCCTTCCATCCAGCTTTTTTTCCACACACAGTTACAGAAACATTTGCATCTGAAACATCCTGCACTGTAATCTTGTGCTGCCTTTCCATCGTTCACTCATTTGTGTTGAGGTTTTACCCAACTCACATTCATGCATGAAGGTGCTTCAGACACATTAAATGTTCGTCACATGCACATAAAATGAGGTAAATGGCTCGTGTTACGCTTGATCTGATGTGGAACTGGTTTGTCAGCACTCAGGAAGCAGCAGGATGCAGGTCTCTTCCAGCCATCTCCGTATGTCGGGTATCCCTTCTTCATGATCCCCGACCTGGGGAACCTCTGCAATCCCTACCTCGCTAACGGAGCCCTCGCATCTGGCGCCCGCACGGTAAGATGCCATGAACACATGCGTTTACAAAGAGAGCTGTGACTGATCGCAGAACATCAGGAGGTTAGCTGGATTATGTTTGGCTCTTTTTCCTGAATGTTTGTGTCTCCTTGTTGTTTTTTTTTATGTGCAGACAAATGTTGAAAATATTCAGGGAATGTCATTAGTTCCTCATTTAAACTGGCGCCAACCGCAGCGTCTGAACAGCAGCTGACGGATGTTACGGTGAAGCTTCAGCCTGCTGGTTTCTCTCAGCTCTGATTGTTTAAGTGAGGATGCGACACTGAGTTGTGTTTCTGTTGACAGCTCAGACCATCTTTAGTTCCATCGAGTAGTATCTTTAAGAAAAAAAAATCTCCTTTTTACACTCGATGACTTACTGTTGATTTGCTTTGTAATGCTGACATGGTCTCTTTGGTTATTGTTGTTTTTGTAGCTTTACTATTTTAAAATAGTAAAAGTTTTAACTTTTCTATCTAAATTCAAGTTTTGTGTAATTTTTCCTGAAAGTTTTCTCATTTAAAATTTTCTATTGTTTCAGTAAATATATTTACATTATATTTGGTCACAAAATGAAACTTTTTTTTGTTGCTGTTTTTGTTTTATTTGTATTTTTCCGTCTTCTTACAGATGTGTCAGGAGTTTGTATATTTCTTATTTTGTTCACACTTGCAGTTTCCACGTCATGGGGGACATGAATGCATGTCTTTGGCCTCGGTTCGCCCTCTTCAGTTGGTTTGGCTGCCGGTGTTTAACTGACTCACGTTTAGGCGTCCCCAACAGAACGGCAACGGCTCAGATTCGTGTTGTAACTGCAAAGTTTCTTTTTTTAATCTTGTGGTCTGATCGAAATCTTTGTAAGAGTGCTTCTGGTAATCTCTGCTCACTGTCACTGTTGAGGAAACAAGCTGAAGAACCGGACGAAGAAAAGCATACGAAGAAAGCATACACAATGCCACCTGTGGTGTCACGTCAGCAGAGGCTGGCACATCTGATGCGGATGCGGAATGAATTTACTCTAGGTGTAGAACTGTATATGTATCTCAGAGCTAAGCGGCTTCGGCAAAAACAGAAGAGAAGGTGGAATGTTCGTCCTTTGCAACAAGATGAACTTTGTCAAACGTTGTCCTTTGGGACAACGTTGTCCCAGTGTAACTTCATAGATGTGTCGTACAGATGTTTGTAGAGGCGCACCCTCTCGGTCACCGCGGTCTCTGCAGTGTTCATGTTTCCTTTCTCTTGGTCAGCTGTTTCCGGTTGAGCTCGCGCGAAGTCAGGAAAAAAGTTCTGTGCGACGCGCGAGGATTTTTAGCTTGCGACGGGGGGCGTGGCGGAATTTTGGGTCACGTGACCGTTTGCGCCATTTGCGACCAGCTAGTAAGAATGGGTCAAAGCGAGGTTGCGCTGAGTAAGAATCAGGCCTTAGTAGTTTTTTTTTTTTTTTTTTTTTTTTTTATCACGACCCACCTCATGAATCACCTAATGACTTCTTTTATGAGCCCCACCCCCAACAAAAAGCAGTGAGTCTATGTTTTAGATTATTGGTTGAATGTATGATTTATAGCCAGCAGTGTCAAAAACACAGATTATTTTTGGACATTCTGACGGTTTTCTGACATTTCCTAAAGCAAACCGCAAATAATTGCCAAGATTGGAGATGAATGTGCAGTCTGTGCACAGTTTGGCTGTTTAAGAGGCTGACGTCACGCAGATTAATGAACTCACCCGGGACGCTTCAACACGCTGAAGCTGCTTCACATTGTGGAGATACTGTTCTCCAAAAGTGAGACCTGGATACCTCGGCCTGCAGGCAGTCTGCTGTGCACATACATGTGATTTGTTGTGTGTGTGAGCTGCCAGGAGGCTGTTTTGATGAAGTGGTTCGTGATGATTCAGGGTTAGACGAGCCTGAACACAGTCTGAGGTCTGATCGCTGCTGCTGCTGCTCGGCTGCAGATTAGCTGCTTTAGCTGGGAGTCACATAGCAGGATTGGCTGTGTGTTGCCCAATTTCCCGTCCCTGTAGCTTTTTTTCAGGCTCAGCTGGGATTAAAGGGATACGGGCCGCTGGTTTAATACAGTAACACTCGTGGCCATCAATCTAAAAGTTGCCTCTGTGGCAGAGGGGGGAATTTAAAGCAGAGTAATCTGACACAGGGAAGTTGAAGTTGATGACCTGAGGCACATTGCTGTGCTGAGGTTGTTTGGTCTGATTATTGTGGAGTTTAAACAATAGATAAACGGAAGCAGAACTGAAGCTACAGGTGAAAAAAATTAAGAATTTCGTATCTGTGTGTGACAGTTTCCTGTAATCTGAAGTGTTCACATCTGAATACTTTAGTTCTCATCCTTTCTACGTCAGAATTATGTCCCATCATTGAAGAAAAGCTTTAATTCACGATTAAATCATTTGCGATTTGTAAAAATGAACCTTTATGATCACTTGATGAAGTAAACTGAAAGTTCTAAAGGCAGTAAGGGAAGTCTGTGAAACAGTTGCCTCAGCTAAGGCTACGGCTACACGAAAACGAAACGAGGTTTTTTTTGAAAACGGGTACGAAAATTCTTGCGACCACACGGAAACGCGCTGCTGGTCCAGACGAAAACGATGAAACGATGCAGTACACACGCCACTGTGTCACGCCACGCTGTGAGACAATAGAGAAGTGTTAAAATTGGCTCACAGCGTCAACGTGTGACTGACGCAAAAACGTTTTTGCTGTAACAATAGAAACGAAACGAGGCCGTTTTCAAACTTTCCCACTCTGGAACCCGTTTTCAAAAACTATCGTTTTGGGGTAGTGGGAACGCCGGCTCCGTGTGGCCGCGACAGCGAAACGATAAGAAAAAGTATCGTTTACAGTGAAAAACGTTTCCGTGTAGCCGCAGCCTAAGGCTGGTACATTAGATTTAAAGCTGCAGTTATCTCTCTTTTTGTTGTTGGTCGTCTGCAGTCATATGTGATCATTAACTGATAGTGAGCATTATTTCCTGCCCCAGTCACACATATCTGTCAGGTGAGTGTTTGAATGTAATTATCTGAGATGTACCTCAAAACGACGTCTTCAGTCTGGGTGAAAATCCTCTTTAGTTTTGCAAATGGCCAAAGCAATTGGCTTTTTGATGTTCTGTCAGCTCCCGATTGGCTCATTTCATGCAGACAACATTTCTGGTTCAGATTTGACCCATATTTGTGATTTCTTTCCCTTCTCTGGTTTGTTTTAAAAGTCTTTCCTCTGTGGATTTAACCCAGACACACATGAATGCTAAACACACAGCCAAGCCCACTCACACAAACACCTGCATTCCTCGGCTACGTAGCGCCCCCCCCCCCCGTGACTCATTGTTGTCATTAGCAGGGTCTGAATGGTCCTAATGCTCAGCTCCACAGGAGGCTGCACCGTCTCATTACACCAGGTTACGTTTGTAAGCTCTGTCCTTTCTCTTTCTAACACCAGCTCTGTTCTGAAACAGGTCAGGGGTAAGAAACTGCATTTTTGTCCTCAAATACTCACATTTCCCTCATCTGCAGTTCGACCAGGAACAGTTGATACTGATCACTCTTTTCTGAACAACCTCATTGGGAGTTTCGTTGAACACTGAAGTCATGTGACATCCTGCCCGCAGGTGGTAGTTGAGTCAAAATTGCGTAGAAATTTCTCGGTCACTTCACAGCTGGAAAACCCTGGACGTCAAATCTAAAGCACGTCAATAAAAAGTCAAGGTTTTTTTTTTTTTTTAAACCATCAAAATCCTGGTTAACTGTTTAACTGCTGATGAGACGTTGATGCATAAAGATGCATGTAGTGGCGATATCAGTGAGAAAGAATCAGTGTTACAGATACGTCCGCTGCCCTTTCTGCCATCATGGATGTTTCTGCGGTGCTTCATATCTTTCGTGCTGTGCTCCACTCTGGAGTACAAGTCACCGTCAAGGTTGGATAACTCCTGCATGTAAACACTCAGTTCAACTCAAATGAGCCTAGGTGCTCTGTGAATGCTCCAAAGTTCCATTTTTATTGTATATTACTCCAACTGAATTCCTAGTAAAGCTGCTCTCATTCACATATTTTTCCGTTTCTTTAATCAGAAACTGTTTGAACAGACTAACTCCTGACACCCTCTCACATCTAAAGACATAGTCACTGAGTTTTAAGTCTCAGACTAAAGATTTTACAGGGTCACTATTTGCAAGACCACATCTGGCATTTTCTGAGATTATTTCCCATCATGCACCTGGTGGAGATTATTGACAACTATGGTGTCGACCGATAAACAGCTTTTAGCCACAGCTGCATTTTTAAGTGCAGATGAAACATCGTAGAGACATTTGTGCCATTGCCATAATGCAGTTAGTTGCTCCTTCTTTTGTATACCAAATAACCAAGATCACAGGCGCGAACCACAACTCTCATGAGATTCGTTCCGACACTGAAAAGTTTGCCATCGCCTAAACTCGTGTAGTGTACGGCCAGCTTAAAACTATGAGTCAACTTGCTTAAAGCATTTCCCGACTGTCGCTCTGCTCTAATGAAATCCTGATTTTTATAACCACAGCCTCATCTGACAGAATCACCATTAAAGTAACTTAAAGTCAGCGTCTGTGCAGTGAATTCAGCTGTACTTACATGTACCATGATCTCCCACAGAGGAAGTTGGAGGCAGCAGGATGTTCTTGGATGTTTTCTTACAGACCAACTTCAGAAAGTGTTGTAACCACTGCTAGACTCATCTGTGCATGTAACTGTGCTTTGTGATCACACAAATGTCAATGTCAGTACAGTCGCTGCTGCAGCACAGGGGTGGATATTAACCCGTGTTTGTTCACATTCTCTCAGCCAGCTCTCTGACTCAGAACCAGATTCGGGCTGTGTAGACGTTTTATTGTTTGCAGAGAAAAACGAGTTTCCACTGACAACTGCATTCAACCTTGAAACAGCAGTTATTCCTGCTCTTCCTCTGCTCCACTCCTCCCTTGTTTCTCTGCACACAGTGGAGATCCTGTGTAACTTTCAGCCTGCTCAATGTTGGCTCTGTTTATGAGGGAGGAGGAGATGCGCCTGCCTGTCTGAAGCAGTCATTGTAAACAAGCTATCGCTAGTTGAACGCTACCTGAACCATAATACAGGCTGTTTACTGTGCGAATGGGTGCAGGCAGGAAGCAGGAGGCGGCATGTAGAGACAACCTGTCTGCTCATTCAGCCGTCCTCCCATGACTTCCCCCGTCTCACCCACCTCCCCCTCACAGCCCCAGTACACACTCTTTTTGCTCGAGCGTGTGAGGCAGACGTTCACAATGCATGCAACAAGTTTATGTTCAACTCTGCAACCAGAAAATATCTTTAGATACACAAACCAGATAAAGAAAAGGAGAGTGAGTACAGGCAGGGAGTGTTGTTTTTATATATTTATTTCTTCTGAGAGGAACCTGTTGTCAGTCAGTGTGGTTACAGCTCAGCTGTGTCATTTGACTGGACCACCATCTTTGTCCTAGTATATATGTACAGGAGGGACTGAAGTATGACTATAAGAAAACGTCCAAGACATCCTGCCACCTCTAACTTCCTCTGTGGGAGATCATTGTACCTGTACATGTAAGTACAGCTGAATTCACTGCACAGACGTCGTCTTTAAGTTAATTTAATGGCGATTTGCTTTTTTTTTTTTTTTTTTTATGTCATGTCAGATGAGGCTGTGGTTATAAAATCAGGATTTTTATTAGAGCAGAGCGACAGTCTAGAAATGCTTTTAGTGAGTTGACACCAAGTCCCAGTTTGTGGCAAAATTAACAGAAAATATGTGAATGAGAGCAGCTTTGTTGGGAATCCAGCTGGATTGATAAACACTTTACTGTTCAGTTTTGTCAAACCAACAGCACTTTGTTTGATTTTTCTCTAATTTCATGTTAGTTTTTACTGCGGTTTGATGTTAATTGACTCAGTTTGAACACTTAGGTAAAATTTAGTTCAATTTTTCATTTTTCTTTTTTTAGTTTGTTATTTATCCTCAGATTATCACCGTCTGTCATTTAAAAACTATAATTGGTGTGTTTAGGCAGGACTGAGCGGATAAGCTAACCGGTATACGCTGATTTATTTCAAGCCTTTTTGTTTAAAGGTTTTACGTTGACAAAGCTGACCTTCTGCCTTAATGTTCTTGTGTTTGTGTTCTTTTTTCTGTCTGTATACATGCGGCAGTGCTTGTTTAGTTAAAGTTGGTCCCTTTCAGCAGGCTGGAGCATCCCAGAATTCCTCTTGTTTTCTCTGACATTGTTCCCAAAGTCTTAACATACCAGGAGGATGAGGCGTCTAAAACAACAAGCTCATACATACACAGAAACAAAGCTGTGGAAGCACACAGCACATTCTGCACAGATATGTTCCCATACGTGTGTGTGGAAGCAGGAATTATAAATAAGGACTGCAAATAGTTAGAAGACTGAATTTACAGAAACTTGTACTTCATTGTATTTGAGACCCAAACTCTTCTTTTCTCCTTATGTTGATTTACTTCCACACTGCTAGATGGAACTTTCTGCCCGTCAGCTGCAGCATGTTAGCAGGGTGAGCCTTTACTGCTGCACACTCTGGAATGAATAAATCGTGTACATGTGTAAATACATGTTCATTTCCTGCAGGCAGAAACTGTTACATGTTGGCTCTCACTGCTCTGTCCACTGACTGCTCAATAAAGCTTTTTACAAAGTTGTCTGAGCTCTGTGTTGTTGGACGGAGACAAAGGAAGTCCTACTTCGTCTACTCGCATATCTGTAACTGACCTTAAAAAATCAAATGGAAATACAGTTTAGTATTGGATGAATGGAGCTTGCTAACGTGACCTTGTGCCGCAGATGGGTGTATGAAGAGTTAACGATGTCTGTAAACCTGCATGAAGAGTTGATTCTTTTGTTGTTGATCTGCGATACATTTAAAGGAGAAGTTAGTTTTTTTTTTTTTTTGTTTTTAAACCTGGACCTTATTTCTGGCATAAAATACGTTTATCTACTCACCGATGACAGTTTGGTGAAAGTCGGCGTCCTTTGGTAGATATTTAGATTACTTGAGATCCGCTTATATCCATATAGCGGGAGAGAACAGGGCAGAGACAATACAGCCTCTAAATAAGGCATTATCTGTCTTTATTTCACCACTAATTTAAGCCGAATGAATGAATGCGTACTATTGCACTGTTGGCTCATAGCTGCTGTGTTGTTGTTATTGGCGGCTTATAGGGGGCTTTCTACACACACGTCTACTGGGATGACTTCATCGACACGCGCTGCTGCAGCACAGCTTATTTACTCTGTGCACTGTGACAGTCAGCTAACTTCACACGGAGTTTGGTTCTGCTATTTTTGTACAACATGGCAGTAGATGTATCAGATTTTTGACAACATGGACCACGAATTTGAGTACGATGGACGTCCTTAACGGAGTGAATGAGCTGTGTGCGTCGATGAAGTCATCCCACTGGACGCGTGTGTAGAAAGCCATCTGTGGTTCTTCATTTTAAAAAAAAAAAAATTTTTAAGCAAGATTACTCAACAAGTTTAATGTTTGGACGTGTCTAATTTAAGAAGAAGCAGCAGCATACTGATCAGGAGGAATTTTGACATGATTCCATCATAACTGAGAGAAGTTGATTTTTTTTAAAGCTATGGTAGGTAATCCTAGAGAGCTAGCAAGAGAGCTAGCAAGAGAGCTAGCATTCAAAGTGGCCCCTCCTCTAAGCCCCCCTCCCCATTCCGTCAGTGCTTCATCCAAAGCCGGTAGAACCGCGTGCGCGCGCGGAGGAGGGAGCCGACAGAGGGGGGCGTAGGCAGAAAGCGCAGAGTCATCTGATTGGTTTTTTGTAGGTGCCCCAATCCGAGATCAGCGGGGCGCTGATCTCGGATTGGTCAGCTTTTTCTCAGTCCTGCAGCTGCTACAGAGGTCTGATTATTTTCGTCCCTTTTTCTAAATACATCTTGTATAGATTTCTCTCACGATAGACGGACCATTTCACCCAGTATTACAAAATGTGTTTCTGAACAGGATTACCAACCATAGCTTTAATGCCATTCCCTAGTCACTGTTAGTGGAACTGTACCCTCAGACACCTCTTCATTGACCGCACATCTCAGAGCCACAGCTAAAGCTGTGAAATCTTTTATATCCAGTCTGTGGTTACACTCCTGTATAACTCTGGTGTGTTGTGGCCATGTAAACTTTATAGAGAGACCAAAAAAATTGATTTGACATCTTAATATTTGAACTTGATGTAGTTCCCAGCCTTTTAGCTCCACCTTTAAAGGTTAGAAGGGAAACCTTGAATGTAAACTTTTGTGGACTGGATATTGTAAATAATAAAGTGGTTTTTTTCGTTAACGTGATGCTGATGTTTGGAATTGGATCGATCTTCAACCTTCTGTGTAGAAAGTGAGCTGTGGGCGCTGTGCAGTTTTTCATAAGCAGCAGTAAAACTAATAACTTTCACCTGTGCTCACAGTGATTTTATGCTTCCTTCAATAATAGACTCTTTTTTTTGTGTGTGTGTGCGTGCATGTGTGCGTTGTCCTGGTATTTCCAACAGCTGGATCCAGTTAGCGCTCAGCCAGAGCTTCCTCGGGCCTCTGAATGGGGGACGGGTGGAGGCTGCGTTGTGAACGAGGCTGTGTGTGAATTTGTTTTTCTGCCTGTGTGTGTGCAGACATCCAGTGGTTTCAAGCAGCAGGTGGTGGAGCTGTGTGTGTTAGCATCTTTGTCTGAGGTGGGGTAACATGCAGTGGACATTAGAGTGATCATGATCGGAGGGCGTGGCAGCATGATGGTTCCTGTTCGGTGTGATGGTTTCTTGTTGAGTGCTTTTTTTCCCTCTTAAGTAATTCATTCATCACAATAAATTAGCAGAATTATTAACACCTAAACGTAAATATGGCTTCCAAATATTCACAATAAAGGCATGATCTTTATGAGCTATGTAAATATTCTTATTCATTTTTTTAAGTAAGGATTTGTTTAATATTTATTCAGTTTATACATATATTTATATAAGATTTTATTTCTAGGCTTTAATGATATTCTATGTTCATGTGGGAGCTGCTTCGCAATTGTTCATCCATCCAGAACCTTTAGTCCCGTTTGGACACCTCTGATGTCACTACTCAGGGAGTAGAATAGAAATCTTAAAGAAGCTGCATTTTATCAGACCTATAATGTTAAACCAAGTGGTCTTCATTACCAGCAGACCAAGTGTTGTTATTCAGCTGTAATTTAACCCCATTAAAGGACAAACCATCACTGGTTTTCTAGACAACTGTGCTGTATATAAGTGCTTGTTGTTCATGTAACATACAGTTGGAAAGCTGAGATTCTTTTGGTTCGTTTGATGCAAGTATTTTATGACGATGTGACCACAGCAGTCAGTGACAATAAAACATTCCCACTCAATGCTTTTACATAGTTTCCAATGAGCTGGCAGCTCAGTTTCTGATTGACAGCTCAGTGAGCCAATAGGAGCTTCATTTCGTTTCCCCAGGCAACAACAAAGAAAAAGTACACTGATTAGGTTTTAAATGAGCTTTTTGACACATCAAATATCCAAAGAAATTCTGAAAAGGAGAATCGGCTGTTTGCATGTGGAACACAGAAAATCCTGCATAAAGCAACATGGCTGCAGCCAGTCTTCTGTGTGTAAGAATATGAATGTGTTCTGGATAGTTTTTTTTAAGTTTCTGAGGTTAAAATGTGGAAAAACTGAATCTCCACTTCAGGTCTTAGAGGAGACATGCAGTCGTAGTCAAAGAGCCACATTTCTGCCGGGAGTTGTTTTATGAGAACTTTTTTTTTTTGAAAATTACATTTATTTGTGCCATCAATATCAAATTTGGACTGTTTGTAGTCTGATTGTATTTTCAGCTACCTGCAGGCATCTGTACAAAAATGGTAAAAATTAAATATGTTTGGACACACTGAAAACAGTATAAATGTCAGTTACAGTAGAACTTAGTGATTCTGAATGTTTGGGTAAAAATTCTAAATTCAACATTACTCCAAATGTAATATGACGTGGATGTGTTTCAGCTTCAGTCTCCTCTTTAACTTTCTCTGTTGTCGTGTGAGTGATGATCAGGCTGGTAAAAGTCCCTGAGCTCTTCAAGATCAGAGGATTAAAAAGATGATAATTAATAAAAGACTGATTGATGGAATCAGTTTGCAGGCAGGAGGAGATCTCGGAGCCACTGTCTTGCTGTCTGCTCTCGTTTGAGGTCAGAGGTCACATTGGAGAGTCTGTAGACGTCAGTTACAGCTGAATGAGCACCAAAGACCTTTTTAGATGTAGGGTTCTGTTTGTGTCTGACGGTGACTGGAGGGGCTGGGGGGGGGTTGGCTCAGTCAGCAGGGGGACCTGGTGGTTTGGGGGCTGGTTGTGTGTATGAGGGTGTGAGCTCTGTTCTTTGTTCAGCTCCACCCTGAGGTCCCGGTATCTGAGACAGCAAACACTCTGATGCTCATCGGGACCTTCAGAACAGTACTGCTCTTATCTTAAACTCGTCTTCCTCTCCTGGAAGTCGAGTGTTTGTCTGCGTGTGTGTGTGTGTGTGTGTGTGTGTGTGTGTGTGTGTGTTGTGAGAGTGTGAGCTTTTTTTTGGTCTGAGGGAATGTAAACATGTGGGAGATGAAGAGCACTGAAGTGTGTTATCTCATCTCAGGCCTCTACATTTCCTCCTCTTCATACTGGCCATTTAAAGTTCCCAGCATGCCTTCAGTGGAAGGGATGAAGAGCAAAATTTACTTTGTTCTGTGCACAAATGTGGATTATAAACTTTAACTCAGCGTGGCGTTAAAATGTTTAACCTCAAGCGTCAAATTAGCAAGAGATGAACTTTAGATTCGGTTCATTTACAAGACGAGGAGAGCAGGTTTTGTCCCTCATCACTCGAGGAATATTTACAGCCAGCTAGACCTGTTTCACTCCCCACATGAGGACTATTTCAAAAGAAAGATGGATACACAAAAGCTTAATTTTTGTGCAGGAGTGTTGAGACATAAACCTAAATCAGGGATGTTATCAGGCTGTTATGTCTTACATCGTTTACAGAAATTTGATAAAAATGAAATAAAATCCTCCACTGTTTCACCAACAATCACAGAGGCCTGATAACTGTCAAAACCCTCATGCCAGATGCTCTTAAAGTAAAAGAAAAAAATAGTTTTTATTAAGTTATTTACTAAATAGGCTAAAGAAGTATATTTCCATCTAGAAAATAAGCCCCAAAAAGCTGGAAGCTGGTCAAAAATATCTGAATGTGGCAACAACGACTTCACTGCAAAACAGAACAGGTTGAACTGAAACTATAGGACAGCGAGGTGGCTGTGCACCTGGACCGCCACGACAAACTGTGTCCTTATTATCCCAAATCCTGATAAAGGCTTGTGTTGCGCCAAATAATGGTATTGTTAAGGGTGGATTATAGTTCTGCGTCTATCGTCTTGACGTGTTGCTTTGCTCTGGTCGCGAACCACTTTTCATGTTATGGTTCTACAACCTCGGTCTGGAATTTCTCGGGACGTACAGCAGTTTCCCCTCGCGAGAATTTCGGTGGGCGGTGACGAGAACTTTGGCGGCGCCGGCGGAAGTGTTTATTTTTCAAAAAAAAAAAAGTGTATGCAAGATATGGATCTGGAGTTGCTCGACATCGAAGAAGAACAGCTTCTTTTATTGGAGTTGGCGAAAATGCAAAGGAGGAAGCCACACAGACAACCGGAAAGGCACACCGAGGACCAATCACAGCCGCTTTTGTCTGCGCACTTCCGTTGGTGGTCTGCGTGCGTCTGTCGCGTAGTCAGGATTTTTCTGAGGTACACGACAACGCGCACAGAGCCTCTGCGTGGGGGAGTGGTCAAGATTTTGACGCTCGCAGAGGCTCTGCGTCCGAGCGTCAGAGGCTTTGCGTCTGAAGCATAAATCAGCCTTTAGGATTTAAGGGGCCGTCAACACCAAGAGTAATAACTAAGAAGATGGTTGTGAATTGATCCAAAGTTCACACCTCGACTATAACAACATCGATATCCATGAATATATTGCTCGAAAATTCACACTGAATGCAGTATGATAACTCTTATCATAAAGGTGACTGCTGGTTTCTGACATGTTTGTGTTCCGGCTGGTTAACCTTGCCCTCTGTCTCCACAGTACCTGCCATTTCAGTGGCCCCTGCTCGACGTACCAGGAAGAGCAGCTATCAGAGACTCTGCTACTCCCACACACCTGGTAAGACCTGCTCTCATGCACACACTCAGATAAGGTCATTTGTTTCTGTCTCGCTCAGTAATGAGTCATGAATACATTTTTACGATTAAGAACCTTAAGACCAGTAAATCCTCAGTTAATCAACCCAGAGCAGCTTCCTTCTGTTTGTTTTTCTCTCAGTGGTTTCAGGACAGTAAGAATGCAGGCGTGAATGAATACCAGCATGGTCACACTGCAGTGTCATCACAGCTTAACTCCGTGGTGCGAATGTGACGGTTCATAAGGAACGTGTTTGGATTAAAAAAAAGAAAGATCAGAAGAAAATGGTTGTTGTTTAAAAGGTAAAGTTAGAGCGGCAGCAGACGGTGGCTTTAACCTCCACCCTGAGCTTTGATTTCACTTCAGCTCTGACACTGAAACCTTCTTCGATTTAAGGTGTTTTAATTGAGATAATAAGTGGGCGTTGTTAAAGTGTCACAGATGGAAAAGTACCACTGTGCTGTGAGATAAACGCCTCTTTCCTCTGCACATGAACAGTTCTCATTGTTATCAGTTGGTGTTATGACTTCCTGTGAAACTGACACTTTCATTTTCCTGGATAATTTCATTATTAGAAAAAATTCTTCAGCAGAGACTTGACTGAATGTTCTAACTAAAATCTCACCTTTTTTTTTTTTTTTACGCGTGTTATGTGGTTTAACACACTCCAGTGTGAAATAAACTTTCCAATGTCACTGAAAAATAAAACTGGTTCAGATTATCAGCTGGCGCCGTGATGGACTGGCGACCTGTTTGAGGTGTACCTGCCTCCCGCCCAAAGACAGCTGGGGTAGAGGGCAGCGAGTGGCTTTGTTGTCTTTGTAAAGAACCGAAGCAGTTAACTCATGTCTGTAAGTAAGAAGACACCTGGTCAGGTTTTAATCCGGCAGCATGTAAACTCTCTGAACTGCAGCCACAACAGTTATAATTTAAAAAGACTAAATCAAAATGCCACCTTTTCTAAGTCCCTCAGGACTGAAAAACAATTGATGTGTTTTAGTTTCTGCTGAACTGAAGATGCACCGATTGCAGATTTTAGTAAAGATCTTCTCTTTAACAACTAAAACTGACAAAAAATAAATTCCCAATTTTTTGTTTGAATTGACAATGAATCTGTGTTCACTATAAACGTTGGCTGTAAATAACTTATATTTTCTCCAAACTGCAGCAGGTTACAGGACACCTCTCTCCATCACTTTCAAACTAAAGTTCTGCAGGTTACTGAACAAAGTTGTTAGTACAGATAAAATCCAACTGAAAAGGCATCACACTATATTCCATTTATACACCAGATTATAGGTCCCTCACCTTCTTCCTCTTATTACACATCACAGATAATAAAAATGCAACTGTTAACAGGACATTTTAACAGGACTCTGATCTTTATGGAACATCATTTGTATCTTTGGAACGTATTACATTACTTTGCTTAATTACCAACTAAACAAAAATATTGGACATGTCATGTCAACATGCTTCAGTTGAAAGCCAACCATAGTGATTTCTCACATTCACATGACACGAGGAGAAAGACTAACTTTGTGAGTTTGACCAAAGCCGGACTTTTAAAAATGCACATGAACATTTTAATCTGACCAAAATCGTACTAAAAGTGAGACCAACACATCCTGATAATACAGTTGTGGATTAAATCTCTCCTGCATGGAAACACTCATATGGTCCCAGCTCTTCTGTTCGTGCTCCAAAGATCCATTTTTCTGCATCTTTCAGTCAAAACAGCAAAGTGTTTATTAATCCAGCTGAATTCCCTACAAAGCTGCTCTCATTCACACTTTTTTCTGTTTCTTTTGTCAGAAATTGGGGCTGAAAATTTGCCCATTAAGACTACGTGTCAACTCACTGAAAGCATTTCCAGTCTGTCGCTCTGCTCGAATAAAATCCTGATTTTATAACTTTTAAAAAGTAACTTAAAAACAGCGTCTGTGCAGGGAATTCTTGATGTTAGTTTGGTGTAAAAGAGCCCTAATATAAGTTGATATGTTCACACCATTATATATTTATGATTTAAAAACATATTTATGACGTAGTTTGGGTTCCTGCTTTCAGATTGTCAGGAGCTTAAGGTCTGTTATTGTAGCAGCTGAATTTGTGCGTCGCTCATTTTCCTGCTGAATCTTTTGGTTTGGTTTCCTTGCATCGTTTCTTGTTTGTCTCAGTTGTGCTCTTTGCAAACCGCCTGCTGTTCACCTGAAAGATGCTGACACATTTTCCACAACTGCTGTCCGCAGCTGAGTCAGTCATAGCTGTGTTTTTGTGTAGTTTCATGGCATCAGGTTGGTGTTCATCACCTTGTATGTTTCATTTGAGGGCTGTTTGGAAATAGAAAATCTCATGAAATTGTTTTTGTACCGTTTGTTCCTTTTTGTGTGACTTGGCTGATAGAAAAAAATGCCTTTCAAACCTGCTGGTGGGTTTTCAGGCTCAGAGCTTTAAGACAAATAAAGAAGCAAGTTTATAGTAAAGTTATTAGTTTTGCATTCTAAAATGATTGGCATTGAGCTCGAAAAATGTTTGTCAAAAATTCGTTAAATTTCTTGTTGCATCCTTTTGTTGTTTTCCAGTCCAACAGCGTACCTGTGGTACAGCACCCCCACATGACCCACCTCCACCCTCTGCTGTCCTACAGCCCCGAGGCCTTCTCCCCGCAGAGGGCTTCACCTGGCTTCTCTCCTGACACAGGTAAGCTCCTGCTCTCACCTGTGAGACTAAACACACAAGCTTTTGTGTCCAATACTCACCTGTGCTGCCGTCTCTGAAGCAGGTATGTCAAGAACGCCCGGCGCCTGCTACCCGGTGTCTCCTGGAGGTGTGGCTCAGATCCCACATCATCTCGGATGGCTGTGAGTAAAACCCTGACTTTGTTTTTTTGGATGCTGTACTTCCTTCTGCCCACACACCTGTACCTGTAATTCACTGAGCACATCTCTGCAGACACTATATCTGAGTGAAACTGAAGCACTGTGTACTTTAATAATGTTAGTTGTGATTTTTGGCTTGTAACACAAAGGATGGTAAGAGGCTGCGCTGAGCCAAACTGTCTCAGTTTCTGTCCAAAGTGTCAAACTAAACTGTTTGAACCAGCAATACGGTGAACATGTTTACTGTCTCTAAAATCAACTCTCTGATGGACAGGAAGCAGTGTAGAGAGTTGGTTTGGAAAGCTTCAATCTCAGATCTTCTGGTAGGTTCTGAACCTTCAGGAACAGATTTGCTTTCTGTCCTCAGTTAGAACCAAACATGGAGAAGCTGCTTTAAGTTTTCATGGCTCTCACATGTGGAACAAACTCACAGATAACTGCAGATCTGCGTCAGACCCCAGAGAGCTCAGGTCTTCTTTTAAAAGCCTGAAGACCGTTCACTGCATTTAAGTGAACTGAAGCACTTTGGTTAATAACTTTCACTGTAGTGTTGCTCTCATTCTGCTTTACTCTTTTCTGGGATGCTTTTGTGTTTCTTATAAAGCACTTTGAATCACCACGATGTTCAGTTTTGCTTTTTTTTTGGTTCCCAAACATAAAGCAACTTCTTTATCAAAGCAAATCAAATTTATTTGTATAGCACATTTCATGTACAAAACAATTCAAAGTGCTTTACATAAAATAAAAGCATTGCAGCAGGGAGTGAAAGAAGCATTAAAAATACATAAAAGAATACAAAGAGAAACAATTAAAATTATTTAAATGAATTTTAAAAACAAGCAACAGTCCAGATAAATTAAAAGATATCGTGCAGATTTCATGCATAGACACATGAGAAAATAAATGTTTTTAACCTGGATTTAAAAATGTCTACATTTGGTGAAAGTTTAATCTCCACTGGCAGTTTGTTCCACTTGTTTGCAGCATAACAGCTAAATGCTGCTTCCCCGTGTTTAGTCTGGACTCTGGACTGGACTTTAAGAAAAAATCGAAGCAAAAGCATCAGCATTACTGATCCAAACCGTTTCCCTGCAAACAGCCAGACTTTCCTGTCATCTTTTGAAGTGTTCTCCAGGCTTTTTCTTGACAGGGAACGGAATAAAAAGGCACTCAGTCTCATTTGGTTGACTTTTGCTCTTGACTTTATACTCAACATTCAGTGTATTTTTTTATTTTTATTTCTTCAGCGTTTAAAGGTTTCTGGGCTTTGATCAACCCCCTAAAAACGATCCTCCGTTCTTTAATGTTAAACATATGTTCTCCATCTAAATAATCTCTTCATCCCTTAAAATGGCTCAAATATAACTAATTTATTTTTATCATTCAGTATTCAGTGATATTGGTAAGGTAGAGATGCTCAGCCATGGTTTTGTTAGCCAAGCGTTATGTTATAATCAAAGCTGTGGATGGAACTTAAAAACAACATACTGCTTATTACAGCAACTCATCCATTACAGTTCATGTGTGCTGTGCAGTGTGAGTGTTGACCTGCATGAGATTTAATCATGAAGCTCCTGAAAAGGGTTTTTCTGAAATTTTTAGTGCTGGGCGAGTTAACTTGTATTATCGCGTTAACTTGTTAATTATTTAACGCCGATAAATATTTTATCGCGCATTAACGCAGGTTTTATTATTGTAAAAGTCTGTGGAATGCATCACATTCACAAAGTTGCAGCAAACGCCACGAAGCATGGAGTAATAAAATAAAAATAAACTAGCAGGTAACATCACCGTTACAGGTGCTCCTCGGTCTCTGTATGAAGCTCACGGAGCTAACCGGCGTTATTTCCTGTTTTACTTGTTTCAACATAAAAGCACGCATTTCAAAATAAATTTTAAAAAAAACCCTGCATTTACAGCCAAGTTGAATTGTCTTATCAGAGTAGTAGTTCCAGTCTAAAATATCACTTCAAGGCAAAACACACAACTGATACCAGCAAGTCATTCAAGGAAACAGACAGTGGAGCGAGGCTTCTACATAAAAACTACAGAAAGATGCTGATGTTAAAAGTGTGTTTGCACAACAAATGTTATGGCACTTTCATTAATATGGCAGCACATTTAAAATAAAACTAAATGCTAAAGGCTATACACTACTTTTGAATTAATTTTTGGATTTTGCGTACAAATGCGATTAATCGTGGTTAATCAGGGAAGTCGTGATTAATTAGATTAAAAATTTTAATCGTTGCCCATCCCTAGAAATTTTATTTAAAAAAAATAATAAATTGGGACATCTGCACTGTAAAAGTCAAATCTGAGTGTGTCGTCGGCTTCTGAAACCGGAGCAGAAACTTCAGAGAAAAGGGAGAAGCTGTTCCACTTTCACACCGATACAGGAACACTTCTCTGTCCGGTAATACGACTCAGACGTGTAAAAAATTTCCTGTGTCACACAGATGGGAACATATGCTGGAATGTTGAGATTCCAGAGCGGAGCGTTGGTGCCGACCGTCATGTTTACCTGCAGTCTGCTGATTGAAATGCAGTCTGGCTCTGTTGGTAAGACTCCAGAACATCCTCCCTGATTGTGTTTGTTTCTACCTGCAGGCCGGGACAGCCCATGTATCCCATCGCGGGGGGGTTCACGCCGGCTGCTCTGGCTATGAACGCCTCCATGTCAAGGTAAGTGTGCTCTGGAACCACGAGAACAACGCTGTGTGTGTGTTTGATGCAGATCTGTTGATTAAAATGTTTCAGGATCGTTCCCTGATCGGTGCATAGATCTCCAGCTGCTCCACCTGCCGAAAGAATGATGATCTCATACAGATTTAGACACTCCTCCGCTCCCTTTAAGGGTTTCAGTAGTCTGGACATGTTATATCAGTGAGGCTGAAGGTTTGATGGCGTTCTGTTCCCACTCCCACAGACCCTCTGGATGTGTTGTAGGACTGAACTTGTACCAGCAGAGGTCAGTCACACTGCAGGGGCAGACCAGCAGTGTTTGAGCCTCTGCAGAGGGGTTGGCCTCTGTTGTTCGTGTTTGTTATGAGGTCACAGTTCTGTCGGCCCGCTCATAGTGAGTCTGTCGGAGTCACTTTCACCTGCAGACTGAAGGTTCCTGCTGTGTTTTTACACAGATCTTACAGGATATAAATTTTGAAAAAGAAGCCGGTTCAGAGTCTCCTGAAATGTTTACTGCTTTGTGTTGACATCAGCCATAAATGCTGAGCTCAGGTATCACTGTAAATATATCTGTTACAGTCGCAGCTTTATGTGGTTTGAACCTCCTTCTATTCAAAGTTTCTGTAGAGGGCCACAGAGCAGGGAGACGGTTTATTTCCACAGATCAGCGTTTGTATTGTTGTCCTGCAGCTTCACGTCTGAATATCACCAGTCTCTGAACATTCAGGGTCCTCCAATCAGGATGTTTACGAGCCGATCAACAGTTTCCATTAGCAGGATGTGTCAGCACACATCACATGGTGTATTTGGAGCCTTTGATTTATCATTGAACATTATTTAATCATTTACAACAGCATAATCTGGTAAATATGAGCCCTGCCGGCTGGCTGTTAACGGCTGTTTTCCTTCTGTGTAAAAGCTGTGTTTAAGTAGGTGGAAAAGCAGTATACAGAAATTCATATGAGTTGATGTAAAGAATTTTAAGATCCTCACAGCAGGAACGACCAACGTTGTGGTCTCTTATGTCTGTTGGCGTGTTGATGCTTAATGAAACATTTGTGTGTTCTCTTGCAGTCTGATGTCGAGTGGCTTCTCTTCACGTTTGGTGCAGACCAACCAGTCGTCCATTCCCCACCCTGCCATCGTCCCGACAGCGGTGAAGCAGGAGCCTGGAGCCAGCAGCCACCAGCCTGGGTAACAACAACCAGATCACCTTGTTTCCAGCTCCATCTATAGTCTGTGTGAAAGTTTTATCTGGAAAACAACGAGGCTGAATCTTAAAAGCTAAAAGCTACGCTTACAATTACTCTGTCTGTGTCACTCTGTATTTACTGACGACCCCCCCCCCCCCCAAATGTTCCTTCAGAAAGTCGACATCAGACTTTCAGCACGACAGAGAAGACGAGAGGAAGCCTCACATCAAGAAGCCGCTCAACGCTTTCATGCTGTACATGAGGGATGAGAGGCCCAAAGTTGTGGCTCAGTGCAAAGTGAAGGAGAGCGCCACTATCAACCAGATACTGGGACAGAGGGTGAGATTGGGTTTGATTTGTTCTCATGATGGGGAGCAATCTGCCCCCCCCAGGTTTGCAGGGATTTAGTTGTTTTGCTTTTAAGGTTAGGTATCCAGTTGTGTTTGTTAACGTGTGAGAAAGCCAAGTTCAGACCACAAGACTTTCTGACAGTGGGGTTACATGCCACTGAAAGAATCGGATTAATGGCTAAATTACAATAAGACTGAGTTATTAAGTTCATGTATACACTTTAGTTTGACTAAAAATTGGATCGGATCGGGTTACTTGCAGTCGGATTAAGACCCCGAGATAACTCGGTTGATAGTCACACTAAACGTGCTTGTAGACGGTGATGCACGTGGTGAATTGGACCTTGCGTTCTGAGCATGCTCGAGATTTTTTTTCCGGGGTCGTGACCCGGAAGTCAAAGGAGACTATATTACTGTTGTTGTCGCCGCCGCCGTCGGAAACAAATGACGCGATGGAGAATGCGCCCTTGTGCATCGTGTTTGTTCAATAAACAGCTCATCACAAACGAAATGTAGAAGGACGTAGCTCCATCTTGCTCTACGTTCGCCATCTTTCTCCAATGCCTGAGTTTGGTGTTGTTGTTGGTGGTGAAGAGGTCAACCGGAAGTGGCTCTATTAGCAATAGTTGAAATGGGTACAGCGCCACCTATCGTATGACATGCTTTGTGCCAATGATTCCATTTACTCACCACCATATATCCAAGGATAATTACGCTTCCTCAAATAAGGAGCATAATCCAACTATAGCTATAATCAAATTAATCTCATTATGTAGATCCCCTGAGTGTTGTTTGTCATTTCTTCAGTTTTAGTTTGTGTGTTCCCACGACAGGACATCTCTAAGCAATCATTGGATCAAACCCTAATCAACATAATCAGAGGATAGAAAATCTCCTTTCACTTTTACACGAACGACTCACAACTACACCTCCCTCTGAGATCTGGGGAGTCCTTTCTAGAGTGTCTTGAGGAAGTCTGAATGGGGAATAATTTCCTCCAACCGAACAGTGACGGAACAGAAGTGGTTATTTTTTTTTGATCTTCCAAACCCAGAAACACCCCCATATCCAGCTTGGGTAATCTCACCTCATATTTCAAACCCTGTGCTGAAAATCTGGGCGTTATTTCTGTGGTCAAGAACACCTTTGAATCGTCACTAAAGTAAAGCCCTCTGTTTTATAACAATTTGGAAACACTAATTCATGCCTTCATAACATTGCTTTTAGGTGCAACTCCCTCTACCTCGGTGTCCCCAGCCCCTGGTGTCAGGACCACATTACCCCAGTCCTCGCCTCTCTCCACTGGCTTCCTGTACATCACATCTTGTTGATAGTTTTTAAAGCCCTAAATGGTCTAAATCGGCCTGTCCCACATCTCTGACCTCATACACCCCCACTCATCTCCCAACTCCCTTAGATCTTGTAGTAAGGGAACGGGTCCTCTTTACGCAGAAAAACTTCAGAAAAACAGCTGCCTTGACCTCATATCTGTGTAATCGCAGTTGTTTGAGATGATCACAACTGGTTTCCTGATCAAAACTGATAATTGTATTTGTTCACTGGTTTGATAACAGCTGAATGAAACTGTCGAGATGTCATCGTTCCACATAGTTTGCTGAAGGCCCTTAAATGAAATTTCCTCTTTTTGTGTCCATCCTCCAAAAATGTTCAAAGTTATTTTGAAAGATCTGTTAAAAAATGCAGAGACAGAAAGTCATAATGTTTAGAGATTTAATGTTAAATGGAGACCTTTTCTCGAAAGTGAAACTAATGTTTCAGGGCAAAGGAAGGGAGTCAGTAAAGTTATTTTATTTTGAAAGGGAAGTTTTCCATGTTCTGAGATTAGAGTTGTAATATTTTGGGAAAGGGATAAAAACAATGAAGTTTGAATAGTTTTGAAGTGAAATCCCTCTGAGCTCAAACTACATTAAATGATGGTGCTGTAATATCTAAAATTTAAATGTGATAACTGGTGTGTCTGTGCACTCCTCTGCACCCGTTTATCTATGGTTGTGACTCTGCTTTGTCATCTCTCCACAGTGGCACTCGCTGTCCAAAGAGGAGCAGGCTAAATACTATGAACTGGCGCGCAAAGAGCGACTGCTGCACTCGAAGCTGTACCCCAACTGGTCAGCCAGAGACAACTATGTGAGTAAACTGATGATCCAACACGGTCTGTCCCGTCAGCTGATGTCAGAGCTGGATGCTCACCCGTCTTTTCTGTGCAGGGTAAAAAGAAGAAGAGGAAGAGGGTGAAGAGCGAAACTGCGCTTGAAGGTGAGACCACGTTTACATGAGTCAGCATCTTTGATAAAGATGTGATCACATGAAGGCTCATCCAGACCAGGATTCTGTCCTACTGCTGAAACTTGGTGGCACACTAAATGATCCTCAGGGTGAAGGTCCGAACAAACACCATTTGTTATCCAGACCAGCGCAGAAACATTTCAGAAATCTGTGTTTTCACAGAAAAAAAAAAACAGAAGAAGATGCAAAGAAAGGCACAGTTTGTCCAGAGCCTAGAAATCTAGAACAGAGTCAATCTAGTTACTGCGACTGAATGGGACCAAGCTCCGTATTTAGACGTGAATAACTAAAGATGAAATGTAAACTGTCTGGTGCACAGAAAAGTGTGTGCCTTAGCTTCCAGAAGACTTGATGATGCACATTTGGAAGAATGAAAACAACTTTGGGAATCGATGTGACTCAGCATCTGTTTCCAGTCTGAGCTGGAAACTGTTTCATCTCACGTTCTCACAAGCAGCCGTTCTCAGCGCAACTGCTCACATACCTGCTGTTACTGGAGGATTCCACAGGGGGGCGCACCTAATCCCTCAGAAGGATTCTGTTAAACACTGAACATGGCATCAGTAGAAGAGTTTAACGTTTTGTTGATCTTAAGATCACGACAGAAAAAGCGTCAGTGGTGGAATCACAGATGATAAATGAGCCTCTAAACCCAGCACGGTGTGAGAAATGGATGATGGAAAAAACATCAAAACTACGCCTTACACACCCCCTACCGGTCACCGACATATTGCAGCTTGAGGACGTGCACAAATGATGAGCGCAGAATACACATATTGACCAATTACTGAGGAAACTTAAGTTAAAGTCGGGTTTTTTTTCTTTAGAAATAGAGCCTGTTTTTCTTGTAATGCCAGAAAACGTATTGTTGCGGCCACTTTCTCCCTACATCTACTGGCTGCTGCATATCACGGAGCTTTGCCCTGGTTATAAAAACCCTCGCACATCACTGCATATTATACTCCCTCACAGGCTGGTCTTCACTTTCCATGCGCAGAACCACCCACTGGTGGGTGTCTATAAATCCATCATCGGACCCAATCGCAACGTCTATCGTGAAAGTCGTTGAATGATTGTTTGCCTTCCGGCTCCATTCCACTCCTCACAGTGAACGATGGCGACCGAGAGTTGGAGTTGGAGCTCATTGATTTTGAAATTGATTTTGATTTTGAAATGCAAATAATTTTGACCAAATGTTGACCGACACACAGTAAACTCTTTCAAAAATGGCGGTGTTGTTGTTCTGAGAGGAAGAAGCTAAACTGGAAAAGTGATTCCAGAAATTATGTTGTTAGCCGACCAATCACAACCCTTGCAGTCTCCGTCTCCTCAACGGATAGATAGGAATGTTGGCCGACGTACGCAAGCGACAGAGAGCGTCTCCGGGAGGGTCTCCGTCGCTCTCCGCAGACGACCATAAATCAGGCTTCAGTCAGATCGTACATCAGGTCTCTTGTAAATGAGACCCTGGGTCTCAATGAGATTTTACCTATATAAAAAAAGGTTAATACATTTTTTTTAAAACTCTGCAGTGCATTCTGAGTGACCGGGGATTCATGCTGTGTTAACAAGTTCAGCAACCGCAATAACTTGCTGGTATCCCCTGTTGCCATGTCAACAAAGAGGAATTCAGCCTGACGTTACAAGTCAAACACCCGGTTTTCCTGCACATAAAGTTACAGCTGGGAGAATATGGAAATCTTCACCCTGTAAGACATTTGATAAAAGGTTTGTTTTCAGTGTGTGTGTGTGTGTGTATGTGTGTTTGTGTTGACGCAATGGTAAAACGTACAGAAAAGTCTGAGGTCATCAACAAAGCGGCGTTTGTGTGTTCGGGGCCTCAGATCTGAGCTGAGTGAATTTTCACCATTTAAGGCAACTCGAACACTGAAATGTGTTTCCAGGCTTCGCTTTATAAAGTTAATATAAATCACTTTTAAATGGGTGGTTTACTTTGTCAGGGATCTTTTCAACTGAACAACATCCGTGTTGTGAGGTATCACCACTGAATGAAAGGGTTCAGGTGGTTTTTCTTGAAAAAGTTTCCCTTTAATGTGTCGCAGAGTGAGTCTGAAGTCTGAAGACTTGTGTGTTTTTATTCCTCAGTTTCCGCCGCAGCGCCTGCAGACGACTTCCCGCTGCAGCTGAAAAAACCTCGCGAGGAGATGCCGCACACACAGACTTCACACACACGCCCTCACACCGTCTCCCACCTGACGCACTCCCACCTGTCTCAAGCCAGCCCCGCCTCCTCCCTGGACTCCCCGGCGACACCCACCACCTCACTGGCGTCGCCTGCCGCCCCTGCCGCCACACACACCGAGCACACACACTCCTCCCACAGCTACAGCGGACACACCTCGCCCTACGGGGAGCAGCTGCAGCCGCTGTCCCTCACCACCAAACCCCACCGGACCGCCCATCCTCTGAGCCGCAGCACTCCAGGACCCTCCACACCCTCCTCCTCCACAGACACCCCCACCTCCTCACCCCTCACCGCCTCTTCCAGGAGCTCCCCCCGACCTCCTCCGCTGCTCTGTCAGCCGTTCCTCGTCCCACCCCCTACCACTGCTCACCAATCAGCTGTGAGCTCTCACGGTGCCTTATCTGCGTCGCAGCCGTTTTCCATCCGGAGGACCAATCAGCTGTGAGAAGCTGTTTGTCCTGTGAATCCAACCAGATTTAAAAAAAAAAAAAAAACGTAACATGATTTGTTCCTCTTTTTTAATGCTGTAAATAAGCCTTCTTTTTTAAGCTTTTTTTTTTATAGAGGTTTCATGTTTTATACTCTTATGAAAAGGACGTAATTGGTCAATATTTGACCGCATCTCTAACTTCATCAAATTGTATTTTATGTCACTTATTCGAATTTCTTTTAAAGATCAACCTGTTGTAACTGAAAACGAGGTGAGACTCATGGCTTTGTTTAAAAATGCTTTTTCACTTGGTAGTTATGTGTTGAAATCTATTTTCTGGTTCCTCTTTGTTAATAAATATTCACTGAGTTCTGATGTGCTGCCTGTGTGAAGTTGACTCAGAAGTAAAGATTTAAACGTCATTGTTTTAAACATCGGACACATGTTTCATTATAAATGACTTTGTGAAGAACTATGAAGAGCTAAAAAGTCTGGAGGGTCAGGAAGAGCACAACAAGAAATCCAGGAAGTCGTTGGTCATGATGTGAGAATCAACCAGTCCATGATTTAAACAGAAATACCTTCCACCTTCAGGATGGCACCATAGTTTTAAATCGGTGACGAAATATTTAAATGAATTGGAGGACAAAGTGCCGATAAGAAAGGAAGAAACAAACATTCAGGGAAATTAGATTGAAAATGGGTTTTAAAGTCTTTTAAATTCAGACCAAACGTCAGCTGAACTGTTGGAGTTACTTTTTGGGGGGAACGTTTTTGTTCTGGTGGTTGTAAAATTAGATTTCTGGTGAGCAGCAGATGAGTGTTGACACACTCTGACGGTTAAACTCACAGAAAGGTTACTCAGCTGTTACTCAGCACCTGGAGGATAAAAGACCAAGTTAAGCAATACCAAAATGTGATTCCGTGTGTGCCTCCAGGAGAAAATGAATCCGACGCACAGAATATTATCATTATCATTTTCTTCTGGTGGCACTCGCCGGGCTCCGTAGAAACCACCCGTGTGTAGCACAAATCTGTTTCTCCACTTGTGCTAATTGCGAGGCGTTGGTAAATGTTCCTGGAAGCTGGACGGCATAATAGAACTCTGTCGGGCTGTGTCTTTTTCCTGGCTGGACGAGGACCATACATTTACAGCTGTCTGGAGTCCATCGTCATAATGAACCGCTTATCAAACTTACATCACACTGATAACACATCAGTCGGAAGGCCGCCATTATTACTTCTATGAACCTGTAACAGTTTTATCTGTAGATTCATTCTACTTTCACTTACGTGGAGGTCATGATTCTTGTCTGTGCTCATCAGAATTACATATTTAATTCTGAGCTTATATGTTACATCAAATGGATCTTTTTTACAACTAAAAGCAGCTTTTTTTTTTTTTTTTAAACATGTTTATTGCACATTTTGTTAATTTACAAACCGTGAACAACATAGAACAAGAAGGTACATACAAGAAAAAAAACAATGATAATAATAGCAATAATAATTATTAAAATAAAATGAATAAATAAATAGCTGGAAGAAAAAAAAAGAAGACGTTTTTAACCACA
Organism: Odontesthes bonariensis; assembly: GCF_027942865.1. NCBI lineage: Eukaryota > Metazoa > Chordata > Actinopteri > Atheriniformes > Atherinopsidae > Odontesthes > Odontesthes bonariensis. Next base: position 27,031,743 of record NC_134527.1, read on the forward strand.
AAACAAAATATATTTGTGTAAGAATCATGGTGGTAGAGAGATAAATAAATGAAAAATATGTGAATAAATAAATGCGTATATCTATATATACACACACATATACATATATGTAAAGGTCTAAATGTGTATACTAAATCAAGATAGTATGAAAAGATGGATAAATCTTCAGTTCAGCTCTTCATTCCAGCCATCTACTTCAATATAATTTTTCTCAAGGAAATTACAGAAAACCTTCCAGATTTTCCAAAACTTGTCAAGCTTATTTTTCGTGGTGTAGTTTATCTTTTCCAAAGCCAAGTAAAAAGACATCCCTGTTAACCATTGCGAAGTAGTACAAAGTTTATCCCTTTTCCATGAACAGGCTATACATCTTTTAGCTTCCAGAAAACAAATATTGAGTAAGGATTTTTCATTTTTGGAAGTCACAAAGTTGTCCGGGTGAATATTTAGTAAACATAACTTTGGTTTGAGAGGTACTTCTTTTTCAATGATTCGACTGGCCAGGTTCAACATTTTTTCCCAAAAAGAGAGAATCAGAGGGCATTCCCACATGCAATGGAATAAAGAACCTTGTTGTTGCTTACATTTAATGCAAAAGCAGCTTTTTACTTCCATTACTTTTAATTGACAGATGAGATGGATCTAAGGTCAAGGTTTTTCATACAGAAATGTGGGTCAGTCATTATTCTGGTTGAAAAGAAACTGAAGTATTCTGAAGGTGTGCAGAAACAACCCTTTCAAGGGTTCTCAGGTATTCATGTATTCTTACGTCACAAGTGTTAAGAAAAGGAAACATTAAGTGAAATAAGCTGCCAGCTGACAGTGAAATTAATTTATTTATTAGTCTCTACTAAACAGACAAAGTTTACAAAGACAAAATAATAAAACTCACATTTAAACATAGAAAAGTTATTCACAGTATGTGCAGAAAAACTTCAGGAAGTCTGACGACGTGAGGAAAATACAGAAAGGATATTCTCACTTATCTGCTGTCAGCCGTCTACATTCCTCATACATTTGGTCACATGCTGGAATGCTGCAGCCTAACTTATTGAGGTCCGTGTTCTGATGTTATCGGTGCCGATCAGTGATGTGGCTGAGATTTCTGTCGCCCTGCTGTCCCTCCCAGTCTTTGCAAAAGGGAACACTTCTCTGGTCATTCGCGTCAGGAGACACGGCATCTCCTTCTTCCCATCGAACTCTCGACCTTTGGCCTGGAAGGTGTAGGCCACCCTGTGGGAGAGCCGAGTCATCAGGCGATTCAGCTCCATGTTACGATGGCCCTCCTCCTCTAATAAAGTACAGAAAGTCTCCAGGAAGACTGACCCGGAAATGTTGATGAAAGCTCCATAACCTGATGGAGAGGACAGAGGATTTAAACCCAGATGTTCGTTAAACTGTTCACATGTAATATTCAACATAGAAGCAGTGTACAAGAGGGGCCAGAGCCGGCTCAGGTCCTTCAATGTCTGCAGTGACATGATGTGCGTGTTTTATCACACTATCATTGAGAGTGCACTGTTCTATGCTGTTGTCTGCTGGGGGAGTTGCACTACAGACAAAAATTTTAGGCGCCTGGACAAACTGGTGAAAAAGGCCAGTTCCGTAGGCAGAAGGCTGGACCCTCTCAGTGCTGTGGTGGAGCAACGGATGAGGAGGAAATTGTATTCTGTTTTGGAGAACAATAAACATCCTCTCCACAGCATCCTGGCAGGACCGAGGAGCAGCTGCAGTGAGAGGCTGCAGGACTCAGAGGTTCAGGAGGTCCTTTGTCCCCACAGCCATAAGGCTTTTTAACAGTGACTGCTGATGTTTTTCTCAAATTTTATTAATGTATTTAGTCATTTATTATTATTAGAATTATTATTAGTATTATTATTATTGTTGTTGTTGTTGTTGTTGTTGTTGTCTAAACAATTTTGAGGTACTTGACTAATTAGAATTTCCCCCACTGGGGGATGAATAAAGTATTTTTCTATTCTATTCTATTTTCTATTCATATCTGAAATAGTTGAATTGTCCATCTTTTGGCTAAAAAGTTAGATCTGCTATCTTTTTCTTGACCTTTACAAGGTTCCTTAGGATCACGAAGGAGATTCTCTTGGTAGTTCATGTTCTTTTATTGGTTAATGACGATGTTTTATCAGGCACCTTTGGTATTTTGAGTGGTCACTGAGGCAGTTTTATGGTTTACCTGGTGCTGTGGCGTACATAACAGCCGTATCCACTGGAACAAAGAGATTCTGCAAGAAGCTGCACTCTGTGGTGTCATCAGCTGAATCCACCTCCACTCCGTCATCCAGAGCCTCTCCTCGACACGCCTGCAGGGAACAGCGAGTTTTCAGTGTCACAGGAGGTGAAGGAAATACATTATCATTATATATCGCAAACAACTGATCTTTCATCACTTTGCTGACTGTACACATTCCTCTTCTCCTGTTGCCTACCTGTATGAGGAACAGTTTGACCTTTTTCTCCATGCATTCATTGTCAAAGTATGAGAAGATACGAGACAGTTGGACAGGATTTCCATCCGCTCCATACACGCAGCCCTCGTCCCCATGAGACGAAAAGACGGTCAGGAAACAATCCTTTACAGGACGCCTGCTCTCTGCACAAGAAACACAACCAGACAGAGACCGCCCACTCAGTTACACTCATCACTTACTCACACACTTTTAATTATAACCTAGCAGAACATGCATCAACAGATAAGTATGAGTAAATAAGTCCAGACTATCAGGTATGCAAATATGCACTGCACGTACACTACTTTGTAGAACCTCCATTTAAGTGTACGTCTGACAAAACATTCAGTGTCAGGTGTGTATTTACTCATATGAGTGTCAACAGAAACCTTAATAAGAAGCATGTGTCACTGCTTTTATGTGTCACCTGTTTTTCCTGCTGTCCTGTTCTATTTGTTTAGTTATGTAAAACCTTTAGCGATGGTCCTGTGAGGCTGTAAAGTTGGATCTATTAGTGATAAACAGCCATAAAACGTCTCCTGGACATTCAGTCCGTTTGCCTGTTATGTAATTGTCTTATTGAATGATAAAGACTCAGTTTCTACTATCTCCTATTGGAAAAGCTTCCCAAGCAAACCCTTTAAACCACTAACATGTAATAATATTTATTTATGTTTTTAAGACATCGACTTCAGGAGTGACACAACTCACAGGTAGATGACAAATGAAAGTATAAATGCTAAGATTCTTCAGGCAGTTTAAGAGGTTTTAGATGCTCATGAGAGGGTTTTAGAGAACCTTTCGGACGTTTTAATTGTCAGTGAAGGGGTTCTTGTGAGCACTGACAAGGGTTTTTTTTGATGATTTACAAGGATTTTGTCAACTTTTAGGGTTCTTTCGGAGAATCTTGTGGTCACCATTAGGGAGATGTTTAAAAAGACAAACATCTGGAAGGCCTTTAGCAGGAGAGAGAAAATACTGAACAGTATTTAAATGTTGGAGATGAGTTTCTTCAGATTATCTTGGCAGTTCAAAAATCATTACAAAGCTTCTGTGGGATCATTGGGAGGTTTTAGCTGACTTTGAACTAAATGGCCAATGACCAAAGGTGCTATTTGTTCAGTTACCAGTAGCTTTATGGATCATGGAGAAGTTTTTGAGCCCTTTTGAAGGATAAAAGGTGTTTGAGGTGTTGGGGATGATTAGGAAGGTTCTCGAGGTCCTTTGGTTGCATCTAATGTTTGGGAGGTTCTATGCATCCTTTAGGGTTTATATTGATAACTAAAGAGCTTTTATGTGTAGTTTAAGATCAAATTGTTCTTGCAAGGTAGATTATGTAGGTCCTTGAGAGTCTGTCAGGGTGTAGAGGCTTTGATGAGGTTCCTTTAGGATTTTGATACCTTCTATTAATCATTGAAGAGCTGCTATGGAACTTTTAGGAGATTTAGGGGCTTTTGAGAGGGTTCTGGAGGTTCTGATTTGCCTATCTTTTCCTCATATAGCAAAATATTGTGTAGCTCTGGAGGTGCAGCAGCTACAGAGCACAGAGTGGGTTTATTTGCACTGAGCAGTAACAGATTCAGTCATATATTAAATCTGGAATCATGTTTAAAAGCTGAAGATGTGTGTGATGATGCGTTACCTTCTAGAAACAGCTCGTAGATTTCATCACTGCTCAGATCAGAGTGCAGGTCCACCCTGAAGCCCAGCTTGTTGAGGGTCCGGTGGAGCCTCTTGGCATCCCTCTTTGCTCCGGGCCTCCTCCCCAGTCTTACCCCATGATCAAACTCAGCCACAGACACCACCACTGCCCTGTTACACTCGCCCTTTCCTTCCTTCAGTCCTTGGTACTTCAGCATAGTTGTTCAGGTAAAGTCTGTAACTGCAGAGAAGCTGCTCTGAGTATCTTTGTTAGACTTTGAGCTTCTGTCTCTGCCTCACCTTCTCTTTAAAACACTCTGAGCACGACTGTAGATTATCTCCACACCTTATTTTAAACAGACCATATATGGAATTTCCTTGACGGGCTGTATGATCACATGCAGTCACACTCTTTTTCACCTGTGCTGGGAAATAACGCTGTGAAATCCACAAGTGTGTTTCACTTTGAGTTAAACCATTGAACTTGATCGTAAACCGTTTATGACAGCTTCCTGCTAAAAGCACTGCCAGGAGGATCTTCCCTCTGTCAGATCTGATTAAACTTTCCTCTTCTTCTGCATTGTCAGCATCAAACTCTATGATCAGAGCTGTCCATCAGAGCAGCTTCAGCTTATTCCAACAGGTGTGGTCATGAAAACCCATGACTGATCTGTCAGAATGTCTCAGATTTATACGAGTACATGTGTTGACACATAATAAAACAGAAAAAGAAACCTGCTTTTCCTGAATGAAAGACCTGAGTATAAATTAAACCCGGCAAATAAGAAACACTTAAATACCATTTAAAATAACTGTTCAATTTACATCCATAAAGAACAAATAAAGTATTTTCTGTATGTTTTAAACACACAGAGGATATATTTCTGGTTTAATTAATGCATTTTTCCGTTTGGGGAAATCCAACAAAGATTAACACATCATTATTTCTTTATGAATTTCTTAGTTAGATATGTTCATTTTTCTCTTCTTATAGACAAAAATGTAAAATAAAAAAGTCAAAATATCAATTAAACAGAAGAAATTGATGAATAAACTGAATGTACAGAAATAAGAAAAGTCAGGGAATACATACATATAAGACCGCATGACGTCACAGTATTTTCGCGCCGCCATATTTGTGCCCGCCAGCAGGACTCAGATCACAGGTTACAGCGTAGTGATGGGATACTCGATTCCTTTTGCTGACTCGAGTTTGTATTCGAGTCACTTGAATCCATCACCCAGAGTGTGCACCACGGAATGCACAATCAAGTTCCAAACCACGTCCCAAATCATTGTGAAAAAGGCTAAAAATCAAGAAGTCTCCAAGGCGAAATATTTATTTTTCTTTCTTTCTCTCTAAATAAATTCAAATAACCGAAATAGCCAATAAATTAACATTCAGTGCGAAACAGTGCAAAAATAAAATAAAATGTATGAAACTGTGCACAAATAGAACATTTAAAGGGACACTATGTAATTTCTTTCCCCATCTAGTGGTGCAATTTTATTTTGCAAAGTCTAAGCTCCAAGTGGAAGCTGTGGTGACGCTTTGCTTTGCGGTAAGACGTATTGCATCACTTCCTGTTACCTTGCTTGTGTAATAATAATAATAATAATACATTTAATTTTAAAAAAGCGCCTTTCTCAACGCTCAAGGACACTTTACAACACATTAAAAAAACACAATAAATAAAATAACACAAGTTAAAAAAGAGGCTAGAGGGAGAATGCAGCTTGAAACAGATGGGTTTTGAGTTTTGATTTGAAGAGGGGTAAAGAGTCAATGTTGCGGATATCTGGTGGGAGTGAGTTCCAGAGTTGGGGAGCAGAGCGACTGAAAGCTCTGCTCCCCATGGTGCTGAGACGGGCAGAGGGCACAGAGAGGTGGAGGGAGGAGGATGACCTGAGGGAGCGAGATGGGATGACAATGGCGAGGAGATCAGACAGATACGGGGGGGCGAGGTTGTGGATGGCCTTGAATGTGTACAGTAGGGTTTTGAAAGTAATTCTGAATTTGACCGGGAGCCAGTGAAGCTGCTGGAGGACGGGGGTGATATGGTGAAAGGAGGGGGTACTGGTGATGATGCGGGCTGCAGAGTTTTGAACCAGTTGAAGCTTATGAAGGGATTTGAGAGGGACACCGAAAAGGAGTGTAGCTGCCCCTAACGCTTTTCTTCTGTTCAGAATTAAGACACGCATCGACTGATGCTTGATGAGAGTGATGGTTTATTGTCTCCAAGGATATGTTATGTCTTCAGACACCAAGTACACCAAACACCAAACAACGTGAAAAACTGAAATGAAACAAATATTACAGTCTTAGCATCAAAACATCAAATGAATATCTTAGGCCGACATATTTTACCGTCCGTGAATGTCCATGTGGCCTTCATGAAACTTAAATATAAATCTTACAGAGTATATAAACATAAAATGTACAGCAAATACAGTTTCTCATACCGTGTGCGCCTTCTGACCGGAAAATCAGGAGCTGCTAAGGCTTTACGGACAACCTGTTGCACACATCTTGCTCCCTGAGCAGCGCAGGTCCAAAAAGACTGAACACACGTCTTCACAACTATTTATTAGGTTAACGTCATTACGTCATTATTAATTCAGATTTTACCCAATTATATAAGAAACATAGAAGGAATAATGATATACAAATATCTTAAACCAAAAAATATTACAAGAAAATAATATACAAAAATATTAATGCAGCAAATAAATTGGCACTCTTTTCCAGCGACAGCTACAAGGAGTGAGTTGCAATAATCTATGCGGGAGGTGACGAGGCTGTGGACCAGGATAGCACTGGTGTGAGGAGTGAGAGAGGGGCGGAGACGATTAATGTTACGTAGATGAAAATATGCAGACCGGGTAATGTTATTGATGTGGGAGTGGAAAGAAAGTGTGCTGTCGAGGATGACACCCAGACTCTTAACCTGAGGGGAGGGGGACACGGCGGAGCTGTCTATGGTGAGGGAAAAACTGTCAACTTTGGAAAGGGTGGATTTGGTGCCAACAAGGAGGAGTTCCGTTTTATCACTGTTGAGTTTAAGGAAGTTTGCAGTGAACCAGGATTTAATCTTCCACTTCCTGTTACCTTGCTTGTGTACTGTGGAATTTCTTGCTCCTCTTGGACTACTGATAATCACTTTATTTCTATCTATAACATAACTGTTCTAACACACTCCTACAGATCTTTAATCTTTATTCTCACTTTTTAGCGGTGTGTCTGGTTCTCTAGCTTAGCATGGCTACCAGTCCTCTCCCTCCATCTCCTGCTTTCACCTGCTCCGTGTGTCAGATGTTTAGTTACTCCTCGGCCTCCTTTAGCGATAATGGTACATGTAACAAATGCAGTCTTTTTGTAGTTTTGGAGGCGAGGTTATCTGAATTGGAAGCTCGGCTCTGCACTGTTGAAAATCAACCGATAGCGAGCCAGGTCCCTTTAGCCAGTGTGGAGCCACCTAGCGTAGCTAGCTCAATTAGCCTCCCCCTAGCAGAACCTGAGCAGCCAGGATTACAACGTGGCTGGGTGACTGTCAGGAAGAGGCATAGCTCTAAAGTCAAGCCCGTTGTTCACCATCGACCTGTTCACGCCTCAAACAGATTTTCCCCACTCAGCGACACACCCGCTGAGGACAAAACCCTGGTAATTGGCAGCTCTATAGTCAGAAACCGCGTGGCATTAGAGACACCAGCGGCTATAAATCAAATCAAATCAAATTAAATTTATTTGTATAGCACATTTCGTGTACAAACAGTTCAAAGTGCTTTACATAAAATAAAAGCATTGCAGCAGGGAGTGCAAGAAGCATTAAAAATACATAAAATAATATAAAGAGAAACAAATAAAATCATTTAAATGAATTTAAAATCAGGCAACAGTCTAGATAAGTTAAAAGATATTTCATGCATAGACACATGAAAAAAGAAATGTTTTTAACCTGGATTTAAAAATGTCTACATTTGGTGAAAGTTTAATCTCCAGTGGCAGTTTGTTCCACTTATTTGCAGCATAACAGCTAAATGCTGCTTCTCCATGTTTAGTCTGGACTCTGGACTGGACCAGCTGCCCTGAGTCCTTGGATCTAAGAGCTCTGCTGGGTTTATATTCTCTGAACATATCACAGATGTATTTTGGGCCTAAACCATTCTGGGATTTGTAAACCATCAGCAGGCTTTTAAAATCTATTCTGTGACTGACTGGAAGCCAGTGTAAAGATTTTAAAACTGGTGTGATGTGTTCAGATCTCTTAGTCCGGGTTAAAACTCTAGCAGCAGCGTTCTGGATGAGCTGCAGATGTTTAATGCTCTTTTTGGGAAGTCCAGTTAAAAGAGCATTACAGTAATCGAGTCTACTGGAGATGAATGCATGGATGAGTTTCTCCTGTTCTTTTTGGGAGAGGAAACCTTTAATTCTGTTGATGTTTCTGAGGTGGTAAAAAGCTGCCTTGGTGACAGCTTTGATGTGGCTGCTGAAAGTCAGATCTGAGTCTATCAACACTCCGAGGTTACGAACTTGGTCAGTGATTGTAAGGTCCAGAGTCTCAAGATATTTACCAATGCTGACCCTCTTCTCTTTGCTACCAAACAGAATGATCTCAGTTTTGTCTTCATTTAATTGTAGAAAATTCTCTCTCATCCAGGTGTTTACTTCCTCCAGACACTGACACAGTACGTCTGCTGGGCTGCAGTCGTCCGGTGACAGAGACACATAAAGTTGTGTATCGTCTGCATAACTGTGATAATTGATGTTAAAATTCTGCAAAATCTGACCCAAAGGGAGCATATACAAGTTAAACAGAAGAGGTCCAAGAATTGACCCCTGGGGGACTCCACAAGTCATGGCCACTCGCTCAGATTCATAGCTGCCAATAGTAACAAAATAACTCCGGCCTTCTAAGTAGGACCTGAACCAGTTAAGGACCGCTCCAGAAAGTCCAACCCAGTTTTCCAGCCTGTGCAACAGGATTCTGTGATCTACAGTATCAAACGCAGCGCTGAGGTCTAACAGAACCAGGACTGAAACATTACCAGAATCAGTATTCAACCTAATGTCGTTTAACACTTTGACCAGAGCTGTTTCAGTGCTGTGATGACGTCTGAAGCCTGATTGAAACTTATCAAGACTTCCACTTTCATTCAGAAAGTCGTTGAGCTGGTTAAATACAACTTTCTCAATAATCTTGGATATAAAAGAGAGATTAGAGACAGGTCTGTAGTTGTTCATCATAGAGGCATCTAGAGTTCTCTTCTTTAGGAGTGGCTTAATGGCAGCTGTCTTTAGTGACTTGGGAAAAATGCCTGATGCCAGTGAGCTGTTAACTATTCGTAGGAGATCACTTTCTACTGAGGTAAAAACAGTTTTTAAAAAGTCGGATGGTATTATGTCCAGAGAACAAGTTGTTGATTTCAGCTGCCGAACTGTTTCCTCTAGGATTTTTAAATTAACAATATTAAATTGTGACATAACGTCAGAGTTAGTACTAGGTTTTAGACACAGATTAGTTTTCTTGTTTGTCTGTGTTGCGTTAATGTTTTGTCTAATTGTTTTGATTTTTTGGCTAAAAAAGTTGGCAAATTCATTGCATTTCTCAGTGGAGAGGTCTGGGTTTGACTGTTTAGGAGGATTTGTGAGTTTTTCAACCATAGCAAACAGAGTTCGAGACTTGTTGACATTCTTATTAATCATTTCAGATAAATGCAGCTGTCTGGCCTTGCACAGCTCATTGTTATAACTACGCAGGCTTTCTTTGTATAGCTCATAGTGAATCTGAAGCTTTGTTTTCCTCCATTTACGTTCAGCTTTCCTGCATTCTCTTTTCAGATTTTTGACTGTAGTGGTGTTTCTCCATGGGGTTTTCTGTTTGATCAAGGTGCTCTTGATTCTTATCGGTGCAACAGCTTCCATTACATTAAAAATTTTCAAGTTAAAATGATCCAGCAGTCCTTCAACCGACTCTGCGCTCATTGTTGGTAACATGGCTATGGCCTCCCTAAACTGAGCACTTGTTTTCTCATTGATGTACCTCTTCTTAACTGAGAAGCTGGTTGTTTGAACATTCTGAGTAATATGTAAATCAAATAAAATACAAAAATGGTCAGACAAGGCCAAATCAATAACCACAACAGAAGAAATATCAACACCTTTAGAAATGACCAGGTCCAGAATGTGACCTCGAAGGTGGGTTGGTTCTGTTACATGTTGCCACAAACCAAACATGTCCAGCACAGAAGAAAATTCTTTGGCAGTACCATCCGTCATATTATCCATGTGAATGTTAAAATCCCCGGTCAAGATAAAATGGTTAAAATCAGTCGAAATAACAGACAATAATTCAGAAAAATCATCAATAAAACTTGCACAGTATCCTGGAGATCTGTAAATGATTAAGAACATGATTTTAGGAACACCCTTTAAAATAAAACTCAGATATTCAAAAGAGGAATTCCCCAAATGAGATCTCTTTACACTGGAATGTATCTTTAAATAAGGCAGCCTCCCCCCCACCTTTCCTCCCATTTCGGCATTTATCCATAAAACTAAAGTTGGGGGGAGCTGCTTCATTAAGAACAGTAGCACTTGTGCTCTCTGTTAACCATGTTTATGTCAGAAAAAGAAAATCTAAATTGTGTGAAATTATGAAGTCATTAACTAACAGTGACTTATTGGACAGAGATCTAATATTAAGTAAGGCTAGCTTTGTGGAGTTTACAGTGGTCTCTGTTGTATTCTGAGTTGTACGTGGTACCGTTAACAGATTAGATATATTCACCCAGCAGGTTGATTGTTTTTGATTCCTTCTTTTACTAACTAATACAGGAATCCTATTGCGCCCCAGCTTGTTCTCAGAACAGCTGTCAGAAGTCGGACTTCTATAGCAGGGACCCTGAACACATCATGGCATGGTATCTTTGGTTTGAACAGTGCTATCTTTGTTTTGAACTCTGGGTGTTGTGCTGCTCCTTGAACATCCTGCACATCCCCTTGTGTCCTGCTCTGCCAGGACAGATGATGTAAGAGGAGGAGGAGGGGGTGCCCTGCGTTTCTCGGTTGATGGTGGTCGCTGGAGTCCTGGCTGGGATAGAGACATCCTTTTGAGACCTTGGGTGATGTGGAGTAAAGGGTCTGGTGAGGGGGGAGGGCTGGGGGTTGTTTGCCTCGCTGCTGTGTCCTTCAGTCTAATCTGTACAGTCATGTTTGGGTTTGCCGTCCCAACAGCATGACGTAAATGTGCACCAAGTAATCTGCATCCAGTTCGATTGGGATGCACGCCATCAGGTCTGAAACGCTCCTTACAGTTCCAAAAGATATTAAAGTTATCAATGAACTTAATCCCATGGGCGATGCATGCATTTGACAACCATGTGTTCAGGCCAAGAAGTCTGCTGAAAAGTTCAATTCCTTTACCCACAGTAGGAATGGGGCCTGAAATGGAGACCCGGTGTGCTCCATAGTGACACAGTCTCTCCAACAGCAGAGAAAAATCCTTCTTCAGGATCTCAGAGCCAGTCTTCCTTCTCAGAATATCAAAAGACCCTGTGTGGACAATGATCCTCGTGCCATCTGGATGAGTAGACAGAATGGTCGGCAAAATATCTATCCGTTCCCTGACTGATGTATCAGAAAAAGTTATATTTTTCGTCTTTGCCATTCTGACATGCTGTGTTATAGAATCCCCGATTAGAATGGTGTCTATTCCTTTTTGTGTGGAGGTGTCGATCGCTTCTGTAGTCCTCACCTTGGTTGTGGGATTTGGGCTTCTCCTGATGATCTGGTTAGCCCTAGGCTGAGGTTTGGGGCCATTTCTTTTGTTTGTCTTCATGTTTGGGTTACATTCATCATCACACACTCTATTTTGAGTCAACGGATCGTATCTATTATGCAATAGAACTTCAGTTGGCGGAGTGAGTGCTGGAGGTTTAGTTTTGGTGCTGGATTTACCTCTGCGACGGACAACATGAGACCAGATCCTGGCTGGGGTTGATGATTTGGGTTTGGCACCAACACTGTTCCAGTGGGAGATGTCAGTCGGACCGTCCGGTTTGGAAGCTTCACCAGATATTCCAGTGTCATTTGGACAGATCCAGGGAAGTGTGTCAGCCAGGGCTGCAGTATGAGATTCGACATCAGCTGTGATCCCGTGTAGAAATATCTGAGTTAGTCCTTTGGCACATAAAGGCTCCACAGCCTGCGCAGGAACTATAATAGAGTCAATAAATTCCTCGTCGTTACGAATGTCTTGCAGCGTTTCAATCCTCTTCTCAAGCTGTGCTACCTTCGCAAAGAGTAGCTCACACTGTGTGCAGCTCACTGATACTGCAGGGTTAGGAGACATTTTTTCTGTCCGATTCTCTTTGTAAACAGGAGGGCTAATACCGTTTACAAATATACAATTAAAAGAAAAAGAATAAAAGAATAAATTATATCCAAGACTTGTGGAAAGAAGTAGAATGATTTAAAAGCAAATAAAGCAATAAGCAGCAGGAGGAAGCAGAGACACGTCTGCACTCTTCAGAAGCAGAGTAGATAGTCAAAGGCATTCCAGGGGCCAGAGTGGGCGACGTAGAATCCTATTTAAAACTGCTGGATAAGGCTAAACGTAAATACGGTAAAATAGTTATTCACGTCGGCGTTAATGACACCCGGTTATGCCAATCGGAGGTCACTAAAATTAATGTTGCATCGGTGTGTAATTTTGCCAAAACAATGTCTCTGGACCCCTGCCAAATCTGACCAGACTGATGACATGTTTAGCCGCATGTCGTCCTACAATCGCTGGTTGTCTAGATGGTGTCCAGCAAACAACGTGGGCTACATAGATAATTGGCAATCTTTCTGGAGAAAACCTGGTCTGATGAGGAGAGACGGCATCCATCCCACTTTGGAAGGAGCAGCTCTCATTTCTAGAAATATGGATGAATTTATTTGCCACCCTAAAACATGACAACCCAGGGCTCAGACCAGGATGCAGAGTTGTAGTCTTACACACTTCTCTGCAGCCTCCCACCTGCTGCTACCCACCCAATCAATCAGTTTTTCCCACGCAAAGTGGAAATCCCAGAAACCTCTTGTGTTTGTTGATGTGTATCGTCCACCTGGCCCTTATTCTGAGTTTCTGTCTGAATTCTCAGAGTTTTTGTCCCAGTTAGTGCTGAGTACAGATAAAGTCATTGTAGTGGGTGACTTTAATATTCATGTAGATGTTGAAAATGATAGCCTGAATATGAACTTTAATTCTATATTAGACTCCATTGGATTTTCTCAGTGTTCACAGACCGACTCACTGCCTTAATGACACCCTTGATCTTGTGCTGACTTATGGCATTGAGAGTGAACAGTTAACAGTGTTCCCTCATAACCCTGTCTTATCTGACCATTTTTTGATAACCTTTGAGTTTACATTACTTGACTATACAGTTTCTGAGAAGAAATTTACATATAGAAGGTGTCTATCAGAGGATGCTGTAACCAGATTTAAAGAATTAATTCCATCATCCTTTTCTTCACTGCCATGTGCAGATATGACAGAAGACGACTACCTAAACTTTACTCCAGCAAAACTTGACTCTCTTGTTGACAGCACTATAGTTTCAATGCGTACCGCACTGGACAACGTTGCCCCTCTGAAAAGGAAGGCAATCAGTCAGAAGAGGTTGGCTCCTTGGTATAATTCACAGCTTCGTGCTTTAAAGCAGACTGCAAAAAAGCTGGAGAGACAGTGGCGTTCCTCTAATTTAGAAGAGTCTCAATTAGTCTGGAAAGATAGTTTAATAACGTATAAGAAAGCCCTTCGTAAAGCTAGAACTGCTTATTATTCATCATTGATAGAAGAGAATAAGAATAATCCTAAGTTTCTTTTCAGCACTGTAGCCAGTCTGACAAAGAGTCCGAGCTCTGTTGAGCCAGGTATTCCTTTAACTCTCAGCAGTGATGATTTCATGAGCTTCTTTATCAATAAAATTGTTTCTATTAGAGAGAAGATTGATGGAGTCCTTCCCACTATTATCAGTGATGTATCATCAAGTACAGCAGCTTTAGAAGTATCTTTAGAGCCTGATTTGTATTTAGACGGCTTCTGTCCAGTTGATCTCTCTGAACTAACAACAGCAATAGTCTCTTCTAAACCATCAACTTGTGTTTTAGACCCTGTATGACATCCCATATTAGCAATATCATTTATGAACATTGACTTACCCCCCGCTGCGTCCTGTGAGCCGAGTTCCAGCTGAGTTTTGGCGTCCACGAAGGACAATCAATGCGTCCAATGTAAACTGTGCAGACCGAAGAGTAGACCGAGCAGTCCCCTGCTTCCGAGCAGCAAACACCGTAACAGGTGCGGCTATCGCTAGGTGGCTTGACGCATTGATATCATGGGAGGCAAAAATAGCGCCAAGCGATGTGAGGTCTGACTTTTTCATCGAGAACGATTTTGTGATGCAAATGTATTACTCTTTTGAACGCATATTGTTTTGAGAAGCAAGACGCTTTATTTTTCTAGCCCCAGCCAACTAGCCGGACTACCTTCGTGGACGCTAAAACTCAGCTGGAACTCTGCTCACAGGACGCAGCGGGGGGTAAGTCAATGTTCATAAATGATATTGCTAATATGGGATGTCATACAGCTTCATGTCAAAAGAGGCGAACTATCCCTTTAAGATTCTTCTCCTTACATATAAAGATCTTAATGACCGAGCTCCATGATATCTTAAAGATCTGATTATAAGATATTTTCCTAACAGAGCACTTCGTTCCCAAACTGCAGGTTTACTTGTGGTTCCCAGAGTTTCTAAAAGTAGAATGGGAGGCAGAGCCTTCAGTTATCAGCTCCCTCTCTTGTGGAATAAGCTGCCAGTAAATGTCCGGGAGAGCAGACACCCTTTCCACTTTTAAGACCAGGCTTAAAACTTTCCTTTTTGATAAAGCTTATAGTTGGGGATGGCTCAGGTGATCCTGAAACATCCCATAGTTAAGCTGCAATAGACCTAGACTGCTGGGGGGCCTCATCTGTCACACCTTTCCTCACTTTACTCTCTTTTTCCCCTGTTCAATTTCTCAAATGACATTATGTATATGTGACATTATTGTGGTCATTAACTCGTGTTTTCCTGTTCCAACAGATATCCTTTGAATGGTGTTACAGTAGCCCCCCCCCCCCTTTCTGTCTTCTCAAACCCCAGCTGGTCGAGGCGGATGGCCACCCTTCCTGAGTCTGGTTCTGCCAGAGGTTTCTTCCTGTTAAAAGGGAGTCGTTTCTCTCCACAGTCGCCTCAGGCACGCTCAGGACGGGAGATTGGACCGAAAAAAAAAAAAAGTTTCAGTGCAATCTGTTGGTTTCCTTAGCTAGGAAATTGTTTTTGAATTGGCTCTATATAAACGAATTGGATTATTTTATGAATAATTATGATTAATTGAATTCCAATTGGCTTGAATTGGACTTTATTATCTAAGTGCCTTGAGATGGCATTTGTTGTATTTGGCGCTATATAAATAAAAATGAATTGAATTGAATGAATTTGCTCTCTAGCACCTCGCGTTTTCAAATGTGCGTTGCAACTTCTTGAACTATGGCAGGCGGTATGTGTCAAGATTCAAGAAGCTATATATTCAGACTCAAGGTCCATACAAACAAAAAGACATCAAGACAGACAGTACAAAGGATTACATAACACACATACAATAACACTATAAATACAGATGACAGATAACATGTCAGATAACATAAGTTGACATAGCCTTTGGTGTGCAAGCAATGCAATTAGTCATATTCTGGGAGTTACCGGTAGTGACATCGACGCAGCGGTAGCGTTAGCAGCAGTGTGTAGTTGCTATCTGGAAAGTGTTCTTTTAAATAAAACTCCCGGTAAACTTACAAACTTTCTAAAGCCTCGTTTTGTGAGTTAAGAGCCTATGTGTACTACGGCAGAAGTTTGGTAACAATCAATGCATTATTAGTAGGATCATTTACGAGATAAAATCTATTTACCATTAGCGCCAGTAATAAGCCATTCGGCTGACGTGACGTCAAAATGACGTCATTTCCGCTTGCAGGCCTGGCGTTGGGGAAAACGCGATTCGAAGTGCTTTTTGTCCCTCTCTGCACTTCATCGTTTTTCATAGACCGGAAGGACATGGCAGCCTCCATAGAACTTGCCCGCTCTATGTAGATACAGACAAGTTATTCTTCACTCAGGAGGATAATTGAGATTTGAAATGAGGACTAATTTATGAATGAATATGTTGATTTGAGCTAATAAATTACTTAATATATTACATAGTGTCCCTTTAAATAACCTAAACAATAGTGCAAAAATAATAATATTCTAACATTCAACACTGCACCATTAGAATAAAATAATTATGACATGAATGAATGAACTCTCGAGTCCTGAATTGTGCGGAGCAGCGATTTTCTACGAGCTGGGGGAGAGAGCGAGGGAGCTGTGAACTGTGAGTCCTGAAGCGTGCGGAGCAGAGAGCTGGCGAGTTTAACGCAGCTGCAAAGTCATGCTGAAAAAAACTTACTTAATTAGTTAAAGAGTAGTCAGCTAATGCCCCACAATGCCAAAAAATGTTGTAATTTAATCAATTTACCAGAGAAAATACTTCAGAAATACCAAAAATGTATTAAATGTATTATTACTATAGACCTATATAGTATTTTAATAATGTTTTAAAACCTAACAATCAAAACAACTTTACACAATGTCACCTGACTATAAAAAGTTAACGGACTTTAGTCCGTTTAGATCACTTTAGCGTGAACTTTAGATCATGTTAATTACCTCACAAGTTACCATGGTTACAAATAAACAACGTTAGTGGAACGGAACTCTCTCTTAGATTAGCCAGAACTATCAAGAAAAGCCTGGTTTACACTAATCCAGCTTCGTGGAACACCCCTCTGGTAACCTGAGTGATGCGGGCAAAAAGGTTTTATTGCCAAGTAATTTTTACATCGCGAGGAATTTGGCCTGGTCTGTTTGGTGCCATTAAAAACAAGAAATATAATAATAATAAAATAAAGTAATAACTGTAAAAAAAATTAAAAGTAAAAATATGTACAAAGTATTTGTAAGAAGAGTGCGTTAATGTAACGCACTGTGTAATGACAGAGAGACAGTACGTTAACATAACGTGTAGTGTCAGTGGGGATAAGGGGTTCATGTCAATGGTGGGGTACAGCGGGCCTTGTTGGTGAGGCCAACTGCAGAGGGGAAGAAGCTGTTCTTGTGGCGGGAGGTTTTGGTCCTGATGGACCGCAGCCTCCTGCCAGAGGGGAGTGCTTCGAACAGTTTGTGTCCGGGGAGCTGATGTTCAGCTCCCACTTGGGAGATGATGCTGCCCAGGAAGCGGAAGGACTCCACAGTGTCGACTGGGGAGTCTGTCAGGGTGATGGGGGTGAGTGGGGCTGGGCTCTTCCTGTAATCCACAACCATCTCCACTGTCTTAACAGCGTTGAGCTCCAGGTTGTTCAGTCCACACCAGATCACCAGATGGTCAATCTCCCTCCTGTAGGCGGACTCATCCCCACCAGAGATGAGTCCAATGAGGGTGGTGTCGTCCGCGAACTTCAGGAGCTTGACAGACTGGTGACTGGAGGAGCAGCTGTTGGTGTACAGGGAGAAGAGCAGAGGGGAAAGAACACAGCCTTGAGGGGAACCGGTGCTGATGGTCCGGGAGTCTGAGACCTGTTTTCCCAGCCTCACGTGCTGCCTCCTGTCAGACAGGAAGTCTGTGATCCACCTGCAGGTGGAGTCAGGCACGTTCAGCTGGGAGAGCTTGTCCTGTAGCATAGCATAGATCAGTGTTTCCCAACCCTGGTCCTCAAGGCACACTGCCCTGCATGTTTTCCATGTTTCCGTGCTCCAGCACACCTGATTCAAATAATTGGGTCAGGTCTTAAAGCTCTCCAGAATGCTGAGGACGACCCATTCATTTAAATCAGGTGTGCTGGAGCAGGGAAACATGGAAAACATGCAGGGCAGTGTGCCTTGAGGACCAGGGTTGGGAAACACTGGCATAGATGATTGTGTTGAAGGCAGAGCTTATGATTCACTCATACATTCCTTGTATTTTTGAATATGTTAAAGCTTTAAATTAGTATTTGAGGTTGTAGTGTATTAAAAAATTAAAAAATAAATTAAAAACAATTAATTAAAAAAAGATGTGATCCAGTAAAAGTTTGACACAACAATGAGAAAACCCACATCTGTCGACTGTGTTTATTCAACCTCGAATAAGTAAATGTGTAAATAATTAATAGATAAATAGACAGATAGATAGATGAAAATAAATAAATAAATGTAAAGATGAAAACATTTTATCTTTTAATTGCTTTAATAAAGGAATGATATTGATAAGGAATGTTAATAATTTAATAATTATTTGATATAATGGAATAATAATAGACAATTATTATGAATAGAGGTGATTAACATTTGAATGAAGTTAAAGATATAATCTTTTTAACTACAGTATTTGTTTATTCAATCAAATCATTAAGACTGTAGAAAAAAGGGGAAATTTAACAAACGATAATATTATATTGTAAATGATAATAATTATGACCATAATATTTATCATATATGATTTATTCCATTTATTTTTTTCATTTATTTTGTCTTACTTGTTCATTTTTTTTAACGTTTTATCTGTATATTTACATTTAAAATAAATTATCTGAAATTACAGGACTTAAAAAGCATGTCGTGTTTTACTCAATTTTAATTGAAATCTTACTTTAATAACATGTTCGTTTTATTTATGAATTTTATTGAAAATCTACATATTTTGGTGCTGTTTTACACCACATCCGCCGCCAGATGGCAGTAAGTTTATTTGTGACGTCATCTCCCTGCGCCCGCGTTTCGTAGCTCCGAGTCAGCTGTTTCAAGAGGCTTAGCCATAGACCGTAAATAAGATGGAAACGGCGGGACAAACTTGATAAATATTTTTTTAAATCTCGCAGAAACTCCGTGTGTGCGCGCGGATGTGACTGCGGGCCCGCAGAAGGAGCTGCGTGAGGAAATAAACACTGCATGTGTTTGTACACGTGGTAACATTCAGGTTTTAGACTGGTTTTATTTTCTTTCATTTTCAAACAACAAGAGAAACGACCTGAAAGGTGTGAGGATGTCCAGGCATACAACAAGATGCGGTGTCCCGGACAGGTGAGACCGAAAAATAATCACGTGATTAATCAGCCACACAGCAGATTTTAGACAAGTTGACACATATTGTTGGCGAAACATCTGTGACAACAGCTGCATCTCAAAAAAGAAGCTCAGAAGCTCAAAACCGTGTCATAGTGAATTATCAGGTCCGGTAACAGCAGGAGGATACATAACAGTTCTGTTAGCCAATCAGAATCACATGTAAAAACATTTCGAACTCATGTTGTTTTACTGTAACCGCAGCAGCTTTTGTGGGTCAACAGGTTTGGATTTTTAGCCCTGGTTCAACATTGGTTCTGGTCCAAAGGACTCATTTTTAGTTCAGATTAAAATCTTACAGAAGGGCTCCGATGCCTGTTGCACCTCAGACTCAGGAGCAGCAGGGTGGTTTCCTTCCAGGCCGTGGAACTGTGGAACAGATCTTTAACCTCACAGAGTTACTGAGGGATCATGGGAGTTTGACCATCCAGTCTACATGTGTTTGTGGACTTGAAGAAGGTTTACGATTGTGTTCCTTTGAGGGTGTGGTGGAAATTTTAGTAAAGGCACAGAGTCAGTTATTTTCTGAGGAGATGAGATGCTTTTAATAATATCTTGCAAGAGAGAACAACACGGTACAGAGTACAGAGCTGCTCTGACCACTTGGGCAAAAACAATTCAGTTATAATACAGATTATTACGTAAACGCTCCTTTGATATGTTCAAGCATTTTTATCTATTTTCCCTCCCTTCCTGCAGCCAAGGCTACCTTGACACTGTACCATCTTTCCCACCATCCTCCTTAAAGTTGTTTAATCTTATAACGAGCACACAATGCCCTCATTGAAAGAAAGAGAGAAAAACAGGTTGGTGTCTTGGTGTCTATTACAGGTTATACACAGTAACACTCAATACAATGCATATAGGAATTAATTTTCCCTTACAAGGGATTCTATATAACACAGTAAGAGCGGTATCCACATTCATGGTCCAAAGTGGAGCTGGTTTACAGTACGTGTTGGACTCCACCAGGACTGCTCCTCATCACGATCCTGTTTGTGGTTTTCATGGACAGGATCTGGAGGTGTAGTTGGGCGTCTGGTTTGGGAACCTCAGGGTTACATCTCTGCTCTTTGCAGATGATGTGGTTCTGTTGGCTTCTTCAGGCCATGACCTTCAGTTCACAGCTGAGTTTGAAGCAGCCGGGATGAAAGTCAGCTCTTCCAGATCTGAGGCCATGGTTCTTAACAAGAAAAAGGTGGAGTGCTTCCTCCAGGCCTGGACTATGAGTCTCTGCCTCAGATGAAGGAGTTTCAGTGTCTCTGGATCTTGTTGTCAGTGATGGTGAGTTGGAGTTAGAGATGGACAGACGGATTGGGGCTTCGTCAGTAATAATGAGGGCGCTGCTCCGGTCCGTTGTGGTGCAGAGGGAGCTGAGCCGGAAGGAGAAGCTTTCAGCTTACTGCTCCATCTTTGTTCCAACCCTCACCTGTGGTCACAGATATGAGAACAGACCTGCATAAGACATACATTTCCATGTATTTAATTCGGTTAAAAGAGGCTCCAAGCTCGCATTAAGCTGCTGCTTTTTCATGTCTGTTTGTGCTGAACTTCATGATGTGCATGTAGCCCCTTCCTTCTACACACAGCCTTTAAATGTATCTGCTTGCCCGTCTTTTCACCAATTTTTTTGCTGTGTGTCCATCTGCGTAACCCTAACCCCAGCAGTTAATGTCTGCTTAGAAAGATAAAATGTTTGTCTGAAGCGAGCTCAAGTTGGCACCTGAACAGTAATACCAGGTGTTTTATTATGAAATAAGACACCATCACGCTGACTGAAGTTACTGTTTTTAAATTAATGTTCTTAAAGGGATAGTTCAGGTTTTTTTTATGTGTGACGTACTAACAATGAAAAGGTGATTTGTCTGTGGACTTTGGTCTATAAGTAACATTTCTGTCCTCTGTGTACCCTGTACCAGAGGTACTATAACCTTGCTTGGCTTCTTTTTCAAGTGTTTATTTGCACTTGCAGTAGTGAGTGTCGTTATTATCTTTCACTTCACTTGAGGGCGATGGCTTCACAGATTGAACAGAGCCATGAAGCCATCGCGGTTCTGTTTGTCTGTGTCCTCCTCCACTCCTCTTTTCTAAAAGCAGAATAAAGTCTTGATTCTGACGCTGCTCCTTCAGATTAAACAACACAGAGATACAGATGTGTGAACACGACTTTGTGTCCGACAGATGGCTGGACTACTCGGCAGTTGGGAAAAGACTGAACGGGACTCGGTTCATCGCCTTCAAAGTGCCTCTGAAGCAGGTCAGCAGTGGTCAGACTGAGCTGTGTGTGCGCCGGAGTCGATTTCTCCTCACTGATCCGAGTGTGTTTTCCACAGTCTTTTATTCGGAATCTCCCGCGCTCGGATGTGTTCGGCCCCTGGGAGCTGCTGGACGCTCTGAACCAACAGAACCAAGAGCTGGGTCTGATCATTGACCTGACGTTTACCACACGCTACTACAGTCTGCAGGTGAACACACACACACACACACAGACCTCACAGGGACAGTTTGATGGACCCCGGTCCGGATAAAGGTTTGTGTAAACCTGATTTTTAATTGATTTAGTTTTGTGTGTGTGTGTTTAGGACATTCCTGAGTCACTGTTGTGTGTGAAGATCTTCACACGAGGTCACGAGGTTCCCAGTGATGATACGATCCTGAAGTTCAAACGCATCGTGTACAGGTTTCTCCGAGACAACAAGGATAATGGTGAGAGTAAAGCTTAAAGTCAAACATGTCCAGGAGTGTATTTAAAACCTTTAAGTTTTTTAAGCTTAAAACTAGGGCTGGGCGCGTTAACTCGTTATTGTCGCGTTAACTTGTTAATTATTTAACACCGATAAATATTTTATTGCGCATTAACGCAGGTTTTATTATTGTAAAAGTCTGTTGAATGCATCACATTCACACAGTTACAGCAAACACCACGAAGCATGGCGTAATAAAATAAAAATAAACTAGCAGGTAACATCACCGTTACAGGTGTGAAGCTCTCGGAGCTAACCGGCGCTACTTCCTATTTTACTTGTTTCAACATAAAAGCACGTATTTTAAAATAAAATTAAAAAAAACTGCATTTACAGCCAAGTTGAATTATCTTATCACTGTAGTAGTTCCAGTCTAAAATATCACTTCAAGGCAAAACACAGAACTGATACCAACAAGTCATTCAAGGAAACAGACAGTGGAGCGAGGCTTCTACATTAAATTTACATAAAGATGCTGATGTTAAAAGTGTGTTTGCACAACAAATGTTATGGCACTTTCATTCATATGGCAGTACATTTAAAATAAAACTAAATGCTAAAAGCTATACACTACCTTTTGAATTTTGCGTACAAATGCGATTAATCGTGATTAATCAGGGAAATCATGTGATGAATTAGATTAAAAATTTTAATCGTTGCCCAGGCCTATTTAAAACATTTTTTAAAGTAAAACTCAGTTGGCCACATGAGATACACCTGTTCGAATGCAGAGAATAACAGGAACTCCTCTTCCAGACAAGCTGATCGGAGTCCACTGCACCCACGGGCTCAACCGCACCGGCTACCTGATCTGCAGGTAGGTACAGTGTGACACCTGCGGGGTCAGCCGGATGAGTGGGTGGAGCCTAACAGCTGTGTCTGCCCTTCAGGTATCTGATCGACGTGGACGGGATGGATCCAGAAGAGGCGGTGGCGTGTGAGTGTTTCATTTGACGTCACACACATATGGAAGTTTTTCTGTGCCATAAGAGTTTGAATATGAATTACTAATATTCATATTAGAAAAATCAGACTTTGAATTTGAAAAACCAACAGTGTAAAAAAAAAAAATCTATTTCTAAAAAGAAAAATCAGTGTAAAAAAATGGAGCGTAACTTGATTGGCTACCATTGGACAGATCAGCTCAATAGATATTGAGTAATATCTATTACTCAATTTTACTAACACAAATGGCAAATAAAGTAAACTCACTCACCGAAGCACCATCACCCGCGTTGGTGGACATGGCTGATCTGTCCAATGGAGCGTAACTTGATTGGCTGCCGTTGGATGAATTGAGACAGGGATCGATTGCTTCTCCCTGTTTACCCGGATTTTGAGTCTGGTTCTTTTTCCAGTGAATGTTTTGAAGTTTTGAATTTTTTTACACTGATTTTTGTTTTTAGAAATTGATTTTTTTTTTTACACTGTTGGTTTTTCAAATTCAAAGTCTGATTTTGATACTGTAAAAATTCAATATTAGTAATTCATATTCAAACTCTGATGGCACAGAAAAACTTCCATACACACAGTCTGAGTGGAGCTGAAGCATCTGAAACGTTCTTCTGTCCGCAGTGTTCAACCTGTCGCGGGGTCACGCTATAGAGAGGCAGAACTACCTGGATGACCTTCAGCGCGGACCAAAGAGGAGGTGATGCACAAACTGTCATATTTACTGCAGATTTTTGTGAGTTACACTTTGTTCTGCTGCACAAGCCTAATTTTTCCATAAAATTCCAAAAAAAAATTGGGCCAGTGAATCTTTTCCCGCTTTGTAATGTTTCCTTCTCCCAACACTTAAAGACGTTCTGACAATGAGGATATCAAGTGATGAAGAGTTTCAAGTGTTATTTTGTCCCATTCTCCCTACAAACATGTAAGGTGTGCAACATTACGGGTGGTGGTTGTTTCAAAGTTCTCCAACATTCTCTATTGAGAACAGGTCAGGACTGCAGGCAGGCCAGTCCAGTACCCGTACCCTCTTCTTCCTCAGCCATGCCTTTGGAATGTGTGCAGAATGTGGTTTTATATTGTCTTGTTGAAAAACGCATGGACGTCCCTGAAAAAGCTGTGGTCTTGAAGGCATCATATGTTGCTGTAAAATCTCAGTGAACTTTTCTGCATTAATGCTGCCATCACAGAAGTGGAAATGAGCTTTGCCAAGGGCACTGATACAACCCCATACCATCCCAGAGCCTGGCTGCAGGGACTGGTTGCTGACAACAGTCTGGATGCTCTTTTTGCTCTTTGGTCCGGAGCACACGGCGTCCATTTCTTCCAACAAAAATCTGCAATACTGATTGGTCTGACCACAATACACGTTTCCACTGTGTGATGGTCCATCCCAGATGCCTCCGAGTCCAGAGAAGTGGACACCGCCTCTGGACGAGGTTAACATAAGGCTTCTTTTCTGCACAGTAAAGTTTGTGAATGGAACTCTGTATTGTAGTGCTTGACAGGTTTCCCGCAGTAATCCCTTGTCCATGTGGTTCTATCAGCTTTTGATGAATGACAGTTCTTGATGCAGCGCCGTCTGAGGGATCAGAGATCATGGATGTCCAGCTTAGGCTTGCTCCCTTGTCCTTTACACACTGAAATTCTTCCAGATTCCTTGAATGCTTTAATGATATTCTGCACTGTAGAGGGAGAAATATGCAAATCCCTTCCAATCTTTCTTTGAGGAACATTGTTTTTAAACACATTTGTGGACAAACTGGAGATCCTCTGAACATCTTTGCTCTTCAAAGACTCAGCCTGTCTTGGAGGCTGCTTTCGGACCAAATCATGATAACAGTTAGTTGTTTGAAATGACTGAGGATTACCTTGATATTCCTTTTTTTCCAACAGCAACGAGGGCATCAAGCAGCAGTCCGAGCAGGAGCCAAAAAGGGGTGAAGCTGTCCATCGGCCGACTTTCTCTGACACTGACTCAGAGAGCAGACTGGAGAGACGGCACTTTGACGAGCCCGGCTACCAAAGGTGGGCAGAGAAACCGGTGCTGGCAAAACGTTTATGTCCACGTTAGCCTGAGATCACAGAAAAGTTGGTCTCTCTGCCTCCTCAGCATAGACACTATAGAGAATAAGAATGATTTTTGCCGGAATGTTTAGAGAATATTCAAAAGTATTTTTTATTGTTCTAAGATTATTGATAAAATATTGTATATTATTAGGGCTGGGCAACGATTACAATTTTTAATCTAATTAATCACATTAATTAATCGCGATTAATCGCATTTGTACGCAAAATCCAAAAATTAATTCAAAAGTAATGTATAGCTTTGCTTTTAGCATTTAGTTTTATTTTAAATGTACTGTCATATGAATGAAAGTGCCGTAACATTTGTTGTGCAAACACACTTTTAACATCAGCATTTTTATGTAGTTTTTATGTAGAAGCCTCGCTCCACTGTCTGTTTCCTTCAATGACTTGCTGGTATCAATCGTGTGTTTTGCCTTTAAGTGATATTTTAGACTGGAACTACTACGGTGAGAAGACAATTTGTTTTCAAATATATTTATTGTGAAACATTTCTTTCAACAAGACACTTGGTCTGACATTAACATGTTTCTTTTAAGAAAAATCTGACATATACATAACAACAAAAAAGGCATTGTGACAATATCTATAATAGAAATAAAAATAATAAAAACATAAACAATAGCGTTAACACAATAATAATAATACTGAAAATAAAAGACAATAGACAGTAGTGGTCCGCTGTAAGAAATTAAACATGAAATACAAGACCTACAAGACGTAAAGGACAAGCCCCCCACCCCCTCCCAAACCCAAGTCCCACCCCCCTCCACCACCACCCCCCCACCTCCCCCAGGAGTGCCCCGCAGTTGGTCATGTTAGTCAGTTATTGAATCAAGGTAAGAGACCAGTGGTTCCCAAATTTTTTCAAACTCCCTCAACTTATCTTTTAGGATGAATCTGATTCTCTCCAGGTGGAAGGTATCGGTCAGGTCTGATAACCAGTGTTTAAATGAGGGCACTTCTTTTCCCTTCCAATGTAGAAGGATCAGTTTCTTGGCAGTTATAACACCATATGACAGTAGACGCTGTTGTGCTACATTCAGCTTTAAGAGCTCATCAGATATTCCCAAAATGATCAAAACGGGGTCTGGGATTATCTGGACTTCCAGAATCCTAGACAGGAAATGAAATATGTCCCCCCAATATTTTTGTAGTGTATGGCATATGGCATAACTGTGTGATGAGGTAGCCTCTGCGCATTCACATTTCTCGCACAGTGGCGATACGTCTGGGAATATTTTATGCAACTTGGCCTTGGAGTAATGTAACCTATGTAGAATTTTAAATTGTATCAAACAGTGTTGGGTGTTAATGGAACAGTCATGTATGTGTTCAAGGCATTCTTCCCACACAAATTAAGATATTTCGGTTCCAAGTTCTGTTTCCCATTTGTCCTTTAGGGTGTTCGTTTTGGGTGAACACATGCTCAGCAATGTGTCATACAGTTGAGAGATCATGGAGTGTGACCTGGCACGGTGAGAAGACAATTCAACTTGGCAGTGTTTACAGAGGATTTTGGTTCTGTCGACTCCGCCGTCTGGAAGAACTTTAAAATGAAAATGGCCGAGTAAAAGTTCCGTACCCTTCTCCATGTTTGGCGCGTTGTGTTTAACAATAATATAGAATTTAGTTTACTTTCTTATCCGATTCCGCAGCAGACAGCAACAGACTTTTACAAAATAAAATAAATAATAAAACATGGGTGGTCCATGGCGTAGTGGGTTGAGCAGGCGCCCCATGTACAAGAGGCTATTGTCCTTGCTGCAGCTGGCCCCAGTTCGAGTTTCGCATCGGATGGTCCTGTGCTGCGTTTCTGCCCAAATTTTTTTTTTTAAATTTAAAAAATAAATAAATAAAGCCTGCGTTAATGCGCGATAAAATATTTATCTGCGTTAAATAGTTAAAAAAAAAAAAATGTTATATAATTTTTTGGGGGGCTTTTTATGCCTTTTTAATGATAGGACAGTTGGAGAGAGACAGGAATGCCAGCTGCAGCAAGGACTGTAGCCTTTGTACATGGGGCGGCTGCTTAACCCACTACGCCACCGACCGCCCCATCGGCGTTAAATACTTAACACGATAATAACGAGTTAACTCGCCCAGCCCTATATATTATAAATGTTCCAAAAATATTCCAAATGATTCAAAACTAAAGTGCTGCAGACTTAATTCAATTAAATTCAAATTCAAATTCAAAAATACTTTATTTATCCCAGAGGGAAATTAAATGTTGATGTAGCTCAATTAAATCAAAGAGTTATTATAGATGCTGATGGCTGTGGGCAGGAAAGATTTCCTGTAGCGGTCCGTTTTGCATCCAAACTGAAGAAGCCTTTGACTGAAGAGACTCTGTTTTCTGATAACAGTCTCATGGAGAGGATGTTCAGGGTTGTCCATAATTCTCTTGATTTTATGCAAAATCCTTCTTTGCATTATTGTCTCCAGAGGTTCCACAGTCGTCCCCAGAACAGAACCAGCCTTCTTTATCAGGTTGTTGAGTTTTTTTAGGTCCCTGGTTCTGATGCTGCTGCCCCAACAGATGACGCAAGAGGAAATGACGCTCTCAACAACAGACTTGTAGAAGATCTGCAACATCTTGTTGCAAACCTTGAAGGATCTTAGCTTCCTCAAGAAGTACAGACTGCTCTGTCCTTTCTTGTAGATGGCTTCACTGTTGTGTCTCCAGTCCAGTCTGTTGTCCACATGAACACCAAGGTATTTATATTCCTCAACCACCTCCACTTCTTCTCCCATGATGGAAACAGGGTTTGATCTGACCCTGTTTCTCCTGAAATCTACAATCATCTCCTTTGTTTTGTTAACATTCAAGATGAGATGATTGTTCCCACACCATGCCACAAAGCGGTCCACCAGCTCTCTGTACTCAGCTTCTTGTCCATCTCTGATACACCCGACAACTGCAGAGTCATCTGAATATTTCTGTAGATGACAGGAGTCTGACTTGTACTGGAAGTCTGAAGTGTACAGAGTGAAAAGGAATGGTGAGAGTACAGTCCCCTGTGGTGCTCCTGTGCTGCTGATCACCTGGTTAGACACACAATTCTTCAGTCTGACAAACTGTGGTCTGTTTGTCAGGTAGTCATTAATCCAGGTGATTGTTGAGGCCTCCACCTGAGTCTTCTGGAGTTTCAGACGAAGCAGATCAGGCTGGATTGTGTTAAATGCACTGGAGAAATCAAAGAACATGATCCTCACAGTGCTGCCTGCTTTATCCAGATGACAGTGGGTTTGTTGAAGCAGGTGTATGATAGCGTCTTCAACTCCAACTCCATGGCGATAAGCAAACTGCAGGGGGTCCTGATATGTGCTGGTTTGCTTACACAGGTGGGTCAACAGGAGTCTCTCCAGGACCTTCATGATGTGGGATGTCAGTGCAACAGGTCTGTAGTCATTGATATCTGAAGGGTGAGTTTTCTTTGGTACCGGAACCAGACAGGATGTCTTCCACAACAGTGGTACCTTCTCTTGGGTCAAGCTAAGGTTGAAAAGGTGTTGCAGAATCTCACAGAGCTGCTCTGCTCAGGCCTTCAGGACTCGGGGGCTGACACCATCTGGACCTGCAGCCTTGTTCCGGTTCAGTCTTTCCAACTGCCTCTTCACCTGACTTCTAGAAACAGAAAAGTGGGAGGGGGAGGCAAAGGGGACAGCAGCATCTCCTGATTGGGTTGATGACAAACTAGTGGAAGCAGAAGAATCCATGACTGAGGTGGAGGTGGAGATGTTACAGGAAAGCTGTGGGTCAGAGGAGGGTGGGATGTCTCTTTGGTTGGGAACAGGAGGGGAGGATGGTGAGCTTGTTCCTGAACTGAACCTGTTGAAGAATGTGTTCAGCTCATTTGCTCTGTCCAGACTTCCATCCATCCGATCCTCCCTCTGCTTGAGGCCTGTGATCTTCTTCATTCCTGACCACACATCTCTGATATTGTTCCTCTGCAGTTTACTCTCAAGCTTCTTTCTATACACCTCCTTGCTCTCTCTGATCTTGACTTTGAGCTGCTTCTGTATACTCCTCAGTAACTCCCTGTCTCGCTCCCTAAAGGCTCTTTTTTTCCTGTTCAATAGTTCCTTTAGCTCACTGGTGATCCAGGGTTTGTTATTAGGGAAGCATCTCACTGTTCTGGTGGGGATGGTGTTGTCCACACAGAAGTTTATATAGTCAGTCACACACTCAGTCATGGCATTAATGTCCTCTCCATGTGGCTTACAAAGAGAAATCCAATCGGTTGCATCAAAACAACCCTGTAAGGCTTCTTCAGCTTCCTCTGACCACTTTCTAACAGTCCTTTTTGTGACAGGTAGTCTCTGGACAAGGGGTTTATATGCTGAACAGAGAAAAACAAGGTTGTGATCTGATTTTCCCAGGGGAGGTCTTGATTTGGAAATGTATGAATCCTTGACATTTGTGTAAAACAAATCCAATGTCTTGTTTTCTCTGGTAGAGCAGCTGACAAACTGTTGAAAAGTTGGCAGTGTAGCAGAGAGTGAGGCATGATTAAAATCACCAGATATTGCCACAAAAGAATTGGGGTGTTGAGTCTGTATCTTAGCAACAACGGAACTGATGACATCACATGCAGTGTCGGCAACAGCTGAGGGTGGAATGTAAACAGCCACCAAAACAACACTGGTGAACTCTCTTGGCAAATAATATGGACGAAAACTTACTGCCAATAGTTCAGTGTCAGGACTGCAGAGATGACTCTTCACAGTAACATGTCCTGGGTGACACCATCTGTTGTTGACAAGCACTGCCAATCCACCCCCTTTCCTTTTCCTGCTACTCTTTATATCTCGATCTGCTCGTACAGTCAGGAAGCCCGGCAGAGAGACGCTGGAGTCGGGTATATGATCCTGTAGCCATGTCTCAGTAAAACACATAATGCTACATTCCCGATATTCTTGCTGAGTCCTTATCAAGGCTAAAAGTTCATCCAACTTGTTAGCTAACGATCTTACATTTCCCATGATGCAGGATGGCAGAGATGGTTTGAACTTCTTCTTTCTTTCTCTCCTCTTTGCTCCTGCTCTGCATCCACGACGCCTCCTTTTCAATTCCAGTGGGATTTCTGGCTTCAGTTGTCGAATTATTTCTGCTTTTCCAATGTTAATCAGCTGCTCCCTGTTGTAAACCACCTTGTTGCTATGGTGATGCATCATGACAAAAGAGTAAAATATACAAAAGCATTGGGAAAAATTAATCCAGCTGCACAGCATCCAAGGCAGGAAGGAACAGTTGTCCAAAAAATGCAATTTCTTCCAAGAAATAACAGGAATGAAATTTAGAAAAAAAAGAAAAATCTCAATGTGAGGTACAGAGCTACTCCAACATGCTGCCACCCTCAGCAGCGCATTCTAGAACATATTAAGATATAATAGAAGTGATAGAATGTTCTGTCGGGGCTCCAGCGGGACAAAAATAAAGGTGATGTGACAGCTGCGTCTTCTTCTGTGGATTTATTTCACCATCTGCTCTCTGACCTTTCTTTTTTTTCTTTCTGTTCTTTCTCCTGCAGTTTTATCCCTCCACGAGGACCAAACCACCGGTCACACAACCACCACCTCCCCTGCCCTCCGATACTCCCTCCGCCTCCTCTGCATCCACCTGTGTCGGCCCGTCTCCACCCGTATCGATGGACCCCACCTTACCCGGACACTCGGCGGAGGAGACCCCAGCATTGGGAGGACAGTAGGTCCATACGCCCCTCACCACCAGAGATGAGGTGGCGCCGCCCGCCGGAGGACAGAAGGAGGGCTTCTCCTCCCCGACTCCCACAGTACTCCCCAAGCTGGACCTCCAGGTCTAACGGCACCGGAGCTGAGGAGGACTGGACCCGTCCCCACATGAGAAGCACACAGAGACACCGATCGAACGGATACGACAACTACTGATGAAAACCTGCCGCAGATTCATTCATTTGTTGCAGATCTGATGGATTTAACAGGTTTTAAAGTTTGAGCAATGTTGGTTTTGAGAGAAAAATTTGAACTTTTAACAGAAATCAAACAGATAAAAAGTCGGTTCTGTTTGATCTCCCAAGATGCTGCTGAATCTCTACTCAGTGATTGATTCCTCTGGTCTATAAAGTAACAAAACACTTCAATAGTGTGTTCAGATGTGTCACTTTTATCTGTTTTATAGTCATGAGACTGAGAACCTGAAGGCAACTGAGTTTGATATTTGTCTTTAAAATTCACTTCAGGTGATTAACTCATCAGTGAGTCAACAAAGTATTTTTTGGGTAATGTTTTTTATAGCAAACTGTCAAAAAGACATAAGTAAACTTTAAAACTTTTACTCCATTTTACGCTGTCAACCAAATAAAAATCGAATTTACTGGAGAAACAATTAGGGGATAAAAATCGTTGGAAGTTAATGAATGTTGAAAGTTAGATTTGGCCAAACTTTACCTCAGTGTTCAAATATCTATTAAGTTGAATTTGGCCCCATGTTTGCTCACGTTTCAATAAATCTGGCTCATAGATTTGACCTGAACAGCAGTGATCACATGGCTCCACCTCCGCTCCTTCCTTTGGATGAGGAATATTTATGTTTCTGGGAGTTCTCGTGTTAACATCTGGGAAGTGTGACGTTGAAACAAAAATAAGATGCCAATAAAAATGTGTCTTTAATAACAACTGTTGTCCTTTTTGACCCCATTGGTTTTCTGTCATTCTTATTATAACTGAGGTTCAATCATCTTACAAAGATGTCAGATATATGTACGTAAACGCCACCTCCGGCCTTTAAAGATGCTTCGCTGTAGCTGCCAGATAACTGTTAAGCTAACGGCTTCTAACTGGATTCTGATCCTTTCACTTTGTAAATATCGGACATTTTTGCTGCCTTCATATGCACCTGTTCAGATGTTCCAAATGTGTTTCATTTAAACAAAGAAATCTGTGAATGTGTAAGTTCAATCCTGAATGTGTGTCTAGTTTAGTTAGTTTTATAAAAGGTTTAGTTTTTATTGTTCATGTTTTTTTTTACAAACATGCTGACTGACATGATTATTTTCATTGAACAAAATTATTAACAAATGAACATCCCCTGTGATAGATTAACGTAGAAACTTATGACTTGGCTAAGATCAAATTTAAGTTCTGCAGATTTATTATTATAGCTTATATACATATTAATATGATACATTTTTGTATCATAAATGCATTTTTGGCATTTGTCACAAACCAAACAGCTTGAAAATCACTTTTAAAAATCACAGCGTGGTGTTTAACAATAATATAAGAATTTAGTTTAAATTAGAAGTCAGTAAATTTAGACTTTTGATTTAAGTTCAGTGAAAAAAAACTATTTCCTCTTTTAGGCATTATGTTAAACTTTGCTTTTTAGAGAAAAATATCATTTTTATGTAATGAAAATCACTACAGCTAATTGATATTGATGCAGTAGGTGCGCTCTGCGCATGCGCCGCTGTTGTCACGACTTCACACGCTGCTGCAGCTGCTGCAGGTAGAAACATGGCGATGAAGGCGCTCAGAGGTATGATGAACGGCGCCATGAGCGAGCTCTCCTCGGCCGTCAGCGGGACCAGACCGACGGCCACCGCTCCGCTGTCCGCCACGACCACCTCCCGGGAGCACGTGATGGCCGTGAGCCGGGATTACATCTCGCAACCTCGCCTGAGTGAGTCTGTGAATGTCCATAAATATCCAGACCTGAGGTCCTCATATGATGCTGTTTGTTTGCTAAAGAGGAGGAGGAGAGCAGTGTGAGGCAGGTGAAACTATGAGGAGATTCAGTAATTCCTTCAGATAACTAATCACCTGTCCATCTGTCAGTGATCTGCAACACTCATATGACATCAGACTGAATATTTGGGCAGAAACGGGTTTCATATCACTGAAGTAACTTTTACTTTACTTCATACTTGCGTAGACATGTTCAATTCATACCATCTGTAACTGGTGACATAGATATAGACATAGACAGGTTTTTATTGTCATTCAGATATACAAGTATACAGAATATATCAGGCCTTAGATTTGTAGAGGCTATGGTCTCAGTTAGCTACATTAACTCCCATCCAGCAGTCTGTGAACTTTAACCATCAACTACTTCATAAATGACTCAGAAATGTTGATGAAGAGGATTTAATGTGGCGGCATCGTTTTTTCAGTGCAAAATTTTTATGTTGCAAAGAAAAAATCTTAATTCTGCACTTGAAGTGTTTAACAACTATAAGACATGTACAGCTTCTTAAAGATGCTGGTGATGTAACCACATCTGGTTCTCTGGTTTTAATCTTTTAAAGAAGAGAGAAGCATTTTTCCAGCATTTACATAACGCAGAGAGGATAGTCAGGAAATGTGGGGGAAGAACACACAGAACTGCACTGAGGTATTTTAGACCGTGTGATTATGGATATAAAATGTTTTTTTTTCTTCACGAGTGAAGTTAGCAGCACTGGTGGGTGCTAAGAAATGAGTAAAAGCCCAAAAACTACAATAGAAGAAATACTCAGATTACAATAATTTTAGGCAAAGAAAAGAAGCAGAATGTGGAACTTTTTTTGCTTTAATGCATCCAGAGAAAAATCATATTTTAAGAGTAAAATAATAATCTGCTGCAGTTTCTGAACCAGGTTCTGAGACTCTCATATAAATACCTGATGTTTTGCCTCAGTTTCTTTGGGTTTTTCTACTCGTATCACACCGATTCAGACACACATGAGCTCTGATATTTCACAGAACAAACAATTAGTTCAATTTCAGACAAAATGCAGATTAAATTGTCATAAAAGTTGGTTAGTTACATGGTTAGTTACATGGTTTTTGCAGAACATGGTGCAACAACGAAAGCTTCTTCCTGATTAATTTTTCCAGCTCTGTTAATAGCGGTGCCTGCTCTCTGCTTCCTCAGCCTATAAAACAGTGTCTGGAGTCAACGGTCCGCTGGTGATCTTGGATCAGGTTAAGGTAAGAATGACACATTGCCGTGCTCCTCCACAGCACCTCAGTCCTCAGGAGAGACAATCACTTCAAAAATATCACCAGAAGATTGAGATTAATTACTTGGATCAAATCTGCTTTTACCAGTTCAATATACAGAATTATATTTTGAACTGTAATACAGCAACAGTAAGAAGGATCAGACTAGGCTGCACATCGCTCCGTTCTCCAACCAGCAGTTGGAAGGCTTCGTCCTTGGGACCAGGTTACGCATTAGTTTAGGTTTCTACTAGCTCCTGATCTCTGAGTCAGTGAATTTAAGGATTTAAAAACTTTCTGAGACTTAATCCACACGTCTGATTGGTTTTGAAATGAGTTGAGTGTTAATAATGCTTGCGGTCCTGCTGCACTTTAACAGTTTCCGAGATACGCCGAGATCGTCCATCTCACCCTCCCCGACGGAACCAAAAGAAGCGGACAGGTGCTGGAGGTCACCGGCTCCAAGGCCGTGGTGCAGGTACTCTGTGAGCAAGAGCCACAACTTTTAAAAGCCTTGTAGCCGCACATGCATCTGCTGAGCATCACATAAAGTTTTCTCTGTATCATCTGCTGACTAGACTGACAGAACATCTGGCACAGGTGTTAAGTTCTGATTCACTTGTGGAAATCACTGCATGACTCAAGACATTTCATATTTTGCCTTTGTACTGTTTTCAGTGAAACAAAGACTTTCAATTACTTACAAATCATCAACCCTCTTAATAATAATAATAATAATAATAATAACTTGGACTTATATAGCGCCTTTCAGGGTACCCAAGGTCGCTTAACAAGAGAAAAGAAGGGGGGGAAGGGTAGGGCCGGGGGGTGGGTTTAAGAAGAGTAGGACATGGAGAAGAGATGTGTTTTTAGATTCTTTTTGAACTGTAGTAGAGAGGGGGCAGAACGGATGTGAAGTGGCAGATTGTTCCATAGGGTAGGGGCAGTAGAACAGAAGGCCCTATCTCCACGTTTTTAGTCTGGTGCGAGGAACGGAAAGTAGGTCCTTGTCTGAGGAGCGTAGAAGCCGTGACTGGGAGTAGGGGTGGAGGAGATCAGAGATGTACTTAGGTGCAAGTGAGTGGAGAGATTTGTAGGTCAAGAGAAGGATTTTATAGGTGACACATGCTTTGTCTGGGAGCCTGTGAAGTTGCTTTAGGATGGGGGTGATGTGCTGCCAGGGCTTGGTGGGAGTTAGCACCCTGGCAGGTGAGTTTTGAACATACTGCAACCTGTCAAGGGCTTTACTGGGTAGCCTAGACAGGACACCATTGCAGTAGTCCAGACGGGAGGAGATAAATGAGTGGATGAGGGTCTCTGTTACTGAGTCGGATAGTGAGGGCCGGAGTATTGAAATGTTTCTGAGGTGAAAAAAGGCAGATTTAGTGATACTCTTGATGTAGGACCGACATGAAAGGGTGGAGTCCAGGATGACACCCAGGTTCCGTACCTCTGGTGATGGAGAGATGGAACAGCCATCTATGACCAGGGCCAGATCACCAACCTTCTGAAGCAGTGGTGCCAGGGCCACCACCATGAGCTCCGTTTTGCTGCTGTTAGAAAGAAGCCTGTAAGTACCAGATTAGTGATTAAAGCTGCACTGCTCCACTGTGCTGTCTGCAGGTCTTTGAGGGAACTGCAGGTATCGATGCCAAGAAGACCAGCTGTGAGTTTACAGGAGACATCTTACGAACGCCCGTCTCTGAGGACATGTTGGGTACAAGTCCATTTTAACTCCACTGCTTTACATATGTCCATTCTTAGCTGTGGAAATAACTTTTGTGTCTTCTCTAACAACAGAGCCACATTTTGATGTATGTTTGCTCAAACGTTACCATACAGTCACATGAAAATGTGTGTCTGCAGGCCGTGTGTTTAATGGATCGGGTAAACCTATCGACAGAGGACCAGCCGTCCTGGCTGAGGACTTCTTGGATATTATGGGTACGTTTCAGCATCGAAGTCGTCAGCTGCAGCGAGGCAGTCAGTAAAGAGGAGCTGATCGTAAAAAATGGATCCAGAGCACCTGAAACCTGCTTCAGGTCTTCTAGGACTTCCTGAATGATATCCCCTCATGTATTTCTGACTGCAGTGTGCGTGTGTTTCCACAGGCCAGCCTATAAACCCTCAGTGTCGTATCTACCCCGAGGAGATGATCCAGACTGGCATCTCTGCCATCGACGGCATGAACAGCATCGCCAGAGGGCAGAAAATACCCATCTTCTCTGCTGCCGGGCTGCCACACAATGAGGTACAAACATGCATCCTTGTGCTCCTCTCTGTGGGGTCAGCTCTCTGTCAGCCTGGTTTATTTCTTTGAGTTGAGCTCCTAAACAGAGATGACAAGGAAGTAAAGTTTACCTTTTGTGTAAAACCATGGATGTAAATTGTTCAGAATTTCAAGGGAATCACAACCCCTTTGCCAAGAGCAGAAGAAGATGGTGGATCCAAGAAGATCTGGGATGGTAAATGAGCGGACGGAATTCCTGCGAGTCCCAAAGGCAGCAAAGTCTCTTTGGCGTTCACTTCATGTATCAAAATATAAAACTCTGACCCCAGGTCATAAGACTTGCCTCTTTAATCCACATAGAGAACATTAATATGTGCATCTCAGGATTTACCTGCACTCAAATTTCCCTTTGTAAAAACACAGAGTGGTGTGTATCAGGCAGGTTACTCAGAAATATGACAGCAGCTCAGTCAGGATGAAACTGATAACACCGTCAGCTTGGACTGCAATATACAAATATATAGATATATTTAGATATATAATATCTATATATAATATTTATGAACATTTTCTTACTTCAATGTGAGTTCCAGCCTCGTTTTGGCGTTGACGAAGGTAGTCCGGCTAGTTGGCTGGGGTGTAAAAAAATAAACCGTTTTACTTCTGGAAAGGAGGTAAGTCAATGTTCATAAACGATATTGCTAGTATGGGATGTCATACAGCTTCATGTCAAATGAGGCAAACTATCCCTTTAAGATTAGCATCAGGTTCTGGTGGGCCCGTGGGGTCCCAGTCCCAATGCTTCCCTCTGCCTTGAATTATGCATTCTCCTGCTCCCCACCCCGACCTTGAATATAAAAACTAAATTAGATCCTCACCTTAAACTAAATCTAATTCTAACCTTTACCCCAACCAAGTCTTAACCTAAGAAGGATTGACCTTTTTACCTCTTATCATCTGTGTTCATGAATAATTCCAGCTCAGTCACTCTTCATATTCCTGTCAAATTCTCTTTTGTCCGGCATTTATTATTTTTTCTGTTGTGAATGTCTTAGAAGATCTTTTCAGGTAAAGGTTACCTGTCTCTTCTGATTCATTTTTATTGTCAATGTGCCGTTTGCTTTTAATTAGTGAGCTAATCTACAGTTTAGGTGTTTAGTTTAATTAGGTTAAAGATGAATAAATGACTGATGTGAAAGCGCTGTTTCCTGTCTTCCTGTCAGATTGCAGCTCAGATCTGTCGGCAGGCTGGTTTGGTGAAGAAGTCCAAGGACGTGATGGACTACAGCGAGGACAACTTTGCCATCGTATTTGCAGCCATGGGGGTGAGAACCTGATCATTTTCTCCATACTTTGAAAACCAAAAGTGAGCTTGAATAAAACTGCTCTAAATCTTAAAAAAAAAAGGACTCAAACCCAGATTCACCCTCTACACTGACTTTCTGTTTTTCATGTGTTTTAATGCTATAAGTTATAATATGACTCTGGTTTTAATGCAGAGTTATGATATAACTCTTGTTTCAATGAGCCTGAAACAGTTTCCATAATTCAAAACATTTATTTTCTATCTGATGTTGGTTCTGTTTCTGTCTTTTCATTGGTTTAATTCTTTAGTTCTTTTATTTAATCTGTTTTGTGTTCTTAGTTGGTAGTTTATTTTAACCCCGTCTTTGCTGTTTTTTGTCCTTTGGTTTTCTGGTCTTTGTATATTTTAATTTTTCCTAGTCTTTTCCCTGCTTTTTCCCTCTTTATCATGTGTTTAGATCTTGTCATTACTCCTAGTATCCTCAGTTTTCCTGTTCGGTCTCCAGTTCCACTTCCACACCTGTCTCCATCGGCTACAGCAACTCCTTCATTAGTTCCCCTCGGTATATATTCTCCTTTAGAGTTCACTATTTGTCAGATCCTCACTGTAACAACCCTCCAGGTATTATCTATAGTCTGTTCATCGCTCGTCTTGTTTCATCTGGTTTGTTTTCCCAGATTAGTTCATGGTTTTCCGGCTCTGCTGGGTTTTTGGCTTCTGGATTTGGGTCTTCTAATAATAATAAGAATACATTTTATTTAGCCCTGTCATGGACTGGCGACCTGTCCAGGGTGTACCCCACCTCTCGCCCGATGACCGCGGGGATAGGCTCCAGCCCCCCTGCAACCCGACCGACGGATTAAGCGGGTATAGAAAATGGATGGGTGGACATTTTATTTAGAGGTGCTTTTCATGGCACTCAAGGTCACCTTACAAAACCACAACAACAACAACAACAGCAAAAATAATTTAAAATAATAATAAAAAAAATACAAAATCACTAAGAGCAAAGATAATTAGAGGGATTAGGCCTGTTTAAAAAGGTGGGTTTTCAGATGGGATTTGAAAGTGGAGAATGAGTCAATCTTCCTGATGCTGGGGGGGAGGGAGTCCCAGAGACGGTGGGCAGAGCGGCTGAAGGCTCTGGCCCCCATGGGGGACAATAGGACAGGAGGGACAGTGAGGCTGATAGAAGAGGTTGACCTAAGTGTCCTAGAAGGGGTGTTGATGTGGAGGTCAGAGAGGTATGGGGTAGAGAGAGTCATTCTGACAAAGCAGAAGTTAAAAAATAAATTTAGGAAAACAAATGAGAAAGCTGGTTCACAAAAGAGACGTTAAAAAGATACTACAAGCAAAATGATTAAAAGCATTTTAAAATAGGGAGTAAAGTCGAATATAAAGCAAACAAATCAAGAGTTGATAGTAAAATTGGAAGGAAAAAGCTTTATTTAAATACAGAATACATGAATTAAACATTGACTTTTTTCTTAAACAAAATAACCTGGACAGCACCTATTAACCTGACCAATCAGAGAACATCTGCTCCCGGCCTTCTCCACCCTGACGAGGCCACCTGGTACTGATGGAATTAAAAGGTGCAGCATTACTAAGGTTCAGTACCATTAGTGTCACTAATCCTTTAAACACTGTTTGTTTTCACTGTCTGATTTACAGTTTTGATGAGATTATAAAAACATCTCACTCTTTAGGATGTAGACCAAAAAAGTGTTTTAAAATTAGTACTTTAAAAGGACCCTGTACTTCCTTGCTGGGGCCTGTAATGCTGATTGATCAAGTTCTCCCAGTGTCTTATGTTGTAAAATTTAAGTTGTATGGCAGAGTTAGTTTAGTCCGTAAACACAGCATGCATTCTCTGTGAATGAGTGAATGAGGACAGCTTGGACACAGAGAAATCAGAATTCTTTTGTCCTCCTCATTTCACAGCAGTTACATTTTAAAGCTCAGAAGGTGCCGTGCTGCTACTCTATGTGTCTGCAGCTGGAGCTTCACCGCTCTGTTTTGCAAACAGCAGCTCAGACCTGCAACATTACAAGTGAAAAACACATCAGGGGGCTGTGTGAGGTTCGGGATCTAACCCAAGCATACTTCAACATGTAAACTGGTGATGTTGAAGATCAAACCAGCAACCTTCTGACTGAAGGACGAATACGAAAGCTGCTTTCACACACTCACTGGACACAGCGTTAAAATGTTCTATAGATGTTCTGGAGCGACGCCATGTGAGAATGCAAATGTCCATATTTGCTATGGACTTTCTGCTGACATTTTCCACCCGGCCATCAGTGGGTGAGCCAATGTACAAATGTGTCC
Source organism: Odontesthes bonariensis (assembly GCF_027942865.1). Lineage (NCBI taxonomy): Eukaryota > Metazoa > Chordata > Actinopteri > Atheriniformes > Atherinopsidae > Odontesthes > Odontesthes bonariensis. The sequence goes on from NC_134527.1 coordinate 27,071,700, forward strand.
GCAGATCTTCCGGAGCATTTGCTGCTGCTGTGTGAGTTACCTTTGTCTTCTGCTGACCTGTATGCTGCTTTCCGCCCTCCGCTGTGATGGATATGTACAAGTACATGTAGCACTTATATCAACAGAGATTTCCACAGAGGTCTGCATCACATGCTGCCTCCTGTGCACTCTGACAGCTGCTCCCCTGCACCACTCTACTCCAGCAGAGAGCCTCCTGCTGTAATTTACTTTTATGATCAACAACTGTGGAAGAAGACCGAATCAAAATGTTCACACATTCTCCTGAACATCTTTGGTATTTATATGTGAAAACAGCTAAACTGAGCTACAGTGGTGTCCATGATTGTTCCAATCACAATGCAGCTATGTCACAGAAAGTTTCCCTCATGCTGGGAAACTGTCTGCTGTTTAAGCTAAATTTAGCTTTAAAAAAAAGCTAAAAGACCCTATAAACAGACCCTACAACTGGGGAAAGTTCCTGCAGCGGAAACATATTTAATGACTTTAGTCCATTTTTTTTGCTGGTTTGATGATTTAAAAGGCTTTTTCCCACCAAAACTGCACTTGCAGAGAAATTTTACTACTTTTGGTCTGACTTGTAATCCTTTGAAACACTCGTGGCACTTGGGGCAGACAGTATTTTCTGTGTTGAATCGCAAAAATGATTGAAGATCTGTTTGACTTGAAGTGGGAGTTCTGTGTCATAACTAAGAAAATACTGATTATTGCTTCCAGCAAAGAGAGATACAGGAAAATCTACCTGTCCACATTTAACATTTTTTTCATCTCACCAGAGAAAATTCAGCACAGCTACTATTACCATTAAAAGAAGTCGACTGACATCTCGTGTCATATACTGTATACACTGATGTTATTTGGAGTTCGGCTTCTCTCTGCCACCAGGTCAACATGGAGACAGCCAGGTTCTTTAAGTCGGACTTTGAGGAGAACGGATCCATGGACAACGTCTGTCTGTTTCTCAACTTGGCCAACGACCCTACGTATGACTTTTCTGCTCTTTTATACATAAATGGTCATATTTTATTACCTTTTTTTTTCCAACCTATAGCTCCAAGATTTAGGAGCTCTAGGCTCTGATTTGAACCATTTTTAAGTTGATTAGAATACATTTATGCTTAGAAACCTTAATACACTCCTTACTTAATGCCTTGTAAATATCTCAGTTCTTTAAACTTAAGAATAGGCATAAAAGTGGATCAGATATCATCGATGAATAAGATTCCTTGCAAGAAATATAGATTTTGTGCCCATTTTTAAGGGTTTTTTAAGAGTTTTACTGCCATTTATTTTTATAGAGATAATTAAGTCCATCAATTTAGATTCTTCTTCAAATGAAGCCATCAACCCCAGTTTCATTATGTTTACATGTAAGTTTATTAAGCATTAAGTTGGATAACAGCAGGAAGAAACATGATCAAAGTTAGACTCCCTTTCTTTATTGCAGCATCGAGCGAATCATCACACCCCGTTTAGCTCTGACATCAGCAGAGTACCTGGCGTATCAGTGTGAAAAGCACGTCCTTGTCATCCTCACAGATATGAGCTCCTATGCAGAGGCCCTCCGAGAGGTAAGCCACATTTTCTGTGGATTTATTCTGAAATAAGGAGGTTGGGAATGGATTCTGTATTTATTCCCCTGCTCAGGTGTCTGCAGCCAGAGAGGAGGTGCCGGGCCGCCGAGGTTTCCCCGGCTACATGTATACTGATTTGGCCACCATCTATGAGAGAGCTGGCAGAGTAGAGGGACGCAACGGCTCCATCACCCAGATCCCCATCCTCACCATGCCCAATGATGGTGCACTACCACACAAACTCACAATGTTAATGGCTGCAGGGTTGTTTCTCCAGGGTTCTCTTGTGTTTTTCAGACATCACTCATCCTATTCCGGACCTGACTGGTTACATCACTGAGGGGCAGATCTATGTGGACAGACAGCTTCACAACAGACAGGTAGTGAAGAGCAGTCTTGGATGACTAGATAACATGTCATATCAGGTATAATGCGCTTTGTGGCAGAGGCACGGGAACACATTTTTGGCAGGGGGTGCTGTTGGTGGGTGGCGAACTTAACAAATTTCTTTTTTTTTGATGCAATTTCCTGCATTCTAATCAATTTTAGGGCATGGCAAATCCCATCTGACTCACTCCTTCAGAATCCACCAAAGAGTTGGTACACACAACACAATCATTTCTGTAGCAATCAGAATCAATGGTAGCAACTCATGAACTCGCTCTTGCCAGCACTACCTACGGCACTGAAAATAGCAATTAAACACAAAGCACTCGGCGGTGCTATACATGAAAATAGCATAACCCAATGACTTGCCATTTCCCCCTTTGTTGCGGCAGAGTTACTGCATTGCTTTTCAGTGCAGCTGATATTGAATAAAAATAAATACATTGTCACATTATTATTATTATTATTATTATTACTATTACACAGTATTATTACTATAGACCTATTAGGCCTACTCTATTACAATGTGGCACACAACACGCTGATGTGATCCCTGTTAGCACTGCTGCTAGTGCTAACAGGGATCACATCAGTATCAGCGGCAGCTACCTTGTCCTGACGCTCCAGTGCTTGGTATTCTTCGTCCGATGCGTTGGGCTGTGGATTACTGATCTTCAAAAGTTTGGGATTGGGGAGGCTTTGAAAAAAAGACGAAATTCTCTTCTGCGACATGTTTGCTACTCTTTGCTACTCTTATTGAAACGTTCTACTCAGCGGGGTCGCGGGTTTTGTTTCGAGGAATCTCAATCACGTCAGGACAAAAGAAAATCTGATTGGCCACACAACAAATTTTATTTATTTAAATATTTATTTATTATTTTAAGAGCTAAGATATTGCCATCCCACTTCATGAACACAATATATAATATCAGCAGAGCGGAAAACAACAGTTTGAAATAAATAAATAAATAAATAGCCGTAGCTTTATTTTCATGTCAGTTTCGAAGCTCCGCCACCATAGAAGTAATGATGAGAGTTACTTCTATTGGATTCTGACATGCCAATCAACCGTCAGCCCCCCTCCCCCCTGCGCGTTCACAGACTCGTGACTCATTCATGTGTTTTGAAGGCGTGGTTTCGAGGGGTGGGCTGAAGGGAGAGGCAATGTTGTGTATTTTCAAAAATATAGCTTGCAGGAATCGTTTTTCCAAGATCTCATACCCCACCTTTAAACATATCTACTCTTGACTTGGGATCTGACTTGAGTGGAAATGGTACGTTGACCTGTTAGTCTTTACTTGGAACCCAACTTTAGACCTGGTGTTCTTTACTTGGGGTTTGTGTTGTAACTATTTAGTCTCGAGATTTGTCTCAAGACTTGCTGATCTTGACTTGGGGACTTGGACTTGTTTGTTTTGGACTTTACCAGAGACCTGCCCTCAGACTTCCTGATCTTGATGCAGGATCTGGTCTATACTTGAGACTCATGTTGGACTTTTTCTCAACTAAAGATGTGATTCTGGACATATTGGTTTTGACCTTGGACCTTATGTTATACATACTGTTCTTGACTCAGGACCAGACTTGGCTGCTGTTCCTCTTGACTTAAACTATTATACTCTGTTCTTGAGATATGACTTTTTCATCTTTACTTGTGGCATTACTTTGATTTGTAAGTCAAGCCCATGTCTTCTTTCTCTCCCCTGCTTAGATCTATCCTCCCATCAATGTGCTGCCGTCTCTCTCTCGGCTGATGAAATCTGCCATCGGGGAGGGAATGACCCGCAAAGATCATTCTGATGTTTCCAACCAGCTTGTAAGTGCAAAGCTGCTTTATAAAGCTCATATAGGCCTTTACCATTCTCTCTGACACTGTGTGTGTTTGTAGTATGCATGTTATGCCATAGGTAAGGACGTCCAGGCCATGAAAGCAGTGGTGGGAGAGGAGGCTCTGACTGCTGATGACCTGCTTTATTTGGAGTTTCTGACCAAGTTTGAGAAGAACTTCATCTCCCAAGGTGCAGACTGGAGCATCGCAGATAAGACGTTACATAAACGCATATATGCTGTCTGAAGTCTGAACTTACAGCCAATATGCAAGTCATCCGTCTTTTCTTTATTACACTGGGCACTTTTCTCTCTTCACTTTTCTTCTTACCTTGTTGGTAATGTGCATGGACATTACCACCAGCAATAAACCCTAAAATGACTTAACCATAATCTACATCTACATCCCGGACAGGTCGCTAGTCATTCCAGGGCCGGTTTAAACATAATGAATGTTTGCTGAAATTACACTAAAACCAGCACTAAGCTGTTGAATCTCTCACAATATCAAGTCAAGTTTATAAACAAAGTACATTTAAAACAGCTGCGGTTGATTGAAGTGCTGCACTGTAAAATAGTTATTGAGGTAGAAACAATATTCGATAAAAGACAGATTTGAAACAGTTACAGTTAATGAAAGCAGTAAAATATTGTTGTTTCGTTTAAAACTAAAAGGAAAGAAATAAAGACGTGTTTTAAGACTAAACTTGATAGCAGGAAGTGTTGGAGCCTGCCTAACATGCAGGAACAGTTTGGCCACATCCAATGATCAGTAAATCTGAGTTATCCAGAACGCACATGTGGTTGTCAGAGGTCCAAAAGATACAAAGCAAATTGTCCATTATGCGCTTTACATGCCAACAATTAAACCTTTAAATCAGTTCTAAAATGTTTGGGGAACCAGTTAGGAGAGTTTAGTCTTTTTTTTTAAACTTATTTTTTATTAATTTTTCTTTCAACAATTACAGTGTCAGGGAATATCGTACATACATAGTTAAACAATCATCCTTATATCAATGTCCTTTTTGTCCATTGGCAATGGTGGTGTCCTCTTCTCGTCCTCTATAATCAGTCCATTTATCACATTTGTCCTCAAATTGTGCCTCTTGTAGTCTCAGTTTGTGTGTGATTTTCTCCATTACAAAAATCTCTTCCACAGTGCACATCCACTGCTCCTCAGTCGGTGGGTCTACTTTATACCACATTCTCGTAATTGTTTTTTTACTGGCTGATAGCAGCACTTTAACAAGATACTCATCCTCTCTTTGTATTATGTCTCGTGTTAAATTACCCAAGTAGAGTATTTTACATGTTTTTGGTATCTTATATCCTATTATTTTTTGTAAACCCCTCCATAGTTTGTCCCAGTATCCTTTTAACTTTTGGCAGGACCAGAATATGTGTGTATGGTCAGCATCCACGTGACCACATGCTCTCCAGCATGGCTGCCGAGCAGACACCACTCCTCCCCTAATCTTTGGAGTTATAAAAAATCTGACCATATTCTTCCAGTTGAATTCTCTCCAGATCCTGGAGCTAGTGGACGTGCACTGCGTTTTACAGATATTAAACCACTCTTCCTCAGTTATTTGTTCTTTCAGTTCCTTTTCCCATTTTTCTTTGATATATAGAGAGGAAGACTTTCTGCATGACATCAAACTTCTATATAGGACTGAGATTACTCTGCATTTTTTACCTTCATATGCTCTCCGAAATACCTCAACAACTTCGTTATCAGTGTCAGTTTTTATCTCCTTCTCATAATAGTCCTTTATTTGCAGGTAGCGATATTGTTCATGTTTATCTAATCCAAATCTGCCCCTCAACTTCTCAAAACTCTGCAGCTTACCTCGTTCAACCATCGTACATATTGCTGTGATCCCTTTTCTCGCCCATTGTTTAAACCCTTTATCATTTATCCCAGGTATAAACCTATCATCAGACGCAAACCAACTCAAAATCTTTATCTCTTTCTCCAGTTTATACCTTTCAACAACAGTATTCCATATTTCAATTGTATTTTTGGTTATTACATCTAATTGGTTACCTAATTTTCCCACCAGGCCTTTATTTGCTATCAAGTTTCGTACTTCAGCGTCCGTCTGCTTTATTTCTATACTTTTCCATCTTGAAAAATACTCATTGTTGCACCAGTATATCAAGGGTCTGATTTGTTGCGGCATAGAAATACTCCTCTAGGCTTGGCAAAGCCAATCCTCCTTTGTCTTTAGGGAGCTGCAGAGTTTTGTACCTGATCCTCGGTTTCTTCCCTCCCCATATAAACCTCGATATCCACCTGTTCCATTCCTTTGGTGGGATCGTTACTGGCAGCGATTGAAACATGTATAAGAGTCTCGGTAGGACATTTATTTTAATTATCTCTATTCTTGAGCTGAAGTCCAAAATAATAGCAGACCATCTCTCCAAGTCTCTCCTAATTTCTTGATTTATTTTGGTGTAATTTGCATCATATAGCTTGTCTATTCCTTTTGTGATGTTTACACCCAAGTATTTTATTGATTTAGCATTCCAATTGAGTTTATATGCATCCTTTATCTCTGGGGACGGGGAGTAGTTTATTGACAAGATCTGTGTTTTGGTGACATTAATTTTGTAACCCGAATATTTTCCATAATTCTCTAGTAACCTGATAAGGTTTGGGAAGCTTTCATTGGGTTGCTTTAAAAATATCAATATATCATCCGCAAATAATCCTATTTTATGTTCCTCCCCACCTATTTTCACCCCTTTAACTTTTTCCTCCTGCCTAATCATTTGGGCTAGTGGTTCGATAAATAACGCGAATAGACTCGGGGAGAGGCTGCACCCCTGTCTTGTCCCCCTTTCCAGACTGAAACGTTTTGTCAAGCTCCCACTTATTTTAATCCTTGCCATAGGTTCCTGATATAACGACTTAATGCAGTTCACAGATTCCTCGTTAAATCCAAATTTTTCCAATACCTTATATAGAAATACCCAATTCACACTGTCGAAAGCCTTTTCGGCGTCTATGCTTACCAGAATTGCACTTTCCCCCTTGCTCTGTATGTTTTCTAGGACATGTAAGGTCCTTCTTATATTATCTTGTGTTTGCCTCTCTTTAATAAAACCGGTCTGGTCTTCATCAATCAAGTCCTGCATAAATGTCTCTAATCTCTTAGCTATAATTGAGGTGTAGAGTTTATAATCCACATTTAATAGCGATATGGGTCTGTAGTTGCAGCAGTATTCTTTGTCTTTACCTTCTTTTGGAATAATAGAGATAATGGCTTCTTTCCATGAGGGAGGGATCTTGCCTGACCTGAGACTATAGTTAAATGAGTCCTGTAGTAGCAGGATTAACTCTTCCTTGAATGTTTTATAAAAGGAAGCTCCCAATCCATCAGCTCCCGGTGACTTCCCTGATTTTGCCCGACCAATTGCCTCTTTAATCTCTTCGACTGTAATCTTCGAAGTCAATATTGCATTTTGCTTTGTGCCTATTGCTGGTAAGTCTAAGTTGTCTAAAATATCCATCAAGTGTTCTTCACCTTCAGGAGTATGCTGTGAATATAAATTGTTGTAATATTCCTCAAATACCTTTTCTATTTCTTCTGGTTCATATAGAATTTTATTAGTCACAGGGTCCCTTATTTTATGTATATTAGTTATTGCTTGTTGTTTCCTTATGACTTTAGTGGCTTTAGATCCTCCCTCGTAATGAGTCTGTTTTATAAACCTTGCTTTCCTTTCCACCTCTTCTAACAAAATATCATCAATTTTTTTCCTGACTTCTTTAATCTGATTAAATATATCTGAATCTTTTGACTGCTTGTGATGCTGTTCCAGTTCTTTTAATTTTTCAATTTGTTTCTGATACGTTTCTAGTCTGACTCTCTTTAAAAATGCTGTGTGTGAAATCAACCTCCCTCTGATCACTGCCTTCAGGGCATCCCACAAGATTGTCGGATCAACTTCCCCATTGTCATTCTCTTTCCGATATCTGGTTATTTCCCCTTTTATTTCTCCAACTAATCCCTTATTGTTCAATATGCCTTCGTTAAGTCTCCATACTGTATTTTTCCTCTTATTGTTCAAATGAATTTTTAGGTAAATAGCACTATGGTCTGATATATCAGCCACGCCTATCTTACATTCCCTCACTTTGTGTATATCTCCTTTACTCATTAGAAAGTAGTCAATTCTGGAGTACATAGCATGTGGAGCTGAGTAGTGGGTATAATCCCGATCAAGTGGATGTAATTCTCTCCATACATCCTGCACATCCATTTCTAGCATCATTGTATTCATATATCTATTAATTTGTTTTTTGTTTCTCTTCATACTTGTGGTGTCTAACCCGTAATTCAATACCACATTAAAATCCCCACCGCACACTAATGTCCCTTCTGTTTCCAGATTTATAAGATCAAAAACTTTTTCATAAAATGCTTTTCCACTTTCCGGAGGAGCGTACACATTGAGCAGTGTCACCAATTGGTTTTCTAATTTCCCTTTTATCATGATATATCTTCCCTTCTTATCACTAACTTCTTTGATCAGTTCGAACTCCACTGTGTTAGAAATCAGTGTCACCACACCCCTCTTGTGATTCTGCCCAAAGGAACTGGAAAATGAGTTCCTGTAGCCCAGCTTTTTAAACTTTGCATGCTCCTCCTGTGATAGGTGAGTTTCTTGAAGAAAAATAACCTGCATTTTCTCTCTTCTAAACTTAGATAGAGCTTTATTTCTTTTTTTTTATATTGTTTAAGCCGTTAATATTCAGCGACACCACCATTATATCATTATGTTGCATTGTTTGTATCCCTTGAAATAATTCCTGGCCCCTCCACCGTAATGTTGTCAACCAACGTTTCCCCATGAACAAAGTATGAACGAACACAAAAACTGAACTTCCAAGCAAAAAAGGGCCTCAATCCCCATAGGCCCTGTCTCCCTGTTGGTGGGAGTGGGGGATGTCTTTTTGTGAACAAAAGGCCCCCCCTAGTGGTTGGGGGTATACCTAAAATAGGCCTTCCCATCCTACTAGGTAAGTCCAACAATCAGTAGCTTCTTAGCTCTCTCTGTCGATTCATATGTAAACATAAGCATTAGAGAAGTCTCATTTGTAGAAGAGGGAGGGTAATCTTAAGAGTCACCACTAAGTCTTCTCAAGTGGAACCCTTTCTGTTGTATCAAATTTAGATAAAGATAAAAAATAAAAAGTAAAGAAACATCGTATCAACTTTTACCTTAAAAACAGTGAGCCTTTAACTCTTCTGGGCTCCCTAGGGACTCATCCCCTCCCTCTCTCTCTCTGTTGACCAAAGTCTTCCTCGTCTCCTCATCTTCTAAACTCCTGCAGCTTTTCTCTCGCTCGGTTCGCTGCGTCTTGGTTGGTGTCCTCGGATGCGGCGGACCCTCTGTTTGTCTCCTGCCTCTCTCCGGCGCGTTGCCACGGTGAAGCTCTCTGGATCCGCTCCTCGAGTGAAGGTTCGCTGCTGTGCTGCTCACCTGTCTCCAGCCCTCTTTTCCGCATGTCCCGCGCTGCGTCTTCGGCGCTATTATAGATCTTGGGCCCGTCTGACCAGTGGATCCTTATCCTACTCAGAGGTGTCTGAAAGCGTATCTTTTTATCTTTTAGAACCTTTTTGATTTCGGAATAGGATTTACGTTTCTTCATCACCTCGGTGGGATAATCGTGGTCAAAAAATATCTGTCTCCCATTGACGATTATTTTCTCTTTCCAGGCTTTTGTCAAAATGCTCTCTTTAGTCTCATACTTAAGAAAGTTGACCACAATGGACCTCGGAGATGCTCCCGGTGGCGGCTTCTTTCCGAGACTTCTGTGCGCACGTTGGATATGGAGCTCGGTTCCCTCCGGTAACGCGAGCTCTCGGCGGAGGAGACCCTCCACCAGTTCTTTCACAGACTCATTGTCCCGTTCAGCCACATTGTAAATTCTCAAATTGCAGCGTCTTCCATGTCCTTCCACTTCGGTCAGCTTCTCTTGAAGTTTTGTTTGCTGTTTTAGTAGAGTGAGGATGGCCTCCTTTGCCTCGATGTTCCATTCCTCCAACTCTGCCACTCGCACCTGTGCCTTGGTTATATCCTTCCGCTGCTCTTGTATTTCCGCGACGTTTTGTGCCAATTTTCGGTTAGTTTCCTCCTTAAAGCCGGCAAACTCTCGCCTCACCTCCTCTTTAAATTCCTCTTTGAACGTCGTAAGGTCCTGTTTCATCTCTTTTTTGAGGTCACGTATCTCCTTCGTAATGGCAGCCAGTCCCTCGAGTACCGACCGGGCCTGGCTGGAATCGTCGTTTTCCTCGCTTGCCGTCTCGTCTTCAACCTCGTGTTCTTCTTGGTCTTTGGACATAGTTTTTTTCTTTAAACTTCTCTGCCCTCGTCCCCCACTCATTGCTTGTCAGTTTGAATTCGAGTTTTCAATATTTTCGTAGTTCGGGGGAGATTCTTGTCTAATCGACTCAGGAGCTCTGTTTTATGCTGCCATCTTGCTCCGCTCCCTGCCCGGAAGTCAGGAGAGTTTAGTCTTGAAGGACGTAAACAGAAGTCCGAACCCACAGAAATATCAGTAGATGGTAACACAGAAAAACTGTGAATGACTGCGGTCTATCAACATATATTTTTAAAAAGAGTAATGTTTCACAGATTTCCATGTAAGAGGCCCGTTTGAGCCTTTTGAAACCAGGCAGCCATTTCAGGTGAGTTGGCCTTTATGGCCTCGTATTTGCTGGTATTCTTAGTGACTGTAGGACTGTTTCGGTGAGTTTGTCTGCTGAATCTGCTGTCTTGTCATTCCTCCACCTCTGGCACTCTCTATACTTTCATCACCCCCTACCTGAACCAGGGTTCGAATCCCATTCCTACTTATCTTTACCTCTTCTATTTCTACCCCCTACCTGAACCAGGGTTCGAATCCCATTCCTACTTATCTGTACCTCTTCTATTTCTACCCCCTACCTGGACCAGGGTTTGTATCCCCACCCCGCTATGACTGGTGTGCAGTTGGTGAGAGTCTGGGGTAGCTTGTGGTTGTGGAAAAAAGATGGTTGTTGTAGTGTGAGGAGCAGTGATGGCTGACATTAGGGGAGTGACTCCAGTGGGACGCCAGTGATCACTGTCTAGCCTCCTGGAGGTGTCGTGGGCCCAACTAGAGGAAACACTGATGAAAGGAGGTTCCCACCTGATGACCCCAATGACATGTTGGTCAGCACTGCTCACTATAGGGATTATAGGGATCTGGAGGTTCTTCATTAGGTACTGAGCCAGTATTAGAAGGTTAATTGTTGAATTTAGGGAATTATTCACTGAGTCTGGTAGTTTTGTAGCACAAGTTTTTTGTGTTTACTTTGAATTGAATAAGAGCAAGGACATTTTAGGAGTTCACCATAAGTGCTTAAAATGAGGTTTACATAAAGCACGAGGCCAGTTTATACTGTTTTACACTGTCGGGTCGACGGCTCTAATCTCCCAGTGAAAGGTCTTAAATAAAACTGCTGCCAAGATTACGTAGGATTAATGATGTTCTTTTGTGTTTGCATGTCCAGGTGCCTACGAGAACAGGAGTGTGTTTGAGACTCTGGACATCGGATGGCAGCTCATGAGGATCTTCCCCAAAGAGATGCTAAAGAGGATCCCTCAGAGCACCTTAGCCGAGTTTTACCCCCGAGAGGCCAAACATTAGCCAAGCACACACCGCTTTCCCTCCTTTCAGTGAGGCCTTTGCATACATACAGTGTAGTGTTGTGATGCCGTAACTGTCTTCACACTCGTGGTTTTCATGTGGCCTTGACAGCAAACCTTACCCGCTTAGACAGAAGGAGAAAGAGACTGAAATGTTCAGAGGAGCTTGTGTATGTTGACAGTGTGGATGTAAAGAAGCTGCCTGCTCTCTCTGCAGAGAGAAGAGAAGGAAAAATCTGTTGATTTATAGGCCTTTATTTAGCAAATGAAAATTAACACAAGTCAGAGTTTAAATAAGCTTGTGGATTCGAACAAAAACAAGACGATGAAAGGCTTTCGATGATTATGAAAGGTGATGGGAAATACTCTGTTATCAAAGTGTAAACAGAACATCATCCCTTTGTAAGAGATTTGGGTCATTTCCTACATATCTTCCTGTCACTGCATGAAGTTATCACTTTGGCAGGTGTTTCCTGTATTCTTTGTTAATTTAAAGAGACTGATGGTTACTTCCTCAATCAGTTGGGGTTAAGGTCCAAATACAGTAATAATGGAAACACTTAAAAAAATACAATCTAAAAAACAGTATGATAATTACATTTTCAAACCTTCATGTTGACAAAAAACCCATAAACTAAACTTTATTAACAGTCTTTAATTGAACCTAGACTCTTAAGTTATCGTTAAGTCTCTGTAATCATTGTGCCTCATGTTCCAGCACTGTAATTTAGACTTTTTTTTAACATAATTTACTGCTTTTTTATTTATCTTACAGTCCAAGAAACTCCCTGCAACACAAGAAGTTGTTTGATGTTTGTGTGGATGAATTAAATAACAATATTTCCCCCTCATCCCTCTCTGCTGTGCGTCAGCTTTTCTAGTTAAAGCTGCAGTCTGCAACTCTTTTTCAAGCATAATGCCTGGAACTGTCCGGGGATTCTGAAAGTAGTACATTAAATACCCCAATACAAAAAAAAAATGAGTTCTCTAGGTCCCCTATATGTCCCGCTAGGTCCCTCCAAAGCCAGCAGGTTTGTTTACAAAATTGCAGACCAGACCGGTAAAAGGTAACCAATCAGGTTTACGAGCTGGGCTCTGCTGCCTGTCAATCACCGATTGTGCACGCGCGATACAAGGTAGGCTCGTCCCCACGCTTATTTATCTAGACTATTGAACTTCATTACGGGTTAGTCTCCTTACTGTGTCTTCCATGATCGCAAATGACAGGTGAGTTGATGAATGAGGAGTCGTGTAAGCGCATCTGGCGTGCACGTCTACGTGCACGAGTTCTCATGTGTTTTGATGGGGCGGGACAGGAAGTTGAATAACTTTTTATTTTTCGGTTAAAAAATAAGCATTTCTTGCATTTTGCGAATACGGAGGTCACCGTTTTCAACTTCAAGCGTTCTGATAGATCATGTAAACTCTTAAAATGCCAAAAAGTAGGACTTTACGTATGACAACAACAAATCTTGCAGACTGCAGCTTTAAAGACTCATTCTGGCACGGTGGATTTTCATGGTGGAGTTCTGCTATGTTCTTGATAAAGACCACTGCAGGTCTGGAAAAGTCTTGAAAAATAATTAAATTTGGCTACAACAGAAAAACACTTTTTCAAAGAATGTTTAACTTTTATTTTGCTTTGCTCTTTTTGAGCAATGGTTCAATTTCAGTAAAAAAAAAGAAGTCATTTTTCTCCAAGTTGTTTAGATCATGTTGGGTTATAATATTCTAACTTTTTTTTTTTTTTACTGGTTCCTCATCTGTCTTTGATTGTTTTGACAGTGCAAATAAATTTAGTGACTTTCTATGTGGCACATTTAATATATTTAATTTGCAGAAACCTGTGGATATTGCAGTCAGTCTAACTCTAAATTGAGTATATTTCCAGTGATGACAAACAGTTTCGTTGAGTCTTGTCTGCACGTTTGTGTTTCTGTTAGTGAACATGAATGTGAACTTATTTCTTTCAACAGCTAACTGAAAATGTTTTTAAGAAAGAAATGTATTTATCATGTTTGAGCTCAAGGATACACACAAAAACTTTAATTCTAACAGTCTTACTTCCATTACAGTGTCTTTATTTTGAGATGAATTTTCAAAGCTGTAAATTCTTCCAAAGCGTGACCGAAAAAAGGTTTAATTTACCAAGAATTTGTAAACTGCCTGAAATGACTCATTAAAATGAGTTTGCGGTTTAGGATCAGTGTGTTCTGTAACTGCAGAACTTATGGATGCACAAACAGCTATAACACCCTAAAGGAAAGGGGTGACGGTGAGCACGATATCACCTCCTCGTTAAAAAGGACTGCTTTGCTGTTTAATGTGTGTCGGAGAAAACAAACCAAAGTCAGATCTGATCCAAAGAGATGGATCAGATCTCTGAACCTACACCTGCACGAGTCCCAGCAAAGTCATTTCGAAGTTCGAAGGCTGGTGACAGGCTTGTGTGCTCATTAGGCAGACATGTCATGATACAAAATCTTCTTTCTTACATACGCTATACCGTCGCTTTGATGGATGTTCATGTACTGTCCTGAGATACATCGCCTTGTTTGGACTTATTTCAAGTGGCACTTTTCAAACCAGCCATGCCTGTAATGGGAGAGGTGAGGTGAAACTATACCAGTAACATGTTTGAGGATACTGTTATGCTTAACAGCTTGATTATGTTGTGGTTTCTTTAGATCATCATTGGTCATCGGTTAAAAAGGGTTAAAGTGACAAGTCTGTGCTCATATTTTTTGTGTATGTGACAGCTTAACATCAGACGTCAGCCTTTAAATATCTGTGAACTGTCTTTTTGTTTGAGAACTGTGTGAATGTTTACTGTATATTTAAATTGCATGCAGTGTTACTGAATGTTTACTGTTGGTGCCTCAGATATCATGCCATAAAATAAAAGCTGCTTTCTCATGATTTCAGATCAGTTGTGGTTCATATCAGTGAGTGTGGCTGCAAAGATTTGGTGGTCATTTAAAATGTCTGCTTGGTTTGAAATAGGTCAAGAGTTTTTCTTTAAATCTGTGTGATGAGTTTTAAATTGGAAGAGATGGGAGATAGATGGGATAGCAGCAACAAGAGACTAGAAAAGTTGTGTAAAGCAAAGAAAATTTCACACTGATGATGTTAACGGGCAGCTGCTCAGCCAGAGACACTGAGAAGTAAACATCTGGAGGGGATCGTCACTCTGTGGAAAACTTCCAAGACAAACAACATTAAAATATTCAGAGAAGTCTGTGAACACAAGGAAAACCAGTACTAAATGTTGATGATCCTTAGGCAGCTTTGCCGATTGTGTAGTGGAGATTTTTGAAGATATTTAACATCATTCTTCTATAAAAGACTTTACATGATTTTCTTATCATCAAACTTTTTGGAAAAAAGTTATTGATTAAATAAGTAAATGCATTAATAATTCATGCATATTAGAGGCTCTGTGTGATGCCCCTCCACTCTGCCCCCTGCAGGTCTTTGAGGGATCTGTTTGCATTGATACCAGCTGTGAGTTTACAGATGCCCTCTCCAAGGACATGTTGGGTACGAGTCAAGTTTAAAGCAACACTAACAAAGTTTGTGAACCTTAAAACTATGCTTTTGACTAATTTTAAGGTGCACTGACTTTTTTATGCACATATCCAGACCTTAAACTCCCCAACAACACAGGGGGACTGCCCCTGTGCACCACACTTTTACTTTACAGGAGGAAGTAGCTCTCAAAAGATAATTTAGCCAACTTAACTTGTGATCTCTGAATCGTACGTAAACGCATTAAATGAGGCAGTCTGGATTTGAATCTTTTTTTTTTTTTAATCAGTATCTTTTGGTCTAATTCCTGTGGTCCAGTTAAATTAAACACAGTTAAATTTAGTTACTAAAAACACATAGTTTGGTGTTATAACCATATTAAGTTTAAGTAGATTTAAAGAAATACATCTTTAAGCTTCAGAAAACTTTATGTTTTAAAACAGACACTGTAACAACCAATGCCATAAAAATGAGCTTTTCCTGTTAACACACAGTTAAAAGGGACCCTTTTTCACCAGCCTGCAGCTCTGTAGGTAAAATGGAGCAAAACACAGGTGGAGCTCATGTTAATTCAAGGAATCAGACAGTCAACGAGAAAGAAGCCAACTTCACTCACAACAGAGAATAATTTTTATTGTGAGAAAAGGAAGAAGGTTTTTTTGTTTGACAATGTTGCAAAAAAAAAATTGACTAGTTTTCTAAAAGTCAAACAATCTGAGCTCTTTTATGCATCATTATATACTTTAGTGTTATAGAGGGGGTTAGTTTTTCTTTGTCAGTGTGAACTAAAACCCTGCACAAGTATTTAGACCTAAAAATGATTTTCAGATTGCAGTGTTCTTGGCCTTCTATAATTACAGATTGAGTTAGTAACTTTGTCCATGTCCATTAAAGGCTTTGTGGGCCTTAGAATAAATTCCAGAAGTAACTGGAAGCCAGTACAGAGGAACTGGAGTCCTTTTGGTTTTGGTTAGCTACAACTTTTACTCCCACTGCTTCAATAAAGTTGAGGTCCGGGCTCTGATGAGGATTCATCCCTCCATCAGACCTGTTGCCACTGATTTTCAGTCCACTTCTTGTGTCATTTGGCATCAGAACCAGGGACCTAAAAAGACTCAACAACCTGATAAGGAAGGCTGGTTCTGTTCTGGGGACAACTGTGGAACCTCTGGAGACAATAATACAAAGAAGGATTTTGCATAAAATCAAGAGAATTATGGACAACCCTGAACATCCTCTCCATGAGACTGTTATCGGAAAACAGAGTCTCTTCAGTCAAAGGCTTCTTCAGTTTGGATGCAAAACGGACCGCTACAGGAAATCTTTCCTGCCCACAGCCATCAGCATCTATAATAACTCCTTGATTTAATTGAGTTACATCAACATTTAATTTCCCTGTGGGATAAATAAAGTATTTTTTTAATTGAATTGAGTTGAATAGCTCAGCCTTTTCTCCCTGTTGCCCTTCCTTAAAGCTGCAGTCTGCAACTCTTTTTCAAGCATAATGCCTGGAACTGTCCAGGGATTCTGAAAGTAGTACATTAAATACCCCAATACAAAAATAAATGAGTTCTCTAGGTCCCCTATATGTCCCGCTAGGTCCCTCCAAAGCCAGCAGGTTTGTTTACAAAATTGCAGACCGGACCGGTAAAAGGTAACCAATCAGGTTACGAGCTGGGCTCTGCTGCCTGTCAATCACCGATTGTGCACGCGCGATACAAGGTAGGCTCGTCCCCACGCTTATTTATCTAGACTATTGAACTTCATTACGGGCTAGTCTACTTACTGTGTTCCAATGTGGAAACGGAAAATGCGAAGCTGATGACATGTCCTTCTACAAATCCCGTAGTTTTAAAATGGCGGAGCGACATGGAGACATTCATTGGAGTGTAACACTCTTATGTACATTTGTATGCTGAATATAAAGAATATAAGAACACTGCACTTTTGTGATGGAGGTAATTAATAACGATTGAGGTAATACTTGTGAATGATAAGACTCAAATTTGTTAATAGACAACGTGAAATATTACACATTATGGCTTTAAGAATGGCTTCTTGACAGCCACCCTTCCATGGAGACCATTTCTGATGAGGCTTGTGCCAACAGTAGATGGATCAACTGAAGGTCCAGATGCATCTCTCAACTCCTGTGTCAGGTCTTTGCTGGATTTTTTCCTCTTTCTTAAGGACATCACTTTCAGATACTGTTCATCTGCTGTAGATAGTTTTTTAGGCCTGACACTTCTTATTTTGTCCTCCACTTGTCCAGATTCCTCAAATGTTTTAAGGACACACTGCACACCATGCTGAGATATGCCAAGTTTTCAGCTAATAGTTCTTTCAGAATCACCTTGTTGCTGCAAAAATACTATTTTCTGTCTGTCGAACTGTGTTAGCTTTGGTGTTTTTCAGAGATGCAACTAAAGAAATGGGAACAAATGATGTGTCTTAGAAGAAAATATAAAGGAATGAGGACTGGATCAGGACTTTAAATGTCCAGCCCCTTCACATTTCTTCATATCCAGCCTCTCGAATAGACCAGGGTTACAGTGTATTGAAGTCAGAGTAGTTTTTCATCTGAATTAAGTAAATCTGAAGCCACTCACACACCATCCTCTGCCTCGTAATACAGTTCTGCAGATGACCACAGAGGAGCGCTATTGGTCTGTATGAGTTTAGCAGAGAGCTAATCCTCCAGCTTGTCAGTTTCATCATCTCTCTGCCATGCACTAATACAATTATTGGTGGTGTTGGTGGTGGTGGTGGGGGGTTACGCCACATGCATCCTAGATGACTCACAGCTTCTCCAAAATACCATCAGGTCATCCATGAAAGTTTAGCTTAAAGATGAGAGTTGTCGTTGGTAAAATGCCAACAACATTTTCAAAGGATACTTATGAAAGATGAAATGCTCTGAACAGCAGCTAAACCCAAACTGTGTTCATAAACAGTGGCTGCATGGCTGAACCTCACAGACATGAACATGAAGTGGATTCAGACGGGCTTTGACTGCACGTCTTTGTTAAACCTGAATATGTTGTAGAGCGTCACATTGTCCTCAAAACATGATCATAACACAAACCAACTTTGTTTTAATACAATAATCCTCTTATGAATGTACTTGGAACAAATCTGAGGGACGGTTGCAGTGTATATGGGAGGATTATGTAGTTTTTCTTTTTGCTGTTGGAAGGAAAGTTTATTTTATTTCTCAACTTAAAAAAAAACAAAAAACTGATGGTTGTCGTGTTGAAAAATGCATGGACGTCCCTGGAAAAGATGTTGTCTTGAAGGCAGCATTATGTTGCTGTAAATTCTCAGTGAACTTTTCTGCATTAATGCTGCCATCACACGAGTGGAAATGAACTTTGCCAAGGGCACTGATACCATCACAGAGCCTGGCTGCAGGGACTGGTTGCTGACAACAGTCTGGATGCTCCTTTTGCTCTTTGGTCCGGAGCACATGGCGTCCATTTCTTCCAACAAAGATGTGGAATACTGATTTGTCTGACCACAATACATGTTTCCACTGTGTGATGGTCCATCCCAGTTGCCTCCGAGAAGTGGATGCCGCCTCTGGACGAGGTTAACATAAGGCATAATGTTGACATAATACAGTGCCTTCTGAGGGATCAGAGATCACAGGTGTCCAACTTAGGCTTGCTCCCTTGTCCTTTACACACTGAAATTCCTCCAGATTCCTTCAATGCTTTTATGATATTCTGCACTGTAGAGGGAAGGGTATGCAAATTGTTATTCCAAATGGCAGAGAAGGAGGTTCCAAATGGCTGAGGGTGGCTGTGGCTCAGTGGTTAGAGTGGGTTGTCCAATAACTGGAAGCTTGGTGGTTCAATTCCCGCTCTCACTGCTTAACTGTGTGCATGTGTGTGTTCAACAGGTGCCAATGTGGAGGAGTAATTTTGTGTATTATGTGTGACAGTGACTACATTACAATAAAGTAATCTCAAGGTAGTTGTGTAATGGGTTAAGACCCATTAACTGGCAAAACTTGCTTGGTGCACTTTAACTGGCCTTTAGTAGTTTTTTTGCGCATCCATTACCCAGAAAACAGGAGCTGATTATCCCTAATTTGTTCTCTTTTTACTGGCACTAATGAGCCAGAATGTAATTAAATATAGTCAGAAGGGCTCATGTGAGCTGTGTGTACATTACTCCTCAAAGTATCACGAACACTGCCGTCCAAATCGTGTTTTAAAATAACAGGAGAAAAATTGTATATGACTCCTTTTTAAGATATTTCAGATGTGGTCTTAGGACAGCGTTTGAGTGTGCTGTTCAGACTCACTGTGATAGAATAAGTGGAGGTCACTGCAGCTGTTTCCATTCAAATCTGTGTCTGGTGTCCTTGAAGTCAACATGTTCGTCTCGCCTTGTTCGTGCCTCTCTTTTAAAAAGATCCTACAGGTATTTGCTGTCACAGCTGCCTGCACCTTCACACTGTCTTCACTGACAGTATCAAAATGTGAATATGTGGTGTTTACTTTAGCAGCACCATTTCTTTTTGCACTTCCGTTTCTCTCCAACAGCAGCAGCTGAACAAGCTGCGGACTGCCTAGATTTTGTATTTTAGCATCTTCGGGTCACAGTCCCCCCCCCAGTAATCAAATGATGACAAAAAAAATAAAAATAAAAAACTGAAAATGAATGAAAATATACATATTTCTCCTGCCGCTCCACAGATCTTTGTCTTCTTCCCTCTGAATTATTTTATGACGTTGAGCATCACACTGCAAGATTGTTGGTTTGGTCTTAATACGACATCTTTTCACTTTTTGTAATCAACTGATGATGGTGGTGTTATCTGCAGAGCGTAACAAGTTCTATGTGATATTGATTCACAGGAACCTTTAAAACTTTTGATGTTATTTATTTTTGTCCTTTGTTTTCTATCCCATGTTAAACTGAAACCTTAAAGACTCTGTACAACACCACCATTTCCCTAAAAAAAGGCACAATACTTTGAGTTTAAAGAGAATTGAAACCCAAAAAAAGTAGTCTCCACAGCTGGAGAAAATTAAGAAAAAAGTCTTTTCATTTATGATATTTCTTTACTTAAAATATAAGCTACAAATCAAACTGTAAATGCGACACAACTGGATTATCCTACAAACCTTAAATGTGACACCATAATTATATAAAAAACAAGACATTTTTAATTTGGCTTCTACGAATCTATGTATTTTTTCAATTCCTGATAAAACAAGTCGTTGGAGGATTAGAAGCCCACTCCATCTGAGCATCTCACCAGCTTCTTGTTCGAGCTGCAAACCCACACAGCTGTGTTGTAAAATGTAGGCGTTTTGTGTAGCTCCCGGGAAGCAGGTGATCACATTCAGAGGAGATTCTGGCAGCCGAGGTGTACGTTTATGAACGGGTGTTGTTTATGGATGAGATATGAAAATTGAT
Source organism: Odontesthes bonariensis (assembly GCF_027942865.1). Lineage (NCBI taxonomy): Eukaryota > Metazoa > Chordata > Actinopteri > Atheriniformes > Atherinopsidae > Odontesthes > Odontesthes bonariensis. The sequence goes on from NC_134527.1 coordinate 27,092,147, forward strand.
GTGTGCAGCTTTGTGTTGCCGACGGTGTTGAGGAATCTGTCTGCAAACAGCGGCTGGAGCAGAGTTTGAGGAGATTTTCAGAGCAGGATATGGACCCATAATTGGTCAATGATTGATGATCGGTCACTGATTATTGGATTGAATGGCTCTTAGTTCACATTATGTGAATTAAAGTGTTTCAAGGCTTTAATGTTTGTAACATAAGAAAATAACCATTGCAATTTAAATTGCATATTATTATTAATCTTGAGTAATCTCTGTTTTGTTCAGAAACTAAACAGCTGGTTTATGGTTTTCCCACTCAGTTTGATGTGCTTTTATCTTTGGTAGCTTTTGGATCTTCCTGGGGATTAAGGTCTGTAAATGTTAACGCAGTTAGTTTCTTTTTCTTTTAGAAGAAAAGAAAAAAGTAAGAACTTGAAGTACTGTGGCTGTTTAATTTCTATATTCATTCATTCATATTCATGTTCTCGTTCATATTAACCCTGCCATATTGATGCTCAAATGTGGACAAATAAAGCTGATGTTCATAATTCAAACATGATAAATAATATATCACTATCAAAATCAAACTTGGTATCCTAAAAGAGATGCAACTATGTAGGCTAGTTTATGTTGGTTTATTATTATTTATCTGGATTTTTCAAATGTTTTTATTTCTTGCTTGTGATTCTGAGGATAAAGAACAGCTGTTTTCTTCCCTTTTCATCTCAGTTTTGGTTTAAAATGAAGAAATGAAAGACCGCTGTACAAACATTTTTTCCCGTTTGTAAAAAAAACAAAAAAACTGCCCAAACGAACGTAGATCAGTTTACTGTTTTTTTTTTATTTTAGATATCAGACTAACCAGGTAATAAGATGTTAACTTTCAGACACATTAAATAAACTCAAACAGTCAAAACCTAAAAAGTAAAACAGAGACTTTGTTCCAACTACATCTCCCACGATGCCAACAGTGGATGGATGTTCCCCTCAGGTAGAAGAATCTGCCTGAAGTCCAGCACAAACACTGAAGCTGGGATTCAAGACATACCCGTCTACTGGTTCCTTCAGTTGGAACCAGCCCACCTGTTCATCTACCTGCCAGCTTACCTGTTCCACATCTCTTTTTAAGGGGCTCTCATGTCTCAAACTTCACAGAATTCTCACAGCTCACATACATTTTTTCATCCATCCATCCATCTATCCATCCATTATCTTCCGCTTCTCCGGGGGTTGGATCGCGGGGGCAGCAGCTTTAGCAGAGAAACCCAGAAGTCCCTGTCCCCGGCCACTTCCTCCAGCTCTTCTGGGGGGACCCCGAGGCGTTCCCAGGCCAGCCGAGAGACATAGTCTCTCCAACGTGTCCTGGGTCTTCCCCGGGGCCTCCTCCCAGTGGGACGGGCCCGGAACACCTCACCAGGGAGGCGTCCAGGAGGGATCCTAACCAGATGCCTCTCGGGAGTAAAATTTCATTCTCACTGAATGAAATGATTTCATTCAGTGAGAAACAGATTCGCTACTAATATTGTCAAATTGTAAAAAGAGGAGGCCAACACCATCGGTGCTGCTATAAAACTCAGTTTTTGTGATGAAGCTCCTTTTAGTTCCCCTCTGCATTTTAAAAAAAATAAATGAATAACAAAACTCGCAACAAATGCAGAAACTTTCAGGACAAACATCCCCTGAGCCACTCGACATCAGAGTGAAACACCACCGCCAGATTGCACGTGCTCGGTGTTGTCCTTGAGGTGTGTCACCAGGCTGTGTTACTTACTGTTACAGATGATTCTGTGGTTATAAAATCAGGATTTTATCAGAGCAGAGAATCAGTCCTGAAATGCTTTGATGGTGACTGTGGGTGAAAATTTGCTTAATGACTCGTTTTTCTGTCTGACATCAGAAACAGAAACACAGGTGAATTAGCAGCTTTTTGGAGGAAAATGGCTGTTTTTAAAAACAGTACATGTGAACAGAGTTAGAGGGAAGCAAACAGATGTGAGGCTGAAACAAAGCAGTATTCAAATGCTCCTGCAGGAACAAATCTCACACCAAGCAGAAGTCAGGATATTATCGCTGTGTTTCTTGGTCTGTCCATTAGCCCTCTTTCCTTCTGTCTCGTTTTCCTGTGTTTTCCCGCACATCCACCTCAGGACTGCAAATATATATATTTCTAACACTGATATAGTAATTCGTCCATATACAATAGTCACACCGATAAATGAGATTTTGGATATCTGAAATTAAATTTATGACAAGTAAGAGACAACTAAAATGGAAGTTTACCTTATCAAGCATTGTATTTAAGATATCCAGAATGTTCTTTCTAAACAAATAATATAATTGTGCATATCTGACACTGAAAGCCCGAAAAAGATTAAGTATTCATAGAAAGAATGAAGTAACTGAGAGAATCTGCAGATTGGTTATAAAATGTAAAAGAGTCACTTAAACCTTTTAATGATATCTTGGACACCGTTGGGATTACAATCAAACTTTTATCTTAATCTTAATCTTAAAATGGAATTTTTCTTTGAAAGGATGTCATTTTTACTACTGCTGTTATGGATGTCCAAAAACGAATCACGGAAAAGAGTGTGGACTGATGAAAAGTTACAACAGATGGAAACATGTGGAAATAGTTTGGCAACAGAAAGTTACTCTGTCAGCAGTGTTGTGAAACACAAGTGCGATCATTCATTTTATTTAAATCAGGACCAACGTCTGTGAGATGAGTGCAAAGTCAGATCTGAACGCCATGCTACAATCTTTGACTTCAGGCTGGATTGAGAGACGATTCTTGGCCATATTATATTCTAAGATTTTTACAAATCCGGTCACAATAAATAAATTACCTTTTCCTTACTAGGTCTTAAAACTCAGTAAAAACTAGCTCAGAGTAACAACGACACATCACATATTACACTGTGTCATTATTTATGGAACAAAACACAGTAGCAGTGTGTGAAAAACTAAGTGAACCCCCTGATCCAACAGCTTGTAGAAGCACCTTTAGCAGCAGTTAGTTGAAGTAATGGTTTTCTGTATGACATTATCAGTCTCTCACATGGTTGTGGAGGAATCTCAGCCCACTCTTCTTTCCAACGTTGCTTCAGTTCATTGAGGTTTGCAGCATTGGTTTATGCACAGGTCTCTTGAGGTCAAACCACAGCATTTCAGTCAGGTTGAGGTCTGGACTTTGACTGGTCCATTGAAACACCTTGATTCTTTTCTAGGGCTGGGCAACGATTAAAAATTTTAATCTAATTAATCACATGATTTCCCTGATTAATCATGATTAATTAGCCTGGGAATTCCCATGCTGCTTTGCGCGATTTCATTCACACTGCAAAGGCAGCCTGGAAACCACCGCCCTTATTTTTGCCTGAGTTAGGGAACCAATCACAGAACGGGGGGGGGGCAGCAAGACGATGACGACGGGGCATCCCTTGCAGATCTGACGCTGTGACGCTTTGCGGTAAGACGTGTTGCATCACTTCCTGTTACCTTGCTTGTGCACTGTGGAATTTCTTGCTCCGCTTGGAGTACTGATAATCACTTTATTTCGATCTATAACTTACACAATTTTGCATAGTTAAACTCTATAGCTTACCGTTCTGTTCTAACACACTCCTACAGATCTTTATTCTCACCTTTTAACGGTGTGTCTGGTTCTCTAGCGTAGCATGGCTACCGGTTCTCTTCCTCCTTCTCCTGCTTTCACCTGCTCCGTGTGTCAGATGTTTAGCTACTCCTCTGCCTCCTTTAGCGATAATGGTACATGTAACAAATGTAGTCTTTTTGTAGTTTTGGAGGCGAGGTTATCTGAATTGGAAGCTCGGCTCTGCACTGTTGAAAATCAACCGATAGCGAGCCAGGTCCCTTTTGCCAGTGTGGAGCCACCTAGCGTAGCTAGCTCAATTAGCCTCCCCCTAGCAGAACCTGAGCAGCCAGGATTACAACGTGGCTGGGTGACTGTCAGGAAGAGGCATAGCTCTAAAGTCAAGCCCGTTGTTCACCATCGACCTGTCCACGCTTCAAACAGATTTTCCCCACTCAGCGACACACCCGCTGAGGACAAAACCCTGGTAATTGGCAGCTCCATAGTCAGAAACGTGGCATTAGAGACACCAGCGGCCATAGTCAAATGCATTCCAGGGGCCAGAGCGGGCGACATAGAATCCTATTTAAAACTGCTGGCTAAGGATAAACGTAAATATGGTAAAATAGTTATTCACGTCGGCGTTAATGACACCCGGTTACGCCAATCGGAGGTCACTAAAATTAATGTTGCATCGGTGTGTAATTTTGCCAAAACAATGTCGGACTCCGTAGTTTTCTCTGGACCCCTGCCAAATCTGACCAGTGATGACATGTTTAGCCGCATGTCGTCCTACAATCGCTGGTTGTCTAGATGGTGTCCAGCAAACAACGTGGGCTACATAGATAATTGGCAATCTTTCTGGAGAAAACCTGGTCTGATGAGGAGAGACGGCATCCATCCCACTTTGGAAGGAGCAGCTCTCATTTCTAGAAATATGGATGAATTTATTTGCCACCCTAAAACATGACAACCCAGGGTTCAGACCAGGATGCAGAGTTGTAGTCTTACACACTTCTCTGCAGCTTCCCACCTGCTGCTACCCACCCAATCGATTAACACAAAAGGAGCAAATCCTCTTGTGCAAAAAGAAATTATTAAAACAAAAACTTTAACTGAACAAAAACATCAAACTATTAAATGTGGTTTGCTGAATATCAGATCTCTCTAGAGACCTGGCTGCAGCAGGAGGATCATGTTAGCATTAATGAAGCAACTCCCTCTGACTGTTTAAATGTTCACGTTCCTCGAACCACAGGCAGAGGAGGAGGAGTGGCAGCTATTTTCAGATCAGGGTTCTCATCAGTCCCAGACCCAAGATTAGTTTGAGCTCTTTTGAATCTCTGATTCTCAGTTTTTCCCACGCAAAGTGGAAATCCCAGAAACCTCTTGTGTTTGTTGTTGTGTATCGTCCACCTGGCCCTTATTCTGAGTTTCTGTCTGAATTCTCAGAGTTTTTGTCCCAGTTAGTGCTGAGTACAGATAAAGTCATTGTAGTGGGTGACTTTAATATTCATGTAGATGTTGAAAATGACAGCCTGAATATGAACTTTAATTCTATATTGGACTCTATTGGATTTTCTCAGAGTGTTCACAGACCGACTCACTGCCTTAATCACACCCTTGATCTTGTGCTGACTTATGGCATTGAGAGTGAACAGTTAACAGTGTTCCCTCATAACCCTGTCTTATCTGACCATTTTCTGATAACCTTTGAGTTTACATTACTTGACTATACAGTTTCTGAGAAGAAATTTACGTATAGAAGGTGTCTATCAGAGGATGCTGTAACCAGATTTAAAGAATTAATTCCATCATCCTTTTCTTCACTGCCATGTGCAGATATGACAGAGGACGACTACCTAAACTTTACTCCAGCAGCACTTGACTCTCTTGTTGACAGCACTATAGTTTCAATGCGTACAGCACTGGACAATGTTGACCCTCTGAAAAGGAAGGTAATCAGTCAGAAGAGGTTGGCTCCTTGGTATAATTCACAGCTGCGTGCTTTAAAGCAGACTGCAAGAAAGCTGGAGAGACAGTGGCGTTCCTCTAATTTAGAAGAGTCTCAGTTAGTCTGGAAAGATAGTTTAACAATGTATAAGAAAGCCCTTCGTAAAGCTAGGGTCTGTGTTTTAGACCCAATCCCAACCAGACCGTTCAAGGAGGTTTTCCCATTAATTCCATATTGGATTTGATCAATCTGTCTTTGTTGACAGGATATGTATCTCAGCCTTTTAAGGTTGCTGTAATTAAACCTTTACTTAAAAAACCTACTCTTGATTCAGAAGTGTTGGCTCATTATAGACCTATATCCAATCTCCCTTTTATGTCTAAAGTTCTTGAAAAAATAGTTGCAGCTCAGCTTTGTGATCACTTACACAGAAATAATCTGTTTGAAGAGTTTCAGTCAGGATTCAGAGTGCATCATAGCACAGAAACTGCACTGCTGAAAGTTACCAATGATCTCCTCTTAGCCTCTGATAGCGGACTTGTGTCTGTGCTTGTCCTGTTGGATCTCAGTGCTGCATTTGATACGGTCCATCACAGTATCTTATTACACAGACTTGAACATGTTATTGGGATTAAAGGAACTGCATTAGGCTGGTTTAAGTCATATTTATCTGATAGATTTCAGTTTGTTCTTGTAAATGAAGAATCTTCCTCACACACCAGAGTAAGTCATGGAGTTCCCCAGGGTTCTGTGCTTGGACCGATTCTTTTCACTTTATACATGCTTCCATTAGGTAACATTATTAGACAGCATGGCATAAATTTCCATTGCTATGCTGATGATACTCAGCTGTACTTATCTATAAAACCAGATGAACCCAATAGGTTGGTCAGACTACAAGCATGTCTTAAAGACATAAAGACCTGGATGACTCAGAACTGTCTGCTTCTAAATTCAGACAAAACTGAAGTCGTTATCTTTGGACCTGAGCGTTTCAGGGAGAAATTGTCTAGCTATATAGTTACTCTAGATGGTATTTCCTTGGCTTCTAGTTCTACAGTGAGGAACCTTGGAGTTATTTTTGACCAGAACTTATCATTTGACTCGCATATAAAACAGGTTTCTAGGACTGCCTTCTTTCACCTTCGTAATATTGTTAAAATCAGGAACATCTTGTCTCAGAGTGATGCAGAAAAACTAATTCATGCATTTGTTACTTCAAGATTGGACTACTGTAATTCTTTATTATTGGGCTGTCCCACATATTCTCTGAAAAGCCTTCAGTTGATCCAAAATGCTGCAGCCAGAGTTTTGATGAGAACTAACAGGAGAGATCATATTTCTCCAGTTTTAGCTTCTCTTCATTGGCTCCCTGTTAAATTCAGAATAGAATTTAAGATTCTTCTCCTTACATATAAAGCTCTTAATGACCGAGCTCCATCATATCTTAAAGATCTCATTGTAAGATATTTTCCTAACAGAGCACTTCGTTCCCAAACTGCAGGTTTACTTGAGGTTCCCAGAGTTTCTAAAAGTAGAATGGGAGGCAGAGCCTTCAGTTATCAGGCCCCTCTATTGTGGAATAAGCTGCCAGTAAATGTCCGGGAAGCAGACACCCTTTCCACTTTTAAGACCAGGCTTAAAACTTTCCTTTTTTATAAAGCTTATAGTTAGGTCTGTTGAATCTGATAGTGTATCTGCTAGTGTGTCTTGTTCTGCCTCCACCTCTGGCACCCTCTATACTTTCATTACCCCCTACCCGAACCAGGGTTTGAATCCCAATCCCGCTTATCATACCTCTTTTATTTCACCCCCTAACCCCAGCTGGTCGAGGCGGATGGCCACCCTTCCTGAGTCTGGTTCTGCCAGAGGTTTCTTCCTGTTAAAAGGGAGTCGTTTCTCTCCACAGTCGCCTCAGGCACGCTCAGGCCGGGAGATTGGACCGAAAAACAAAAAGTTTTCAGTGCAATCTATTGGTTTTCTTAGCTAGGAAATTGTTTTTGAATTGGCTCTATATGAACGAATTGGATTATTTTATGAATTATGATTATTATTAATTAATTGAATTCCAATTGGCTTGAATTGGACTTACTATCTAAGTGCCTTGAGATGACATTTGTTGTATTTGGCGCTATATAAATAAAAATGAATTGAACTGAATTGACGTCTATGCGCTACACCTAGGGTGACCAGATGTCCCGAAAAATTCGGGACAGTCCCGAATTCTAAGCTTTTGTCCCAAATCCCGAATCTGGCTGTACTTGTCCCGAAAATTAAACTTATGCCAAATAATTACTTTTTAACCCCAGGTAAAGTACACATCTCAAACTAATGCTACTGCCGTCTGTGCCACCTAGAGGCTGCTTGCTTGCGCAGCCCCAAATGTTAAGTGGCTGCGTGCTGCCCCGGCTACAATGTATCTATTTTGTTATCTTTAGGACATTCTAATTCCATTCCATTGCAACAGTAAGCGCGAACAATGACCGGCGCAAAAATTCACTTTCACTGACACACAATAGCTAGCAAAATGGCAGACGAAGAGCCACACCACCAAGCAAAAAAACAAAAGCGACAATGCAGGTACAGGAAGGAATGGGAGGGCAAATATTCATGGCTTACAAATGCATTGACGGATGAATTTAAGGCGTTCTGTAAAGTGTGCAGGAAGGAGTTTGGCGTTTCCCACGGAGGAGAATCTGATGTTAAACTGCATGCTAGTAGTAAACTACACTGCACGAATGCCATAACAGTAGGAAGAAACACGTTGTTTTGAACGTTCAGTTTGTCATGTTAAAAGTTAAAGTTAATTTTAACTTTCATGTTAATTTTATGAACCCCGGAATTTTGGACTGTGTACGTTATACCGATACACTGGAACTTGCCATGATATTACCGGAGTGTGCGTCTTTTATTGCAATTATACCCAATCTACACTAGAACACCGACGACAAAGCATTTTATTACTGTACAAGTCAGCCCACCCGCGCACGCCCCGTCCCGAATTTCAGCCAACCTCATCTGGTCACCCTAGCTACACCGAAGCTTGTAGAGTGTTAATCCAACATGGCAGCGGACACAACGTTACCGTTCGATGCAGCCTTAGAAAGTGTTTTAAGTAGCTTAGAACGCAAGCTTACTTTTGTTTTACTTTTTTTTTCTTCTTCTTCCTCGTCGAATTTCTGTCACTCTACATACGTCATCTGGTATAAGTGATACAATTGGCTATGAATCGCGCGCAAAGCAGCATGGGAAGAACCAGACGCCATTTGATAGACATTCGTAGCGCCCAATAAACGGCTCTAGGCATTCGTAAACCACGCCTCAAATACGAGAAAATGCACACCTAGTTCCTAGACCACCATCTCATCGAGATGTGGAGGCGTCAGCCAGGCTACTGATTAATCGCATTTGTACGCAAAATCCAAAAATGAATTCAAAAGTAGTGTATAGATTTTAGCTTTTATTTTCATTTTAAATGTACTGCCATATGAATGAAAGTGCCATAACATTCGTTGTGCAAACACACTTTTAACATCAGCATTCTTATGTAGTTTTTATGTAGAAGCCTCGCTCCACTGTCTGTTTCGTTGATTGACTTGCTGGTATCAGTTGTGTGTTTTGCCTTTAAGTGATATTTTAGACTGGAACTACTATGGTGAGAAGACAATTCAACTTGGCAGTGTTTACAGATGACTTTGGTTCTGTCGACTCCGCCGTCTGGAAGAACTTTAAAATGAAAATGGCCTGTATCGGACAGCTCAGTGCTGTGTGTTGTTCCCCCTCTCTCTGACCCCTGCTTCCTGTCTCTCTGAACTTTCCTATCCATTAAAGGCACAAAAGCAAGCCAAAAATAATAATAAAAAAAAAAAAACTGCCTTGCTGCTGTGTTTGGGATCATTGTCCTGTTGATGGCCCAGTTTCAACCAAGCTTTAGCTGTCGGACAGATGGCCTCACATTTTAATGTAGAATACTTTGGTATACAGAGGAGTTCATGGTGGACTCAATGACTGCAAGGTGTCCAGGTCCTGTGGCTGCAGAACAAGCCCAAATCATCAGCCCTCCACCACCGTGCTTGACAGCTGGTATGCAGTGTTTGGTTTTCTCCAAACGTGCTGCTGTGCATTATGAACAAACATCTCCACTTTGAACTGGTCTGTCCAAAGGACATTGTTCCAGAAGTCTTGTGGTTTGTTCAGATGCAGCTTTGCAAACCTAAGCTGTGCTGCCATGTTCTTTTTAGAGAGAAGAGGCTTTCTCCTGCAACCCTTCCAAACAAGCCATACTTGTTCAGTCTTTTTCTAATTGTGCTGTCATGAACTTTAACATTTAACATGCTAACTTGGGCCAGTAGAGTCTGAGATGTAGCTCTTGGGTTTTTTACCTTGGGGTGAACTTGCTGGGACGTCCACTCCTGGGAAGATTGACAGCTGTCTTGAATATTTACCACGTGAATAATCTTTCTCTGGTAAAGACGATTTTTTTTAAAGAGATCTTTTTTTTCATCAGTAAAGCCTTAGAACTGACAGAGTGTACTCATCTTACTTCTGTTCTTAATTATTGTTAAAGTTTCAAAGTAGAAATAGAAAAATTGTAGAAAGGGTGGCTCTCACTCAAAAAAGTGCTTTTTCTGCATCATGAAATCTTAAGTGATTAAATCATTGCATACTACAGTATTGATTTAAGACCAAGTTAGTCGACCTGTCTCACAGACAGGTATTTAAATATCTTCAGGTCTCCCTGTCCACCCGTGTGTCTGCAGCAGTGTGAGTCAAGGTGAGGTGCCAGTTCAGGTCCACAGGGAGCTGCATGTAAATCAGTCTGAGTGTTGGGGCTGGCATTTTAAGATATTTCTATCCCTGTGATCAGCTGAGTGTTAACCTTCAAAGTGTGTGTTTGTGCAAAATGGGTGTATAAATTTAGTGGCGAATTCTCCTCATGTAGCAATTTAGCACTTCAGTCTCCTCCTCTGAAGCTTCAGCCTCCCAATGTTTGAAGATAAGTGATGCAAACATGATGATTATTAAAGCATCTACACAAAAATCAGTCATATTAGTAATGATGGTGAAAACCATCTGAGCATTCCAGGGTCTACTGTTTCATCTTCATAAGATTTCAAGTTAATTTGTTAATTTCAGTACATGTTCAGCAACTTTTTTTTAGTCATACAGTGGAAACCGCTTATAGTGGTCACGGATATAGTAATCAACCGCTTATATAGATCAAAAGGCTTGGGACGGAATCATTTCTATACAAATGCTGTTTAAATAATTTGTTTATAGTGATCAAGAAATCCGCTTATAATGTTCATTTTTGGCCATTTTATGAATGTAAACATGTGCAAAAATAATTTTAAAACTACGTGTAGCTATTTTATTTTTTACTCCCTTGATTCCTTTCTGGACGTCTGCTTCTGCCTCGCTAGCCAACGTAACGAGTTGACACCGGGCAGCAAGCGCGCGAATCATGGCTAGAAAAAGGAAGTCATGGAGGAGCATGTGTCCGAGGATGGGTGCTGTAGAGCGGATTGAATGCGCGTGTGACCGCTGGAAGCTCCAGGCTGGTTCTTGTAAGATGGGAGGCCGGTGTTCATTCGATTTCTCCTACTTGTCGAGAATTGCTACTTTGTGGTTTTGCGCATGCGCCAAGCCGATTTTCTAAGTTTCGTTTTCACGCCAAGTACTGTAGCACAAATCGACAGAACACCGGCACGGAGGAGCATAGATCCGAGCAGTGTTGGGTAAGTTACTTCAAAAATGTAATCCGTTACAGTTACAAGTTACCTTGTTTAAAATGTAATTGTAGTGTAACTTTTTGGATTACTTACAAAAAAAGTAATGTAACTAATTACTTTTGGATTACTTTTACCTATTTATGGTATAGGATAATCTGTATATTATATGTATGATTCCATCTGTATTTATCACATTTATTTCTACCATGCTATTTTTCTTTTCATTGTACTGCCATAACTACATTATACATTCCACGCACATACATGCATTTCCCTAGGTAATTGATCTATTCTGCACATATCTATTAACCATCTTTCCTTACACTAGCTGTAAATAACTGCATTTTATCTCTAAATACTGCATGCTATACAATCTGCACGCGTTACACTTGATAAGATGCCAAACTGCATTTCATTAATACATGTGCAATGACAATGAAGTGCTCTACTTTAGTAATAAATAAGCAAAGTAAGACTTTTACATCACATTTTATTTTTCTTTGCACACCCTTGCTTGTGTGTGTGCGCCACTACTTCCGGTGAAAACTTCCAGGTGATTTGACAGCTAGCGCGTCAGGTTAGGGCCAGTGGCCGTAAACAAAGGTTAACTTATAGCCGAGAAGAAAGATAATAATATAACGTAGCTAAAAAGACTAGCTTTCTTCAGTAGCCTTGATGCTTAATGCTTACCGATTTAGCAAGCCTAGCAGCCTCGTTGCTAATGCTAGCCGCCATAACTTTACCAACCATACCCGACGTCAAGGAGTTGGCTGAGCAGGGGCAAGAGTATGGGGCTGGCAGAGTTAACTTCATAATGGGTGAGTGCAGGTTTCATTCACTTGTTTTCATTCTTTCACAGGATTGATTCACTTCATTGGTTTATCCGATTGCTGGCCGCCGAGCCATTATGTGTCTGGGTTTGTGTAGGTTACTGATCAGGGTTGTTAGCAGTCGATAGTCAGGTTGTGTGACGTGTGAGTGAGTGTGTATTTTTTCTATGGGTACATGCCATTGACTGTATGAGCGGTCTGTGCTCGTTTTTTTATTTTTATTTAATTAGATTGGAGATACTAATTAATACTGAGGGCAGGGCCGTATTAAGTCAATGTGGTGCCCCTGGGCACTAAACCTCAAGTGCCCCTAGGCTACATTTTCAAACGTATTCATTCAAAATCAGTAACAATTAAAGCATCATCCATCTATATACAGTATGTAGGATTATTCAAATATCTCCATTTAAAACCAATCAATTCAATTCACTATCAATCCAAACAGCATCCATATATTAAAATGTACAGATTCAAAATGTGTATCAATTCGAAGAGCATTTGTCTATATTGAAATATATTATTAATTCAAAGAGCATCCACCTATGCAGCACTAACAACACTCCTATTATCCAGGGGGACGTCATTGCCACAGCCGTCCCAGAGCACCATAAGTTGTCTCGCCGGAATGCCAAACCACGCACACTTAAAAACTTAATCAGGGTGCTTGCTCTTTTTCCAAAACAAAATTCCAGACTTTTTTTCCCCAAGACCTTAACTTTATGTACTTGTAACTTGTGTGCCTACTTCATTGGTTGAGATTGTACCAACTGTGTTTATTAGAAATGTTAATTTTTATAGGCTAGTATTCAATGAACAAATGCATTATTCACAGTAAATTATGCTTTTACTGATGAAAACGTTTCAAAACATGAAAATCACAAGTGCATGAATTTCACATCAAACAAGTGTAACAAAAACTATCTATCTATAAAAAAAAGAAATGGATGGATGAGTGTATGTAGAATTCAGTCTCTTCACTCACATCTCATCCCATTAGGCTAATACAGTATGTGACCAGTTAGTCAAATTATAGTTTTATAGCCTACCTTCCTATTTCTCATTTCACAATGCCTTTGAGCATACTGTAAAATTCTACCATACATTTATTTTCCATACTTTATTAAGACTTTCACACAAAATCCAAGACTTTTCAAGGTCTGGAAAACAGTGCTTCAAAATTCCATACTTATTAAGACTTTCAAGACTTGCGCAAGCACCCTGTTAATCACGGCCACAATGCGTCGCAACACCTCTCTCCAATACTACATCCTCTTTTTGTTGTCTGAGAACAACATCAACCGTACCCGCATTCCGTGACCTCCAGAAGTGCGAGCAGACACTCGCGGTGGCTTGCGCTCTTCTCATGGGCTGTGACTCTGTCCGGGTGTTTCCAGTCACTGTACCCCTCGGTGAAAGCATTTTGCTGCCCGGCCAGGCATTTACACGCAAAAAAAATACAACATGCCGGTTGAAGGGGAATAGATTAGCCAATCTCTAGACACTGACTGTTTGTTCGGCAGCTGGCATTGGAAGAGATCATTTGTAAGAAACCTGGTTTTCTTACCGTCCTGCCGTGCTGATGCTGCATATTTAGCCGCCCGGTTGTGGTAGATGGTGGGACCGTTAGCAATAGCCAGCTGGTTGTCAGCAGTTGTCGATGTTTTTATAAAGAAACGATCTAACACTGGAACATTTTTAATTGCCGCTAAACGCCTGGAGTCTTTTTATTTTTTTATTTTTCTCTTCGCACAACCACTCAATTGATGTCTATCCATTTATTTTTATTTTTACCGCGTTTTTTAAAAAACATGATGCATTTCACCATAGGTGGACTGGCTCAACTGACAGGTTGAGGGAGGGGGGTTAATGTTCACATTAGGCCACTATTGCTCAGAATTATGACATATCGTTGCTGTTCTTATCACATTAGTTTTAATAATGAATTTTATATGAATATTTATGTCAAGTGTCATCATTTTAAGTGTACAAACATTCATGAAAAAACTATTTTTAAAGTTTGTCGTGTGGTGCCCCCCCACTGGCTGTGAATGGTTGGTGCCCCTGGGCACTGTGCCGCAGGCCCATATAGTTAATCCGGCCTTGACTGAGGGGGGGGCTGGTCCCGGGGAAAATTGCCAGGGCCGATTTTTTTTTCCCCAGTCCGACCCTGCCGCTCTGTACTTCTGTCACTGCAACCTCGCACAAATTGTAATCCTGTTAAGTAACCCCCATTCTCACTGAATGTAACTGTAATCTGAGTACATCTTTTTTGCTTGTACTGTAACGGATTACAGTTACTTTTATTTTGTATCCTTTTACCGTAACGCCGTTACATGTAATCCGTTACTCCCCAACCCTGACTGTAATACAAATTCGGTTTTAGTAATCAACCGCTTATAGTGTTCAAATTGGCTCTGGACCAACGTGATCACTATAAGCGGTTTCCACTGTATTAGCTTGAACTGTCATGGGATTCTGGAAGTAGAATATTAAATAGGCTGTTTAGAAAAAATAACGAAATCTGTAGCTCCCTCTGAAGCCTGTAATCATGCTTGCAAAAACCGAGCGCTCCCGGCTGTTTTTAACCAATCAAGTTAGGGTGGAGGAATCCTACCTGTCAATCACAGCTTGTGCACACGCTGCTGAGCGTGAGTCTGCCCCAGCTTGTGTGCGCTCACACTGGTGTGAACTCACGTGCACAACCTCGTCCACAGAGGGGGAGGGGTTTGGGGGGGCGATTCGGAGCTTGTTAGAGGTTGGGGGAGGGACCTGAAAGTTGTATCAGTTTGAATTTTAGACTCGTAATTTTGAAAACCTGCCGACTGCAGCGTTAATGAAACAATACCAAGATAGAACACAAAAACCAACAAAAAAACTTTGAGCCTTGGTAATTATGAAATAAAGCTCAGCGTCATGGTTCTGGAAAGCTTCATAAATGTATTCATCATCTTCACTGCACAGTTTCCACATGTGGAGACTGCAGGATGATTTCTCCATCCTCTCTCCTCCCGTTGACAGGAATGTGAATGGACGAGTGTGAGGCTGTGATGCTGATGGATAATGGCAGGTATGTGCCATCTCTGTCTCTCTACACCGCTCTGATTGCTCACAGTGACTGGTCCTCTGCCACCCTGCTGCTGTGTGTGTGGACAGACACACTGCTGGAAGTTGTCTGTGGTTTCTTGTAGTGTTGCAGAGTTCAGAGTTGCTGCAGGCGTCTCAAACTTTGTTTGTGTTCTGAGGCGTTCTCAGTAGAGTTTTCCACTGAATCTCTTCAATGTTTTTAGAATGTTAGACAGCTAGCTACAGCTTTGGGTTATCATTTATACAGACTTTAGGCTTTGACTACGCTACTCCGGATATATGTTTTTAACAGATATTTTCCCCTCCACTTGAAAAAAAAAAGACAAAAAAAAAAGACCGCAAAAATTCCACAAACACTGAAATAGTCATGCAGAGCCAGTAGGTGGCAATGAGGTCCACATTAACATCACATATTGTGAGCTGATGCTCCTGTGGTGACAACTTTAGAACCACAAGAGTTTATGCAGTGGCAGTGTGACCTGAGTCTTTCAATCTTTGACACGAGAAAAAAGGAATTTTTACAGATGCCATCGTATCGCATCAGATTTATATGTGGGAGTCTGGAGGCCAGGTGAATTCCTCAGATTCTTCTTGTTCTTCCTGCTGGGGGAGGCAACTCTAGTTACAGTATTTCTGTTGCAATGTGAGGGACGTGAACGATCTGAAAAACCATTGAGGTGGGTAGCAAGTGTCAAAGTAACAACCCTGTGAATGCCAGGAAGCAGATTTTTCCAGCAGGACATTGTGTTACACACTTAACCTGTCAGTGGGATTAACTGCACTGAACTGTGGATAACACAATACTAAAGTTTTAAACTCCATACCATTTTCTGATACCACAGTGGGGGAAAAATGACACATTAAGAGGCATACAATGTTTTTAATAGGAGGTTTTCCTGGCTTTATGGTACCAAGTTCCACACCAACAATTAAGTGACAGCACGCTTTCGACATTGAAGTTGGGAAGAAAAAAAGAAAAAAATCACTGTGGCCCACGACAATGTTTTCTGAGAAGGTGAGGATTAAGAGGTAATGTGCACGAGGAAGTCTATCAATAATAATAAACATGAGATTGGCTTTTGGAAAGAGCTGAGAGAAAAACAGGATGACAGAGTTGGCTTCATTGCTGATCTCATTAAGTAATAAATGGTCTCCCTGTTGTTCTGTGTCATGTTTATGTGGCTCTGATGGTAAAGCTGCAGGTTTTAATGAATGAAAAGATAACCGTTGTGATCATTTCTCCCTCTGCTTTGTATAGTTTACAAATTAGCAGGGCTGTGGTTGGTTCCTGTAATAAAACTATTAAACATTTTCATTTTCGGCTTGGTTGCAGTTCCATAAGGGGCTGGGGTGGTATCGTGCGGGGCTGTTGCCTTGCTGTTGCCTTGCTGTTGCCTTGCTGTTGCGGCTTGTTGTGGTGGGGGGTGGGATGCGGCGGGGTGCCTGGCGCTGGGCTCGCACTGGTGGGGTGTGTTCTGGCTGGCTCTTCGGACCTGGGGCCCTCCTGCGGGGGCGGCCACCTGCAGGTGGGGGATCTGTGGCGTCTGTGTTCGGGGGTGCGAGTTTGATATTTGTGCGCTTGTAGGGGGTAGCCCCTTAGGGGGACCTCAGGTCTTGCGGGGGCGGGGGGGTCTGCGGGGTGGGATTGGGGCTCGCTGGGAGGTTGGGCTTCTTCGCCCTGGGGCTGCTTTGGCTGGCTGGCTTGTCGAGACTGGGTGGACTCTTCCAGGCCTGTCTCTGGATGGGGTCCGGGCTGGCGGCTGGACCGGGGTTGTCCGGGTGGCACCTGGCTCTCGTCTTGGCTCATGGGCTATTCTGCCCCTACGACGGAGGGTTGGGCTATCTGCTCTTCTCCACCCCAGAGAGAAGGGGACCATCTCCTGGGTCCAGGGATAGGCTGCCCCTTTGGGGGACGTCACCTGGACCTGGGAGTATAGACTGTGTATAGGTGTGTTATGTCCTTTTTCTGTCTGTATTTATGTTGGACGAGTGGATGTGAGTTTCTATATGTGAGTTTGTGGGTGGGAATGTGTGATTGTGTTTGTGTATGGGTCCGGTTGGGTTCTGGGCTACCACCTCTCCTGGATCATCTTGGGCCCCTCATTAAAATGTGGGGCCACCTCATCTGACTCCTCTCGATGCGGAGGAGCAGCGGCTCTACTCTGAGCCCCTCCCGGATGACCGAGCTTCTCACCCTTTCTCTAAGGGAGAGCCCAGACACCCTGCGGAGGAAACTCATTTCGGCCGCTTGTATTCGCGATCTCATTCTTTCGGTCACTACCCACAGCTCGTGACCATAGGTGAGGGTAGGAACATAGATTGACCGGTAAATCGAGAGCTTCGCCTTCTAGCTCCTTTTTCACCGCGACGGGCCGGTGCAGAGCCTGCATTACTGCAGACGCCGCACCGATCCGCCTGTCAATCTCCCGCTCCATTCGTCCCTCACTCGTGAACAAGACCCCGAGATACTTGAACTCCTCCACTTGAGGAAGGATCTCATTCCTGACACGGAGAGTGCATTCCACCCTTTTTTTTTATTCAGATACAGTTACGTTACATTACAGATACAGTTACGTTACATTACAAATACAATTACATTACAAATACAGTTACGTTACGTTACATTTCAACCTGGAGAGACTCACACGGAGAGATAGGGAGACAATTGCAAGGTTTATTGTCAATATTCTTTGGCGCTCGGGCCCCGGCGGAGGACATGCAAGCTGAACCGCTGTGAGCTTCCAAGTCCAGCATAGGGAGATAGATGCTGAATATCTTCCCCCCTTTGGGACCCGAACCTGGTGGCGGAGTCATACGAAGGAAGGAGATGTCGAGGACTTGAGACATCGGGTGGAGATGGGGAGGTGGTGGGATGCAGCTTGCTGACGAACAGGTAGAGCCCAGGAAGGAGCGCCTTATATGTGGATCTGCATGGTTGATGAGCGATTGCCAACACCTGGTGAGTCTGCCATGTTGAATTTGCGGCTAGCCTTCATTACAGATACAATTACATTACAGATACAGTTACAGTTACATTACAGATACAGTTACATTACAGATACAGATACAGATACAGTTACAATTACATTACAGATACAGTTACATATATCTTAGTATATAAGAACGACAGTCATGTCCTTGTTACGTCTTGTCACATTACCCTACCTGCCTCTTGACATGTTGGTGGCCTTTGCTGGTGTCTTTGCATTTTAGGCCTCACAACACATTTATTTGTACGGTTGTGCATGTGTTGGGCTCAGATGGATATTTGTTTTCATGACAGTGGTGTTTCATCTCACAACTGGCCAGGAGCCAATGAGAGAAAAAAATGAAAAACTTTCCCATTTTCTTCTTGATAAATATGTCTGTAAACAGACTGTTTAAAATGTTTTAATTTAATAAAAAAAAAATTGTTTCAAAGGAAAAATGCCACAGACTGAATTATTTTACTTAAGACACAGAAGCCACAAAATTGTACACATTATTCCTTCAATATATTCCCTTCCTTCAATAAATGATCACATTTTGGTATTTCTGTTTGTGAAACTAATAGAATAAATACTGTACATACTCAGTTGCATGTTAACTAAAGTTATTTGGCTGACACGTCCGTGTTTCTCCCATTGAGCTGCACCCACATTGTTTCAATGAGTCAGAACAATCAATTTAGATTCTGGTATTTTGTACTTTTTATCTACTTTTGACAACTGTACACTGTGCAATCAAAGTTTTAAATATCCTGGAATATCATTTCTTCACGTAAGAATTTGATTTAGACTGATTCTTATAAATGCTGATAAATCACAGCCATGACAACAGGGCTCCGAACCGGTTCAAGGAACGAAAACGAAAACCGAAAACGAACGGAATTTTACGAGGAACGGAAACGGAAACGGAAACGAAAACGAAATGGTCTTAAACTGTTCCAAAACAGAAACGTTATTCTGAAATCCACAAAACCGGTTAATAACGTTTTTTTTCGTTCTCTATATATTTTATAAAATTTCACAAAAGCGCAGCCTTTGTCAGGGGAAAAAAAAAGACTACTTCCGGTTGTTCGTTCACTTCGCTGCCCGCTAGGCTCAATGCAGGCAGCTGTCACGAATCACTTCCTTTATCCACTACTTAGTCTACTTATCCACTAGTTAAAGTGATGGTTCAGAGTAGATTCACCCTAGGGTCATTTGAACCGTGACATCCAGCCAAGTAGCCAAGTAGCCCACCCGAAGTTATCCCGAATAGCTTAGTACAAGCGCTAACGGACCCTGGCAGTATCTCCAAAATTACCACACTAAAATCACATGCCGTGACACCAAACTTCTACATTAGTACAAATATGGTCTGTACTCACAAAACGATGCATTTGGAAGTTTGCACATAGTCCAGGAGTTTATTATTATCAACACAAGCCTAATAGCTTCTCTGCTGCTAAAGCTGCGTCGACGTCACTTCCTTGATCTGGGAGCTTCAAAGTAAGATGAGGGTTGATCTACTACTGTAGACAACAAAGCAAGGCTGCTCAATTTCTCCATTGATAAAATAAATCCACAACTCTACAACATAAAAATTCATAAAAATTCATGTAGAATATAGCATATACTTTGTTGTCTACAGTAGTAGATCAACCCTCATCTTACATTGAAGCTCCCAGATCAAGGAAGTGACGTCGACGCAGCTTTAGCCCATCTGAATGTTTTTGGATGCTGTCTGTGATTTATTATTTTTGGGCATAGAGCTACGGTGTAAATCAAGGGCAAATACTAATGAGTACGTCTATTCTAAGGTAAAGTCCACACACGTAGACTTGATAGGCCCGCCAAACACTGCCGGAACGATAAGAACGAACGATATTTTACGTTCCGAACCGGTTCAGGAACGATATGTTGGTGGCGGAACGCAAGAACGAAAACGTTAAACATGCCTGAACCGTTCGGAACGGAACGATTGAAAAATAATTTAGTTTTCAAGCCCTGCATGACAATGTAATTTAGTTATGAAATACAGTTTTACGCTTTTACAGGATGTAAGTGCCCATTTTTCCTTTTTAACTTCTTTATACAGAACACTACTTTTTGACTAAACCATTAGTTCATTCTATTGTGATGCTGTCTGACCCACCTGGTTTTTCACGTCACCAACAATTTAGCAGACAAAAATAATCCAGCTTCAAATGGCCAAGATGATTTGAAATGTGACACAGTGTGTATTAAATGTCACAGACTACATTATATTGTTTACTGAAACTGACTCACTGATACCACCGCTACTAATCTTCAGGAGTCTCTTCACAGTGTTTCCTTTGGAGAAACGGATACATTTTTTCATCTATGGGTCGGGAATACTGATCCCTACGTTTTGCCATAGGTGCATTGTTTATCCTCCTTTATTTCTACATGTTTGTGTGTGTATGTGTGTGTGTGTGTGTGCTCTTCTGTGCATGTGAGCAGAAACAACCCAACAAACATTAATGAGTTTGTGCGCATCCATTTTAATTTTCTGCAAAACAGGACTGGAGAACCTTTTAATTAGAGTCAAACTGGGCCCGTCTCATCCATTTTGTAAATCAGTATCAGTCTTAATTATCTGTGGCATTATCATTCCTGTGAAGAAGTGTGTGTGTGCGTGATATGTGTGTGTGTCAATAAGCATACTAAAGGGTAGATAAACACGCTTCCTGCACAGAAGCAGAATTATTCATGAGCTGTCACGACGTGTTCCCGACCACACGACACACACATGATTGAAATAAAGATGCTTGAATAATCTCTCTCACTCACACACACGCGCACACACACACGGATGACAGCAGTAAATAGTGAAGATAGTCTGCTCTATTGTTTAGCAACCAGAGTAATTGCAATATTACAATCTTAATTATGTGGTAATTTGGATCATTTGGCTAAAAGGAAATCTGCCAGTTTTTACACCTAAAAGCATATTACATGTATTTGTATGTTTATTTTTTATTCCTATCTGCACAAAGGTTGAAAGTGCATTAGCAACAGCAACAAGATAATTCATCTGAACTAGAATTCTAATCCAATTACCAAAAAGTTTTTGTTTTTATCTGTAATGTTGGATTGATGTGGAAATCTTTAATGTTTCATTTTCATCCAGAAATGATCCATGATTCCATGATTTAAAATTGGTTGATTTCATCTTTTAACAGATACACAGATAAACGTCTAAATTCTCAATAACTACAGTCGGACAAACCCAACATGATCATTGCAGTTTCACAGTTTAGCAATGTTGGTAAATCATTATCCCTGCTGGAAGGTGACAGAAATATTCAATATCTACTGTGTGAGTTCAGCAACTCACATGTAAGTAGTTCACTTTTGTTAAAATGAACTCTGTTGTGTTTGCTCTTTTTTTTTTTGAGCTGATCTGAGACCTGTCAGGAGTCGAGTTGTGTGGACATGTCCCAGAAACTGAGAGCACTGCTCATTTTCCTGTGATTTTGAGACCTAATTTTGTTTATTTGATTATTCTTAATCACTCATGTTTGGTTGAGGGGTCAATAACATTTTCCCGTGATGTGATAAAGTCAGAAAGTATCTATTTCTGCTTTACTCAGACTTAGAATCCACTTATGGCTTCCTAAAAACAAAATTGGCACAAAACCCTCCTTTAAGTTAATCACCTCATTTTCCCCCCTTATCTGTGTCTTCATCTTTGAGGAATCCCTTTAAACTCGTGTTGTTAAACAAACTTTTACCAACCAATTTAAGAGAAAAAAATAAGATACCTCTGACTGTTAACTCTTAAGACAACTTGGTCTCACTGCAAAAACTTCTTTGCATTTAATCTACCGATTCATGTCAACAGACAGCTGATATTTCGTGCTACAGAACGTGAAAACAGCTCATGGTGTCACAGCATTCTGTGAAATGATCACATTATGATTCAGTCTGAATAAATGCTGGAAGAGATAGCGACGCAGTCCCTTAGTGCTTCTGGCATCATAACTGATGGGACACATGAGGATTCAAGTGTCTGTACATCATTAAGTGATTTTCATGCGGGGTGTGGTATGTGCTACACTCTCCATGGGGTTACACAGCAGGGTGCACACATGCCAATTGTGTCCAAGTTCAGTGCCAGTTAGGAGGAAGTCGATATAGCACCTTGTTCCAGACATTATGCATACATGAATGTGTCAGAGGAAAGCGCTGACATTACTGTAATTGAGGAGGAGACGAGCAGCAGAGGCAGTGGGAATATCCTCAGAGGAAGTTGGGAGTTCAGAGAGTTTAGGTTCATCCTGCACCAGAATAATGAGCATTTCCAGGTCGAGCCGGGCTAAGCAGTGACACACACATATGAAAACCAACTTTAGAACAATGGAGAGTAAGTTGTCTGAGGTGTGCGATTAGTTGTGGATTTGCCAGACTCCCTCCATCTGGAAACATCGATGTCATCAGACCGACGGTGGCCAAACATGCACTGTGCCCATTCTCGCGTCAAGCGACACATAAACATGAATGGGTTTAGCAACAGCACATCCTACATGAAAGCTCCTTACGGCTAAAGAAAAATTTCTGTGAATGAACTTGGACTGTTGCTCCAGAATGTGTAATAGCTCAGGATGCCTAACTATGCACATATCTAGCTTTTCATTACAACTGTCACACAGGCTCAAAAATTGTAAAATTACATTTTTAAGAATCAGAAAGTTTTACATGCTGTAAATCAACTGTAAATCTTTAAATTCCTGAAGATGCCACAAAAGCGATATTGCACAACTATTCAAAAACACTAATGAACAGTGGCATTACATCATAAACTGTCACGTTGTGCCAAAGCATCGATTTTGAGCTACATCTGACCAAATAGCGTTAAACAACATAAGACTTCCTTCTTTACTGACTGTCACAGATAGTTGGTGTTAAGGATATAGAAACACACATTAAGCTTGAATAAATATCAACGTTGTACAAAACAGACATTGAAAAATGTTAGTTTAAAAATTTATATGACTTTGTGACACTACATTTTGAACATGTGGACAAATGTTCAGAGAATCAAATAAAATAGTGTAGTTAAAGAAGTATCATATTTTCCTCCTCTGATAAGTTTAATTTAATAATTAAACTCCAGCCACCACAGACCCCGTACCAGCAGAACAACTCCTCCTCCCGCCCCAGGCAACAACCAGGCAACAGGGGTGGGGGAAGACCCCTCCCCTCACCTTTCTGGCTCTTCAATATTTTCTAATAGTCAGCGTTTAAAGTGGTCGCACTGAGATACCACTCAGTGCGACCACCCCATAAGACCTAATGTGTGTGTGTGTGTGTGTGTCTGATGAGTAGTGATGTCTAAAGGGCAGATTATAGTTCTGCGTCTATCGTCTTGACGTGTTGCTTTGCTCTGGTCGCGAACCACTTTTCATGTTATGGTTCTGCAACCATAACATGACTCTCGCGAGTCGCGAGAACTTCGGTGGGGGGAGTGTATATATTCCGCTGACACGCTGATCCTGGTCAAAACAACAATGGCGCGTCTGCAAGATACTATGGAGATGGATATGGAGTTGCTCGACCTTGAAGAAGAAAGGATTCTGCTATTGGAGTTGGCGAAAAGACGAAGGAGGAAGCGTAGGTGGTCTGTACGCCCGTTGAACCAGACCAGGGAAGAGACTGGGGAGTTTGCTACACTTGTTAAACCCGGAAAAGCACACCGAGGACCAATCACAGCCGCTTTTGTCTGCGCACTTCCGTTGGTGGTCTGCGTGCGTCTGTCGCGTAGTCAGGATTTTTTTGAGGTGCACGAGAACGCGCGCAGAGCCTCTGCGTGGGGGAGTGGTCAAGATTTTGACGCTCGCAGAGGCTATGCGTCCGAGCGTCAGAGGCTTTGCGTCTGAAGCATATATCAGGCTTAAGGTGTAATTAAAACAGGCGAGGGGGGCTGCAGAGTGCATCCAGTACATCCCACAGAACACACACGCCCTCAAAACCTACGTGTGTGAATGTGTGCTTCTCCGTCTTCAACACCCAGCTGGCCTCCTCTTACTCCATTCTCGACTCCTCTCTGTTAGTTTGTTCTCCTAACAAGGCGCCGTTTGCTGCTCCGTCCCTCAGGACAGCAGCAGGCTCATGTTTGAATAATGGTGGAATCAGGATCGGTAATAACCTCCCACAGATTTGGGTGTGTTTATATATGCATGTGTGCTCAGCTGCTCTCTTTGCACCTTTCTTCTTGTTTGCGATCGGAGAAAAGCCAGTTTGTCCAAAAATGTGCATGTGCAGCGTTGAGGCTTCTGGTCACATACAGACCCTCGAACAAATCCATGAGGCAGAAACACAGCAGATAGAGTTAAAATGGATTCATCCAGCATATGACAGATACGGAAAATGGATTTCAGTGCCTGTCAAAACAAACAATACATTTCTGCTTGAGGCTCACTGAGAGACAGCTGGAGGGGGATTGGAGATGGATGGAGGATAGAGCTGAGCTCCCCATGACTCTGCTCACTGGCCTTAAACTTCAACTCTCCTCTCTATATACAATTAGGAGGGAGGCCAACGCACACATGCCTGGATTGAGAAATATATGCAAACACATGTACTGCAAAGCATTTAATGAGCCAGCAGTGTCATATCGACGCTCTTAGCAGATTCGACTAAAAGCTGCAACCAGAGCCTGCGTTGTGTGACTAATAACAGCACGAACCACAATGTGAGCTCAGCAGACTCCTATCATCCCAGTAATCGCTTCACAACTCGTAGACAGCCAGCAGATGGCACTGGTGTGGCAGTCAGCAAAGTTAGACCCAAATATTTCAATCAAATATAGTTTGTGTCTAAAACTAAGCAGTAAAATGTTGTAAATGCAGCATTTCAATCATTTCAATCAATCATTCCCTTGGAAATGGGGCATTGAAACTCAAAATTCACTCTTTTCAACCTCAAGATCAACAAATGCAAACCTTCATTTAAGAAAAATTAAGGTTTTCTTAAGTTGGGAAATTTTTCACATTTTATGAAATAGAAATAAATGTAGAATCTGATGCAGCAACACACTCAGTAAAAGTTGTTCTGGAGTCAAAGAAAGACAGAAATGTTTATAGAATCTACAGTTACAGCTTTCTGGAAGATTCTCCAATCAGTAGATTACCTGGTAACAGGTGAGGGTGTCAGGATTGGCTATAAAAGGAACATCCACCAAAGGTTTAGTCTTTCCAAGGATGGGTCGTGGCTCACTACTTTCTGCCAAACTTCATCAGGGAATCACCAATAAGTTCAAGAAATATTTCTCAGAGTAAGATTGTAAAGAACTTTGGTCTTTGAGCATCCACAGATTAGAATATTGTGAAAAGTTTCAGGGGAAATCTCACTCAACACAGTCCACGGCTGCATCCAGAAATGTAACCTGAAACTGTATTACACAAGGAGGAAGCCATATATCAACTCTGTGCAGAAACACGGCCCAGTTCTCTGGACACCAGCTCATCTCAGATGGACAGTGTCACACCGTGGTGAGGTTAAGTTGGGTTTTTGTCTTGTCTCGTCATTTCCTTTTTTATTTTGAAAGACTAACTTCCCTCTCGTTCCAGGTCACTTGCCCTTCCTCTCGTGTTCCAGTCTGATTGTCGTATGAATGATTCCACCTGTTCCCCATTACCCCTGTGTGCTTAAGAGTCTACGTCTCCCCCTGTCTTGTGCCAGTGTGTTGTATCTGTCCCCGTATAGAGCATCATCCTCGCGTTCGTTCCAAGCCTGTTTTCCCAAGCCCGTTTCCGAGTTCCCAGTGGTATTTCCTCGTAAGAGAGATTTTTGTTTTTCCTAGAGTAATATTTGATAATATAGAACCTGTAAGAGTTACAGAGGTAATTTTTGTTATAGCCCTTTTGTTTTCCCTCCTGAGTGGAGTGGCCTTTTTGTTGGTAAAAGTTTCATAGCACATTTCCTCCGATTTCTAGGAGAGGCTTTTTGTTTTCCTCCTCAGTAGGAGTGACCTTTAGTTTAAACAGTAAAGTTTCATGGTCTTTTGTTTTCTCCTCCGCTAGTGGAGTGATTTTGAGTTTTGATAATTTTTATATAGATATACTTCTCCACTTTTGGAAAGTATATTCTTAGAGTAATATTTCATAGCCCTTTTTAGCTTCTCTCACGAGGAACTGGTCAATCTGTCGTCTCTAAATAAAAGTCTTGGATTTAAACCTCCTGCATCTGCGTCCTCCATTCTCTGGTCCTGACAGACAGAAAGACAGTGGACACATGTTCTGTGGTCAGAGGAGTCCACGTTTCAACTGCTTTTGGGAAAAACTGATTCTACAAATATGAGAAAAAGCATCCAGGCTGTTATCACAGAAAGGTTTAAAGCCAGTGTCTGTGATGGTATGGGGGTGCTTCAGTGTCCATGGCATGGATGGCTTCATATGTGTGAAGGTACCATTGATGCAGAGGTGGATGTTGGAGTTTTGGAGAGACATATGCTACCATCAAGGTGACGTCGTTTCCCGAGAGATCAGTGGTTATTCACAACGCATTTCATACACAAAAAATAATGGGAAAATATCTTTAACTTACAGGTTCATCCGCTGCTGAAGCCCCTTGTTGTGTCATGCTTTAAATCACAAATGCAATCCAGTAAATATTTACTAGTATAGTATAGTATAGAATAGTAAATATAGAGTAATATAGAGTCCGCACTGTGGTCAAAGTCAAAATATGTTCTAGTATCACCGGCCGGCGCTGATGGGGTGATCGAATTTTCTTCTGCTGGTGATGCCTGTGACGTGATGACGTCAGCGATGACGTATTTTTGTCCCCTTTCCTGCACTTGAGAAATTCGTATTCGTAACTTTTTGATTCGCAACTTTTCGATTCGTGTATGTATTTTTTGATGTCGGAACTTTTCAATTCGTATTTTGACAAATATCAAAACACAACCCGTTATAAACAGAGATGGACTCATTTTTAGAGATTGCACATATTTATTTTATGCTCAACTACAACCAAAGACGCACACATTTCCCAAATATGCGCGGATTACTTGCACGGATGCACGTTTCTTTTTGACCGATTTCTTACCCCATATCATACACACAGAGTGTGTGTGTTTGACTGGCCTGCCTGCAGTCCACATCTGTGTCCTATTGAAAACGTATGGAGCATCATGCAGAGGAGAATCAGACAACAACAACCGCGGACTGTTGAGCAGCTGAAATCTTGGATTCAGCGAGAATGGACACAAATTCCTCTGAAAAACTGCAACAATCAGTATCCTCGGTTCCCAAACCATTAAAAAGTGTCATAAAAGGAAGCTGATGGAACACAATGGGAAACATGACTCTGGAACAACTTTTACTGAGTGTGTTGATGCTTCAGATTCTACATTTGGTTCTGTTTTCTAAATATGATGAAGGTGGTCTGTGAAGACTTACTCTTTGGACTTACTTCACAAAACTCCCCAACTTTTTTTGGAAGTGAGTTTATACATCAACATGCACATCTATTGGGTCTTGCAAAATATTTCCAAGATATTACTTTAGCATTCTGCTTTGTCTGCCTGTAAAACTATAAAAATAAAGACAAACTAATTTGGTAGACCAGCTTTCTTACACCAAGCTGGTGGATTTTCCAGGTGGACTGAGCCTCTGTGGTGTGGGTGGGAGCACCAGCAAAACACTCAGCAAAAGAAGCTTCTTCATTTTTGATAGTTCAGTCTTGGCTAACCAGCTTCTTTCAACTCTTTCAAACAATGATCATCTACACTAACAAGATGATTGATAAGTAAAAATGG
The DNA here is from genome assembly GCF_027942865.1 of Odontesthes bonariensis. Classification (NCBI taxonomy): domain Eukaryota; kingdom Metazoa; phylum Chordata; class Actinopteri; order Atheriniformes; family Atherinopsidae; genus Odontesthes; species Odontesthes bonariensis. The sequence goes on from NC_134527.1 coordinate 27,120,077, forward strand.
TCATATTCCCGCATTATATTTTTATATTTTCCAAGGTTATGAGACATCCTTGTTTCCTGATGTTTTGAATGTGTGCTGCTGATGTACAGACACACCTCAAACAAGGTTCATTTTCTGTTGATTCCTGAGTGTTAGGTGCTGGGAAGATGTATGATCTGTGGGATGTGTCCAGAATTTCCTTTTGAGACTTTGTGGTCAGAATCTGTGCTCATGTTTGACAGGTCAGTGGAAAAAAAAAAACATGCATTTGTGTGTTTTCTGTCTCGTTAAGTTATCAGCGGGAACTTTAACTCAAGAGCTCAACTTGTAAAAGATTAAAAAAAAAAATTCAATTTAAAAACTTACTCAATGTCCCCTTCCTTTCCATTTTCCCAGAACTTTTCCTCACTTTAAGCCTCGTGTTTGATCCACTCCAACCAGCTGACGCTCAGGTAAACCAGGGGAATTTTCCCAGCAGGTAGTCCAGCCTCTGTGTTGTCACCCAGGTTCTTCATCTAGTGTGAAAGGCACGTTTGATGCTTTGAGCCGATCAGCTCCCACCCACACCGTGACGGAGGCTCAGACCACCTGAAAAGTCCTGCGGCTTGGTGTAAAGCTTGTGATTACTGAAGACCATTCCTCATTCTGTTGCTGCTCTCTGAAATGTTTGTTTGTGTTCAGCTGGAGCTTTCAAGGTGACCAAAATGTGAATAAAACATAAATGGAAAACACTTAGTCAGAGAGAGCTTAAAAGCAGTAATTTACGCGCCTCTTTGTACAAGTGTGTGTGAACACACATGGAATCGCAGCTTCAACTGAATCCATATATCTGTGTTTGTATTCTGCAAGATTGTGACTGCATTTGTGTAAAATACCTCACAGTTTACAGGGGACGAGGGAGCTGACGTGATGTTGCATGCATGCCAGTACGCAGTTGTTTGTCTGTGCTGGTCTCAGTGCTGCTGGCCTGTGATTGATGCTGGCAGGTGTTGCTCTCCTCACATGCACACTGACATCTCATTCCCATCTGAGTCACTCAAAGCTGAGGCCTGCGGGAAGCCGGCGATCACAGGCTGAATGCTAAAGAAGAGGCCGCAATGCCCACCCCACTATCTGATAAGATCACACGCTGACGTGACGGAGAGATCAGAGCTGACACGTCTTCACCTCGGCTTGTGTGTGTTCAGTGGCCAGCGGTGAGCAGAGATGAAGAGAACACAGAGGGGGGTGTGGGGTGTGGAGAAGTGGTAGATGATGAGTTCAGGAGGCAAATGAGAGAAACATGGGAACAAAAGGTTAGGGATGAAGACTGAAGCATCGCAGATCAGAACCAAAGGTGACAAAATGAACAACTCAGTGAGAACTTGATCCAACTAAGGTGCCATTTATACTAATCTGTTTCTATATCGTTTCTATCGCGAATGCACTGTCCATTTACATTAAAATACTGAAATACAACTTCATAGGTGGAAGGATTCAAAGACGCCGGAGCCCACGTAAGCATTCGCATACGATGCTGATTTTAGCAGTTGTAAACGGTGAGAGACGAGGATCCGCAGTGCAAGCCGTACATGGAGCGCCGCTTTTGGGTTAGACCGGGAAGAAGCAGCGCATGGTGGGACAATTTCGTGGACCAAGTTGTTGTCGCCGAAGAATGGCGCGAGAACTTTCGAATGTCCAGAGCAGCCCTGATAAATCTGTCCGAGCGACTACGTCCACAGGTGGAAAAGAGAACAACAAGAATGAGACGGCCCATTGACGTTTTTACCAAGGTTGTTTGCACCTTATACTACTTGAGTGATGAAGGGAGACTACGGAAAACTGCAAATGCCTTTGGACTTTCCCGTCCAAGTGTCTCTCTCATCATTCGTCATGTGTGTAAGGCAATATGTAGCCTGGGCGAAAGCCAACTGTTGAACATGTCAAACAGTCTGGGAAAACCCAAGAGGAACCCGTTTCCATGGAGGGCGGGACCTTACCCAGCAACTTAAATTCATTGGAGTAACGGAGTTCCCTTAACCAATCATAATGTTTAGAAATGACGTTGGTTATGCGCCGAGGTTCATGCTTACTCTCGCGAGGCTCTAGCTCGCGAATCACGCTTCCCACATCCGCTTTCATTATACCGGTACCATTTGAGAAATCAAACTTTTCCCAAAGCCAGTTGGAAGGAGAGCTACGACATCCTTGCCACTAACAAAATTGACGAGGCATTTCTCTTGCTCTCGTTTTAATTGTGCAATGATCTCCAGAGTTGAGACAACTTCATGGATAGCTTCTAGCGTTCTTCCGTCGCCATGTTTATTTCTGCTGCGGTTGAACTACAATTACATGGACTACAATGGACTCCGCGCGTGAGTTCTGCGTCACCACTCGCAACTGTTTGCTGATTGGCAAAACACTGAGCGAACCGAGGTAGGGGGATTTGGCCAGACTATGTGCGGAGCCAAAATCTTTGGGCGGAAGTACGTAGGATGGCGTCGCCAGGCTAGGCAATATGCACCTGTAGGTCGTGTTTTCTAAGCAGTTGTGCATGCTCCAGATGCAAGGGCGATCATGTGATGTGATGGCTGATTAGTCATGTGACTAGCGAATCAGCCGATCCCCGTTTCAGAGTAAACAGTTAGGCTTTTATTGAGAGGACAGCAACTTTGTGTGTAAATGTAAATAGTTTGCAAGTCGCCGACATGAAGAAATGGTGAAATGAATTAATGTAAACAGAGCCTAAGTTTATAAAGTCACCAGGAAACATCTGCTCTGTTTTCGCACTTCAGCTCAGAGCTTTTGGCATCAGATTTTCCTGTCAGTGAAACGGGGAGAATTTAGATCTTCAGCAACACTCACAGCAGAAAAACTGTTGCAAGTGAAGCCGCCCACAAAAAAGTGTTGGAGATGTATTCTGAGATTCTCTTTTTTTTTCACAAGTTCACACAATATCCTGAGCTCTTAATGAAATGTTGGTGACATGATTAGGTTAAAATACCACAGAGATGCAGAACATCTGCCCCTCTCTCAGACATGCCTCTACAGCTCGACATTGTTTCAAGGGGGGGGGGGGCGCATTGGTCTTTTCTGCAGCATCTGCCTCTTTTGAGATTGGTGAAGCATTGTTTCCACGCAAACCTACATTTTAACACAATTTACTCTCAATAAGCCTTCAAGTATGTTCTTATAAAGAGCATCCAGTAAATGGCATGAGAGCACACCAACCTGAAGGCTGGACACATTCTGGCATCTGTTCACATCACATTTTTTTTTTTACTCCTTTTTGTGTATTCAGAACTGTTTCTAAAATGTCATTCTTGAATGTGCAGGTCTTCAGTTGTATCCTGCTACCTCCTCCTTTATTTTCTTCCCAGCTTACTTTCATTCTTTTTTGCGGTTTCTTCCTCTCTGATTGGCTCCCTCTTGCTCTCGTTCACGCTCACCTGTACATAGTTTGATGGATGGGCCCGATGGTCCATCTATAGGATTGTTAAGAAGGCCAAAAGCCATGTAATTGCAGACCAATTAACAGCGACATAATGACTAATGCCGACCTCCTCCTATTTCCACACTCCTCCCCTCCACCTCCATCACCCTATCATGCACCTTTTTACATTTCTCATCTGTTGTTCAACAGTCAGTTCTCTTCCTCTGCCAGATCCCCCCCAGCCATCCCCTCATTTTTCTCCCTCAGCTCTGTTCTGTGTGGATGTGTCTCCCTTGACCTCATCCTCTACTTCACAATGATGAGAGCCACGAGGACGAAGCTGCTGAATTAGCTTTCTGTGTGTCTTTTCCTGTGTTGCATTTTCCCTGCCTCCATTCCTGGCTTGCTGATCATGCCATTTTTTTGTGTAATATGCAGATGCTAGTCATATGTTTGTCTCTAATAACCACACAGTAGACAGGTCACAGAGTGGGAAGCATGTTGTTAACAAAAGGGAATGCTTAAAATAGAGCTCTTGTTGGAGCCTGGGATTGGAAAGAGGTGATGGGAGAAACGCCTGACCTTTAAAGCTGCAGTGGACTAAAAACAAAGCAGTTTGTGTTACAGGTATAAGAAGGTCTAAGAGGTGTGTTTTTTAAATGTCTGCTAATATGGAGGTTATACAGTAAAATGTCATTGAAGGCGTTCAGAGTTTTCCACTCATCTGTATGCAAAAGAATGCTCAGTGTGGGAAATATGTTTAACAGTTTGACTCATAAACCAACACATTTTTTAGTTGAAACATTTTCTAATCAGTTAGATGTGAACTTTTGGGTAGAAAATACTCAGCAGGCTCATTTTCATTAGTTTTTTTGGACCAAATATATTAGTATGTGTATTGTTGTTACCAGGTGGTCCTAAAGGCTAGTTCCTGTCAAACAAGAATTTCTGTATCTTGTGTCGTCTGCTGCAACGGCAACAGAAAACAACCTGTTCTTCACCTCATCCATCTTCAGCTGCACCTTGTTGCCTTTAGATCCACAACACAGCTGGCCTACCGCTCGCTCGATGCCAACAATAACCAGTTCAATGAACTCTTAGTCTCTGTCCCAGAGCGCAAAATGCATGCATGTTGGGTGTAGTTAGTCTATGGTCTCCGATAGTAAAAAGTGTGCTCGTACGAAAGACGCACAAAAAAATAAAACACAGCCTGCTTCTTAGAGGGCTGCTGCTGTAGAAACCCAGGTCTAACAACACCTTAAAGTTGATATCAGTAGGACATGTCTGTTTTTTACTTACAGATGCTGCAGTGGTAGCTGGAGCTCAAAGCTTTTACAGATGCAGAGAGCTGATGGTGCTCTGCAGGACAGAAGTCAGTCCATCTTACAGATTTTCTGTACATTCTTCCTATGTTCAGCTCCACTGCCTTTGTTGAAGGAACATTGAATATTGCTTTAAGCTTGTGCTAAATTTTTCCTCATTTGTTGTGCTTTTAAGTTCCATCTTTCTGCATTTCTTTAGTAAAAACGGTAAAGTGTATATTAATCCAGCTGAATTCTCCATAAAGCTGCTCTCATTCACATATTTTTCTGTTTCTTTTGTCAGAAACTGAGGCTGAAAATCAGCCCATTAAAGACTATGTCAGGGGTGGCCAACCTGTCAGAGACTAAGAGTCGCATGTTTTACTGTGTGACCACAAAGAGCCACATTATTTTTGAAAAATGACCGAATTCTCTCCGTTCCATCCGTCTGTTCTTGACTCACTCTCGTCTCGGTCACGTGACGCATCAACGCTGATATTAAACCCACGAACCGAGCAAAATGAGTCAAAAACAGGCATGTTTGGAGAGCTTCTTCCCATGAGGAGACAGAAGAAGAGGCTGTGACCACTAAGAAAAAGAAAGCTGCATTTTGAAGGCATGTTTAAGCGTTACCATAGCGACCAGAGAGCGTTAGGAGGCAGAGAGGATGTTACGTCAGGAGGACGCTGCTAATAAAGTTACATACAAGTACACAGTGGATTCAAGTTTATTATTATATTTACAAAATACCACAGAGTCTGTGTTGGTCGTATCATTTTAATTTGTAGTATTTATCCGCCACACCTGAAAGGCCGGTCTGTGAAAACATTGTCTGACATTAAACCAGTCCATGGAGCAAAAAAGGCTGGAGACCGCTGCCGTATTGAACTCAAACGAAGCGAAAAAAAAAAAAAGGGAGTCGCGGGTTGGCCACCCCTGGACTATGTGTCAACTCACTTAAAGCATTTCCAGACTGTCGCTCGATAAAATCCTAATTTTATAACCACAGCTTCATCTGACAGAATCACCATTAAAGTAACTTAAAGACAACGTCTGTGCAGTGAATTCAGCTGTACTTACATGTACCATGATCTCCCACAGAGACAATTAGAAGCTGACATATAGCACTTGTAGAACCTTCCTCACTAGCAGATAGTGTCACATGTTAACAGAGTTACCCCTCCTCTTTGGCTGTGATGAATAATTGTGGTTACCAGAAAAGTGAAATGGACACTGTATTCTCAGGAGTCGGGCCATCATCCTTTTAAATGTGGCAGTTTACATGCATTAAGTGATCTGACAGTCCAACAATTTCCAAAAGGAATTATTTTGGTTAATGAATGTGAACAGTGAGATCATGGTCCGAGGTGTGCATCATGGAGCTTTGGGTTGTCGCACGGATTCATCTTGTCTGAAGAAGGTAGTTTAAATGCCTGCAGCTTCTGCTTTGGATCATAGATGCTTCAAGTCGAAGTATTATTGAGCATGTCCACTCCTGAGGAAATTCTGAAGGGATTAAATCTCACATCTGGCTCAACAAGGCTTCATTAGATAGGAAGGGAAGACAGATGTCTAAGATACCTGTTGCATGTGTTCAATAAAAGGGACACAAGTACAGAATCAACAGATGGAAAGGGAATTGGATGGTAAACAAAAGGCACTTAAGTAAAATTTACTGATGGTGATGGTCATAAAGGATGCAAGAAAAAAATAAATAACCAGATGGAGCGCGCAGATTAGTCCAACAGGAAACAGCTTCTTCAGCTTCTCACATGCTCACGGAGCTGTTTAAAATGGAAAAAGGCTCATATTTCAAATCAATACTTACATTTTTTAAACACTTATTAGTTTGTCATAAAGCATTTAGACACTCATGATTGAATGTCAGAGGATTAACGTAGTCATTTTAATTTCAAAGATTAGTTAGCAATTAAGATCTTGGTATTAAAATGGGATTATGAAAAAAAAATATTTAAACCCTGAGGGAATGCAAGATTAAAGGTCAGCAAAATAAATAAATATCTCTGTCAAATGTCAGATTTCACAGCAATTTGCCCAGAGATGTCTTGCTATGAAACAATGTGGTGATATCTAGCCTCAGGTGGGGAAAAGATATCCAGATGCTGCTTACAACCAGTGTCTCAGTTTACTCTAACAGATTGAGCATCACCTGCAGGTTTGATGGTTCCTTCTGGATCCTTCTGTTTGAGATCCAAAATGAAACCTCCATTGTTTTTTTTTCTGAGACTTTTCTTGTCTTTGTAGTCGTCATGGAGCCACCAATCCTCTGCTCCGCCCTGCTCATGTGCCAGCACGTGCACTTCAGCTCCAGGGTGAAGATGCCTGACAGGAGTTTCCGTGTGGATGAGCAGATTTCTGATGCTTGTGTCACGCTTCTGTCAGTTATGATCAGTACTGCGCTGCTGGTCATGCTGGGAAACCTTCTTCAGTTGGTTGCTTCCCTGTTCACCTCTGCAGTGATGTATTTGAATAGATGTCGATGTCCTGTGTTAATAATTAAAGTCGTTAGCTTTATAACTACTTGCTGTTGGCGTTGCCACCATTGCTATATTACATGTTCTCAACTAGCAAAATGTCATTGAACATATTATCAACCATTAATTTTCCAGTAGTATCGACAAATATCGACTATCTGCATTTCCTCCTTCAAACAATTATACCGACCAATAAAAGTTAAGTATTGATCGTTCTCCAATTTTTTTTAAGGATAAACCTATTTGCACACTTATAGTGACATGTGGAATCTGTCCAGCTAAAAAAGAAAATTTCAAGTTACAAGACAGTAATGAACCATGACATCCTGACAGTGAGTGGTGGCCTAAAGTTTAGACAGGAGGACATGTGATGGTGAGGTCACTGCTTTGATTGGCAAGAAAAATCTGAGAAAGTAAAGTGACAAGGATGCATTTTTATTAGGACTAAAGGGCTGCATGAAAACACTTGGTCCTCAAAGGAGTAAAGATTTAAAGGAAGTGTGACTCCTTCATTTCCAGATTTATTCCTGTCATTTCACAGAGCTTTGAACCATCTTACCTTGCCGTTGGCATGTTGTTTTTGGCTCTGTGTTGTGTGTGAAGTAAGATATTAGTCTGGTACATGTTTCTTTGGCACATTTCTTTGGGCCCAATTCCGATTCCTCCATTTGGCACTAATACTCAGTTTTGCATTCTGACAAATAGGGAAAGTGTTCCTTTTATTTTGGCTATTAAGAACTCACAAAATTGTATTTTCTGAGTTCAGAAAAGGGTCGACAACAACATTGAAGCTTGACAGTGAGGGTAAAACTTTAAAAAAAGATTAAGCTGGACTTGATACTGATACTGCACACCATTTGCGATGTGTTGTTCATTATTTTAGATAGTAAGTTCATACAAGATGCCAAGTAAGATGTATGCATATTTACATGACTAGACTAAATAGTGTGGTCTGAACTGAACCAGTGTTCCACATGACAAAAACAGGACAGAAGGCACCACTGGATGCATTTCCACAGTACAACTTCACTACAGGAAACTGTGTCGCATAAGACTGCAGAAGCATTTTAACACTTCTATTTGAGGAAGTTGTCCCCTTTTTTGTGTCTGCATTGCAGGAACTGCAGCTGATCGTTTAGAGAATAACTCTTTATATGGATTTTAGCTCCTACTTCACAGCACAAGCTTTCCAAACATGAGTTGAACTATCTTTGACCGTACGATGACAGGACCAGAAGATGTAAGCACAAACTTGTAGATTTCAGGGTAAAGTTGCAGATTTTCACAGGAACATCTCAAAAACATCTTTTGCTGGAAACAGGTTTTTTGAGCAGGATCTCTAACCATCAGCTGTTGATACTAAAAAACCTGACAATGTTTATAAAAGAAGTTGCGAACAGCATTTATGAATGCAATGAAACATGACTGTGAATTCTGCTTGATACGGCCCATTGGGATGCATAAAAAAAATGAGTGCTGATTTTAAAACATTAAACTTGAGTAACATGAGTGTTAGGAAGCTGGGATTTGGGTTCTCTGTTTTCTCCACTATGGGAGTTCTGTAGCCTACCTGGAGGACGGTCTTGAGATTATTGCTCACACCTGAGTCTCATCTACAATCATCAGCAGCAGGATAAGAGGAGCAGGTTGCCAGTCCTTCAGCGCCTGAATGTTATCCTCTATCCTCTACGCCTGAGTGCCATACATGGTACTCTGAGCCACTCCTTGCGGTTTCCTGGTTTACCCAGAACTATCTATTGAAGTTAACCTTACAGACTTAACCCCCTGTGTTTTTCTCATCAAGGTTACCTCCCTGTTGTCTCCTGATTCCAGTCATCACAAACTTCTCAGTATCGTGTGTTCATCAACTTCCATTGGATTCTTGGACCCATTTCCACGGCTGACGTAACCTGCTCCTCCTGTGAAACAAACCTGCGTACCCTGTCCGTCCTCCTTCTTACAACTCTCTCTGGAACTCACCTGAAACCTCCCTTGGACCCAAGCCCCAAGCTTCCACTCGCCTCTCCCTGGCGGACTTCCATTTCACCACCTGTAAGTCATCCATTCACAAAATCTTCCTGGCTAAAACATTCTGGAACTCACCTTTTCACTCCCCACTGCAGAACCCAATAACTCCAACCCCACCAGCAGCCCTGGACAAAGCGACTCTTCACACCATCTTGTATAACAAACTGTATTTACCATCTCATACCTCCTGAGAGAATCCTTGCGTTTGGGTCAATCACATCCTAAAACCATGACAATGAGAGGTTCTTGTCATGAGCTCATGTCTGCTGCTTTGACTACACATCCATGTGTAAGCTCTTTTCTGATCTCTTGAAATAATAAGAATAAATTCTACACTGGATTTTTAAACATGATGGTCACAATACATAAATTGGTCTGGTTGGTTTCCAGCACACCAACCCTCTTTGCTCTCTCCATTCAGCCCTATTATGTTTTGAAAGGTTGATAGAGGTTTAGTGGATGTTACTTGGTGAACATAAGGCTTACCGCAAAATGTCAAAAGTGAGTTTTGACTTTGACCAATTTGTCAAAGAAGAGAATAAGATATTTCATTTGACCCATCTGTGAATGTGTCTGCTTGTACTGATTCAACCAGATGAGCTTCGAGACTTGACTGAGGCTCTGTTTACATTAATTCATTTCACCATTTCTTCATGTCGGCGTCTTGCAAACTATTTACATTTACACACAAAGTTGCTGTCCTCTCAATAAAAGCCTAACCGTTTACTCTGAAACGGGGATCGGCTGATTCGCTAGTCACATGACTAATCAGCCATCACATCACATGATCGCCCTTGCATCTGGAGCATGCGCAACTGCTTAGAAAACACGACACGAATCTGGCGCCTCCTTGCCACGTATTGTTGTGCACAGCGTACTACCAGCAGTAGGACATGGAGCAGGCTCCCATGCTGATCGTGGTTGTCCATGATTTCCATATTCTTCTCGATGACACGAATAGAAAGGAAGTGTGTAACTGAAGTGAAGCACGCCTGTTTGTTTTTAGTTTCCCAGCACTCAAGTCACATGACCAACGATACCAGCCTAGCGAATCGGGGAGGAGTACGTCATAGTGATGTTGTCCAACCAGGATGAGTAGCTAGAGCTCAGCACTGCGGATCCTCGTTTCTCACCGTTTACAACTGCTAAAATCAGCATCGTATGCGAATGCTTACGTGGGCTCCGGCGTACTTGAATCCTTCCACCTATGAAGTCATATTCCAGTATTTTAATGTAAATGGACAGTGCATCCGCGATAGAAACGATATAGAAACAGATTAGTATAAATGGCACCTGAATCCTCTAACATCTATCTGGACACAAACATGACTTTTAGTATGAGACCTTGTCAGGTGAGGTGGTTTAGACAATAGGGGATTAATTTGGCTCCCTGTTTGTGTTTTACTTTGTTCCGTTATGTTTGAAATGACAGAGCGGTGTTTAAACTCTGTTGGGTACATCCATATTTTATCCACCTCCATACAGTCCAAGGTATCCTTTATGATTTGATAAAAATAATAAAAGACTGAAAGAAACTCACAAGACTTTGATGTGACATTTATTTCATGTGTTTTCTTTTGTTATTCTAGCCTGCAGGAAACACCAGAGATGACAGTGTGTGGGTGGTGAAACGGAGAACTGGTACTAATGATGCCATCACCTCAGACCAACAGCCTTTTGACTTTTTGAGAAGTGCTTACATGTGCAGGTATTCTATCAGGGTCACTGATCAGAGCCTGATGACTGATATCTGACACTCTTTTCCTCTTCTTTCCTCTCTTTACTTCCTCTTTGTCTTTTCCCCCCGCTGTGCTACTGTGTCAGATTGCTGGGTTTACCCACTCTGACTGTGATCAGTCATTATGAGGACTACAGTATCCTGACACATACTTGAGAATGATATTGAGACTTGAGAGTAAAGACATTAGGCACTGACTTCTATTAAGCCATGCTTTATAAGAGGTTAATAATGTGTAACTAATGGCTTTATTACATTGAGACTGGAATGTGTGGATTAATCAGACCCACAGTGTTTTATTTGGACCAATTATTCATTAATTCTCTGTTTTAAATATTTAACTTGTTTTCAATAATATGTTTTAAAGCACAAAGCTATAGAAGAGAACAAATGTTGAACAAATGATTTCATAATTCTGTCTGCTGCCAACACATGCTGCAGCAGCTGGCCAGTCAGAGCTCCTGCTGTTGATCTGTCAGCTACAATGTTTGTCACATCTCTTGATTAAAGATAGCGGGTGTAACAAGTCTTTAAATAAAAGTCAATCCAAACCTGAGAACGGCACATGAATGTTGAAGGAGGAGATAATAAATTGCTGTTTTTGGTCGAACTGAATTGGTGTTTCTTTCCAGACTTGATTCTTTGCCACTGAAGCAACTGCTTCACATCTTAGAAGAGTTTGCATCTTTGACAGGAATCCCAGTATTTGAGTATTTTTCTAATGTCATTCAAACCCTGAAAACATGAAGGTACTTAATTGTATAGCAGGTAGAAGTGAAAGGATCTCAGATACTGCAGGTGCTGCAGACATGGACAACAAGAGCAGTCTGAAATTGTCCGGTGTGATAGAGAAATATGCACTGCATAGCCTGTAACACTGTTAGTTAAGATTTAGAAGTGTGGAGTGTAAATGTGATTTAAGTGGTCAATATGATTCAGTAAAGATTCAGTAAATACAAAAACCATTTGCCATTTACAGACACACAGGATCAAAAGTAGTCCCTTGTCCTCCCACAGTTAAAGGGATAATCCGGAGTAAAATGCACTTTAGATCAATTTACGGGATGATTGGGAGTACATACGTTGAGTTGACATCAAAATCATGTCATTCGGATGTGTTTTGAGAATTTCGATTTGACCGTTTTTAGCCAAAAGTCGTTAGCCTGGAAGTGAGAGGGGCATATCATTTCGCCGCTACAAAACACTATTTTTATACCTCTTCTACAGCTCCAAACAACATAACACTTACGTGGTAAGTAAGTAAAGTAAGTGAGTAAATGTTTATTTTTATAGCAAAGTGCACCAAAGTGCTTTACAGTCAAAAAAACAGCTAAAAAAAAATGCATGGAGGAAAAGAAAAAGAAACAAAAGAAAATATCAAATAATAGATGAAAAGGGCTAGAGAACAGTGACTGGTGGAGATTTAAAATATGAAAAAGGAAAAGAAAAACATTTAATAAGGCAACCAGGGGACACTTTATACAAGTGTTTAAAAACAAGGGAGGACCCTAACCAAAGGCCAGTTTAAAAAGGTGGGTTTTTATCAGGGATTTAAAACTATCTACCGAATCGGCTGCGTGGATGTGGAGGGGGAGACGGTTCCAGAGAGTGGGGGCCACTATGGCAAAGGCTCTGTCTCCTTTTGATTTTAGCCTGGACCTAGGCACTTCCAGAAGCAGTAGGTCGGCTGAACGAAGTGCTCTGGTGGGGATGTGACGGTGGAGGAGGTCGGACAGATATGAGGGGGCCAGGCCATGGAGGGATTTGTGGACTATGAGTAGCAGTTTGAAATTGATACGGAAGTGAATAGGGAGCCAGTGGAGTGATGCAAGGACCGGGGTGATGTGTTCACGTTTTTTTGTGCGGGTGAGGAGACGGGCAGTAGAGTTTTGAACCAGCTGCAGACGGTGGATTTGGGATTTGTCGATGCCAGTGTAAAGGGCATTGCAGTAGTCCAGTTGGGAAGAGATGAAGGCATGGATAGTTCTCTCAAGAGCACTCTGGGGCAGGTATGCTTTGATCTTTGCTATGGTTCTTAGATGGAAAAAGCTTTTCCTAACCACTGCACTAACCTGTTTATTGAATTTGAAGGCACTGTCGAAAATAACGCCCAGATTTCTTACAGAAGGCCTGATGTTCGAGGCGAGAGGGCCCAGGGCATCGGTGGAGAAAGCCGGGGGAGGATTGCCAAAGACAATAATCTCAGTCTTCTGCTCGTTTAGGTTGAGGAAGTTGGCACTCATCCATGACTTAATGTCTGCCAGACAGTCAACTAAAGAATGGATCGCGGCCTGCCCATCAGCCTTTAGGGGGAGATATAGCTGAACGTCATCAGCAAAACAGTGGAAGGAGATGTTATGTCTGATCAGGATTTCCCCTAAGGGTAGGATGTATAACAGAAACAGGATGGGACCTAGTATGGAGCCTTGAGGGACCCCGCAGGTTAGGGGGGCAACAGAAGAGACAAAGTCTCCGAGCTGGACAGAAAAGGTCCTGTCGGCCAGGTACGACTGGAAGAGTTTCAGGGCTGTACCTTTGATGCCTATACGGTGCTCAAGCCGAGACAGCAAGATCCTGTGATCCACCGTGTCAAAGGCGGCTGTAAGGTCTAGCAGCACAAGTATCACAGGGCAACCTGCGTCAGCAGCTAGGAGCAGCTCATTTAGCACTCTCAGGAGAGCAGTCTCTGTGCTGTGGGCTGTTCTGAAACCAGACTGGAATTTCTCGAAGATGGAGTTTGTGGTTAGGAAGGCTTGCAACTGGACATAAACTACACGCTCGAGGACTTTAGACAGGAAAGGCAGTTTTGAGATAGGCCTGAAATTTGGCAGAATAGAGGGGTCGAGATTTGGCTTCTTTAGTAATGGCTGCACCACGGCATGCTTGAAGGCAGCTGGGACGCAACCAGAGGACAGGATGACATTGAGGAACAGTAGAAGGAAGGGGGCAACTGTGACAAAAACGGTAGTGAGTAGAGGGTCCCTAAAGCCAAACCGAAGTGTCCCGAGGTCTTCATGTGGTCGGATAGAGAGTCCAGAATGAATTTAATCAAGCCAGTACCTGCTCTTCTCTGCTGCTCAATCAGAGCCTCTTCCGTCAACAGGAGGCTGCCTCACGCGAGACATCACGTCACTTGAGTCCGTAGGAGTTGATTGCGGAGTATAGAGTAACACGCTCTGGAAATTCACAATTTCGTTGCCGTTTTTTTTTACAAACCTAGTCCAGTATTTCTTTCAAAAGTGAAATGAAGATGTATGCAACAGCAAAGCCTAGCTTACTAACAGGTTGGAATTTTGAAATGTCAAGGGACGTGATGTCTCGCGTGAGGTAGCCTGCTGTTGACGGAAGAGGCTCTGATTGAGCAGCAGAGAAGAGCAGGTACTGGCTTGATTAAATTCATTCTGGACTCTCTATCCGACCACATGAAGACCTCGGGACACTTCGGTTTGGCTTTAGGGACCCTCTACTCACTACCACGTAAGTGTTATGTTGTTTAGAGCTGTAGAAGAGGTATAAAAATAGCGTTTTGTAGCGGCAAAATGATATGCCCCTCTCACTTCCAGGCTAACGACTTTTGGCTAAAAACGGTCAAATCGAAATTCTCAAAACACATCCGAATGGCATGATTTTGATGACAACTCAACGTATGTACTCCCAATCATCCCGTAAATTGATCTAAAGTGCATTTTACTCCAGATTATCCCTATAAAATGCACGTTGAGACTTAAAGCAAAATAAAATTTGAATTCTCTTCCACTGCCTGAGACAGCTAACCATTTCCATTAATGTACCAATTTTAACTTTAGGACTCTGCAGAGAACATAAATGTAGAAGTCTGCATAATGAAAAGCAGTGTTTTAACAGGTAAATGTCACCTATTCCAAGCCTGAAAAGGGTTCATTTCACCATGACAAACTCATTCATTTAATTATTGCAAACAAGGACTGACCAAACTACTTTTATTTACATTTCCATGACAAACAAATGCATTTATTAAAGAAACTCACTTTATTTGTTATTTTTAGACATTTGAAATCTTCCACAGAAATGTTAACAGAGCGCCTCTGCAAATTGAGTTCAAACACAGGAGACATAAAGACACGTTGAGAGCTGATGAATGAATCTGATCACAGTTTCACCTGAAACTGTGTGCTGGTCCATCTTCCTCTCAGACTAGAACAGGGGAGTAACACCTGAGCCAAACCTGCTGACATTTCAGCATCAAAGTGTCACATCAGCGTATAGAGGTGCTGGTTGAGCTGCACCCACAGTGACGCTCATTAATTGCTGAAGGAGACACCGTCTGCTCTGTGGTCCCCATCCTGTGGAGGGGGTCATGTTAGGTCTGAGCTGGCTCCACATCAGACCCAGTGGTGTTTCAATTAGTGGTCAAATTGGTTTGAACCCAAAACTTAAGCGAAGTGGTGATCTTTTCTCAATCATTATCCTGATGGCAAAATGAACCGAACCAAATCATAACAAGATGGAAAGCCTGAGGTCACAGAGGTGGTTCTGTGAGCGGGGTGTTTGAGGGGCGCTATTTTTCAAACGCATCCATCAATAGAGGATCACTCTGGTTCCACTGTTGTTCACAGTTAGTAGTAGAAGTATCCAGAGTTAATCAGATAGAAAGTCAAGTATCCTCTTTGTTTGTCCAGAAGAAAAGCAGCAGGAAACACTCCGCCAAAGGGTCAGAGGGTATGGATAACCCTAACCAAACATGTTATATCACACAAACCGTTTATATCGTCATAGCAGCTCTGGTTGTTGATTGGAAGCAGCTGAGCATCTCACTTTTCTAAATGTTGAGGCTTGATCAACATTCAGCTTTATAGAAATGAGAGATGCTATCTTTCACTTCAGCTAAAGACAACGTTGTCACCATCTGCGCTGCCCTCATGTTAAATGTTTAAATGTTTTGAGGTTTTATCAGTTCGAGACCATCATGAATTTTTACAGAAAATCAGCAGGGTAAAACATGATGCCAGCATGTTGAGTTACTCTCAGATAAGCAGCACAAAGGTGGAGAAAATGAAAGCAGCAGAAAAGCAGCGGTCACATTTCTGTCCAAAACGGACACATCATGAATGAAAGATGAAGCTAAGGATGACATAGGTGATCGGCTCCTGATCCCAGCCTGAGCTGCTCCACATACACATACAACTCCTAAAGCCAGTTCAGACAATTTGACTTTTAGTGTTGTCAGATTATTGTATTGGTCACCTGACTGATCTGATTAGGGAGTCAAACAGTACATGGCCGCCGACCGAACTGCTGATATGCCTCAGATCTGACCCATTTATCTGCATCCTCTAACATTTGTCTATGACATCAAATCCAGCTTAAAATCATACATCTTAAACCTGGTTTTAAGCCTTAAATCTGGAACACCATCTTGTGCTAAACAGACATCTGTTGAATGTCTTAAACAACTGTAGCATGACTCAGTGGCATGCTACTGAGTCTAAATTATTTTGTAACAGTTAATTTACAGTTTCAACAATAAAAGGAAATCATTTAAACACATCAGTCATGTCCAGAATACACCGGATGTGGAATGGGTTGTTGGGACAAAGAGGCCAATAATGAAGTGCTTTTTTTGAAAGTGACAGGGTGCATTGTGCTGGGTCTATAGTGGGTGGGGATGAACGGTCCAGTTTATCCATTCATCCTCACAGCTGGCCTGCTTGTGTATGGATTGTTGTCTGAAAAATTACAGATCTGGAAACACCCAAAGCCTGAAAGTCATATGTTCTGAGGTTTCATCTCTGACCTCCCTCCAATAATAGCTGATTGATATTTCCTCTCAATTAATCTGTAAATTAAAGTCAAAGTCAAAGTCAAATTTATTTGTATAGCACATTTCATGTACAAATAAATTCAAAGTGCTTTACATAAAATAAAAGCATTGCAGCAGGGAGTGTCAGAAGCATTAAAAATACATAAAGGAATATAAAGAGAAACATATATATATAATTTTTAAAAAAGCAACAGTCTATAAATAAGTTAAAAGATACCGTGCAGATTTCATGCATAGACACATGAGAAAAGAAATGTTTTTAACCTGGATTTAAAAATGTCTACATTTGGTGAAAGTTTAATCTCCACTGGCAGTTTGTTCCACTTGTTTGCAGCATAACATCTAAATGCTGCTTCTCCATGTTTAGTCTGGACTCTGGACTGGACCAGCTGACCTGAGTCCTTGGATCTAAGAGCTCTGCCAGGTTTTATTCTCTGAACATATCACAGATGTATTTTGGGCCTAAACCGTTCTGGGATTTGTAAACCATCAGTAGGCTTTTAAAATCTATTCTGTGACTGACTGGAAGCCAGTGTAAAGATTTTAAAACTGGTGTGATGTGTTCAGATCTCTTAGTCCGGGTTAAAACTCTAGCAGCAGCGTTCTGGATGAGCTGCAGATGTTAAATGCTCTTTTTGGGAAGTCCTGTTAAAAGACCATTACAGTAATGGAGTCTACTGGAGATGAATGCATGGATGAGTTTCTCCTGGTCTTTTTGGGAGACAAAACCTTTAATTCTGTTGATGTTTCTGAGATGGTAAAAAGCTGCCTTGGTGACAGCTTTGATGTGGCTGCTGAAAGTCAGATCTGAGTCTATCAACACTCCAATGTTACGAACTTGGTTAGTGATTGTAAGGTCAAGATATTTACCAACACTGACCCTCTTCTCTTTGCTACCAAACAGAATGATCTCAGTTATGTCTTCATTTAATTGTAGAAAATTCTCTCTCATCCAGGTGTTTATTTCCTCCAGACACTGACACAGTAGGTCTGCTGGGCTGCAGTCGTCAGGTGACAAAGACACATAAAGTTGTGTATCGTCTTCATAACTGTGATAATTGATGTTAAAGTTCTGCAATATCTGACCCAAAGGGAGCATATATAAGTTAAACAAAAAAGGTCCAAGAATTGACTCCTGGGGGACTCCACAAGTCATGGGCACTTGCTCAGATTCATAGCTGCCAATTGTAACAAAATAACCTGAACCAGTTAAGGACCGCTCCAGAAAGTCCAACCCAGTTTTCCAGCCTGTGCAACAGGATTCTGTGATTATACAGATATACCCCTGTATTAAGGTCTAATTGAGGTCTAATTTAAAAGGAAATGGAGAAGGTGTCGGGGGCTTCTGTTAATTTAGTCTTTATATCTTTGCTTTTAAGTTAACACTAGGAAATGACGTGGAAGTTAAAAATCATGTCTCAGTTTCCTGGAAAGATAAGATTCCTCTGTCTTCCATACATCACGCTGCAACTCAGTATGAATCTGCTTATCAACAAACATGTCAGGTTGTTTCCTTTTTTTTTCCAGGAAACTGTAGCAACCAACCCTTCTTCCATTTCTGGCACCATTTGGGGGACTGGATATAGCTTTCATGTGGGAGACCTGGGTTCAAATCCCCTGCATGAAAGATACTGCCTCCAGTAGGGGTCCTTAGGCAAGACCCCCTTACCCTACCCGCCAACCAGTGTAAGTCGCTTTGGATAAAAGCATCTGCCAAATACATAAACATAACCATGTGTGTGACTCTTGGAAAAGTAACTCGCAGTTAAGAAGCAGCAAAGTTTTAAGAAATTATGAGCACAATTTCCTGGAAAAACAACCGTACCATTGTGATCTTGTCTGACCTGGTGCACCTGGATGACTTATACTGGCGGTACAGTGACTGGTTTTATTCTCAGGCATGGTGGCCGGCTGCTGCTCGACATTACGCAGTGTGGTGGAGGGTTATAAATGGCTCGGCCTTGTTGTTTTTTTGTGGCTCTGCTTCTTTATGTTTGTAATCATCTGCTGGGCTGCTGCAGTCCTAGAAGGTGAAACAAGGAGAAACTGTGTGACATTTATAGCTCTGGCCATGCAAGTCAATGTCACAACTCCACCACAACTACACAATGTCTGTGTGTAGTTCACTCACACTTAATGATTGTTTATGTGTGTGTGTGTATCAGCAGCAGTGGAGGTTGCAGTATTTTATGGATATGGATTAGCGCTCAGTTGATTATGTGAACAATCGTGGTAGCCAAACACACAACGTCACATTACATCACCACCACCATTCATACGATTGAAAACAGTCCAAATAAATGGGCAACTTCAACTCACACAACTCTGTGTAAACAATGAGAGCTGGGTTTAAACAGAGATGGCTGCAGAGCTGGCCCAAGCCTCCATGGGGCCCTAAGCAAAATGGAATTTTGGGCCCTTCTATTTCGGCCAATAATATTCTTGTTGACACTATCCTGACACTATAAACTCATTGCGTCTCTGGCAGTGTTGTTTACATTATCCTATCATCAGCCTGACATATCTTTACACATTTAAGGGGTTGGCCCAGTTAATCACATAAATAATACCAATGCAATAATAATACAAATAATGCTAATGAATGAATGATGTCCAGGGTGCCATATATGGTTTTTAAATCAAGAGCGCCTACAAGAGCGCCCTGGGGTTGATTTACACAACATTCCAAGTGATAAAGCATTGTATTTACTGTAAAAGTCATCTGGTTTATTATTTTTGGTTTAAAAAAACTGCAACAGTATTGTGCAAAAATAATTTGTAGTGCAAGAACAACAATAAAGTGCCACATCAAATAAAATCAGTATATAAAAATAATAACAAATTCAATGGCACAAAAACAGAGAATTAAAAAAAATATCAAAAAAATACTTCAATAAATATGTAAATGAACAGAGTTACCTGAAACAAGGTAACAAAAATGGTTCAATTATAAAGTTAAATAATTAGGTCTTAAAATTATGTAAATGTATGTAGCTATGTGCAAAAGCTTTAGCTTTAAAAAAAAATCAAAATAAAGTAGCTTAATCCACACATTTGACTTTTTTTGGAATTCTGTTCTTCCTCAATACTCCACCCACTCCTTAAAACCTGCTTCCTGGCTTTTCTGGAGCCAAAGTCATTTTTGACATCACTGTAAGAAATCTGATGGCCAACTTTGTTGTTAATACTTATCACTGCCAGTCCACTCAGTCTTTCTTGTGATGCTGAAGTTGAATGTCGATAACTTGGATACCCATTTCTGCTCACACGCATCAAGTTTTGGTTTTGTGAGGATGTAGGTCAGAGGTGTTGGGATCTGTTTGCATCAGTTCCGTCAGTTCCTCAGTTTTTTCCTCTAGATGGCGCAAAGGAGCAGGGCTGGGCCACAGGCTCTGCAGGTGTGTTTTCCTTCGCACCTGCAAATCATCTACCCTCATCAGAGTGAGGATAAGAGGAGGTGTCGTTCAGCACTTTGACGCCAGAGTGTTTTTTTTATTTTTTTTACCGTCGTGGTAACGCTAGCCCGCCGTACCTGAACATTCTATGTTTAATCTTCTTACTGAAAGCCGCATTCCTATAGGAACCTTTGGCAGTCCCTATAACTTTTTAATTCACGGGGCCGTTTTCTCCCGCATTCAGACATACAGGAACTTGGGACCATGGCCCTCAGTTCCTATAACCATTTTAGCTCCTTTTCCGAGGCTGGGTCTTTTCTGGGTTCTATAGGAACACATCTGACATAGGTGTTTGGTGGTCGGTAGCTACGCCCCTTGTCATGCCGTCACGGCTGAAATGTTTACTCATACGACACAGACACAACCTGCGCGTGATTAAGATTAAGATCAAGCATACACACGAAATTTGTCCTCCGCTTTTAACCCATCCAGGTTGGCACCTGTTGACACACACATACACATGCACAGGGTCACACACCCAGAGACAGATGCCAACCTGGAGCGGTGGGCAGCCATTCAGCGCCCGGGGAGCATGGGGGTACGGTGCTCAAGGGCACCTCAGCGGTGACAAGGAGGTGGACTGACAGCTATCAGTTCCAACAATCTTTTTTGAGTGGCGAGAGTGGGAATCGAACCGCCAACCTTCCGGTTATTGGACGACCGACTCTAACCACTGAGCCACGGACTTTAATAAGTTAAACTTACACATGGTCTCCTTTGTCTGCTGCGCTCTGCTCTCCTTTCTTCCTTCATGAAATGAAGAAGTATCGCCTGCGCTCGATCCTGACTCTCTCTGTGTGCTCTTCCAGCCTTGATGTTAGACGCCCGATGTGATCGTCCATGATTAATATCACCATCATGCAGACCATGAACACGGTGGCCTCCCCGCTCTCCATGTTAGCTTCTTGGTGGTGTGTTTTTCTTCTCTCCTTACTTTTCGCGGGTTTTGTTTTGTTTTGTTTTGGACCTGGTCCCAACTCATGTGCGAATGCGGACTGAAACAATTCTGCTGGGGAAGGACAGTTATTAGAATGAAATTCGAGGAGGACCGTTCTTAGAACTGCTCTGTCCGAATGCGGCTGAAGACTCTTCTTGTTCTTGTTCCCTGTTACAGGTTTTTCTCCTGTCGATGGTCTGTACTCGGTTCCAGTTCCCTGGAAACCCCAATCACTTACAAGACTCTCTATCCTCCTAGATTATTTCAACCACTGCTGGCAAGACTGGACTCCTCATTTCCTCATATTCACCTGCAGAACCAGATTCGAACCTGATCCGCCCTCCAACGAGCTCCTTGGCCAAACCATCCTCCGTGACAATTTTCCTGGACTCCCCGGTACAGGTACTCTTCATTTTCAACCATTCAGATGCCTCTCACCTTCTCCTGGCGGACAACAATCAATCTTCAAGTAAGCATGCATTTCACTGTAACTGTTCTCTGATTTCCACTCACCTTTCACCCGTCTGTCCCCAGAACCTCCTGCGCATACGTACCAGCCCCGGACTGTTGCCCCAGAGGATCTTCATCATTTGCACATTTCCTCATTTGTAATAAACCCTTTTTCCCGATTCTGGTCTTCCTGGAGAGTTTTTCTGCATGTGGGTCAGACAACTACCCAAAACCATGACAAGAGGATTGTTGTCAGTCCAAACAGTGTCTCAGTGAGGTGCCCGACAGTAGACATTTTCCCCTTTCATCACCATCCTCAGAGAAAATGATCACCTGACTGTTTCCCACGTCAGCTCACTTATCAAACCTACAAATTGAAGGACTGTCTTCCAGAAAACGGAAGCTCACCTCTCAGCATGACGATGACTCTAAGCATGTAACTAAAGTAACACTCGAGGTGTGTAACAGGTCACATTTACAGGTCGCTCAGGAACTTGTTAATTCCCTTAAGACCAAATCTGTTCTCTTAAAATTGTACATTTTGAAGTTTTTGCCATGAAGGAAACTCTCATGGCCTTAATGTTCCATGGAATATGACTCTCAACCTTGTTCTTCATTGAGTGAAAGGAGGTTTTTGTCACAGCTTGGTTACTAGCCACCTCAAAATTACTTGGACCCAAGAGCAGACACTGGAAATGGGGAGGATAAAAGTTAACAGTTTATTGAACAGAGGAGGTGGTTGTAGACAGTAGGGAGAATCTAGGTAAGGCAGTACTCTGAAGGAGGAGAGAGATTAGGAAGGTTCCGAATAATGATAATTCCAGAGGTAATGGCTGGTTTATCCTTACAATGTCCAGGAGGGAATAAAGGGTGCTGTGGCTGTGAGTCAGCGGTGGGGCGAGCAGGTAAGTGAAGCAGATGTCAATAATCCAACTGCGGGTGTCAATCCAGGCATGACAACCCAGAGCACAGAGAATGGAGGACAGGAGCAATACTGCAGGAGCCCTAAAAAGACAAGGTAAGCGCAAGGAATAACTCGCGATGGAACATAGGAGTCGGCCGTATTACCACTTGGGAAGTGAGACAATCTGGCAAAGACTGGTTGCTCCGTCTTGAGGGAAGATGAGGAGCAGGAGTAATCCAGACTCCGCCCCGGGCTCCCAGGAATACCCAGCCCCCACCTAAAACCAAAGCAACAACAACACAGCCAACCATCATCGTGACATTTTTTTAATATTAAAATTTAGTCCAGCTAATGGGTACATAGCTGCTGAGGTCTCACTGACTGTACTCTAGACCTGTTCAAAAAAAACTTTTTTTGTTATTTTAAAGCCAATTGATATGATTCCCATTCTCCATATTGTGGAAAGGCCAGATATAAAATTATTTTGATTTTGGACCATGGGAAGGCCTGCCTCATGAGCTATGAAGTTTTAATGTTTATTTTTGCAAAAAACGCCTGACATTTTGCCTCATTTTGCCTCATAACTTCCATATAATTAATCATAGAGCATTATGAGAGGTACCATATGAAAGCTGGTGAAATGTACTTTCAGGTGATACCCAATATATTCATGAACTAGACAGTCATGGTAGTTTTTAAAGCAAAAATGTGCTAAATTTTAGGCGATTTTGGAGGTTTCAGATCAGACATCACATCATTGTACCTGTAACATGTACATGAATCAACAAATATAATGGCAGATTGAACTTTGAAATGAAATATATTTACAGTAATAGCCTTGGAACATTAAAAATAACATTTTCTGTACATTAGGAACACAACTTCAACAACACGGCGACAAAGAATAAATGCTCGGCACAACTTGAGCCAAAGTTACATGGATGCTTTTAAGGAAAATCCACCCAAATATTGTGCCTTACATTGGGATGGGAAACTGTTGGGAGATGTTTTGGGAGAAAAAATCCCAGTGGAAAGTTTGGCTGTTCTGGTTTCTGGGGCACCTGAGTATGAGGAGGGAAAACTCCTGGGTGTGCCCTTTATTGACAGCTCATCAGGCATTTCACAGAGCAATGCATCATTTGAGTTACTTACAGCATGGGGGCTCAAAGAAAACATAGTTGCCTTGGTATTTGATACTACAGCAAGTAACAGTGGCATCCACACGGGTGCTGCAAAGCTGCTGGAAGAAAGGCTAGAGAAAAAAGTGTTTTACTTTGCGTGCCGCCATCATATATTGGAAGTAACAGTTGATAAGGTGAAAAGTCCTGAAAATCCCTTCTTTAAAGAAGTAAAGGAAAAGTGGGATGATTTGAGGAAGGACAGGCCAAAGGTTTTGAAGGTAGTTGAGAAGAATCTGAGAGAGAAGAGGATGCAGGCCATTGCTGTCTTCCTCCAAGAAACAAGTCCAAGGGCAGATTACAGGGAGGTCGCAGAGTTGTGCCTCATCCTCTTCGGTGAGGTACCCCCGAGAGGCATTCACTGGGCCAGGCCAGGTGCAATTCATCAGGCACGCTGGATGGCCCGCAATATCTATTGCATGAAAATGTTAATGTTTTCTCAGGAGCATGGATACGACAAGGAAACCATTGTGAAGCTTGAGAGACTGAACAAATTTCTATCACTGTTTTACACTAGCTACTGGGTAACATCCACGGCTACTGCAGACGCTCCCATTCATGACCTTCAATTCTTCAAAGACGTCATGTGGTACCAACAGTTTGACGCTGAATTTGCTACAGCTGTCATCAAGAAAGCAAACAATCACCGATGGTACTTGACACAAGAACTGGTCACATTCACATTGTTCAGTTCACATCCCAGCATGACTAAGTCTGCAAAAGAGGAGGTTGCGGTCAAACTCTCAGAAACAGAGAAACCCGAAAGCTACAGAATGGGTAAACCACTGTTTCCCAGCATTAATCAATCAACAACACTTGCTGATTTGGTAGGGCCAGAATCACACTTCTTATTTGATGCACTTGGAGTTGAGATTGATTGGATAACTCAACCAGTGGAAACCTGGAAAGAGTATAATGGGTACCGATCGGCTGAAAAGTTTGTTAAGTCTGTCAAGGTGACTAATGATGTTGCTGAACGGGGGGTGAAAATGATGTCTGACAACCAATCTAGAGCAGAGAAGTTGTCTGCTTCAGGTTGTGGAGTACCATAGGAGGAAATTTGACAGCTTCAAGAAAGCCACACTGAACAAACGATACATTTTTTCACAGTTCCCGCAAGTGCACCTAACAAACATTACTTGTATTAGACCATTTATATCTCATATTGGATATTCTATTACCGAATGATCATTCTGTGTTGGTAAGTGAACTGTTATCCGATATTCAATGTGTAGATTGGCATGCTAGTTTAGCTGAGGAATTTAGCAGGAAGATGAGCCTTTCTGGCAAAGTAGGCTAATAAAATCAACAAACTGAAAGACTGCAAAGACTAACAGCGTAAATTATCAGCCCTAAACATTTGTCTATTATTATTTAAAAAGCAGCAATTGTTAAAATGCTAAGCATAACGATAGACCAGAAACTTTGAGGATAAATATTGACGTGCAAATATTACCAGTCAGAAACGCTCATTGCTAAACGAAGAGCAATCGGTTGTTCCTCCTCGACTTCCCCTTCGTCCTCTGATTCAGGGTCATAGATGTACGGCTGTATGTCTGAAGACATGTTGAAATGTTTTTTTTCCTCCAAGTTTTCAAAACAAGCGGCGAAACTGTAGTAGCTAGTTCGAGCTAGCTATCAGCTGATTGCTGCTCTCGGATAAACACAGAGCGGGGAGGGGAGGGGAGGGGGGGAGAGGGGTCATTCGTTCATAGGAGGGAGCCAATCAGAGAGCCTCATTATCGCGTCACGGATATGCATGAGAAGGACCGGAAAACCTTGTCGTTTCTCATCAAGCCATTCTACCTGCCGACAAAAACAGCTTGAAACAAAGCAACCATAACGTTTTTTTTAAACAGAACCGACGCCTAATGCATTCAATATCAATGGTGAACACAGCAGTATTAATGAAATGACGATGGAAGTTGGCCTTTAAGCTTTTCTAACTAACTTCTAATCCTGAAACATGTGACCGTATAGACAGTGAAAGTGTTGGCCCAAATGAAAAGGTTGAAACATTTAAAACCTGTCATCCTGTTCACCTGCATTTTAAAACCCTTTTAGTCCAGTCAAACATCAGATTTCAAGTGAGAGAATCCTGCTCTTTACTGGGAGTTGAACGCTCATTTGAGTTTATTTGAGCATATATACATGGAGGAGTGATTCTATCATTATATGGGTGTGTTAGTTGGGTTTTGAGAGCTTTGATTTCAGTTGAACCAACACGTTTTGTCAATGTTATAGAAACGTTTGTCTTGTTTCGATCGAAAAAATAATTGGTTGAAGCTTCCTCAAATCTGAGCCAGATCAGGCTCACAGAAAAAAAGAGAAATGGTCATGTTACCAGAAAAATAAGCAGTTTACTTTAAAGTGACATCTGGTTCGTGTTTCCAGACAGTAAGTTCAGTTTTAATGTAAGCCATGAGCAGGGGTTAAGCACCAAATTCTGGGCCCTATGCACAAGATGGAATTGCCTTTAGTCTCTTGTAATTAGGCTATAGCCAAACATAGGTTACAATGAAACACAGAGCATGACTTTAGTGTTGCTAAACACATTACAGTATAAATAGCTAATAGCTTGTCTCAAGTCCACAGTATCAGGGGATGAGGGGTCTGTTGCTGCATCACGCTTTGTGACAGTTTCTGAAACTGACGTTTCACAAGTTAGTTTTGCTATTTGTTTGACAGCCTATCCTTATGAGCCTATGACACTGAGCCTACTAAGTTAGGCTATTAGCCTACTTATGTTATGGCCCAATAATAAATACTAATTTCATTTTTGAATTTGTATTCTATTGCAATGGTGTGGTAGGCTATGCAAAATTGAAGCATTTGAAGGCATTTATGTAGACTATTTGCTTTCACATTTGGGCTCACCTTTCTTGGGAAAGAAGTTGGTCAGCAGTTGCTTTTCCTCATTTATTTACTTTTTTCTTTTTCGTGCCTCTGTTTCCTTTTTTGCTTTCATTGGCATCATCTTCAATGTGTTGCGCACTGGTGCTTCAGCAGAATGAACGCTAAGTTAAATGCACGCACTTTATAAAAAAATGTGCGTGCCTAGCAGTGTTAATTTCGTCAACCAGGAGGATGACGAAAATATTTCGTTAACGCCCCTTTTTCCCGTGACGATGACGAGACGATGACGCACATAATTGCTTCCAGAAAATAAAAATATGACAAGAATAAAAAATTATTTCCGTTAACGAGACTAAGACAAGACGAAATTTACAAGCCATGGACGAATGGACATTAAAAAAATGCAATTGTTTACAATTAATTTGTAATTTGTAATTGTTAATATAAGTGTTTCTTGAACTTCATAGAAGATTACGCGCTGTTGCCCTGTTTGTCCCTGCACGGCGCCTGTCCCACAGTGCCTCAATCAGTAGTAGTTCAGTGAGTCGAGTTCAGTTGAGTTTAGGCCCTTCCCATGTCAAGTAACGTAGCCGGTAGCTAGCTATAACTTAACCGTAGCTAGTTCAACTTTGCAGTCCAGTCATGGCGTCGGGCTCAGATACCGGTATACGGTTTGTTGGAAGTTTTATTTTGTACAGTGTGATATATGTAAAAAAGAGAATCAGTGTGTGGAGAAGTTATATTCTGTACAATGTGATATATGTAAAAAAGAGAATCAGTGTGTGGAGAAGTTCTATTCTGTACAGTGGGATATATGTAAAAAAGAGAATCAGTGTGTGGAGAAGTTATATTCTGTACAATGTGATATATGTAAAAAAGAGAATCAGTGTGTGGAGAAGTTCTATTCTGTACAGTGGGATATATGTAAAAAAGAGAATCAGTGTGTGAAGTTTTATTCTGTACAATGTGATATATGTTAAAAAGAGAAGCAGTGTGCGGAGAAGGTTTATTCTGTACAGTGTGATATATGTTAAAAAGAGAAGCAGTGTGTGG
Source organism: Odontesthes bonariensis (assembly GCF_027942865.1). Classification (NCBI taxonomy): domain Eukaryota; kingdom Metazoa; phylum Chordata; class Actinopteri; order Atheriniformes; family Atherinopsidae; genus Odontesthes; species Odontesthes bonariensis. Next base: position 27,147,663 of record NC_134527.1, read on the forward strand.
AGAATTTCTATTATGTACAGTGTTGACTAAAATGACTAAAATTTGACTAAGACTAAAATTGATTTTCGACATTGTGACTAAGACTAAGACTAAATTGGGAAGGCAATGACTAAATATGACTAAGACTAAAATTGATTTTCAACATTGTGACTAAGACTAAGACTAAATTAAAAAAAGCTGACGAAATTAACACTGGTGCCTAGAAAGCCCGGGGGACTAAACCATTTAGTGCAAGGGGTGAGGGTGCCTGTAGTCAGACACCATAGACATATATACATGTATGTATGTATATATGTCTTTGTCAGAAACTATATGCATTTGATACAGTTGACCACAATATGTTACTCAAACGACTGGGGAACTGGGCGAGTCTTTCCGGAACTGTACTAAACTGGCTCAAAACATACTTAGAGAACAGGAAGTACTTTGTGTCAATAGGTAACTTTACATCTGAGCAGACAAGAGCCACACGTGGAGTTCCCCAAGGTTCCATCCTGGGACCTCTTCTGTTTAACATCTACATGCTCCCACTGGCACAGATTATAAAAAAACAACAAAGTAAACTACCATAGGTATGCAGATGACACGTAGATATACATTACAATAGCCCCTTTCACACTGCCGAATAACCCGCGTTTAATTCGCGAATTTAGTGTGTCCGCTGTTGCGTTCACACTGCCGACCCAGGCTGCCGCGTCAACTCGACTCGCTTTTCGACCCGCGTCGGACCCTAGTGTTTTTGCCGAGCCGAGTTTGATGTGAACGCAATCGACGCGGGTCGGACGTGGGCGTGACGTGAGGAGTTTAAAAGACAGAATGGACAGCTGATTCAGAACAACAGCGACAGGTGAGGACAAGTTTCCCTCTGTTTTAGCCTACATCAAGTTCGAGACATTTTTGAAGATGGCCAACTGGGGAGGCAAGGAGGTCCGCAAGCTCCTCAGCCCCCGAGCAGAGGACGTTATTTACCGCCACATGTCGGGGACGGTGAAGGATGGACCTCTGCTGGAAGGGCTGTCGAGAAAGATGGGAGAGCGCGGTTTCCCACGCAGCAAGACGCACCGTAAAGTAACATCTCCATGAACTGCATATACAATTGCAAAAACGAGTTCTCGTTTGTTTGAAAATTTTGATGCAGACAAGTGTATTTAACCCTACCTCCGACGCATGGCTTGTGCCTACGTCATTGTACACGCCCAGTATTTTATGTGTTTCGTGTGACGCTCTGCCACTAGGCAACTCCCCCTGAACTCGGCTTCATGCGACACGGGTCACCAACACGCCAAGCGTTCACATTGCTCGACGCGGGTCGAAGGTGCAATTTGGACCCGCTAAGGTAGCGGGTCGCAGTGTGAAAGGGGCTATAGTCACCAGGAGACCGAAGCCCTGTACAGGCTCTTGGTATATGCATTGAGGAGATTAATGACTGCATGTACCACAACTTTCTCCAGCTAAACAAAAACAAAACTGAGGTGATTGTCTTTGGAGCCAAAGAGAAATGATTACAGGTCACCACAGAACTTCAATTTATACACTGAGAAACTACCAACCAGGCCAGACATCTGGGAGTTGTGATTGACTCAGACCTAAATTTGGAAAAACACATTAAGGCAATAACAAAGTCAGCCTACTATCACCTTAAGAATATATCAAGGTTAAAAGATCTGATGTCTCAGCAGGACCTGGAAAAACTAGTCCATGCATTTATCTTTAGTAGGCTTGATTACTGTAACAGCATCTTTACAGGTCTACCTAAAAAGTCAGTTAGACAACCAGATTATTCAGAACTCTACTATGTGCTTGAGTCCTCACTAAGACCAAAAAAGTGGACCACATCAGTCCAGCGCTGAGGTCTTTACACTGGCCGCCTGTCCATCAGAGGATAGACTTTAAAGTTCTGATGCTGGTCTATAAAGCTCTTAATGGTCTAGGACCAAAATACATCAGTGACCTCCTGACCCAGTATGAACCTTCCAGACCCCTCAGGTCAGCTGGATCCGGTCTTCTATCAGTTCCCAGAGTCAGAACCAGACATGGAGAAGCTGCATTGAGCTTCTATGCTCCACATGTCTGGAACAAACTCACAGAAAGCCTCAGATCAGCTGAAACACTCAGTGTATTTAAGTCCAGGTTCAAGACACACCTATTTTCAGCTGCATTTGAATAAAGCTCCAAATCTGAAGCTTGAGTTTCAAAACTTAATCATATTGTAACTACTGATTTTATCTGATTTTCTTATTTCTTTCTTTTTTTTAAGGAAAATTTAAATCATGCTTTTTATTTCTACTGTTTTAATGTATCTGTAAAGCACTTTGAATCACCTTGTTGAATTGTGCTATACAAATAAACTTGACTTGCCTTGCCTTGCCTATATGTAGGCTAGGACACAAAATTCAATCCATCAATCAACCAATTTATTTACCCAAAACATTCAATTTACACTAGTTAGCGATATTTATATATAACATATTAATATAATAGTTTTTGATTTTAAATGATATTAATATTTAAAGGAAAACAAAATTCCAGACTCCTCAACTGCCTTTTAAATGATGGTGATGCAACTGTCAATACATGACTTTTTCATGAAATGCTGTGACTACTCTGAGGTGTTAATTTCTTGTGCTGTAGCACAATAAAAAAGCAAAAATTGTTTCTTTGAATGTGAATCAATAGTTTACGTGACTATAGTTTTGCTTTGAGACTGGGTTGGTCCAACATGACCACAGCAACCTTCACAACCAACAGCTTGAATCACAGAATAACCAATGAATGACTTGAAAAGTCATTTTAACCCTTGTATGGTCTTCACTTTTGGGACCCTCTGGTGTCCCTCGGGTCAAAATGGACATATTAGGGGCTTTAAAAACAATTCTAACATAAAATTTTATTTCATAAACCATTAACATATATTGTCTCAATTTCAAACAACTGAGATAGAATATATGTTTAATGAATACAATCAGTCTCTACTAGAACACAAGTAACAATGGAAGTGTGACTACTCTTTTTGTCATAAGGTTATAATTGATGTTAAAAATCCACTATACTCAAGACTTGGGCTCTCTCACTGGGGATGAATACCATTCAATTTGTCCATTCTTAGACAAATTTGTCTGTGAGGCTCTTCCAGTGGCTGGCTGTTGGGCTTCTCCAGCGGCCACCTGTGGTGCTCCTTGTGGTGAAGGTCATCTTCAAATTCACATTCAGATTCAGATCTAAATCATCCTCATATTTGGAGTCATCTTCCTCTTCCATATCGCTATGTGCCTAGCTCTCTTCAAATATGAGTTCCAAAGCCCTCTGGCAGCTAAATCTTTTGGTCATACTGATGCTGGAAAACTGTACTGTGATTTAGAGGTATTTATCTTTTTGTCTCATTCCCTTGATGTGCAGGTGTAAAGCATATAGTGTGAGAAAATTATAGATTTTTACAATGTTATGGGAAAAAAACAAAAAAATGTTGTTTGTACATGACATGTGTATCACAGAAAATAAGCTAAGGCCATTGAGTTTCAAGTAGAAAAAATTTATACTTGTACCATTTTTTTTCTTTTGAAAATTTGATACGGTTCAATTTGACCCGAATACCGTACAAGGGTTAATATTACAAATGTTATTATAAATATATTATAAATGTTTTTTTTTCCAAACATAGTTCAGTATTTCTTTCGAAAGTGAAATGAAGTTGTATGCAACAGCAAAGCCTAGCTTACTAACAGGTTGGAATTTTATAAAATGTCACGTGACCTTACGTCTCGCGTGACCTAGCCTCCTGTTTACGGAAGACGTCTTTTGCGTGACTGGAGTGACCATCACAGAAGAAGGAGAGGTGTGTGAGCAGATTGTTGAACAAACAGCGGAGCAAACTTTTGGAGTTATGGTGCGTGTTTGTTCCTATCCTGGCTTTCGAAAGAAATACTGGACTATGTTTGTAAAAATAACCGGCAACGAAATTGTGAATTTACAGAGCGTGTTACTCCACACTCGGCTCTACTATACGGACTTTACGCTGAAGATGCCAGCTGCAGCAGGAGCATTTCCGGAAAGATACTGGCTGGTTTTAAATTCATTCTGGACTCTCTATCCGACCACATGAAGACCTCGGGACACTTCTGTTTGGATTTAGGGACCCTCTACTCACTACCACGTAAGTGTTATGTTGTTTGGAGCTGTAGAAGAGGTGTAAAAATAGCGTTTTGTAGCGGTGATACCATATGCCCCACTCTCCTCCAGGCTAACGACTTTTGGCTGAAAACGGTCAAATCAAAATTCTCAAAACACATCAGAATTAAATGATTTTGATGTCAACTCAACGTATGTACTCCCAACATCCCGTAAATTGACCTAAAGTGGATTTTACTCCGGATTATCCCTTTAAGGCCAGCAACTTTTCACCAACTGTTTATTCACTAACGGTAATTAATATAATATAATAATTAGGCCTATCATTTCTACATATTTTCTTTAATTAATTTACGCTTAATTTATTTTGCCTATTTATCAACATATTAAATTGGGGATTTTTTAAAAGGCTTAGACAGGCTGGATATAGATAGTTAGATACTGTAGCTGGCTAGTTAGATATAGGCCTACACAATTTAGTAACTAAATGTGTATTGATACTTTAAATAAGTCTTTGATATGTGTTGCTTTATTTTATAACAGCATTTAACCTACAGAAATAAAATGCAGATGATGGCGCGTTCAACTTAGCCTACCTCCACATGTCTTACAGTCATTAAGTCCGCCGTGGGCAATACTGAAGTCACTGCTGCATACAGTGCACCTAGTCACGGTGTCATTATTCTTCACCTTCACTAGACATGGATACACTTTAGTATGTTCTGCTGTAAAATGAGTCTTGTATTTTCTTTTTTTACTCGAGGATTCACCCTCTGCCATTTGGCAGGATGCACAGTTTTGAGGGGTAACTTAGGTGACTATCAGAGAGTAAATGGAAGCCCTCCCGCACCGAACGTTATTGGCTTATTTTGCTGACTAAACCAATCAGCGCGCCCTCTGCCAAGCAGTCGCCCTGAGCGCTCGTTGAACAGATTTGGACAGATACGCACAGGTTTCACACCTCTCCCCACACACCCGTCTCTCTCTCGTGCCTGCGCAGTCCAAACGCGCATGGTGCACGAGTTATTGTGTTGCCTGCACGCTCTCACTCGCATTGAAAAAAAAAAAAAAAAAAACACTCCCTCGCATAGTCTAAAATCCAGGATATTTTATCCGACTCGAGGGCATCCGTGATTAACTATCAATATCAGGGAGTCTCCCGGAACTTCCGGGAGACTTGGGATGTCTGTCACGTGCACAACCTCGTCCACAGAGGGGGAGGGACCTGAAAGTTGTGTCAGTTCGAATTTTCCGACTTTAGACTCAGAATTTTGAAAACCTGCCGACGGCAGCTTTAATGAAACACGAAACGATAACATTGCTTCAGAGAATGACCATCTTCTGATGCAACACTGTTAAAAGCAGACCCTACAAAGCTTTCTGCAGTCTGTGTCAGACACATAAGGAATATTTGACTAATCTGAATTCTAAATGATCAGCTATAACATTTGATTTAGTCTTTCTTTGACTAATAGCCTTATTGTACAGATATGACAAAACAAACATAGGAGGCAGTTTACGGTAGATATCATCCTGTCGGTAGAATGCCTTTAAAACTCAGAAGAAGCTTTTTTCTACTCATTTCTACTCCGGAAGTTAGAGATATGGGCTGAAAAATGCACTTCTCATCACTGCCGAAGCTGCCACGAGCTTTTAGTAACTTAGACAAAGTTGCTCATTATTTTACACATCCGTTCTGCTACCACTGTTGATACATTTGAAACTTCCAACAGAATACTGAATTTGTTGGTTTTGTTGAATTCAGATGTTCTATGATGTGTGTCAGACAAAGTTGAAGGTTTCAACCATAATCTGTCTGGAGGTTGTTGAAAAGGATTCAACGTGATCATTGTTCAGCTCTGAAAAGCCAACACTGGACCTAAGGAACAGCTCTGCCCTCCTTATTCAGAGGACTTACAGACAAAACAATCAAATATAAGCTTTTATTTTATTTACAAGTTACTTCCTGCTTCTGCTTCTGAAGAGTGCAGACGTGTCTCTGCTTCCTCCTGCTTCCTCCTGCTGCTTATTGCTTTATTCGCTTTTAAATCATTCTACTTCTTTCCACAAGTCTTGGATATAATTTTATTCTTTTATTCTTTTTGTATATTTGTAAACGGTATTAGCCCTCCTGTTTACAAAGAGAATTGGACAGAACAATGTCTCCTAACCCTGCAGTATCAGTGAGCTGCACACAGTGTGAGCTACTCTTTGCGAAGGTAGCACAGCTCGAGAAGAGGATTGAAACGCTGCAAGACATTCGTAACGACGAGGAATTTATCGACTCTATTATAGTTCCTGCACAGGCTGTGGAGCCTTCATGTGCCAAAGGACTAACTCAGATATTTCTACACGGGATCACAGCTGATATGGAATCTCACACTGCAGCCCTGGCTGACACACTTCCCTGGATCTGTCCAAATGACACTGGAATATCTGGTGAAGCTTCCAAACCGGACGGTCCGACTGACATCTCCCACTGGAACAGTGTTGGTGCCAAACCCAAATCATCAACCCCAGCCAGGATCTGGTCTCATGTTGTCCGTCGCAGAGGTAAATCCAGCACGAAACCTAAACCTCCAGCACTCACTCCGCCACCTGAAGTTCTATTGCATAATAGATACGATCCGTTGACTCAAAATAGAGTGTGTGATGATGAATGTAACCCAAACATGAAGACAAACAAGAGAAATGGCCCCAAACCTCAGCTAAGGGCTAACCAGATCATCAGGAGAAGCCCAAATCCCACAACCAAGGTGAGGACTACTGAAGCGATCGACACCTCCACACAAAAAGGAATAGACACCATTCTAATCGGGGATTCTATAACACAGCATGTCAGAATGGCAAAGACGGAAAATATAACTTTTTCTGATACATCAGTCAGGGAACTGATAGATATTTTGCTGACCATTCTGTCTACTCATCCAGATGGCATGAGGATCATTGTCCATACAGGGTCTTTTGATATTCTGAGAAGGAAGACTGGCTCTGAGATCCTGAAGAAGGATTTTTCTCTGCTGTTGGAGAGACTGTGTCACTACGGAGCACACCGGGTCTCCATTTCAGGCCCCATTCCTACTGTGGGTAAAGGAATTGAACTTTTCAGCAGACTTCTTGGTCTGAACACATGGTTGTCAAATGCATGCATCGCCCATGGGATTAAGTTCATTGATAACTTTAATATCTTTTGGAACTGTAAGGAGCGTTTCAGACCTAATGGCGTGTATCCCAATCGAACTGGATGCAGATTACTTGGTGCACATTTACGTCATGCTGTTGGGACGGCAAACCCAAACATGACTGTACAGATTAGACTGAAGGACACAGCAGCGAGGCAAACAACCCCCAGCCCTCCCCCCTCACCAGACCCTTTACTCCACATCACCCAAGGTCTCCAAAGGATATCTCTATCCCAGCCAGGACTCCAGCGACCACCATCTACCAAGAAACGCAGGGCACCCCCTCCTCCTCCTCTTACATCATCTGTCCTGGCAGAGCAGGACACAAGGGGATGTGCAGGATGTTCAAGGAGCAGCACAACATCCAGAGTTCAAAACAAAGATAGTACTGTTCAAAACAAAGATACCATGCCATGATGCGTTCAGGGTCCCTGCTATAGTAGTCCGACTACTGACAGCTGTTCTGAGAACAAGCTGGGACCCAATAGGATTCCTGTTTTAGTTAGTAAAAGAAGGAATCGAAAACAGTTAACTTCCTGGGTGAATCTATCTAATCTGTTAACGGTACCACGTACAACTCAGAATACAACAGAGACCAGTGTAAACTCCACAAAGCTAGCCTTACTTAATATTAGATCTCTGTCCAATAAGTCACTGTTAGTTAATGACTTCATAATTTCACACAATTTAGATTTTCTTTTTCTGACAGAAACATGGTTAACAGAGAGCACAAGTGCTACTGTTCTTAATGAAGCAGCCCCCCCAAACTTTAGTTTTATGGATAAATGCCGAAATGGGAGGAAAGGTGGTGGTGAAGCTGCCTTATTTAAAGATACATTCCAGTGTAAAGAGATCTCATTTGGTGATTTCACTTCTTTTGAACATCTGAGTTTTATTTTAAAGGGTGTTCCTAAAATCCTGTTCTTAATCATTTACAGATCTCCAGGATACTGTGCAAGTTTTATTGATGATTTTTCTGAATTGTTGTCTGTTATTTCGACTGATTTTAACCATTTTATCTTGACCGGGGATTTTAACATTCACATAGATAATATGACAGATGGTAATGCCAAAGAATTTTCTTCTGTGCTGGACATGTTTGGTTTGTGGCAACATGTAACAGAACCAACCCACCTTCGAGGTCACATTGTTGACCTGGTCATTTCTAAAGGTGTTGATATTTCTTCTGTTGTGGTTATTGATTTGGCCTTGTCTGACCATTTTTGTATTTTATTTGATTTACATATTACTCAGAATGTTCAAACAACCAGCTTCTCAGTTAAGAATAGGTACATTAATGAGAACACAAGTGCTCAGTTTAGGGAGGCCATAGCTATGTTACCAACAATGAGCGCAGAGTCGGTTGAAGGAATGCTGGATCATTTTAACTTGAAAATTTTTAATGTAACGGAAGCTGTTGCACCGATAAGAATCAAGAGCACCTTGATCAAACAGAAAACCCCATGGAGAAACACCACTACGGTCAAAAACCTGAAAAGAGAATGCAGGACAGCTGAACGTAAATGGAGGAAAACAAAGCTTCAGATTCATATGAGCTGTACAAAGAAAGCCATCCATCCATCCATCCATCATCTTCCGCTGGTCCGGGGATCGGGTCGTGGGGGCAGCAGCTTGAGCAAAGAGACCCAGATGTCCCTGTCCGTCCCTGTCCCCGGCCACTTCCTCCAGCTCTTCTGGGGGGACCCCGAGGCGTTCCCAGGCCAGCCGAGTAACATAGTCTCTCCAACGTGTCCTGGGTCTTCCCCGGGGCCTCCTCCCAGTGGGACGGGCCCGGAACACCTCACCGGGGAGGCGTCCAGGAGACATTCTCACTAGATGCCCGAGCCACCTCATCTGACTCCTCTCGATGCGGAGGAGCAGCGGTTCTACTCCGAGCCCCTCCCGGATGACCGAGCTTCTCACCCTATCGCTAAGGGAGAGCCCAGACACCCTGCGGAGGAAACTCATTTCGGCCGCTTGTATTCGCGATCTCGTTCTTTCGGTCACTACCCACAGCTCGTGACCATAGGTGAGGATAGGAACATAGATTGACCGGTAAATCGAGAGCTTCGCCTTCTGGCTCAGCTCCTTCTTCACCACGACGGGCCGGTTTAGAGCCCGCATCACTGCAGACGCCGCACCGATCCGTCTGTCAATCTCCTGCTCCATTCGTCCCTCACTCGTGAACAAGACCCCGAGATACTTGAACTCCTCCACTTGGGGAAGGATCTCATTCCCGACCCGGAGAGAGCATTCCACCCTTTTCCGGCCGAAGACCAAACAAAGAAAGCCTGCGTAGTTATAACAATGAGCTGTGCAAGGCCAGACAGCTGCATTTATCTGAAATGATTAATAAGAATGTCAACAATTCTCGAACTCTGTTTGCTATGGTTGAAAAACTCACAAATCCTCCTAAACAGTCAAACCCAGACCTCCTCTCCACTGAGAAATGCAACAAATTTGCCAACTTTTTTAGCCAAAAAATCAAAACAATTAGACAAAACATTCACGCAACACAGACAAAAAAGAAAACTAATCTGTGTCTAAAACCTAGAAATAACTCTGACGTTATGTCACAATTTAATATTGTTAATTTAACTTTTTAAAAACTGTTTTTACCTCAGTAGAAAGTGATCTCCTATGAATAGTTAACAGCTCACTGGCATCAGGCATTTTTCCCAAGTCACTAAAGACAGCTGCCATTAAGCCACTCCTAAAGAAGAGAACTCTAGACGCCTCTATGATGAACAACTACAGACCTGTCTCTAATCTCTCTTTTATATCTAAGATTATTGAGAAAGTTGTATTTAACCAGCTCAACGACTTTCTGAATGAAAGTGGAAGTCTTGATAACTTTCAATCACAGCACTGATAAACAGCTCTGGTAAAAGTGTTAAACGACATTAGGTTGAATACTGATTCTGGTAATGTTTCAGTCCTGGTTCTGTTGGACCTCAGCACTGCGTTTGATACTGTAGATCACAGAATCCTGTTGCACAGGCTGGAAAACTGGGTTGGACTTTCTGGAGCGGTCCTTAAAGCTATGGTAGGTAATCCTAGAGAGCTAGCAAGAGAGCTAGCAAGATTCGAAAGTGGCCCCTCCTCTAAGCTCCACCCCCCCCCCCCCCGTCAGTGCTTCATCCAAAGCCGGTAGAACCACGTGCGCACACGGAGCAGGGAGCCGACAGAGGGGGGCGTAGGCAGAAAGCGAGGCATCTGATTGGTTTTTTTGTAGCGCTCCCGCTGATCTTGGATTGGTCAGCTTTTTCTCCGTCCTGCAGCTGCCACAGAGGTCTGATTATTTTCGTCCCTTTTTCTAAATACATCTTGTATAGATTTCTCTCAGGATAGACGGACCATTTCACCCAGTATTACAAAATGTGTTTCTGAACAGGATTACCAACCATGTCTTTAACTGGTTCAGGTCCTACTGAGAAGGCCGGAGTTATTTTGTTACAATTGGCAGCTATGAATCTGAGCGAGTGGCCATGACTTGTGAAGTCCCCCAGGGGTCAATTCTTGGAGCTCTTCTGTTTAACTTGTATATGCTCCCTTTGGGTCAGATATTGCAGAATTTTAACATCAATTATCACAGTTATGCAGACGAAACACAACTTTATGTGTCTCCGTCACCGGACGACTGCAGCCCAGCAGACGTACCGTGTCAGTGTCTGGAGCAAGTAAACACCTGGATGAGAGAGAATTTTCTACAATTAAATGAAGACAAAACTGAGATCATTCTGTTTGGTAGCAAAGAGAAGAGGGTCAGCGTTGGTAAATATCTTGAGACTCGGGACCTTACAATCACTGACCAAGTTCGTAACCTCGGAGTGTTGATAGACTCAGATCTGACTTTCAGCAGCCACATCAAAGCTGTCACCAAGGCAGCTTTTTACCACCTCAGAAACATCAACAGAATTAAAGGTTTCTGTCAGGTTCAAATACCTACAAATTTATAAAGAAGAGAGAGAGAGACGTTTAGGATTTTTAACTCATGAGGAGGGCGTTAAAGAGACACTTCCTTACAATCTCCAAACCCGCTCTGGAGCATCTCTGCACGCCTCCTCAATTTCATTAGGAAAATGGGTGTATACAAAAAGCAAACAAAGGAAGGGTATCCAGTTTCAACCTGGACCAGGCCACATTCCTAACAGTAAAATTTACGACCTTAACACAAATGAGCAAAGCACAACTTTGCTTACAACTCTTACTCTATACAAAAGACAGAGTATATATGGGATAACTAACACAACATGCATTTACAACTCAACAGTTTCCTCTCCCAAAAAGACCAGGAGAAACTCATCCATGCATTCATCTCCAGTAGACTCGATTACTGTAACGCTCTTTTAACTGGACTTCCCAAAAAGAGCATTAAACATCTGCAGCTCATCCAGAACGCTGTTGCTAGAGTTTTAACCCGGACTAAGAGATCTGAACACATCACACCAGTTTTAAAGACATGCTATGCAACTTTTTCATGGTCATAAAATTGCTTGGCAATCATCAGTTTGCTTGGCTGACCCGTTCCGATGAAAACGGTGACATTTCCATCTCCATCTGGTGGCCCTAGCCCGAAACAGCGCTTGCAACTTTGCCTGTGGCGCCGCGTGCTTTGTTTAGCTCTGGAAGTCTCACGACACACGAGAGCCGAGAACTACTGCTTCACGGCAGGTCGTAAAGGGCTCTGAGCCGAGCCAGGTAGCCTGATAGACACACCCCCTCTCCATTAGCTGTCGACGGCTAAATTGAATGCGGTTACGGCTAAAATCGTTACATTTTCCAAGTCAAAACTTGTGAAAACGATGTTTGGTTAGCAGCCATTGAGCTAACCACCGTTTTCATCAGTGGATGTAGCTGCTAGTATATAGACAAATGTTGAGCAGTTGCCGTGTGCAGGTTAGCAGTGATGTCGGTGTAGAACTTGTCGTTTTCATTACAATAATTTTGAATGCGGCTTGCTGGAGTTGAAGGTATTTGAGTTGTAACTGTAAAGGTGAACATACTGTTATGTATTGTTCCTGCCTCACGAACTATATCTAAAATAACAATTCTCTGTTTCTGAAGCGGCTGGCTATAGCACTAGGACTAGACATGTCCGTTCGTGTTTCTTTCAGTGGATGTTGCTATAAGGACTTTTGTAGAACTACATTTGTACAAATACACAGTCTTCCTGCGCCAAGTAGTAGGTCTTGGTGTAATGAAATTAGGCTATGTTACAATCGCTTCCAGAATGATCTTTTTAGGACTGTTATTATTACTATTTGGGTGTGTGTGTGTGACTGTGTTCACTTTCTCATGCGGACCCAGGACAAATAAACCGTAAATTGCCTCTGGTGGGTTTACGACAGTCTGGCTAGACTGTCGCCTATTTTCTACGGAGCTCCCCCTACAGCTTTGGGGTGTGTATTGCATGGTAAACAAACCCCGTATTACTGAGCCCTGCTTTAAAATCTTTACACTGGCTTCCAGTCAGTCACAGAATAGATTTTAAAAGTCTGCTGATGGTTTACAAATCCCAGAACGGTTTAGGCCCAAAATACATCTGTGATATGTTCAGAGAATATAAACCCAGCAGAGCTCTTAGATCCAAGGACTCAGGTCAGCTGGTCCAGTCCAGAGTCCAGACTAAACATGGAGAAGCAGCATTTAGCTGTTATGCTGCCAACAAGTGGAACAAACTGCCAGTGGAGATTAAACTTTCACCAAATGTAGACATTTTTAAATCCAGGTTAAAGACATTTCTTTTCTCATGTGTCTATGCATGAACTTATCTAGACTGTTGCCTGTTTTTAAACTCATTTAAATGATTTTATTTGTTTCTCTTTATATTCTTTTATGTATTTTTAATGCTTCTTGCACTCCCTGCTGCAATGCTTTTATTTTATGTAAAGCACTTTGAACTGTTCTTACATGAAATGTGCTATATAAATAAATTTGATTTGATTTGATTACAAGTGGAAGTTATCATACACTGTTTATTCCTTTTTCTTGGCTGTCCAATTATAGAGATGCACAGGGCATGCGTGCAGCAATCACTAGTTAAGAGACTGTGCAACGAGAGACAAATACTTTATCAGAAATATATTACAGATGAATACACGAGTAACTTGGTACAAAGATTAACGGTGTTGAGATGTTAAACAGGATGTAGAGGAAAGAGTTAAAGGTAGAGAAAGAGGTAATGGACTCTACTCAAGTCTACTAATAGATGAAGAGTGAAATGTTGCGGTTTACAGAAAAGGCTAGAAGCAGAAACTATTCTCCCCCTTTAAGGTTGTGGTAACAAAAGACAACAAAAAAATCCCCCCACACACATTCTTTTGCCCTTTCTCAAACCAATTAGATGTAAAGCTAAAGGATACAGTACATACAGTATATAACGTGCCATGTACAAGGAATCTAATCAGAAAAATGTGAAGGCGTTTATGGTGGAGAAAGTGCCTTTACCTAAAGCTCTTCATTCAAAAGTAAATTTATCTTTCATGTGGTAAATTACAAAGAGTACCGAGTCGGTCCACCTGAAAGCCATTTTCTTTATTGGAAACCTGCATTAGTATCTAATTGCACATCTTCTTGTGCCATTTGTAGAATCCAAAACTAACCCAGCAATGGACTGGTTAGCCTGAAACTGTAAAATTGTTAGTCACAGCAAAGTAACCCAAACGGTAATGGCTTCATGCACATGAATAACGGCAGAAAAATGCAAAAACCAGCATAATCTCACGTCATCATACTTTAGGACATAGTTTTTATTTTTAAAGCTACGTTTCACTTTTAGACCCATAAAATATTAAACAGATTAAATTTTTACACTTAGACTATCAATAGATGCATCATATGAGTACATTATGATGTATGATTTTCCATATTGAGAGTGGTCCACTATGTGAGGACCTCTACTCTGTTTTTAATGTGTAAACAGGCCTTTGTAAAAATCTGCAAGCCTGCATGACTCCTTTAATGTTCTTGGCCAAACATCCACTTGTTTAAACGAGAGTATAGAAAAATCCACAACCATTCTTTTTAGTTTATTTTGTGAGCGACTGCAAGCTTTCGTTTATCCTCCAACTCTACTATGGTAATCCTCTCTTTTGCACGTACAACGAGTTGTGTTGAAAGGTAGGCTCTTTTACGAAGAGCTGAGGCCAGAATCGGACTCGACTCTGCCGCCATTGGCCTTGGAGGCAATGCAGGGTGCCATGGATCAGGGAATGGAGTAGCAGGAGCAGTTGGAGCTCCTCATGGTCTCCTCTGTAATCACTTCCTGCAGGGAGTGTGTAGCCCCTTTCACACTGAGGAATAACCCGCGTTTAATCCGCGAATTTAGCGTGTCCACTGTTTACCCACATTACCCACGTCTGATCAAAGAGTGCCAAAAACATAATAACTATCTTGATTTTCAAACACAAAGTAATTTCACACTATTTTTCATGCACGAATCCAAACAGCAAGGTCCGCCACATTTGCTGTGCAGCAAGGGAAATGATTGCACTGGTTGCCATTCTGGCTACAGGAAGGAGTCATTTCTGCCAGCTCGTCACTGCCAAGTTCACCTTGTGCTTATCCGTTTACTTTTGGCTTGTTTGCTTTTACAACCTGCACCAGAGCAGATTAAGTCACGTGACTCTTAAAGGTAACCCGCATGAGGAAGCCTGTTTCCAGCTTTAAGGCTCGTGTATACTTCGCAGCAGTGTGTCGCAGTGAGCTTGTCGCAGACACGACGCAGTTATTTTTGATTTATGCCTTGAAGCGCTGTCTGCGCTATGTTAATCCCACGCCACAACGCAAGAGGGACAATCACGAACAAGCTAGGATTGTGGGTGTTACGGTTACGGAGGTCATTCAACAACAATGGCGACTGGACGAATGCGCACTTTGATTGAGATGCAGCTGATCGATCTAGAAATAGAAGAAATATTGCTACTACTGGAGCTGGCAGAGAGGGAAAGAATCGTCACGGTTAGCACGGTTAGCGTCAGCCGGTTAGCAAACCGAAATACGCATAGTGTAGAGCGGATGTAGAGTTGACCAATCAGAGGCCTCCTTTCTCTCCTCCCTGCGGCGATGTCTGCGGCACTGTCTGCGGTGAGTTACAATTTTGAGGAGGTGCACCAGAGTGTCTGCGTAGTGTCTGCGTAGGGGGGGGGCATGTCTGCGTTAACTGCGACACACACGCAGACGACCTGGTTTCCGAGTATAAATCAGGCTTTATGAGCTCAGTAATAATAAATGCTCAAGGTGTGAATTCTGTCAAGCAAAACAGCTCAAACAGATTCAGACAGTGTTGAACCATAACAAGTGTTACAGGTTTCACCAAATGAGGACAGAGGGTTCAAAGAGAATCCAGTGCAATCACCCTTATTGTGAATAAATAAAAGTGTTCCCAAAACAGCTACAGGCAGATCATTCCAAAGGCCTCATAGGTGCTGATAATACATCTACAAAGCTCCAAATATTTTTGTGAGAGATGTGCTGTGACGGCATCCTTCAGAGAGGTTCGTATGATGCCTAACGGCAGGTGACTTTGGGATTGAGGATGGTGTGCATGACTGTTCGTTGTCATTTGAAGCTGTGACACTTGCATACATGTGCTTTGAGCAAATTTGAATAAAACCAGGAGCTAAAAGTCGTTCAAACAGAAGTGTCACGCAACGGTCTCATGCACTCAACAAGCCATTCGCTCTTGATGCCACTTTTTACGTCAATCTTTTAAGTTGACAAAATCTGAAGCAATATCAAGCTATATCAATATAAGGAGGCCTTTAAAGCATATCTAAAAACAATGTGCAGGCATAAAAGAAATAAAAAGCAAGGGCTCAGCCTAAAAAATTATACACATGGCAGTTGATAAAAATCCAGCCACTAGAAAGGCGCAGGAAATGTGACAAGTCAACCTGTATCATTCTCAAGGAACATTATTGTGCAAAAACAGGGTGTACGGTGAGTAAATTGACAAAACGCAGGAACCAGCGAGACATTACAGGAATCTGGAGAACTTGAGTCAAAATATGGCTCCAAGCTTTCACAAATTCTGCAAAAAAGAGACACAGTTATAACAACAATGATTACATCTGAAGTGTGCAGGGACAGCTGAGTTGCAGCAAATGTGCTTAGTTCTGCTTTCTGTGACAGACTGGGTCAAAGTGCGAACTAAGGATATAGAGCAAAAGTCACTCCACAGAGGCGCTCAGAAGTGAAACAGGTGGTCAAACAGGATCTGTTGTGAATGCTAAGCCGAGCGAGAACTATCCCACCTCGACTCTAACCCAGCCTTTCTGTAACAGTGCTGCCACTTGTCAATTTCACGCTCAAAGCAGTCGATGAATAATCTAGGTTTTTATGTTGAAAAACCCCCAAAACAACAGGTGCCAAATGATTCGCCCAGTCTGCCAGTGCGAGGTTGCATAACACTCATCCTTGGAAATGCTGACAAATTTTTTTCACACAGCGGCATGAAATGGAGCTGCAACCTGGATGGTACTGAAAGGCCTTCTTAGGAATGTTAAACCGTTAATGTTAAACGGTGTTCTGTGTGCAGGACATAGTGTTACTTAAACAGCAGAGGCTTCAGAAGGAAAACAAAATTCTTCACCTCTTAATAAGGAAGCATTTTCAAAAAGGCAATCTGCTGTTTGATGAGCTCAAAGGATCTCAGACTGTCAACAGTACAGCGCTGCCGATGAGATGTTCCAAAGTCTTGGAAAATAAATATGGGGATAAATCATCAATTGTAAAAGAATTCCTCCTGTGAGGGGAAATCAGCCAAGAAGAAGAAGTCACTGAGCTGATACAGACTGTAGAAAAATCCCAGGCAGATCTCACAGAACTGAGAAACTCTGGTGCAATAAAAAAAAAAACACTCGTGATCAAAACGATGGAAAGTAGAGTACCTGATTTCGTTAAATGAGACTGGTGGATTTTCATGCTAGAGCCGAGGAATAACGTCACTCCAGACAACCACTTTGATGTGCTCCGGAATTCCTGAAAAAGCAGGAAGGGATCCTGGAAAGACTCTTAAAATTATGGAGAAGACAGAGAAATCAGACCGTGGAAGTGGGGAAAAAGTCTGAGAAAGGATATGCCTCCACCAACACAGCAAAGAACGAACAGGTGATGGAAATCATTACAAGATTTTCTACTGTAAAAATTTACAAGGACTGAACCTCGATGAGAGAAAGATGCTTTGAAGAAGATTGGAGCTTGCAGGAAATGCCTGGGATGCCATGCTGATAATGGTTATTGCCGAGATACCTGTGCAGACATAAAGACTCTATAAAGGAGAGCTGAAGAGATAACAGAGGCAAGAACAAACTGACTGACAAAAAGGAGGAACTTTCCCCAGAGATGGCAGAAAGACCAACAATAACAGATGGAGCTAAAACAAGTAAGGGCAAGTCTGAGCTTTTAAAAATAAAATGGACTTTGTGAACTTCCTGTCATCCTTATGTTGATGGACCTCACCGCCAATGCGGGTCAAAAGATTGGGAACCTGGTGGACCTCACATCTGACACAAATTACATTACCCACGAGGCTGTTGACAGGCTGAGATTGCAAAGGGAGAATGTGACTTTATTTTTTACGGTGTTGGTGGGATGACTCTGAAAGTAAGCAGAAAAAGATACCCTCTCAGAGTCAGGATGAAGACACCTAAAGGCTAAGTGAAGGCCCATGAAATGGTCTGGTATGGGCTGGATGAGATTACAAAGGTGCACAAAGTCATTGAGCCTAAAAAATTACATGAATTCTTCCCAAGGTTGAAATCAAGGCACCGAAGAGACCAAAAGAAAGAGCTTATTGTCTGTCACAGAGAAGGAAGGCTCACTCCACAAAGAGTGAAGTTGTTGGAGACCAGGGGCCTCATGTACAAAGACTTGCGTGGATTTCCTACTGAAACATTGCGTGCGGCCAAACCAAAATGACCTCCAACGTCGGATGTACGAATATGTGCGCACGCATTAATTCAAGCACATTTCGTTTGTACATCCCAATCAACGTGGAATTGAGCGCACATGTCGGAGCACCCAACTCCTCCCTGTCCACGCCCCTACTTAAATACGCAAAACATATTTAAATGAGCCCTGCACCTGTGACTCCGCTCTCTGCACGATCAGAAAATAAAGAAAAAAACCATGAGTAAGACGGGAAAAAAGAAAAATTACACTGAAAGTGAATTGGAAGTGCTACTGTTCGAAGTGCAGGCGCGCAAAAATGTACTCTTTGGCACGCTGTCATCCGGCATAAGCAGCAAACGCAAGAGGAGTGGGTGGGAGAGCCTGAGGCTGTTAATGCTGGGGGGTCTGAGAAGTCTCACAAGCAGAGGTGAAGAAGGGGTCCCACGTTAAGGTGGATGTGAAGCGGAGACTGGCTGCCCACCGCCGCAGTGTGGCCAAAACAGGCGGGTGGGGGGGTGACCAACCCTGTTTGAACAGAGAGTCGGCGCAACAATGGGTGACACTGCTCTCTCATGAGGTGGTGGGAGCTCATGTGGGGGACTCTGATCACCCCCAAGCTAAATACCCATGTTTTTGTGTAACTCACAACAACGTGTTCATACAGTAACGTGCAGAAGTGCACCAGGGAAAAGTCGAGGCTGATTGAGACATTTCACACTTTACGCACGGGGTTATTAACATTTGCCTACAGAGACGATCAGGGGCTTGTTAGAAAGATCTTAAACTGAAGTTTAACCAGCAAAAAACAGCAAGAAACTAACTTTAACCACCAACTAATATATATAATATAATAATGATGCTGTGAAGACGGGATAGAAATTGGGGGGCGCACATACTCAATGCGCGTCACGGGAATAATATTAGGACCATTACAAGAATGAAGTTACTCACCAAGAAGCCAGCCATCACGCACAGTGCCACCCTGTATCTGTTCCCAACGATGCTGTTACTCAGAATGTATGAATCGTGCGTTGAACCACGGCACCTCGCCACTATGTTGGTTAATTGCATTTACGCATCACATATGATCTGTACATCGATCGAATGAAAATGTTTCCTGTTAACATACAAATTCATCATGTGATGGCGCTTTTATAGCAATGTGTGCGCAGTCGATAGCTCCAATTACAAAATCGGCTCTCGCTTCAAATTGAGCTTTAATGTTGGCCTGTTGGGAATTTGATATACGTGGCTGAGATGCGGATAATTCTGTCCCACACGGCTGGCATGGCTCGACTGGCAGAGTCCCAATCGGTTGGCCAGCTCCCTCTGGAATGCCCCGGTTGGAACCCCAGTGTGCCCATCACCTGTGAGCACAGGCAGCGCATGGCTCCTCGCTGTGTTGCGCTCCAACGCCGGCTGCAGCTCTGCGCACAGTTCCAGGAGGATTTCCCTCAAAACGGCTAATGAGTCAGTCGCCATCATATGCCAGCTAATCCTCTCTGTTGTAGTGAACACACGCTCTCTTCTAATTACACCATTTGCAAAGTCTTCTAATACTTTTAAAGCAGCCATTGTTTTTAATGGTATGCATTGCACCACTTTGCACTGCTTTTATATCGTGTAAATGGAGACACATGGGTGTATTAATTGTTCATGTGTCTCAAATGTGCACATCACTGTCGGAGGACAAATTGTTTTCACATTTATTTATTATAACAGTTTCCCAAAATCACCTTAGGTGTCGCCAAAGAATCAACAGCTGCAGAAACGTGCGTACGCCAGCCCTGAAGCTGCCGTGAGGCACCGCACATTTCCACGGTCTTTTCGTTCTTGATACATCTGATCGTTGACGTGAAAAGGTGCGTACGCCACTATTTTGTGCGTACGCACGCTTTGTACATGAGGCCCCTGGTCTTATGGTCATACGCAAAAGGTCAAACTAACATTAAAGCGCCTGCTGCTGGATAACAAGGGAAACAATTAAGCGTTATATTGTTTAATAGATGTGCCTTGTTATAGTCTACAATTGATGGGTCGAATAATAAAAGTTAATTTTGCATGTTATCTATAGAATAATATATTGTCACCTTGAAGTCGAGTGTCTGATTTATGTTAACAAGGATTTCTATTTAAGTTTATTCGTTTTTAGATTATTACTATTGTTATTATTATCATGGTTGTAGCGTTTCGGAAGGTTTTGTCAGGTCGCGTTTCCCAGCATGCCTTGCGTGACTAATCGTTTTGTTAGTTTTAGTTCCAAGTACGCAGCTGCTTCTTAATTTAAAACATTGACATTTTAAAAACTATTTAACTTTTTCTTTTTAAGCCACATGTTGGGAACAGTGTTGGTGATTACCTTGTCATGTCAGCAGGACGCTGTTTAATTGTCTGCTGTCCAGACAAAGACGCAGCACTTTATTTACGACGAGTATCTCTTAAAGCCCTGAATATTTATCCAATGCATTTATGCTGCTGAGCTTTGAATGTCACAAACTCCAAAGAGACATGGTCCCAGAGGAATCCACACCAACGCCTCTCAGTCTGAGGAAAAGCAGAATGAGAGTGATAATGTGCTCATCTGAGAGTCGCGGCCCCAAAGGCTCCACACCATTTACCCACAAATGAATTTGTCAGGACTGACTGGTTTTATTGATTTTTGGGCTGATGAAGAGGAGGTTTATTGAATGTGAATGTGAGTATGGGAGAGTGAAGAAGAAGAAGAAGAAGAAGAAGAGGGGCGGTGTTGTCAGAGAAAGAGACATCAGTGGCTGTGACAGCTCAACAAGGGAGAGAGATGTGCAGAAAGAGACGGAGGGAAGCAGACGAGAGTGGACTTGACAGCCGGCAATCAGCTTCAGTGTGAAGCAAAGAGCATGCTGGGACACTGTTCTGTCAACACCAACAAAACACAAGGCTGTCGGCACGCACAGCACCCTAATTTGTCTGTCAAAGCAAATACATCAGCTAATTACAAAGTTTAGCGACAGCGAGTCAACAGGTGCAATACCTCGACTGTCATGTCCATTACCGAAATTAAAAACGCTGCTGTTTATCCTGTTAAACAGCTCAGTCAGAAAAATGCAGCCTCAGTCCTTCTTTTCACCTTAACTGAAGAGCTGTTTGTGTGTTTACACCAAGAAAACAGGAATCATTGTACATCAGACTGAGCAGCTTTGACATGAGGAACCCTGAGCAAAGCACATAAACATACAGTCCTGTACAAATGTCCTGATCAGCCCTCATTTCTTTTTGTTTCCTCCAAGCAGACAGATTTTCTTGTAATCTTTAAAGTGGTCTTGAGCAATAGTTCTCTAGACTTTCTGAAGGTCTTTTAAAGTTTTTCATTGGACATTTTCTGCCTTTTCACTCATTTTCAGTGCAGTCCTTGTACCTGAATATTTTCAGGTACGAGGAATTTGTTTATTCTGACCTATGAATCAGGCAGAAAAAGTTGATCCATCTACTGTTGGCCCAAGCCTCATCAGAAATGGTCTCCACTGAAGGGTGGCTGTCAAGAAGCCATTCTTAAGGAAGGGAAACGGGGAGAAACGGCTGAGGTATGCCAAATGACAAGTGACAACAAAAGGGAGTTTGAGCTCTGATCTGAGGAGATTATATCACGTTTTGAAGAATGAAGATAAAAAAATATTACTGTTCAGACAAATATCTGAGCAGACAAATCTTACTTCAATAAAGACAAAAGACAGAGTTGTATTTGTGACAACATACAGTACTGAGGCAGAAAAGATTACAGCATTTGTACTTACAGACTAGTCAGATTACTGACATTGAGTCAGATTTTTTCTGAACCATTGTTAATTAGCTTTAGGAGATGCCCTGCTCCACAGGATAATTTAATCCATAGTCTTCTTAAAAAAAAAACAACCAACATATTTGGGTCCAAAACCAAAAGAATCCTACAAATGTAATTATTGTAATCACTGCACAAATGTAGTATAAAGCAAGACATTTACAAATTTCATCTGCAAAACTTCCTCTATTGGATAAAAATGTCCAAGACGCCAATTTTTTTTTTACACTGGTAGGACTAAAATACTTCTACAGGATAGATTAGCAGAGCATAAACATGCACCTGTGAGGTATAGCTATCCAATGGCCACAGATTATCACAATATTGATTATCCCTTTAAAGCTGCGGTCGGCAACTTTTTTTTAGTCATATTAGCTTGAATTGTCATGGGATTCTGGAAGTAGAATATTAAATAGGCTGTTTAGGAAAAATAACGAAATCTGTAGCTCCCTCTGAAGCCTGTAATCATGCTTGCAAAAACCGAGCGCTCCCGGCTGTTTTTAACCAATCAAGTTAGGGTGGAGGAATCCTACCTGTCAATCACAGCTTGTGCACACGCTGCTGAGCGTGAGTCTGCCCCAGCTTGTGTGCGCTCACACTGGTGTGAACTCACGTACACAACCTCGTCCACAGAGGGGGAGGGGTTTGGGGGGCGATTCGGAGCTTGTTAGAGGTTGGGGGAGGGACCTGAAAGTTGTATCAGTTCGAATTTTCCGACTTTAGACTCGGAATTTTGAAAACCTGCCGACTGCAGCTTTAACTCATGTTTCCCTGTTCCAACAGGTATCCTTTGAATGGTGTTACAGTGGTTTTTTCCCCCTCTTTTCTGTCTCAAACCCCAGCTGGTCGAGGCGGATGGCCACCCTTCCTGAGTCTGGTTCTGCCAGAGGTTTCTTAAGGCTGATTTATGCTTCAGACGCAAAGCCTCTGACGCTCGGACGCAGAGCCTCTGTGAGCGTCAAAATCTTGACCACTCCCCCACGCAGAGGCTCTGCGCGTGTCCTCGTGCACCTCAGAAAAATCCTGACTACGCGACAGACGCACGCAGACCACCAACGGAAGTGCGCAGACAAAAGCGGCTGTGATTGGTGTGGCTTCCTCCTTTGCATTTTCGCCAACAATAAAATAAGCTGTTCTTCTTCAATGTCGAGCAACTCCAGATCCATATCTTGCATACACTTTTTTTTTTTTTTGAAAGATAAACACTTCCGCCGGCGCCGCCGAAGTCCTCGTCACCGCCCACCGAAATTCTCGCGAGGGGAAACTGCTGTGTGTCCCGAGAAATTCCAGACCGAGGTTGCAGAACCATAACATGAAAAGTGGTTCGCGACCAGAGCAAAGCAACACGTCAAGACGATAGACGCAGAACTATAATCCGCCCTTTACTGTTAAAAGGGAGTCGTTCCTTTCTACAGTCGCCTCAGGCATGCTCAGGACGGGAGATTGGATTGAAGACAAGTTTCGGTGCAATCTGTTGGTTTCCTTAGCTAGGAAATTGTTTTTGATTTCGCTCTATATCAGTGATACTCACTATTTTTTTCACAAGAGCCACATTGGCAGAGCAAAAGCCACTTTTACGACAACATACTAAGTCCCTGTATCTCTGCTCTATATGAATGAATTGGATTATTTTACATATAATTATGATTACAATGAATTGAATTCCAATTGGCTTGAATTGTACTTTATTATTTAAGTACCTTGAGATGACATTTGTTGTATTTGGCGCTATATAAAAAAAAATATTTGAAAATGAATTGAATCAGTGTTTCACCAACTTCACAAACTTGGGGATTGGATTTAAGGGGAGTTTGAGCAAACTGTTGGTTTCCTTAGCTTGGCGATTTCTTTTTAATTGGCTCTATATGTATTGGAGTAATTTGGAATTTAATGAATTATGATTGTATTCCAATGAATTGGACTCTGGTTTGAACTGGATTGTATCTTTGAAGTGCCCTGAGATGACCTTTGTTGTGATTTGGCGCTTTATAAATAAAACTGAAACAGAGAGCATTGTGGCAGAACAGAAAAACCTTTGAATGGAACTGCATCCTGAAAATGTTGGTTTGAGAGAAGTTTCAGAATAAAACAGAATGCAGAGCCTTGAGTTGGGGCTTTAATACAGAGTACAAGTAACAGGATTTGTATCCAGGAACAAACATGCACAACTAATCATGTGATCACATGAGCTCTTCAAAATTTTCTGGGAGAATTGTGAGTCATGTAATGGATCTTGACTCCAACCCAGAAGATTTACACCCTCTAAAATAACTTGTTGATAGAAATGCCAAAAGAAAGATTTTTTCAAATCAGTCAAACCTAGACTTTGTTGCGGTTTGAGTGAACATTATAATTCTATAATTCTGTACATTTTCTTTAAACTGAGGAACATCTGTGTTGCAACATGGTCTGTTTCAGCTTGTTTGTTGGTCAGAGCCAGACAATCCGTTTTGTTCCCTTCAGTCCTAAAATTTCTGTGACTTCACTTTGAGACCCAAGCTTGAAGGTGAAGCTGAAGGCTCAAGTTTGATTCTATTTTAGATACTCGGCTCCCTCTCCTGCACACAGACTGTTTATCTGCTGATTTCATTCCTTGGTGCCCGTGCCAGGTGAGCCGGCATTCTTCTGCTGGGGCGGTTCGTGTCGGAGGAGGAAGTTTTAAATTTGGTTGACTTTCCTGTCCCCTACCCTCAGGCAGCGTGGTGTCTGTTTGACTGGTCTATTTCTGGCTTTCAGTGTTCAAGGACACAGTCTGGGAGTGTGTATGTGATGGTGTTTGTGTGATGCATTTAGAGTGGGGCGGGATGGGCAGAGGGAGGATGGGAAGTAGCTAGAGCCTTGTATTATTAGACTGTTTGTTTACAGAAGTCATAGCAGCCTCATTGATTCACATACCTAAAGAGTTTCCAGTTCATGAGATCCATGTTGGGGCTCCTGCTGCTGATGTTTAAACTTAAATTATAAACTTTGTTCACTTTCATTAGTCACAGTTTAACGTTACATGCTGACTTGGCAGTGACTTCAGATCATGTCAGTGTGGCGAGCGTGAGGTGGGGATGCCCCAATAGTGTATATTTTTAATTAAAGAAAAAGAAAAACCGACAACGCCACCCCAGGATGTAACCCAGGGAAAGAAATGGAAATCTATGAATAAACTAAATCTAAACAAAGGACAACACAAGTTCGTAACACTGAGCAGGCAAGAGACGTGTTTCCAAAAGAATATACAAAAGTTTATTTGAATCAGTATTAAGAACAGTTAAAATCTACCGCTAAAAAAAGGTTACCTTATCTTCCAGGACTGGGGCCTTTGTGCTCAAGGTGAGTGAGGGGAGGGGTGAAGGTACCAACTCAACATGGGAGCACCACAATCCACATTTAAAACACACGCACACACAAGGGCAAATTAAAAGAAAAAGGAGTGAATAGGGCACAACACACGAAGGGACACCATCACCAAAAAGGGTTCACCAGTGAGGCCCTCAGCACCTGGAATCACAAACAGGGACAGTTAGTGGGAGACTGCAAATAAATGAAAACAATAAAGAATGTCCCAACACAAAAATAATTAAAGAAAATCTCCCTTGCTCCTGTTGCTTCAGGTAGCTACATAAAACAGTTGATCCATCTAAAAACAGCCGTTCGTATCCCTCTAAAGCAGCAGATCGTATCCCTCTAAAGCAGCAGAGCGATTCAGCTCGTGGTAGCTGGGTGCCGAGGCTTACGAATACGAATACTTTATTGTCCACAAGGTGGAAATTTGTCTTCAGTTTCACCATAGACATATAAACATTTAAGACAATAATTTCACAATACACAAGCATTCAAGCACTGCATTTGTACAAAGCAAAAGAGGAGAACAGAAGTTATAAAATACAAATTTAAAATACTAAGTTAATATGAAAGTACATTAGCACTCAGAGTATTTAAAAGAATAAAATAGCTGATGAGTAGTAAATATAGGGAATACACTAATAAATAAATAAATAATTACACCAATAAAGGACTGGGGGTGGATTAAGTGTGAATTCCTATGTTATTTATCGCCCTTATTCCTTTAGGGACAAAGGAGTTCTTAAAAATGTTTTTATTAGCATTGGGGACCCTAAAACGCTTCCCAGAGGGTAGGAGTTCGAATTCACTGTGGAGAGGATGGGAGGGGTCATTTATGATTTTCCTGGTTTTGTTCAAAATCTGTTCATCATACATCACACTTAAATGCTTTTGCTGCTGTCCTATGATCTTTGTGGCCATATTCACTATTCTCTGTAATTTATTTTTTCGCTGCATGTTCAGGTTCCCATTCCACATTATCATATTAAATGATAGAACACTTTCTACAAGGTTTTTATACACTGTTTGCAGGATGTCCTCGTTCACGCCAAAGTTTCTGAGCCTACGTAGGAGATACAGTCGTTGTGAACACTTTTTATAAATAAAATCTGTATTTTCTTTAAAACTTCAGCGTAGCATAGCTCCAGCACTGAGAGGGGAATGAGCAGACGTGCTCTGTCCACCTGCCGGCGCCTGCACATAAACACGTACTTAATTAGCGTGCACGGATGGTAAAAGCAACGCACCATAAATGAACGTACCTGCGCGGTTGAACATGAATTGCACAACACCAGAGGAGAAGAATGCAGAGTGTCTGCACAAGCAGCCAGGTAACCCGGAAGACAAACACGCACCCGTTGCCAGAGAGAGAGACAAAGAGGGCGGATCTACCGATCCTTCTTAAAGGTCCCATGGCATGAAAATTTCCATTTCAGAGGTTTTTGAGCCTTAAAATGAGTTTCTCTAGCCTCCTTAAGTCACCCCAGTGAGTAGAAATTGCGAAATGTATTCACAGAGCAGTACAGCATTTCCTCCGTGTTTTGAACAGAGCGCCTCGAATTGTCTCGTTGACTCAAGGCTCCTGGCATGACGTCATGCCAGGATAGAGCTCATCAAAATTTCCCACCCCCTCTCTCCGCCACGCCCTCTGTCTCCACCCACTGCTGGTAAACTACCTGTATCTTACCCGCCCAACTCATGTGGAGTAGACCGAGACTCGCCACGACTGAAGACAGTCACAGAAGATACAGCAATGGCTTCCAAACGACTTTACCATGCGAAATGTACAGTGCCAGGATGTGAAGATGAAGAGAAGAATATGTTTCCGCTTCCATCCTCTGTCCCTTTGAAAACGGAATGGCTAATTTCATTTAGAGGGACAGGTGCCCATGCATGTTCCAAAGAGCGTCAGTGTTTGCGCGACACATTTCAGAGGAATGCTTTCACAACCCTACACCTGAAGTTGAAGCCTGGATCAGTGCCAAGCCTTGCCGGTCCATCAGCTACCCACACCGATCAAGTAAGTCATAATTATTTGCTAGCCGCTAGCTACTTTATGGGTACCAGCTAACTAGCCAACATTAGCTGTGGAGGTATTTATCCATGAAACCTACACTGCGCTACAAAACCAATACTCTGTTAAACTGGTTAGATTTGGAAAATTGGTTGTAAAACAAGACATTTGTCTTTTGACCAAGTATCTTACGTGTAGGGGACTACATACAGCATGAATACTTCGGTAAGCAAGTCTAGTTATGTTCTGCGGCTAGACGTCTGTTACACGGAAAATGACGCCCGACGATAACAATTCATATTTTGTAAGCCTTTCTTTAGATTGGTGACTTTATATTTTGTAAGCATTTGTTACGGTTTGGTGACTTTTTTTTAACGTCGAGTCGTTTCTGCTATTTCGTGTGTGATATGCGATCGGGTGTTGTGGCTAGGTGAAGGATGTTTAGCAAACGTTTGCTGACTACCCTCGAACATACACCATTACGTATCTGTCAATTCGAACACAGTTTTGACTTCAAATCTGTCGTGACACGTCAGTTTATCACAAGTGTAATGCTCGGCTTTCGAACCATGAGATGTGTGCTCTCTGTCTGCATCAGGTTCACTCTTCACTGGCCAGCACATCAAGTGCTCACGTCCAGACATCCCGGAGCAGGGATGCTGCCTGCCAGACTGACCCCATTGTCAATAGGACTGCAGCCACACCGAAGAATGTTGTCTTTCTCTATACTGGAATGCTTTGCAGGTGAGATGTTTTACCTTGTAGTTGTTGAAAGTTTTTTTTGTCTGAAATGTCATAATTGAGCCGGGTTTCTCCAGCACTATAAGGCACAAAACACTTAGACCAGGTCCCCTGAAAAGATTGTCTTGTGAATGTAATTTATATTTGATTTACCAAAAAATGTATACTTTTAGGGGGTTTTCAGATCATAGTTCCTATGAAACTTCACAATATATGAAAAGCTTTTTCCAAAATGTTTTATACCTACTTTCAAAAATATTGTTTTTTTTGTTACTACCATTAAAAGCAGCATTTAAATGTTTCAAATGCTATCTCAGCTGATATCACTTTCCTGATGCTTGAAATCAGATTTTTAAAAAAAAGTAATAAGAACAGCTTCTATAGCATTTTGGAAAAGAGCTTTTCATATGCTCTCCCATGATGATGCATGTGTCTCTACCAGCTAACCCCCACCACCATGACAAATGAAAATTCTGTGAGAAACACCGTTTACACATTGTTTCTTGTTCTTTCAGACTGTACTTGGCGGCGATCCACTTTAATGAAAATGCAAACCGACCACAGGCCCAGACAGCAGACGGTGTACCTCTCTTCAAAATCTCCTTTCCCAAATCCAAGAAGGGGGAGTGCACAGTCAAACGTCAAAAGACTAAGCCAACCTTTGGTAAGACCTCAAAAGTTCAAGAATTCAAGTCCAACTACTTTTGCCTTTATCAAATTTACTGAGGTTAATTCCAACAAATAGGAATACAAAAAATGTGAGAAATAGAAATCTAAACAAACATAAATATATATATATAGAACAAATATAAATATATAAATAAACATTGAAATGTACAAATGACTCACTGAAATATACAAATGTTGTGTGTGTACAGTGTGTATGAATGTTCTGTGTGAAAAGGGAATGTGGATGTCCTGATGGACCTCATTTTTCACACGCGAGGCAGTCTAAACCCGGTGCAGTGTCCTTCATCATCGGGGTACTCGGCACGGATACGCAGGACCACACAGGCAGGAATGACCACTCTGATCCGGCGACCCAAAAAGCCCCAGCACCACTCCACAAACTGCCTGTAGGCCAAATACCTGAAGCGCCTGGAAGAACAGATAGAAAAAATGACACTTGCAGAGAATGTTGTTGTTCTTCTGTTATTGCTATGTTGTACATATTTACATATTCCTATGGATTATTCTTCATTGTGTTTTAATAATGTCTTGTAAATAAATATACAAACACTCTTCATACTGTCTGCATAGTTGGATTATCAGGCTCTGTTGGGTGGGTGTACTGTAAACTCTTATGTATGTGGCTATGAGTGATTATTTTACAACGCTTACCGATGGGTTCTTCTCAGGCGTAAACTGCCAAACAGGTAGATCCAAATGTTTACAGTGTTACCTGAGGGATCTCCATGCAGCATCTATTCTCCCTTTCTGTGGGCATTATCTCGCAAATTCCACATTGACACCTATTATTTTAAAAAAAAAAGGCAGTGTAATGATATTCTGTTTTCAGGTAATGCCGGCAAATATAACAATGAAACATCTTTAGTGGCAAGTAAATGAGTTAACATGTGAGCATGGAGAATAATTACATGCTGGTCATAATACTATCATGTTTTTTGCATGCCATATTCTACTGTATAACTACATGGGCAACGAACAGCTGGCTGTTCCCAGTGAAGACAGGCTACTAAAAAAGGTGTACACAGAAATATGTGGCATAAGTTTCATTCCGTGTAGTTACACTTTGGATCCAGCACTTGGTCAGGATATGATGAGGTATGTTTTTTTTTTTTGTATATTACAGCATGTAAACCTTTTTGTCTAGCAAACTTGGTCCCCTTATGTCAACACTGGGTGGAGAATCATTTGCATGTTGGCAATGTGTACTATGGGAAATACTTTGGCAGTGTTACTGTTGTACAATGCAAGGCGACATTGAGAAAGTTACTTGGTGTAGAGACTGGAGATGCCAGCAGCCATACTCACTAATGTTAGCACTGCAAATACGTGCCCACATTACAAAATAAGTTGGGAACTTATACGTTTTGTAAGCAAAAATAATATTTTAGGTAGTCCTGATGTAGTGACTACAATTTCTGCTCTAATTAGGCTACCGTAGGCTAAGCCACTGCTAGTATCTGCGCACCTCAGTGGTTCGAACCGACCCAACTATAAACGTTTCCAGACATAACATTTCAAACTCACCATTCTGAGACGTTTTGCTGAAGGCGCTGCTGATCTGCAGTTTGTTGCTGAACTGCCTGCGCCTCGCTTCAGGGTCCGATTCCGGGTCGAAGGCGAACAGTACGATGGTTTGCTCACCTGCCATTTCTATTTTTTTTTCCTACTAGCAGGCAGCTAACATGCGCGGAGCCAAAACAGAGAATCAGACACGCCCCCATTCAGCCATGACACACCCCTCGCGCTCCTCCTTGCTTCTCATTAGGAAAACAGGGCACTGGAGAGAGCTCTGAAATGCGGCTTTCTTCTAAGTGGCCAAATCTGCGTTTTTCGGGTGAATTTTGAGAACGCCTGGGGGTATAACATCCTGAAGCCTCCGAAAGCCCATTTAAAGTGCCGCTACTATACCATGCCATGGGAACTTTAAAGGCTGCGCAATTAAAGGGAATGATACAGTGGGCGGGCAGAACTACAATGATGTCCAGCATTTTAATCCCGATAAACTTCTGTTGCTTCTTCGTGGTTTGTATTTCTGTCTACAGGATGAAGAAATGCTTTCATGGATAAATCTGCAAAACTCTCACTGATGACAATTTAATTTGCTTTTCTTAATTACCTCGAATCTACCACACATTTAATGTGTTTGGTCTGGTCCATTTGTAACCTCCCAAACATAAAAAGGATGATGACCCTTGTTGAATACATACGGATAAAATTAATTTAAACATTAAAAGAGATTCTCCATCTTTTAATGGTAATTTTGCGTGATGTTGTGATCATTTAGCTTATTTTTGTTTCCATTTTACACTATTTCATTGGTCACTAGACCTGATAGATTAACTGAAACTTCTGGAATTTTGGGTTTCTGTCCATCTCATGTCTCAGTTGTTTCAAGTTTCCTGGTCATTTTGCTGGTAACATTTGCAGCTTTTTTGGGTCGCTTCATTTCAAAATGTCTTTTTGGCACTGCGGCTCTTTGTGGTCATTCTTTTTTCCTTTGTGGGGATTAAGTACCATTTGTGGTCTTTGGATGATGTTCCAGGTTAATTAACGTGAAAAAAACGTGAGCACATTGCTCCAGGCCATTTTGTGTATGTATGCATCTTTTGGCTCTTGATTTATGCCATCTTTCACCAATAGCAGCCTTTTGTGGTAATGTTTTAATTTTTTTTGATATTTTGTTTCTCTTCAGTGTCATTCATTGTCTTACCATCTTTTCATCTCTATCTTGCATCTCTTTTGTCATCATTTTACATCAAAAAACAAAAAGTTCTTTGTGAATGGAACATTTAACAGCTTTAGACTGTTTTACATTTTAGGTCATTTGTTCCTTTTTCTGATAATTTAGCATTTTTCATGGTGTTGTGGTCATTTTATATCTTTTAGTTTACAATTTGTAGATTTTTGTGTTCTTGTATCTCCTTTTGAGCACTTTGTGTCAATAGCCACATTCGGACAGAGCAGTTCTAAGAACGGTCCACCTCGAATTTCGTTCTAATATCTGCCCTTCCCCAGGGGAACTGTTTCATTTTGCATTTGCACATGAGTCGGGACCTTGATAGGGACTGATAAGACGCAACCGTCTACAACAGTGATGTGTTACTTTAGCGCCATACTCAACAACAAAACAAAACAAAACAAAACCCGGTAAAAGTAAGGAGAGAAGAAAAAACACCACCAAGAAGCTAATATGGAGAGCGGGGAGGCCACCGTGTTCATGGGCTGCGTGATGGTGATATTAATCATGGACGATCACATCGGGCGTCTAACATCGAGGCTTGAAGAGCACACAGAGAGAGTCAGGAGACAAAAAATCGAGCGCAGGCGATACTTCTTCGTTTCATGAAGGAAGGACGGAGAGCAGAGCGCCGCAGACAAAGGAGACAACGTGTAAGTTTAACTTATAAAACATGCGCCGGTTGTGTCCGTGTCGTAGGAGTAAACATTTCAGCCGTTATTATACTGTTTACGTTGAGCAGATTAGGAACATGAAGAAGCGGAAATCTGACAAGGGGCGTAGCTACCAACCACCAAACACCACGTCAGATGTGTTCCTATGGAACCCAGAAAAGACCCAGCATCGGAGAAGGAGCTAAAATGGTTATAGTAACTGAAGGCTGTGGTCCCTAGTTCCTGTATGTCTGAATATGGGAAAAAACGGCCCCAATTCCTGAAAAGGTTATAGGAACTTCCAAAGGTTCCTACAGTGGGAATGCACCGTCTCTTTTTTGGTTGTAATTAGCATTTTCCTTGGGCAGTTGCAGATCATTGTGGTAATTTTGTTGTTTCTTTATTTTTGGTGTCATTTAACATGTTTTCCTCTCAGTTTTGCACTTTTGTTGAGTGACTTTGTGTCATTTCTGGTCACTTCACTTGTTTTAGATCCAGTTTCCTTGCTGAAACACTTCAAATTGACATTATCATTCAACTAAAATCTGCATCGTTTCCTGTCTCTGGCCATTTTACATGACTATGAGGTCATTTAATATGGATATAGTTTGCAGGAAGGTTAGTGGGTCATAAATTGGTCTTACTTTTGGTTAACAGAGATGTTCAAGGTTTTTCCGGAGCTGGAGATAACAATCGTGTGTGAATGAGCACTACTCTGCTCTCTGTGGTATTTTACAGATTTTAGTTTCTGTGCTCTTCATCCTTTGGTCATTCCAGCTTCTGTTTTAATTCCCATGTTCATGGTTTGTGGCTTGCGGCTGGCGTCCACACAGGAGGCCGCCTGATAAAGTCGCTTCATCCGTAACCTCTGATAATAGACCCTGCAGCCAATTGTTGAGTTACACGGTACAGGTGACATTTTCACTTAAGATGTCTGCCTCTTTCTTCCCTCCACCTTATTTATCTCAGAACACCACAAAAGGAGAATCGCCTACATTATTAACTTGGCAGTTATCTGGGTGTTAATTGCTGCCACTTTGAACAAAGCTGTACAGCTAATGACCAGGTGTGTGTGTGCGCAGCAACAAAACAGAGAGGGGGCTGTCTCCTTAGGTGGAACCATTTGTCACAGCATAAGGGAGGAGCTGTGTTTGTCACACTTAGGTGACAAAGGACGATAACAGGAACAGTAAAGGGCACTTTGACATTAAGTCACACATTGTTTTATTTTGTAGTCTGGTAAGAAGGACTTGTTTCAGTTACTTCAGCATCTTTGTGATCAACTGATTATCATACATTTATTCTGTAGCAGGGCAATGAGCACCATCATTCCAGCCAAAGAACAAGTGCAACAGTTGGTCTGTTCCCCACAGAGCCATGATCTGAACACCTTAAAGTATCAGACTAAATCCACAGAAAAGGGCTCCTCTTAAAACCTTCATCCAGACCAGACTAAGACCCGTTACATGCATAACAACACGATTTCATCCTGTTCACATATGTGAGTGCACTCAAGATCCCTTTGATAAAACTTAAGTGATTGTTCAGACTACTTTCAGAGGCGTGTGGACCACATATGACCAGCTTCTCTCAGCTGTGTGCCACCCACTCAATAGACCTGCCACTTGGCAGTAAAATACACACCACATTTGGTCATTTAGGCCTTCACCAGAGTCAGCTACCTGTGGTTATTATTAGCATTTGGGTTACCATAAAGCTGTGGGCCACTTGAACATTGACATGTTCATGGTGACATCGTGCCATTCTTTGGTGAAAGTACCACTGAGTGCAAAACAACAGCTCCTTTTCTGTCATGAATTTATTGCTCTGTTCATTGCAGCTGGTGTTAAGAAGTGCAGAGAGACACTTCATTCCATCCCTCTCTTCCAGAAGGTGTTCCATTTTTTTTTTCTAGATTGATGTTTCATGTTTGTGCAACCATGGATATATGATTTTGGACATGAAGCACATTATGAGTTTGAGTCACCAAACTGACAATGTTCAGTCTTATTGTGAGTTGTGCGTTGAACTGATACATGTTGTCAAAACACTGCACCACAGTTTGGGGCGCAAGTAGTCAGCAGATGGTAGACGAGCTTCTGTTAAGACCTGTTGCTTATATCGGCTACGTTTCACCAATGTTTCAAAGTTTTTTTTTAAAATGTCAGCTTGAGATGAGACTTGAGATGAAAACAAAATGGAGGATTTCTGACTTTCCACTTCTGAGGTATGCAAAGTTATAGGTGGAGGTAATGATGGTGACGTGGGAGTGATGTAACCGAACCCTGCAGATCTGAACGACTCTCTGACAGGTTATCAGACCGAGGCAGCCACGAACAGACAGCATTGTTTTGTTTGACATCAGACAAAGACTTTGACCAAAAAGGGCAAAAGAGTATTTTTTTTCATACTGAAGGGTCAGGTTGCCAGGTCAGCGAGGGTGGAGGCAACAGGGCATAAATAAAGGATATAAAATAAGGATTAAATAAATAAATATAACAACTAGAAAATTTCTGAAGACATTTTGATGGGTGCCAAGCTACTGCCCGCCCAGAGACAGAGGTTGTATTCAGAGACCTGCTCGTTGCCAGTCAAGCATTAGATATTTCAAATCCAGTCTGAAAATATGAGATACTGAGAGTAAACCTGAGAGAGACAGAGGAGGACAGGTTGTGCCCCCTTAGTACAAACAGCTGTTTCAATCAATTTATAGGTCACAGTAAAAAAAAAAAAAAAAGTAACTTGTTAATAGCAGAAAGGTCTGCTGAAGAGAGTTTTGTAATTTCTATAAAGGTCCTGTTTAAAATACAGGTTTTATGGAAGTTTGAAAACACCCCTCACTATCAGTTTAAAGGAAAGAAGCAGAGCTAGTTTATAATGATAGTGATGGCAGTGTGATGGCGCTGTCTGTTTTGGGGTGATTTGAGAGAAAACCATAAGGTCCAGCACAGAGATGGAAAGAAGACAAAAACAGGTCAATTTTGAGGTAGAATTTATCCAGGTTTAAGAGACATTGTGGATGTTTGAGAAGTTTGAGCATGCTAATTGTGTCATTAATCTGGAGCTGTGAGTGGTTTCTGTGGAGTCCCCTGTATTTCTGATCAAGAGGGACTGTGTTTCCCCATGTAACTTTGGTAAGGAAAAAGAAAGTGTGTTCAAATTCACAGGAATAGTTGTGTATTATGAGTGTAATAAATGACCAAAAACACGAGATGATTGCTTACTCTCTGTCCGAGATATAGGGGGGAAGAGAATATTTCAGAGTGAGAAAGACAAACTAAAATATTCTGTTCCCCCATGTAACTTTGGTAAGTAAAGAGTCTTCAAATTCACAGGAATAGTTTTGTATTACGAGTGGAATAAATTACCAAAAACATGAGATGATAGGTTACTCTCTGTCCGAGATATAGTGGGGAGTGAGAAAGTCAAACTGAAATATTGTGTTTCTCCATGTAACTTTGGTAAGGAAAGAGCCTGTTCTCATTAATGTCTAGGCTGCGAGTGGTTTCATCACATTCACAGACAGTCTAAAGGGCTGCAAGGCGAAGACTATGCTGAATAGTTGTTTTACAGACATCTGTATATAAGAAAATGTTAATAAAAGGGATGAAGAATAGAATAGAATAGAATAGAAAAATACTTTATTTATCCCCCAATGGGGGAAATTCAAATTCGTCAAGTAGCTCAACATTTTTTTAAATATTTACAATGATTGAATTAACAACAATAAAACAACAATAATAATACTACTACTAACTAAATACTAATAAATGACTAAATGGCAAAATAAACAAATAAATAAAAATCAATCAATCAATTTGAGAAGAACTCAGCAGTCACTGTTATAAAGCCTTATGGCTGTGGGAACAAAGGACCTTCTGAACCTCTCAGTCCTGCAGCGCAGAGAGATGAGCCTCTCACTGCAGCTGCTCCTCTGTCCTGTCAGGATGCTGTGGAGAGGATGTTTATTATTCTCCATCACAGAATCTAACTTCCTCCTCATCCGTTTCTCCACCACAGCACCGAGAGGGTCCAGCCTTCTGCCTACAACAGAACCAGCCTTTTTCACAAGTTTGTCCAGGCGCCTACAGTTTCTGTCTGTACTGCAACTCCCCCAGCAGACAGCAGCATAGAACAGTGCACTCTCAATGATAGTGTGATAAAACATACTCATCATATCACTGCAGACATTGAAGGACCTGAGCCGTCTCAGGAAAAAGAGACGGCTCTGGCCCCTCCTGTACATGTTGGCAGACCACTCCAGTTTATTATCCAGCACCACCCCCAGGTATTTGCAGGTCTGAACAGTCTCTATCTCCCCTCCATCAATGCAGACTGACTGGTATGGAGTTTTAGATCTCCTGAAGTCCACCACCAGCTCTTTGGTTTTGGTGGTGTTCAGGAGCAAACAGTTCTTTTTGCTCCAGTCAGTAAAGGCCTCCACAAGGTCCCTGTACTCCTGCTCCTGTCCACCGCGCACACATGCCACAACAGCTGTATCATCAGAATACTTCTGTATGTGGCTTGACTCTGAGTTGTACCTGAAGTATGATGTGTACAGGGTGAAAAGAAAAGGAGCCAAAACAGAACCCTGCGGAGCCCCAGCACAGAAGGTCCTGTCTGCACTCAGATGGGAGGTAAGATGACTATGATGGGAGCAGGAGAGGACAAGCAGGATCTGAAATGATGGCACATGTTAGTGGAAAGATTAATGAGATGAGGTCCTGCTCATTGAGCACCAAACTGCCCCTGTTTTGTGCTTTTCAATTAATTTCTCCATTGACAAAATTCCCAGTTTTTCACATTTTGCTGGAATTCCTTTTGAATTATGAGAGAGAAAAATACAAGCACACTGATCCCGGTCGTTGCGCATGCGGCGATGTGCTTTTAATTTAAATTAAATTCAATTCAATTCATTTTTATTTATATAGCGCCAAATACAACAAATGTCATCTCAAGGCACTTAGATAGTAAGTCCAATTCAAGCCAATTGGAATTCAATTAATTAATAATAATCATAATTCATAAAATAATCCAATTCGTTCATATAGAGCCAATTCAAAAACAATTTCCTAGCTAAGAAAACCAACAGATTGCACTGAAAACTTTTTGTTTTTCGGTCCAATCTCCCGGCCTGAGCGTGCCTGAGGCGACTGTGGAGAGAAACGACTCCCTTTTAACAGGAAGAAACCTCTGGCAGAACCAGACTCAGGAAGGGTGGCCATCCGCCTCGACCAGCTGGGGTTTGAGAAGACAGAAAGGGGGGGAGGGGGGGAGGGCCGCAGCGGCGGCGGCACTGTAACACCATTCAAAGGATATCTGTTGGAACAGGGAAACACGAGCTAATGACCACAATAATGTCACATATACATAAAGAGAGTAAAGTGAGGAAAGGTGTGACAGATGAGGCCCCCCAGCAGTCTAGGCCTATAGCAGCTTAACTATGGGGGATGTTTCAGGATTACCTGAGCCATCCCTATTCAAGGTAAACACAAGAAACTTGTGCTAACGAAAAAATAAATAAATAAAGGACCAGACTCAGTGAGTAATTCCCTATACTCCCTATATAGATCTGCTCCTCACACCACAACAACCATCTTTTTACAGCCACAAGCTACCTCAGCCTCTCACCAACTGCACACCAGTCACAGCGGGGTGGGGATGCAAACCCTGGTTCGGGTAGGGGGAGAAATAAAAGAGGTAAGATAAGCGGGAATGGGATTCAAACCCTGGTTCGGGTAGGGGGTAATGAAAGTATAGAAGGTGCCAGAGGTGGAGGCAGGACAAGACACACTAGCAGATTCAGCAGACAAACTCACCTAAACAGTCCTATAATCACTAAAAATACCAGCAAAAACAAAGCCATACAACTCACTCTCACCAACTGCACACCAGTCACAGCGGGGTGGGGATGCAAACCCTGGTTCGGGTAGGGGGAGAAATAAAAGAGGTAAGATAGGCGGGAATGGGATTCAAACCCTGGTTCGGGTAGGGGGTAATGAAAGTATAGAGGGTGCCAGAGGTGGAGGCAGAACAAGACACATCCCACCACCTCCCCATCTCCACCCGGTGTCTCAAGGTCCTCGGTCTTTCCTTCCTTCGTACGACTCCGCCACCAGGTTCGGGTCCCGGGGGGGGGAAGATATCCATCATCTATCTCCCTATGCCGGACTTTCAAGCTCACAGCGGTTCAGCTTGCATGTCCTCCGCCGGGGCCCGAGCGCCAAAGAAATCTTGTCAATAAAACCTTTCAATTGTCTTCTTCTCTCTCCATGTGAGTCTCTCCAGGTTGAAATCCCAGTTAGTGCTGAGTACAGATAAAATCATTGTGGTGGGTGGCTTTAATATTCATGTAGATGTTGAAAATGACAGTCTGAATATGAACTTTAATTCTATATTAGACTCTATTAGATTTTCTCAGAGTGTTCACAGACCGACTCACTGCCTTAATCACACCCTTGATCTTGTGTTGACTTGTGGCATTGAGAGTGAACAGTTAACAGTGTTCCCTCATAACCCTGTCTTATCTGACCATTTTTTGATAACCTTTGAGTTTACATTACTTGACTATACAGTTTCTGAGAAGAAATTTTTCACTCTGTACACTTCAGACTTCCAGTACAAGTCAGACTCCTGTCATCTACAGAAATATTCAGATGACTCTGCAGTTGTCGGGTGTATCAGAGATGGACAAGAAGCTGAGTACAGAGAGCTGGTGGACCGCTTTGTGGCATGGTGTGGGAACAATCATCTCATCTTGAATGTTAACAAAACAAAGGAGATGATTGGAGATTTCAGGAGAAACAGGGTCAGATCAAACCCTGTTTCCATCATGGGAGAAGAAGTGGAGGTGGTTGAGGAATATAAATACCTTGGTGTTCATCTGGACAACAGACTGGACTGGAGACACAACAGTGAAGCAATCTACAAGAAAGGACAGAGCAGACTGTACTTCTTGAGGAAGCTAAGGTCCTTCAAGGTTTGCAACAAGATGTTGCAGATCTTCTACAAGTCTGTTGTTGAGAGCATCATTTCCTCTTGCGTCATCTGTTGGGGCAGCAGCATCAGAACCAGGGACCTAAAAAGACTCAACAACCTGATAAGGAAGGCTGGTTCTGTTCTGGGGACGACTGTGGAACCTCTGGAGACAATAATGCAAAGAAGGATTTTGCATAAAATCAAGAGAATTATGGACAACCCTGAACATCCTCTCCATGAGACTGTTATCGGAAAACAGAGTCTCTTCAGTCAAAGGCTTCTTCAGTTTGGATGCAAAACGGACCGCTACAGGAAATCTTTCCTGCCCACAGCCATCAGCATCTATAATAACTCCTTGATTTAATTGAGTTACATCAACATTTAATTTCCCTCTGGGATAAATATAGTATTTTTGAATTTGAATTGAATTGAATTTACATATAGAAGGTGTCTATCAGAGGATGCTGTAACCAGATTTAAAGAATTAATTCCATCATCCTTTTCTTCACTGCCATGTGCAAATATGACAGAGGACGACTACCTAAACTTTACTCCAGCAATACTTGACTCTCTTGTTGACAGCACTATAGTTTCAATGCGTACAGCACTGGACAATGTTGCCCCTCTGAAAAGGAAGGTAATCAGTCAGAAGAGGTTGGCTCCATGGTATAATTCACAGCTGCGTGCTTTAAAGCAGACTGCAAGAAAGCTGGAGAGACAGTGGCGTTCCTCTAATTTAGAAGAGTCTCAATTAGTCTGGAAAGATAGTTTAATAACGTATAAGAAAGCCCTTCGTAAAGCTAGAACTGCTTATTATTCATCATTGATAGAAGAGAATAAGAACAATCCCAGGTTTCTTTTCAGCACTGTTGCCAGTCTGACTAAGAGTCCGAGCTCTGTTGAGTCAGGTATTCCTTTAAAGGAGATCTGCGGTATTTTCAACATTAAGCCTCTTTTATGAGTCGTCTGCAATGTTTTAGAACCCCCCTCACCGCTTTTTTGAATTTTACTGCTGTCTCCGGTATTTGCCTAATTTTGATTCATCTCAACCTGCTTCAGAATGGCAAGTCATATGCATGTCCAAAAAGGTCCGTAAAAGCACCATAAACGTCCGTTTTCAAAATCATCAACTCACCGGAGTGGTTACTGGTGTGCACTGGTAATCCATATCAAATTTCGTTGCGAAAAGTTGCTTCTGTCGTGTTTTATTTGAAATTTTGTACTGGATGTTCGTTGATATTACTCCGCCACCGCTAAGAAAATAGTTTGAGCATGAACGAGCTGAACGAGGGGGGTTCAGAAAACTAAAAAATGTTTTTTATCAATAAAATGTCCCTAAATAAACCCAAAAATAATGTGGAATATTTTTTATCATGCAACATAAAAATGCGTGCACTTACTCTAGCACTAGTTATGCTCTTAGCTGTTTGGTTTTGGAAGGAAATGCACTTATGATTTCTTGCGACGTGAAGTTCTTTTGCCTACCGATGTGGAACACACTTATTGTAAGTCGCTTTGGATAAAAGCGTCAGCCGTAATGTAATGTAATGGAAAGACTGTTAGCGTCAGCGACCTTCAGCCTGCAGCCCCAGCACACTACAGCATAGAAGATGACGCTGGACACCACCGAGTGATAGAACATCTGCAGCATGGTTCTGCAGACGTTGCAAGATCTGAGTCTCCTGAGAAAATACAGGCGGCTCTGACGTTTCTTAAATACAGTATCGGTGTTTTTAGTCCACTCCAGTTTGTTGTTATATGTGGACGCCCAGGTACTTGTACTCGTCCACAATGTCCACTCTGTTGCATTGATGGAGAAAGGGTTTGGATGGATCTTCTGTTTCCTAAAGTCCAACACCAACTCCTTTGTCTTTGTGACGTTGAGTTCCAGGTGGTTTAGTCACACACCACTCCTATACTCAGCCTCCTGGCCTCTGCTGATACAGCCCACGATGGCAGAGTCGTCCGAAAACTTCTGCAGGTGGCAGGACTGTGAGCAGAAGCTGAAGTCTGATGTGTAGAGTGTAAACAGGAAGGGA
Organism: Odontesthes bonariensis; assembly: GCF_027942865.1. NCBI lineage: Eukaryota > Metazoa > Chordata > Actinopteri > Atheriniformes > Atherinopsidae > Odontesthes > Odontesthes bonariensis. Next base: position 27,188,865 of record NC_134527.1, read on the forward strand.
GACAGGACCATCCCCTTTGGTGCCCCTGTGCTGCTCACAATAATGTCTGACATGATGTTCTGTAGCCTCACACACTGCGGGTGGCCTGTGAGGGAGTTGATAATCCAGGGCACTAGTGGAGCATCCACCTGCATGTCTAGTAGCTTATTCCTGAGCAGAAAACTATCAAGGTGTTGCAATGGTCCAGTCAAAGTCCAGACCTCAACCTGATTGAAATGCTGTGGTGGGACCTTCAGAGAGCTGTGCATAAACCAATGCTGCAAACCTCAATGAACTGAAGCAACGTTGGAAAGAAGAGTGGGTCAAAATTCCTTCACGACCATGTGAGAGGCTGATAACAATAACCGTTACTTCAAGACTTCCTGAAGTAGTTCACAGTCAGTCAGTGGGGTTACATGGCACTGTAAAAATCGGATTATGGGCTAAATTACAATAAGACTGAGTTATTAAGTTCATGTACACACCTTAATCTGGCAAGAAATTGAATCGGATCGGGTTACACTGATCTACACTGACTTTCACCCCTGAACATGTCAGGAGACAACTGAGCAGACTCCACTCAGGCAAGTCTGCAGGCCCGGATGGTGTGAGCCCCCAGGTGCTCAAAGCCTGTGCCCCCCAGCTATGTGGAGTCCTCCACAACATCTTCAGCCTGAACCTGAGTCTTCACAGGGTCCCCGTGATGTGGAAAACGTCGTGCATCGTTCCTGTGCCGAAGGTGCCGCGCCCCAGCGGCCATAAGGACTACAGACCCGTGGCACTGACGTCACACATCATGAAGACCCTGGAGAGACTCATCCTGGAACAGCTCCGGCCCATGGTCAGACCACTTCTGGACCCCCTCCAGTTCGCATACCAGCCCCGACTAGGAGTAGAGGACGCCATCATCTACCTGCTCAACCGTGTCTACGCTCACCTGGACAAGCCGGCGAGCACTGTGAGAGTCACGTTCGTTGATTTCTCCAGTGAATTCAACACTATCAGGCCGGCTCTGCTGGGTGAGAAACTGACGGCGATCCAGGTGGATGCCCCCATTCAATTCAATTCAATTCATTTTTATTCATACAGCGCCAAATACAACAAATGTCATCTCAAAGCACTTAGATAGTAAGTCTAATTCAAGCCAATTGGAATTCAATTCATTAATAATAATCATAATTCATAAAATAATCCAATTCGTTCACATAGAGCCAATTCAAAAACAATTTCCTAGCTAAGAAAACCAACAGATTGCACTGAAAACTTTTTGTTTTTCGGTCCAATCTCCCGGCCTGAGCGTGCCTGAGGCGACTGTGGAGAGAAACGACTCCCTTTTAACAGGAAGAAACCTCTGGCAGAACCAGACTCAGGAAGGGTGGCCATCCGCCTCGACCAGCTGGGGTTTGAGAAGACAGAAAGGGGGGAGGGGGGGAGGGCCGCAGCAGCGGCGGCACTGTAACACCATTCAAAGGATATCTGTTGGAACAGGGAAACACGAGTTAATGACCACAATAATGTCACATATACATAAAGAGAGTAAAGTGAGGAAAGGTGTGACAGATGAGGCCCCCCAGCAGTCTAGGCCTATAGCAGCTTAACTATGGGATGTTTCAGGATTACCTGAGCCATCCCTATTCAAGGTAAACACAAGAAACTTGTGCTAACGAAAAAATAAATAATAAAATAAAGGACCAGACTCAGTGAGTAATTCCCTATACTCCCTATATAGATCTGCTCCTCACACCACAACAACCATCTTTTTACAGCCACAAGCTACCTCAGCCTCTCACCAACTGCACACCAGTCACAGCGGGGTGGGGATTCAAACCCTGGTTCGGGTAGGGGGTAATGAAAGTATAGAGGGTGCCAGAGGTGGAGGCAGAACAAGACACACTAGCAGATACACTATCAGATTCAACAGACCTAACTATAAGCTTTATAAAAAAGGAAAGTTTTAAGCCTGGTCTTAAAAGTGGAAAGGGTGTCTGCTTCCCGGACATTTACTGGCAGCTTATTCCACAATAGAGGGGCCTGATAACTGAAGGCTCTGCCTCCCATTCTACTTTTAGAAACTCTGGGAACCTCAAGTAAACCTGCAGTTTGGGAACGAAGTGCTCTGTTAGGAAAATATCTTACAATGAGATCTTTAAGATATGATGGAGCTCGGTCATTAAGAGCTTTATATGTAAGGAGAAGAATCTTAAATTCTATTCTGAATTTAACAGGGAGCCAATGAAGAGAAGCTAAAACTGGAGAAATATGATCTCTCCTGTTAGTTCTCATCAAAACTCTGGCTGCAGCATTTTGGATCAACTGAAGGCTTTTCAGAGAATATGTGGGACAGCCCAATAATAAAGAATTACAGTAGTCCAATCTTGAAGTAACAAATGCATGAATTAGTTTTTCTGTATCACTCTGAGACAAGATGTTCCTGATTTTAACAATATTACGAAGGTGAAAGAAGGCAGTCCTAGAAACCTGTTTTATATGCGAGTCAAATGATAAGTTCTGGTCAAAAATAACTCCAAGGTTCCTCACTGTAGAACTAGAAGCCAAGGAAATACCATCTAGAGTAACTATATAGCTAGACAATTTCTCCCTGAAACGCTCAGGTCCAAAGATAACGACTTCAGTTTTGTCTGAATTTAGAAGCAGACAGTTCTGAGTCATCCAGGTCTTTATGTCTTTAAGACATGCTTGTAGTCTGACCAACCTATTGGGTTCATCTGGTTTTATAGATAAGTACAGCTGAGTATCATCAGCATAGCAATGGAAATTTATGCCATGCTGTCTAATAATGTTACCTAATGGAAGCATGTATAAAGTGAAAAGAATCGGTCCAAGCACAGAACCCTGGGGAACTCCATGACTTACTCTGGTGTGTGAGGAAGATTCTTCATTTACAAGAACAAACTGAAATCTATCAGATAAATATGACTTAAATCAGCCTAATGCAGTTCCTTTAATCCCAATAACATGTTCAAGTCTGTGTAATAAGATACTGTGATCGACCGTATCAAATGCAGCACTGAGATCCAACAGGACAAGCACAGACACAAGTCCGCTATCAGAGGCTAAGAGGAGATCATTGGTAACTTTCAGCAGTGCAGTTTCTGTGCTATGATGCACTCTGAATCCTGACTGAAACTCTTCAAACAGATTATTTCTGTGTAAGTGATCACAAAGCTGAGCTGCAACTATTTTTTCAAGAACTTTAGACATAAAAGGGAGATTGGATATAGGTCTATAATGAGCCAACACTTCTGAATCAAGAGTAGGTTTTTTAAGTAAAGGTTTAATTACAGCAACCTTAAAAGTCTGAGGTACATATCCTGTCAACAAAGACAGATTGATCAAATCCAATATGGAAGTGTCAATTAATGGGAAAACCTCCTTGAACAGTCTGGTTGGGATTGGGTCTAAAAAACAAGTTGATGGTTTAGAAGAGACTATTGCTGTTGTTAGTTCAGAGAGATCAACTGGGCAGAAGCCGTCTAAATATAAATCAGGTTCTAAAGATACTTCTAAAGCTGCTGTACTTGATGATACATCACTGATAATAGTGGGAAGGACTCCATCAATCTTCTCTCTGATAGAAACAATTTTATTAATAAAGAAGCTCATGAAATCATCACTGCTGAGAGTTAAAGCTATGGTAGGTAATCCTAGAGAGCTAGCAAGAGAGCTAGCAAGATTCGAAAGTGTCCCCTCCTCTAAGCTCCACCCCCCCCTCCCCATTCCGTCAGTGCTTCATCCAAAGCCGGTGGAACCGCATGCGCACATGGAGCAGGGAGCCGGCAGAGGGGGGCGTAGGCAGAAAGCAGAGGCATCTGATTGGTTTTTTGTAGGCGACCAATCCGAGATCAGCGTCCCGCTGATCTCGGATTGGTCAGCTTTTTCTCAGTCCTGCAGCTGCCACAGAGGTCTGATTATTTTCGTCCCTTTTTCTAAATACATCTTGTATAGATTTCTCTCAGGATAGACGGACCATTTCACCCAGTATTACAAAATGTGTTTCTGAACAGGATTACCTACCATGCCTTTAAAGGAATAACTGGCTCAGCAGAGCTCGGACTCTTAGTCAGACTGGCTACAGTGCTGAAAAGAAACCTGGGATTGTTCTTATTCTCTTCTATCAATGATGAATAATAAGCAGTTCTAGCTTTACGAAGGGCTTTCTTATACGTTATTAAACTATCTTTCCAGACTAACTGAGACTCTTCTAAATTAGAGGAACGCCACTGTCTCTCCTGCTTTCTTGTAGTCTGCTTTAAAGCATGCAGCTGTGAATTATACCAAGGAGCCAACCTCTTCTGACTGATTACCTTCCTTTTCAGAGGGGCAACATTGTCCAGTGCTGTACGCATTGAAACTATAGTGCTGTCAACAAGAGAGTCAAGTGTTGCTGGAGTAAAGTTTAGGTAGTCGTCCTCTGTCATATCTGCACATGGCAGTGAAGAAAAGGATGATGGAATTAATTCTTTAAATCTGGTTACAGCATCCTCTGATAGACACCTTCTATATGTAAATTTCTTCTCAGAAACTGTATAGTCAAGTAATGTAAACTCAAAGGTTATCAAAAAATGGTCAGATAAGACAGGGTTATGAGGGAACACTGTTAACTGTTCACTCTCAATGCCATAAGTCAGCACAAGATCAAGGGTGTGATTAAGGCAGTGAGTCGGTCCGTGAACACTCTGAGAAAATCCAATAGAGTCCAATATAGAATTAAAGTTCATATTCAGGCTATCATTTTCAACATCTACATGAATATTAAAGTCACCCACTACAATGACTTTATCTGTACTCAGCACTAACTGGGATAAAAACTCTGAGAATTCAGACAGAAACTCAGAATAAGGGCCAGGTGGACGATACACAACAACAAACACAAGAGGTTTCTGGGATTTCCACTTTGCGTGGGAAAAACTGAGAATCAGAGATTCAAAAGAGCTCAAACTAATCTTGGGTCTGGGACTGATTAGTAACCCTGATCTGAAAATAGCTGCCACTCCTCCTCCTCTGCCTGTGGTTCGAGGAACGTGAACATTTAAAAAGTCAGAGGGAGTTGCTTCATTAATGCTAACATGATCCTCCTGCTGCAGCCAGGTTTCTGTAAGACAAAATATATCAATATGATGATCACAAATCAACTCATTCACTAACAGAGACTTCGAAAGGAGAGATCTGATATTCAGCAAACCACATTTAATAGTTTGATGTTTTTGTTCAGTTAAAGTTTTTGTTTTAATAATTTCTTTTTGCACAAGAGGATTTGCTCCTTTTGTGTTAATCGATTGGGTGGGTAGCAGCAGGTGGGAAGCTGCAGAGAAGTGTGTAAGACTACAACTCTGCATCCTGGTCTGAGCCCTGGGTTGTCATGTTTTAGGGTGACAAATAAATTCATCCATATTTCTAGAAATGAGAGCTGCTCCTTCCAAAGTGGGATGGATGCCGTCTCTCCTCATCAGACCAGGTTTTCTCCAGAAAGATTGCCAATTATCTATGTAGCCCACGTTGTTTGCTGGACACCATCTAGACAACCAGCGATTGTAGGACGACATGCGGCTAAACATGTCATCACTGGTCAGATTTGGCAGGGGTCCAGAGAAAACTACGGAGTCCGACATTGTTTTGGCAAAATTACACACCGATGCAACATTAATTTTAGTGACTTCCGATTGGCGTAACCGGGTGTCATTAACGCCGACGTGAATAACTATTTTACCATATCTACGTTTATCCTTAGCCAGCAGTTTTAAATAGGATTCTATGTCGCCCGCTCTGGCCCCTGGAATGCATTTGACTATGGCCGCTGGTGTCTCTAATGCCACGTTTCTGACTATGGAGCTGCCAATTACCAGGGTTTTATCCTCAGCGGGTGTGTCGCTGAGTGGGGAAAATCTGTTTGAAGCGTGGACAGGTCGATGGTGAACAACGGGCTTGACTTTAGAGCTATGCCTCTTCCTGACAGTCACCCAGCCACGTTGTAATCCTGGCTGCTCAGGTTCTGCTAGGGGGAGGCTAATTGAGCTAGCTACGCTAGGTGGCTCCACACTGGCAAATGGGACCTGGCTCGCTATCGGTTGATTTTCAACAGTGCAGAGCCGAGCTTCCAATTCAGATAACCTCGCCTCCAAAACTACAAAAAGACTACATTTGTTACATGTACCATTATTGCTAAAGGAGGCAGAGGAGTAACTAAACATCTGACACACGAAGCAGGTGAAAGCAGGAGAAGGAGGAAGAGAACCGGTAGCCATGCTACGCTAGAGAACCAGACACACCGTTAAAAAGTGAGAATAAAGATCTGTAGAAGTGTGTTAGAACAGAACGGTAAGCTATAGAGTTTAACTATGCAAAATTGTGTAAGTTATAGATCGAAATAAAGTGATTATCAGTACTCCAAGCGGAGCAAGAAATTCCCACAGACGCAAAGCGTCACAGCGTCTTTCAGCCGGACCATCGGTGCGGGACTAGTCGCGCGCCAAAATTTGTGACGGAAACAGGAGAATAATAAGTATGCTCAATATGGATGTATGCATTTGGCATTGGCACCCATAACTATTAGATTTACTGGTTGTTTTAATTACTGTTTGTGCTGGTCAGCTGTGAAGAACAGTTCAAATTAAACAGTTTTTTGAGAAGTAAAAATAAATGGTGGATGAAATCCCTCTCATGGTGACATGTCAACACATTAAGAACTTATGATGACACGTTCATCCCTTTCTGGATGTGTTTTAGCATAAAATTACTTGCTTACAGTTGAAAATCATTACTACTTCGTTCGGGCTAGAAATCAACATGTCAGGGCTAAAATACATTCTTTGTGCTATCCGTTGTTATTTTAATATACACCATATTAAAAGTTCAGATGTTGTAGCTCTGACAACCAGATAAGGTCACATATTCTTCAAGTGATTGTCGGTCTAATTCCTCCAATGAACAGACAAAGTTTTTGGGAGGAAGACTGTCTCAGTTTCCATATAACACCATGCTTTTGAATATGGTACATAAGTGTTTTATGCTCTGCACATGAATCTGGATTGTATGTTTGGACTGGACCAACACTGAATTTTTAACCCTCTATGGCATGAATTTAAAATTTTTTGGGAAAAAAAATATTTCACCCAATTTTTTTTGGGAGCTTGGAGGTCCCTGATAACATCCATTATAAAATCTGACCCCCCCACCCCTGAATCAGATTTGGTTTTTTTTGCCTCAGGGCAGTGATACTAACTATTTTTTTTCACAAGAGCAACATTGGCAGAGCAAAATCAAGGGAAGAGCCACTTTTACAACAACATACTAAGTCCCCTTTTGCAAATATGCATTTCTACATATAAAACATCCCACAAAAAAAGAAACAACACAGCCAATACATTTTCAATTAAGACCATATTTACCTTAATACTGGAATGTATAACCTGGCGTGCATGTCCTTGACTTTCTTCATGTTGTATTTGTAGTTTGTTGTTGTAATCATAGTGAGAAATTCAAGATGAGCATGGTTCTTGCCTTTTTTAATTAAAAACCGATCCATTGTGCCTGCATCTCGCGCTGGCTAAAGGAGTTAGCGTGCACTGCGGTCAAGTGTGACGGTGGTTTAAGCGGGCTGCGTTGCCAGGTTTAACAGTGTGCCCCCTTTAGGAAACACCATTAAGCCTTAATTAATACTTAATAAAAATACTTAATACTACAAAAACGTTAAACTTAATAAAAATACTTAATACTGTGCAGTATTTGCTGTATATTATTTGAAAAAATGTATTGGTATTGTTACCATATTGTAATAAGCTACTCTATGCGAGTGCGAGCCACCAATTAAAGCTTGAGGAGCCGCATGTGGCTCGTGAGTCGCGCAATGAGTTTTTGTGTGATTATGACAAATGTTATACAAGTAAACCAAACAATATATTCATTAGAAAAGTGTGTATGAGTGTTAGAGAGAGGGAGAGAGAGAGAGCGTGTGTGCGTGCGTGCATGAGCATACATGACATTTTGAAGTCATATGTGTGTGCATGTCTCTATATGTGTGTATGTGAGCGTGTGGGTGTGTGCATGTTTATGTGTGTATTAAAGCCTGTGTATATGTGGTTGGGAGTTGGTGTTGGTAGTGCAAGTCGGGATATTGCCATTGCAGTCTCATTCTGTTTGGAATCTCAAGAACCAGTTGCTTCTTTATGTGAAGCAGAGATGGACATCACACTTCTGGCACTTGACTTTTGGTGCATTTAGGGACTTTACATCTCCCCTTCTGCTCATAATGGCTGGTTACCACAGTGATGGTAATACCATTACCACAGTGATGGTAAGCCCACCATCCAGTGGGCTGATGTAGAGATCCATTCTTCTTCACAATCTCCACTGTCACTGTCACTCTCAAGCTCACTGTCCTCACTGTCTGAGGCAATGGCCCTAACTCCCAGAACATTCTCCTTCCGCCCATAAAACATTCTTGCATCCATCTCCTTTAATTATCAATAGATGATTCATTTAAAATCATGATTCTGAGCATTATTTTGCAACTACGAACATATCCACACTGTATAATGATATTGTCTGAACAAAAGTGGCCTAAATGCACAGTGTTGCCCTGAGGCAACGGACAAAAAAACACAGTTTCAGAATACAAATAAAGCTAAAATAAGTGTTAAAATGATCAAAAATACTCCTTTACATGTTCATACACATGTATATGTTTTTTATTGTAAGATACTGGTGATTTAAACATGTCAAAAAGTGATAATCAACTTACCAATTTGTGGCAAAGTGCAGGTCGCGGCTCTGCTTACTAAAATGCCTGCCCCCCATCAGAGACAAGGTCATATGCACTTCAAAGTCACTTATTATTGGACACAGGCATATCTGGTGGTATTTAAAAAATATTTTCCCTCCAAAACAATTAAAGGAACACTGTGAGGTCCAGTTATTTGGTTCGTTGCCTGAGGGCAACACCATGCCATAGAGGGTTAATTCATCTAAAAGAGAGCAGAATTTGGTCAGTATCATGGTCCGTATAAGAAATATGTTAAAATATTTTTTGTTACAGGCAAAGTAGAGTCTATAAATTATTCAACCTCCCAACCTTCCATCTGTGCCTCTTTAAGTGAGGCCCAAGTCTTAACACCCAATCTCCCTCTGTTTCTCTGCCCTAACTGTCCAAATCACAAAAACACAGATATGACTCGCTACAGTAGAAAACATGGCAACACTTCTGAGATCAAAGACGATAAAGAGGATAAAGATATAAACATAACCGTTCAATAAAGAAAATTTATTTAATTCAGTTTCAGCAGAGCAGAACACAGAAATAATTCCCTGAAAGTTAGCATTGAAAAGGTTAAACTAATTTAAACTCTTCACACAGCTGTTGTGTTTAGCCGCCCTCTCAGGGTGATGTAAATCTTTACATTAATGCAACATAATACGGGAGTTAAACAGGAGCTCTGCTGAGGTCTTCTCTTCTGTGGGATTCTTTAAACATGAACCAAATCAGGATGAGCTGAAGTGATTAAGCAGCAGCGTTATGGGACCCCGAGAGGAGACAAATTAAAACTTTCTGCTTTGCTCTGCAGCTCCCCTCGTTAAGAGTAAATATAATGTTTGCATTGTAAAGATTTATCACATTCAGGTCCATGGCCAAATCCCCAGTCTCAGTCTGCACAGACACAAGAACTAACATTCACGGGAAATTAACTAACTGGTTTGTGAATAAAAAAATATTTATTATTTTAATCCAAACATGAATCGCCTACTGCATCATATACAATTTGAATTTAAAGTCAAACAGAAATAAAAGGAAAACAATTTAAAAATCCCATCTCTGGAAAGGTCCTCTGAAATGCACCACACTCAAATCTATCAGTAGGTTGTTTGAAACTTTATTTAACAGACACAAGTCCAAAGAAGGGATTTTCACTGTATTCACAGACCAACTTCAGTATAAGTAGAAAACATAAATGTAGAATCTGAAGCAGCAACTCACTCAGTAAAAGTTGTTCCAGAGTCATGTTTCCCATTGTGTTCCATCAGCTTCCTTTTAATGACACTTTTTAATGGTTTGGGAACTGAGAATACTGATTTGTTACAGTTTTTCAGGGGAATCTGTGTCCATTCTTGTTGAATTTTTTCAGGGGAATCTGTGTCCATTCTTGTTGAATCCAAGATTTCAGCCTCTCAACAGTCCGTGGTTGTTGTTGTCTGATTCTCCTCTTCATGATACATTTTCAATAGGAGGCAGATGTGGAGGCAGATGTGTGTCAAGCACACACACTATGTGGGTATGAAGCCATGCTCGGGCGGATCTTATTCCTCATCCAAACAAAATGTGATGATTTTTTTTTTTAGTCCAAAGAGACTCAAACCTTGATTCTGCATTTCAAGCTAACCTCATGTTGGAGCTGTGATGCTCATTGGAGGTTAGTCCAGGTGTCACAGCTGCCTTCCTTTGTGTGCAATGCAGGAACTCATTCTTCTTTTCAAACTCCTTAAAAAAAAGACATTTATTCTGTTCTGTTTGTAAGTTCTGTCAACAAAGTGTGTCAGAGAAACACAATCAGAGAGTGATCTTACCCATGTCTTTTTTTTTACTGGTTTTACATTTTTGAAAATTGTGAACGTCAAAACGAACCATAACTGAATTTCTGCTCAGGACCTGGGAACTGAACTACATGGGTGAACACAGTCTTGATTTTGCTGCCTGACCTGCTGGAAAAAATAGCTCTTGTGAGAAAAACAGTGAGAAAAACAGTGGTGTTGTGGAGAGAGGCTGTTATTACACATTATTGTTGATTTTACACAAACTTTAGTGTTGAACGTCAACAGAGCAAAACCAAGCAGTGACTTCAGTGCCACATTAAAATAATCCTCTAGAAGTAGTAATTCTGGTGACATTTTAACAGAAGTTAGGTACTATTTGTCCAGCACAATAAACACTAGTTGCTTTTGAAAAATCGATGACAGAAATGAAAAACTGGCTATACCGCCTGGCCCACGGGCACGGTGTGAAACAGTATGACCACTGAGCAGAATGTATATAAACAGTCAGGTCACGACAGCATGATGGCCAGTGTTACCTGGAAGTAGTAATTAGTTACTGATTACTTCTCCTAGAAAGTAATCCAGTTACTTTACTGATTACATATTTTCAAAAGTAATTAGTTACTTTAATAATGACTTTACATTACGTTACTTTTCAACAACATGATGCTCAACCTGAGTACGCTATAAAGCAATTTCAGCATATTCCATCATATAGAATCAATTGAAACAGTCTCTTTTTCAAAACACCTGTCGCTCTTAAGTCTATTTTCACCTGTTTATCAGGAGAGGGGCCGTCAGAGGTTTGCCCGGTGGAATTGGATGTGGTAGCCGCAGCGGTCAGATCAGGGGGTTTCTCAATGAGTTTCACATTCCTGTGCCGGCTTGCTAGGTGCTTGCTCAGATTTGAGGTGGAATTTTTCACTGTAGATAAAAACTTTCTTCCCACACAGAGTGTACAGCGGGCGCTAATGTTTTTGTCACCGAGTCAAACTCAAAGTAATCGGTACTTCCAAGCATTAAACACTGCATGGTCCTGCTCTCTCCATGTTATCTCTTGTTGATCTACACATGTACTGACGTCACACCGCTCACACGTGATTGTCATGAGACCCTCACACACAAAATCACGGTTTAGTAACGCAGCTTGCTTGCGGGAAAGTAACAGTAATCTAATTACTGTTTTTGCAATTGTAATCACTTAGATTACTCGTTACTTTAAAAAAGTAATTGGATTACAGTTACTACCCATCACTGGTGACGGCTGCCGGAAAGTATAGCATATAGAGATGTGTGTGTGTGTACATAGGTGTGGTAGTAAGACACAAACAATAAAGACACAGTGAGCACACAGTCAATTCAATTCAATTCAATTTTATTTATATGGCACCAAATTATAACAAATGTCATCTCAAGGCACTTAAATGTGATAGAGAATGGTTGAATGGAGCATTAATCCTTGTTCTGTGATGTGATATGTAGCCCAAAAAAAATTGGTTGGGTCTGTAATGGCTCAGAACCTCCCTAAAAGGCTCTCTGAAACAGCTGTTACTATGCTGGGTTTAGAATGCGTCGTTTTCCCTTAATGGCGTCGTTTCAGAGCTTATCTGGCAACCTCATTATGAAATGCAGGTAGGTGTTGGCGCTATTCGGTTGCCGTTGCTTGATTGGCTGCCCTTGCTCTCACTGAAAACAGAGCTATAGAGTAATACACTGACAGAAAAGAAAGCTCATCAGAATCAGAATTCGTTTTATTGCCATTGTTAGTGAACAGTGTTCACTAACTAGGAATTTGCTGCGGCGTAAGGTGCAAACATGTAACATAGGATATAATAATAAAAAATAAAGAATAAAAATATATGAATATAAAATGTACAAGGTGTGTACAACAATACACAGTATCCAATACACAGAGCAACAACAGTGCAGCTTCATTAGTGCAATTTTAATGATGGTAAAGTGACTGGGGCAGGTTATGAGGTGATTATGAAGTGTTCATAAGTCCAACTGCAAGGGGGAAAAAACTGTTTTTGTGACGGGAGGTTCTGCTCCGAATGGACCGAAGCCTCCTGCCCGAGGGTAGTGGTGCAAATAGAGAAGGGTCAGCTGTGATCCGACCTGCTCGCCCCATAGTCCTGGAGACATGCAGGTCATGGATAGATGGGAGGCTGCAGCCGATCACCTTCTCAGCGGAGCGCACAGCTCGCTGCAGTCTGTGTCTGTCCCTGTCGGAACTGACCATCCACTGAGCAAAATTCCGACTGAAGCCTGCTCGGAATCGTGCAAGCTTTGTGAAACTGTACTCCGTGAAATGCGCAGCGCAAAGGAAAAGTCGGCGGTTGTATGTAGGCTACTGGGGATGCTGTTCAAAATAAATAAAAGTCATTGATCGCGAACATTGCTTTCCAGGGGAAGAATATGTAACGATCGTAGTCCACTTTCACAGCCTTGGAAGGCACACCTGTTCCTGTTTCTCGCCGAAACGGGGTGGCTGTGGATTTGGGTGTGGGGGGGGTGATTGCTGAAAAAGTGACATCACTTTTTCACAAAAACGGATTGGGGGATATTCCTGGGGGATATTCAAAAAAGGGGAGTACTTGAAACAGAGGTTCTGACACTTGCTGGCACTTCGTGTGTACTCCCCACAGCGGGGAGACTCAGAACTAACACCAAAAACGTGAAAAAGACGATTTTGATTCTCTATCCCCTTTAAATAATATAGTCCAATTCAAGCCAATTGGAGTTCAATTCATTATAATCATAATTAATTTCAAAACAATCCAATAATAATAATAATAATCCAATTCATTCATATAGAGAATTGGCTCATATCTTAAAGATGTCATTGTAAGATATTTTCCTAACAGAGCACTTCGTTCCCAAACTGCAGGTTTACTTGAGGTTCCCAGAGTTTCTAAAAGTAGAATGGGAGGCAGAGCCTTCAGTTATCAGGCCCCTCTCTTGTGGAATAAGCTGCCAGTAAATGTCCGGGAAGCAGACACCCTTTCCACTTTTAAGACCAGGCTTAAAATTTTCCTTTTTGATAAAGCTTATAGTTAGGGATGGCTCAGGTGATCCTGAAACATCCCATAGTTAAGCTGCTATAGGCCTAGACTGCTTTCCTCACTTTACTCTCTTTATGTATATGTGACATTATTGTGGTCATTAACTCGTGTTTCCCTGTTCCAACAGATATCCTTTGAATGGTGTTACAGTGCCCCCCCCCCCTTCTGTCTTCTCAAACCCAGCTGGTCGAGGCGGTTGGCCACCCTTCCTGAAGGCCGGTGCACACCTTTACGATGTCATCGTTGCGTCGTTTGTCGGGTGATCGGCATAACAATTCGGACCGTATTTGACACGCACGCACGTCCACCGCACACACTTGTGAACCTACGAGTTTTTTGACCAAATGTTATCACATGACCGAAATAGGAAGCCACAAATCACGTGACTTTCAAACTGGAGGCAGCCATGTTAGTGTCGTAGTCGGCCAACGTGACTAAGTGCGCTATTCCCATTGGCTGTTTAAATAATCCTGCGCGATGGCATCGGAACAGAGACCGCACACACATACGATTGTATTCGGCACAAGGAAAATCTGTACGGAAATATCAAACATGTTTGATTTGATCCGATGAAACGACAAACGACAAAATCGTCTGTCGGCTGCTACCGCACACATTTACGATTCCCATGCGAAGTCATCGGGCCGACAAAATCGTACACGAATCGTAAAGGTGTGCGCCGGCCTTGAGTCTGGTTCTGCCAGAGGTTTCTTCCTGTTAAAAGGGAGTTGTTTCTCTCCATAGTCGCCTCAGGCACGCTCAGGACGGGAGATTGGACCGAAAAAAAAAAAAAAGTTTCAGTGCAATCTGTTGGTTTCCTTAGCTAGGAAATTGTTTTTGAATTGGCTCTATATGAACGAATTGGATTATTTTATGAATAATTATGATTACAATTAATTGAATTCCAATTGGCTTGAATTGGATTTTATTATCCAAGTGCCTTGAGATGACATTTGTTGTATTTGGCGCTATAAATAAAAATTAATTTAATTGAATTTAATTGAAAGAGGAATGTTTTAAGCCTAGTCTTAAAAGTGGAAAGGGTGTCTGCTTCCCGGACATTTACTGGCAGCTTATTCCACAAGAGAGGGGCCTGATAACTGAAGGGTCTGCCTCCCATTCTACTTTTAGAAACTCTGGGAACCACAAGTAAACCTGTAGTTTGGGAGCGAAGTGCTCTGTTAGGAAAAAATCTTTATAATGAGATCTTTAAGATATGATGGAGCTCGGTCATTAAGAGCTTTATATGTAAGGAGAAGAATCTTGAATTCTATTCTGAATTTAACAGGGAGCCAATGAAGAGAAGCTAAAACTGTAGAAATATGATCTCTCCTGTTACTTCTCATCAGAACTCTGGCTGCAGGATTTTGGATCAGTCGAAGGCTGTGGGACTAATAATAAAGAATTACAGTAGTCCAATCTTGAAGTAACAAATGCATGGACTAGTTTTTCTGCATCACTCTCAGACAGGATGTTCCTGATTTTAACAATATTACGAAGGTGAAAGAAGGTAGTCCTAGAAACCTGTTTTATATGCGAGTCAAATGATAAATTCTAGTTAAAAATAACTCCAAGGTTCCTCACTGTAGTACTAGAAGCCAAGGAAATAGCATCTAGAGTAACTATATAGCTAGACAATTTCTCCCATAAGCGCTCAGGTCCAAAGATAACTTCTGGGGGACTGAACGATGATTGAATACTTTGACCACTTTGACCATAACAAGTCCTTTGTCCACGCGTTACTGGACACAACACAGAACATGTTTGTGGGAATTAAACAATGCATCACAGCAAATAATTAGCATTGATTTTCAGTTATGGAGTTATTTGAGTTACTTGAGGAATTGTTTTACTCCCACCATGAACGTAGCAGGTTTACTGTTGGTGCTCTGAGAGCTACAGGACACAGGTCTAGAATACCACCACCTCCCAGGGGATAAATCTGTAACTACATAGGGATGTCATTATGCTGTATCCTGCAGGCAGGTGCAGGTGTTGAACCACAGTTTCTGATAATCACAACTTTCTGAGAAAATTAGTTTGACAGAACCATCAGCCCACACAGCAGGACTGAGAGAGTCTCTTTTGTTTGTGAGTTGTTGTCAGGTTCAGCGTCAAAGTCTGACTTTACTGTCGGTACATGTTTGTGTCCTTGAAGAAAAAGTGAGCTGTGTTCACTTTCTTAACACTGACCTCGGCACTTCCAGTGAAAACTAGCCTGTAAACCTTGGTGTTAGCTGCTCTACCAGAGAAAACAAGACATTTGATTTGTTTTACACAAATGTCAAGGATTCATACATTTCCAAATCAAGACCTCCCCTGGTTAAATCAGATCACAACCTTGTTTTTCTCAGTTCAGCATATAAACCCCTTGTCCAGAGACTACCTGTCACAAAAAGGACTGTTAGAAAGTGGTCACAGGAAGCTGAAGAAGCCTTACAGGGTTGTTTTGATGCAACCGATTGGATTTCTCTTTGTAAGCCACATGGAGAGGACATTAATGCCATGACTGAGTGTGTGACTGACTATATAAACTTCTGTGTGGACAACACCATCCCCACCAGAACAGTGAGATGCTTCCCTAATAACAAACCCTGGATCACCAGTGAGCTAAAGGAACTATTGAACAAGAAAAAAAGAGCCTTTAGGGAGCGAGACAAGGAGTTACTGAGGAGTATACAGAAGCAGCTCAAAGTCAAGATCAGAGAGAGCAAGGAGGTGTATAGAAAGAAGCTTGAGAGTAAACTGCAGAGGAACAATATCAGAGATGTGTGGTCAGGAATGAAGAAGATCACAGGCCTCAAGCAGAGGGAGGATCGGATGGATGGAAGTCTGGACAGAGCAAATGAGCTGAACACATTCTTCAACAGGTTCAGTTCAGAAACAAGCTCACACTCCTCCCCTCCTGTTCCCAGCCAAAGAGACATCCTACCCTCCTCTGACCCACAGCTTTCCTGTAACATCTCCACCTCCACCTCAGTCATGGATTCTTCTGCTTCCACAAGTTTGTCTTCAACCCAATCAGGAGATGCTGCTGTCCCCTTTGCCTCCCCCTCCCACTTTTCTGTTTCTAGAAGTCAGGTGAAGAGGCAGTTGGAGAGACTGAACCGAAACAAGGCTGCAGGTCCAGATGGCGTCAGCCCCCGAGTCCTGAAGGCCTGTGCAGAGCAGCTCTGTGGGATTTTGCAACACCTTTTCAACCTTAGCTTGACCCAAGAGAAGGTACCACTGTTGTGGAAGACATCCTGTCTGGTTCCGGTACCAAAGAAAACTCACCCTTCAGACATCAATGACTACAGACCTGTTGCCCTGACATCCCACATCATGAAGGTCCTGGAGAGACTCCTGTTGACCCACCTGTGTAAGCAAACCAGAACATATCAGGACCCCCTGCAGTTTGCTTATCGCCATGGAGTTGGAGTTGAAGACGCTATCATACACCTGCTTCAACAAACCCACTGTCATCTGGACAAAGCAGGCAGCACTGTGAGGATCATGTTCTTTGATTTCTCCAGTGCATTTAACACAATCCAGCCTGATCTGCTTCGTCTGAAACTCCAGAAGACTCAGGTGGAGGCCTCAACAATCACCTGGATTAATGACTACCTGACAAACAGACCACAGTTTGTCAGACTGAAGAATTGTGTGTCTAACCAGGTGATCAGCAGCACAGGAGCACCACAGGGGACTGTACTCTCACCATTCCTTTTCACTCTGTACACTTCAGACTTCCAGTACAAGTCAGACTCCTGTCATCTACAGAAATATTCAGATGACTCTGCAGTTGTCGGGTGTATCAGAGATGGACAAGAAGCTGAGTACAGAGAGCTGGTGGACCGCTTTGTGGCATGGTGTGGGAACAATCATCTCATCTTGAATGTTAACAAAACAGGAGATGATTGTAGATTTCAGGGGAAACAGGGTCAGATCAAACCCCGTTTCCATCATGGGAGAAGAAGTGGACGTGGTTGAGGAATATAAATACCTTGGTGTTCATGTGGACAACAGACTGGACTGGAGACACAACAATGAAGCCATCTACAAGAAAGGACAAAGCAAACTGTACTTCTTGAGGAAGCTAAGGTCCTTCAAGGTTTGCAACAAGATGTTGCAGATCTTCTACAAGTCTGTTGTTGAGAGCGTCATTTCCTCTTGCGTCATCTGTTGGGGCAGCAGCATCAGAACCAGGGACCTAAAAAGACTCAACAACCTGATAAGGAAGGCTGGTTCTGTTCTGGGGACGACTGTGGAACCTCTGGAGACAATAATGCAAAGAAGGATTTTGCATAAAATCAAGAGAATTATGGACAACCCTGAACATCCTCTCCATGAGACTGTTATTGGAAAACAGAGTCTCTTCAGTCAAAGGCTTCTTCAGTTTGGATGCAAAACCGCTACAGGAAATCTTTCCTGCCCACAGCCATCAGCATCTATAATAACTCCTTGATTTAATTGAGTTACATCAACATTTAATTTCCCTCTGGGATAAATAAAGTATTTTTGAATTGAATTGAATTGAATTGAATTGAAGTTATTTCTATTTGTGCTGAGCTGAAGCTGATGAACACCCCAAACCACTGTAGTCACTTCATGGAGGACTGAATGCTGATTGAATACTTTGACCATTTGCACTCATTTGCACGTAAAAACCAGGTGTTAGTGTTGTGTGTTTTAAACTAGTGTATAAAGGACTATAGAAATGCAAAGATGGCATATTGTCCATCATTTAGAGACCCTCCAGAAATCCACAATATATATATTTTTTTTTGTGATCAAATTTTTATTGGGATTGAAGTACAACCAATCATCATCATTCAACAGCACATGAATAAAGTAATTATCGAATATATACCTGTGCAAACGCATGTACATATACATGCTCACACCAAAATGCCTTTGAGAGCCTCCACCGTTCGAGCCCAGTATACTGTCACTTCCTCTTTTGCACCATGGACGCGTGCTGTGGACAATTCCAGAAGCGCCACATCTATGAAGATGAGCAACCACTGTCGCCGAATTAGTATATGAGGCGGTGTCCACCTTGTTACGATCAACTTTTTAGCTGCAGTTAGGCCAGCCAGAAACACGCGCTTTGAGGATTTCGTAAGTTTCAGTTGAGAGAGACCATTTAAAAATTAAAAATAAAAACAGATGGGGACAGAGGGATAGGAATGGACATTAGTAATGATAGTTCACTCTGCACCATCTTCCAAAAACTCACCACTCCTGGGCATTCCCAAATCATGTGGAAAAAGGTGCCCACTGTGCCTGTCGTACACAGTGTACAGTTCGGATTATCTTTGATTTTCATACTGTGAAGTTTACGAGGAGTCATGTATGTTCTGTGAATGAATTTAGATGATACTGTTGGTGATCAGGGTTTCTGGATGACTGTTTAACTGTTTAACTGTATCCCAGACCCCATGCCAGTTGAAGTCAGGGTCAAGGTCATTATAAAAAAATAGGTGAGTAAGGGTTCCAATTAGATGAAATACCACACATTTTTTCTGCTGCCCTCCAGACTGCAAAACGTGAGTCACAACTGGACATTGTCCCAAAAACATGGGGGTGGTGACAAAGGCAGCATCACACTCACAAGTTAATCCGGGGAAGTACATTCATTTTAAAAATAGATACACGAGTTCTAAGAGAATTTGGTAGCGCGGACCATTTATCAAGGTCATGGGTTATATTGGACAAAGCTATGTTTCTCATTTGGTTGTTCAGATGTAAGAAAGCTGACTTTGTCCAATTTATTCTGTACCCAGATATATCACTAAAACGTTGAAAAATAGAAAGAACAACAGGTAGAGACTACTGAACATTCTCTAAATATAAGAGGCTATCATCTGTATACAAAGGCATGTAGTGTGTGGTCCCAAACACAGTGATAGGAGTGATCTCCTTAGATATTCGAATTGACTGAGCGAGGGGCTCCAGAGAGAGTGCAAACAGGAGAGGACTCAAAGGGCATCCCTGTCTGGAGCCCCCCGCAACATCAAATAGGGAGGAACAAGTCCTGCCTGTAAGTAATGCATGATTTACATGACGCTGTGATGCTTTGCGGTAAGACGTGTTGCATCACTTCCTGTTACCTTGCTCGTGCACTGTGGAATTTCTTGCTCCGCTTGGAGTACTGATAATCACTTTATTTCGATCTATAACTTACACAATTTTGCATAGTTAAACTCTATAGCTTACCGTTCTGTTTTAACACACTCCTACAGATCTTTATTGTCACTTTTTAACGGTGTGTCTGGTTCTCTAGCGTAGCATGGCTACCGGTTCTCTTCCTCCTTCTCCTGATTTCACCTGCTCCGTGTGTCAGATGTTTAGTTACTCCTCTGCCTCCTTTAGCGATAATGGTATATGTAACAAATGTAGTCTTTTTGTAGTTTTGGAGGCGAGGTTATCTGAATTGGAAGCTCGGCTCTGCACTGTTGAAAATCAACCGATAGCGAGCCAGGTCCCTTTTGCCAGTGTGGAGCCACCTAGCGTAGCTAGCTCAATTAGCCTCCCCCTAGCAGAACCTGAGCAGCCAGGATTACAACGTGGCTGGGTGACTGTCAGGAAGAGGCATAGCTCTAAAGTCAAGCCCGTTGTTCACCATCGACCTGTCCACGCTTCAAACAGATTTTCCCCACTCAGCGACACACCCGCTGAGGACAAAACCCTGGTAATTGGCAGCTCCATAGTCAGAAACGTGGCATTAGAGACACCAGCGGCCATAGTCAAATGCATTCCAGGGGCCAGAGCGGGCGACATAGAATCCTATTTAAAACTGCTGGCTAAGGATAAACGTAAATATGGTAAAATAGTTATTCACGTCGGCGTTAATGACACCCGGTTACGCCAATCGGAGGTCACTAAAATTAATGTTGCATCGGTGTGTAATTTTGCCAAAACAATGTCGGACTCCGTAGTTTTCTCTGGACCACTACCAAATCTGACCAGTGATGACATGTTTAGCCGCATGTCGTCCTACAATCGCTGGTTGTCTAGATGGTGTCCAGCAAACAACGTGGGCTACATAGATAATTGGCAATCTTTCTGGAGAAAACCTGGTCTGATGAGGAGAGATGGCATCCATCCCACTTTGGAAGGAGCAGCTCTCATTTCTAGAAATATGGATGAATTTATTTGCCACCCTAAAACATGACAACCCAGGGCTCAGACCAGGATGCAGAGTTGTAGTCTTACACACTTCTCTGCAGCTTCCCACCTGCTGCTACCCACCCAATCGATTAACACAAAAGGAGCAAATCCTCTTGTGCAAAAAGAAATTATTAAAACAAAAACTTTAACTGAACAAAAACATCAAACTATTAAATGTGGTTTGCTGAATATCAGATCTCTCCTTTCGAAGTCTCTGTTAGTGAATGAGTTGATTTGTGATCATCATATTGATATATTTTGTCTTACAGAAACCTGGCTGCAGCAGGAGGATCATGTTAGCATTAATGAAGCAACTCCCTCTGACTGTTTAAATGTTCACATTCCTCGAACCACAGGCAGAGGAGGAGGAGTGGCAGCTATTTTCAGATCAGGGTTACTCATCAGTCCCAGACCCAAGATTAGTTTGAGCTCTTTTGAATATCTGATTCTCAGTTTTTCCCACGCAAAGTGGAAATCCCAGAAACCTCTTGTGTTTGTTGTTGTGTATCGTCCACCTGGCCCTTATTCTGAGTTTCTGTCTGAATTCTCAGAGTTTTTATCCCAGTTAGTGCTGAGTACAGATAAAGTCATTGTAGTGGGTGACTTTAATATTCATGTAGATGTTGAAAATGACAGCCTGAATATGAACTTTAATTCTATATTGGACTCTATTGGATTTTCTCAGAGTGTTCACAGACCGACTCACTGCCTTAATCACACCCTTGATCTTGTGCTGACTTATGGCATTGAGAGTGAACAGTTAACAGTGTTCCCTCATAACCCTGTCTTATCTGACCATTTTCTGATAACCTTTGAGTTTACATTACTTGACTATACAGTTTCTGAGAAGAAATTTACGTATAGAAGGTGTCTATCAGAGGATGCTGTAACCAGATTTAAAGAATTAATTCCATCATCCTTTTCTTCACTGCCATGTGCAGATATGACAGAGGACGACTACCTAAACTTTACTCCAGCAGCACTTGACTCTCTTGTTGACAGCACTATAGTTTCAATGCGTACAGCACTGGACAATGTTGCCCCTCTGAAAAGGAAGGTGATCAGTCAGAAGGCTGGCTCCTTGGTATAATTCACAGCTGCGTGCTTTAAAGCAGACTGCAAGAAAGCTGGAGAGACAGTGGCGTTCCTCTAATTTAGAAGAGTCTCAGTTAGTCTGGAAAGATAGTTTAACAATGTATAAAAAAGCCCTTCGTAAAGCTAGAACTGCTTATTATTCATCATTGATAGAAGAGAATAAGAATAATCCCAGGTTTCTTTTCAGCACTGTAGCCAGTCTGACTAAGAGTCCGAGCTCTGCTGAGCCAGTTATTCCTTTAACTCTCAGCAGTGATGATTTCATGAGCTTCTTTATTAATAAAATTGTTTCTATCAGAGAGAAGATTGATGGAGTCCTTCCCACTATTATCAGTGATGTATCATCAAGTACAGCAGCTTTAGAAGTATCTTTAGAACCTGATTTGTATTTAGACGGCTTCTTCCCAGTTTATCTCTCTGAACTAACAACAGCAATAGTCTCTTCTAAACCATCAACTTGTGTTTTAGACCCAATCCCAACCAGACTGTTCAAGGAGGTTTTCCCATTAATTGACACTTCCATATTGGATTTGATCAATCTGTCTTTGTTGACAGGATATGTACCTCAGACTTTTAAGGTTGCTGTAATTAAACCTTTACTTAAAAAACATACTCTTGATTCAGAAGTGTTGGCTCATTATAGACCTATATCCAATCTCCCTTTTATGTCTAAAGTTCTTGAAAAAATAGTTGCAGCTCAGCTTTGTGATCATTTACACAGAAATAATCTGTTTGAAGAGTTTCAGTCAGGATTCAGAGTGCATCATAGCACAGAAACTGCACTGCTGAAAGTTACCAATGATCTCCTCTTAGCCTCTGATAGCGGACTTGTGTCTGTGCTTGTCCTGTTGGATCTCAGTGCTGCATTTGATACGGTCGATCACAGTATCTTATTACACAGACTTGAACATGTTATTGGGATTAAAGGAACTGCATTAGGCTGGTTTAAATCATATTTATCTGATAGATTTCAGTTTGTTCTTGTAAATGAAGAATCTTCCTCACACACCAGAGTAAGTCATGGAGTTCCCCAGGGTTCTGTGCTTGGACCGATTCTTTTTACTTTATACATGCTTCCATTAGGTAACATTATTAGACAGCATGGCATAAATTTCCATTGCTATGCTGATGATACTCAGCTGTACTTATCTATAAAACCAGATGAACCCAATAGGTTGATCAGACTACAAGCATGTCTTAAAGACATAAAGACCTGGATGACTCAGAACTGTCTGCTTCTAAATTCAGACAAAACTGAAGTCGTTATCTTTGGACCTGAGCGTTTCAGGGAGAAATTGTCTAGCTATATAGTTACTCTAGATGGTATTTCCTTGGCTTCTAGTTCTACAGTGAGGAACCTTGGAGTTATTTTTGACCAGAACTTATCATTTGACTCGCATATAAAACAGGTTTCTAGGACTGCCTTCTTTCACCTTCGTAATATTGTTAAAATCAGGAACATCTTGTCTCAGAGTGATGCAGAAAAACTAATTCATGCATTTGTTACTTCAAGATTGGACTACTGTAATTCTTTATTATTGGGCTGTCCCACATATTCTCTGAAAAGCCTTCAGTTGATCCAAAATGCTGCAGCCAGAGTTTTGACGAGAACTAACAGGAGAGATCATATTTCTCCAGTTTTAGCTTCTCTTCATTGGCTCCCTGTTAAATTCAGAATAGAATTTAAGATTCTTCTCCTTACATATAAAGCTCTTAATGACCGAGCTCCATCATATCTTAAAGATCTCATTGTAAGATATTTTCCTAACAGAGCACTTCGTTCCCAAACTGCAGGTTTACTTGAGGTTCCCAGAGTTTCTAAAATTAGAATGGGAGGCAGAGCCTTCAGTTATCAGGCCCCTCTATTGTGGAATAAGCTGCCAGTAAATGTCCGGGAAGCAGACACCCTTTCCACTTTTAAGACCAGGCTTAAAACTTTCCTTTTTGATAAAGCTTATAGTTAGGGATGGCTCAGGTGATCCTGAAACATCCCATAGTTAAGCTGCTATAGGCCTAGACTGCTGGGGGGCCTCATCTGACACACCTTTCCTCACTTCACTCTCTTTATGTATATGTGATATTATTATGGTCATTAACTCGTGTTTCCCTGTTCCAACAGATATCCTTGAATGGTGTTACAGTGCCGCTGCCGCGGCGGCCCCCTCCACCCCTTTCTGTCTTCTCAAACCCCAGCTGGTCGAGGCGGACGGCCACCCTTCCTGAGTCCGGTTCTGCCAGAGGTTTATTCCTGTTAAAAGGGAGTCGTTTCTCTCCACAGTCGCCTCAGGCACGCTCAGGCCGGGAGATTGGACCGAAAAACAAAAAGTTTTCAGTGCAATCTGTTGGTTTTCTTAGCTAGGAAATTGTTTTTGAATTGGCTCTATATGAACGAATTGGATTATTTTATGAATTATGATTATCATTAATTAATTGAATTCCAATTGGCTTGAATTGGACTTACTATCTAAGTGCCTTGAGATGACATTTGTTGTATTTGGCGCTATATAAATAAAAAAAAATGAAATTGAAGTACATAGCTGTTGGATTGTTATATAAAACTTTAATCATATGTAATAAATGAGGACCGACCTCAAAGACCTCCAATACTGACCAAAGATACTGCCACTCCAAGCGATCAAATGCTTTCATAGCGTCTAATGAGAAGACAGCTGATGGTAGTTGTAATGAGGAGGCCCCATGTATTATATGTATTAATCTCCTCACATTGTCTGAAGGCTGCCTGGATCTGATGAATCCTGTTTGGTCACCCTTAATGAGTTTCGTCATAAAGGGTTGGAGCCTATGTGCAAGCAGCTTAGCGTAAATGTTTAAATCAGCATTTAAGAGGGACAAAGGTCTATAATTGGCACATTCAGAAGGGTCCTTACCCTTTTTTAACAACAGTGAAATGATAGCTACATTCACATCTCTGGAGAAAGCACCCCTCTCCAAGGCGACCTGAATCATGTCAAAGAAACAAGGGCACCAGAAAGTTGTGTAAACTTCTGGGGAGATCCCATCCAGGCCAGGTGATTTGCCCTTATGCATGTTGTCAGCAGCAGCCTTAAGCTTGTTTAAGGTGATAGGGGCGTTTAAACTTTGGGAGTCATTGTCTGTCATTTTAGGTGGTTGAATGAAACTCAAGAATTTGTTACATGCATCTTTGTCGTGAGACACCTCTGAGCTGTACAAGTCAGCATAGAAACTACGAAAAGAAGCATTGATTCCAGAGGGTTCTGTTAGAATATGCCTGTCCTCTGATCTAATGGAGGAGATGTCAACAAAATGTTCATTAGCCTTCAGCCTCAGCGAGAGTAAATGGCTGGGTCTACGCTATTAAAATAATATGTTTGGCGTGTTCTATGGATCAAGAATTCAGCACGCTGTTTGAGAATAGCATTAATGTCCTTTTTCACCAGGTCATACTGTAATGCAATCTGATCATCAAAATTTTGTTGTAATAAGTTATCCAATGTTGAAAGTTTGCGCTCCAGCTGAGTCAGCCTGGAAGAGCGGGCTTTTCTTAAATTAGATGCATAGAGTGTAGCATTATTTCTAATAAAGCCTTTAACAGCGTCCCAGAGTATTCTTGGGTCACTGACTGACCCCTTGTTTATATTGATGAATTCAGTAAGTTGAGCCATAAACTGAGTTCTAAATGATTCGTCACGAAGTAAGGTAGTGTTAAAGCGCAATTAGGAGCTCGCAATGGGGTGGAGCCAATCATGGCAAGAGCAACTACAGCCTTGTGATCTGAAAGAGTGACTGGCAAGAGAGTGACCTCCATAATTTTTTTAAATAAGCCTCTAGAAGCAAAAAATAAAATCAATACGCGAAAAGGACTTGTGTCTTGCTGAAAGGTGAGTAAAATCTGTGGAAGTAGAGAGCATCACATGCCATAAATCCACCACCCCAACGTTATCTGACCAAGAACGCAAGGCATCTGAACTCTGTTTTTGTTCTTTGTTCTCAGATTGACCAGATCTATCCAACGAGTGATCCAATACAGCATTAAAATCAGCACCTATGACCAACTTAAAGTCAGGGAGATCAAGCAGGATTTTAGTTATCTGTTCATAAAATTGTGAGTCAAAGGTATTAGGAGCATAAAGCGATACTAGAGCAATGTCTGTATTTTCTATATGAATTTTGGCAATAGATATTCTGCCTTTATTGTCAGACCAAGTATCCAGCAATTTAAAGTGTAGATTGTGACGGCAGATAATTGCTAAACCCTTAATTTTATTGGTGGCAGAAGAATGAGCATGAATATGGAAAAATCTATTAGATAAACGGTTCACGCCCCGTCTAACCATATGAGTTTCTTGTAGCATAGCAAAATGGGCTCCTTGTTTGTGAAGGAGGTCAAAAATAGCAACTCTTTTTACTGGATTATTTAAACCTCTTGTATTGAGGCTCAAGACTTTTAACAGAAAACCATCACCCATTACAAAGTAAAAATAGAAGCAAAAGGAGGACAGCGTAATTGAAGGCTATGGATACAAATCTCAGACAGGGGCAGAAATCTCAGAAATCATATCTTTAAATCTCAAAGGTGAAGGAATATTCTGAAAAGGATAATTAGAAAATATTATGTTTTCATTCACAATATTTGTCAGAACTCATCAGCAGACTGAAGCTTTACAGTTTATCTGAATAATTGCAGCTGATGTTGTGTTCTGATTTGAGTCATTTACTGAAGCTTTCTGCTAGAAATGAGAAAATGTTGAGAACAAAAACAAACATTCGGACATCACTTTCAGATACTGTTCATCAGCTTCATATAGTTTTTTAGGCCTGACACTTGTCCAATTTACTCAAATATACCATTTTACTATTTTCTGCTACTGTGTCTTGTCCTGCCTCTACCTCTGGCACCCTCTATACTTTCATTACCCCCTTCCCGAACCAGGGTTTGAATCGCATTCCTACTTATCTTTACCTCCTCTATTTCTACCCCCTACCCAAACCTGGGTTTGTATCCCCACCCCGCTATGACTGGTGTGCAGTTGGTGAGAGTCTGGGGTAGCTTGTGGTTGTGGAAAAAAGATGGTTGTTGTGGTGAGAGGAGCAGTGATGGCTGACATTAGGGGATTGACTCTGGGACGCTAGTGATCACTGTCTAGCCTCCTGGAGGTGTCGTGGGCCCAACTAGACGAAACACAGATGAAAGGAGGTTCCCATCTGATGACCCCAATGACATGTTGGTCAGCACTGCTCACTGGTCTATATAGGGATCATAGGAAATTATTCACTGAGTCTGGTCCATTTTTTCTTTAGCACAAGTCTTTGTGACAAGCTACTAGTAACAAAGTTCCTAAAGATCCAATTTAAAATGGCTTCTTTGCTAAGTTGTCTGTTATGTGTAACCACAACACTGGTTACTCCCTTGAGTTAGGAGCCTTTTTTGACTTAAAATGAGTGAAAAAGCAGCCAATGTCCAAAGAAAAACTTTGAAAGACCTTCAGAAAGCCTGGAGAACTATTACTCAAGACCACCTTAAAGGATTAAAGTATGGAAGGAATTTAAAAGAAATTATAGCTGGAAAAAATCTTTTGACCAGTAGCCTACTGTACATTAAGTGTTAAGTTTAATGAATTAGAACATACACAAACACAAACTGAAACCAGCTGCTGTTCCATTGAGCTGCTCAGAGAGCATTCTTTGTTGACTCTGTGGTTCAGCTCTCAGCAGATAATCCTGCTTCTCTTATTTCTGACGAGCAACGCTGTGTGTCAGCTGAGAGCCACAGGGGTCAGCAGGGGTATGAATGATTCAGCATGCTGTCCTGAACATGCTGCAGCGTTATTGACCAACAACTTTAAAGTCTTGTTGGTCTGCAGACTGAATGTGGTGGTGTAAAACCTGCTGTCCTCTCCTAGAAGAAGACGCAGTCCAACATTTTTGTCTCTTCTGGTTATTTTCCCTTTAACCAAGCAGGTTAGGTATTTATAATCATTTTGATTTATTTTAACTTGATGTATTTCCCATTAATGTCTCAATCATTTTAGATTTAGTTTAATTCTTAAACAATCCCAGTTTTAGGAGTTACTTTTTCCCTTTTAATTCACTCTCTAAATGAGATCTGAGAAGCCTCAGCAAAAAGCTTGGTGTGTCTAAAAAAAAAAAATATGAAACTGAAAGATGAAACTGAGCTCAGCAGGAGCTATACCGGATGTTCATTGTATGCAGATAAGAAATGCAGTTGGAGCTCTTTGGTTTTTAAAGTGCAAAAAGAAAATGTGCATAAAATCAGGTGGATTAAAGCAAATGACACAAAATATGCCGCTATCAGAATGATTTAAAAGTTGCTATCGTCAAACGGCAGTTTAGAAGAGGTGCAGATATTAAAGGCTTGCTCCAGAGGACTGAAAACAAGATGACACCAGCTAGAATCAGATGTCAAGAGATGCAAAAAAAAAGCATTTATTTTTGGAAACTGAAAGCTGCTGTTGTTTTCTTGTTTAATTTCTCTCAGACCTTTTGACATGTCGTTGTGTCTCCTTTCTGCAGACTGTTGTGATAATATAGATCATCGAGGACTGCTCATCCACAGCTGCTTGGACATAAACAGCCTGTTTGTCTGCCCTTGAAAACCCATTAAATCCTCCCAGAAATACAATAAATATTTCCTTTCTTCCCCCGATACAGTATGCAGCAGCTCAATTTCTCCCCATTTCTCAAATGTGTGCTTGAGCTTTTATTTTTTTCCTTTCTTTCATCCCTGAGTGTGAGATTGACCTGAGCCCAGCTCTTATCTCAGATTGATCAGGTAGACAATAACACAGGCTGGTCAGCAATTGACGATGATAATACAGCTTTGCACCTTCTTCTCACTTTCTCTTACCTTCCTTCAACTTCTCCTGATTTATTTCTGTCTTTTTCTTCTCTATCAGTCTTTCCTCCCCCTTTCTTGCCTGATGCCACTCGTCTGCTCTCCACTCCACTTATTTCTGACAGTTGGACAGGTCTGTAAGATGCAAGAGCATTTCACACAATGATACCCATTTACAGCGAGGAGTGCTCATAATGACTTCAAATCGTCTGTAATGGCTCATAATGGGCACTTCTCTCGTCGTGCTGCAGGCATTTCAAACATACATGATTCTTTTTTTCTCGGTGTGTGTTAATATTGTGTACATGTGGGCACCCTCAATGCATAAACATGCAGTCCTACAGCACATGTGAGAATATGATGAGTGTGACAAGTATTTCTAAGCTTCTTTGCTAAAAACAATATCTGCTGTTTAACAAGTGATCGAAACCCATCCATGGTAAAACGTGTTGTCTGGGATGTTGGGCCAACGGAAATCAGAGTAATCAGGGGCTTTGAACGGGCGGTCACTCCCTTCTCTGAAACCACTTCTTGGTTAACTCTCGGTGGGCGGTCTCAGCCAAGTACAATTAGCTAACACGTGGAGCGTTAGCTTATTGGAACGGCCACATTGGAACGGCCGTGTCCAATGGTGCGCACAGCATAAAATAAAGGGTTACGCCTGAAGCATCAGCCATTCTTGGGTAAAGACATGCGCGTGTCCACCACACAAGGCCACTGAACAAGGCAAACCTGTCCTACTTGCCTTATCCATGTCGCTCTGGCCTCACCACCTGCTTTTAAAATGTGCCTCGATCCCATTCCTGTTGTCTTCGGCTCACATAGAAGGTTTCACACAACCAAACGCCACCGCAACCTTAATAACTAAAACACACTTTACTCTGTGACACCATCTCTGTGCCTGTGGGGTTGTGGAATTGCCAATCGTCTGTAAACAAAGCAGACTTTTTTACTGCTTATGCCAACCATCTGTCACTTGACTTCCTGGCTCTCACTGAGACCTGGATTAAGCCTGAAAACAATGCTACCCCGGCTGCACTTTCAACCAACCACACATTCTCCCACACCTCTTGTACATCTAGGAGAGGTGGTGGAACGGGCCTGCTCATTTCCAACAAATGGAAATACAACCAACTGCTTCCTAATGCTAAATACAATGCCTTTGAATACCATGCCATTTTGGTACCTGCACCGGTCAAAATCTACATGGTTATCGTATGTCGCCCACCAGGACAACTCTGTGACTTTCTCAGACGATCAGAAAATAAAGAAAAAAAGAATGAATAAGACGGGAAAAAAGAAGAACTTTACGGAAAGCGAGATGTCGGTGCAACTTTCTGAAGTGGAGGCCCGCAAAAATGTGTTCTTTGACATGCTGTCCTCCGACATAAGCAGCAAACGCAAGAAAAGTGGGTGGGAGAGCCTTTCAATGCTGTGGGGTCAGAGAAGCGCACACAAGCAGAGGTGAAGAAGAAGTGGTCCGACATTAAGGTGGATGTGAAGCGGAGACTGGCTGCCCACCGCCGAAGTGTGGCCAAAACAGATGGGTGGGGGGGTGACCGACTCTGTTTGAACAGAGAGTCGGCGCAACTATGGGTGACACTGCTCTCTCTGGGGTGGTGGGAGCACATGTGGGTAACTCTGATTACCCTCAAGGTAAATACCCATGTTTTTGTGTAACTCACAACAACGTGTTCATACAGTAACGTGAAGAAGTGCGCCGGGGAAAAGGTGAGGCTGATTAAGGCATTTCACACTTTAGGCACAGGGTTATTAACATTTGCCCACAGAGACGATTAGGGGCTTGTTAGAAAGATCTTAAGCTGAAGTTTAACCAGCAAAAAACAGCAAGAAACTAACTTTAACCACAGACTATGCTGTGAAGACGGGATAGAAATTGGGGGCGCACATACTCAATGCGCGTCACAGGGAATAATATTAGGACAATTACATGAATAAAGTTACTCACCAAGAAGCCAACCATCACGCACAGTGCCACCTTGTAGTCTGTTCCCAACAATGCTGTTACTCAGAATGTATGAATTGTGCGTTGAACCACGGCACCAAGCCACAATGTTGGTTATTTGCATTTGCGCATCACATATGATCTGTACATCGATCGAATGAAAATGTTTCCTGTTAACATACAAATTGATCATGTGATGGCGCTTTTAGCAATGTGTGTGCAGTCGCTAGCTTCGATTACAAAACCGGCTCTCGCTTCAAATTGAGCTTTAATGTTGGCCTGTTGGGAATTTGATATACATGGCTTAGATGCGGATAATTCTGTCCCACACGGCTGGCATGGCTCGGGTCAGGGTAGACTGGCACAGTCCCAATCGGTTGGCCAGCTACCTCTGGAATGCCCCGGTTGGAACCCCAGTGTGCACATCACCTGTGAGCACAGGCAGCGCATGGCTCCTCGCTGTGTTGCGCTCCAACGCCGGCCGCAGCTCTGCGCACAGTTCTAGGAGGATTGCCCTCAAAACGCCTGATGAGTCGCCATCATGTGCCAGCAAATCCTCTCTGTCTAGTGAACACACGCTCTCTTCGAATTACACCATTTGCAAAGTCTTCTAATACCGCTAAAGCAGCCATTGTGTTTAATGGTGTGCATTGCACCACTTTGCGCTTGCTTTTATCTCCACTCGTGTAATTGCAGACACATGGGTGGGTTAATTGTTCATCAGTATTAATTGTTCATGTGTGTTACGGATGGGTTAGGTCTCTTTCCTTTCTATTTTTGTTTTGTTTGGAGCTGGTGGTGGACACGTGATGTGCAGCTGTCACCATGGCAACTGTGATGTCACCTCTGGTCTGTGGGTTGGTGCAAGGTTTGATTACCTTATTTAGTTCACCTGGGAGACAGTGAATGTGAGACTGACAATCTCTCGGAGAGACTGAACACACGCACCAGCTACCATAGACTCTCTCTTTTCCCCCCACCTGAATTTGTGACTCGGTCACCACGCATGAGCTGGTACGCTCAGGAGAGCGGAGTGCGGGCTATCCGGACCGTGTTCAAAGGATGCCATCGACATGTTAAAATTGGCTTTGTTCTTAGACATTAGGAATGAAATAGGGCTCAGTACTTTTCCATATGACCTAAAGTGATCCAGGAGTAGAAAGACAAAACAATTAGGAAAGCCTGGGAAAGCAGGGGCAGATTCACACACACACATTGTTTTGGGCTGATCCAGAGAATATGACGAAGCATGTTGAACCTACTCATGTCCAATCATACTCGGTCGAATGTGAGTCCAACCTATGCAATAAGTACAGATGATAACCGGAAATCATGGCCAGTCTGACAGACTTCCTGCGGGAGCTCTGTTCCACTGAGCCCAGCGCTGATATGCTTTGATGTGTGACTACCAATAAAGACTTCATTTTCACTTGAATTACTGCGGTCCGTTCTTAAGCCTCCTACTAAAAGAACCGAATCTAATAAATGGTGCCGTGACACGAGGTTGGAAGGCTGAAGGACCACCGTGTCGTGAGACCGACCCCGTCCGAGGGAGGACGCCTCGAGGTGATAGGAGAGACAGCTTTTTTCAGACAATCAGGCGCCAAGAAAAAGGTGAGCAGAACACCACTTAATGACTAAATGTGTAATTTCTGCATATTGAATAACCTAAATGAAGTTGTCTGAATTAAGTTGTCCTCTGGTCATGGTAAATCCAAGTGTTAATGTACTGTCTGGTTGCATTGAATGGTAACACGTGAAGTATAACTACACATAGTTACATGCAGGGAAAGTAAATAAGTGTCCTGACAAGTGAATTCGAACAAAGTGACAAGATAAATTCATTTTATAAATGAATGTCCCATGCGGGGAGCTTGTCTTCAAAATTTTTTACCGAGCACTAATAGCTAAGTGTGACCGAAGTGGTTTATAAAATCCCCAAATTGAAGGGGGTCAACCAAATAAATAAATAAAATTAGTAGAAATCCGACACAGAAGATTCTCCTCTGACGGAAGTTAGAACGAGGGATTGAGACTTCCGGGGTGCGAAGCGGTCTATAATTCCGAGACATAGTCGGTCTGACAAGAATAAATTTATACTGTAGGACACAGGGTCAGATTTTTTAATTTTCATGCAACTGTGGGGTGGGGTTCGCCGCTCGAAGATATTTGACTGTGCCAGGAGATCTCGAGTGGTTTCTGTTCAATATTGGGGTTGGTATAGATAAAAAAGGGGGGAGAACAAGTGGCTGCGCGTGCTATACGGGTCGCTTTGTTTGGGGAAATCAGTATTTTTATGGTGTGACCCAAAGTTTTGGAATAAACAAATGCTTTGATAAGTGGGGTAACCGAGAGATGGAGCGCACAGAACACAGCGTTCTGCGTAGAAGTTTCTTCACTACTTTCAGCATTTGGGCAATTACGTCTTCCATATACTTTGACTAACACGTGTATAACTTTTGAATATGTCACAAAAATTGAATGAAAGATGGAAGAAAATGGTCCCGAGGTGAGAAGAAAAACGAGGGACAGATAAATTGGACTGGAGAAAAGCAGAAAAAAGAGTGTGCGAGTTTGCTCCACTGAGGCTGAGTGTGTGTGTTCAAAATGTTTTCAAAACAAACGAGAGACTAAGAATCAAGCACATGCATAATACAGAAGGAAAAAGTTGATATATGATATATTTGATCCCAAGGTTTATTGACAAAAGTTAATAATTTTTTTTCAGCATCAAAGCACTAATAAGAGACCTATAAGAAAGAATTAACAGATTTGGAGGCTTGACCTGAGGTTTCTAACTAAAGATCAGCTGTGCAGCAGCATTACAGGAATAATGAATAATGAATAATGAATAATGAAGAGCCTCAAACGCTTTTTGAGCCATAATATTCCCAATTTAATTTTATAGTTGTTCTCTTTGTCATAAATGCGCACACCCTAAGATTGTCTTTTCTTTCTCTCATTCAGCCCTGAGAGTCAGAACAATCCAAACAGACTCTGGGTGATCATTGGCCTGAGTTTATAATGATATACTGCTTATAATAGAGGTTTAAGTTTGTATTAGAGCAAATAGTATTGATTCATCCATCTATTTTAAAATGCATATGATTAGGAAAGACACCAAAGTATATAGAGAAACTGAAAACAGCTTTACAATGAAAAAATCACAGAGATAAGATAAGAAACAATAAATCCAGGAAGAACAGTGTTTGAGACATTCATACAAATTGTTGCTGAAATAGGATTTAACAGCTCTCTTAAAGAGCTAAAGTCATATACACAGGCAGAGTGTTTGGGAGATTTGCTCCTTTAATTAAAATACAACCTGAAAAAATGTTCTACAAAGTGAAACTTTCAGACCATATGACATAAGTTAAAAAAACAGGATTCAGGATTGAATATCACGGCCATACGGTCAGATGTCTAACAATTTGATAAAATATTAAAGTTATTGAGGCTTAGCCTTTATTCTTATTATGAGATATTAACTTGACTTTAAAATTTTAGCTGCTCGGAATTTCCTGCCTCTTGTCACAAATTCAACAGTGTTACGGTCCCTGACCTCCAGAGGGGGAGCTCTCTTCATGAGACATCCTTCTTACCTCTTCCTGTGTTTCAGGCCTACCTTCCTGCCACAGGTGATTGGTATTACAGCTCGTCAGCTGCTCCATAAAGAGCTTCACTCAACATGTGCCAAGGGCCCTTCCCTTTTCCTCTGGGCCTTGATCTGGTGATCGTGTTTGTGTTTGTGTTTGTGTTTGTGTTTGTGTTTGTGTTTGTGTTTGTGTTTGTGTTTGTGTTTGTGTTTGTGTTTGTGTTTGTGTTTGTGCTTGGGCTTGGGTATTGTGTTTTGAGAAGGTGTACAGTGTTGGTATTTACTTTAGGTCACTGACAACTAATTTTGTGTTTTGTTTTCACAGTGGAAGCTGGTAGGGGTTCTCTGCCTTTATTTTTGTTCTCACTCTTTTCTCCTGTTTTTGGTCAGGCAGGGAGTTTAGCCCTTGTAATTTTAAGTTGACTCTTAGCCAGAGATCTTTTCTTTTCATAATTAGAGGGGCTGTTTTGTTTGTTGTTTTGGCCTCGGAGACCCTGAAGAGTAAGAGCTTCACTGTGGTTTTGGATGATCTTTTGTTATGTTACCTTTTAACAATTGTAAAATAAATTATACTTTTTCTATGGATATCAACTGACTGAGGTATTACTTATTTTGTTTGTGTTACACCCAGTGCCATGACTTATCATAATTAAGAGGGTTGTAACATAAGTGGGGGCTC
Organism: Odontesthes bonariensis; assembly: GCF_027942865.1. Taxonomy (NCBI): domain Eukaryota; kingdom Metazoa; phylum Chordata; class Actinopteri; order Atheriniformes; family Atherinopsidae; genus Odontesthes; species Odontesthes bonariensis. The sequence goes on from NC_134527.1 coordinate 27,223,776, forward strand.
GCCCGGGATATTATTATTGAGCATGGCACAGTTTAAAGTGGAGGAGTTTGTAAGTAATCCTTCCTTGCAACAGTTTGATGTCTGTAGAAAGGATGATTTATGTTTAATTGCCTCATATTATGACATCTCAGTGTCTAAATCTCTGCTAAAAAGTGAATTAAAATCCCTTGTCTTGAATAGCTTGGTCGAAAAAGGAGTGTTGTCACTGGAAGTGGATAAAGAGGATGCCACCTCATCTTTTGAAGCTGCTGATCAGCCTGCAGTTTGTGCTGATGACAGAATGGGGACACCTGCTGCAGCTGCAAAACCAGAGGGAGGTAAAGCAAAACCAGAGGGAGGTAAACCACCACAGTCTCTCCCACGGTTTGAGCCTTTTTCTATCGAGTCTGCAGGCCCTAGTGGTGGAGCTCGTTTAAAGGTACGTCTGGCTCGACTTGAACTGGAAGCCAGAGAGAGGGAACGTAAGGATGAACTTGAGTTCAAACTTAAATGTCGACAGATTGAAGCTGAAACCGCCATTAGAATGCGTCAGCTGGAGTTGCAGTCTGAAAAACTGACCACTGACTCACCTACTCTAACTTTTGCTGGAGCTGGAGATAATCTCAGCAATTTGCCAGCTAAACCTCCTTCACCTAGACCTTCCACATTTGACATCAGTAAAAACATCACTCTAGTTCCACCATTCAGAGAGACTGAAGTGGAGGCATATTTTAATGCTTTTGAGCGGATTGCTATTGCCTTGCACTGGCCTACCGAGGTTTGGTCTCTTTTAATGCAATGCAAACTGATTGGTAAAGCACAGGATGTGTGTGCAGCGCTAACTATTGAAGACAGTCTTGTGTATGACAAAGTTAAAGCTGCTATACTCAGGGCATACGAGTTGGTGCCTGAGGCTTACAGGCAGCGTTTCAGAGCTTTACGGAAAAACACTGGACAAACATTTGTTGAATTTGCAAGGGAAAAATCAATGTTGTTTAACAGATGGTGTCAAGCAACTAAGGCTACTGACTTCACTTCACTACGTGAGTTGGTATTGTTGGAGGAGTTTAAAAATTGTCTTCCAGATCGTACAGTTTTGTACCTGAATGAGCAGAAGGTTGCTACCCTACAGGAAGCAGCTGTTCTGGCAGAAGAGTTTGCGCTTACTCACAAAAGTGTTTTTGTGAGCAACTCTGGACAATTTTCTCAGGATAAACCATGGAAAGAGACTAAGCCACAGTCTTGGATCAAGAGTACCTCAACATCGGAGAGACAATGCTTTTATTGTCACAAAGTGGGTCACATTGTCTCTGACTGTTTGGCTCTAAAACATAAACAGTCATCTCAACCACCAAAACCAGCTAAAGGAGTTGGTTTAGTCAAGACTCTAAGTTCCTCTTCACCGCTATTAAACCTGAGGGAACCTGATGAATGTTTCAAGCCATTCATTTTTGATGGTTTTGTCTCCCTAACAGGACTACCTGAGGATGAGAAACCAGTAAGAATACTGCGGGACACAGGGGGTTCCCAATCCTTCATTCTTTCCAATCTACTGCCATTCAATGAGGATACATCCTGCAATGCAAGTACCATAGTACAAGGAATTGGGATGGCCTATGTACCTGCACCATTATATCATGTGCACATAAAGTCCAAGTTGGCCTCTGGATTTTTCAAAGTTGCGGTGAGAAACTCATTCCCTGTGCAGGGGGTTGAATTTATCATGGGAAATGATCTTGCTGGGGATAAGGTACTTCCTATTCCTGAAGTGGTGGATAAACCAAATTTTATGATGGCAGAAGAGGAAATGTTGAAATCCCACCCTGATTTGTTTGCTGTCAGTGTCCTTACCAGGTCTCAAGCCCAAAAGCTGGAGGAAGTGAACTTGTCTGAATCTGTTCTTGGATCTGTTTTGAAGGAGGGCAAGCTACTAACAGCTGAACCTTCAAAACCAGCACCCATCGAGGAAGACTTGATTCCAATGTCAGAGGGTTTTCTCCCTCTGTCATTGTCACGTGAGTGTCTGAGCCAAACTCAAAAAAGTGATGAAACACTCACTAAATGCTTTGAAGGTGTAGGTGATGCACCAGATGGAAACAAAGCCCATAAGTTCTATGTTGAAGATGGGTTACTCATGAGGAAATGGATCTCAAGGCCTGCTTTGCAACAGGAGGGTATTGAGGAAGATTGGGGGGTGGTACATCAAATAGTTATTCCTAAAGGTTACCGTGAGCAAATACTGCAGCTGGCACATGAACACCCATGGTCGGGTCATTTAGGAATTACTAAAACCTATGACCGCATTCTGCAGCATTTCTTTTGGCCAGGGCTGAAGGAAGATGTTGCCAGGTTCTGTAGAACATGTAAAGTTTGCCAAATTGTTGGAAAACCTAACCAGAGAGTGCCACCTGTTCCACTTAAGCCCATTCCTGCAGTTGGTGAACCTTTTGAACGTGTTTTGGTAGACTGTGTGGGTCCTCTGCCCAAAACAAAAACTGGTAATCAGTTTCTCTTAACAGTAATGTGTGCTGCTACTCGTTTTCCTGAAGCCATACCACTCAGGAAAATTACAGCATCCACTATAACTAAGGCTCTACTCAAGTTTTTCTCAACTTTTGGTCTGCCTAAAGTTATACAGACTGATCAAGGCAGTAATTTTCAGTCCAAACTTTTCAAGCAAACTTTCCTGTCTTTTGGTGTTAAACATATTCCTTCTAGTCCTTATCACCCTCAGTCACAAGGCGCACTTGAGAGATGGCACCAGACTATTAAGTCCATGATGCGAAAGTATTGTCTTGAGACGGGGAAAAACTGGGATGAAGGACTTCCTTTCTTGCTGTTTGCAGCCCGAGAAGCAAAGCAGGAATCTCTTGGTTTCAGTCCTGCTGAATTAGTTTTTGGACATGAAGTGAGGGGACCACTGAAAGTGCTGAAAGAACAATTCCTGTCAGCTGGCACACAGCCACACTCAAATGTGCTTGAATTTGTTGCACAGTGTCAGGAACGTCTATACCATGCTTGTTCAATAGCCAGAAAGTCTTTGTCAACTGTCCAAGGAAAAATGAAATGTCTGTATGATAGAAAAACGGTACAACGTTCTTTCCAGCCCGGTGACAAAGTACTCATGCTGGTTCCCACAGCTGGTCCGTCTCTTTCAGCTCAATTTACGGGGCCCTATGTAGTGAAAAACAAAGTAAATGATACAAACTACATCGTTCACACTCCTGATAGGAGGCGACAAACACGTTTGTGTCATATCAACATGTTGAAGCTTTTTCATTCCAGAGAAGATGACCCCAAAGACTTGTGTTGTGAGGTGATACCACAACCGGCGTCAGTCTCTCTTGTGTCTGGACCTACCAACAATGATGGTTTGAAAAAGTGTGAAGATCCCTGTGGTAGGCTTTCAAACTCTGTAATTCTTGATGCCTTAGATGCATACCTGTCATATCTTCCCAGAGACGAGAAGGACGATGTGAAAAGCCTGATCCTGGCTTATCCTAACCTATTTGGAGATGTCCCTTCTAGGACCACAGTTCTGGAGCATGATGTGGATGTGGGGAATGCATCCCCTATTAAACAACACGCCTACCGCTGTCCTCCAGCCAAGAGGGAGATCATGAAAGAGGAGGCTCAGTACCTACTGGACAATGGGTTAGCTGTACCAAGTCGAAGCTCCTGGAGTTCTCCGTGTCTTCTTACACCAAAGTCTGATGGTTCTCCACGTTTCTGTACAGACTTTAGGAGAGTAAATGCAGTCACAGTCCCTGACTCATATCCATTGCCTCGCATGGACGACTGCATAGACAGCATTGGCACAGCTAGCTATATAACAAAGCTAGATCTACTGAAAGGATACTGGCAAGTTCCTTTGACTCCCAAAGCTTCTGATATTTCAGCTTTTGTGACACCAGACCATTTCCTACAATATACAGTAATGCCATTTGGCATGTGTAATGCTCCGGCTACTTTTCAGCGACTGATGACTTCTGTGTTAAGAGATATTAAGAATTGTAATGTCTATCTGGATGACATTGTGGTCTATTCATCATCCTGGGTTGATCATCTTAACACTGTGAAAGTGGTGTTTGCTCATTTAGCCCAAGCTTCTCTCACCTTAAACCTGGCTAAATGTGAGTTTGCCAAGGCAGTTGTGACGTACCTCGGAAAGGAAGTGGGTCATGGCCAGGTATGTCCAGTGAATGCAAAGGTGGAAGCTGTCCTGAACTACCCAGTCCCCACCACAAGACGTGAGCTCCGGCGATTTTTGGGTTTGGTTGGCTACTATAGGTGTTTTTGCAGAAATTTTTCTACAGTAGTAGCTTCCTTAACTAAACTGTGTAGTCCAAAGGAACCATTCATGTGGACGACTGAATGTCAACATGCATTCGAGTGTGCAAAGTCTCTTCTCTGCAGCGCTCCTGTACTGGCAGCCCCAGATTTCAACAAGGCCTTCAAACTGGAGGTGGATGCAAGCGCGGCTGGAATGGGAGCTGTGCTTCTACAGGATGAAGACGGTGTTAGTCACCCAGTTTCCTACTTCTCAGCTAAGTTTAAACACCATCAGCTACACTATTCCACAATCGAAAAGGAAACCTTAGCCATGCTCCTTGCATTGCAACATTTTGAAGTTTACATCGGTTCCACTACAAATCCTGTTACAATCTACACTGATCATAACTTTATTTTTGTTCTCACTCTTTTCTCCTGTTTTTGGTCAGGCAGGGAGTTTAGCCCTTGTAATTTTAAGTTGACTCTTAGCCAGAGATCTTTTCTTTTCATAATTAGAGGGGGTGTTTTGTTTGTTGTTTTGGCCTCGGAGACCCTGAAGAGTAAGAGCTTCACTGGTTTTGGATGATCTTTTGTTATGTTACCTTTTAACAATTGTAAAATAAATTATACTTTTTCTATGGATATCAACTGACTGAGGTATTACTTATTTTGTTTGTGTTACACCCAGTGCCATGACTTATCATAATTAAGAGGGTTGTAACAAACAGTCAATAGTTATCAGCAATATTTAGATTCAAACTAAACCATTTGACTAGTTAACTGCAGCAGATCTATGAAACAATTAATATGCTCTTTTAACAAAGAAGCAAACAGGTTTAGAATAACAGAAAGGACAGCTGCAGCAAAGACTGAGCCATAACAAGTCAAGGTTTGTTTTTATGGCGCATTTAAAAACAGTGAGCACAGAGCAGCATGGTGAAAGCCAAAACAAAATCTATGCAAACACAGACTTAACTTTGGCTAAAGCAATTCCCTATTAAGCATTATTGAACCTACTATTTTATATGACATATAATATATGAATGTTTTCAGGTTGTCCCACATGAGGCCTGGACGGGGAGAAAATACCCTGTCCGTAGCTTTTTTGGGACACTATGAGGACTTGTGAGAATGTGGAAAAGGTTCGGTTGCCAAGCGACAGCCATGGTGAGTGGGGGCTGAGGAGATCCCAAAGGGGGAGTTCCCAAAGGGGGAGTTCCCAAAGGGGGCACTAACGGCTTGGGGGACAAGGGCTACCTGAGGGAGAAGGAGAAGGACGCCAATAGGTGGCGTGATGGAAATTCAAACTGTGCTGAGTCAGTGCCTGTGGTTGAAAGAAAAAGGATATGAATGGGATGAATGAAATGTTCTGTAATTAGGTGCTTTGGGTCATCGGAAGACGTTCCATTAGAGATGACCAGAAAGTTTTAATCTACTACACTAAATCGATCAATCAATCAGACGTTATTTATATAGCACTTCTCATCCAAGAAAATATAGAACAAAGAGCGTTCAGATAAAACAAAGCAGTGAAACCCAAGGCCACATACAGACACATGCACACTCACATATAAAGCCACGCACACACACACGCCACACATACTGGAAACAGGGACCACAATGTGATCCTCAAAGAAAAATAAAGGATGAATTAGGATAAATAAAGAAATAAAATTAACCTAGGCTTTTAATATCTGTATGGAAACATGTTATGGTTAGGAACAGCTCTGATGTCACACCGTTGATACCACATGAGGTGTTTCTGATTCAATTAGAACCGGAAAAAACTTAATGCTGATCCTGAACTATCTGTGTACGGCTCAGCATCAAAAAAAAAACACAGCCACTTGTAAAAATTAAACAACATTATTACTAACTAACAAGTAAGAATAAAGCAGGTTATGCTGAAATTTTATTTTTAACGCTCTGACCTGAATTCAGACAGGACAGACAATATTTATCCTAAACAAGTTAATCAGTTCGTCATTGGAAAAATGTCTGCTTTCTTGATGCTGTGCTGCTCCCAAAATGAGATCTAACCACAAATATTTCTGTCCTGCAGCAAACAACAACACAGGACGAGAAACTGCAGTGGAGCAGTTCGGTAATTAATTAACAATTAATCATTCAAACTTCTCAAGTTTTCCCAAAAAAAGGGAAAGCAGGGGCAGATACACACACACATTGTTTTGGGCTGATCCAGAGAATATGACGAAGCATGTTGAACCTACTCATGTCCAATCATACTCGGTCGAATGTGAGTCCAACCTATGCAATAAGTACAGATGATAACCGGAAATCATGGCCAGTCTGACAGACTTCCTGCGGGAGCTCTGTTCCACTGAGCCCAGCGCTGATATGCTTTGATGTGTGACTACCAATAAAGACTTCATTTTCACTTGAATTAGGCTACGGCTACACGAAAACGAAACGAGGTTTTTTTTTGAAAACGGGTTCGAAAATTCTTGCGACCACACGGAAACGCGCTGCTGGTCCAGACGAAAACGATGAAACGATCCAGTACACACGCCACTGTGTCACGCCACGCAGTGAGACAATAGAGAAGTGTTAAAATTGGCTCCCAGCGTCAACGTGTGACTGACGCAAAAACGTTTTAGCTGTAACAATGGAAACGAAACGAGGCCGTTTTCAAACTTTCCCACTCTGGAACCCGTTTTCAAAAACTATCGTTTTGGGGTAGTGGGAACGCCGGCTCCGTGTGGCCGCGACAGCGAAACGATAAGAAAAAGTATCGTTTACAGTGAAAAACGTTTCCGTGTAGCCGCAGCCTTACTGCGGTCCGTTCTTAAGCCTCCTACTAAAAGAACCGAATCTAATAGACATCTGACCGGTGAGCTAAGCTGCAACTCTCACTCACCTCTGTCTACCTGCCAGCTCTTTGTTTTTGTTTATTTGCATAGCTTTAAGTTATGGAGTAACAGCGACAGGGTTTGTACCTGTGTCCGTTGTCTCGCATAACAATGTGTCTCAAATGTGCACATCACTGTCTGAGGACTAATTGTTTTCACATTTATTTATTATAACAGTTTCCCAACATCACCTTAGGTGTCGCCAAAGAATCAACAGCTGTAGAAAAGTGCGTACGCCAGCCCTGAAGTTGCCGTGAGGCACCGCACATTTCCACGGTCTTTTCGCTCTTGATACATCTGATCGTTGACGTGAAAAGGTGCGTACGCCACTATTTTGTGCATACGCATACTTTGTACATGAGGCCCCAGGTCCTGAATGTGACCTCGAAGGTGGGTAGGTTCTGTTACATGTTGCCACAAACCAAACATGTCCAGGGGGGTATTCCTAGAAGCTGGCTTAGCGGAAAGCCTGGCTTATTTCGCTACTTCTGGCTAAATTTAGCGAGAGTTCCGTTCCATAAACGTGGCTTATTTGAACGCCCGCTGAGTAACCATGGTAATTTATGCTGCTGAACTAGCCTGGTCCCGGGCAGGCTAAAGTTGAAGCTTAGCTTAGCTGCAACTCAAAAAATGTCCGACCGGCTGAAACAGACTCCGGAAAGAAATGTTCACCTAGAATTCTGCGCTCCCGCAACTCATGTCTTGTCTAAAAAACGAAACAAAAACTGTGGTTATCATATCACCACTTTCACTGTCTCGAAAAATCAATCAGTCGGTGCCAGTGCAACTAAAGAAACGCAACACGTATTGAACATGAAATTAAATGAGAGAGAACATGGTATTCATTAAAACTAATCAATACCTAACAAACATCCGATCTACACACACGTAGGACCAGACTCAGAAAAATGCGGGACAGGTAATAATGTTAATGATACAAATTATTGAAAGCTCCTTTCAAAACAGTCAAGGACACTGTACAAACAAGATATTAGATAAAACACAGGAATTAAAACATCATGCCATATTAAAAATACACAGAACGGAGCAATCAATGGAGGTAAGCACACTTGAACAGAGGGAGAGTGTCAGTATTGCGAATGTCGGGGGGGGGGGGGCCTCTGTCCTTTCAGGCTGCTGCTCCACATTTACAGTAGCCGATAATGTAAAACAACCTACTGAATTAAGTATTTGCAAGTTCATCATCTCCCTCAGGCTTCCCTAATGTTATCGGTGCACTACACTGTACCCATGTACGCATCCAAGGCAAGGCAATTTGTAGATCACAATTCGCACACAAGGCAATTCAAAGTGCTTTACAGCTACATAAAATCACAAGAAGGCAATAAAATCATTCCAAAAAACCAATAAATCATTAATTTATTAATTTAAAAGTGAAGAGTGCAGATAAAATACTTTCAGGTGTCATATGCACATCTAAATAGAACTGTTTTCAGTCTGGATTTAAACATTGTCACATTGTCCAGGCCCCTGCTGGACCTGTGGAGGCTGACTATGTAAACCGAACATCCCCAAGTGTACCTGTACATAAATGTACAGGTACACTTGGGGATAATTGTCCATAGACTCTGAACTGGATTTCTCATTTTGAAAAATACCACATCAACCCCTTTGAGTAATGCTGAGCAATGTTACATTCATGCCCTGTGAAACCTCATTATTGACTCCTATCCTCCGTGCATACAGATGATCTGTGATGGAGCTCATTTCATTTCCAACATTGAGGCTAAATGGCCGGGATCAGTTCATGATTCTAGGATCTTCCGAGCATCCTCACTGGCACAGAGGTTTGCACAAAGTGCAAGCATTTTACTAACCTGAAGGAGTGTACTTTTGAAGTAAGGTGTAGCATAGGCAGAATTTTGGTAATCCAATGAGAGGTCAGGTGTAGAGGTCATTTTAAGGAATTTAAAGTGCTCGTCATACTTTATTATAGACAGCCATATAAGGCACATATTGCGTCAAATTGCCAAGTCTTAACACATGTATATCCATCCAACATTTCTCTTATTCTGCAGGAGAGTTCAATGGTGTCCTGCTTGGGAACAGAGGCTATGCATGCTGGCAGTACCTCCTCACGCCATATCCTGATCGGATACAGGTCGTTTAGGCCATTGGCATTTAGGCCGCAGTCGTTTAGGACCCCCTGCAGTCGTTTAGGCCCCCCTGCAGTCGTTTAGGCCAGGCTACCTGAGCAGCTGAAATCTTTATTATTGTACATTCGTTATTATAAGATATAAGTCAGCTCTACTGGTCTGTCTGGGTAGCCTACATATCTATGGTAAATTATTTAATAACCAACTTTAATGTGGAAACGTTTTTTTTATTTAATAAATGGTGATTTATAAATTCATAAAATTGTGGAAATAATCATCCGCATTGCCACATTCGTTGGACAATAATGCTGTAATTATTTAGAAGCCCGTTAGATTCGCGCGGTTTGTGAGAATTAAAACGACTAAACGACTGCGGCCTAAACGCCAATGGCCTAAACGACCTGCTCCCTCCTGATCCAGGAACAAGGGCATGCACATGCACATGCTAAAACAAGGGCACGGATAGAAATGACCTTTGGCCAAATTAAATACAGGTTCATTGCTTAAAGTTCTCAGGCACCATGGCTGACTTCTGACAGAGCCATCTTAAATTAATAGTATACTTCATATTTTATACATTTTGTCTTTTCAGGCTGAAGTCTTTTCTTCGTTGAGTTCTAGTGCCTGAAAGGACTCAGTTTCTCCTGACACAGTGAGGGACCTATACAGGGACACATATTTCCGTTGATCCTTATTGTTGTGACCTTTGAGTTAGAACTTCTTTTCATAATTTAGCATTGACACAGTAGCAGTTTAAGTCAGAGCAAGTGTAAGAAGGCTAAATAGACAGAGATGATTTATAACTTTGCACACGTTTAGGTCATGGCACCCCACTGTGAATATAAACGTAAAAAACACATTTCTAACACTTTGCATGAACCGTACAATAATGACAAGTTTGAGTTCAAGTTGTGTTGAATTGTTTTATTATTATTACATGTTTCTCAAGCTGTGGAGAGAAAACAGAATTAAATACAGTTCACAACACGAAATTCTCCTTTATCTGAATTTATACTAACATCCCTCTCCAGTTTCATAATCTCTAGCTTGATCTTTTTTATTTTCAGTTTCTTGTATTCCATATCTAGTTTGGTGCTCTCTTTATTGGACAAACACATTTCTTCAAAGGCTACTTACCACTGAAATATTTTCCTGTACTTTACCTTCACCTGCTGCCAGGTACGCTTTTGGCTGTTAAGATTGCTCCTGTTGAGATGTAACAGTGAAAAATTAATATGTGGGTCACACACTCACGATAATATAGTCACAAAGTATGATGATGCGTGTCGATTATTGGATTATTAATAAACTGAGCAGGGCCAGTATATTTGTGCTGTACATCTCATACAGAGACAATTCAGCATGCTTTATGTAAACAAATTATAACACAAAGAGGAGAGCATAAATACATGAGGACAGTAAAATAAATGTCTAACAATTGACAATGGTATGAAGCTTTCATAACTTACGCATTTAGTCTGTCAGCAGTTGTTAGTCATGCCGTTTCTTCGCTTTATTGATCGCAGCTGTATTACCATTTCTGGTGATGACACTTTTAAAATCCTCATACAGCTCCATAAGCATTATTTGTTCAGCTGCCGAAAAAATAACAGCTCGTCTTGCTCTCCTTTTCACACAGATTTCCGTTTTTCCACCATCCACTCGGCAGGGCTTCTTACGTTCCTCGTGCACTCGCACTTAGCTAGGCTATGTAAGCCTCGCTTGGATTAGCCTCACCGAGATGCAGCTAAAATGTCTTCGAGGAACGACTTGAGGCTTAATTGGGAGATGGCGCTAGTTCAAGCGACGCTTTCCGGCTATAGCCTGGCTTTCTTTAGCTACTTTCTAGGAATACCCCCCAGCACAGAAGAAAATTATTTGGCACTACCATTCATCATATTATCTATGTGAATGTTAAAATCCCCGGTCAAGATAAAATGGTTAAAATCAGTCGAAATAACACAATAATTCAGAAAATTCATCAATACAACTGATTCCTGATTGTGTCCACCTGTTTCCCATTGCCCTCATGTGTCTGTTAGTCTGCGTCTCCCTTTGTCTTGTGCCTGAGTGTTTCGTTTTGTCGATCACCCAAGCCTGCCACAGTCACAGAAAACCTTGCCTTGCTCGTTCGTTTACCAAGCCACGATTCTTTGCCTCCTTGCGAGTGATTTTTTGTTTGTAAATTTTGTAATCAAGTCTAAGTTTTCATAGCCATTTTTGATAGACTCCTTTAGGAGTGATTTTTCGTTATAGATAACGTTTCAAGATTTTGTAGAGTTTCCGTTTTTTTTAGGAGTGCATCTAGTTGTTTTTTTTTGTTTCTAGTACGAAGTTGTTTATCAGCTGATTTTTATTTTATGTTGTTATCCGTCTATAGCAAAAGCATATATTTTCTTTAGTGACATAATTTCCCTTCGGGGATTTATAAAGTATTATTGAATTGAATTGAATTTACACTCACCAGGCACTTTATTAGGTACACCTTGCTAGTAAAAGGTTGGACTCCCTTTTGCCTTTAGAACTGCTTAATTCTTCCTGGCATACTTTCAACAAGGTGTTAGAAACATTCCTCAGAGATTTTAGTCCACATTAAAATGATAGCATCATGCAGTTGTTGAAGATTTGTCAGCTGCACATATATGATGCCAATCTCTCGTTCCACCACATCCCAAAGGTGCTCTATTGGATTGAGATCTGGTGACTGTGGAGGCCATTGGAGTACAGTGAACTCACTGTCATGTTCAAGAAACCAGTTTGAGATGATATGAGCTTTGTGACGTGGTGCATAATCCTGCTGGAAGTAGCCAACAGAAGATGGGTACACTGTGGTCATAAAGGGATGGATATATATATATATATATCAAATTGTCTCGACCACCTCTACATGCCTAAATGCATTAAGTTGCGGCCATGCGATTGGCTGATTAGCTATTTGTGTTAACAAGCAATTGAACAGGTGTACCAAATAAAGTGGGCGGTGAGTGTATAACCTAAGGGTCTGCAATACTATTATGCTTTTTTTTTTACCTCACCCATCTCTAACAAAATGTACCTGAGTCTTAGCTCTCATGGAAGTTTCTACACATTTAATCTACATGTTTAATTTATAAGAAATGTCTCCAATATGAGTAAAGCCATCATCATTTTAATCAATGTCATAGTTGTTTAATAATTGCTATCATTCTGTCTACAATAAATTGGTTTCTTTTAGTATTTTCTTACGTTATGAAAATGTGGGGCTTTTTCCTGAAGAAACATCAACTTTTGACCAAAATATGTGACTGTGGTATCATGAAAGAGTTGCGTGAGACAACTGACAAATTAATATCCAGTATTCAGTATTTAGCAGTGGTAATAGGGTAGTAATAAGCAGGTATAACTACAAATATTAGCGCCACAGATGAAAGGACATTGGGCTCACACTCTTCGTTAAAGCTGTGTGAAATATTTAGAGTTGAGTCTAAAAGGGGCTGGAACTGTGGAGTACCAGACACAGAGGATTGCAGATGTTGTTGTACAGAAAGAGAAAGATGAGGATATTTTAGACTCGCAGGGAGTCGCAGCAGGGCATAAAAGAGAACCATGAAAACAGAAAAGCTGTGTCATGATACATGAGAGGATCACGATGGGATCAGTAGCCCCTTTCACACTGCCGAATAACCCGCGTTTAATTCGCGAATTTAGCGTGTCCGCTGTTGTGTTCACACTGCTGTATGGCAAGCCTAAAGTGCCACATTGCGCATCTAAGTATCACGTTAAGATTGCAATTCACCCGCTAAAAGCGCCCGTTTTCCCGAATTTTCGCCCGCTTTTTACATCCGCAATGATGGTTCCGCCCGCTTTTTACGTCCGCAATGATGGTTCCGCACAACGCGCGTAAGGAACGCGCGTATTGACCTGACAATACGCGCGTTCAAGACGTGCGTTTTCCTAATATGATAATAATGTCCTTCCTTCTTTTCCGACAGCCAATGCATTTGACGTGGTTGCGGCCAATCGCTGATCAAGGCAGCCAGACCAAGATAGTTCAGCACAGATCTGCTTTGTGGAAAACTCTGCACAGATCTCTGTGTGGCAATGTTGCCAAAGTTCACTGCATTGTCGTTTCACAAAGCTTTAATTTTAGGAATACAACTCCTACACATGCACTTCGCTGTTATTTTGAATCCATTTCCATGCATTTGTTCGTGTAAAAGTGTTTTCCCATCGACATACATTGCTGACTAATGTTTTGTGCGTTACAGTTGCTACTTGGACTAGTTCCTCTCAATGCAACAAAGTGGTGGTACAGTGGTTAGAGTGACTGCTTAGCATGCAAATCTCTTGCGGCAGTGCAGGTTCGAATCCCGCGGTGGCGATTTCAGTTTTCCCCTCATACTCTCTCTTGTCTCTAACCAAGCCCGTTTCTTAAGTTTTTTTCTTCTTTAGGCTATCCCTTGGCCGAAGGCCAGCGACCATGTTTCAACATGCCTCTTAAAATAGCACCTTCGAATCCCGTGTGAACTCTTGCTTACATGAGTTATGTTATCTGTAATCAATCTGGAGCAGTGGCTCCATACATTTCAATTATGCACCCCCCCATCAAATTAAGCTGTATCTAGTTTTTATGTGTTATTGGACAAAAATGATTTCTTTTTCATATCCATCTGTTCCTGTTAACGGGCCTAACTATTCTATAAGGAGTAGCCACACTGAACTTACCATTATCCAGGAGATGTTCCAGCTTGACTATTATGTTTTATTCAGCTTCAAATTAATTCAATGCCCATCAGAAAACATGTAAAATTACCAATGAGTAAACTAACAATATAGCCTGTGTTTATGTGTACATGCAGTTCATAATGCTGAAGGAACTGAACCAGGAAAAATATATTTATTTATATTTACAATTTTAACAGTCTTTCTCACTCCCTCCGCCCCACCTTCTGAGCTGCATGTAGAACAGCACTCATTTGTGTGAGGTGATAGCTTAATGTAGTATAGTAGATTTGAATCCCTTTAATGATCCCAAAGGAAACGAAGGTAACTAGCAGCCTACACATAATACACATTTCAAGACTATCAAATGCACTTAAAACCTGTATAAAGGCAGATGGAATAGACGATACACTCCAAACATGTCACAAACAGATGGAATGTATTGCCCACAGCTAAATGCATACAGACAGTAAAACACACTGCGCAAAAAGAGCAAAACATGTGGGTCAACCAAAAAAATCATATCACTTCTTCTCATTTCCCCTTTCTGAGGTGGGGGAGCTGCTACGGCACAGCCAGTCAGGCAGAGGTGCAACGGAGTGGTGTAAAGCACAGAGTGGTAGTGGTGTGCGTTGGTGTGATGCGCCTGTGTGTGGAGATGGTGGAGCCCTGTTGTGAGGTTGGCTGTCATTTGGAGAAGAGGCACAGCTGCTGGCGGTGGTCGGATAAGTCTGGGTGCGGAGACAGTGGGACCCTCCATCTAATGTTGCTGGTGCCATCCTCTGAGAACTGGCTCCGTGCCTGTCAGAAAAAAAAAATCCATGTTAGGGTCAGTGACAAGGATTTGCATAATGAGAAATTATACAATGTTCCACTACACTATTCGAAATGCTTCCATCAGGTTTGCTAAAATGTATATTTTGGTTTTCTGCTATGTAAAAATGCCCGATTGCCCCTGAATATGTCAAATGACAATAAAAGACGGCAATAAAAAGTGTAATATAAGTGAAAGTGCGGTTGTTAGCTAATATCATTCCATCCTTTGAAAATTGATTTTGTTGGGATTATTTAAGAATGGAATTGTATGTGGTATTGCTGTACAGAAACTAAAAAAAAATGTTGTCAGCACATTGGAATAGAGGACTATTGTAAAACTTAGTAACTATGAAATGTCCTGCAAAACCAAAATATATTTATGGAAAATGTTGGCTACACCAATAGACACAAACTTTTAACCAGTCTGTATCAATTAGTGCAACACATATTTTCCATATAATTATCTTGATTTTAGTGCCTGTTTCCTTTGTAAAGCCATATTAAAATTTAATTATGCATATGTGAGATTCTCTTTCAAACTAGCAGGTGTTGTGAAATAGAGATATTATACAAACAAATCTGTAACTCATAACAATTGTAGGGTACCCTAACTATTAAGTTGACTGTGTGTGTATGTTGAAATTTTCATATGGTGCAACACCAACACCCAAAATATGTTGAAGACCTTGAATTGAGTCTGAATGGTGTGCAGGACCTTCTCTAGCACATCCCATGATTCTCAATGAAAAGGGATAATGATGTCCATGAACCAGCCTGCTGCAATGAGTTGCTTCTCATTTCTTAAACAACCATGTCAGAAGACGCATCCTGTTGTTATGGAAAAGATTTTAGTCTGTTTGAGAAGGGTGCAATCATTGCCATAGGCAATCACTTACACATTTGATGTCGGCTCTACGTGAATGTTCAGCTACAGTATGTACTCAAAGAATGAGGACAGCTGACTTCCAGGATATAGTGAAAGACCGGCTTATTCTATTAATGGTTTTGTCTCTGCTGATGCCACAGGCATATTTCAAGATCACAATGCTACAAATGCACAATGATCACAATGCCACAACGATCATTGGGCTCAAATTTTGAAAGTGTTTCAGAGACCACAAGACATACTATTCACACATTCATTTCAAACCACAGAATCCAAAACATAACCCTACTGAGAATCTTTGGCATGGGCTGGAGAAGGCTTTGTGTAGCGGTCAGACTCTACCATCATCAATCCAAGTTCTTGCTGGAAAATGAATGCATCACTAGATGGACATCTTCTGACATTACAGACACTTATGAAAACAATGCCACAGCAAAGCAGCCCTTTATCAAAGATGTAGGTGTTTCAACAAGAGTGTGTGACCATGTTTTTGGTGGCAACTATTTTTGGCAGGGCAGTGTATGAATGTATGCTTATGTGTGTGAATAAGTGAAATGATTCGTAAATTACTAATATTAATACAGAGACAGACATGCGTGTGTGCAGACGCGCGCACGCAGTCAGGCTATTCCCCATCTTTTGCATTAATTCAATGCAGTGCCCTTTTCAAAGTGGCCTTACCGGCACTGTGTGCAGACCAGGAGGCTCACTCAGGATGGAGAGGCAGGGCATGATGTTCTGAGGCATGGAGCTGCCGGGGTCTTGAAGATGACTGTCCATCACTATCAAGATCATTAATCACAACAGGAATGACTGCTTCCATCTGCGCGCGCGCACGCACGCACGCACACACACACACACAGATTCTTATACAGACAATAGCAATTACTTGCAATGAAAACATAACAGAGAGGTGGTCTAACATTTAACTACTGTATTTGTTGGGGGGGGTGCAAGAAGAGTAGAGCGAAATCAACCTAGGGATCAGGGGCTATTCCAAGAACATGGTGAAGTGATAAACCTGGCTAAGTTGACCTACAGGAAGTGGTGAACCTGCTGATAGATAGCCCACACGTGTCATTTTAGTTAATGAAATGATCACTCTAGGCCAGAGGTGGGCAAACTAAGGCCTGGGGGCCACATGCGGCCCGCAGAGTCTTTACAAGAAAGAAAACTTTTACATCCAAAGTCTTATAATAGCTATCCAAGACAGGGGTCTTGCAGGCCCTGAATGTGTGCAGATCAACTTCATTCCCTCAACTTGGCAGCAATTCTGATAGCAAATATGGCATGTAATAAGGTAACAATATTATAGGGCTGTGTGAATTCATACCGGTTCAGTGTTAACTGAAGAACATGAGGTTGGACGACGTCATCCATCAACAGAGGTCGAATGCAATCATCCAGGATGTTCCTGCAACGCAAGATGAAGGTACGACGATCCATTTCTAGACTGCACCCAAAATACGACACTACACAATACCACAGGTAAAGCCGCTGTGAGGGGTGGAGCAGGTGAGGGGTGGAGATGGCTGGTTGCGGTTGACCTGGGGGAGAAGGATAAACAGAGTTATGCAGAAAGTCATACACAGAAAGTAATAACTGAACTTTACTATGTCAACATATCAAATGTGAAAGGCATGATACATGTTAGACATGTGAAAGACACAATTCATATCAGACCATTTCCCAAATTTGAACCTTATATACTGGAAATTGAGGTACCTAGGGTCGTCTGAAAACCCTAATTAACTTCAAACCTACAGACTTTCTCATAAAAGTAGAGGGTCATAATTTGAGTTTAAATTGAGTAACAATTTAACAATGAATTGCCATCCATTCAGTGCCTGGACTTCAGTGTCTGGACACATGACAACACATTTGCATCAACGTACGTGTGATTTTTAACTTAGGTATAATATGTGCGCATATTATTTTTAGTAGTTTATTTCCAGAATTTATGGAAATCATCTCACATCCCCCCCACCCCCTTGTCATTATGACTAGGCAAATGCTACTTTACACCTTTTTTAATCGCATAACTGGCGTCTTGTCTGACACAATGGGTTTTTGTTGTCACACAAGTATTTTCTTTTGGTTGAGACAGCATAGTTCTAGGCTAACTACTGTTACCTGCAACTACACTTCTTTGCCACTTGTTTCTTCAACTTAGCAGCTACAGGAATTGACTAGGGAGGGAGCATCAATCCCGTGTGCTGTTGCTGTCGTGATTGTGTTTCCTATTGAAAAGAAAGACTTCTCCTGGCGTCTAGTGCTAGGCTATTTCTCAAGCTCGCCTAATGCCCTTCGTTTTGTTTAAAACCAATGCCATTGGACTAGCACTAGCTAATGGCATATCAGTTGTTCTACAAACACAATTCGAGGTTGGACCACATGGTAAACTAAACTACATGAACTGGACAAGTTATGGCCATTTCAAAGCGAATTTATATTCAAAACAGAGTTCGTTTCTTTAAAAAAAAAGAAAAGAAAAAAAATTCAAGCTTCCAACAAAGTAAACAAAGTTGTGAAACCAACAGAGTTAGCATGATTGTTATCACTGTAGCCTAGTTGCTAACTCGTTAGTGTTTATGCTAGCGGAGTTAACATCACAGCCCTTTTACAGAGACTCTCTGGTTAACATACAGTAACTAGCAAACAGGCTACACCACTGATGTAACGTGTACAGGGCATGCAACACACTTTAAAACTAAGTTATATGTAAAGACAATGCTTTTCTATCGAGGAAAAATGTGAGTGAAAAAACAATGAACTTAGGCTACCTTAGAGCTCACCAGGGTCTTCAACGTTATTCCCCAACAATGACCGACATAATTCTAACGTTCGAGAAACAAACCTTCTTCTTCTTCTTCGACTATTGAGAATGAGGAGTCACGTGACTCCGGTCGGCCGGTCGGCCATGTTGGCAGGAGACGCTATTGGTTGCCAGGGGCAACGCCATCAGAACTTAATGGAGGCGCGCCAATATATTCCAGATATCTTTCTGCATTTGTAATTTCGGCAGGACAGAGACGAATACAATAAAAAAAAGAAAAAAGCAAAGCAATGCAGAAAGATAAGGCGAAAGAAAAGGGACCTTACAGGGACAAGCTTATTACAAGCCTAAATGTTCATGTTTCCTCTCCCCCTTGATCAGATAGCTGCTGTAGAGTAGAGTAGAGTAACTTTATTGATCCCCGGGGGGAAATTAAGGTGTCAAGTAGCTTACATAAATACACATAATGGCCAAATGGACATTTCAAGACACATATAACATAGGTAATAGTTAGAGAAGAAAAAAAAAACTACAGAAAGGCAATTGTGCAAAGACATATTCTGTGAGTTGGGGTAGACAAATGTGCAAAAACATGGTGTTGAAGTGGACAAGATTAACATGACCAGAAATGAGTGTTGACATAAATCTGTGATATAGTATTGTGATGTAGAACTTATATATATATAAGACATAGATAGTATTCAAAGTAAAACATAGGTCTTGATAAGGTGCATGAAGACAATGGGTAAAATTATCATAAAGCAGGCAGTGTACAGAGTATTATAGGGGTGACGATATCTCCCAATGTCACAGTCTAGTAAAGGTAGTATTGGACAATCCACACACACACACACACGCCCACACACATACACACACATGCCAAGAGGTTTCCCTGTACTGGGCCAGCTCAGGCATCTCAGTCTTGCTTGTGATAAGCAGAAAAGAAGTATGTCAAGTGATCATGAGAGTTCCATAGTTCAATGATTGGACAGTCCACACACACACGCACACACATGCACACACATGCACACACATACACACACACACACACACACACACACACACACACACACACACACAAATGCCAAGAGGTTTCCCGGTACTGGGCCAGCTCAGGCATCTCAGGCAGTCCAGTCCCCAATGATCAGAGGTGGAAAGAGTACAAAAATATTTTACTCAAGTACAAGTACTGTTACTCTGTTGAAATTGTACTCAAGTACAAGTATATTTACCAGTCAAAAAATCTACTCAAGTAAAAGTAAAAAGTAAATAATTTAAAATGTACTTTGAGTAAAAGTAAAAAGTTACTTTTTCACAATCTGTGTTTTCTGCCTCTACTGTGAAGCCCACATCTGTGTAACGGATGCCAAATGGCTGAGTGGAGTGGCTAACTGTCGCAGGATCACCTCAGTCATTTGCTTCAGCTCAAATCTGTTGCCGAATGCAATAGGGAAAGGTCTATGTATTTTCCCCTCCTCGCCCAATACAGCCTCGAAATATGACCCACTACACAGATTGCCATGCCTTCTACACTGCCCTGACTTTACAAAGCATTATACAAGAAATGTGAAAGTCAACTGTAGCGCCGAAATCTCCTTGCTTGCCTGTTTGCACCAATCGTTCGTGAACACATGATAAGCCCAATGTCACTGCTACAAAGACAGTTGGTTTCAGCACCGAAAATCGTCATTGGCTACCCCTGACAGTTTACATATCTGCGGTTATCAATTCAAATATTGGGCTTATTTGTTTTGTTTAATATTCTTTCTGGCCTGATGGACGTATATGTGGTAGGACCAATAGTTCTCGAGGTCAGTGGGTAAGACGGATAATGGCAGGTTAGCAAGCGGCCGTGCTCATACTATTAGCCAGCTGAATAAGCACATTAGTTGGCATAGCTAATTTCCGTTACAGTGCCAACAACAGGTTGCTAATTCAATATTATATTAGCAGTATCATACACAGTTTTCGGGACATGGCTAGGACTCCTAGCCTTGTCAGTTTAAACATGGAAAGGGAACGAGAAACATGACTTACCTCAACGTGCTTACGCAGATTAGATGTCGAATTCTTGTAAGCCAAAATTTTGGACTTCTTTGGTACACATAGTGTGCACTCCATAACATAACTATCACCCCGTTTTTCCGTGAAGCTAAACATCTTACTCAGATAGGGCCAGGGGTGCACTAGGTCAGAAGAACTGCTCTTCGTATTTCCATTGTCCGCCTCCATGTCTGACTCTGCCATCCTCGTCTGAGTGAGTGACAGTTCGCACGCGCCAACACTCTTTATAGTAGGCTAGAATTCTAGAGCCATTCCGGCGCAGGGGCACAACGTTCAGTATTTCCCATAATATCCCATAATAATTCATTGCCAGAACGCAAATTTTTTTTTACTCAGTAACGCTTGTGCTGTAAAATGTACCGAAGTACATTACTTGAAAGAAAATGTACTTAAGTAAGAGTAAAATGACACATTTTAAAAAGTAGTTAAAAAAGTACAAGTACACAAAAAAGCTACTCAATTACAGTAACACGAGTAATGTAATTCGTTACTTTCCACCTCTGCCAATGATGATGTCCTTCTTAGTGTCCTGTGTGTTGTTGTTAAACAGTTGAATGGCCCATGGGACAAAGGACCTCCTTAGCCTATCTGTCCTGCAGGTGAGGGCACGGAGTCTGTGGCTGAACAGACTCAGCTGGTTAGTGAAGGTGTTGTAAAGGGGGTGTTTCTGATTGTCCATACAGCTGTACTGTAGGCAGCTATCCTCCTTTCCTCATTGTATATATAGTATTATGTGTATTTTGCTTATTGTATTTTATTATGTATATGTGTGTTATGTCTTGTTTTTCTTTTTATATTTTATGGTAAAACCAAGGTTTGCATTCCTTTCTGTGTGTGTCTGACTTCATTGGACATCTTCATACTGGTCTGGCCGGCCAGCCTGTGGCGTTTGTTGTATACCTGCACAAGCTCCTTTCTATATAGGCCTTTAGCCATCATTTTCACTGTCCCCACACACCCGCATTACATTTTTTGCCACGTTTGTTGATCTAGCCCCGTTCAATAAAGTCCTTTATGGGTTCGATCTGGTCCTACATGCCAGATATACCACACACAATTTTTCCATAGTCCCCACTGGTTCCATTTATTTAAATGTAAATTCTGTAATATTGGTCATAGGTCTGCGAATCTTCAAAAAAACTTTAACTTAAAAAAAACTTGAACTTACATTAACCTGACTGAAGGTATGATTTTTATCCGTGCACCACAGTCTTTGGCCAACATCTGTTTCATTGGCATCACACTGCTCAGTCCCTGCTCCATCCTATAGGGAGCTCAGAAGGTGGGGCGGAGGGAGTGAGAAAGACTGTTAATATTGTAAATATAAATAAATATTTTTTTTCTGGTTCAGTTCCTTCAGCATTATGAACTACATGTACACAGAAACACAGGCTATATTGTTAGCTTAGTCATTGGTAATTTTACATGTTTTCTGATGGGCATTGAATTAATTTGAAGCTGAATAAAACATAATAGTCAAGCTGGAACATCTCCTGGATAATGGTAAGTTCAGTGTGGCTACTCCTTATAGAATAGTTAGGCCCGTTAACAGGAACAGATGGATATGAAAAAGAAATCATTTTTGTCCAATAACACATAAAAACTAGATACAGCTTAATTTGATGGGGGGGGGGGGGGGGGGGGGGGTGCATAATTGAAATGTATGGAGCAACTGCTCCAGATTGATTACAGATTGTTATCTGTAATCAACTTACATTTTAGCGAGAGTTCATTGAAGTTTATAGAGCCACTGCTCCAGATTGATTACAGATAACATAACTCATGTAAGCAAGAGTTCACACGGGATTCGAAGGTGCTATTTTAAGAGGCATGTTGAAACATGGTCGCTGGCCTTCGGCCAAGGGATAGCCTAAAGAAGAAAAAAACTTAAGAAACGGGCTTGGTTAGAGACAAGAGAGAGTATGAGGGGAAAACTGAAATCGCCACCGCGGGATTCGAACCTGCACTGCCGCAAGAGATTTGCATGCTAAGCAGTCACTCTAACCACTGTACCACCACTTTGTTGCATTGAGAGGAACTAGTCCAAGTAGCAACTGTAACGCACAAAACATTAGTCAGCAATGTATGTCGATGGGAAAACACTTTTACACGAACAAATGCATGGAAATGGATTCAAAATAACAGCGAAGTGCATGTGTAGGAGTTGTATTCCTAAAATTAAAGCTTTGTGAAACGACAATGCAGTGAACTTTGGCAACATTGCCACACAGAGATCTGTGCAGAGTTTTCCACAAAGCAGATCTGTGCTGAACTATCTTGGTCTGGCTGCCTTGATCAGCGATTGGCCGCAACCACGTCAAATGCATTGGCTGTCGGAAAAGAAGGAAGGACATTATTATCATATTAGGAAAACGCACGTCTTGAACGCGCGTATTGTCAGGTCAATACGCGCGTTCCTTACGCGGGTCGTTACCTAGACAACGCGCGTTCCTTACGCGCGTTGTGCGGAACCATCATTGCGGACGTAAAAAGCGGGCGGAACCATCATTGCGGATGTAAAAAGCGGGCGAAAATTCGGGAAAACGGGCGCTTTTAGGGGGTGAATTGCAATCTTAACGTGATACTTAGATGCGCAATGTGGCACTTTAGGCTTGCCATACTGCCGACCCGGGCTGCCGCGTCAACTCGACTCGCCTTTCGACCCGCGTCGGACCCTAGTCTTTTTGCCGAGCCGAGTTTGATGTGAATGCAATCGACGCGGGTCGGACGTGGGCGTGACGTGAGGAGTTTAAAAGACAGAATGGACAGCTGATTCAGAACAACAGCGACAGGTGAGGACAGGTTTCCCTCTGTTTTAGCCTACATCAAGTTCGAGACATTTTTGAAGATGGCCAACTGGGGAGGCAAGGAGGTCCGCGAGCTCCTCAGCCTCCGAGCAGAGGACGTTATTTACCGCCACATGTCGGGGACGGTGAAGGATGGACCTCTGCTGGAAGGGCTGGCGAGAAAGATGGGAGAGCGCGGTTTCCCACGCAGCAAGATGCACCGTAAAGTAACATCTCCATGAACTGCATATACAATTGCAAAAACAAGTTCTCAAGGTGTCCCGCCATCGTTTGTTTGAAAATTTTGATGCAGACAGGCAGTGACGGACTGGGGTAAAAAAACGGCCCTGGCATTTTGCACCCACAAGCGGCCCGTAGACCAGCATTTGCCAATCCCCCCCCCCCCCCCCCCCCCCCACACACACACGCACACACACACACACGCACACACACTTCGCCACATGACGCATTCTGTAAGCATTTATTGACGCGCAATGTCATACTACATCAATAGGCAAAGAAGATGGAATGATGTGGCGATTCTCAGTAGTAATTACTTGCAACACACAGACATATAGAAAAATGGTGACGCGCACCTTCAATACAAACATTGGTGACAGCGCACCACATCCACATCTAAACTCAAGTTTCAGAAACCAAAATTAAGCTTCAAACTAGAAACAACAGGCACCGGGCATCAAACTTGCCTGCACGCACGCACGCACACACACACACACACACACACACACACACACACACACACACACACACACACACACACACACACACACACACACACAATCGTCCACTAGTTTTTGATGTCCACTTCGCTCCTGCACCCTGTGTTTATATGCAAAAGTCCCTTCTTTAGATCGCTGTCCACTCGAGAGAGACCCAGCTAATACTTCATGACAAGACAGTTATGGTAGTCCAACTAACCAGTCCAGAGCTAAATACAAAGCAAATTGTCAGCAAGACAAGCCGTCAAATCGAGAACCCATTGTCATGAAGTTAGTAATAGGAATAAGAACAACTACAACAGCGCTGCCATAGATTACCAGGCAGTTACCACAAGCTAAACAGGTTTACACATCGTGAAAAGTGTGCCTTGTATTACTCTTTAGGTTAGCCAGACTAGCCACAGACTAGCTTATGACAGTAGGCTACACTGATATAGAAAAGTGAGTGACAATACAGACAGACCCTACGTCAAAGAGATGAGATGAAATATAAAAATAAATAGTGCCACGGCGGACACAATGATTAGTGGAAATCCTTCGGCCCCTACCTTGTCTTGTTCGTAGCGTCTGTGCAACACATCTTGTTAATATCCATATTTGTGTAGACTCGTTGCTATTCCATTGTGAACGTATTTCTTGGCGATTGCAGAGACAAAACTTCGTCATGTTCTTTTTTTCAAGCAAGCCAAGAAGGCATACTACAACATAGATTATAAGTTATTTATATTTACTTAGTTATAACTCTTTTCAATTTGTCCCTCTTGTTCTCCGCTCCGGCGGGAGCCGGTAAATGAAATTCCCACAATGCATTGCTTTACTCCAGTTGTCTCAAAAACATACAGAACATAGATAGGTATACATTTCTTTTATTTTAAACATTTTTACATTGTACGAAGATATATTCAGATAAAATAAAATAATGGAATGTAAATTAACCATAATAAAACACATCATCAAGGTCCCACCGTCAGTGTGTAATGTATAGCGATTTTAGTGGTATAAAAAGCGAAAAGGTTCCACTGAAGGGTCAGTAAGAAGGAACTTTTAGGATGACGAGGGAGCGTGATGACCGACCGTGACTGCGGGCCCGGGATGGGTATTGTCGGGCCCGCGATCAGCATTGTCAGGGCCGCGGCCCTTCGGGCATGTGCCCAAATGCCAGACCGCTCAGTCCGTGCCTGCAGACAGGTGTATTTGGCCCAATCCCAATTCACCCCTTGGCCCTACCCCTCACCCCTTCCCCTCCGTTTTGCGCGTTCACGTGTAGAGGTAGTGTTGTCCCAATACTCTTCCAAAGCCCTTCCCCTTAGCCGTACCCCTCCGTTGTAGCCCTTGAAACGGAGGGGTTCGGCCAGGCAGACTCCGTTTGAAGGGGTATGATATATTTCCCAGAGTACAACGCGACTACCGGGAGATCGCGAGTCTTTTTAAAAATGGCAGAAGCAAAGAGAGCACCACACAAATGTAAGTTCTTCTATTTTTTTGCCATAATTTAACTGTTTTAACCGTTTTAGGTTGTGATAACTGGTGTATTGTGTGAGTTTAAAGTGGTGGCAATGTGTAGTTATTTTCTGTTATAAACGCACATGGGAAAAGTCGCTATTTTACATGAGTAATCGGTCAATGCATGTGAAGGTGCTGCGAAAGAGTTGTCGTTTTTTAAATTGTAACACGAGTATTTACAAGCAATGTAGTTGGTTAACCATAGATAAGTTCCTTTTGAGTTACGTGAGCGTCATTTCGCTACCTATTATCAAAAGTATTCAAATACGTGACTGATTCACAGGGACTCAAGCACAAACAAAGAGCCTGATCAGGTTTAGCGCCGAAAACGAAGATCTGTTTCTAAAGTCATCCCCATCCCCAAAAAGAAGTAGGAAGTCCAATCCCATAATGGATTGCCTGATACAGAAGAGCCTGAAGGAGCAGAAGCGCCACGAGCAGAAAACGGAGCGCTTTTTAGCTCGGTTTGAGCGCATGATAGACAAACTTTACGGTGAGTTGATGCGCCATGCACCTATTGTACACACAGCCACCACTACCGCATTCTGAAACACCTTTTTTTAATTTTTTACAATGGATGAAAGTGCATGCTATAATGTCATGTCGTGTCCTCCCAGAACATCACTGAGCCCATGCAGCACCTCCGATGCACCTTCGCTGTTCCTGCTCCGGTCATCTCGTTCTTGATGATTGCACTGTTGCCCGTTTATATTCATACTGTTTATATTCATACTGTTTATTGTCCATATTTGCACCACACACTTTACAGCAGACACTTTAAGCTGTTATTTCTGAAAATAAGCTGCCTTACCAGTCTGTAATGTGAGCCTAATAAAAGAAATTAAGGACAATAGGTTTGTGAGCATGATTATCACATCAACATCATATTAACGACTGGAACGGATATTGGTATGAAGAGATTTATTATACAAGGGATAACAAAAAAATTGGGGTACATGTTGTGGTCCAATGGGCAATAATTTGTAGGACGACCCGTCTGCTGGAAAGAAAAACATGGAAAGATCAGGCTTTCATCCTCCCAAACCAACACATTGATAGCACACACAATGCAGTGCATTTATTTAAGTCATCAAATCTGAACCTGGTACAAAGAAAACCGCTTCAAAAACGCATGAGCTGCATGTTTATCCCAAACGGAACGAGGCGAGTAACAAAGGCTAAACGTTAGCTTATGCTTTCAGCTAGGTTAGCCAGGTTAGGATACTACTCCAGTCAATAAATCAGCAAATCCAACGAGACAAGCAAATTGTTTCTATATTACACGATATCACAAATGTTCAGTTAGAAGCACTTTCAAACACACACACAATCATTTTCACACGCCGGCTCTGGAAGCTACCAGCTGCTCACTCACAAGCGTTATTTGCATTAATTTCTTATTGTACATACCGTAACAAGATCCAGCAATGCTCCCAGATGTCGAAGACGCGTTCACCTGATGGCACTCCGTCGATTCGACGCAGATATTTCTAAAAATATCCGAATAGCCCAGGACAGCGCGAACACCACAGCACCGGTCATGTTTGTTTACTTCTGGCTAAAGCTGTCGCTTTTGGTTACGTAACAACTGACGGCGCGGACTTATTACGTTCGTGAGTGTGAAGTGCTGTCCCAATTCGAAGGGGTGACATTCTTAGCCCTTCGCCTACCCCTACGTTTGAAGGGGCGAGGGGTAGGGGCGAGGGGTAGGCGAAGGGGTAGAAAATAGAATTGGGATTGGGCCTTAACCCTACCTCCGACGCATGGCTTGTGCCTTCGTCATTGTACACGCCCAGCATTTTATGTGTTTCGTGTGACGCTCTGCCACTAGGCAACTCCCCCTGAACTCGGCTTCAGGCGACACGGGTCACCAACACGCCAAGCGTTCACATTGCTCGACGCGGGTCGAAGGTGCAATTTGGACCCGCTAAGGTAGCGGGTCGCAGTGTGAAAGGGGCTATTGACTGAGGCGGGACGTTAACATGAGGGCCGACTATCACAGGTTAACAATGAGAGTCTGTCAGTTCAAAGGCAGCAAAGGGGAGCCTCTGCTCTCTTTGATCCGTTTGTGGAGTCGATGCAACAGCTTTTCCCTGGTTGGGTCTCTGAAAAAGTTGGTCTGACACCGTGAAGAGCTGAAGAAAACTGCAAGGCCGGGTGGTTTGAATACTCAGCTTGCTAACAGAAGCATGTTATTATGTAATTTCCCTTTAGGATGAATAAAGTATTTTTTCATTCATTTATTTTTCAATGTCATGAAAAGAGTCAGGAGAGATGTCAAATAAAGTCCAGTATCATGTGGAAGGAAAGTGTAATTTTTCAAACATGTTGAGAGTCAAGGATGGAGAGGTTGGTCTGCTCAGAACTTTGGTCTAAAATATCTCAATGACTATTTGATGTGTGGATATTGCAGAATAGTTTATCTGTCTCGGCAGAATAATATAAAAACAACCAGGGTTAACTACCCCGTCTTATGACACTTGGTGGAGAAAATCCACTTAGTGTCAAACTGTGAAACAAAGCGTTAGTCTCTGCAGAGGATGTTCTCTCCAGGTTCCCATGTAGTTTCGTTTCCATATGGTCAGAATTTTATTGTATACCACTTCAACTCATGACCACATACATGTCAAACTAATCACAACAGCTGTACTTTTTATTTTGCAGTTTGTGAGCTGTTTCCAATTCAAAGAAAATGTATTAAATGTCTCTTCTTAGAAATGCTCATGAGGTTAGTTTACAACTTGTTTGGAGTGAATAATTAGTGTACGTTGTATGGCAGGCTGGTGGTTCAGGTCCACATGGCTGTAATAAGCAGATTAGTGGCCACAGAAGAGAGATGTTCAGGAATTCTTTTAATCTGTTATTCATATCTGTTATTATTATTGGCCAAGTTTATTCTCTCGAAACAGAAACAACTTATTAATTATGTGAAGAGTTAGTTTTTTTTCTTTGTTTAGAATGTAGCCTTTCCATCATATTTTCCTGCCCCTTGTGTCATGTCTCCATTCAGCCCAGTCTCACCAGAAAACTTGTTTTCGGTTTGTTTGTCCACTCTTTCAAAGTGTTGTGGTGCCATAACTTTGAGATGGTACAGAATTTTATCACAAGGCAGCGGTTTTCTGGACACTCTATCCACCTCCTCACCATAAATTTTCAATGGCAGGAGTTTCTCCAGGTGTTAATAGTCAACCCAGTCTCACAGAAAAACGTGTAATAGCTACGTTGGTTTACAAGGGAAAACATGGTATTGTCACAATTTGGCCCCCAAAATTGTGACAATACCACGTTTTATTTGGCCTATTCATTTACATTGCTTCGCAACCAGGTCACGTGACTATCAAGTTTCCCTCAGCTAAAAAAGGAAAATGGCCGACTGTCAACCTTTTTTCTGTGAAAAACATAATATTTTAAGAGAGCATCTGCATTTGTATGCATTTCGATGGAATTTCTAGCGAGAACTATGCATAATATTTTCAGAATCTTCGTTCAGAGAATGTAGACGATCTTTCGTTTATTAGTTTCGTCGAAGATTTTGGTATCTCCTTGAAAAAAACGTAAGAATGTCACGTTTTCTACCGTTGTTAAGGTGGTTGCTATGGACGCTGCTATCTCAACGTAACCGACCTGCGCCAACATTCCCCGTAATTTCTGTGAAAAAAAAAAAAAAAAAAAAAAAAAATTTGTATATATATAAAGATATAGCCATATAACAATAGTGACCTTATCATAGAAATGGTTGACAAAACATTATCAACCATTTCTATCAGTGGGCCATTATTTCAGTGAGCCAGTAGAGAGAGAAGGCCTGTTATCAGGCATTGGCTTTTTTTTTGTTTTTCAACTTTATTGACCAAACGTGTGTCTCTCATAATATATTCATCATAAATATATTATACGCATATATAATCTGTCTTTATGCGACTATAAATAACCCTTGCAAACCGGAAGTACTACGAGTACCGTGTTGATTTTGTATCATATTACATGTTGCGGCTCTAAAAGTATCTGAAGTAAATTTATCTAATTTTTCTTTGTATTGATCATCGAGATAAAGTGTAATTACTAATTCGGCTGTACTTGATATTTGACATATTTAGTAGATGCAGTGTTGTTTTCGTCAACGATGACGATGACGAAATCCTTTCGTTGACGCCACTTTTTTTCATGACGATAACGAGACGGTGACGAGATAAACATAGCTCTCTGATGACGAAAACATGACGAGACGTGTGTGAGTTTTCGTTGACGAGACGAGAATGGACGAAAATGTTAGTGGGTGATCTGTCAGACGTTTAAAATGCATGACATTTCTGCTTGTTGTGTGTGTCAATTAAAACCTAAAAAGTATCTGCTGCGGCACCTTAAGGCTCGCCACAGGGATATTTTTTCAAAGGTAAGTTACAAATGCTGTTAACATAATCGATAAATTTCATAGTAATTTCATTAGTACGTTTTCCACATACTCCTGGCGCAAATGGGCTGCTAACTTCAGGCTAAAGTTAGCTTTTGTTATGCTAACGTCAATTTATGTTACTTTAGCAGCATGTTTAGCCATGTTTACATTCAGTGACGGTGTGGTTATCTTTTTGTGTGTGCGTTCTGTCAGCACGTAACTTGATATGTTAAACAGGTCGAGTTACTGTTATACGTAGAGTCTGCTAGCTTTAGCCTAAAAACCACAAGTGACGTTGTGCAGCCCTAACCAGGACCTGTGCGTTTAGTGCGCTTACAGTAAAGTTGGGAATCACGCACAGTACAGAATGAAAAATCAGAAAGCTTTAGTACAGGGTCAGTTAATAAGCTATGTATTTTTGTTCTGCTTGTTTGATAGTTAAGACCATACTATTTTCTTAACACGGTAGACTATACTTATTTTTTCTTTTCTTTTTGACTAAAACTAGACTAAAACCTTTTTGAGTTTTCGTCGACTAAAACTGGACTAAAACTATCACATATAGAAGTGACTAAAATGTGACTAAAACTAATAAGCATTTTAGTCCAAAAGACTAAGACTAAGACTAAATCTAAGATGGTTGTCAAAAACAACACTGAGTAGCTGTATGTTTTTCCAACCCTACTTTGCAAAACGGAAGAAGCTGCTAACCCAAAACCACATTTCGACAATAATAGTTAGAATATCTAACATATACCAACATCTTGACTTTTTTCAAACCTCAATCATATAGATGAAGTATAATTACTAATTTGGCTGCACTAGATATTTGATATATTCAATATATATATGTTTTTAAAACCCTACTTTGCAAACTCTGAAGAACTACAAATATGGCGCTAATTTGGATCAGATACATAGCACAGCACAAAGGAATTGTAGTTTTAATTTAAAAACGGGCGTATTTCTTATAATTTGGAGTGGTAAACACTAAATTGAGAGTACAAGGAGAGATTTAAAGGGGTGGAAAACACATTTATGTCATCAGATTTTAAATATGCAATTGTGAAATTGGTAAAAAAAGGTTTTTTACCATATCTGATAGCGCCCCCACTTGGTGGCCATATCTATATGGCAGCCGCGGCTATTCAGAGACAACACGGGAAGCCGGACAGCCTCTCCCATTCTCTGGCGAAATTGCTACATCTTCAATGTTAAATTGACGATAAAACAGTTATTCACAAAACACAAGATATGCCCAATACTGCATTTACTTTCATAACTACAACATGTTGTCCTGTAGCTTAATGAAGTGATTTGTTCTGAAATCACCGCCGTTCACTTAGGAAATCATGTTATGAAGCCGCCACTAACAGCCAGGCTTCCGAGCCGAGGAGGGGGCGGGAGAATCAAGTTTTTTTCTACAATTCTAGGTGATCATTGGCTAAATCGACAAAAACTCATCACTTCCGAGGAAGCTCTCTGGGGGTAGATTAGACGTGGGCGTGTCAATATGAGGGGCTGTGTCGTGATGATTGGAGTTAGTGTTTGTCCATCAGATCTTGTGGCAGCCGAATTTTTAAGCGGGAGAAGCACGCTGGAACTTCAGCCCCAAAGCGGATACGAGAGAGACTGGTTGTCTGTGAAAGTGCTGTCGGAGTTTCACTCATTTCCCATTGTTTCCATTTTTGTAAATATTACACTGTAATTAAGAAACACATCCTTGTTGTTTAGAAGTTTTGTCAATCATATTCCTGTTGTGCATTTGTTTGTCGTGTTAGCTAGTAGTTTTGTCACAATGGTGTAATATGGGCTTCCCCTGTTTTAAAAGTCAGCAGCCGCCACTGCCATATGGGTATAGTCACATAGCTGAAGTCAAGAGCTCTCTATAACAGTTGGTTCCATATCTCTAGCCTCTTCTTTTAATGATTAACAAGGTTGTAAAAATTGGCTTTGTTCTTAGACATTATGAATGAAATAAGTCTCAGTACTTTTCCATGATGACCTAAAGTGATCCAGGAGTAGGGAGACAAAACAATTGGGAAAGCCTGGGAAAGCAAGGGCAGATTCACACACACACATTGTTTTGGGCTGATCCAGAGAATATGACGAAGCATGTTGAACCTACTCATGTCCAATCATACTCGGTCGAGTGTGAGTCCAACCTATGAGGCTATAAATACAAATTACAACCGGAAATCGGGGCTCTGTCTGACGGATTCCTGCGAGAGTTCTGTCATACCGAGACCAGCGCTGAAATACTTCACTTGTTGCCATCAATAAAGACTTCATTTTCACTTGAATTACTCCAGTCCGTTCTTGAGCTTCCAATTAAAAGAACCGAATCTAACAAGGTCAACGTTCAAAGTTCAATATTTAAAGGCAGGACTGATTTATAATCTTCACACTGACATATGTTACTCACCAGGTCAAGGTCTTTTAAAAAATGTCTCTCATTTTGTCCTATAACAAAGTTTCATTTTCACCTCTGTTTGGTGTCAGCCTCTTTCAGGTATGGTTTCTAAGACCATTTGATTGTCCAGCCTGGATGAAATCAAGTCTGGATTTTTTTTTTTTTTTTTGGTCAGAAAGAACCTTCAAGGTATTGATGATTTTCCTAATCATGTTCATAATTTTGGATTTGGGCTACTGTAGACTTTATTTTACTCATAGGTGGGTGACAATGGGCCCCTGGGCATGGGTTGTCAACATCCCATACCCCCACGGCAGGGCACTCACTTCACAAAAATGATAAATAATAACAATAAAGATCATTCTTCAACAGGTAGCCCTCTCAGCACCTCAATTATCCTACCCTGTGTCGCCATACATCTTCTGTAAAGACAGATATATGTGTGTGTGTTTGTTATTTGTCCGCTATATTCACTAGTATAATACTACTACTCTTTCATCCCTATATTAATCAGCCTAACTTCTTCCATCAAATCAGATACACATATAACCAAATAGACATATGTATGTTTATGTCGGCATACATACATATAAATAGGAGTCATGTTTTTTTGGTAAGTAGCTCTTTAAGCAGCTCGGAGTGGTTGCCAGGTTCGCTAGTACCTGCGTTTTTTTACGCATTACATGACCAGTCCGCCTCTATTGGGTCAACAACCACACTGCTACAATAGCTACCAGGCAAGCTAAACATAAAAGACGAGATCTGGCAACCTGATTTAAAAAAAAAAAAACGCAGCTGGACTGATATGTGCTGATAACGTCTATTGAATAGACTGATAACAGTCAAATAGATATACTTATATTATTATCTATGATCAAAAAATTAGCTTTTGCTTTTTGTGAATAAATATTCCAAAAAATGTAAAATGAACAGAGTAAAGCATATTAGAATGCATACACAACAGAAGTTCTGTTGTGTCATATGTAACTACACACAATAGAATCGTTGTTCCTTCACGTCAGCCTAAATTCCTTTGGATTGTCCTGGTTGGGTTGCCGTGCCTCAGCCACTGGCGCATGCGCCACGCAGATATAGTGTGGCTATATAAAAAAAATCCAACAAAAAAAAACAACCAAAAACCAAATATATATGTATATATATATATATATTTCTTTCTTCTTTTATTTAACAGAAATTACGGGGAATGTCGGCGCTGGTCGGTGACGTTGAGATAGCAGCGTCCATAGCAACCACCTTAACAATGGTAGAAAACGTGATATTCTTATGTTTTTTCAAGGAGATACCAAAATCTTCGGCGAAACTAATAAACGAAAGATCGTCTACATTCTCTGAACGAAGATTCTGAAATTATTATGCATAGTTCTCGCTAGAAACTCCATCGAAATGCATACAAATGCAGATGCTTTCTTAAAATATTATGTTTTTCACAGAAAAAAGGTTGACAGTCGGCCATTTTCCTATTTTAGCTGAGGGAAACTTGATAGTCACGTGACCTGGTTGCGAAGCAATGTAAATGAATAGGCCAAATAAAACGTGGTATTGTCACAATTTTGGGGGCCAAATTGTGACAATACCACGTTTTCCCTTGTAAACCAACGTAGCTATTACATGTTTTTCTGTGAGACTGGGTTGTAATAGTTGATAATTAACTCTTTTGTCTGCTTAATGTTGAGCAATAGGTTGTTGTTGGCACACCACTGTCAGTCTGCACACCTAATCTCTATAGCCAGGTCCTGCTGCTGCTGCTGATGATGACCGGTGTGCCTGTGCCAGATGTGCTGACTCCGCCTCCAGAGAAAAGGCAAAAGTCTCGGGTGTTTCGTTCCGATTGGGGTGAAAAGTTCACATGACTGAGGTGAGAGGTTGTTAGCGGTAAAGCAACAATGTTCTGTTCACATTGCGAAATGGCCGGACGACGCAATGGATTTACAAAAGGATCGACTAATTTGAGAATGTCAGCTCTAATTGAACACAGCCAAAGCAATGACCATGTCTCTGCGCTCCATTTAAAGCCACAGCAGGTTGTCATGAAAAGCCACTGCGAGAAGGCCATGGAAAGTTCTTAGAAAAAGGCTCCAGACTTCGTCACTACCGATGGTATTTATCACCACAGTGACTCTGTTGATGACATGGAGAAGGCATTAGAAGATGTGGTGATGAATCAGATAAAGGAAAAAATAAAAAGGAGCGACTTTGTTGGACTGATCATCGACGAAACAGTAAACATCACAGTTAACAAAAAGTTGATAGTTTATCTAAAGCTAGAAATGGAAGGAAAGGTGGAGACGTGCTTTCTTGGAAATTATGATATGGACTTCGGGACCGCAAGATGCATTTATGATCGCCTAGTCGCTGTGCTTCGGGAAATGGATGTAGAACTGTCTCGTGTCATTGGCCTGGGTTCAGATGGTGCAAGCGTAATGATGGGGAGGCATGGTGGGGTTGGTGCTTTGCTTAAGCAGGCGAATCCCTTCTCCATACAAGTGCACTGCGTGGCCCACAGAGCTGCTCTTGCTGCCCTGGACGCAGAAAAGTCCGTCGACAACATCACATCTTACAAAAACACAATCTCATCAGTGTACTCCTTCTACAATTTTATTCAAAATGTATTTATTCAAAATGCTTAAGTTAACAATAACTCTCAACTCCAAATAACACATGATAGGCCTACTCACTTAGCCTTAGTAATGAACAAAATAATGTCTGTTCTGTAGGCTATTGGTCTTGCTGTGTGACAGCATCCTCCTGTATTCAACATCCACAAAATCGCAGTACTCTTTGAGGGACTCTGTGCGCACAGTGTAGATGTGGAAGTACTGGTAGATTTTAAAAATTATATTTTCAATGTCCACATCAAGTCTGTCTGCCCCGTGATGGACACAGTTGTTAAGGATATGTGCTGGGCAAACCCACGCCAATCAATGTTTTGTTTTGTAGCATTCTCTTCAAATTTGCAAATACATTATTTACCCCTTCGTCATGCCAAAATTAGTGTTACAATTGTCGCCGGTAAATGCGACGCATTTGGAAGCCAAATTGTTTTTTGCCAATGTTTCCATTAGTTAATTGGTGATGGTGGTTGCAGTCTCGTTGCGTGTATCTTGCACTTGAATTAGTTTACTCTGAACACCACCCTCCTTCCAATCAAAATACTGAATAATTATGGGGAAGATTTTCACCGCACCATGATTGCTCCCATCAGTACTTACACCACAATATGGTATGTCTTTTAGCGCTTCGTGCGCCACTTCTACAGAATACGGTGCCAGTACACCATCAACAATAGCCTCGGTCTTAGTTCGGGCACAACTAAACTTTTTGGCAGTGTCTGAATCGGGGAGGGTCTTTTTCAGCAATGAACTAGTGCAGTCCATAGATCTATAACTGTTGTGGTGTTTCACTGTGTGAAATGACCATGCAGCCTCCGCTGCATGCACTGCATTCTCGTTCCCTGGTTTAACAAAGTACTGTGTGATCGAGCTAGCACTACTCTCGCCTCGGACAGCTGTTTTGTGCTTCTCGGTGTCCAGGTGGCTTTTAAGATCTCTTGCACCTCCATTGGACACGGAGACATATGTGCCTGCTTTGCACACTGTGCACAAGGCTTCCCATTTGTCCTGACCCGGTCTGAAAGCGGGGAAACTCTTTTGTAAATCGTCGGTAAACGTGCATTTGCGCTTCGGCATGTTTGTTGCTTGCCTA
Source organism: Odontesthes bonariensis (assembly GCF_027942865.1). Taxonomy (NCBI): domain Eukaryota; kingdom Metazoa; phylum Chordata; class Actinopteri; order Atheriniformes; family Atherinopsidae; genus Odontesthes; species Odontesthes bonariensis. Next base: position 27,259,815 of record NC_134527.1, read on the forward strand.
CTGACAGTCATGCTGTCTACATGCTGATTAAGAAGGCTGCCTGCACAGACGCAGGTCAGGGATTACGTCACACGCAGCGCCGTGGGCAGTGCCCTAGTGCCTGTAATTTAATGGTTCAAAGAAGGTCATTTAAAAACCAGGACATTTCCTCACTTTCTAAAAAAAATCCAGGACGCCCGAGACAGGACGTGAAATACGGACATGTCCCGGGAAATACGGACGTTTGGTCACCCTAGCCTAGACAGCCTATATTCTAATAACTCATCATTGTCTCCTATTTGCTTCTTCTTCTGTCTTTTTTTCTTTTTTTAGCTCTTCAAGAATATGCAGAACCAGCGATCAGAACGGTTGTTTCCCATTTTACAACTACAGTAGTCTACAGACACCACTCCTCTTATCAATGCCATTGCCCTGCGACGAGATGCCCTCGCTGTGATGACAGTGCTCTGTGGCTATGGGGGATTGCAAATCGCCAAAGTCCTCATTCGGGATTTCATCGAAATCTATCCAGAGTGGGCCAAGCTCGCCAAAATAACTTGTGTGATCCCAGTCTCCAGTGTTCCCGCAGAGAGGGGGTTTTCGCTGCAGAACCGAATCAAGACCAAGCAGCGAAGTCGCCTCTCGGAGCACAAAGTTACGCGCCTTAGGCCGGAGCAGTGTTCGAATTATCCACCGGGCTTCGGGGGGGTCGGACTCTTTGCGGATCAATTGATGACGTCACCCACCCCCCCCCCAAAAAAAAAAATCATGATAATATCATGATTGCAAACACAACAATACGTTATAATTTGCAAACTCCCTGCTGGAGCCTCAGATGAATCAAGTGACCACGTTCGCGGGAAGATCACATCAAAGCACTCGTCTCCGTAAACTCTGTGTTGCCAGATTGGGCTGTTTTGACCGTCTGCGGGTAAAAATGGGTATTGGGCGAGTTTTTCTGTATCTGTATATGGCTCTATGGCCATAGAAATAAATAGAATTCAGTTTAGACTGGTTTAGTTTAGATTTAGTGCCTCCAGGCGGGGTTTGAGCATGTTTGGAAATCATCTGGCAACCCTGCAAAATCAGCGCTGCGCAGTAGCCTGGCTGACGCGTCCACAATCTCGATGAGATGGTGGTCTGGGAACTAGGTGTGCATTTTCTCGTATTTGAGGCGTGGTTTACGAATGCCTAGAGCCGTTTATTGGGCGCTACGAATGTCTATCAAATGACGTCAGGTTCTTCCCATGCAGCTTTGCGCACGATTCATAGCCAATTGTATCACTTATACCAGATGACGACAGAAATTCGACGAGGAAGAAGAAAAAAAAGTAAAATAAAAGTAAACTTGCGCTCTAAGCTACTTAAATTGACAACAAAGTAGGCCTATATGCTATATTCTACATGAATTTTTATGTTGTAGAGTTGTGAATTTATTTTAATAATGGAGAAATTGAGCAGCCTTGCTTTGTTGTCTACAGTAGTAGATCAACCCTCATCTTACATTGAAGCTCCCAGCTCCCAGAAGTGACGTTGACGCAGCTTTAGCAGCAGAAAAGCTATCAGGCTTGTGTTGATAATAATAAACTCCTGGACTATGTACAAACTTCCAAATGCATTGTTTTGTGAGTACAGACCATATTTGTACTACTGTAGAAGTTTGGTGTCATGGCATGTGATTTTAGTGTGGTAATTTTGGAGATACTGCCAGGGTCCGTTAGCGCTTGTACTAAGCTATTCGGGATAACTCAGTAACTCAGCTGATGTTCAGCCAATATCGGAAAAACTTCGGGTGGGCTACTTGGCTGGATGTCACAGTTCAAATGACCCCAGGGTGAATCTACTCCGAAAGGCTGCATCGAACGGTAACGTTGTGTCCGCTGTCATGTTGGATTAACACTCTACAAGCTTCGGTGTAGCGCATAGACGTCGTCATCGTCTTGCTGCCCCCCCCCGTTCTGTGATTGGTTCCCAAACTCTGGCAAAAATAAGGGCGGTGGTTTCCAGGCTGACTTTGCAGTGAGAATGAAATCGAGCGCAAAGCAGCATGGGAATTCCCAGGCTAGCTGCGCAGGTGAATTCAGCTCAATTCTGCACGCAGCACTGTCAAGTTCAACCACCTAGCCAAAGTTTGTCTCATACACGTTGCTGCAGCAGGACGTTGCTAACTTTCCAGTTAGCAACAAGCACAGCAGCAGAACCAACACATGCAGAATAATACATAAATATTAAACCTAGCAACGACCCAACTTCAACCAGCTGTATGGCTTACCAAAAGCCCACTAGCAAACTAGCAACTAGCCTACATTGTGTAGTGCCCATGAGACGCAATCAAGAAATGTCAATCAGCAAAGTGGACGCATACAGAATCAAGCTGTAAATTATCAGACTACAACTACCAAATTCAACATAGCTTGTAATGTCCGCTGTAAACAGTGTGCGCTTTTCTTGAGATTGAAAAGTGCTATAGACAGCCCCGTGATGCTAGTAGTCATGGTATACTGCTAGCTGCTACATGAAATGGCTTCAAACAGAGTCAAAATTATGATTAATCCTATATTCGTCACGGCGGACATATGGTAAGGAATCCCATTTTTCCTACCTGTGGGCATGCTATCCTTTTTGCCTTCTTGCTCGACACAGCTATCCTTGCTTCTTGCTTGGTGGAGTCACACTATCCATTTGCCTTCTTTTTACTTAGTTAAAGGATATTATTCCAATTGTGCTTTAAACACATGATAAGCCTTGTACTTTATTTTCTGACATCAAGTATGTTGGTTGGTGTATTCTGGATTAGAGCAGTCCGCCTCTGTCTTTGAACTGAGACTAGCCTACTTGTGCATGTTGACTCGATGGAATTCCTCTGATGTAGTCCTTGGCTAACTTTTTTCTCATGGGAGAAAGGGAAGGGCGGTCACCTGTCTTGAGTGTTTGTAAGTTCAGTGCTTTAAAGTTGAAATAATATTAGTCTGATTTGTTAGTTTCATTTAACAAATCACGGGAAACCTCCACCTTGACACCTTAAATCCACGCGCTCGCATCTCAAACATCATTTTAACGGGTATCAAAACCCTGCATCTCAGTGCTGCCGATGTTTTGGACTATGCGCGAGCTGCCTGCGAACATGCGAAACGCCCGCTGGTGGTACAGTCCATTGAAGGGGTGTTCCAAAACGCATTTTATTTGGTTATTCATAGTACACATTGAAAAATACTAAGTAACAAGACATTTTCAACACCTGATTTTAATAATAGATCCATTTTTTCAGTACCCCCCAAAAGTGTAATTTAGTCCCATTTGGGGGGTATCAAGTCTCAATCGGGGGGGTCAGACCCCCCCGGGACCCCCCGTAATTCGAACACTGGGCCGGAGTTATAGTTGACCCGTCTGTCACGGCGGTGGCGGACCGTGACGTCAAAATGACGTTTCAGGCATGGCGCTTCCCTTGAAAAGACAGCGCAGCGCATTGTCGTGTACCAGTCGATTTTTGTAACTTGGCGGCGCCAACAACGACAGACCGGATGGACCGATGTGAGACCAGGCTCAGTGAGGAGGTGCGTTTGTACAGACAGCTGTACGAAACTGCAGTGAAACAGCACAGGGAGCACGTAAACTCCCCAAACTGGTGGACAGAGATTGGCAGAACTTTGGGGAAATCGTGACGTCATCAACACCGCTCGCGCTAGCAGACGCGGCAACCATGTGTAGCAAGGTGGACATTGACGCTCCTTTCCCATCACGTTACATGCGTCATCACGTCATGCTGACCTATCAGCTGATCCCACAGCTGACATCATTCAAGCTGAGATGCCGGCTTTTGCGAGCTAGGAGGAAGAACTGACGGTCAACGTGTCTTTCCTCATTCATCCATGCATGCACTTTGGTCTGCTTTTTGTGCCGCAATCTGTTGCAAAGCTCGACTTGGCGTGCTGGCGCTCCCCGCCTCGTACAGGTGTATCTACTGGCTCGGTGCCATCATCTGTTTGTTGGTTGCCCCATGGGTGTCGCACCCGTGGGGGATGGGGGTGTGTGGAGGGGGGCGTGGTGCATCAGGTGCAGAGGAGAGGTGGGAAGGGCTCAGAGGACAGGGGGAGGGGAGATGATGAGCACACCTGCACATCATCAGCTAATCATTCTCCCCTTTATCAGTAGCGTGCTGGTCCGGGCGAGGAGAGAGAACCGGGAGATGACCTGTCGGAGAGACGGCAGGAGAGAGGAGAGCAAAGTGGTGGAGGAAACAACGATCATCCACTGGGTGCAGCCTAGTGAGCCTGAGTTGACTCCAATAAAAACGGTTAACTCTCACCAAGTGGTCTGTGTGTGTGTTGGGGAACCCACGGTGGCACGAAACCTGCCACAGGGTGTTTCGACACCCCCCCTTTTACAGCAGGTGATTTCATCCCCCCCACATTTTCCAAAGGTAAACCCGTTTGCCCACCCTCGTAGTGCACCAACATACAAAAAAAGGAGCGCACCTCAGCTCCCTTACGCTGCACGAAAAGGCATTGGTCAAACTGAACGGACATTCACCCAATCACAGACTGTTGTCCGCGACACGGCCCGGGAAATTTGATATTACGTCAGAGATGAACAGCCGGAGCTAGTGATGGGAAGCTCGGCTCTTTTGACTCGGCTCCCAAAGAAGAGCCGGCTCCCGAACGGCCACCTCTGGAACCTGATTGGACACCTCAGGTGTCACTCCAGTTGATTGACAGGCAAGTCTCGTTGAAAGATGAGTGAGAAACGTGGCGTCTTTGAAATGAGTGGCAGGCATAGAGAGTGTCCTGTTGTACTGTCAGAGTGAACCTACTTTCGTGGAATACATCATTTTGAGTTAAGTTTTAATGTGATTTCCAAATGAGTCATTGTTTTTAAAGACTGCACATTTAGAGAAGAGATTTTGTTGCCAATTGTTAGGCTAAACGAGTAGACTAAAGTTATGAAAGGCTAATGTCACGTTAGCTTGAAGCTATGTAGCACTTTAAAGTGGTACCTTGAGTTAAGAGTGTCCCGACATATGAGTTTTTTTAAGAGCCGTTATTCTGTCTATTTTTATTTCATGGAACGATTTAATGGCATTTCCATTCATTTCAATGGTGAATATTGATTGGACTACGAGCTATTTGACTTATGAGCTCTGTCACGGAACCAATTGAACTCGTAACTCAACATACCACTGTGTTGGGATAATGTGTGTGTGTGTGTGTGTGGGGGGGGCGGGGGGGGGCATATCATTGTTGGTTTTCAGTAAGTGTATAATCAACACAGTTCATAAGGATTTCATAACTGTAACGTTAGATGAAACTGATGAAAAGCTTTTTTGTTACTATAAAGGTCTAAAAGTATAACTTTAGCCAAGGTACTTAAACTGACTGACCTACATGATTTAGTTTAATTTTATAGCAGCTAGGCTTGGAGTTGGTTTTAAAGTAAGTTAAAGCACAAGAATGGAGACAAATAGTTTAAGATTAACACAATATTGAGGTTTAACCAGGCTGTCTTATTTTGTGTAGGGACAGATAACAATGAAAAGACTTCTTTGTAAAAAAGCACAAGTCAGACCCAGATCAGGCCCAGACAGACCCCAGCCATGAAACCAGCAGCCTTGGCAGCTCCCAAACAGGCAAGTCAGTGTGGGCAGACACAAGGAGCCAGGCTACCACCACCAGGTCAGAGTATTCAAAGGCAGCTAAATGCATCCCCAGTTTATAGAAGTGTAGCCTCACTTTGCCCAGATTGTTAATGTAAAGAGGGGGATGCGTATGTCCTGCTGGTGAATATTGTGATCACAATAGTGTGAGTGGGTGTGTGAGATGTGTGATGCATGCATCATTTTTGTTGTTTTTCTGTAGACAGCAATAGTGACTGGCCAGACCTTTGGATTGTCAAACAAAAAGAAGAATTTAAATCCAAGTTTTGTTGAATAATTTAAAATAACATTCATCCAAAAAAATTATATTCAATATTTGCAGTGATATTTATATACTTATATCTAGTTTATCTGATTGGTTTTGATATTTGGAAGGGAATGATTTTTGGTGAAATATGAACAAGGATGCATTGTTACTGCACCTGATCAAGTCATAATAATTTTATATTAGTGAGACCCCCCCCCCCCCCAAGCCACATATCGGAACTTAATGGGGAAGAAAAAATAGTGATCAGAATCTTACTCTTTTGGCGATCTACAGTGTGAGCCCACCGTAGATCGCCAATTTCGTAGCCTACAGTAAATCCACGGTGATAACTCCGTGATAGTGATTAAATGTTACATTTTGTGATTAAAAATGTGTAAATTATGATACCGTATCTCTATTGTGAGGCTTGACCTTTTTATATACAGTCTTTGGACTTGATGTGGTGCTCATGTGCCACCCCTGGAACACCCCCACATCTAAAATCACTGCTCCACCCCTGGGTTGCCCTGTCATCTGCCGGGGTTCCGAGGCTCTCTCCTTCTGGCTCAGGTAGGCCACCCTCGTGACGCTAACCGCCTGTTGGATGTTTGAATGTTGACTCGGTTCTAAACGAGGTTTTATTTTTGTAGCGTGGGTTTATGAATTTCCTCCTGCTCGTCGGCCTGTATTGTCTCCCTCCTCTCCTCCTGCTGCTTTGGAACGTGAGTATAACACTTCAACTTTCCATCACACCGTTAGAACTAGTACAATGGCCCAGTTACATCACATTATGCTCTGTATTTGTAGGCGCCTGGGTGTAGCTGCTGATTCCAAGTTCTCTTGGGATTGTTGCTGTTTTGTCCCACCCGGGCAATTGCTTCGACTTCACGCAACGCGGTGCCCGGTCACCCGTTATCACTCTGAAGCTGTTAAGCGGCCCATTGTGGGGCTAGTTCTAGCCTCAACCCGCGCTGGTGGTGCTCGACTTTGGCCGAGTTCAATGTGTGAATGTGTGTGTATGAATGTTAACTATTAGTCTGTGCGAGTGAGTGTCCTGGTATATCGTGGTGAGAGCATGTTTCATTTGTTTATTTTGTATATTTCTTTGTGGGATGCTCTTTCCTTGTTTTGACATTTTCTTTTGATTGAATTGAGTATTGAGTTCAATTTGTATTATTTTTCTTTTGTTTGTAACTTCCCTGTGGGTGTGTAGACCTCACACACCAGTGTCCCCGGCCTGCTGTTGTTACTACTGTCCACCAGTGTGACTCTCACCTATAGCAACTTCGCATGGCCTGTGGCGGTTGCATTTATTTTGTGTTGATCCCGCAATTGTCTCTATGTTGATTTTGTTTGTCTTTATTTGTTGGTCAAGTGGCAGGCCTTTTATTCCCCTCATTTACCCTTGTTCTTTTGTTAACAGGTGCAGGTAATCCTGGAGGGAGGTCCTCTTCCCCCCTGGTGGTGGGTCCGGTCACGTGGTGTGCAGTGAAGTGCAGTGCAGTGTTACCTTTGCGTGATGTTCCAGCAGTGAGTGCCATAATTCACCTTCACTTAGTGTGTGCATGAGCACGCGTGTTTGTGTACTTACCCAAGGCCTGTACAGGGGGCTTAGTATAACTCCCCCCCCCCTCCCGGGTGCAGCTGCCCTGTGTCGAGGACCCTTTACTTGTTTACAGATTTGTGTGTGGGTGTGAGTGAGTGTGTGTGCGAGTGGTTGGGAAACATTTTAAGTGTCTGTTTTAATATTTATATATACGAAGATTGTTAATAAAAAGTCATTTTGTTACGGAATCCACGTTTCCTGTTTAATGCAGTAGAACTTGTGTGGGGGTCAATTAAGAGGTTCTTGTACAGTCCCTGGGCTGTAGTTCCCAATATTATCCCAGGGTGGCGTTGTCTGGTTCGAAGCAAGAACAACTTTGAAATTTGAAGTTTAAAACTTTTCCTGTCCTTACCACTCCGTTACACATGCAAGAGCCTTTATGTGCATCGCCAGCTGCGGAGAGACATTACAAACTTTCAATTTCTTGTCGGCAGCTGACAATTTCAACATGGCCAAAAAACGTAAAAGGTAGTGCAATTATAGGCTACGAGGCAATGTAAACCAATGAATAATTTGATGGCCTCATGCCTATTCATTTGAAATTTAGGCTACCTTAAACCGTACCATATCAGGTGCACGTCAAGACAGTTATTCTAACCTACGTGTAGCCTATTATTGGGCTGTTAAAAGTCTTAATTGTATGTGGGTAAGGGGGGTTAGTTCATTAAACCACAAAAAAGGTTTTTATTTTTATTTGTTTGATATATGGAAGAATGATTGGTTCATCAGATACGTCTCTTAAAGGGGAACTGCGGTATTTTCAACATTAAGCCTCTTTTCTGAGTCGTCTGCAATGTTTTAGAACTCCCCTCACCGCTTTTTTGATGTTTACTGCTGTTTCCGGTATTTGCCTAATTTTGATTCTTCTCAACCTGCTTCAGAATGGCAAGTCATGCGCATGTCCAAAAAGGTCCGTAAAAGCACAATAAACGTCCGTTTTCAAAATAATCAACTCACCGGAGTGGTTACTGGTGTGCACTGGTAATCCATATCAAATTTTGTTGCGAAAAGTTGCTTCTGTCGTGTTTTTTTTGGCAGCTCGTTCATGCTCGCACTATTTTCTTTTCTTTTTTTTCCCTTGTCCTGTCCAGCATTATGGCAGCAGAATTGTAATCTGAATACCGTTTATGCTAAACACATTTGCTATGCCAAGGGAAGCTTTATGAATGTAAAGCTCCCCTTGACGCCCATCAACTCCTCATTTTTATTTATTTATTTTTGTTACAATATTTAACATGATATGATAATAGTGCCGAACCGGACCGGGGGACAGAGAGAGAGGGAAAGCGAAGAAGAGAAAAAAGAACAGAAACATGAAGAGACAAACATAAAAAACAATGAAAAATCCGACAACCAGCTGCTACACCTGTAAAAACAAAACTGAAGACGATTCACGGCTTTTGTGGGGAATCCAACCTTAGAAGCACCAGGAGCACCTGTAAGCAGAAGAGCAGAGAACAAACAAACAAACAAAAAAGCAGAAGCAGCAGCAATCTCATATGATACACAGGTGACCTTAAACCGCAGGACAGCACAACAACTGCTTAGGGAGCATGGTACTGGGCTAATGAATGTGAGTGTGAGTGTGAGTGTGTGTGCATGAACATGCAATACACGTAGATGGTCCCACATAATAACCATGCTTAAATATCAGTGTATAGTGGCACAATCCCCCCCCCCCCCCCCTCCCCCCGCAGCAATCAGAAGCAGGCCGAGAGGGCCCCCAGACCCAGGCCACCAACAGCCCCCAAGGAGCACAGAACCCGGGAAGCCCATCATAGGGACGACCACGCATCCCCCCAGAAGACAGCAGAGGAAGCTCCCAGACAGAGCCCCCACAAGCATCGGGCAGAGCCCCCCCGGCGACCAGAGGCGGCAGCCTTCCAGCCCCGCCAGGCCCCCGCCACCCAGACATGGGCCGCGTGCCGGAACCGGCCCCCGCGAGCCCGAGCGCCACCAAAACCCCCCGGCAGGGGCCCCGCCCAACACCCGAGAGGGCCAGGCGCCCCAGACATCCAACCGCAGTTGGCCAGCGCCTGCCTCAGTGCCCCTGGGCAAGCGCCCCGGGAGTCAAGACGTGCCCACAGGTGGGTGAGGCTGTGAGCAGCGGGGAGAAGCAATGCCCCCCCCCCCCCCCCCCCAATCAGGAACAGCACAAGCAGGCCAGAGGACAGCAGGACCCAGACCCAGACCCAGTCACCCCATAAATTATATAAGAGAGAAAAAAATAATAATAATAATAATAAAAAATAAATAAATACATACATAAAGACAAAAAAACAAACAAACAAAAAAAACCACATCCACAAACACTCGCACAGCACATGCATCCATCCCCCACCTCCGCTGGAGTGTGGCGTAGCGGGCACATCCGGGGGCCAGAAGCCCCCCAGCCACCACAGACCCCGAACCAGCAGGACAACTCCTCCTCCTGGCCCCCCCGCCCCAGGCAGCAACCAGGCAACAGGGGTGTAACAAAGAACAGCCTGCAGGCACATCAGAGACCCCAGAGCAACCAGCCCGACACCAGGACCCGCACCGACCCACCTTCACGGCGGCGTGCCCAGGGCAAGCAGACCCCCCCGGGCACAGGCAGGGCAGCGCCCAGACACCAGGACCCAGGCCCAGGCTCGCACTATTTTCTTAGCGGTGGCGGAGTAATATCAACGAACATCCAGTACAAAATGTCAAATAAAACACGACAGAAGCAACTTTTCGCAACGAAATTTGATATGGATTACCAGTGCACACCAGTAACCACTCCGGTGAGTTGATGATTTTGAAAACGGACGTTTATGGTGCTTTTACGGACCTTTTTGGACATGCGCATGACTTGCCATTCTGAAGCAGGTTGAGATGAATCAAAATTAGGCAAATACCGGAGACAGCAGTAAACATAAAAAAAACGGTGAAGGGGGTTCTAAAACATTGCAGACGACTCATAAAAGAGGCTTAATGTTGAAAATACCGCAGTTCTCCTTTAATATTAACTCGGGCACCTCGTGCAAATAACGCACGGGGTCGTTTGCGCAACAAGTGTTCACGTAATTATTTGAAAGTAAGGCCAATAAATGTGTTGAATTATTTTTGTGTCAAATTGTCATTTTTTTAAGCTTCTAGTCTACTTCAAATTTTTCTACACTAGCCTAATTAGGAACGATGGAATATTTGACCGTGGTGTTATCAAAATGTCCGGAAGGTGAAACCTCGGCCGGTCACTTTGACCGGCAGGTTTTTTTTCTAACGAAAACCCTGCTCAGCACACACCCTTGTGGAGCTCCAGTGCTAAGGGTCAGGGTTGAGGATCTTTCAGAAGAAGTTGGACCTCCTTTGTCATCCATGGTTTCTTTTCATGTTTTTTGGGTAAACATGGATGCGTTTGTTAATGGTGACCCACTCTACACAGCACCTGATATGGAACAGCACAGTAAAAGTGTACTTCTCTAGGTTCTGAGTGAAAAAAAGACTCCAGTCAGTGCTTTGAAAGCAGTTCTACAGCCCGGTGGGGCACTTTTATTGCTGTTAGTTGAGTGGTCGAGTGCTGTATTAGCACTAGCCTCAGGAGGAATATACTCAGCTGTAATAACAACAACAGACATCTTCCATGGTAGATAGGAGGGCTTGTATTTAACTGCCGGCAACTCTAGATCTAGATTTGCGTTAATTCTGATTAACGCAACTTAAAGCAATACTATGTAACATTTCTACCTTAAAATAACAGCTTGAAAAAAATTGTGCGGCTAGAATGAGTTATACATTACGATTGGCCTGTCTCCTATGCCCTTCGGGGGTCTGAGTTGGAAAAACTGCGCTATGTAACTTTGCTGGACCGGCCCGGGACCGGCCCGGTAGCGGCCCGGGAGCTGAGCGGAAGTACTTCGACTTGCTTTCTGGCACACCTACCGGAAAAACAAATAGACCCCTCTCACGCTCCCAGGTACATTTGATTAATCTTACCTTCTCGGTCGACATAGCTTGCACCTTCTGACTCCTCGCCGGTTCGTCAACAAACGTGAAACGTGAAAGCGAAAGGGTGTTGTATTTACGACAGTGTAACTGCACATTACCTCCAAGCCTGTAGGGGGAGCTCTATAGTGGGATTTTTGAGAAGTTACATTGTATCGCTTTAACTCATCAGCGGAAATTTACTTTCCGTTAACTTCCGTTTACTTAAATTCTAAGGCGTTCCGTTCCGTTCCTTTTACAGTCCATGAAACTGAATGTAGCAATCGAATTAGATGTGTCTGTCAATACTGGCAGTGTTCGCACACCACCTCCACCACCTTACCAGAGTCCTCGGTCCTGTCGTTGCGATATGTAGTGTGGCTAGCTCAAAAGCTCCATCAGGGACTCCTATGTGAAGACAGGTTTCAGTGATGATTATTACACAACTTTCTTAGGTGGTTGGCTAGGATGATGAACAGAGTCTTAGAACATCCATGTTGTTGCTTAGAGACCTTACATTGGAGTCAAAGAGACTATGACTGTGGTGTTTGAGGATTCCTCTAGCATACCAGCCCTGCACCCCCACTTTTGATTTTGCTGTCTCCAAAACCTCTTACATCCACTGCCAGGTGTGATAATTCACCATGGAAATTAAAGTGCTGAAAGGCACCCGAGACAGACTACCGTTGTGACATAACAATGTGACTTATGGGATTCACAGGTGTAATGAATTACATCTGATGTAACCAGGTTGAATACCCAGAATACAATAAAAAAAACACTCTTCTTCAGAGAGCTTTCAACTGGTGCATCTGTTTGTGCCGCCATCTGATTTAATGACAGCATTTGGGGACCAAACAAGCACCATCTTAAATTGATGTCTCACATATGCACCTTGTGTGCCTCTAATTACGGTGGAAAATGAACTCTTTTATTGACTGTGATATCTGAGGGAACACTCAATATGTTTGTTTTGGAAAAAGGAATAAAATAAGGCAGAAAAAGTTAAAGCACTTTGATAGGAACACAGTTTTTCAGTCAGTAATGTTGCATCCGTCTGTGTGACCTGACACTTTGAGTGTTGGTGGAGCTGCTGATCTTCTGGATTTTCACCACAACAGTCTGTGGAGTTACTGAAAATGGTGAGAAACAACAACATACCCACAAAATTAAATTTTTTTTTCAATTTATTTATTATTGTTTGCACTTACACATCATACATCATCACTTTTACAATCATCAAGAAAGAAAATACACAGTTAAAATGTGCAGGAAAGATCTTAAAAACCCTATGGGCTTATAAGTGACCCTCCCTTCTTGAACCTATGAATAACTTTACCTAACACCTTTACACTCCTCTCCCCACCCAATACCCACACTCCTCATACACGTGCATATCTTCATCACATATACAGATATATATAATATAGCATTAAACACTATTTACAAAGCTAAATGAAATAAATAAAAAAATAATAACTTACAAAACCCAATGATATAAAAGTGACTAGAACATCTGTAGGGATTTTTTGAGCTTGGTCTTAAATATATTTAAAGAGAAACATGATTCTGTTAAATTTTTTATATTGTTGATTCTAGCAATATTTTTGTTACTGTTATTTTTGAGAGGAAAACATTGATCAAAAATAGAATAAAACTTGGTGTAAAAATAATCAGAGGCTGTATTTACATCCAATGCCTCATATACGGCTTCCCGAGACAATTTTGCCAACATCTCTCTGAAGTTATTCATATTCTTTTCATTGAACCTTCGAAATAAAATCTTCTTTGGTTCGGACATACTTGATTTACCATGCAAAACAGAAAACTTAAAAAGAGGCATATGATCTGAAATATCCGTGTAAAGAATACCAGATTTAATAACATTAAAAAATGCATTAGTGAAAATATTATCTATCAGTGTAGAGGATTTACTAGTTATTCTTGTGGGCTTGTTGATTAGAGGATAGAAGTAATTGGAGGACAGTATGTTTGTAAAGTCATCAATGTGATGTTTAATTTCCTCATTTAGAAGGTTGATGTTAAAATCACCTAGTAAATAACAAGGTTTATTCTCCTTATCAATATGTTACAACACTTCTAGTAAACCTTCTTTGAACTTGTTGATATTGGTATTTGGAGGACGATATATACATCCTACAATCACTCTTTGTTTCTCATTCAAAACAACAGTTTGAACCTCAACAACTTCATTGTTACAGTCTTGAAACTTCACTTCAAGATCAGTTCTTTGTTTGAAATCAAGACCCTTTTGAACATAGAGAGAACTCCACCACCTCTACTTCCTCTACATCTGTGTGTGGCTGTATAGTCAGCTATTTTAAATAGGGAGTTAATATCTTCTATAAGCCATGTTTCAGTTAATGCAATAATTGAGAAGACATGGTTCAATAATGAGAGATAATGATAGAAATTGTCATAGTTTTTTGTAAGACTTCTTATATTCAGATGTAGAGTAGAAAAGATGTTGGACTTAATGTATGTATGTTGAAATAAAATAATTAAAATGATTTTCAGAGAAATAATCACATGAAGTTGGACAATGATCAATATCATACAAATCAGCATTTATGGATACATTATTTAAAGATAAAAATAAATTAGGATTAAATCAATTATTATAGACCTTGTCATCGTTTTGAAGCTGCAGTGAATGAAAATCATTATCAGTTACTACACTTGCCGGGTCATAATATGAGATAATTTCCCTTTCGTTGTGTAAACACTGGGCTTGTTTAGACATAAGCTTTCTAAAATAAATAAATACATGGTATACAAAACAGGGTGACATTTTACTACTTCTAATTGCTATGATTATTTTTGCTGTTCTCTCCTTGGTTGCACAATGAGTCTATCATATTTCAAATAAGCCCATTCTCCCCTTGATCTCGCAGCTCTCATCTCAGGTAGCAGTTCTTTGCGTATTTGGCGCACAGCATCCGTGAAGTCTTCATTTACATAGATGTTGGTACCCTTTAAATCATTAGCTTTTGAAATGATTGCCTGTCTATCTTTGTATCTGCACAACTTCACTAACACAGATCTTGGCCTTTTGCCCTCACCATCTGTCAAAGGCCTTAAATCTTCTTCTTGTTCCGCTCCTGATGGATAGGAAATGGTTTCCACAGCATGCTGCCAGTGCTGAAAAAACTCAAGAAACAATCACAATTGTTGGTAAAAAGAGAAAAAAAACATTATCTGGGAGAGAGTGGCAGCATAAAGAATCAAATATTCATGTAGCTCATGACATGAAAGTAAATCGTGCAGTATGTAAGGTCCATCTTGGAGTTATTGACGCTCCTTCTTCAGCTTCTTATTTTCAAATCCATCTCTATCGTCGATGAAACTTAATTTGGACAATCATCCATCAGCAGTTTTACTCTGGCAGGTCTTTTACTGAGCTTTCGTCTGTAATCTGTTTTTCATTGTCTGCCGATCGATCACTCTAAGTCCCTTACTCTGTGCTTCTGTCGTTCAGCCTGAGTGTTAACAGTTTACTGTCATCCGTGTGTGTCATCGTGTCTCTGAATGTTTGAGACTTTAATACAATCAGCTGAGGCGTAATGTGGACAGCAGCCTCCAACAAGCTGTGATTGCATGTTGAACTGCTGCCTGCATCGACCACCAAGTTTATATCCATCAAAGACATGTTCTCATTATACAGTTTATTGTTCTTGAGCAATAATGAAGCTCCTTGTGAACATGCTCTCTTACAAACATATAGACTTGCTTACAAAGTCATATATAGGGAACACATTCCCATTGAGACCTTGCAACACAAAGAAACAGATTTTTGTTTTAATTTTAAGTTGGTACACTAGATTTAAAGCCACTTCCAAATACCTTAGGCCCAATTCTGCTATGAATTAAATAATATGCAATGATTTAATGAAGAAAGATGAAGTGAAACAACCCAGTCTTACAGCAAATTGTGTAATAGCTACATTGGTGCACAAGGGAAAACGTAGTATTGTCACAATTTGGTCCCCAAAATTGTGACAATACCACGTTTTATTTAGCCTTTTCATTTACATTACCTTGCAACCAGGTCACGTGACTATAAAGTTTTCCTTTGCGAAAAAAAGAAAATGTCCAACTTTTGACCTATTTTCTGTGAAAAACACAACGTTTTAAGAAAGCATCTGCGTTTGTATGGATTTCGTTGGCATTTCTAGCAAGAACTATGCATAATATTTTCATTATCTTCGTTCAGGGAATGTACACGATCTTTCGTTTTATTCGTTTCACCGAAGATTTTAGTATCTACATAAAAAACGTAAGAATAAAACGTTTTCTACAGTTGTTAAGGTGGTTTCTATGGACGCTGATATCTGTACATCACCGACCTGCAAAGACATTCCCCGTACTTTCTGTTTAAAAAAAATATATATTTATATATTTTCTTAGATATAGCCACACTATATCTGCGTGGCGCATGCGCCAGTGGCTGAGGCAAAGCAACCCAACTAGGACAAGGCAAGGGAATTTAGGCTAACGGGAAGGAACAACAATTTTATTGTGTGTAGTTACATATGACACAACAGAAGTTCTGTTGTATATGCATTCTTATATACTTTACTCTGTTCATTTTACATGTTTTGGAACTTGTGTTCACAAAAAGCAAAAGATATATTTTTGATCATAGATAATAATATAAGTATATCTATCAACATTTCTCATAAGAAAAACCCAGCAACAAGCAAAAATTCACAGATTTACAGACGCTCCCATTCTGATAAGTGCCTGGTTTAAACGTTGGCCCATGCAGTTAATGAATGGCAGCCTTTCTTTCATATTATAATAGGATGCACAGAACTGTCATCTCAGTGGTTTCTGTGGACCTAACTTTATTTCCAACCACTGCAGGCAGACGAGCTGCAGTTCAGTGCATCTGACCCTGGACAGCTTGTCTCACTGTTTTCTTTGAGTTTCTTGTGTTTAAAGCTTGTGGTCACATGTGCATTTGCACTATCTTTACCTTTTATACTGCGTGAACGTTTCATATGACAGAAAGAAGATCTTTGTCTCTTTCAACACAACATTACTCACCCTCTGTCATGTTCTCATCATAAATTTGGGTCTGCAGTCTCACAAAAACTGGTTAACTGATAGCTCAATGGAGTGATCGAGAGGAGCAGGAAGACAAGAAACAAGTGACCCAGCGTTTATGACATATCATCATAAATTGTGTTGTACTCCATTTACCATTTATATAGAAACGTGTCTGATTGTCTTATAAAGTACAGATAAATACCTCAGTGATCAGGCATGTAACTTCTTTGCTTCTTTGTTTTTCACCAAATGTCTTTGAAACCCTGCATACCAGCATCATCAAGAAATCCTATCAATATTTTTGTAAAATTGAGAAATTGTTTTTTAAAACTGCAGTTTCCATTTGATGGATTTCCTCCTCAGTCAGTTCCTGTGGTAGTCATTTCTTTTAATGCAGGACAAAAGGAATTCTAGGTATGACAGAACTGCAAGAATGCAACAGCATTTGGTTGTAAGAAAGAGAAAACAAGTGGAGAGAATCAATTTTTTTTACTATGAGGATATGTTGTTTGGGTTGAAAATAATTGAGTTATTAACGTATGACAGCAACAGCTGGTGAGAAGGGTTTACTTGCAGGGGTTTGGAGCTTTTCAATCAAAATTTCTAACCAGTCCAAAGAAAAAATATGCAGCTGGTGATGCAGACAGTGAAGCACAAAGTGGATTGAATTTACCTCTTGAAGGACAATCTTAAAAAATTCTTAACTAGAAAAGCTTTGGATTTTGAAAGGTTTCAAGTTTTCACATGAATTTGTTCCAACAGGATCAATGAGCTGAGGTGAAGCCAACACGGAGGGACTCTGTGTCTTTGTGGTCTGAATGTGTGCACACTCCTACTCATCAGGAGGGAACATAAATCTGATAATGCGTGCCAAGATGACCACACACAGCTGATAAAGAGGTTATGTGTTTAGGTCCTAAATAGTTTACACAGGTGACATCGTGAGCAGGTTGTAAAGACAACAGACTGGGGAGGAAGATGGAGGAGGTGTGATGAGCTGCTGTCAGCAGGGGATTGTGTTTGGCTTTGATGGCCGTGGTGTTTGTACTTGATTTTGTTCATTTCCTCTCTCCTCTATGAGCTCATGCCAAAATAAGCTCATTACCATCACAGGAGCCAAGGCTGGAATTCAGAAATTCATTAGCTCAACGATTTGCATAGACTCGCTTTCCTCTGCACCCGTGTGTGTGTTTAGAGCTGCAGGCACTCAAACCTACTCCTACCTGCTTCTCTGTCACGGTTTCCTTTCCCTCTTGTGTGGCTGAATTAAAATGTTCTCCCTCGCTCTGCTGAAGGTTTGAGCTACGGCGCGATTCATGTTCAAAGAACTTGAGTCTGAGAAGCAGAGACTGACAATTACTGCAACAAAGGCATGACCGACAGGGAGAGAAGCTTTAATTGAGTTAAAATTGAGTTCCTGAATAGATCATTGTGAATAAATATAGTTCTTTTCTAACAGGGTGCACTCCAGCGCAGGAGAGTGAAGATATGAAATCTTTCTTATGGCTCTTTTCTGCTCTCCCATTTCTCTTCCTCCACTGTGTTCATCTTCTGTCTCGTGCTTATCATTGATAATGCTGGGATCTGAGCTTCACCTCAGGTACAATATCTAAGATTGAGCTGAGGCAATTCTGCAGAACGCACAGCCGCTGTCATTTTTATGGCTTCATCAATAATTTGTGGAAGGCCATGCTGACTAAAAATGAGGAAATCTTTTCCAGTGGTCATTTTACTGGCTTCAGAGCTGACTGTGGTCCTTACTCGTGTTGCAGTGGAAGAAAACCCAGAGTTGTTCCTGATGGCAGGCCAACGCCTCACATGACAGCTCAGCCAACATTACTGTGTGTGTGAGTGGCGGGATGAGAAATGCTCTAAAGCTCCTTACAAAGCAAAGTGGAGGTTAAAAGGTGTAATACAATTGCAGACAGCTTTTTCCTTTCTGGTTTCTTTTTAGGGCTGCATGGTGGTGTGGTGTTAGCACCGTTGCCTCACAGCAAGAGGGTTTCAGGTTCAACTCCCTGCTGGGGCCTTTCTGTGTGAAGTTTGCATGTTCATCCTGTGTATGCGTGGGTTCTCTCTAGGTACTCCAGCTTCCTCCCACTCTCCAAAAACATGCATATTACATTAATTGGTGTCTCTAAAATTGTCCTTAGGAGTGAGTGTGAGTGTGGTTTGTCTCTGTGTGGCCCTGTGATGGACTGGCAACCTGTCCAGGGTGTACCCTGCCTCTCGCCCGATGACCGCTGGGATAAGCTCCAGCCCCCCGTGACCCGACTGACGGATTCAGCGGGTATAGAAAATGGATGGATGGTTCCCTTTTACTCTGTCCAGCAGAGACGGAAGCATTACGACAGATTTGGTTGGATCCGAACACAGACTTAGGGTTTACAGCTTTACTGGCTGTTTCTATGAGTTTTATGTTCTTTGGAGTAAAGATGTTCATTTAGTCTGTTGCTAGCCGCTAGAGAACCAGGATCAGATGAACGCTACAGCCCAGAACTCATTCATTGCAGATTCCTGAGGTCAGTAAGCACAGGGCTCTTCAGTGACAATGTAAAATTCCAACTAAAGACTTTTCTTGATGACCCAACAGTTACAGACGAAACCCTCATTGACAAAATGAATGAAGTCCCCAGTGCTGATTGGGAAAGACAGAATAAGCTGAAAAAGAACACAAGCCGTAGAATAACAGCAAAAGTGCATGAGATGCAGACAGAAGTGGGAATTAACCGGCAGAGTCATGACACCCAAGAGGCTGCATTTGAGGTCCAGGATTATGCAGCTGCAGCAAAGAACGCAAGGGGGCGTAAAGTCTTATCTGCAACATGTCAAAGAGACACTGAGCTTTATGAGGTGGTTAAACAACTAAAGCAAGAAGTGGAGGAAATGAGGAAAAGCATGCCCAGCAGTTCCCTGCTCCTCTAGATGGAGTTCAAGGAGAGGATGTAGAGCCTGTCAAGACAGTGGGAGGAGTGACCAATCTAAGCATTGCTTCAAGTGTGGCATGTCTCAAGAGGCTACAGAAGTCAAAGGAAGCCAGTGGGCAATCCTGATGAAGCAAACATATCAGGTAACACAGTCAGGACAAAAAAGGTCAAGTGTTGTGTGGGAACAATCCTCCTTCCTACCAAACAGGAAGTTCTGTTTGAATCGGATGGGACTCAAGGGTGGTCAGACAGGCTTAACATCCCCGACACCATCATCACCCTGCAGAGAGGAACATGGTCCCAAGTCACCCTACCTGTGACAAATAACATCTATGACATCACACTGAACCCATGCACATTGTTGGGACAAGTGCAGGGAATAAAAGCAATCTATCCTGCAAATGTGAAACCAGCTAAAGTTAAACAGAGTGAGGAGTCAAGTTCAGTGGATGCTCCGAAAGTGGCAAGGCAAGGCAATTTTATTTGTAGAGCACAATTCGTACACAAGGTAATTTAAAGTGCTGTACAGCTACATAAAATCACAAGACGGCAATAAAATCATTCCAAAAAAACATAAAAAATAATCAATTAATTAATTTAAATTTAAATTTTAAATTTAATTTAATTAAATTTAATTTTAAAAGTGAAGAGTGCAGATAAAATACTTTCAGGTGTCATATGCACAACTAAATAGAACTGTTTTCAGCCTGGATTTAAACATTGTCAGAGTTGAGGCCTGTTCCAGATTTTAGGGGCATAAAACTGAAACGCAGCCTCACCTTGTTTAGTCCTGACTCTGGGCACCAGCAGGAGACCCCTCCCTGAGGTTCTCAGAGCCCGAGTTGGTTCAAATGGCTCTAACATGTCAGAGATGTACTTTGGCGCTAGACCATGAAGAGACTTGTACACAAGCAGAGCTGTTTTAAAGTCTATTCTCTGAGCGACAGGAAGCCACTGCAGAGACCTAAGTGGTGAAGACACTGACTGGGACAGACAAACAGAGGAGTGAAGAGGTGGCTCCGTGCCAAGATGGAGGTGAATTGGACCACCGATCACCAGAAAAACAGACGATGGTGAAACAATTGTTGAGAGAGGAGTGTGGAGCGTTTTCAAGAAATTGTGATGATGTAGGGAACATTCCATCCCTCAAGCTCAAGATTAGACTGAATGACACCACCCCTGTCAAACGTACATACACCCCAGATAGCAGTGGACTCCGGGGCGGATCCCCCCTCAAGCCGGGCAGGTCCGCCGTCCTGATCAACTGCTCGCCCCGCCTCCACACAGTGTTATATCTCATCAGCGAACCCGTTGCGGACTCTAGGCGGATCCGCACATTGTACGCGCTCCCCAGATAGCAGTGGACTCCGGGGCGGATCCGCCGTCCTGATCAACCGCTCACCCCGCCTCCACACAGTGTTCAGCGGACCCGTTGCGGACTCTAGGCTGATCCGCACATTGTACACGCTCTTTTCAAACCTCAGCTGCATTCGGAGTTGGGCAGCGACACGCCCCGCCTCCAAACAATGTACTGTGCACAGCGTAGCGCTGCACACTCTAGGCAGATCCGCACCATTCTTTGTTACAGCGTCATTCGAAGTTGGAAGTTGGAAAGCAACAGCGAAACGTCTCCTTCGGCAGATCGTACACTGTAAGTAAACTTCCTACACTGTAAGTAAACTGTTAAAATTGTTAATATGTGCTTGTTTATGCAGATGGAAAGCGAGTGAATTTGTGTCTATGATTTAACTTTTAACTTTATAATATAGCATATAGCATAGCGAGCATGGTTAGCTAGCTCACATAGCATATTGCCGGTAGGTAATGTAGATTTGAGTTAACCCTGGTAGTTTTGGTCACTATATCATTCACTCATTCATCTAAGTTGACTATACACAGGTTATTTTTGTTACTCTTAAACTGCATTCCTATATTTAGAAATTCTATGTCTGAAGTATGTGACAAATTGTCTATTTTGGAGTGCATCACTATGTGTATCCTGTCACATTACAAATTGTGATTATGATGGCGGACAGGGCTCTCAAGTCTCACGCAATGAGCGTGAGACACACGCATTTCAACAAGTTCACACGCTCACATGCCACACATGCCATTTCTCACGCTGAGAAATGATCAACTTCGTCGCACAGAAATTCTAATGGCCGATACTATAAACGAGTCAATGGCAGGTTACTGTGCGCTCGTACAGCTCAGAACTATAGCTCTGGTACAGCTGTCTTGATTTAGCAACCCATCGGCAAATCACAAAATAGAATTCCTCAGCCAATCAGAAAACAGAATTTCTTGTTGCCGGGTGTGAAATAGCTTTCAGCTGCAAGCACGCGTCCCATGAATGCACAGCGGACATAGCCTATTATGCTCTGAATGCGTGCAGAAGTTGTAGACGAGCTGGAGGTGGAAGAGAACCGTCAGGATCATCAGCAGGTCAGATCTTCATTTATTTGAATCTTTTATTAGTTACTATAGTTTTCCTACTCCTTGTAAAAGACCAATACCTGCCGATTAAAGTGTTCGTTGGAGTAGTAGGTCTAAATATTCAGCACACACCCTTTGACATGAGCAACTTAATGAAAAATGAAAAATATGTTGGAGTGTAATTAGGCTTCCGTGGTTAATTTTTTTCAAAGGTGACTGGTATGAACAGATTCCCAATAAGGCTATCTACAATTGCCAAACTGGTATTAGTTCTGCCACACTGAAATGCTGATGCAGAGAGGGTTTTTTCCATGGTAGGACTCAATAAAACCAAGACCAGGAACACGTTGGCTCTGAATGGAACTCTGTCATGACTGTGAAAATGGCTGACTTTGAGCCACAGTGCTTTAAATGGGAGCCCCCAATATCAGTCATCAAGCATCAAAATCTGCCACAAACACTTACAACACTCATAAACAAACACACACAGAGAGGGACTGCTCAAGGGGCCCATTTGGGATTATGTTTGTTTTTCTTAATTTAATTTGTCTGTTTTTTTTGTTTGACAAGACTTTGCATACCTAAAACAATTTATTTTAAAATATAGCAGAATTTAGTGTAAAAGTGAAGATTTGTGATTTTGGTATAAATAAAACAATTTCTTTGTTCTTTAAGTAGCTAGTTTATGGCGATAGGATACTGCAAGGGACCCCCCCCAAAAAAAACCCGAAAGAAACCCCCCCACGCACATGGCCCGGCCCCTGCCCCGCCCGAATCTCACTCCAAGCAAACTTGAAAAATTGAGAGCCCTGTGGCGGATGATGATAACTTAATTGAAAATCTTATTTTGTGATTACAGTTTCTGTCAGAAAAAATCCTGTCGCGCGTGCTTCCACTGAACATGATGTCTGCAAGCATGCCATCCGGTGGTTCAACTTGACAGCAGATAAGGGAACCTCAAGGAGACGCAGTACACACGAGGTTCACCCTGCTGACGATGTCTAAGCACAGCACATCAGATGTTATGCCAGTTCTTGTTTATTTTTTTTATTGTTCATTTAAATGAGTGTGTGAGTATTAATAAATACATTTAAGAATTTCCATCACATTTTTTTCATTTTTTTTGTGTCCATTATCTTACTAGCCACTTGTAGTGATGTGTTGGTCAATCTGGTGTTTATGCCAGCTCTTTTAAGTGAACTCAATTACGCTTAATTGGTTGTATCCAACCAATCATATGATCACAAGGATCATACCAAAATGTCCCATATATCTCCAGGGAGGTTGGTGGAGGTTACTGTCCTGGTATGGAGGATGAGGGAGGCAGGGAGAGCAGTACAGCACAATGGATAGCAGATGAGATGAAGTACCCAGAGAGAACCCATGCATGTACAGGGAGAACATGCAAACCACATACAGAAAGACCCCTGGCTGGATTCTAACAGTGCTACCAACTGCACCACTGTGCAGCCTCAAAACTGTAAATTTACTCGTAATAATAACCCAATTTTAGGTCTTTTGCAGCTTCACAATAAATCATTTTCAGGTGTATAATGCTAAACTGGTGGGGTTTTTATGGAGTCATTTCTAGTTGGTAAGCAAGTTTTTATCTGTATCTATTTTTGTTAATAAATTCATAATAAATAAAGGTTCTGGACCAAATAAGTCTACCTCCATTATCAAGTATCATACACGGATCCAAAACGGCTCCGGGCCGGATGATGAGTTCTATGAACGGATCCAAAACGGATCCGGGCCGGATGATGTGTTCCATGATCTGGATCCGTTCCGGTGTGCAAGTGGACTCCGATCCGGGTCAGTTTTGCAGATCCGTTCCTGAGCCTACCCTAAATCCGTAACGGATCCAGTCCAGAGTCCGTTTGCTATCTGGGACATCAGTGCCCAAATCAATTGCATAAAGAATTTAAGGAGTATCTTCAGGATTTATTAATGTCAGCCGTACCTTGACGACAATCTCGTGCATAGCCGCTTCATAGACCTTCAGGGACCATCTGCGAGACCTGCAAGCAGTTCTACGCCGCTACCAGCAACACGGGGTCAAGCTGACACCACGTAAGTGCAGTGTGTTTAAAGATAGCGTGAAGTTCCTGGGCAAGATTGTGACAAAAGACGGATATACAATGGACCCTGCAGAGCTAGCACCCGTGCAGGCCCTTAGGGACAGGAAGCCCACAACGGCGGGAGATCTGAGAAAATTACTGGGGTTTCTATCTTACTATCGCCAGTACATTCTCAATTTCTCCCGCATTGCAGAGCCGCTGTATAAAATGCTAACTGCTGAGAGGACACCTGAGGGAAAGCTCAAGGGGAAAGGGAAAAACTAAATCTGTGGGAGGAAGAAATCTGATCAGTTGCCCTCCAGTAAACACATAACTTGGACTGTAGAGCACCAGAAGGTTCTGTGTCAGCTGATAGAATTCCTCCCACATCCACCAGTCTTGGACTATCCACAGTTCGAAGAGCCATTCATACTGCACTGCGACGTGTCACAAGAAGGACTTGTTGGCATCCTGTACAAGAGGCAACAGGAAAAGCTTGTTGTCATTGCATATAGTTCCAGAACTCTGACAGAAACCTGAGAAGAATTACCACCTCCACTTAGAAAAACTCGAGTTCCTGGCCATGAAATGGGCAATATGTGAACGGTATAGAGAGTACCTCTATTGTGCACCATCCTTTGTCGTCTACACGTACAACAATCCATTGACGTATGTCTGACAACAGCCAAGTTGAATGCAACGGCTCACTGACGGGTGGCAGAGCTTGCCGATTTTAACTTCTCCATCTGCTATCGGCCAGGAAAGCACAATGGAGATGTAGACGGCTTGTTCGGAATGCCATTGGACATTGATAAATACATGAAAGAGTGTTCACAGGAGGTGCAGCCTGGGGTGATAAGCAGTATGACACAGACACTGTCACTGCCGATTCAAGAACAACAACCATGGATGTGTCCACTTACCACAGCGTGTACTGCAGAAAATGTCCAGGTGCCAGGGATG
This sequence comes from Odontesthes bonariensis, assembly GCF_027942865.1. NCBI lineage: Eukaryota > Metazoa > Chordata > Actinopteri > Atheriniformes > Atherinopsidae > Odontesthes > Odontesthes bonariensis. Next base: position 27,284,701 of record NC_134527.1, read on the forward strand.
GGGCAGGGATCTCCCGCAGCGACCTGAAAAGGGCCCAAGAGGAAGATCCGGTCGTAAAACAAGTAAGAGACTGTGTCATGGCTAAACAGTGGCCGAGTGCAAAACGTCAAGGGCAACCAGATGATGTGGCAGCACTAATGAGAGAGATGAGACGACTCTTCATCAACGAAGATGGCATTCTGTTTAGAAAAAAACGCCACTCGATCTCAACTAGTGCTCCCCAAGAAATTTCATTCAATGATCTATCGAAAACTGCATGAGGAGGTGGGGCATGAAGGTGTGGAAAGGACCGTGCATTTAGTCCGCAACTGCTTCTACTGGCCGCAAATGCAGCAAGACATCGAGCACTACGTCACCAAGGTGTGTAGCTGCCTCAAACGTAAGCGACCAAATAGGCCAACAAGGGCGCCACTGCAGAAAATAGTGACAACGTATCCTTTTGAGTTGGTGGCAATTGACTATCTTCACCTTGAGAGCTGCAAAGGGGCATACGAGTACATCCTGGTGGTCATTGACCACTTCACCCGCTTTGCCCAAGCTTATGCCTGCACCAACAAATCAGCGAAGATGGCTGCTGAGAAGGTTTTTGGGGACTTTGTACTAAAGTTTGGCTTTCCCACCAAATTTCACCACAACCAGGGCAGAGAATTTCAGAACAAGCTGTTTGCCAACATGGAAAAATACTGTGGTTTTCGGACCCCATACCACCCACAAGGGAATGGTCAGGTGGAGCGATTTAACAGGACGTTAATCTCCATGTTGCGAAACCTTACTGAAGATGCCAAAGCTGACTGGAAAGGTTCATTGGCGAAGGTCGTCCATGCGTATAACTGTAATCGCAGCGAAGCCACTGTATATGCACCATATTACCTCCTCTTTGGCAGGAACCCAAAGCTCCCTGTGAACATCATATTTGGCCTCAAGTAAGGCTGGGCGATTTTGAGAAAAACAATAATCTCGATTAGTGTTTGCTATATCTCGATATACGATATATATATCGATATCTATGCAGGAAAAAAATTATAATAACAAAAATAAAAAAATCGCACCAAATTCAGCAAAGTTTTTTTTATTGAAGTGCAAACAGGTAGGCAGCCAAGTGCCTAGAGGTAGGTATTAGTAACAAAGTGCTTGTGCACCATTTTTAACATTATCAAACCAAGGAAGTAGTATATTGCCTTATTGTAATTATAAACATAAAATCTGAGGGTTGACCGTTCTTATGAAGTGCTTCTTTAACATTTAAGATAAAGACAAAACATGTCTATGATAAGACAAAAAAAATCCCTCATTTCATAGCAAAGTGCCTAGAAGTAGACGGGTACTAGTAACAAAGTGCCTGTGTACCATTTTTAACATTATCAAACCAAGGAAGAAATATATTGCCTTATTGTAATTATAAACATAAAATCTGAGGGTAGACAGTTATATAGTGCTAAGATAAAAGACCAAAAAATGTAAGATGAGACAAAAAAAATACCTCATTTCGTAAATAAATAAATAAATAATACATATTGCCTTCCTTTTCCTTAAAAAACTATTCGAACTAAAAAAAACACTGTACCTGTAGTGTAACATTTTTACATTTTGAGATTTTGAGCAAGGAACACCAATCGGTCAACTGTGTCAGGCTTGAGTGATGACCTTTGACATGTAACTATATTTCCACTGCAGCTGAATATCCTTTCTGAAGGACTGCTGGTGGCAGGCACACACAGGTACTTGCGTGCAAGGCTGCTTAGTGCTGGATAGGCAACCTGGTGTTCCTGCCATCATTGTAAAGGATCTGCCTTACTGTCCAAACATACAGACTGCAAATAGCTTGACAGCTCATTCTCAATGGACTCGCGAGGTGTAAAGGCAGAAGAGGGGGTTGCATCTTCATCAAAGAAACTGGCCAGGGTCTTCCTCTTCTTAGCAATCTGGGGAGTCGGATCTGCCATGACTCTCTGTGCTGCAGCAGACTGCCCGGCTTGGTTTGGAGCTGCAGCAGCAAGCAACTCCTCGGCTTCATAGATGACCCTCTCTTTCAATGCAGCCAGCTTCTCACTGCAGACATACGTCCCCCGAAACCGGGGGTTGACAAAGGACGCCATGTCCAGTAAATCAGAGGTAGAGGGCTCTGAGTATTTATCATTCAGGTAAGTGACGATGGTGTGCCTGATTGTGTTTGCCAGCTCACCGTCACCTTCCTGAGGAGCAAGGAGCTTGCTGTTGAACAGGTGCAGCACGGGTCGCACGTAAGAAAGGGTGACGTATCCCTCCCCAGACAGCGCGTCGGTGAACTCCTGGAGAGGCTTCAGTGTTTTCTGGATCACCTCCAGGACCTCGATGTCTTGCCATGTCAGGACTAATGGCCTTGTTTTCTTGTCAGCGGAGAGGACTTTGGCGAGCGCCCTCTCTTGTTCGAGCACGCGTTCCACCATCTGCAGACGAGATCCCCACCGCGTTGGTGACTCGGTGATGAGCTGGCAGGCTGGCAAATTCATCTGGAGTTGTGCTTCTGCCAGCTCCCTCCTCCTTTTCCAGCTATAGGAAAATGCGGCCACATTCTTCTTGCACACGTTAATGGCCTGTGTAATCTTTGAGTTTTGCATACCATGGCCTGTAAACACAGAAAAAGCACACATTAAATTAATTGTTTTTAAATATACATTAATTCCTCAATCCATGAATTCTCTGTTTTGTGACTGTAGTACATTTTATATTTGTGTATTTGTGTGTGTGTGTGTGTGCGTTTGATTTAACTTAGCACAATATTCTCTGCATCAGATTTTTTTTCTAGAAATACTATATTAATTTATTAGAACCATTAAAACGCAAGTGTGCTTTAGAATCAACACCACATACCCGACCCACCCAAATATTTCACTCACTGGCAACACACACACACACACACAAACTCACCGATCGCTAAATGCAGCCTGTGCCCAAAACATTGCATCCTCAGCCACTGCTTGCTCCGTACAGCACTGATGATGTTGCTTCCGTTGTCGGTGGTTATGGCCACGGGATTTGGATTCAACGTCCACGTAGTCGTCACGTCACCGAGGGCCTCCGCAATGTTTTCTCCAGTGTGGTCTTGAGGGAAATATGTTGTCTGCAGGCAGGCACTTTTAATTTCCCACTCGACGAGATAATAGATTGTTACGCACATGTATGGTTCACATGTCCGGCTGCTCCACATATCTGTGGTCAGGGCATAGTGGTCGACTTTTGCGAGGTCGGCAGCAAGGCGCTCTCTCTCTCTTGAGTACATTCGGAGGAGCTCTTGTCTTGCAAAAAATTGGCGACTTGGGAGATTGTATCTCAAGTGTTTTTAGCATTCGTATGAAGCCCGGTTGCTCAACAACCGCTATGGGCATCATGTCTTTTGCGATATGAAAGGCAATGGACTCCGTAATGCTGGCCCACCTTGCACTTGTTTTTTCATAGGGTAGACACCGGGTTAAAGATGTTTGGAGCGTTGTTTGTTGTGTCTTCTTAGATGTGGTGGTGGTGTTTGTTTTTCCCGCGAACCGCAGCCTTGTACACTCTTCGTATAAGAGTTTGTGATGGTACTGCAAATGGTTGAAGAAATTCATGGTGCTTGATGATTTTGACGGCACCAGTTTCTTGCATTCTCTGCAGAATACCTCCTTCTGCTCTTCATCAAAGGCTCTAAATCCAAAATAACGCCATATAATTGAGCCGTTTGTCCTTTGCTTTGGAAAAAATTCTGTCGCGTCGGCTTCTTCTGCGGGCGCCGCTATGTTGAAGGAAATAACAACATACGCACGCCGCTTACACGCAAGGGGAGGGGGAGGGGGAGGTGGGGCGGACAGCTCCACAGCACAGAAGGAAAATCAGAGTGGCGAAATCTTGTTCATTTAGGTTCTACAGCATTAACTCGAGAAATTCGATGTCAAAATCTTTCTCGATTTCATAAAACATCTCGAGAAATCGTAAAACTCGATTAATCGCCCAGTCCTAGCCTCAAGCCAGGTGACCAGGGTCCATCACACAGCGAGTATGCCACAAAGTGGAGGAGACGGATGGAGGCTTATCGCCTGGCATCAAAAACAGCACAAGGTGAGAGAGACAGGGCACAAGCACACTACAATCAGAATTATGGAGTAGAGTTGTACCCAGGATGCAGAGTCCTAATTTGTAACTTCTCTGAGAGAGGAGGCCCGGGGAAGTTGAGGTTGTTTTGGGAGAACCAGGTCTACATCGTGAAGGAGAGAAAGCACAAAGACAATCCGGTTTATGAAGTGAGGCCACAGGGCAGCTGGGGTCGAACAAGAATCCTCCAGCATTACAGCTGAGAGGATGAGGACAACTGGAGGAGAATCAGAGCTCCATCACCAAGAAGAGATGGTCAATGCTGCAGTCCATTGAGAGCAGAGACAGAGGACTTTGTACCACAGCCAATGACCGAAGTTACAGATCAGAGGAACCGCCTTCAGGACGTGGCGGAGGACGATGGGTGGGAGCCCGTGCTAAAGAGAATGGAGCCGGAGCAGCAGGGGCCGAAGTGGCAGGATGCAGAGCAAGCAGACACGGAGGCTGCAGAGTCGAGTGACGCAGAGGACCAGACCAACGCAGAGCCATCATCTGCTGTTGCCAGAAAGTATCCTCTAAGAAACAGACTCCCTGCTAAGAGATTCACATATGACTCACTGGGACAGCCCAGTATCACTCCTAGACATTAGGAAAGTTCCGGTATGGCGCTGTGGGAGTAGGACACGTTCTACAGAGCTCCCAGTATACTTGAGAAATATTTTTTGTTTTAGCGTCGCATTTGTCTAAAACAGTGTTTCCCAACCCTGGTCCTCAAGGCACACTGCCCTGCATGTTTTCCATGTTTCCCTGCTCCAGCACACCTGATTTAAATGAATGGGTCGTCCTCAGCATTCTGGAGAGCTTTAAGACCTGACCCAATTATTTGAATCAGGTGTGCTGGAGCAGGGAAACATGGAAAACATGCAGGGCAGTGTGCCTTGAGGACCAGGGTTGGGAAACACTGGTCTAAAATATTGTTGTTTACAAGATCATACATATGAGGAAAAACATTCTGGCGTGCTTGGTGTGACTAAAATGAGTGGGAAGCAGAAACCCTCACAACAAACGTCCACCACGAGGTTGGCTGGTAAACTTTCGGCTATGGCGGCGGAGGAGAAAGCTGGCAGTGAAGAAAATATCTCCATGGTTCAACTAGTGACTGAACTGGCTAAACAGAGATCTGTTCTTAAAGATGATATCTCCACTTTGATTCACGACTCACTTAAACCTCTTCAAAATGCAGTGGATGGTATTAAAGAGACTGTCAATTCGTTTCAAGCTAGACTGGTGTCGACTGAAGCAACAGCTGGTGAGAACTTCGAGCGCTTGAACGCGGCCGAGGCAACGATTAAAGCTCTGACAGCAGATAACCAGGACTTATTAGATCGAGTGGAGGATCTTGAAAACAGATCGCGCAGGTCGAATCTGCGAATTCTGAACATTCCAGAGGGCAGCGAGGATGGCAAAGATTCTGTCAAATTCATGGAAGAGCTGTTGATGGAGTCCATGGGGTCGGTTTTCACGGAGCCGCCTGAGTTGGAGAGAGCACACCGCTCCATTTACATGAAACCGAAACCTGAGGATCCCGCAAGAGCATTCGTAGTGTGCTTTCGGAAATATCCACAGAAGGAAGCTGCGCTGCACTGGGCACGAAACCATGAGGTTATGTTCCAAGACACAAGCCTTCGAATTTTTCCCGACCTGAGCCCTTCACTGGCGAAGAAACGCAAGGCTTTCAGCAAAGTTAAAAAAGCTTTGTATGCGAGCAAGGTGAAGTTTCGTCTGCTCTACCCAGCCCGCTTGAAAGTGATGTTGGGCGGGGAGGAATACTTCTTTTACACAGCAGATGACGCGCAAGAATTCTACAATACACGCATTAGATCCAGAAGGCTGGAAACGGACGCAGCAAACACAACGGACACTCAGGAGTAATCCTGGAAAGCGGTATTTTCTTTATGGTGTTTACAGGTACAAAAATAAGTTGTGTATGCTTGCTAAATGTATGACATTATCACACTGACGCAAATAGACAGATGCTGGGACTCCTGTAGATAACACGGGTCACAACTCTTAACGATGTTCACCGGCAGGACATCATTAGCGAGCCTGCAGTTTCTCCATAGGGATTTAAACATAGGCAGTTCACACGCTATGGGGTTTTGGTGTTTGGTGTTCAAGGGGAGGGTTGGATGTGCGTCATGGGTTTTCACGTTTGCCATCGTGAGTCTTTTCATGCTTGTTTGTATATGTAGCCTACCAATTTTATTTATATCTTTATGAGTGGCCTCAATTCTAATGTAGGTGAGGCTGTCAGGTTTATAAGCTGGAACGTGAAAGGGATGAATGGTCCTGTGAAGCGGGCAAGAATATTTGCGCATTTGAAATTGTTAAAATGTGAAATTGCTTTTATACAAGAAACTCATTTACTGGGGAAAGATCATCTCAGAATAAGAAAAGCATGGGTAGGTCAGTCATTTCACTCAAAGTTTGATCATAAGTCTAGAGGGGTGGCTGTCTTGGTACATAAAAAACTTCCTTTTAATCCAACTAAGGTAATAGAAGACTCACAAGGACGATATGTGGTCATAGTGGGAACTTTATATTTTCAACCTGTTGTACTGGTGAATGTATATGCGCCTAATTGGGATGATGAGAGATTTATGGACAGATTGATAGCATCCATTCCAAATCTCAATTCCCACCACCTAATTTTTGGAGGAGATTTGAACTGCACTATTAACCCCTCTTTGGATCGCTCTAATCCAAGATCTAATTCTCCCTCCAAAATGGCAAAAAAAACTGTCACTGTTCATGGCTCAGATAGGCTGTACTGATCCATGGCGCTTTTGCTTTCCCCTGAGTAAGACTTACTCTTATTTTTCTCATGTACATCATACGTATAGTAGAATTGATTATTTCTTTATTGATAGTACATTGCTACCATTGGTTAAAAAAATTGAATATTCATCCATAGTTGAATCCGATCATGCCCCAGTACTTCTGGACCTTTCTTTAATTCACATAAGCCAGGAAAACACTCCCTGGAGGTTGGATACTTATTTATTAAAAGATAAGCAGTTTTGCCAAATGATATCATCAGCCATTGAAGAATTTCTTGAGTTTAATGAAAGTGATGAGGTATCTTCTTCTGTGTTATGGGAGACGTTTAAAGTGGTTATTAGGGGGGAAATTATCTCTTACAAATCAATGGTGAATAAAAACAGACGTGAAGAGTTAGAAAGGTTGATCAAAAATATTCAGGAAATAGATAGCAAATATGCAGAGTATCCTTGTCCAGAACTCTATAAGGAAAAAGTAGAACTCCAAGCTAAATATGAGTTGTTGGTATCTGAAAAAACTGAGAGGATGCTATTGAAATTACAGGGCTTTATGTATGAACATGGGGAAAAGTCAGGCCGCCTGTTATCTCACCAGTTAAAACGTAAATCATCTGAGCAACATATTTCAAGTATTAAGAAGAACAATGGCGAACTCACAGCTGATCCTGTGGAAATTAACCATACTTTTCAGACATTTTATTCAAACCTGTATTCATCTGAAGCGCCTTTAGACAATACAAAAATGTCAGATTTTTTTAGTCAGTTGAACATACCTAAAATAAATGAGGTCAGTAGAGCAGAATTAGAATTCCCTATTTCATCAACTGAAATTGAGGATGCTATTCAGGCAATGCAGAATGGGAAGGCGCCAGGCCCAGATGGTTACCCAGTTGAATTCTTTAAACATTTTTCCAGGCAATTAATTCCACTGTTACAGGATATGTTTCATGAATCAAAAGATACAAAAACTTTGCCAAGAACATTAACAGAGGCCTCTATAAGTTTACTTTTAAAAGCAGGGAAAGACGAAAAGGAATGTGGGTCATATCGCCCTATTTCACTTCTTAATTGTGATGTGAAGATTTTGGCAAAAGTGCTAGCACGACGTATGGAAAAAGTAATGGCAGAGGTAATTTCCCCGGACCAAACAGGTTTTATTTTGGGACGTCAGTCCTTTTCTAATGTGCGAGGTCTTTTAAATATTTTATACACACCATCATCCAATACTGTACCTGAGGTGGTTATTTCTTTGGATGCGAAAATGGCGTTTGACATGGTAGAATGGGGTTATCTGTTTGATTGTTTGAGGAGATTTGGTTTTGGCCCTAATTTGAGAGAGTGGATTGAGCTCTTGTATTTCAATCCTAAGGCATCTGTAGTTACCAATAGAAATCACTCAGAGTTTTTTCCAGTGACAAGAGGAACACGACAGGGATCACCAATCAGTCCTCTTCTGTTTGCTTTGGTTATAGAACCTCTTTCTATTGTGCTGAAGTCAAAGTCAGAAATAAGTGGGATTCAAAGAGGCAGGTTGACCCACAACTTGTCCTTATATGCAGACGATTTATTATTATACATCTCAGACCCTATTCATAGTCTACCACATGTGTTGAAAACTTTACAAACGTTTGGTGTTTTTTCTGGCTATAAGTTGAATTTTACTAAAAGTGAGTGTTTTCCTATAAATGCCAAGGCTCGTTCTCTTCAGGATTCTGACATTCCATTTTCTATGTCCAGAGATGGGTTTAAGTATTTAGGGATTTACCTGACTCCAACTTTTTTAGAACTATTTGGTAAAAATTTCACCCCATTGATGGATAGGCTAAAGTCTGATTTTCAGAGATGGAATGCCATTAATTTGACATTGGTTGGTAGAATTAACTGTATAAAAATGAATGTTCTTCCTAGATTTCTTTATCTTTTCCAATGTCTTCCAATTTGTTTGCCGAAATCTTTTTTCCAGTCTATTGATAAGTGTTTTACATCATTTATATGGGCAGGTAAAATTCCCAGAATACAGAAAACATTTCTTCAAAAACATCGCTCTGATGGAGGCTTGGGATTGCCAAATTTGCAAATATATTATTGGGCGGCTAATGTCCAGAAAATACTATACTGGTATCAGTCATCAGATTATGTCTGGTGTGAAGCTGAAAATAATTCATGCCTTTCAACATCGCTCCCAGCATTAATAACCTCCAGAGTACCACTATCCATTTCATCATATTCTTCAAATCCTGTAGTGACTCATACTTTACGTATTTGGCATCAATTCAGAAAATATATGGGTCTATCTCAGTTTTCCATACAGGCGCCCATTTGCCATAATCAGGCATTTATTCCAGCTAACATAGATGCAACTTTCTTGAGATGGAAAAGACAAGGCCTTGTCAGGTTTAAAGATTTTTATAAGGAATGGGTTTTTGCAAGTTTCAATGACCTTTGTGTAATATTTAATCTTAACAATTCAGACTACTTTAGGTATTTACAAGTTCGCCACTTTATTTCAACTAATACACCAAACTTTCCAAATGAACCAGAGTCTACTGTTTTGGATGATATGTTTGCACTTTCTCCTGATCTAAAGGGCCTCATTTCTAGAATTCACTCTATAATCACCTCGCAAGGGGAGAATATTCATGATAAGTTGAAAGTTAAGTGGGATAACGAAATGGGAGAGGCAATTCCAGATAGTATATGGGAGGAGGCTGTGCGTAGGGTGAATGGGACTATGTCCTGTGCACGTTTAGCCTTAATCCAGTTTAAAATCTTACACAGGATGCACTACTCTAAAGCTAGACTGGCAAAGATATTTGACAATGTGGATGAAAACTGTAGTAGATGCCATAGTGCCCCTGGAACTTTAACACATATGTTTTGGTCATGTCCATCTTTGAGCTCATTTTGGTTTGGAGTCTATAAAACAATATCTGAAGTAATAGGAATAGAATGTCAGCCTAATATGTATACCTCAATTTTCGGAACCATGCCACTTGATAGTATAAGTATCTCTAGGTTCAAAGATATAATAGCATTTTCAACGTTGATAGCTAGGAGACAAATTCTTTTACACTGGAAATGTTCCTGCCTACCAAAATTATCTGTATGGATGTCTGATTTAATGTTGTATCTAAAATTAGAAAAGATAAAATACACATTAAGAGGGCCCAATGACTGTTTTTATGGTATTTGGAACCCATTAATAAAATATTTTGAAAAGCTCAAGACACTTCCTGAGAGCCCCTAAGAGTAAAGCATTGAGATTTGATGGCCAAGACCTACAGATATCAAACATATAAATCGGGTAAGCCCCTTTTTTTTTTTTTTTTTTTTTTTTTTTGTATGGTAGGAATGTGTGAACATATACATTGTTATTGTTGTTATGTTACTCTCTGATGGTTGTATTTTTTTATATTTGTCATGAAAATTTGTTTTCTTTTGTTTCCACTTTTCTGGTGCAAGATGCATATGTGTATATTAATGACTCAGTAACGTTTTATTTGCTGATTGACCATGTGGGATGACGCACAGAGGTTCTAAGGGGTGGGGGTGGTGGTGGGGGGGGGGGGGGGGGGGTATAATTCGAAATGTATAAAAGAACAAAAATCTGTATCTGAAGCCAAGAATGTAACTCTGTTTTGTGCTTAATAAAAAGAGATTTAACGTTCACAGGTATGGTTAAGCTAAACTGAGTAGTAAACAGGTTCAGGACAGGGCTTAGTGCGTGCAATCTAATGTTTTCCTTGTTTTGTTTTTGGTAGGATGCCAGACACGCTAACTCAGTGATTTTATTTTAGACACTTGTTTACAATGCATAGAAGCAGAACATATAGCTTTGGTCAGTGCTAAGTAATAGCACAGGTCTGAGGTAAGAACCTACCAGTGGGGATACATATTTCCCGCTACTGGGCGGAGAATAATAGCAGATATTCATAGTGCACGGTGATATCAGCAATGGACACATTACGTGGAACTGGAAGATACATGTGATGTTGACGAACTGAAGGTACACAGAACTGTATCCTTGAAGCAGAACATTGACTTCCATCACCTGTGACTGTTACTTACCTGTTGAAGACAATGAGTGTTCTGGGTTGCACGGAATGTCGGAACGACATTTGTTTTGGAGGGGAGAGTGTGGGACACAGGAATATATGGAAACAGGAACACCCCCTCACCTATATTTAATTTCATTAGAGTAATAATTATTCTGGTTAAGAGTGAGATGTAACACACAATTGTCAGTCGTATATTGCTGTAGAACAGACTTATTCATTTAATGCAGGTAGGCAATAGCCTGGGCAACTAACGCTCACTATGCAAGGCTTGTTGTTGAGCAGCCGCAAGGGGCTTCATTAATGGAGGACCAGCGGTGGTATTGAGAGCGTGGTGCTAAAATGCACAATGTGTCTGTGTTTACAGATTAAAGCCCTCTTCTTTTCTACACACTGGAGCCTGTCCTTTTTCTATTCACGTGTGTAACACAAACTCAGAGGTGACAGAACTTTTGCAGTTGCAGCTCTAAAACTGTGGAACACACTTAGGCCCAATCCCAATTCACCCCTTGGCCCTACCCCTTACCCCTTCCCCTCCGTTTTGCGCGTTCACGTGTAGAGGTAGTGTTGTCCCAATACTCTTCCAAAGCCCTTCCCCTTAGCCCTACCCCTCCGTTGTAGCCCTTCAAACGGAGGGGTTCGGCCAGGCAGACTCCGTTTGAAGGGGTATGATATATTTCCCAGAATACAACGCGACTACCGGGAGATCGCGAGTCTTTTTAAAAATGGCAGAAGCGAGAGCACCACACAAATGTAAGTTCTTCTATTTTTTTTGCCATAATTTAACTGTTTTAATCGTTTTAAGTTGTGATAACTGGTGTATTGTGTGAGTTTAAAGTGGTGGCAATGTGTAGTTATTTTCTGTTATAAACCCACATGGGAAAAGTCGCTATTTTACATGGAGTAATCGGTCAATGCATGTGAAGGTGCTGTGAAAGAGTTGTCATTTTTTAAATTGTAACACGAGTATTTACAAGCAATGTAGTTGGTTAACCATAGAGAAGTTCCTTTTGAGTGACGTGAGCGTCATTTCGCTACCTATTATCACAAGTATTCATATACGTGACTGATTCACAGGGACTCAAGCACAAACAAAGAGCCTGATCAGGTTTAGCGCCGAAAACGAAGATCTGTTTCTAAAGTCATCCCCATCCCCAAAAAGAAGTAGGAAGTCCAATCCCATAATGGATTACCTGATACAGGAGAGCCTGAAGGAGCAGAAGCGCCACGAGCAGAAAACAGAGCGCTTTTTAGCTCGGTTTGAGCGCATGATAGACAAACTTTACGGTGAGTTGATGCGCCATGCACCTATTGTACACACAGCCACCACTACCGCATTCTGAAACACCTTTTTTTAATTTTTTACAATGGATGAAAGTGCATGCTATAATGTCATGTCGTGTCTTGTTCCCCCAGAACATCACTGAGCCCAGCACCTCCGATGCGCCCTCCGCTGTTCCTGCTCCGGTCATCTCGTTCTCGATGATTGCACTGTTGCCCGTTTATATTCATATTGTTTATATTCATACTGTTTATTGTCCATATTTGCACCACACACTTTACAGCAGACACTTTAAGCTGTTATTTCTGAAAATAAGCTGCCTTACCAGTCTGTAATGTGAGCCTAATAAAATAAATTAAGGACAAAAGGTTTGTGAGCATGATTATCACATCAACATCATATTAACGACTGGAACGGATATTGGTATGAAGAGATTTATTATACAAGGGATAACAAAAAAATTGGGGTACATGTTGTGGTCCAATGGGCAATAATTTGTAGGACGACCCGTCTGCTGGAAAGAAAAACATGGAAAGATCAGGCTTTCATCCTCCCAAAGTAACAAAGGCTAAACGTTAGCTTATGCTTTCAGCTAGGTTAGCCAGGTTAGGATACTACTCCAGTCAATGAATCAGCAAATCCAACGAGACAAGCAAATTGTTTCTATATTACACGATATCACAAATGTACAGTTAGAAGCACTTTCAAACACAAACACACAATCATTTTCACACGCCGGCTCTGGAAGCTACCAGCTGCTCACTCACACGCGTTATTTGTATTCATTTATAATTCTACATACCGTAACAAGATCCAGCAATGCTCCCAGATGTCGAAGACGCCTTCGCCTGATGGCACTCCGTCGATTCGACGCAGATATTTCTAAAAATATCCGAATAGCCCAGGACAGCGCGAACACCACAGCACCGGTCATGTTTGTTTACTTCTGGCTAAAGCTGTCGCTTTTGGTTACGTAACAACTGACGGCGCGAACTTATTACGTTCGTGAGTGTGAAGTGCTGTCCCAATTCGAAGGGGTGACATTCTTAGCCCTTCGCCTACCCCTCCGTTTGAAGGGGCGAGGGGTAGGGGCGAGGGGTAGGCGAAGGGGTAGAAAATAGAATTGGGATTGGGCCTTACTCCCTAGCCTTCAACCGGGAGCAGGTCGTTTAGGCCATTGCCGTTTAGGCCCCCAGTCGTTTAGGCCCCCCTGCAGTCGTTTAGGCCAACAGAGGAGTCGTTTAGGCCACAGGGAGCAGTCGTTTAGGCCCCCCTGCAGTCGTTTAGGCCAGGCTACCTGAGCAGCTGAAATCTTTATTCGTTTTTATAAGATATAAGTCAGCTCTACTGGTCTGTCTGGGTAGCCTACATATCTATGGTAAATTATTTAATAACCAACTTCCTACATATCTATGGTAAATTATTATTTAATAACCGACTTCCTACATATCTATGGTAAATTATTATTTAATAACCGACTTCCTACATATCTATGGTAAATTATTTAATAACCAACTTTAGTGTGGAAACGTTTTTTTTATTTAATAAATGGTGATTTATAAATTCATAAAATTGTGCTTTGCCACATTCATTGGACAATAATGCTGTAATTATTTAGAAGCCCGTTACATTCGTTGGACAATAATTATTAATACCTAATAATTTTATTAATACCTAATAATTTGTTATTCAAAAGCCAGTTTGATTCGTGGTTTGTGAGAATATTTTTGGAATCCTGATCACATAATAGATAGATAGATAGATAGATAGATAGATAGATAGATAGATCGATAGATAGATACTTTGTTTGTGAGAATATTTTTGGAATCCTGATCACATAATAGATAGATAGATAGATGGATACTTTATTGATCCCGAAGGAAATTCAAGCATCCAGTAGCAGACATAATAAAACAGTAAAAATGTTTATACAATAATAAACACTTTCAAAACAATCTAAGAATTTAAAAAACTGTTTAAGAATATAAAATATAAAAATATAAAGTGACCAGTGAAGTGACATGAAAGTGAAATATAAAGTGATCCGTGAAATTCCGAAGTGCCATCACTGAGAGCTGTTGTACAGCCTGATGGCCAGAGGAACAAAAGAGTTTTTGAGTCTGTTGGTGGAGCAGGACTGAGACAGCAGTCTGCCACTGAACACAGGGGAGGGGGGTTGAAATGTCCGTGGGTGTGGCGGGTGGGGGTGTTCTGCCGTCTGAGGTGATGATGGTCGTGATGGGGGTGTGAAGTGGGCAGTCACTGGCTGTGGGAGCTGGAGAATTAAACCTGTTAAAAAACAGGTTTAGCTGGTTTGCTCTCCCAGCATCCCCCTCTTCTGTGCTGCTGCTTTTACTCTGGCTTCCAGTCAGTCACAGAATAGATTTTAAAAGCCTGCTGATGGTTTACATCTGTGATATGTTCAGAGAATATAAAGCCAGCAGAGCTCTTAGATCCAAGGACTCAGGTCAGCTGGTCCAGTCCAGAGTCCAGACTAAACATGGAGAAGCAGCATTTAGCTGTTATGCTGCAAACAAGTGGAACAAACTGCCAGTGGAGATTAAACTTTCACCAAATATAGACATTTTTAAATCCAGGTTAAAGACATTTCTGTTCTCATGTGTCTATGCATGAAATATCTTTTAACTTATCTAGACTGTTGCCTGTTTTTAAATTCATTTAAATGATTTTATTTGTTTCTCTTTATATTCTTTTATGTATTTTTAATGCTTCTTGCACTCCCTGCTGCAATGCTTTTATTTTATGTAAAGCACTTTGAACTGTTTGTACATGAAATGTGCTATACAAATAAATTTGATTTGATTTGATTTGATTTTTAATGCTTAATGTTTATATCCTATGAATAACTGCAAAATAAACATGGCCAATATTTACCATAGATATGTAGGCTACCCAGACAGACCAGTAGAGCTGACTTATATCTTATAAAAACGAATGTACAATAATAAAGATTTCAGCTGCTCAGGTAGCCTGGCCTGAACGACTGCAGGGGGGCCTAAACGACAGGGGCCTAAACGGCAATGGCCTAAACGACCCGTATCCCTTCAACCCAGTGTGAGATGTTGACTGTGACCTGATTTGACTTTTTATGTACTTGTTCTTGTGCATTTGCCTGTGTGTCTTTTATGTTATGATATGGTGTCACCAAAGATTTCTGCAGTAGAATATATTTCATTGCACATTTTAAAACTTAACATGATTTTTTCCTAGTCCTGATTAACTACTTTCATTGCATTATGAATTAGAACATTTGTAGATTGAAATAATTCAAAATGAACACTGGAAGTCAAAGTACAAATGCATCCTCTGCATCAGAAAGTGATGATAAAGTGAAGGGCCACCCTGTGTATTAAAAGCATTAAACCACACGTAATGTCATCCATACCATGTACTCAACCTATCAGATGAAGGAGCCAAAAGCAGTTGTTGATCAGGTGTTTTTCCAAGTCATGTTGGAGCCATATTTAATAAAGAGGGGCAAAATGTGCCCGCGACCCGACCGATGGATTCAGCGGTATAGAAAATGGATGGATGGATGGATGGATGGGCAAAATATGGGCAAAATAGAAATGCACTCAGAGAGTGCAGACCTCCGCCAACCGCCAACCTACCTGTGGATAGCGAGCCATGTATGGACATACGTTCCTGATGTGGGCTACTTGTTCTTTGGCGCTTTCAGCAGAAGAGGCATTCCCTTCTCCCTATTCATTATTGAACAGCAGTGTTCGCCGTTATTAATTATTATTAATTTTAAAATTATTATAATGTTTTGTCGGGAAGCAGTGTTCTGTCGGGAAGCAGTGTTCGCCGTTATTATTACGCTATATGCAGTTATGCACACTGGCTTGCCGTGCAAGTAAATCCGCGCACTATGCATTCTGTCTGGCTTTGGGCACGCTATATGCAGTTATGCACACTGGCTTGCCGTTGCAATCTTTTGTTGTGCTAACTACAGCAAATCCGCGCAATATGCATTCAATCCGCGCACTATGCATTCTGTCTGGCTTTGGCTCTGTTTGGCTTTGGCACCTTGAGGTCGCGCCACCTTGTGGAGGTCCCAAGATTGCAGCACGAACAGACGAACGAACATCCAGACAAACAGACAAACTCGGGCGATCACATAACCTCCTTGGCGGAGGTAAATATGTCCAACATCTGTACAAACTTTGAAACTTTAACGCCAAATGTTGAGCTCATTGTTGTGTTCACTGACCAGGCGACCCGTCATTGGCAGAAGAAGCTGATGGCAACGCATTGTTCTGTTTTCTGTGCATAATAACACAGCTGCAACATGTTCATGGAGCGCCTGTAGCTCAGGAGGAACCCACCAATCGGAAGGTCGGTGGTTCGACTCCGGCTTCCCCAGGCTACATGTCGAAGTGTCCTTGGGCAAGACACTGAACCCCACGTTGCCTACCAATAAATCCATCGGTATATGAATGTGTGTGGGAATGATTAGAAAGCACGTAGTGTGTGTATAGACGTAGACGTGCTGTATGAGTGTGTGTGAATGGGTGAATGTGGCATGTAGTGTTAGAAGCGCTTTGAGTAGTCAGCTAGACTAGAAAAGCGCTATACAAGTACAGTCCATTTACCATTCACCGAATTCTTACCACTTCATACTTTTGGGGCAGCCATGTTGGATTTTAAGGTTGGTGCTTGGTACTTTCCAAGTTGGAAATCTTGTTTGAGAGATGTTTCATTTGATGTTTCCAACCGGAAACACGAAAGATAGTTCCTTTCGTGGTCAAATGAAATTCACCATCATGCCTTCTTCCAGTCTATTCGTAACTGCTGCATTTAAGTCTCGTTGGAAATATGAGTTTCTTACATAAATACCCTTTTGTGAAAATTCAATTTGGATATTTTTTTTCCTTTTATTGTCCTGTTTCCCACAAGATATACACAAAGTATCTCTATACATATAGAAGGTGATTAAAGTGCCTCAGTTTGTAACTTTTACTCCTTTGTAAAGAGTCAGATCATCAGTTTCCAGCAGGGGCTAATGCCCCTCTTGCCCCACCCCTGGATCCAACCATGGCTTGAACAAGTCATTAAGATCAAATTTAATCATTTTCTGTTGGAAAATGTCAGCCAGGACTGACTGACTGGCCAAAATGTGGACATAGTGACCTCTAATGCTTTAAATGGATCATTTCAACCATCAGAAAACCCCAATCTCACCCTTTCAAATTAGTGGAGGAAAGGTGGCTGCATAAACCTGAAAGGCCCACAGCTTTTCCTTCCATGGCTACGATAGTAATGTGGTGGAACAATATTGAGGTGTGAGGAGAGAAACTGGAGACATCTTTGGATATAAATGGCTTATGGCTTAAGACAATGAAAATATAAGCTACTAATATTAGATTCCATTTCTGCTAACAGACCACCTACAGTGATCGACGCTGGAATTTGGAATAATAATAAACTATCCAAAGGTTGAAGAATTAAGTATCCAATTTTGATGGGGCAGAGCTTTTTAAGAGCATCAGAAAAAGTCAAATAAATGTGAACAATTTTTTATTTTTTTTATATTTTCTGTCATTATCAGAAAAGCTGCTTGTCAACATGAATATGTTGTTAAATAGCAAGAATATTTCTGCCCTTAATTTATTTGTTTTTTACTGCACCAAACCGCACCAAACCACACCAATTTAGACACAATGATCAAACACTGACTGAAACCTAAGATCTTGAATAAGGGCAACTGGACTTCTTCTTGGTTATGGTTCAGGTAGTAAAGGAGGCGTTTGCTCCCAGCTCGTCGTTATGGTCACATGCGTTACGGAACCACCTGACCAATATTTGGATGGTTTAAACTGATGGGGATGACTCTGTGTTGTCTGCATCTCAAAGCCAATACTACCAACCAAGTAGTTGAGAACTGAAGAAGCCTTTGAGCCAATATGTCATCCTACCTCCCTTTCTCCCCCCACTCCACCATTTTTTTTAATGAATTATTTAAGATTCACTCTGAAATGTGTTTGAGAATTTACAGAAACATTTTTTAAAAAGGTATTTTGTTGCTTGAGGCAGCAGGGCGCTCAGCTGGATGAAGCTCCTTAAATTGATTAAACAACATGAGGTCTTAAACATATTAAAGAAAAAAAAGGAAAAAAAACCTTGATGGAATTGTTATCATCTCACAGACTACAGCACAGCTGTCCACCCTCCTGGATATGAAAATAAATTAAATGATCATGCTTTAAGGAATATTTTGCTCCCATTTTCTCGCTTGCAGGATTCTGCTCACATTTAGGAAAAAAAGGAATTTTGGCTTCAATTAAATTTTTTTTTATTAACAGGACAGTGCATATTAATAACAGTACATCTGTAAGGCTAGTTTTCATCTGTGGTCCTGGTGGCCAGTTGTACAATGGCACCCTAAAAAAACATGGAATGTTAAACAATAAAATCATCAACAATTAAGAATGACATATTAAAACAGTGTTAGTTCATAATAAAGAGAGCAACAATGATGGTAGGAAACAATAAGATACAAGTAGAAGTAGTTCTGAGGATCGGCATAGCTATTCTTTAAGCACACGTAGCAGCAAAGCGATTAATAAAAGCATAAAATCATCACTGAGTATCAACCATTGATAAAACCGATTAAAACATTTGGTAGATGCATGATAATTTAACAAACAGTGTGATAAAATCATAAAAACAAGAGGTTTACACTAGGTCAAAAGATACGGTGGCCGACACGTGCAAACGCGCTGCAAACGGAAAAACAAATCCAACAGTAAAACGCTGCAAGAGAAAAATGCGGCAATCACAAAAACGACCGGAGCACACGCGCTGCAAACTCCAAAACATATGCAAGAGAGAAACGCGCTGCAAACTCCAAAACACATGCAAGAGAGAAACGCGCTGCAAACTCCAAAACACATGCAAGAGAGAAACGCGCTGCAAACTCCAAAACACATGCAAGAGAGAAACGCGCTGCAAACTTCAAAAACACATGCAAGAGAGAAACGCGCTGCAAACTCCAAACAATTGCAAGAGAGAAACGCGCTGCAAACTCCAAAACACATGCAAGAGAAAAACGCGCTGCAAACTCAAAAACCTTTAAACCTTTAAAATCTAGTTTGTTTTGTTTAATAATTTTGGCCTTGGTTCACTCTGAGGAGAAGCTTCATTTTCAGTTTTGTGTATTGTTTGTGTGCTGAGCAGCAATAACCTCTTTGACTATATGCGTGTGGACTCCTGCATATAAATGTACATAAAATTTGTAAAAATTGTTCTGTTGGATATGTTCATACACTAGACCTAGAGTCTTATTTACCTATAAGACCTAGAGTCTTATTTACCTATAAGACCTAGAGTCTTATTTAACACACATTATTTAGATACACACACTGAAAAATTAACTTAAAGAAATGGCATCTATCTATCTATCTATCTATCTATCTATCTATCTATCTATCTATCTATCTATCTATCTATCTATCTATCTATCTATCTATCTATCTATCTATCTGTCATGAAAGTCGAACGCAACAAAGTTTGTCTGAGCCAATCTCAATTATTATTATTTTTTTTTTCATTTAAGATTTTTAACAAAATGTACAGAAACATGTGGCATGTATACACAAAGGTAAATCGGGTTGTACATGTTCAAGGCACACATAAGATGAAAGAAAAAACGAGCCAATCACAACTGTCCAACGTACAGCCAATCGCAATGTACTCCCATTCAAGCGTACAGCCATATTGTGTGACGTGTTCAGCAGACGACGGACCCTGAGCCGATCTGGAAGCCGAGCCGATCTGGTACCTACACCGGCTACATCATATAGCGCAGTTTGAATGGCTTAATGTGATTGGCTCATGAGTAAATGGTCTCCCACGTTGGGTGCGTTCTTATGATTGGCTGAAACAAGGAAGATATCTGATTGGTTGCAGATCATTCCGTGTAAAAAAAAAAAAGACATTTGTGGGTTGAAGCAAGTCTCAAAAGTCTCAAAATCCACACACAAATGCAGCGCAGTCCACAGACCAGAAGCAGTTTGTAAATTAAGTTATATTTGTGTGTGTATCAGAAATACATTTGTGAATCTTGTCCTGCGCATTTGTAAATCGCCATACGCATTTGTAAATCTGTCCTTCGCATTTGTAAATCTGTCCTGCGCATTTGTAAATCACCCTACGCATTTGTAAATCTGTCCTTATTTGTAAATCTGTCCTGTACATTTGTAAATCGCCCTGTGCATTTGTAAATCTGTCCTGTACATTTGTAAATCGCCCTGTGCATTTGTAAATCTGTCTTTCGCATTTGTAAATCTGTCCTGCGCATTTGTGAATCGCCCTACGCATTTGTGAATCTTATCCTGCGCATTTGTGGATATTGAAACTGATTTAGCTCCATAAGAAAACAGGCTTGTGACTTAATCCACAAATGCAGATGCACCAATTTATAAATACATTCTAATGTTGTAACTTTGATTTTACAAATATATGCAACAAAATTTGAAACTAATGCGTTCACTTTCACATCCAAATCATGATGTATATATAAAAACCAAAATGAGTATTAATGAATTTAACAGTATTTGTATAAAACGCAGACTGTGAGACACAAAATGAAATATATTTATTTGTAAATAATGAAACGTATATGTGATGTATGTGGAACTGGTGGATTGTCATTTACACATTTGTCAGTAGTTTTGAGACTAATCACTCTCCATATTTTCTGTGCCGTATTTTTGTTCATTTTCTCTCGTGTTTTTTTGGATTTTGAGACTTTCCTTTCGCCTTTCTGCACATGATCCACACACAAATGCAGCAGCCCATTCACAAATGTGCCAAGCAAGCGAACGAGCTGCCGCTAGGGGGCGCTGTTGCTAAGTTTCACTGTGGTTGTGGATGGCGGTGCTCCTAGCTTCCAGATAACAGCCCTGCTGCCAGCAACAACCAGGCATCGCTCCAGGAGAGCGGCATGGCGGGTCAACCGGCGTCATCTTCAAATGGAAATTCGTCTACAGTGAGTAAAAATATAAGGATCTGTGGTCATTAAAGTTGTGCAATAAACCACAGATTTTACCGTGAAAATTGTATAATATTTCAGTGAGCCTAATTGTTAGCTAACCCCATCGTTTAGCTAGCTAGTCATCATCACAGTGAAGACTACGACGCTGAAGTTGGCATCCGATTCGCGAATTAAAGTGGTGGGCATAAAGGGCCATTTCACTGCATTTTTTGCATTTTGATCGAACAAAACAAGGTCCTGTATGGAAATTACAATAGTTACACTGCTCAAATCTGGATGGAATTATTCCAAAGAGGCTATAGATTCATTAAAACCTTGTTTGGGATTTGTGAAACCTTTTTCTGATTTGTGAAAATACAGAACAGGGCCATTTCACTGCATTTTTGGTATTCTGATCACCCTGAACTGGGTCCTGTATGGAAACTACATTACTTAGACTGCTCAAATCTGGATAGAATTATTCTAAAGAGGGTACAGAGTCTTTAAAACACATTTTATTATTTGTGAAAACTTTATTTGGTCATTGAAAATTCAAAAAGTTCCTCTGAGCTTTATTTCTTCTTTTCATTTGGACCATCCAAAACCAGAACCTGTATGAAAAATAATTAAATATGGGTTTAATCATTGATCACATGATATAAATGTGAAACCTTACTTTGTACCAAAATTCACAGAAGTCCTCGCCTCTCCATGTTCATTTTAATTTCCATGAGGATCTCCTGTCTTTCACTACATAGGAAAAATAAAAAGTTAATGCATTTTACATCACTAACTACTTACAAGAGTCTTCTTCACTTGTTGACTTTATTCTCATGTTCTTTTATCTAGAAACAATGACTTCTCTCACCTTTCTTCCATCTGCCCGTGGTCAACCTCTGCCACCGATTCAATCACTTCCAGAGCCTTTATTGTTGCCTGCATCAGACATCCCATAGTCCCACCATTAATATGCCCTATTCTGTATTGGATGCTTTGATGAAATCTGCATCACAAATTTATTGCTGTCATCTCATTAATCTTTCCACTAACATGTGCTATCGTTTCAGACCCTGCTTGTCTTCTCCTGCTCCCATCATAGTCATCTTACCTCCCATCTGAGTGCAGACAGAACCTTCTTCATCCCTTTATTAACACTATCTTAGATGTCTGTAAAACAACTGTTCAACATTGTCTTAGCATTGCAGACCTTTAGCCTGTTTGTGAATGTGATAACCTGCCATTGTAATAATGAGATTAAAAACTGTCTATTTGGCTAAAGTTTGTTTCCAGTTGCCATTTTACAAGACACGTCAAGAAAATAAAAATGTATTTTATTTGATGTATTTAATGCAAAATAATAGGTGGTTAAGACCAAAAGTAATCATTTGGTTGTGCTTACATGATTTAGAATACTGTACATGAACATATGTATCTGTTAGGATGGCCATGTAGCAGCTGGATACGCAAGGAAGGAGGCTTGAGGCAGAGGTAGTGATGAACCAACCGGGTGTTTTATTCACCAACATTTACATCAATCATACACTTTAACACGGACACATACTGCGGACCAGGAGCACTGTGGTCCTAGCAGCATTAGTAGCAACAGAACCAACTCTCTCACTGGTACAACTGGCAGCCTTATATCCTACTCTGGCTCCACCAACCAAACCCCTGGGGGATTCTGCTCCTCCCATTACACATCCCCATAACAACAACACACAAAAACCTTAAAATACATTTACCCTCTATTATAAAATCAATCAATTATACTTCCTAGCATGTCTAAACAAAAGTACCAAATCTACCAAAGACTGCCCCTAACTGATTCTGGTGCACTCCCCCCTACACCAATCAGCACATGGTACGACCCGGAACCTTTAAATGCTGCAGACTGAATGTAGGGACTCTGGAGAAGAAACATAGGTGAATGACTTTACACACAAATTTCAGAATTCACAATTCCAAACAGCATAGTCACCTCACAGATTATCACATCCTTTAGCTTCATGTATCCTTATCACAGAGCATTTCAGGCTACTAACTGACTGGATGTTTCCCTTTACAGGCCTGGTCCCCCCTCACTCCCCGCTGAGGGCAACACAGGACCTGCACACCCACTTGTTGTTAACATACACATTCAATAAAACATTTGACAATTTATTTGTGCCACATTATTAAAAATACTACTCATGTGACCTCAAAGACCAAAAGTCAGTAATGAAGATTACGTTCATTACAGTATCCCATTTTCCCGTTGTAATTTATTTTATTGTACTCTGGAGCCACGACAACACTACACATTTTTAACTGACCAAACTACACACTGTACTATCTATATTACAACAACTTAACAAGAAGTTTATTTCTCACTGGCAACCACTTGAAGATATGAAGAAATAGTTTAACCCAAAAGACATCTTCAACATTCCAGAAAGACAATCTTGATTAAGTAAATGTATTTCAACCGTACATTCACAAATTGTCTTGTCTGGTATAGGGTTAACTCTGACAGCAAAATGTAATGTTTAATATCGAATTCATCAGTGCACATAACACATAATGGCAAAATACTACGGGTTTGATAGACGATATAATTAGGAAGTTGTGGTACAGTATCTAAGATAGTGTTAATAAAGGGATGAAGAAGGTCCTGTCTGCACTCAGATGGGAGGTAAGATGACTATGATAGGAGCAGGAGAAGACAAGCAGGGTCTGAAATGATAGCACATGTTAGTGGAAAGATTAATGAGATGACAGCAATAAATTTGTGATGCAGATTTCATCAAACAGGTATAAACAAGTTAAATTTAAGACTTTTTAAGACCTTTTAATACCACTTCTAAATGAAATTTAAGACCAAACGTACGATGGAAATACCAAGTATTTCCAAGTAAACACACGGACAGTATGGTAAAATGACAAATGACGGTTGAGTTTAAGAACATCGACTAAATGTGTCATGCGAAAAGATCACAAAAATGTCATCACTGTCCTAAATTAAATTTATTACAATATTTTCAGAACATTTAAGTCCCATGAACAAATGCTTATAAAATCAAGTAAATATCTAAAAAAAAAAAATACTGTTCCTTTAGAGCAAAAAGAAAAATACACAAATATTTAAAGTGATGGTTTGGAGTAGATTCACCCTAGGGTCATTTGAACTGATTATATTAAACTGAACCTGCCGCTCCCCACAGGTAGACATGCCATGCCCGGTCCCAGGCCCCAGGTCTGAGCCAGCCACCACATACACGCTGGGCACCGCCGGCGTCCACACAGCACCCGTCGGAGAGACATGGCCAACCAGGTGAGATTGTTGCCCGTTTGTGCAATACATATTACATAATGACAGCAAAAGGAAGATTGTTATAAGGAACGCGTGACTTTGTGGAGGCTTTGAAGAGCGACGGCTCAGCTTTAACTCGACCTCGCCATGGGTTTCCACCAAACGCCAGCTGTGTTGCATTGCTGTGCTGTCAGAGCCAGACATGCTCTTTCTTAAGATCCGCTGAAAGATTGAACAACTATTAACTACTTCAGTTAACTGATCATTCTTATGGTCTCTGGGCCTTCAAGGGAGTAAATAATCCTTAATCAGTCGTCATCCACCTTTGCAGGACCATCAGATCTGAATCAAGTTATCATCTGCATCAGTTATAAATTTCTGCCTCATTCAAACACAAAAAGCCACCAAGGACAGATGATACTTCTGCAGAGCTCATCTGGATTTTGTCAGGGTTAACAAAACCTTTACTGGGAGAACATTTTGGGTTAAAATTCTATAAAACAGAGACCAACTGACTGTTGTTGGACAGTCAAAATGTTAGCAGGTTACAACAGATGTGCAATGTTTTCGAAGTTCAGAAAGTTGATAGTTTTACCATTTTTGAGCACTATTGTTAAACTCCAGTTTTTTTGCTTTAGAATAACAAAGATTTTATATTTTTCCATGTTTCATGAGTGAAACTCCGATTGACCCCAAAGTTGTTTGTGTATGTGTCCCAAAGTTAAAAATAGGAAATATGAAATAGGTTTTGTTATGCCCTGTTAAAGGGTGGCCAGAACACAACCAGAACAGGATCCATCTTCCCCAGATCTCAAGCACACACGTACTATAGAAATTTTACAACATTTTCAGTGAATAATTCCCTATATAGATCAGTGAGCAGTGCTGACCAACATGTCATTGCGGTCATCAGGTGGGAACCTCCTTTTATTAGTGTTTCGTCTAGTTGGGCACACGACACCTCCAGGAGGTCTTTTAGAAAGATCTAAAAGGAGTTAAATTTGACTTCATGGTGGCCAAAATTAGAATTAAAATGAAAATATTTAAGTATGAACAAATTGATCTACAGGAGACAGTCCTCCTCAACCTGTGTATAGTCCCACTGATCTTGGCATGACATTTCATTCAAATTCTGTTAAATGTGAATCAAAAACTGTGACGGGAACACAGCCAGTGTGCTTTTTAATAACTATTTTAATAAGGAATCTGTAGATAACATTGCAGGGACCTATAGTCTGTCTGCATGCATGAAAGTAAGAGGTGGTGAGTGACTGGTCTGTTATCATCCTGACACACGACTGGTTGTTTTTTCTCACGTGTTTACATACAGCGTGGATGTTTTAGCAGCATGATCCAGCTCCTCCATCAGTAATCCTCCTCTGTGCTCCATTGTCCCACCTTCTCATCCTTTTCAGTGGCTGAAAACCTCTGTGGTATGGTCTGAGGCCCGTCTGTTCCTGCATTTGTTCTGTCCTGTCTCAGTCAGACAGGTTTCTGTGTCTAATCAGAGTCACCCTCCTGATCTTTCTCTGCTTAATACACCACCTCCTCCGCACCTCCTCCTTCCTCTTAGTGTCTTAAATCATCCTGCAAAGTACTGCTCTCTGTGTTTCCTATATGGCTGTGTTGTTAATCGTCATTTAGAGGATAATTAGAATAAAATGCTGACATGTTTTCTGGAGTCATGGAGTTTGGGAAACATTTTTTAATGAATTAAGCATAATGTCGGCTGTTTTAGAGAAACAATCGAAAGGACATGAAGGGTTTTTTTTGTCCACAAACTTATTTTTCATAGCCCCCTCTATCACAAACCTCCAGTGTTTGGCTTAGGTAGAAGCACAAGCTCAGTGTAAAAGCCCAAATCAAAAGACGATAAATTGTCTCAGTCAAACATCCGACCTAGATCAATCCATCAGCGGTGCTTAAAGTGAGGGGGTGGCTGCTGCTGTTCCTCTGGCCAGTGTGTAGATGCAGAAGCACAGCTCCCAATGCAATATACAAACGCAGCTCTTGGCATAGAGTCAGAGAGTTGGACAGATTATATTAAAGGGTTTTTCATTTGGAAAAACACTGAATTCACCTGAAGTGGTACGTTACAGTTAGAGGGAAACTGTGAACCTCATCAGAGCATGTGATGTGAAGCAGGATTTGGGGCTTAGTGAGAAGACTTCTGACTATTTTTTTCACTGTCACAAAACTGGTTCACTTCTCACCACATCGCCATGGTAACTCATGCTGCAAACCCAAAAACGTAACCCCAAATGTGTCTCAAGGAACACAGCAAGTCTTGCTTTTACTTTGACTCTTATTTTTATCTCGTCAACTGAAATTTATTTGTTTATATACAACCATTTTTTTCTTATTTTTGGCCTGAAGCCAAATAAAAGAGCGCAAGTGCTTTGACAGACGTTTTCTCTTCTGGGTTACACAAATAAAAAACAATATGCAGGACACAATGATCTAGGATTGAGTTCAAAGACGATGAAACTCGTGGTGGTTGTGAGAGCAAATGCTTGCGAAGTATCTAAATTGTGTCCATTAAAGTAACACTAAAGTTTGGCAGTTTTTCTCCTTATTGGAGCCCCCTACAGTTGTGGACTACAACACCAGATTTATAAAAAACAAATTTCTGTATGAGTCCTGCGCATGTACAGCCATTAGCATGGATTTGTTTTCATGGTACAGAGGATGGTAGGACAACTCCAAAGGGAACAAAACACACCTGGACAAAACAGCTATCTGACAAAGCCAAGCAAAATAAATGTGATAGACCACAGAACAAGTAAGCTAATCAGTTACAACAGCTGTCTTGCAAACTATTTAAAACTCTGAACTCTCTTCAGCAAGCAAATAATTTTAAGGTCCACACAGTGATGCTTTAAAATGACAGTTTGAAGTACTAAATTGATGTATTTCTAACCATGATGTCTTTAAACCTTAAACAAGTAGTTTGATTTTTAACCCTAAAAAAGCGATGTTATTGCCTAACCCCCAGCACGAACTGAGAAACTGTAGTTGTAACATGTTGATGTGCCTCTAAAGCAACCAGTGCAAAAATGTCAATTAATATAACAGCGGCATTGAAAGAAAATATAACTAAAAGGTACCTTATGGCGCTTTTCCACTAGCTCGGCACGGCTCGGTTTGGTTGTGTTTCCATTACAACCGAGTATACTTCGTGCCTCCTCGACGTGGGCGGGGTCGTCGTAACACGGCTGCGCGACCAGAACAACAACAACAACAACAACATACGAGGAGGATAGCATGGAGGAGATTGAGGCGCTCGTGTTGCTGCTCACCCTGTGGCTTTTTGTCGCACAGAAGGCAAAAGAAGAGAGCCAGAGAAGACTCCTGGCCGCCAGACAAAACAGTATTGAAAAGTGACGACACTCATTGGCCAATCAGTGGAAGGCAGTCGGCTGACGTCATGTTTTACTAACGCTTCGGCCCGCTTGGAACCAGGGCTGAGGTGATGACTTTGTCAGGAACCTCTATTTCAACAAAATAAAACAAAAAAAAATTGTTTTCACTAAATTATAAAATGCTCTAGTTGAAATTAAGACCTTTGTGTTGTTAGGGTCGGTTTCGACCCAGTTATAAAAATAAGATTATAAAGCAATAATTAGAGCCAAAACTGAAATCACAAGTTCACTGTCAGCCAACACACTGACAGCCAGCTCCTCTCCCAATCATGTGAGCTTTAGGGGATTCTCATTTTGCCTTGTTTTAGGGTTAGGGTTAGGGTTAGGTTTACCCCAACCCTAACCCTAACCCTAACCCATTTTTTTTTATTGAAATTGAGGGGTATACTGACAAAAACGAGGCCCAGGGCCCCACACCAAAAATATTAAAACCAAGATTTTTATGGATAAGGAAGCCTAACAAGGTAACCAAGAGATGAGAAACAAATTGGATGATAGATCATTGTTTTTAGTGTATTTGTAGCAGTCACAGTGCCCTGTGGATTAAGAGTTCTTCAATCTCTGACGAAACCAACATTCCTGTGGGGGATGTTTACGTTTCTGGATAAAACCCAGACGTCCATTTTCTTTCCACAAAGGGAAAAAGAGACAGAAAATGCCTAATTTACAACAACCTTCGGCCCTTTGAAAGCTTTTCGTGGAGTGGAACTCCAACAGACGCTTGCCATAAAATTGGGATAAACTAAAATGAACAAAGGATCTTTCTGTTGGAAAAGTGGGACACCGTACTATCTTATCTTCACCATAAATCGAAGTTGACACTTTAACACCCTTTTCCACCAGAGAACCGACCAGATGGCTAAACACGAACTGAAAAGACTGTACTAATACTTACTTTTAGTCGAATCTTAAAACTGTATTAACTGTGTTTGATAACCTTATACAAGTTCTTTCAGGTTTCCAGCTAGATCACAAGACGCATCTAGAGACAATTTGTACGATTCTGGCTTAAATATTGACTGAGAAATAATCTTGTTGGGAAAAGACAAACTCGCCGATGGAACAACATTGCCCCCTAGTGGTCTGTAGTGTTGAACATTTAAATCCCCACAGACCCAGTCAACCGGACAAGATATATGCAACAATTTAACTTTTAACGATGTCCCTTCAGTATCTATTTGGTATTTGTTTGGTATCCCCATTGTTAACACAGAAAATTAACATTGTGTGGTTCGCTATTCATATGTCACGACTTTACATATATTCATCTGAATTTTGAGACTCATAATCGTCGTTATCATGTTGTGTTATGTTGTGTCTTTATATCACAAGTCTATGTTATATCTTTAATCTGCATATCTTAACAAGTTGTGGTGTTTTCAGAATCACCAAAACAAATGTTCTATGAGACAGAGTAATGGAGAAATAAGAGTTTCTTTGTCTCATCCAAAAATCCCCATATAAATGCTGATCGCCTTACACAGACACCCAGGCAGACGTTCACCACAGTTCAGGCATATCATTGGCTGAAAGAGTAGTGTAAGCTTACGTCATGCCCCGCCTCCGAGAGTCAAACTACGGACCCCGCGAATCCAAACGCAGTAGAAAGAAGAAAGAAGAGAGAAGAAGGAGTTTCAACACAGAGTTTCAGAAGAGAGTTTTTCAGAGAGAGAGTTGGAGATGACTTGAGAAGACAAGAAGAGCTCACCAGAGTTTTGGGAGTTTCCCAAAGTCTCAGGAGAGAGCGGAAAGATGAGAGGATGAACGGTGCCGAAGACGACAGAAAGAAGGACCCAAAGAGAGACGAGAAAGAAAGACCCTAACAAAGAAACAGAATGAAATAGTCTGAAGATACACGTTTTACGTGTTTTTGTTCGTCCATCGTCATCCCTGTCTTTTTACGTCGCACGTTCTAACCTCCGCTGTTACACGCCATCATCACCTTTTCCTACCAAGAAGCCAACTCCAGCAACCTTTTATTAATCTTCTGTGAACTTAAGTTCACTTCATCAGAGAAGCAACGGACCAACTCTGACACTCGGAGGATTTGATCATCTAACCACAGCCCTCGGCACCATCGTTCCCGTTTCCCGGTGAAAAGAAGCAACTGAGAAGTCCGCTAAAGTCAGCCACCACAACCAGGAAGGCCCAGAGAGGGGAAGAGAAATCCCCTCGGACCCCCGTGGCCGCTGCCGTGTTCCGAGCTGACTAAGCAGAACTTCAGCACAGTAAGACCGACCCGTTTTCACCTTAAGGTGGGTTTGATGGATGTCTCGAGGCTTTCACAGAATGATAAATTAATCCGAAATGTCAGTATTTAGCGTCAAATAGTCAGCCAACCTGAACTATTTGAATACATCCAGTATCTCTCCATTCCCCATATTTTATTTTCCATTCACTAAGTGTTTTATATAATCACCCATATTCAATGCATCTCCTGTTTGTTTTAAAGGTTCATGTTTTGGTCATATCATTTTAATAAATAGCTCATATATCTATATATATGTTATAATCACAGATTGTGTCCTATGCTTTCTTTACGTAATGTCTGTCTAACCAAACGAGAACTTTCACGAAAGTAGCGAGATATGAGACTGATTATTAATTGATTATTAAATTGATTATTAATTTAACATACCAGGATCGTAAGATTTTAACAGTTTTCCTCCCTGACTGTAACTTAAAACAAGTTAAAACAAAGGAAGGTGGTGCCCTAAATTCGAGGTTTAAGGTATTGAGACAGTGAGAACGTCTTATAAATCCTTATATTTGATGCATATATAAATGCCCAGTAACGCTACATATTTTACAACTAAATTAAAACACGGGTCAAAACCGACCCGTTAACATAAGACATGGTAACAGGGAACTAACACAAGACGAAGGTTAATATGAATCAATGTCTACTGCATTTGTACTAATGCTAATACTAACCCTATTCCCCCATTTACGGTGTTGGACTCTGCTAGGGCTACCCCTAGTCACTGATTCTGTTGTTGTACAGGATCTGGAGGTGTAGTCAGGGAGAAGAGACTTTTCGAACTGCAGGGCTACATGTCTGCTTTTGCAGATGATGTGGTTCTGTTGGATTCTTCAAGCCATGACCTTCAGCTGCACTGATGCGGTTTGCAGCACATTGTGAAGGTATCAGGATGAAAGTCAACCTCTACAATTCTGGAGCCATGATTCTCCACTGGATAAAATGACTCCCACTCGGTCAGGGATGAGTTTCTGCCTCAAGACGAGGAGTTTAAGTATCTTGGGATCTAGTTCATGAGTAATGTTAGGATGGAGCAACAGATGGATGAAATGGTTGGGGCTTCATCAGCAGTAATGCTCTGGTCCGCTGTTGTGAGGAGGATTTTGATTTATTGGTTCATATTTGTGCCAACCCTCACCTAAGGTCATGAGATTTGAGTAGTTACTGAAACAAAAATGACTTTCCTTCCGAGGGTGGCTGGGCTAAGCCTTATAGATAAGTTGGCTTAGAGATAAGCCACTGCTCCTCTTCATTGAAGGAGTCCAATGTGGTGGAATCTGGTCAGGAGATTATCTGGACATACCCAACTGGGAGAAGGCCCCAGGCACACCCAGATTATATATCCCGTCTGGCCTGGGAACGCCTCAGGATCCCCCAGGAGCTGAAGAGTGTTGCTGTGGAAAGGAATGTCTAGGTTTCCCTCCTGATCCTGATGGCTCCATAACCCAACCCTAAATTGCCACGGCTGGCAAACTAGCCATCAGAGAGAATAGACTCTGATGCAGACGAAGAACATGAGGAATAAAGGTTAGATAAGAATTTATTAACGGGAGTGCAAGTGGGGGGTTGAGGGTAGAATCCAGGTGGACGTGGAACTCTGTGGGAGGAGGGAGATGGTTAGGGTGACTAATCCAGGCTGGTGAATTTGTCCAGTGTGGTTGATCTGTCCTTACGTGTATTCCGGAGGGGTTCCAGGTAGGAGGGGGGAATGCTGACTGTGATGTAAGGTGCTGAGTCGGTGGCGGGGCGAGCAGGCAGGCAAGTGGAGCAGGCAGACGAACAGAAACCAACCAGGGATGATGATACAGGTACGAGTAAACCAGAGCACAGGGAGACGAACGCTAGAAAGCAAAGGAAAGGTTAAGGATGTCCTTATGAGTCCCGATGGGAAGCAGGTGTGATAGTAGGAGCAATCCAGACTCCGCCCAGGGCTCCTGGGAAGCCTGCCCAGCCCACCTGAGACTCAGAAACTAAAACAACAAGACAGCCAAGCATGATCATGACATAGATAAGACGAAGAATTTGGATAAATGGATGGATAGATAGATACCTGTCGGGACAGTAGTTTAGAGGATGCCTGTATCAGTCATATTGATGCACTTGAACATTGTTCATTTCATTCTTTAAAGATATTCTGGGCAGACTCTTGCAAGATCTGGGAAGTTGGATACTTTCTAAAAGAAAAAAAACACAAGTATGATATAAATAAAACCAAGATATGTTATTAGATAGATATTTTTACTTGCGACAACCAGTAAAATGATACAATGCAAATTAGATGGATTTATATGGAACTATACAACAGTCACAAAACTATGCCCGTGTAAGAGATCTGTTGTTTGTGCCATTAGTTCAAAAAGTATTATGTTGTGTTAATATAGAGTAACTTTGGTAACACAAACTTTAATCTCTTTCCAACCTCAGTGTGTCACGGCTTGAGCACAAGCCGTTAAGAATTCAGACTCAAATGCAGACTGAATAGGATAAAAAGTAAAAGGTTTATTAATTGTGGCAGATTGTTGAGAATGGCTGACTTGGATATCAAGGGTACGGCAAGGCAGGTACAAGGAAACCAGGACGAGGGAAGAGCAGGAGAGCCAGGTAGATACTAGGAGAACAGAGAATAGTCAGAGACACTTGGAGAACTACAGTGCCTTGCGAAAGTATTCTGCCCCCTTGAACTTTTCAACCTTTTG
Source organism: Odontesthes bonariensis (assembly GCF_027942865.1). NCBI lineage: Eukaryota > Metazoa > Chordata > Actinopteri > Atheriniformes > Atherinopsidae > Odontesthes > Odontesthes bonariensis. The sequence continues at coordinate 27,317,587 of NC_134527.1, forward strand.
CCACATTTCAGGCTTCAAACATACAGATATAAAATTGTAATTCTTTGTGAAGAATCAACAACAAGTGGGACACAATCGTGAAGTGGAATAAAATTTATTGGATGTGTCAAACTTTTTTAACAAATAAAAAACTGAAAAGTGGGGCGTGCAATATTATTCGGCCCCTTTACTTTCAGTGCAGCAAACTCACTCCAGAAGTTCAGTGAGGATCTCTGAGTGATCCAATGTTGTCCCAAATGACTGATGATGATAAATAGAATCCACCTGTGTGTAATCAAGTTTCCGTATAAATGCACCTGCTCTGTGATAGTCTCAGGTACTGTTGTGGAGAAGTTTAAAGCCGGATTTGGATACAAAAAGATTTCCCAGGCTTTAAAAATCCCAAGGAGCACTGTGCAAGCAATCATATTGAAATGGAAGTTGTATCAGACCACTGCAAATCTACCAAGACCCGGCCGTCCCTCTAAACTTTTATCTCGAACAAGGAGAAGACTGACCAGAGATGCAGCCAAGAGGCCCATGATCACTCTGGATGAACTGCAGAGATCTACAGCTGAGGTGGGAGAGTCTGTCCATAGGACAACAATCAGTAGTACACTGCACAAATCTGGCCTTTATGGAAGAGTGGCAAGAAGAAAGCCATTTCTCAACTCAAAGATATCCATAAAAAGTCTCGTTTAAAGTTTGCCACAAGCCACCTTGGAGACACACCAAACATGTAGAAGAAGGTGCTCTGGTCAGATGAAACCAAAATTGAACTGTTTGGCCACAATGCAAAACGACATGTTGGCGTAAAAGCAACACAGCTCATCACCCTGAACACACCATCCCCACTGTCAAACATGGTGGTGGCAGCATCATGGTTTGGGCCTGCTTTTCATCAGCAGGGACAGGGAAGATGGATGGGGCCAAATACAGGACCATTCTGGAAGAAAACCTGTTGGAGTCTGCAAGAGACCTGAGACTGGGACGGAGATTTATCTTCCAACAAGACAATGATCCAAAACATAAAGCCAAATCTACGATGGAATGGTTCACAAATAAACGTATCCAGGTATTAGAATGGCCAAGTCAAAGTCCAGACCTTAATCCAATCGAGAATCTGTGGAAAGAGCTGAAGACTGCTGTACACAAACGCTCTCCATCCAACCTCACTGAGCTCGAGCTGTTTTGCAAGGAAGAATGGGCAAGAATTTCAGTCTCTCGATGTGCAAAACTGATAGAGACATACCCCAAGTGACTTGCAGCTGTAATTGCAGCAAAAGGCGGCGCTACAAAGTATTAACGCAAGGGGGCCGAATAATATTGCATGCCCCACTTTTCAGTTTTTTATTTGTTAAAAAAGTTTGACACATCCAATAAATTTCATTCCACTTCACGATTGTGTCCCACTTGTTGTTGATGCCTGAAATGTGGCAAAAGGTTGAATAGTTCAAGGGGGCCGAATACTTTCGCAAGGTACTGTATGTGAGGAATCATATTGAGAGCTGATTTACCACTAAAGATAGTGAGACGATCTGGCAAAGACTGGTTTCTCCTGCAGTTCCTATAAGGACATCTTAATGAGTTCCGATGAGGAACAGGTGTAGTGGCAGGAGCAATCCAGGCTCTGCCCAAGGTTCACAGGAAAACCTGCTCAGCCCACCTAAGACTCAGATCCAAAACACAACAGCCAAGCATGATTGTGACACAGTGAGGACTCAGCGCCTGGTTTGAATAAGCTTTTTTGGTTGGTGAGTGGATAGATTAGAGTCAATCAACCTTTATCAGGTGCCTCAGGTGTGTCCTGATTTTAAAGTATTTGTAACAGTTTCAGTTAGGGCATCAAAGCATCTCTGATAGTCAACTAGTTATCGCCTCCAAAGCATTCATCTGCTCAATAATATTACCCTTCAGTCAGGGCAAAATAAATAAACCAATAGAAAGAAAAAAAGAAAACTCGCTGCTGCAAGTGAAAACTGAATGCAGCTTATTTATGAGCTTATTTTCATGTTATCCTCTCAGATCTTCTCTCATCATGACGATGGTGCTTGCACAGCAGTAAATAACGTTAAAAGAGATTTCTGAGAAAGAAAATTGACCAGAAACTATTTAACTACCATCTACAAAGGACATGGTGCGCCTCCAAGGAGGTACGATTGCACATGTATACTGCAGTTCAAGAAAAGTAGAAACTACAAAAAATGATGTCTCTAATGCTCACTATATCACAGTAGCAGTTTACATTTCAGGGTGGGAGATGATCCTTGACACCTCTAATTTACAGGTTGCGATTTCCCACTGAACCTTACAACATATCTTAACAGATTAAAACACAACCCTTATTTACAACCCTAAAGATTAAAAAGTTTAGATATTGTCATCATTGTATGAAAGGGGCATAAAAGGTAACAGCGAGAAAGTGTTTAAGTTCACATGGTTTTTACTACAAATGTGTAAAATACATATTACAAGATGCCTTTCACAATTACCTCAGAATCAAAACAGGAGATGAATACTGACACTGGAAGCTATGGAAAACAGTCCTTCCTTTCAAGAAAAGTGTTTTAGATTCATATACTTTTATAGAATATGTATCCAATGGATATAAAGTCAGATAGCCGGAATCTAAATCTCCCCTCTGACGGGATGCAATTAAATTTCTGTTTGGAAGCTGGAAATGACTCAGTTTTGCAGGTATAACCGCAGTAATAAGCAGGACTTATTGTAACTGCGGTGCAGCCTGACTGCTAATGAGTTGTTACACGAATGTTGAACTCCCTCTGACGGCAATTATTTGGTTATTGTAACCCTGAGATAAACGGTAGAATGAAATACTCTGGTTCTTCATTATGAATGAACATTGTTGACTATCTGAGTGTGAAACATGTAACTCTGTCCTCTGTGGTGTGATTATGTCTTTATAATTGTACAGAGAACATCGGTAGCTGCATTAGCAGAGGTATTCTTCTGAATGTTTTCAGTATTTACAAAATTATAAAACACAACAATGGATTAAACAAAGTGATTGTCTGCTCAAAGATAAACTGCATTTCATAACTTTTATTTCAAGTCACTTCACTGAGTAACATGATCATGTGCATAAATGTGCACTGGGCTTTTAGGCCTTAAAAAAAACTACCCTTAGGACATGCAAAAGCTACTACATGGTCACTAAAAAATAGCTGAATGCTAAATTATTCTTTTCAGTGATTTTTAGAGGATCTTAACAGCTTTGTAGAATTTATACAGACGAGTCACCTGAAGAGCTCCTGGAACCACCTCACTGACCACTTGATCCACATAAAGGATCAAATACTCGATGTAGACTCGGTGTATCCTGAGGAGCAAAAAGAACCTTGAAAGAAGCAGAACCTACTTAACCATTTAAATTACCATTTTATCCCCTTTACTCTTTCCTAAATGGTAAATGAGGTGCAATGATGCTGTCTTTTTTAGTCTCTTTGCACCATAAGTCACATTCACCCTTTTAAATGATGCTTACTACTCTTCATACAGTATAAGACACAATCAGAATGATGAGTAAATTAGAGCATTATGGGATTCTGTATCTTTGACATGTGGACTGGAGAAGCTGGCCATTAAACCTATTTATGAATGACCAATTTACTGTTTGAACTATACTTCTTAACAGCATCTAAGACATACAGAACTGATGAAACCTTTTAAAGAAACAAGAGAAACCCCTCAATGACCACTTAATTTTCTAAGAAGGCCAGTATATCTCTTAGAATAGAAACCCTTTCAAAGCCTTAAGACTTTCAAAGCCTCTTACAGAATCTATAAATACTTTTAGCAATCCTCCAAGGAGTCTCTTTTGTGGACTACATGAAGCTCCCATCACAGATGTGTTTAATTTCCAACAGGCCTTCCAGAAGCACCCAAAGAACTCAGAGAACCTCTTCACTAATTATCCTAAATTTCACAAACTTTTCCAGACTTGTAAAATCTAGGCTGAAAAGAACCTTTTAAGAAACTGCAGAACCTGTTTAACAATGTCCCTGAATCCTATTTCTATTTTAGCAGTTTCTTACAGAACCAGTAAAAACTCTTAATGACGATATGCTACACTTCGGCTTAAAAAATCAGTTTACATCATAAAACCTTAATAAACCATCAAGAATCGTGTTCAAAGCCAATGTAAACTTAAAAAAGAAGCATGAGCTGTGGGTCCCAATTTGGGCCACCTGGAAACCTCAATAACTACAAAAACCCTGAAAGCAAAATCTCAGTCTCATTATCGACACCTACAAATATTTTAAAGACCCAGTAGAACCTTGTAAAATAAAAGGTTCTTCTGGACAACGAAACTTCTTGAACAGTTTCTGGACTTCTGGTGTTGTGAGAAAAAACCACAGAAGTCGGACTCGTCTTTGCAACCTCTCTGAACACCTTCAGCAGAGATACTGTACGTGTCACAAAGCAGCATACAAGGATTCCCAAAGATAGTAGATTGTTGGACCCTTTTTATGTTTGTTGATAACGTTAGCACATAAGGACTTTTTTAAGGCCAATCTGTGGACCTTTCACGCATAATTAAAAAAACCCAGAAACCTCATGATTGACCATGAAAATCTTCATCAGTGAGCCATAGGACTTAATCACCAGCGGAACTTCCTCCTTAAATTCTCTGTCTCTGTACATAAATGTGATCATATTTCCATACACCTGATAAAAAATATATTTCTGACCAATCAGGAGCCAGTTCTACTTCAGTGATATAATTGGAGCAAATATGGGAAACATTAAGAGTCTGTAATGCCTTTATTACATAGAATCCCCTCAATGCTGATATAGAAATGTACTTTATTTCTGGGTCCGCTTTCACTATGTGAGAAAACACAACTTGTGGGTGAAGAATTGAACATCCACTCAGTTGCATTATTAATCAAAGTTTCTGATAAGGATCCACTACTGATGTTAAAAAAACTAGAAGTTTTGTAAGGCATGAAGTGGAAGGTGCCTTAGATCAATAAAACATCTTTAAGTCATCTTCACCCTCTGTATTACAGAAGAGTTGACCATACAGTCCACCTCCTCCTCTGTGCACAGCTTGCCAAGGGCTGCAGATGGGAATCTAATAAAATGCAGCACGGAAAATGGCTTCCCGTCTGTGTAATACATCGAGGTTAAATGGGAAGGAATGGGCTTTAGATTGGAGTGATTTGTGTGTTTTAGCCTGCAGTTCCACAGCTACCGCTACAATAATTGAATTACTTCAAAAAAATCAGACCAGACTGAAGCAATTCCCACTCGAGACACACACACACACACACACACACACACACACACACACACACACACACAACACACTCCCTCAACAGGCGTTCCTCAGAAGATGCCTTTCTTCCTACTTTTCATGAGCAAGAGGCTAGAGAGGATAAGCGAGAGATCAAACACGGCACCGAGTAAACCACAGCAATTACACTATCCACCTAGGGAGGATGGGATGCTGGGGGGAGGACAGATAAAGAGAAGTGTGTGAGAATAAGTATAATGAGAACAGATTGCAGATCAGGAATTCAGAGCACTGCTGATTTAAATGGGTTTTGGGAGACAGGGATTGTTCAGGTGTTGTGTTTTAATAAGATACCAATCAAAATAGCGTCTGTTGAGTATGCAGGTATGCAGTTTCCTCTACCAGAACATTTGTACGGAATGTTTCCTGACTGTGTAGGCAGCATCAGCTGTGTGTGCTCTTTGCTTCATCAACAAATTGATTTATGAATTTAAGCATTAAAGAGGGAGAAGTCTGAGAATTATTAACACAACACCACCGTGGACATTAACAATGAGCCCATGAACTTGTTCTCTCCCTGTGTGCTGTTTTACAATTAAAAATATTCTGGATCCTCTAACTGTTGATCAAATTATACTCAGCCCCCCCAAAATCCACTTTAATTCCGAAAACATTTTTAAACTTTGTATATTTTGCTGATGGACGCCCGTCTCAGCAGGAGTTTGCATCAGTTTATATTCTGAGGAAAGAGTGTGGTTGTATAACCAGATGGAAACAAGCCTCAACCATATCTTTATCATTTCTTTTTCATATTCAGAGAAGGTTTTACTCGCATAAAACTATTAAGAATGACTCTGAGTGTTTTTTTTGGGGGGCTTTTTATGCCTTTAATGAGAGGACAGTTGGAGAGAGACAGGAAGCAGGGGGCAGAGAGATGGGAAAGACACGCAGCAAAGGGCCGCTCGGTGTGGGAGTCGAACCGGGGTCAGCTGCAGCGAGGACTGTAGCCTCTGTACATGGGGCGCCTGCTTAACCCACTACGCCACCGACCGCCCTGACTCTGAGTGTTTGAGTGGAGCCACTGGAGAACAAAAATATAATGTTACATTCTCTTGCTAACTCAACCTCCAGCATGACCTGTAGGTTCGGTGTACAGCTTCTTGTGTCTGAGTTTTCTCTCCAGTTCTGACTTCTGCCCTTCATCACCACAGAACCGTCTAGCTGAATATTGATGAATTGTTTCGCATCCTTGTAGCTGCAGCAGGAAGTCTGAAGCTTCATCTGTGCTTAATTTGCTGCTACGAAGATGCTGTCTTGCATTTTCTCCAGTTATCTTCACAGACGCAGACTGAGACATTAAAGATTCAGACAGTGTTAAGGTCTGTAGACTCATCAGCCTTCTCTACAGCGTGGAGTACCACTGTTAGCCGGGAGTTAACAGCCACACAGTGTTTTCTGTCACAGTTTGGTTGAATGATCTTGAATAAAAGGTGAAGTTCTGCAGGAAAGGTGCTGATTTCACACTTGTTCTGCATGCAGACCGCTGTGGTGCTGAGATGTTCCTGATGCTTGAAGCAAAAGTCAGCAGTTAGTTGACCATCTGTGATAACGCCGGGACAAACCATATGTGGTTAGTTCACTGTCTTCAATAAGCTTCGGCCGCTCCATAGAAGAGTTAAGGCCCAAATAAATCCTCTGAAAAACAAGTTGTTTTCGCTCAGGTTATCGGCAGGCCGTGTTCCACAGCTGATGATTAATTCATGAGATCTAACGAGCTTACCAGGGGAAATCCTATTGTCAAGGAGAATTCTGTAATTCTGAAGTTGGGAAATCAACCTTTACATTTTGACCAATCAGATTTGAACTTCTTCAGGCATTGTTGTAGTGACCTTATTAGCATCCATCCATCCATCCATCAATTTTCTATACCTGCTGAATCCGTCGGTCGGTTCGCGGGGGGGGCTGGAGCCTATCCCAGCGGTCAATGGGCGAGAGGCGGGGTACACCCTGGATAGGCCGCCAGTCCATCACAGGGCCACACAGAGAAAAACCAGACAAACAACCATACACGCTCACACTCATTCCTAAGGACAATTTTAGAGACACCAATTAACATAACATGCATGTTTTTGGACAGTGGGAGGAAGCCGGAGTACCCGGAGAGAACCCACGCACACACGGGGCTTATTAGCATAGTCTGCTAAATATGATTGAAGAGTAACTGAACATCATGTTGTTGACTACAGGTGTAGAATTGTGCTGCTTCAATGAGCGTACCAAAATAAAAAAAAATATTCTGATGGTCTTTCATTACAGCATCTGCGGTTAGTTCATTGTTTGTAATATTGTCAGGATATTACAGCATCTGTGGTATAGTCTGTAATATCATAAGGGCATTGCAACATTTACCATAATTCAAGAAATGATAGTTTCTCTAGTTTGTTCAAAATGTATTAGAACAGTGGTACAGCTGAGCATCACTTGAGGTTTTATTGAGTACCTGAAACTAATGGAATTAACAGGAAATGACATCATGACATTGTGTGTGCATTCAGAGAGAAAACGGAAAACTATTCTGGCATGTTTGCAGCCTTTCTCATTGCTTCTGTGCTGTGTGTTTGTATTGTCCAAAGTAAAATGACTTTGCACAGGCACATGAATGAACGCAGTAATCACCAATCTGACTAATCTACAGGCTGAAATCGCAGAGAGGCGACAAAGCTCTGCGCGTTTCTCACTCTTCTTCACCTGAAAGATATTTGGACAAGAACAGAAAAGTTTGCTGAAAGAGACGGAGGGAACAGGGAGTCCACATCGATTGTGTCTCGCTGAGCTGTTATCAGAGTGATGCCTGCCATTCCTCCCAGCTGACACCAGCCTCTCATCTCGGTGTGGCACTGTATGTGTGTTTCGGTGCGCAGTGTGGGGGAGAATGACATTCTGTACCTGACAGGGATGATTACAGGTTGACAGGAATTTAAAGGCAGGGAAACTGAAAGGAAAGCAGAGCGTGAAGTCAAAGAAAAGAGGCAAAAAGGAATGATGACAGAGGAAGGAAAGTACAGCGGGACTGATTGATGTGTCCAAGAAGTTTAATCAGGAAGAGTATCAATAAGACGTAGACAAAATGTCAGCTGTCACAAAAATACCCAGAAAACTCGCTGGGTAGAGAACCTACAGAGGAGTGGGTGCTACTGCTGATCAAAGTCTCAACACTCTCTTTCTGTTAGCTGATGTTTGAAAAACACTGCACAAGTAAAACATCATGCACAGCGATCCAGTTTCCTGTTCTCTTCACCCAAAAACACAAAAAATGAGAAAACATTCAAATGTACAAACCCACCAACAAAAGCAAACATACAAAATCTTGGAAAATGAAACAAAGTGTTAGAAAACACAATGACAAACCCAAAAGTTGGAAATGTTAGATTAAAACAAAACAAGACAGAATTAAATTAATCATAAAAAAAAATTGAGACAACAGTTCTTAAACACATATTTTGAAATGTGTTTCCCGGCTACATTTCTGAAACACTTGTTTTTGGTTTAATTGTTGTTTTGATCCTCCGGGCCACCGTTTACACCTGAGGGTTTCATCTCTGCAGGGGAGACTGAAGTGACATCCTTCATGATTGCAATCCTTTACTCAGAAACTCTTTTTCTGTTGAACTTTGTTACTTTTTCTTTTATTTACATGACATTTCCTCCCCAGGAGCACCTAGAAACATTTGTGTGGAGTTTATCTACAAATTAGAAATGTGCATAATGACAACTGATTGAGGACATGCCAGACGTCCTCTGGAAATACCAGAGGACGTCCAGATATCAAGGACACACACTTATTAATATACAGAGTGTATAGATAGACACAGTCTAGCTTTACTGGAGGCAGTAAAGGTGCACGAAAGATTGTTCAGGGCATTGTACGTATCATAAGTTTGCATCTGCATGGGTTTGTGCTCGTATTACATATTAAGTAAGGACATAAATATGTTTTCTTAATCACTTTACGGAGACCTCTGTACCTATTTGGGACAAAAATAAGTCCCCAGAAGGAAAACCATTAAACTTATCATTAGCAGACGTCTCGGGGAAATGAATGTAAGGCGGTCAATTGTCCTCAGAAGTGATGTGTGTGTTTATGTGTGACTGCTCTTGCATACATACATAAGAGGTCTTTTGATGAGCTCCAGATTGAGTCCTCCTGAGGCTTCATCCTTCTGCCTGTGCCAGTCTAAAGTAATTAGTGCAGGAGATGGAGGTGCTGAGAAGAAGAAAAACACAGAAAAAAGAAGGACAAAAAGACGGGGGATGGGGCAGAGCCACAGCAGAAAACAAAGAAGACGATGTGAAGCTAATATTCTGAATACACGTGTTATCTTAGTTGTGTGTAGCATATTTCCATGCTGTCTCTTATGTGGTTGTGCGATCCTCAGAGAGATAAGTGCAGCTGATACCTTTGACGTTCAGGAAATTAATATTTGGCAGCGTATTTGGGTCCACTGAGCGACCCAACATCTGTTTGCACAGGTAGTCTTCAGTTATTGTGATAATGCTGGATGGTGTCCATTCTTCTCTGCATTCATGACTCATTTAATGATTACTGAAGAGAAAAAGAACCAAGGAGAGGGAGAAACTTTTATTATCAGGCTCGGAAAAAGGGGCTGACACACACATGCACATAAAGGAATGTAATTATGACCAAACCACCTATAGAATCTTTGTGTGTTGCTTGAAAGACCTGCAATAAGGTTGTTATGAAACTTACTAATATCAAAGAATAAAATGTAGAACAGAAGTTAATGAAGAAAGTTTTCCTTCTCTTTGAGGTGGAAACGGCTGCAGCTGGAGTTCCACATTTCTCTTTGTCCTCTTTTAAATAGATCATTGATCGACTCCACGATCCTGACAGTACAGATCCTGGTTAATGGCCCTGTCACACTGTTGCGTATGGCACTAGCGTATGCCAGCGTATGAAAATTATCACTCATACGCTGGTATACGCTGACATACGCTAGGGGAACGTTAGGGATAGGTTGTATACGTTTCAAGCACGCTGGCATACGTTGGCATACGCTGAGGCAGAAATAAATTTTTGAACATGCTCAAAACTTTTGTGCGTATCCGAGCGTATGGTTAATACGCTAAGCATACGCTAGGCATACGCTGAATACGCTAGAGGTACGATATAGGTACGTTACTGATAGGTCGAGAACGCTGGACATAAGTTGCCATACGTTGGCATGAAGGTGTCCCTTGTCATCAGCCAGACGGGCGGAGATGGAGGCGGCAACTGACATATCTGAGGCAACCGACGATTCACGGGAGCGGTCAGGAGGAGGAGTTGGGGATCTTGATCGCTCAGAAGCATGTAACTCATCAGCCGCAGGTGCATCAGGCATTTCAGCAGGTTTAGGTGAGAATGATTCTTGTGTTTTTTTGCCTTTTCCTCGACCTCGGCCCAGGGCCCGGGCAAACTACGATTGCTTCTTGGGAGGCATGATCGAGATGAATGTCTCGAGAGATGTTGATAGCGCGTCGTCTACTGCAATAATGGAGCAATGTGGAAAGGCTGAGCAGCGTTACCCTCACAGGCTTTATCTTTATTTTGCATGTATATGTATATGTTGCCCCTGGCAACCAATAGCGTCTCCTGCCAACATGGCCGACCGGAGTCACGTGACTCCTCATTCTCAATAGGCGCGTTGAAACGTACGCTGGGCATGCGCAGTTCATATGCTACTCATACGCTAGTCATACGCAGAGTACGCTGGTTATACGTTGTTCATACGCTGACATACGCTGGCCATACGCTGGCCATACGCTGACATTTGCTAACATACGCTGTCCATACGCTGTCCATACGCTGTCAATACGCTGACCATAAGTTACTCATACGCTACTCATAGGTTCAATACGGTAAGTATACGCACAATTCTTTATTTTCAAGGACTTTTCGTGCGTATGAAAATTATATTATTAATTTTCATACGCAACTCATACGCTTCTCTCATACGCAACAGTGTGACAGGGCCTTTAGACTAATTTGGATCACTGCTTTTACACTGTTTTTTTGGAAAGTTATTGAACCGAATTATAGTTTATTAAAGTGATACTCCGGAGTAGATTCAACATGGGGTCATTTGAACCGTGATATCCAGCCAAGTAGCCCACCCGCAGTTTTTTCGATATTGGCTGAACATCAGCTGAGTTACTGAGTTATCCCGAATAGCTTCGTACAAGGGTTAATGGATCCTGGTCCGTATCTCCAAAATTACCACACTAAAATCACATGCCATGACACCAAACTTCTACAGTAGTACAAATATGGTCTGTACTCACCAAACGATGCATTTGGAAGTTTGAAAATAGTCCAGGAGTTTATTATTATCAACACAAGCCTGATAGCTTCTCTGCAGCTAAAGCTGCGTCGACGTCATTTCAGGGAGCTGGGAGCTTCAAAGTAAGATGAGGGTTGATCTACTACTGTAGACAACAAAGCAAGGCTGCTCAATTTCTCCATTGATAAAATAATTTCACAACTCTACAACATAAAAATTCATAAAAAAACATGTAGAATATAGCATATACTTTGTTGTCTACAGTAGTAGATCAACCCTCATCTTACTTTGAAGCTCCCAGCTCCCTGAAGTGACGTCGACGCAGCTTTAGCTGCAGAGAAGCTATCAGGCTTGTGTTGATAATAATAAACTCCTGGACTATTTTCAAACTTCCAAATGCATCGTTTGGTGAGTATAGACCATATTTGTACTACTGTAGAAGTTTGGTGTCATGGCATGTGATTTTAGTGTGGTAATTTTGGAGATACGGACCAGGATCCATTAACCCTTGTACGAAGCTATTCGGGATAACTCAGTAACTCAGCTGATGTTCAGCCAATATCGAAAAAACTGCGGGTGGGCTACTTGGCTGGATATCACGGTTCAAATGACCCCAGGTTGAATCTACTCCGGAGTATCACTTTAATCCTAAAATTGGACCTTATTTTGCAGCATAAGTAATCAACAGATGTTTCAGTTGCTGATGACTCTTTCTGTAATATAAACTTACTGCATAACTTTCTCTTTTTGTGGGGGGACTATTTCTTTCTTTTCTTTCTGTTTTACAGATTTCCGAGTTAGTTTTGAACTGCTTTGAGATGATGTCAGTTGTCTCTTCCTTTATTACAATCTTGCCTCCAAATGTTGAGGTCAGTGTCTTATGGCGCTTTTCCACTAGCTCGCTTCGGCTCAGCTTGGCGTGCTATTGCGTGTTTCCACTAGCACGCCGTACCTGCAACCGGGACGATTTTCCGTATCACCTCAGCCCTGGTTCCAAGCGGGCCGAAGTGTTACTAAAACGTGACGTCAGCCGACTGCCTTCCACTGATTGGGCGATGAGTGTCGTCACTGGAAGCGTCATAACGCGGATAATAAAAGCTAGCGTTAGCAACCGTTAGCTTACCTCCAAACATCGTCTTTTTGAAGCTCGTAACAAAACTCTCTGGTACTTTTCAATACTGTTTTGTCTGGCGGCCAGGAGTCTTCTCTGGCTCTCTTCTCTTGCCTTCTGTGTGACAAAAAGGCACAGGGTGAGCAGCAACACGCGCAGCCGTGTTATGACGACCCCGCCCACGTCGAGGAGGCACGAAGTGTAATGGAAACACAACCAAACTGAGCCGTGGCGAGCCATACCCAGCTAGTGGAAAAGCGCCATTAGTTTTGAACCTCATTTTGGACTTAACTGGGCTGATTTTGTTCTTTTTCATGATTTGGTTTTGGAATCGTTTTGTGGTCTTTGAGTGGTTTCTACGATGTCTTTTGAGTTGGATTATAACTGGATTTGGATGTGAAACTGGTTTTCACACCGCTTTTGCTATTAGTTAGGTCTGGTTTTGAACACTTTTCACACTGGATTTTTGAGTTGGTTGGGAACTCGTTTTAGACTCGTGGTTTTTTTAACATCTTGGAGAAATTCCCACAGTTTTTATGTGATAGTTCAGCCTCATGTAATCCAGACTGACTTTTAATGTAATCCAGACTGACTCCATAACGTTCAGATGAAGACTTTGAAACAAACAATTTGTTGCAAGACGCTTTCTGGATGGATGTTTGGGCTTGTCCTGCGAGTGAATCAATATGGAACAAGCTTTTTCTTGTTTTTTGAGGGAAACACTTTAACTCTATCAAAATTCTGGGGTGGTCGGTGACATAGTGGGTTAAGCAGGCGCCCCATGTAAAAAGCCATCCATATCCTAATAAGTTCAAGGTTAGACTATTGCAATGCACTTTATGTTGGCGTCTCCCAGTCTTCTCTCAGTCGCCTTCAACTTGTGCAGAACGCTGCTGCCCGTCTTTTAACCAACACTAACAGACGTGTGCACATCACTCCTGTTCTTAACTCCCTCCATTGACTTCCTGTCCTTTATAGAATTGATTTTAAACTTTTAATATTTGTTTTTAAAGCTCTTAACGGCCTCGCCCCATCGTATTTATCTGAGCTTTTAACAGTCCGAAATCCTGGTAGAGCTCTGAGGTCAACAAATCAATTTTTGCTGGAAGTGCCCAGCTCAAAATACAAACCCTGGGGTGACCGAGCATTTTCCATCGCTGCCCCCAGGCTCTGGAATAAGCTCCCCGTCGAGCTGCGTCTTATTTCTGACCTGGGCCTCTTCAAATCTAGGCTAAAAACCTACTTATTTAGGATTGCTTTTAATACCCAGTAGTATGATGACACTTTTACCTTATTTTATCTTATTTGATTTTGTTGTATTTAATTGCTTTCACTGTTCTTTTATTGTTTTTATTTGTTTTTACTTATTCTTCTCCTTATTTATTACCTGCTGTAAAGCACTTTGGTACATCGTAATGATTGTTTGTAAAGGGCTGTATAAATAAAATACATTTACATTTACATTTAAATGTAAATGTATTTAAATGCATCGGATGGCCCTTTGCTGTATGTCATTCCCCCTCTCTCTGCCCCCTGCTTCCTGTCTCTCTTTAGCTGTCCTGTCCATGTCAAGCTCTGACCTGCGGCCTATTTCATCATGTCATTCTGCTCTCTTTGTCTTTACTCCACATCTTAATAAAAGTCACTTTAGCCACAAAATCTCTAAAAAAACAAAAACAAATAAGAAGCATTTTATTTTGTTGGACTGTTGCAACACAACTGTCTGCCCCTTTACATTATGGGAGCTGCAGTTTTTCTGTTTTTCACACAATTACAAAGTGAGGAACTTTTGTTAGACTAAAACTATGATGCTTGGTCTCCATTTGATTCAGAATGGACAGATGCCATTCAAAACACTGAGCTGTTGGCTTGAAAGATGTGCAACATTCAGATACATTTTCCACATTCAGAAGTCCAAACATAAGTATACAGAGGCAACATAACACTCCTGCTTCAGTCCTCTGCACTGCCTCTCTCCTGAAAACCGGCTAATCTCTTTAACAAGCAGTTTTCTAAACAGCCGCAGCAGGAAAGTAATTGCTACCTTTCCTTCCAAACTCCACGCCACGCCGTAAACTGTATACTTGCTTCTATTTCATTGCACTCTTGTAAACTAATTCACTGCTTGTCCTCTGCAGGCATTGCATTCCACTTCGTATCAGCTAGCGTCCTCATGATTGTTATTCTTGGTAGTCGTAATTGAATTTTTGAAGGAATAGAAAAAATTCCAAAACCAAAAAATGAGCTCTGAGTTTGTGCATTTGTGTGCATAGAAGTGGGTCACCAATGTTTGTGCGACAGTGCTAGCTGATGTGATTAACTATTGTGAGGTGAAACATGAATAAAACAACATGTTTGACTGTACTTTGTAGCAAAGCAGCTCCAGTAAGGAACTCTGGATTTCACTAATGACTGTTTTGGGTTATTATATATTCACTTAACACACACATGCACGCACGCACAGTCACACAGTTTTCTCAGTCTTCTCAGCTGTAAAACTGTGTGCTCGGCTTTACTGGAAACTTCCTTCTGTCCCGTCTGTCAGATTTTGTATTGACTCTCATACTTCTGCTTTTTTAATTGGATGTATCTGATCATGTTAGTATAAAAATAAATATTTTCAATAACTAGCTCACAAATATTTGTTTATTGCATTTTCTGAGTTGATAATGTGGCCGCTGTATAATTACTGCTGTTGTTTAACACGGCAGCAATCTGCTGCACAGGAACATAGTTGCAGTAATCAAACAGTTGTTTTAGGATGATATTTTTTTTGTAACTGTATTTAGAGGGTCAATTTAAGAGGGTTTTGTAGTTTAATCTAAAAATGAGGCAAACCAGCAGCTTCTCAGGGAATCGACCAATCAGTCGATGAATATGTTTGAAGTAATGAATATTAAAATGATGTAAGTAAAGTCATATAATGTACAAATTACAAGTTATTGTTCCCTTACATTGTCTGAGAAAATTGAGGTGGGTTCTTTTCTATCAAATTTGTTCTTCAATTTTACATCAACCCAGCTGGGGCCTTTCTGTGTGGAGTTTGCATGTTCTCCCCGTGTATGCGTGGGTTCTCTCCGGGTACTCCGGCTTCCTCCCACTGTCCAAAAAATCATGCATGTTAGGTTGATTGGCATCTCTAAATTGTCCTTAGGAGTGAGTGTGAGCGTGCATGGTTGTTTGTCTCGTTTGTCTCTATGTGGCCCTGCGATGGACTGGCGGCCTGTCCAGGGTGTACCCCGCCTCTCGCCCATTGACTGCTGGGATAGGCTCCAGCCCGCCCGCGACCCGATCGACGGATTCAGCGGTATAGATAATGGATGGATGGATGGATGGAATTTTACATCATTGTGTTGTGGAGAAAAATGAGTCGGACGCGCCGTGGTCAGCCTCTTCTGGGGAATTTATTGAACAGACCGTCACAGAGACATGTACGTTTCAGAATGCCGGAAATTTCCTTTGACCTCAGTTTGTGACAATCTTTTATACCCTCCTGAATCATTCAATGCGTACGTGGCCCAAACCCAATCTCTTTTCGGCGCCTTGTTTTCGCCATTATCTAGACAGAGCTCATCCTAACCTAAAACAATATGCATGATTCGGACAACAACAAGGCACACTGTGTAATTAGGACAAAGTGTCATGGCTCTGCTCTCCCACAATTGTTTCAGTCTCCACATCCAAGACGTGCTTGTATGTGAGATAGCGGCTTTCTATGTCGCTGTGCTTGTGATGTATTAGATTAACGGTAAGAAATCAGATGTCTGAGCCTGTTATGCCACTCATCTGTCATCAGCTATTCAAGCTGAAATGATCAGATGATGCATTCTGTGAATTGTATGAGAAAATCATTGAAGTGTTTAAAAACAATGTTCCTCAAAGAAAGATTGGAAGGGATTTGCATATTTCTCCCTCTACGGTGCAGAATATCATAAAAGCATTGAAGGAATCTGGAGGAATTTCAGTGTGTAAAGGACAAGGGAGCAAGCCTAATCTGGACACCCATGATCTCTGATCCCTCAGACAGCGCGGCATCAAGAACCGTCATTCATCAATAGCTGATAGAACCACATGGATAAGGGATTACTGTGGGAAACCTGTCAAGCACTACAATACAGAGTTCCATTCACAAACTTTACTGTGCAGAAAAGAAGCCTTATGTTAACCTCATCCAGAGGCGGTGTCCACTTCTCTGGGCTCGGAGGCATCTGGGATGGACCATCACACGGTGGAAACATGTATTGTGGTCAGACCAATCAGTATTCCAGTTCTTTGTTGGAAGAAATGGACGCCGTGTGCTCCGGACCAAAGAGCAAAAAGAGCATCCAGACTGTTGTCAGCAACCAGTCCCTGCAGCCAGGGTCTGTGATGGTATGGGGTTGTGTTCACTAAACACTAAAGTTCACTGAGATTTTACAGCAACATATGCTGCCTTCAAGAACACATCTTTTCCAGGGACGCCCATGCATTTTTCAACCAGACAATGTAAAACCACATTCTGCCCACATTCCAAAGGCATGGCTGAGGAAGAAGAGGGTACGGGTACTGGCCTGGCCTGCCTGCAGTCCTGACCTGTCCCCAATAGAGAATGTTGGAGAACTTTGAAACAACCACCACCCGTAATGTTGCACACCTTAAAGGGATACTTCGCCTCTTTTGACATGAAGCTGTATGACATCCCATATTAGCAATATCATTTATGACCATTGACTTACCCCCCGCTGCGTCCTGTGAGCCGTCCTGTTCCAGCCTCGTTTTGGCGTTGATGAAGGTAGTCCGGCTAGTTGGCTGGGGCTAAAAAAATAAAGCGTCTTGCTTCTCAAAACAATATGCGTTCAAAAGAGTAATACATTTGCATCACAAAATCGTTGTGCAGGAAAAAGTCAGACCTCACATCGCTTGGCGCTATTTTTGCCTCCCTTGATATCAATGCGTCCAGCCACCTAGCGATAGCTGCACCTGTTACGGTGTTTACTGCTCGGAAGCAGGGGACTGCTCGGTCTGCACATCGGTCTGCACGGTTTACATTGGACGCATTGATATCAAGGGAGGCAAAAATAGCGCCAAGCGATGTGAGGTCTGACTTTTTCCTGCAGGGGCGGGGCCACAGGGGCATTGGCCCCAGCTGAAATCTGATTGGCCCCCTGACGTGCCCCTGTCCTGTCACTCATCTGTCTTTTGTCCGGTTCAGTTCCCGTCACAAAAACTGAAGAATAATGCTGTTTTACAGGAGTGAAATGTACAGTAGTCACCCACATGCAACTTTGGGTATGTTTGTGAGATAAATGTTTTGAACTGACAGTATTTGTGAAAAAGTAAAAAGGTTTTAAAAAATGAAATAAAATGCTGGATTTTCTCACATGCTGTGTGTGTTTGAGAGCATTTTGTCTATGTACAGTAAAAATGCATGTAAAATTGGTTAGGAGTTTTTTTTTTAAATTACGTGTTTAATTAAGTGTTTGAACATGGTGTGACTGGTGAAATGTATATACAGTACCTTACCAAAACAGGGAATTGTGTGCAAGGGTGTTGGACAAATACTTGGCCCCTCTATGAACACATGGGCCCCTTAATGGCCCCTTACTCAGAAATATCCTAGATCTGCCACAATGTCTGAACATCTTTAAGTGTTCGGAGAAGAAAACATTACAAAGTGGAAAAAGGTTCACTGTCCCAACCTTTTTTTTTTCAGTGT
The DNA here is from genome assembly GCF_027942865.1 of Odontesthes bonariensis. Lineage (NCBI taxonomy): Eukaryota > Metazoa > Chordata > Actinopteri > Atheriniformes > Atherinopsidae > Odontesthes > Odontesthes bonariensis. Next base: position 27,335,973 of record NC_134527.1, read on the forward strand.
TTTGAAGGCCTGAAATGTAAAAGTGTATCAAATGACAAGATGAAATTTGAAATATTGTGAGTTCTTATTTTTTTAAATAAAAGTCAGTAGAAGTAAGAATCCCTGTATTTTCAATTTGCCTTTTCCATACAGTCCCAGCATTTTTCTGATTTGTATTTGTTTTTTCTTTTTGACTAAGTTTGCTTAATTTCTTTATGATATAAATCATTACACCTAGGTTTGTAGTTGCTGAAAAGAAACAACGGCTAGCTTAACAACATTCCTATCAAACTGCTTTTTCCAACAGCTGGAACAAAACAATACTGTTTCTGAATGAGTAAATACCGTTTTTGCAGCTGATTGATGGGTAAGAAATGGAAACAAAGCTGCCATCCGTCACTGTGTAAAGCAGGACAGCAGTGAGCTCTCCATGCAGCAAACAGAGGCTGTCTGCTAACAGTGAACAAACCACACAGTTGGTCCTGCAAGCACAGACTTCCCTCCTGGCTATAACAGAGCATGTTAAATACACATCTGCAGCAAACTGGAGCATGACTGCTGCACTCTGTATTGCACATCACTTTGTCACCACTTCCAGCTTCAGGAGATGTAATGCAAATCAGACACGCAACTTTCCCTCTGGTGGGGTGAAAATACTTGTCTTTTCTTCAGGAGCCCTGCAGAGGAGGTGACGCACCACTCGTTTGTTTCCACCCTTTCTGCCTGACAGACCCTTTTTCTCAGGGCTGTGCAGATGTGACTCACCTGTTCAACAGTTAAGTTAGATCCTTACAGGGATGTGTTAACCTTTACATTAGACCTTAGAAACCTGGATGAACCTGTTGGATGTAAGAAAGCCTCATACCTGCACAGAACACAGTCACAGTCACAGCAACAGAAACAGTCTCATTTTTTAACGCTACACCCATTTATGCCGGTAACCCATTTTATTGTTTACTTCCTGGTTGAAGATTTAAACCACTACAAGTTTGTAAGAGCTTTTACTAGTGTGTATGAGAGCTTTTACCAGTGTGTATGAGAGCTTTTACTAATGTGTATGAGAGCTTTTATTAGTGTGTATGAGAGCTTTTACCAGTGTGTATGAGAGCTTTTACTAATGTGTATGAGAGCTTTTATTAGTGTGTATGAGAGCTTTTACCAGTGTGTATGAGAGCTTTTACCAGTGTGTATGAGAGCTTTTACTAATGTGTATGAGAGCTTTTATTAGTGTGTATGAGAGCTTTTACCAGTGTGTATGAGAGCTTTTATTAGTGTGTATGAGAGCTTCTACTAGTGTGAATGAGAGCTTTTACTAGTGTGCATGAGAGCTTCTACTAGTGTGTATGAGAGCTTTTACTAGTGTGTATGAAAGCTTTGCAGTTATGTGTTTGAGAGCTTTTACTAATGTGTATGAGAGCTTTTACTAGTGTGTATGAGAGCTTTTACCAGTGTGTATGAGAGCTTTTACTAATGTGTATGAGAGCTTTTATTAGTGTGTATGAGAGCTTTTACCAGTGTGTATGAGAGCTTTTATTAGTGTGTATGAGAGCTTCTACTAGTGTGAATGAGAGCTTTTACTAGTGTGCATGAGAGCTTCTACTAGTGTGTATGAGAGCTTTTACTAGTGTGTATGAAAGCTTTGCAGTTATGTGTATGAGAGCTTTTACCAATGTGTATGAGAGCTTTTACTAGTGTGTATGAGAGCTTCTACTACTGTGTATGACAGCTTTTACTAGTGTGTATGAAAGCTTTTACTAGTGTGTATGAAAGCTTTTCAGTTATGTGTATGAGAGCTTTTTACTCGTATATATGAAAGGTAAAGCTTTTCACCAGTTTATATGAAAGCTTTTCAGTAGTGTGTATGAGAGCTTTTGAGTAGGTTATATAAGAGGTAAATGTTTTCACTAGTTTATGTGAGAGCTTTTTCTCTAGTGTTTGTGCAAAGTTTTGAGTGTAGTATGTGGAAAAGTTTAATTTCATATGTGTTTATGGAAGTTGATTCTGATTTATGTCCCTGGTGGCACCTCATATATATATATATATATATATATATATATATATATATATATATAGGCTTGCTCTCCTTCTCTCCCCTCGAGTTTCAGCACGCTACTGTGTTTTTAAAAGAGGAGAGTGACAAGACAAGTGGATGCTGGTGTACTAATCACTCACCTGGTGCTGCTCCCCTGAGCTCTCTCCACACCTCCCTCCTGTAGCTGATGCACCATGCCCCCTCCACATACGTCCACCGCTGACTTAAGGTGGATTTACAGTTGACGCGTCGCTCAAGGCGCTGGCGGCCCGTGACGTCAAAATGACGTCAAAATGACATTTCAGGCCTGGCGCTTGCCTTGAAAACGGTACAGCGCGTTGTCGTGCACCAGTCGATTTTTGTAACTTGGCTGCACCGAGAACGATAAACCGGATGGACCAATTTGAGACCAGGCTCAGTCAGGAGGTGCGTTTGTACAGGCACCTGTAGGAAACTGCAGTGAAACAGCACAGGGACCACGCAAACTCCCAAAACTCGTGGACAGAGATTGGCAGAACTTTGGGGAAAGAGGGAGAGTTGTGGAAGAATGTGTGGAAGAAGCTACAGGACAGATCCACTCCAAGTGGTGATGCTGGGGGCTTCAGACCTTCACCTCTATTGACTGAATTGTCTTGGCTCACGAACTTCGTGAAACACAGAAACACACTAAGCATTTCATCTTCCAGATACTGCAGCAGTATCATTGATGACAGTGTTCCTGTTCTTGACAGTGGTATTGTTTTCTTCTCGACTTTCTTCGTTGTAGAATAGCGGTAACCTTCACGTAGCAGCGACACCTCTGTGACGGAGAAAATTGCTCGTCGACGCTGCAACCATGCTAGAGGCTTTACCCTCTCAAGCGACACCTGGCACTGCTCCGTCCACCGAGGCACCCTTTCGGGTGAGATCGGTCAAGGGGCTGATCATCTCCGCGAAGTTGGGAATAAACCGCCGGTAATATCCAGCCAGCCCCAAGAACCGCCACACCTCTTTTTTCGTCTTGGGCCTTGGACAGGCTGCAATCGCTGTTGTCTTGTCTACCTGTGGACGCACCTGCCCGCCGCCTAAGTGGTACCCCAAATACCGTACCTCCCTCCTGTAGCTGATGCACGACACCCCCTCCACAATATTATTTAAATGATGGTTTTTCACATTATAATTTGTAATTCATTCAAAGATTTTATTGTTTTTTTTAAATATATGCTTGAAAACTGTTGTGATGTATGAAAATTTTGGCATTTAATGGAGCAGACGTTTTAGTCGAGGCCAGACAATCAGTAAAACAGAGAGTGATCCACAACCTTACACTAACAAAACTCTGAATGGATGAAACTTAACTTAGTAGCAAAGTGAAAGTCTAGAAAACATTGTGAAAGACAAACTAGTTATCAGTTGTATAGCTGTCTGGGGATTAATATCATCTGCCACACTCCTCCAAACCCCTTAGAAGTGTTTTTTGTGGAAGTCAGCAGTAATCACAAGCCAATAGATCAATTCTAGCGAATCTGAAAACATGGTAATGTACTTCCTTCCTGCTTCTGAAGAGTGCAGACGTGTCTCTGCTTCCTCCAGCTGCTTATCGCTTTATTTGCTTTTAAATCATTTTACTTCTTTCCACAAGTCTTGGATATAATTTTATTCTTTTTCTTTTAAGTGAACCAAGAATTTTTTTAAATAATTTTTATTCTTTTTACAACTTATCTGACGAGCCAGCGACTACAATCCTTTCAACATGCCCTGTGAAAGCTGTCGGATATATCAACAAGAATGTCGAGTGTCAATGTCAAAGATACTCTTGTGCTTGGAGACAGAGCCATATCTAATATAATCATAAACAGAATGGTCACATGCAGCTATCCAAGTGCCACTGTCTCTGACATCACAAAATTACTACCTGAGGTACTGGCAAAACATCAAGGGGTGAAACAGCTGATTGTGCACGTGGGTGCAGTTGAAATCTTAAAAAAAGACTTTGAGAAACTATTTGAGAGTCTTGATAAAGTGACGATACCAAAATTCATAAGTGGTCCTCTCCCAAACATCGACAGGAGGATCAACAAATTCAGCCGGCTGCTTCAGTTGAACACATGGCTGTCCAAAGTCTGTGAGTCCAGAGGACTGCATTTCATTGAGAACTTTAATCTTTTCTGGCAAAGAGATGATCTGTTTCAAAGAAAAGGCCCACACCTGAACAGAGGTGGAGTGAGACGACTGACGGATAATCTTCTCCACGCTCTGACGCTAGTCGTCCATTGTTCAGTCAACGCAAGCCGTATCCAACGCATTCAGTTCATTTTCAATGAAATCCGGCCGATCGTTGTCGCCGTGCTCGCAAAGCATGCTGGGATTCCGGCACGGCGAGCGGGGGACCTGCGGCACGTCAAAATGTTGGGCTCGCCTGAAGTTTATGCAAATTTGCCACGGCAGCCGTAGTGCGTTACCCAATGACAGTAGATCATGTAGGCGTGTCATGATAGGTTTGTCGTGACGAAAGCATCGCGGAGAAAAATCAAAAATAATAAAGATGGAGGAGTGTTTGATTACAGCGGTTAGCGGGTTCCCCATTTTAGTCAATCTATCCCTGCCATCATACAGGGATACAAACATAAAAGACGAGGCGTGGAGGAAGGTGGCGGAGATTGTGGGTGTCCCTGGTGGGTTGACATCTGTGTGAACTGTACAAAATTACATGAACACCTTGCAAACATCATGGCCAGTAATGTATGCTAATGTAAATGGCTAGGTCATTCCCCTGGTTGTCTTCGTGGTGATGAGCTAGATATGTTATATTATGTATAGTAAAATAATGAATGAAATAAATAAAGGGCATCACTCAGTTTTTTTTCCCTTTGTTTATTCACCCCTGAATGTTTCGGGTATTGCTCATGTCATTGCTATTGCGGGCAAAATGAACAGCAGCAGTGGACAGAATGGCTGTGCTAAAATTCTGGGCCCCACTCGCGCCAGGAGCTCATCAAAGAGCTTGACGGAGAGGCGAAAGTACCTCTGGAAGAGGTCGGGGTGCAGCCGAAGCTCCATCACCAGCCGGTGATACTCCCCATACTCCTCCCGGGCAGCGTTGATGGGATGCACCCAAATATTAGGTGATCTCCTGTGTTGCATCAGCAGCAACAGCACAATAGCAGCTCTCCTCGCTCGCAGATCCAGATCCATGGTGCAATATGAAATAATGTTCCATTGCTGATGATTTATACACATTAATTTCCCTCCAAAACTCAAATTGTTAGAGGGAGAAACTTCGGTTGGTTAAAATCACAAGTTATTTACTTTCCCCCGGAGCCATTCTACCGTATGTTCTATCTACAACTTCGTATACACGCCCCTCTGTACACGCCCACTGTAGTAGCAACACGGCGACACTAGGCATCCAATCCGGCGAGTTAAGTTGACGTGACGGAACAATGGATCTCTATCGTGAGGCATCAGAAGGGGCCAGGGCCAGGACCGGGTCCTGTGCTGCCGCTGAGAGACAAGACGAGCCAGAGAAGAGCTCCTGCCTCGCCACCCAAGGACCCAGCAAAGGATTCAGCCACAGCAGCCACAGCAGCACCTCCAGCATCCCGAACACAGGATTCAGCAGCTCCACCACGGCCCTCACCACAGGCCTGGGACCCACATGCTGCATCTACACCCTCCAGAGATGTTTCACCATCGTTCTCTTCTCCACCGTCACCCAGGAGATTTCCTGATCACCTTGAAAGCTTGGTGAAATCGGGGATTAAAATGGTTCCTCTCACGCCAAACATGGCAAGATCAAGAATTCTATCCTCAAAGAAGCATCGAGCCCCTCTCCCTCCTCAGCCTACTCCATCGACCAAAGCCCCCCCAGCTTGGTCCCCACCACCGGTGCCCACAGCTGTCATTTACAACAGCGTCAATGCTGTTATCTAGGACGCTAAGGGCCTCTGTGTTGGTAAACACCATCTCAACCAGAGGTCCAAGGATGGAGTGAAGAGAGGGACAATTAGACTGTCCAAACAGAGAAATCTTATCCAAATCCCTTGCAAGAACACAGCGTCCAGTTCAACTATAACTAATCTCAAACACGCAGTGCTCATTGTCAGATCTTTAAGTAACAAATCATTCTTGATAAATAGTTTTATTTCCTCTCACAATCTTGATTTTATGTTTTTAACTGAGACATGGCTCGACAAAAACACAGCAAATGCAGTCCTGATTGAGTCTAGTCCACCTCACTTCAATTTTGTGTCTGAAACACGAGAAAACCAGAGGGGTGGGGGTGTTTGTGCCATGTTCAGGGACAATATACCCACCCACAAGTTGTCATTTGGGTTTTTTCATCATTTGAGTATGTGTCATTCAAAATGGAGATAAAACAATCTTCCATACTTTATATCACCATTTATAAACCACCACAGAATTGTTTTATTGATGATTTTACTGAACTACTTTCAATTGTGTGCACTGCTTTTGACTGTTTAGTCATAACAGGGGACTTGAATGTGCATGTGGACGTAGCGCATAACAAGGAAGCTAAAGAGCTCACTGCTGTCCTTGAAATGTTTGGTCTAACTCAGCATGTGACTGAGCCCACCCACAACAGAGGGCACACTCTAGATGTGCTCATTTCAAGGGGTGTTGTTATTTCAAACGTGAATGTCGTCGATATTGCTTTATCTGATAATTTCTGTGTTTTCTTCGACCTGTCTGTTATACCCAAACCAGCAGCTGGGTCTGCAGTTGTTCGGGGAAGACTCATAAATGACAGAACAGGGACACAGTTTATGGAAATGATTAGGTTTGAGAACACCCCGTGTTCTGATGTTGATGATCTGTTGAACTCTTACACATCAAGTCTCTTAAATGTTTTGGATACCATTGCTCCTGTCAAGGTTAGAATGGTTAAAAGTAGGCAAAGGGCGCCATGTAGGAAAGAAGAGTCGTTTAGGGCACAGAAAAGGGAGTGCCGGAGAGCCGAACGGAAATGGCGCAAGTCAAAGCTCCAGGTTAATTATGAGACTTACAAAGAAAAGCTATGTGTGTTCAACCAGACTTTGCGTAGAACAAGGGAGAGTTATTTTTCTGAAATCATCAAAAATTGCAGTAACAACTCTCGTGTCCTGTTTGCTACAGTAAACAGATTAACAAACCCTCCAGTTTCACTGCCTTTAGAACTCATTTCTACATCCAAGTGTAATGAGTTTGCAATATTCTTTAATGACAAAGTTCAAGGCATTAAAAATGCAATAATTTCCACAACACAAATAACTACTCTGCAGCCAGCTAGACACCTAGAGCTGACACATTTCACACCTGTTACTGACAAAACAGTCAAAGAGACCATCTGCAGTCTGAGTTCATCAACGTGCTACCTTGATGAGTTGCCCACTAGATTCCTAAAGTCTGTGCTGAGCAGTTTGTTACCACAACTCGCTCATCTAGTCAACATCTCAATCCAGACTGGAATATTTCCAAAGGCCTTAAAAACCGCTGTCATTAAGCCCCTTCTAAAGAAGAGCAATCTTGATGCCACAGTACTGAACAACTACCGGCCCATATCAAACCTGCCATTCTTAGGCAAAGTCCTAGAAAAAGTTGTATACCAACAGCTTAGTGACTTTCTCCTGTCTAACAATGCTTTTGATACTTTCCAATCAGGCTTTAGGCCCCACCACAGCACTGAGACAGCTCTGATCAAGGTGACAAATGACATCCGCCTGAACACAGATGCAAGTAAAGTCACAGTCTTAGTTCTGCTGGACCTGAGTGACACATTTGACCATGCAACCTTATTACAGAGGTTAGAAGACTGGGTGGGAATCTCTGGTCGTGCTTTAAACTGGTTCAAGTCCTATCTGGAGGACAGGAAATATTTTGTTGAAATTGGTAACTGTGTCTCAGACCAAATGGCTATGACCTGTGGGGTTCCCCAGGGGTCAATCCTGGGACCCGTGCTGTTCAATCTGTACATGCTTCCACTAGGCCAGCTAATACGCAGTTATAATGTGTCCTACCACAACTATGCAGATGACACTCAGATCTACGTGTCACTGACGGCAGGAGAACACGGGCCTGTAGATACATTGTGTCACTGCATCGAACAGATCAGTGTGTGGATGCAAAACAATTTCCTCCAGCTAAACTCAGACAAAACTGGAATCATTGTCTGTGGTCCACAGAAACAAAGAGAAAGTGTTATCAGTCACCTTGAGACTCTCTCTCTAAAACCAAATATAATATCAAGTTAGAAATCTCGGGGTAATATTGGACTCAGACCTGAACTTTAACAGCCACATTAAATCTGTAACATCAGCAGCTTTTTACCATCTAAAAAACATTGCCAGAATCAAAGAAATAGTGTCTAAACCAGACTTAGAAAGACTGATCCATGCGTTTGTCTCCAGCAGGTTAGACTACTGTAACGGCCTGCTCACTGGCCTCTCTAAACGGGCTATAAGACAGCTGCAGTACATCCAAAACGCTGCTGCTCGAGTCCTGACTAGAACCAGGAAATACGACCATATTAGTCCAGTGCTCAGGTCTCTGCACTGGCTTCCTGTCGCTCAGAGAATAGACTTTAAAACAGCTCTGCTTGTGTACAAGTCTCTTCATGGTCAAGCGCCAAAGTACATCTCTGACATGTTAGAGCCATATGAACCAACTCGGGTTCTGAGAACCTCAGGGAGGGGTCTCCTGCTGGTGCCCAGAGTCAGGACTAAACAAGGTGAGGCTGAGTTTCAGTTTTATGCTCCTAAAATCTGGAACAGTCTTCCAGAAGATGTGAGACAGGCCTCAACTCTGACAATGTTTAAATTCAGGCTGAAAACAGTTCTATTTAGCTGTGCATATGACACCTGAAAGTATTTTATCTGCACTCTTCACTTTTTAATTAATTAATTAATTTTATTTTATTTTATTTTATTATTTTAATGGGTTTTTAAAAAAAAATTTAAATTTTTTTTATTTCTTTTTATTTCTTTTTAATGATTTTATTGCCTTTTTGTGATTTTATGTAGGTACTTTGAATTGCCCTGTCTATGAATTGTGCTCTATAAATAAAATTGCCTTACCTTGCCTTGCCTATTTTTGAGCCTTTTTAATGTAAGTATAACATTTAGCTATCTGGACTATTACATGTGTTTTCGTGAGACTGTATTTTTTAAAATCAGTGTTTTTGGAAAGCTATAGGGAGTTACACTAATACTAAAAGTTATACATACTTCATGCCTTTTAGATTCTCTTTTTTGATCCACGGAAAGAAAAGCAAGTTAAGATAAAATAGAATGATCCTTGACCCACATGTAGCTGTTAATACTTTAATAACTTTACTTTACTTTAGTTTGTGGCTGAACTTGATCTAAATACATCCTCCGTGCCCATCCAAAGTGTGATTATTCTGCAGTCTACTCCCACAGAAAAACATTGATTCATATTCTGACAATTTATGTGGGTTTTGATGCAAATCTGCATGTGTAAATCACATGTTAGTGTTAATTTGTCTTTGCCGTTAGTCTCCTGCGTGGATCTCTACTCATAATCTCACTCAGTCGATTCAGATCACAAACTAAACTGACAATAAATGTATACATATACATTTGTTCTCCTCAAAAACGATTAATTTGAATCTGACAAGAGATGAATTTCATTTGTAGCTTCTTAGTCACCACAATAAGGTCATGTCTACCAGACAGGCGCAGAGAGGGCACTCTCTCTCTGCCCCTCATTGTGTTGAGGCACATGCAGTTTGAGTTTGTGGTTGAGCAAATCCCACCACTTAGTCAGCTTTATAAATATGTATTTAGAATACTTGTGGCGCCATTTGTCTGCCCCATTTTCAATTCCTAAGTGAGAATAATCTGCAAACTATTAGGTAGAATGTAATCCGTCCTCATTCTCTGCTTTATTGAGTCTATTCACACAGCTGACTGCATCTAATGTGCAGTGCAGGGTGGAGAGGAAATTTGTGGGCATGGTAATTTATCAGTGTGTACCACACACCTGCAGAGGAAAGAAACGTTTGGAAATGCATGTATACTTTCATGGAGGGCAACATATTCACTCAGTGCTTGTCGTGCCTTACATTAAATGTTAACATGCATTTTACATCCGAGTTAAAGTCATATCTGATTTGAGTTTCCCCTTCACACATCATTCACCACATGAATAAACAAGCTGAAATGGCAATAAAAAAAACATTAAAAAAATGAGATTGCACATCTATTGTAGCCTGGCGACGCCATCCTACGTACTTCCGCCCAAAGATTTCAGCTCCGCACATAGTCTGGCCAAATCCCCCTACCTCGGTTCGCTCAGTGTTTTGCCAATCAGCAAACAGTTGCGAGTGGTGACGCAGAACTCACGCGCAGAGTCCATTGTAGTCCATATAATTGTAGTTCAACCGCAGCGGAAATAAACATGGCGACGGAAGAGCGCTAGAAGCTATCCATGAAGTTGTCTCAACTCTGGAGATCATTACACAATTAAAACAAGAGCAAGAGGAATGCCTCGTCAATTTTGTTAGTGGCAAGGATGTCGTAGCTCTCCTTCCAACTGGCTTTGGGAAAAGTTTGATTTATCAAATGGTACCGGTATAATGAAAGCGGATGTGGGAAGCGTGATTCGCGAGCTAGAGCCTCGCGAGAGTAAGCATGAACCTCGGTGCATAACCAACGTCATTTCTAAACATTATGATTGGTTAAGGGAACTCCGTTACTCCAATGAATTTAAGTTGCTGGGTAAGGTCCCGCCCTCCATGGAAACGGATTCCTCTTGGGTTTTCCCAGACTGTTTGACAGAGTCAACAGTCGGCTTTCGCCCAGGCTACATCTATTGGGTCATGGACATCTAATTATATTTAGGTCTCATTAAAAGCAGGTGATCAGCTTTTAAGGTTTAAGTTAATGCCAGCATGCATTTGAATTGCTTTCCTGTCCAACAGACAGTAGAGAATCAATGTAACAAACAAATCCTTGTGCTTATTTGTTATTTATGAAACTCTTCCTCTCAGAATTATTTAACTCCAGAAAAAACGGAAGATTTAATACTGGGTTAAACCTGATTAGATGCTGCCAGTTGTATTTTGTCCATTTTTTTGTTTTCATGCTGTTTGTGTTACAGCACAAATAATTCAGTAATTAATTTATCCCTTCTCTCATTTAGCTGATCAGTATTCGAAACACTTGATTGTTGTTGTTATGGTTCCTCCACCATGGAGGATCCTCAAGGAGAAAGGAGCCTCCTGGAGGACCCTAGAGTGAGGGAACACAGCTGAATACCTCCTCCCATCTGTCCTTGTGGGAAAAGCTACTGTAAGAATTTACTGAGGGCAAATGTTAGAAAAAGAAAGTTTAAATCTAAAACAAAAGGACTCTTAAACTTTAGTAAAGACCTTTTGGTACTATCAAAACCTCCTTAAGACCACAAGAATCTCTGATATACTCACTTAAAAATGCTCTCTTATACTCTTAGAAACCAATATATATGGTCATGATCCAGTGGGGATATGGTCTATATCTGGTAAACTTTTAGAACTATAGACCTTCTTAGTAACCAATACAACCTCCTGCTGTATGCAGAATCTCAATAATATACACTTGAACTTGACAATGAGGTTATAAAGAGTTAATCAGATCCTTTTTTTTACCACAAGTATCCTATAAGCTTCAGCTTTTTTCCATCACATTTTTATTTTCTATCGCAATTCTTCCCTCCATATGTGTTTGACCATGTAAATTAGTCATATGCTAATTTATCTTACACTGTCAGAAACTCTAACAGCTTCCTGTCTTAACTGTAAGATATAAAACCTCCTCCTGAATTAGACTTTTTTCCATCTTCCTGCTTTGTACTCCATCATACAGAGCGAGAGGAATCAGTGCTGATTGTAATGAATCTCTCCAGACAAAATGAGGAAAGATAACTGTGGAGCAGGCACAGAATAAGAAGGCCCTCTAGATTAAAATTAAACAGAAGAGTAATGGATCAGCGAAAGACGTGAGGACAGCAGACAGAGAGCAGCTCAACAGACAGAAGAAAATGAGAAAAAGTAGTTTTGCTTTCATCTGCTTCTCATTAATTTATAGGATGAAGTAAAAAGAGGAGGAGAAAAGCAAACAGAACTATATACAGGTCCTTCTAAAAAAATTAGCATATTGTGATAAAGTTAATTATTTTCTGTAATGTACTGATAAACATTAGACTTTCATATATTTTAGAGTCATTACACACAACTGAAGTAGTTCAAGCCTTTTATTGTTTTAATATTGATTATTTTGGCAAAAAAGTAAAGAAAAACAAAAAATCCCTATCTCAAAAATTAGCATATCATGAAAAGGTACTCTAAACGAGCTATTAACCTAATCATCTGAATCAACAAATTAACTCTAAACACCTGCAAAAGATTCCTGAGGCTTTTAAAAACTACCAGCCTGGTTCATTACTCAAAACCGCAATCATGGGTAAGACTGCCGACCTGACTGCTGTCCAGAAGGCCATCATTGACACCCTCAAGCAAGAGGGTAAGACACGGAAAGAAATTTCTGAGCGAATAGGCTGTTCCCAGAGTGCTGTATCAAGGCACCTCAGTGGGAGGTCTGTGGGAAGGAAAAAGTGTGGCAGAAAATGCTGCGCAACCAGAAGAGGGGACCGGACCCTGAGGAGGATTGTGGAGAAGGGCCGATTCCAGACCTTGGGGGACCTGCGGAAGCAGTGGACTGAGTCTGGAGTAGAAACATCCAGAGCCACCGTGCACAGGCGTGTGCAGGAAATGGGCTACAGGTAACGCATTCCCCAGGTCAAGCCACTTTTGAACCAGAAACAGCGGCAGAAGCGCCTGACCTGGGCTACAGAGAAGCAGCACTGGACTGTTGCTCAGTGGTCCAAAGTACTTTTTTCGGATGAAAACAAATTTTGCATGACATTCGGAAATCACAGTGCCAGTCTGGAGGAAGACTGGGGAGAAGGAAATGCCAAAATGCCTTAAGTCCAGTGTCAAGTACCCACAGTCAGTGATGGTCTGGGGTGCCATGTCAGCTGCTGGTGTTGGTCCACTGTGTTTTATCAAGGGCAGGGTCAATGCAGCTAGCTATCAGGAGATTTTGGAGCACTTCATACTTCCATCTGCTGAAAAGCTTTATGGAGATGAAGATTTCATTTTTCAGCACGACCTGGCACCTGGTCACAGTGCCAAAACCACTGGTAAATAGTTTACTGACCATAGTATTACTGTGCTAAATTGGCCTGCCAACTCTCCTGACCTGAACCCCATAGAGAATCTGTGGGATAATGTGAAGAGGAAGTTGAGAGACACCAGACCCAACACTGTGGATGAGCTTAAGGCCACTATCGAAGCATCCTGGGCCTCCATAACAACTCAGCAGTGCCACAGGCTGATTGCCTCCATGCCACGCCGCATTGAAGCAGTCATTTCTACAAAAGGATTCCCGACCAAGTATTGAGTGCATAACTGAACACAATTATTTGAAGGTTGACTTTTTTTGTATTAAAACACTTTTCTTTTATTGGTCGGATGAATTTTTGGTTTTTCTTTACTTTTTTGCCAAAATCCATCCATCCATCCATTATCTTCCGCTATTTCCGGGGATCAGGTCGCGGGGGAAGCAGCCTAAGCAAAGAAGCCCAGATGTCCCCGGCCACTTCCTCCAGCTCTTCTGGGGGGAACCCGAGGCGTTCCCAGGCCAGCCGAGAAACATAGTCTCTCCAACGTGTCCTGGGTCTTCCCCGAGGCCTCTTCCCAGTGGGACGGGCCCGGAACACCTCACCAGGGAGGCGTCCAGGAGGTATCCTAACCAGATGCCAGAGCCACCTCATCTGACTCCTCTCGATGCAGAGGAGCAGTGGTTCTACTCCGAGCCCCTCCCGGATGACCGAGCTTCTCACCCTATCTCTAAGGGAGAGCCCAGACACCCTGCGGAGGAAACTCATTTCGGCCGCTTGTATTCGCGATCTCGTTCTTTCGGTCACTACCCACAGCTCGTGACCATAGGTGAGGATAGGAACATAGATTGACCGCTAAATCGAGAGCTTCGCCTTCTGGCTCAGCTCCTTCTTCACCACGACGGGCCGGTACAGAGCCCGCATCACTGCAGACGCCGCACCGATCCGCCTGTCAATCTCCTGCTCCATTCGTCCCTCACTCGTGAACAAGACCCCAAGATACTTGAACTCCTCCACTTGGGGAAGGATCTCATTCCCGACCCGGAGAGGGCATTCCACCCTTTTCCGGCCGAAGACCATGGTCTCAGATTTGGAGGTGCTGATTCTCTTCCCAGCCGCTTCACACTCGGCTGCGAACTGCTCCAGTGAGAGCTGGAGGTCACGGCCTGACGACGCCAACAGAACCGCATCGTCCGCAAAAAGCAGAGACCCGATTCTGAGGTCGCCAAAACGGACCCCCTCAACGCCCTGGCTGCGCCTAGAAATTCTGTCCATAAAAATTATGAACAGAATCGGTGACAAAGGGCAGCCCTGACGGAGTCCAACCCTCACAGGAAACATGTCCGACTTACTGCCGGCAATGCGGACCAAACTCTGACACCGGTCATACAGAGACTGAACAGCCTATATCAAGGAGTCCGGCACTCCATACTCCCGGAGCACCCCCACAAGAGTCCCCGAGGGACACGATCGAACGCCTTCTCCAAGTCCACAAAACACATGTAGACCGGTTGGGCGAACTCCCATGCACCCTCCAGGATCCTGCCGAGGGTGTAGAGCTGGTCCACTGTTCCACGGCCAGGACGAAAACCACACTGCACCTCCTGAATCCGAGATTCGACTATCCGGCGGATCCTCCTCTCCAGTACCCCCGAATAGACCTTACCAGGGAGGCTGAGGAGTGTGATCCCCCTATAGTTGGAACACACCCTCAGGTCCCCCTTTTTAAAGAGGGGGACCACCACCCCGATCTGCCAGTCCAGAGGCACTGCCCCCGATGTCCACGCGATGCTGCAGAGGCGTGTCAACCAAGACAGCCCCACAACATCCAGAGCCTTGAGGAACTCAGGACGGACCTCATCCACCCCCGGGGCCTTGCCACCGAGGAGTTTTTTAACCACCTCGGCAACCTCAGCCCCAGAAATGGGAGGCCCCACGTCTGAGCTCCTCAACTCTGCTTCCTCATCGGAAGGCGTGTCGGTAGGATTGAGGAGGCCCTCGAAGTATTCCCCCCACCGACTCACGACGTCCCTAGTTGAGATCAGCAGAGCCCTGCCCTCACCATACACGGTGTTGACGGTGCACCGCTTTCCCCCCCGAGCCGCCGGATGGTGGACCAGAATCTCCTCGAGGCCGTCCGGAAGTCGTTCTCCATGGCCTCCCCGAACTCCTCCCAAGCCCGAGTTTTTGCCTCAGCAACCGCCGAAGCCGCGTTCCGCTTGGCCTGTCGGTACCCATCAGTTGCTTCCAGAGTCCCACTAGCCAAAAAGGCCCGATAGGACTCCTTCTTCAGCTTGACGGCTTCCCTCACCACTGGGGTCCACCAGCGGGTTCAAGGGTTGCCGCCATGACAGGCACCGACCACCTTACGGCCACAGCTCCGGTCGGCCGCCTCAACAATGGAGGCACGGAACATGGCCCATTCGGGCTCAATGTCCCCCACCTCCCCCGGGACATGGCTGAACCTCTGCAGGAGGTGGGAGTTGAAACTCCTCCTTACAGGGGATTCTGCCAGCCGTTCCCAACAGACCCTCACAATACGTTTGGGCCTGCCAGGTCTGACCGGCTTCCTCCCCCACCAGCGGAGCCAACTCACCACCAGGTGTTGATCAGTTAACAGCTCCGGCCCTCTCTTCACCCGAGTATCCAGGACATGCGGTCGCAAGTCCGACGATACAACCACAAAGTCGATCATTGAGCTGCGGCCTAGGGTGTCCTGGTGCCAAATGCACATATGGACACCCTTATGCTATGACTACCTGACAAACAGACCACAGTTTGTCAGACTGAAGAATTGTGTGTCTAATCAGGTGATCAGCAGCACAGGAGCACCACAGGGGACTGTACTCTCACCATTCCTTTTCACTCTGTACACTTCAGACTTCCAGTACAAGTCAGACTCCTGTCATCTACAGAAATATTCAGATGACTCTGCAGTTGTCGGGTGTATCAGAGATGGACAAGAAGCTGAGTACAGAGAGCTGGTGGAGCGCTTTGTGGCATGGTGTGGGAACAATCATCTCATCTTGAATGTTAACAAAACAAAGGAGATGATTGTAGATTTCAGGAGAAACAGGGTCAGATCAAACCCTGTTTCCATCATGGGAGAAGAAGTGGAGGTGGTTGAGGACTATAAATACCTTGGTGTTCATCTGGACAACAGACTGGACTGGAGACACAACAGTGAAGCCATCTACAAGAAAGGACAGAGCAGACTACTTCTTGAGGAAGCTAAGGTCCTTCAAGGTTTGCAACAAGATGTTGCAGATCTTCTACAAGTCTGTTGTTGAGAGCGTAGTTTCCTCTTGCGTCATCTGTTGGGGCAGCAGCATCAGAACCAGGGACCTAAAAAGACTCAACAACCTGATAAAGAAGGCTGGTTCTGTTCTGGGGATGACTGTGGAACCTCTGGAAACAATAATGCAAAGAAGGATTTTGCATAAAATCAAGAGAATTATGGACAACACTGAACATCCTCTCCATGAGAAAACAGAGTCTCTTCAGTCAAAGGCTTCTTCAGTTTGGATGCAAAACAGATCGCTACAGGAAATCTTTCCTGCCCACAGCCATCAGCATCTATAATAACTCCTTGATTTAATTGAGTTACATCAACATTTAATTTCCCTCTGGGATAAATAAAGTATTTTTGAATTTGAATTGAATTGAATGCCTGAACATGCCTGTGTTCGTTATGGACAGTCCGTGACGAGCACAGAAGTCCAATAACAAAACACCACTCTGATTCAGATCGGGGGGGCCGTTCCTCCCAATCACGCCCCTCCAGGTCTCACTGTCATTGCCCACGTGAGCATTGAAGTCCCCCAGCAGGACGAGGGAGTCTCCCGGAGCAGCACTCTCCAGTGCCTCCTCCAGGGACTCCAAAAAGGGTGGGTACTCTGAACTGCTGTTCGGTGCATAAGCACAAACAACAGTCAGGACCCGTCCCCCCACCCTAAGGCGGAGGGAGGCTACCCTCTCGTCTACCGGGGTAAACCCCAATGTACAGGCGCACAGCCGGGGGGCAATGAGTATGCCCACACCTGCTCTACGCCTCTCATCGCGGGCAACTCCAGAGTGGAAGAGAGTCCAACCCCTCTCAAGGAGGCTGGTTCCGGAGCCCAAGCCATGCGTCGAGTTGAGTCCGACTATATCTAGCCGGAACCGCTCAGCCTCGCGCACCAGCTCAGGCTCCTTCCCCAGCAGAGAGGTGACGTTCCACGTTCCACGTCCTTCAGTAGCCGAGGATCAGACCGCCAAGGTCTCCGCCTTCGGCTGCCACCCAGCTCACAAAGCACCCGACCCCCTTGGCCCCTCCCACGGGTAGTGAACCCGTCAGAAGGGGGACCCATGTCGTTTCTTCGGGCTGTGCCCGACCGAGCCCCACGGGCACAGACCCGGCCACCAGGCGCTCGCCGGCGGGCCCCACCCCTCGGCCTGGCTCCAGGGGGAGGCCCCGGTGACCCACGTCCGGGCGAAGGTACACGTTGTCCAAAGATACCATTCATCATAGGGGGTTTATGAGCTGTTCTTTGTCTGGTCCCTCATCTAGGATCTGTTTGCCATGGGTGACCCTACCAGGGGCTTAAAGCCCCGGACAACATAGCTCCCAGACTCATTGGGGCATGCAAACCCCCCCACCACGGTAAGGTGACAGCTCAATATTAAAACAATAAAAGGCTTGAACTACTTCAGTTGTGTGTAATGAATCTAAAATATATGAAAGTCTAATGTTTATCAGTACATTACGGAAAATAATGAACTTTATCACAATATGCTAATTTTTTGAGCAGGACCTGTAGATAATGATGGAGTGAAGTGAGAAGATAGGAGTACTGGATCATGTCTACTGGGTCCATGTTATGATGAGTCATCTTTTCATCTTCATTGCTACACCTCCAGTTATCCATTTTAGTGAATACAGTAGCTTGATGAATATGTTGTAGTGTTAGCAGAATTATAGTTTGATGGATGGGCTACCAGTCCAGAATGTACCCCACCTCTCGACCTATGGCAGCTGGGATAGGCTTGATCCCCTCTTCGACCCTAAATTGGAATAAGTGGGAATAAGTTGGAATAAGAAGATGGATGGATGGCCACATTATGTGCGTCAAAACACATCCTGCCACACAGACAAAGCTGTGGATCTCATCACTGGGAGCAGGCTTCAAACACAAAGCGTGCGGTGGACATCTTTGATTGTAATGTGAACTTTGTGAAATCATTTCAGAAATATTACTAACATCTAACATTTTCTTTCCCTGAAAACTGAAAGCTTTATTCATACATCAGCTTTCGGGGCATTTGACTTTTGCAATGCCCTGTTCACACATCCCAAAGAACTTTAAACGTTTAGCTGTTTGGGGTCCAACAGCGAAGCTGTAGAGGCCCTGTCGCTTTTGTTAAAATTGTTCTTTTTTTATCTGTATCTTGTGTGTGTGCAGCAAAAGTCTGGAGGGAATGACAGAGAAGAATCCAGTTTATCTTTCAGAATGTATGTCAAACAACTCTCCTCCGTTCTTTCTTTCTTTATTTCCTTTTTCTACATTTATATGAATGCTTTTTTACAGACTCATGATCATGTAAAGTCAGTTGTTTTTACGAGTCAGTATTTATAGAATGAGATGAATTTCCAAAATTTGCAGTAATTAAAAAAGGTTTTCAGAAATATGAACCTGAAATCTATAAGCTGCATATCTCCTCATTTTTTCACAGATTTTTGCAAAAGTAAGCCTCAATCGATCCATAAAATGACTGAATAAAGTGGGTGTGGCTTTTACCACAGGGAAAATTTTCCAGACCTTTGAATTTTTAAAAAAACAGAAAAGTCCTCAGTTTTGCATAGGTCATGTCATTGCTCCAGATTGTGAGGGGGTGTGTTCATATCATGTCTGCACAGTGGTGAAGCGAATACCTTACCATCTCCGGGGATGTAAATGTGCTGCATTTGAATCTCTGCTAACCAAAATCAGCTTTTAAATGATGCACCAACTCAGTTGAAGTGCTCACCGATAAATGCAAATATTTCAAATGTTTGTAATCTGCTCAAACCTTGATCATTGGCACTATATTTGTCTGTCTATATCATTAGTATTTTTGATATTTCTACTTTTAACATTAAAGTTTTATTTTACTTGGATAGTGATGTTCTCTTTGTGTGGTAAAGCCCTTTGAGCTTCAGTTTCTGTATGAGCTTTACAAATAAAGTAAATTAGGTTTTTTTTAACTTCCAGGACTTTGTCAGAGGGAAAACAAGGAGAAAGGAGGATTTGGTAAAATGGTGGAGAGACGGAGGCTCCCAGCGTGCAGATGAATGATCCTGTATTTCTTATCAAGCTCCTGCACGCGGTGTGCACATGTGTGTTTCAATGTGTGTGTGTGTGTGTGTGCAGTCCTGCCTTGTCTTATTCTGCCTGGAAATCAGTTTCCCCCGAGCCCTCGCTCGTACTGTTTCCCTCCCATCCTCTTCTCACAGCCTGATCTTGTTGTATTCACAGCGTGCTGAATTTCTATTGTGTTTGGTGTTAATGTTGCTGACAAATTACAACATGTAAATAGTGTCTGGGTAAATGGCGGTCCCTTGGCAGTGGGATAATGGAAGAGAGATCGGGCTGTTTATTGAATATTTTTCTCAGGATTGTAGCTCGGGGCTAGCTGTCCTCTCTTCTGTCATGGTTGTTGTATAAAGGATGGTGAAGGAATGTGTGTGTTTGTCGTCGCATGTGTGTGTGTAAAGGATGCATCCTTTCAGAAGAGACTGAGTCCTATTTCACAGCATCTGGCTCCTTGTGAGCAGTATTAGTCGTAGCCTTCTCGGTTTCCTGTGAAGATGCTGGAACCACAAAAGATCAGAGGTCACATTTTGTTTAACACCTCAGCTTTTCATGGATGTTCTTTCTTGCTCAGTGTCATCGAGCTGTCTGAATGCCCTCTCTACAAAATTAAGGCATCTCCACAATATGTTGATATTTAAACCAACGACCATTTCTTTTTCACCCCATCACTGTGACATTGTGGTTTGTCCGCTAAGAGTTCTGTGAGCTGTGTCACTGTTTACTCAGAGCTGAACTTTGATAAGCAGGAATGACAACTTATTCTGAGCCACAAGGTCAAAACGCACTAATTATATTTGGTTAAACCTGAGTTACAGCAGCCTGCTATTAGGAGATGAGTACAGTCATTATCAGCCCACTAAATGGATGTTATCACTTGGTATCCACTTCATACACTCAGTGGGTCTACATGATGAGATTAATTCGATAATAGCTATAGTTGGATCATGCTCTTTATTTGAGCAAGGGTAATTATCCTTGGATATATGGCGGTGAATGAATGGAATCATTGGCACAAAGCATGTCATACCCCGGTACTATAGGTGGCGCTGTACCCATTTCAACTTTTGCTAATAGAGCCACTTTCGGTTGAGCGCTTCACCACCAGCAACAAACTCAGGCATTCGAGAAAGATGGTGAACGAAGAGCAAGATGAAGCAATGTCCCTCTACATTTTGTTTGTGATGAGCTGGTTATTGCACAAACGCTATGCACAACGGCGCATTCTCCATCGCGTTGTTTGTTTCTCTCCGACGGCGGTGACAACAAAAGTAATATCGTCTCCTTTGACTTCCGGTTCACGATCCTGGGAAAAAATCTTGAGCATGCGCAGAACGCAAAGTCTAATTCACCACGTGCTTCACCGTCAACAAGCACGTTTAGTGTGACTATCAGCCGAGTTATCTCGGGGTCTTAATCCGACCGCAAGTAACAGAATCAGAATCAGAATAACTTTATTAATCCCTTGCGGGAAATTCTTATGTTGCAGTGCTCTCATTACAGGAAAAGAAAGATTAATAAGAATTAGGGCTGGGACTTTAGCGCGTTAATTTCGATTAATTAACTACACACATATTAGCGCATTAAAAAAAAATAACGCATTTTAATCGCACACTATAATTGTTTTTTTTTTTTTTTTTTAAATACAGACGGATGGACGCAAGTCAAGCAAGACTGATCGCACCCACTCAGAAATTTACTGATGATGAGGGCTGACGAGGGGCTCGTTGTGTAGCCAATATTTCATGCCGCATTAAATTTCATCTGGGCGGAATGAAAGAAAGATATGTCTGGAGAGAGCTTTTGTGTGTGCGCGAGTACTTCCGGTGAAAACTTCCGGTGATTTGACAGCTAGCTCGTCAGGTTAGGGCCAGTGGCCGTAAACAAAGGTTATAGCCGAGAAGAAAGATGATAATATAACGTAGCTAAAAAGACTAGCTTTCTTCAGTAGCCTAATGCTTACCGATTTAGCAAGCCTAGCAGCCTCGTTGCTAATGCTAGCCGCCGTACCGTTACCAACCATACCCGACGTCAAGGAGTTGGCTGAGCAGAGGCAAGATTATGGCGGGGCTGGCATAGTTAACTTCATAATGGGTGAGTGCAGGTTTCATTCACTTGTTTTCATTCTTTCACAGGATTGATTCACTTCAATGGTTTATCCGATTGCTGGCCACCGAGCCATTATGTGTCTCGGACATGTAGCAGCTAGCGTGGAAGCTAACGGGGGCCCAACGCAGCTTGACATCCAAGATTCTATATACTGTGTTTTCATGCATGCTACATTCAGATTTCAAATAGGGATATGTTCTGTGTTTGTTGAAATATTGTTGAAAATGTTAATTTTCTAAAGGATAAAGTATATGCGATTAAAATGCGATTAATTTCGATTAATTAATTTCAAAGCCTGTAGTTAACGCGATTAAAAATTTTAATCGAGTCACAGCCCTAATAAGAATAAGATAGGGAAAAAATATAAAAATAAAAATAAGAATATCAATATGTACAAAAATACATTAAACAATAAACAGTATTTACAATGCTACTCAGTAGCCAATTATTATTGTTATTGCACATGGTGAAATAATGTCAGACACTGGAATTGTATAGTTTGATGGCCACAGGCAGGAATGACTTCCTGTGGCGCTCTGTGGTGCAGCGTGGTGTAATCAGTCTCTGGCTGAAGGTGCTTCTGTGGCTGACCAACACATTGTGAAGAGGATGTGCAGGATTGTCCAGCATGGATTTTATCCTGGACAGCATCCTTCTGTCTGACACTGCTGTCAGAGAGTCCAGCTCCTCTCCGACAATGTGGCTGGCTTTGCGGATGAGTTTCCTCAGTCTGTTGGCGTCCTTCACCTTCAGTCTGCTGCCCCAGCATGCAACAGCGTAGAGGATGGCACTGGCCACCACAGACTCGTAAAACATCCGCAGCATTGTCCGACAGATGTTGAAGGACCTCAGCCGCCTCAGAAAATAGAGGCGGCTCTGGCCCTTCCTGTAGAGGGCGTTTGTGTTTTTAGTCCAGTCCAGTTTATGGTCCAAGTGCACCCCTAAGTATTTGTAGTCCTCCACCATGTCCACATTGACCCCACAGATGGAGACAGGGGTCACTGGGGCCTTACTCCTTCTCAAATCCACCACCAGTTCCTTAGTCTTTGCCACATTGAGCTGCAGATGGTTCTGCTCACACCAAGTGACAAAGTTGTCCACCACACCCCTGTACTCCGTCTCATCACCATTGCTGATGCATCCAACTACTGCAGAGTCGTCAGAAAACTTCTGAAGGTGGCAGGTCTCTGTGCAGTAGCTGAAGTCTGTGGTGTACAGGGTGAAGAGGAAGGGAGAGAGGACGGTCCCCTGCGGGGCCCCGGTGCTGCAGATCACCTTGTCTGACCCGCAGTGCTGCAGGCGCATGTACTGTGGTCTGCCAGTCAGGTAATCCACAATCCAGGACACAATGGGGGCATCCACCTGCATCGCCGTCAGTTTCTCACCCAGCAGAGCCGGCCTGATAGTGTTGAATGCACTGGAGAAATCAACGAACGTGACTCTCACAGTGCTCGCCGGCTTGTCCAGGTGAGCGTAGACACGGTTGAGCAGGTAGATGATGGCGTCCTCTTCTCCTAGTCGGGGCTGGTATGCGAACTGGAGGGGGTCCAGAAGTGGTCTGACCATGGGCCGGAGCTGTTCCAGGATGAGTCTCTCCAGGGTCTTCATGATGTGTGACGTCAGTGCCACGGCTCTGTAGTCCTTATGGCCGCTGGGGCGCGGCACCTTCGGCACAGGAACGATGCACAACGTTTTCCACATCACGGGGACCCTGTGAAGAGTCAGGCTCAGGCTGAAGATGTTGTGGAGGACTCCACATAGCTGGGGGGCACAGGCTTTGAGCACCCGGGGGCTCACACCATCCGGGCCTGCAGACTTGCCTGAGTGGAGTCTGCTCAGCTGTCTCCTGACATGTTCAGGGGTGAAAGTCAGTGTAGATCAGTGTAACCCGATCCGATTCAATTTCTTGCCAGATTAAGGTGTGTACATGAACTTAATAACTCAGTCTTATTGTAATTTAGCCCATAATCCGATTTTTACAGTGCCATGTAACCCCACTGACTGACTGTGAACTACTTCAGGAAGTCTTGAAGTAACGGTTATTGTTATCAGCCTCTCACACGGTCGTGAAGGAATTTTGACCCACTCTTCTTTCCAACGTTGCTTCAGTTCATTGAGGTTTGCAGCATTGGTTTATGCACAGCTCTCTAAAGGTCCCACCACAGCATTTCAATCAGGTTGAGGTCTGGACTTTGACTGGACCATTGCAACACCTTGATAGTTTTCTGCTCAGGAATAAGCTACTAGACATGCAGGTGGATGCTCCACTAGTGCCCTGGATTATCAACTCCCTCACAGGCCACCCGCAGTGTGTGAGGCTACAGAACATCATGTCAGACATTATTGTGAGCAGCACAGGGGCACCAAAGGGGACGGTCCTGTCTCCCTTCCTGTTTACACTCTACACATCAGACTTCAGCTTCTGCTCACAGTCCTGCCACCTGCAGAAGTTTTCGGACGACTCTGCCATCGTGGGCTGTATCAGCAGAGGCCAGGGGGCTGAGTATAGGAGTGGTGTGTGACTAAACCACCTGGAACTCAACGTCACAAAGACAAAGGAGTTGGTGTTGGACTTTAGGAAACAGAAGATCCATCCAAACCCTTTCTCCATCAATGCAACAGAGTGGACATTGTGGACGAGTACAAGTACCTGGGCGTCCACATATAACAACAAACTGGAGTGGACTAAAAACACCGATACTGTATTTAAGAAACGTCAGAGCCGCCTGTATTTTCTCAGGAGACTCAGATCTTGCAACGTCTGCAGAACCATGCTGCAGATGTTCTATCACTCGGTGGTGTCCAGCGTCATCTTCTATGCTGTAGTGTGCTGGGGCTGCAGGCTGAAGGTCGCTGACGCTAACAGTCTTTACATTACATTACATTACGGCTGACGCTTTTATCCAAAGCGACTTACAATAAGTGTGTTCCACATCGGTAGGCAAAAGAACTTCACGTCGCAAGAAATCATAAGTGCATTTCCTTCCAAAACCAAACAGCTAAGAGCATAACTAGTGCTAGAGTAAGTGCACGCATTTTTATGTTGCATGATAAAAAATATTCCACATTATTTTTGGGTTTATTTAGGGACATTTTATTGATAAAAAACATTTTTTAGTTTTCTGAACCCCCCTCGTTCAGCTCGTTCATGCTCAAACTATTTTCTTAGCGGTGGCGGAGTAATATCAACGAACATCCAGTACAAAATTTCAAATAAAACACGACAGAAGCAACTTTTCGCAACGAAATTTGATATGGATTACCAGTGCACACCAGTAACCACTCCGGTGAGTGGATGATTTTGAAAACGGACGTTTATGGTGCTTTTACGGACCTTTTTGGACATGCATATGACTTGCCATTCTGAAGCAGGTTGAGATGAATCAAAATTAGGCAAATACCGGAGACAGCAGTAAAATTCAAAAAAGCGGTGAGGGGGGTTCTAAAACATTGCAGACGACTCATAAAAGAGGCTTAATGTTGAAAATACCGCAGTTCTCCTTTAAAGGAATACCTGACTCAACAGAGCTCGGACTCTTAGTCAGACTGGCAACAGTGCTGAAAAGAAACCTGGGATTGTTCTTATTCTCTTCTATCAATGATGAATAATAAGCAGTTCTAGCTTTACGAAGGGCTTTCTTATACGTTATTAAACTATCTTTCCAGACTAATTGAGACTCTTCTAAATTAGAGGAACACCACTGTCTCTCCAGCTTTCTTGCAGTCTGCTTTAAAGCACACAGCTGTGAATTATACCAAGGAGCCAACCTCTTCTGACTGATTACCTTCCTTTTCAGAGGGGCAACATTGTCCAGTGCTGTACGCATTGAAACTATAGGGCTGTCAACAAGAGAGTCAAGTATTGCTGGAGTAAAGTTTAGGTAGTCGTCCTCTGTCATATTTGCACATGGCAGTGAAGAAAAGGATGATGGAATTAATTATTTAAATCTGGTTACAGCATCCTCTGAGAGACACCTTCTATATGTAAATTCAATTCAATTCAAATTCAAAAATACTATATTTATCCCAGAGGGAAATTAAATGTTGATGTAACTCAATTAAATCAAGGAGTTATTATAGATGCTGATGGCTGTGGGCAGGAAAGATTTCCTGTAGCGGTCCGTTTTGCATCCAAACTGAAGAAGCCTTTGACTGAAGAGACTCTGTTTTCTGATAACAGTCTCATGGAGAGGATGTTCAGGGTTGTCCATAATTCTCTTGATTTTATGCAAAATCCTTCTGTGCATTATTGTCTCCAGAGGTTCCACAGTCGTCCCCAGAACAGAACCAGCCTTCTTTATTAGGTTGTTGAGTCTTTTTAGGTCCCTGGTTCTGATGCTGCTGCCCCAACAGATGACGCAAGAGGAAATGACGCTCTCAACAACAGACTTGTAGAAGATCTGCAACATCTTGTTGCAAACCTTGAAGGACCTTAGCTTCCTCAAGAAGTACAGTCTGCTCTGTCCTTTCTTGTAGATGGCCTCACTGTTGTGTCTCCAGTCCAGTCTGTTGTCCAGAAATCTACAATCATCTCCTTTGTTTTGTTAACATTCAAGATGAGATGATTGTTCCCACACCATGCCACAAAGCGGTCCACCAGCTCTCTGTACTCAGCTTCTTGTCCATCTCTGATACACCCGACAACTGCAGAGTCATCTGAATATTTCTGTAGATGACAGGAGTCTGACTTGTACTGGAAGTCTGAAGTGTACAGAGTGAAAAAGTTCTTCTCAGAAACTGTATAGTCAAGTAATGTAAACTCAAAGGTTATCAGAAAATGGTCAGATAAGACAGGGTTATGAGGGAACACTGTTAACTGTTCACTCTCAATGCCACAAGTCAACACAAGATCAAGGGTGTGATTAAGGCAGTGAGTCGGTCTGTGAACACTCTGAGAAAATCTAATAGAGTCTAATATAGAATTAAAGTTAATTTTCAGGCTGTCATTTTCAACATCTACATGAATATTAAAGCCACCCACTACAATGATTTTATCTGTACTCAGCACTAACTGGGATTTCAACCTGGAGAGACTCACATGGAGAGAGAGAAAGACAATTGAAAGGTTTTATTGACAAGATTTCTTTGGAGCTCGGGCCCCGGCGGAGGACATGCAAGCTGAACCGCTGTGAGCTTGAAAGTCCGGCATAGGGAGATAGATGATGGATATCTTCCCCCCCCGGGACCCGAACCTGGTGGCGGAGTCGTACGAAGGAAGGAAAGACCGAGGACCTTGAGACACCGGTTGGAGATGGGGAGGTGGTGGGATGCAGCTTGGCTGGCGAACAGGGAGAGCCCAGGAAGGAGAGCCTTATATCTGGATCTGGACAGTTGATGAGCGATTGGCCACACCTGGTGAGTCTGCCATGTTGAATTTGCGGCTAGCCTTCATAAAAACTCTGAGAATTCAGACAGAAACTCAGAATAAGGGCCAGGTGGACGATACACAACAACAAACACAAGAGGTTTCTGGGATTTCCACTTTGCGTGGGAAAAACTGAGAATCAGAGATTCAAAAGAGCTCAAACTAATCTTGGGTCTGGGACTGATTAGTAACCCACATCTGAAGATAGCTGCCACTCCTCCTCCTCTTTCTGTGGTTCGAGGAACGTGAATATTTAAACAGTCAGAGGGAGTTGATTCATTAATGCTAACATGATCCTCCTGCTGCAGCCAGGTTTCTGTAAGACTAAATATATCAATATGATGATCACAAATCAACTCATTCACTAACAGAGACTTCGAAAGGAGAGATCTGATATTCAGCAAACCACATTTAATAGTTTACTGTTTTTGTTCAGTTAAAGTTTTTGTTTTCATTTTTTTTGCACAAGAGGATTTGCTCCTTTTGTGTTAATTGATTG
Source organism: Odontesthes bonariensis (assembly GCF_027942865.1). Classification (NCBI taxonomy): domain Eukaryota; kingdom Metazoa; phylum Chordata; class Actinopteri; order Atheriniformes; family Atherinopsidae; genus Odontesthes; species Odontesthes bonariensis. The sequence goes on from NC_134527.1 coordinate 27,363,443, forward strand.
GGTGGGTAGCAGCAGGTGGGAAGCTGCAGAGAAGTGTGTAAGACTACAACTTTGCATCCTGGTCTGAACCCTGGGTTGTCATGTTTTAGGGTGACAAATAAATTCGTCCATATTTCTAGAAATGAGAGCTGCTCCTTCCAAAGTGGGATGGATACCGTCTCTCCTCATCAGACCAGGTTTTCTCCAGAAAGATTGCCAATTATCTATGTAGCCCATGTTGTTTGCTGGACACCATCTAGACAACCAGCGATTGTAGGACGACATGCGGCTAAACATGTCATCACTGGTCAGATTTGGCAGGGGTCCAGAGAAAACTACGGAGTCCGACATTGTTTTGGCAAAATTACACACCGATGCAACATTAATTTTAGTGACCTCCGATTGGCGTAACCGGGTGTCATTAACGCCGACGTGAATAACTATTTTACCGTATTTACGTTTATCCTTAGCCAGCAGTTTTAAATAGGATCTACGTCGCCCGCTCTGGCCCCTGGAATTTATTTGACTATGGCCGCTGGTGTCTCTAATGCCACGTTTCTGACTATAGAGCTGCCAATTACCATTGTTTTGTCCTCAGCGGGTGTGTCGCTGATTGGGGAAAATCTGTTTGAAGCGTGGACAGGTCGATGGTGAACAACGGGCTTGACTTTAGAGCTATGCCTCTTCCTGACAGTCACCCAGCCACGTTGTAATCTTGGCTGCTCAGGTTCTGCTAGGGGGAGGCTAATTGAGCTAGCTACGCTAGGTGGCTCCACACTGGCTAAAGGGACCTGTTTCGCTATCGGTTGATTTTCAACAGTGCAGAGCCGAGCTTCCAATTCAGATAACATCGCCTCCAAAACTACAAAAAGACTACATTTGTTACATGTACCATTCACTGCATGAAAAGAGGGATTTGTGGATGTATGTGGCCCCTTACATGTCCGCATACGTTAAGCCCTTGCATTTGCGGTGGTAAAAGTGAAAACTTGGCCCATGTTGTCGCAAATTGACCTGGCAACTGCTCCCCCATGCCCCCCTCCCCTCCCCTACTTAGGAGAGCCTTTAATATGTAAATGCAAGTGATCAGGTCAGGAGCTGCCACAGTCATTTTCAAGTGAAGTGGGGTGGGGTGGGGTGGGGTGAGGTGAGGTGGGGGGTGGGCAGGCCTGTTTCTACACGTTCATCACCATCACCTCCAACTCCAGCCAAGCTTGTTGCTGTGTTGTCTTGAAAAAGAAGAGGTGCACGCTGTCTGCTGGTGACAGGTGATGCATATCTGGTTTTTTTTCTCCCAAACACCTCTTTTGTAATACCGCTTTTTGTGGGCAAAATTCAAGGATTCAAGGATTCAAAGGTTTATTGTCATATGTGCAGTTAGAAACGTGTTTCCCTGAACAATGAAATTCTTTTCTTTGTTGCCCGCACTGGATGTCCAAATGTATAATAATAAAGATAAGATAAAGATAAAATAAGCATGCAACAGCAATATTCTAAAAGGTTTCTAAAATAAAATAGAAATATAGAAATAAAAATATAGAAATCTGGCCTGTATACATAATGTGCAGTAGTGCGCTCAGTGTTTTATTGTATATGGCTTAATTCGGTGTCACAATGGTCACAATATCGCCGAGGTCTTTTCTTTGTCCTTGCAGAGTCCATTTTTGTGTCAAAACAGTGCAAATTGCCAGCTGTGGTCAGACAACATTAAATAGCAAAAGGACGGGAGGTTGTCTCGCGAGTATTCCGTGTAATGACGTATACGCATATGATTGGTGGAGCTTAACGGCTCGCATAAGCTCTCGTTCAATCACGTATGAGAAACATTGTGTCGTGCAGTGTAAACAAAAAGTTTAAGGAGCAGATCTGGCGTCAGAAAGGCAGACAGAAATCGCTGAGGTCCCGTGCTGTGAAAACTGCCCTGGTTTGCGGAATACAATGGCTGGAAGACGACTTGCTTTCAACTCCCCAGCAACTCTCTGCGGGTCTACAGGTTTGTGTGTTTTTTTCTACTTGCACATGACCATTTGATTGTTTAATTTTAGTCTTGTTGACACTGTACAGCACTTGGGACAGTTCTCGCTGATTTTAAATGTGCTGTATATTAAACTTACTTACTCACTTGCTTACAGGCAGATAAAATGAAAGTCCTGTTGAATGCTATGACCGGAATGTCTCGTATGGTGGCCAGCACTGTGGATACGGTCGTGGAGAGGGTTCTGGAGGGAATCGACCAGAGATTCGCTAGGTTGGAGGCAAGATGGCCGTCGAGAACGGACTGAAGTTACATTCCAGAGAAGTTGAAGAGCGCAAGAGAAGGCGGATACAGAATCCGAAAATCGCGGTAAGAGTAGGTTATTGACTGTGGCTTTAGGCTAAACTCAACTTAATTGTGTCCATCACGTGAAAACCAGTGTGAGTTGCTTTATTTAAAAAAATGTATTTCGTGTTTTCAATTAATAGGAAGCAGTTCGCCGCCTGCATAACTCACCGTGGCATTATAATCCAGGTCAAGGGTAAGAATAAGTGAATGTTCTCCCAATATCTAGTTGAGTTGGACCCGATGTTACGTTACGTCAATGCAGTTTTTTTTTATTAACCATAGGACTATTGTTTTTACAGGCTACTGTCACCTCACAATATGGATGTAACGAGTCGCTTGAAGGAGGCGGTGGCAAACAGTCCGAACTTCAGAGAGGTAGACGGGGACACTATCGAGGGTGAGCGGCGCTGACTTTTACCACGGCTGGCACTGATACTTTTAAGCACTGGTCATTTTATTCATTCCTCTTGTTTGTTTTTTTAGCTGCGTGACGGACCTGTGTGCTGTGCTACAGGCGCGTCTTGAAGCCAACCCGAAATACTCACAGTCTCACCACAGAAGAGTGAAAGAGAGTAAGAACATATACGCTGTCAATATGACTTTCGTTACTTTATAGAAAAGTTGTCAATATGCTGTGCATGGATAGACTATGTTTTGATTATTTATTGGTTATTCCAACAGCTCCCAGAAGCCAGCTTCTGATCCAGGATGAGGACGTCTGACAACTCCCGCAGACCCTGCAGGGACCGGAGTAATGCGGATTCCAAACGGCGGCGTTTAGGCTTATTGTGTATATTGTAGGCTACAGCAGTGTGTGTATATAGTTTTCAATTCTTTATTATCAATATGGTTCTTATTACAATGTACGCTATGTACATTGTGTGGTGTGGCAATAAAAGCGCTTTAAAAAAAAAAGTTTCCTTTTTCATTTCCTCAATAGATTCACGTCATTCATGCCTGCATTAGCCTAGTCATAGTGCAGCTTATAAGAATGACGTGAATATATGAAGTACACAAACATCCCAGGAATATTAGTAATCATAATCACAATTATTAATCATAATTGCTGAGTGATATGCCCATATAAAGTATGCATATATTAACCTTATTGGCCAATGGGCGGTCAGCTTTACAGGAGCTTTTTTATGTAATCACGTGCCTTTTTCGTCCAATACCAGCGAGGCCAGTGAGAGGTCCAGGCACTCTCACAGCGGGGTGCTAATCGCTGAGCCATTAGCACCCCGCTGTGAGAGCCCGCCGCGAGTCGGGTTCGTTTCCGACGATTTTCTCGCTCAACAAACTTAAAGTTTGTCTGCCTGCAAGCGCCCATGGAGGGAGAGGACTGGTAGCCATGCTAAGCTAGAGAACCAGACACACCGCTAAAAAGTGAGAATAAAGATTGAAGATCTGTAGGAGTGTGTTAGAACAGAACGGTAAGCTATAGAGTTAACTATGCAAAATTGTGTAAGTTATAGATAGAAATAAAGTGATTATCAGTAGTCCAAGAGGAGCAAGAAATTCCACAGTACACAAGCAAGGTAACAGGAAGTGATGCAATACGTCTTACCGCAAAGCAAAGCGTCACAGCGTCACAGCCCAGACCAATCAATCCTCAACAGCACTGGTGTCACCAGCCATTAAATTAAATCATTAAAGAAGGCTTAACAAGCAGTGGAAAACCTCAGTTTTAAAAAAAAAGACTGAACTATTATTTTGGAAACATCCTTTGTAACATCTTTAACATATAAAAACATATTTAAACATAAAAACTGTTTATTCTTTCATTTTAAATGGTAAATAATTTTACCTGTTCATTTTCATTCAGTAAACATAATCAAACCAGATCAAATCTTGAAAAAAGGCAAGTCACATGCATTCTAACAAATGCAATACTGTATGACAGATTGGGTGATGTCACATAAAAAGAGTATGGAGCTTTACTATTCAATGTGAAACCTGACAAAGCAATTACTCTGTGTAGTAAAGCATAGGTGCACATTACACTTTTGGCACATAACTTTGGGTGTGCCTGTCAGGGCTTGAAAACTAAATTATTTTTCAATCGTTCCGTTAAATAATTTCTTATCAAAAACATTTCTGGATAAGTGGGGGAGAGCTGGGACGAATGAAACACGTGCGCCAATGCGCGAGATCCAAATTTCTGTTAAGCTTTTTTTCTGCCTTTCTGAAGACTATATTTCATCCAATTCACTTATTCTATTATTATTACTTTAGGCTACTTACTTGAGCCCTGTTGCAGAATTTATAGTGGATCCTCCTGTTTTATTTTGACCCAGCATTAAGGCGTGGGTGATGATTGAAACAAGGGTTTCATTCGTCCCGACAGTGTCCTCCTACTGACACTTAAATCCTTTTTGTCAGTAAACCTGACAACGTTAACATTTCATACTTTCGGATTTATTAAAGTAACGATTCATCTGCTGTATGGTCATAAAATCCTACTGCATAAAACTACTAAAACAACTTTTGATCACAAAAAAACTACGACGGGTAAGATTTTACTTATCAGTGTCAAAAACAGGCTCATGGGGCTAACGCTGGAACTAGGTGACGTCACGGTGATTCGTGACAGCTGCCTGCACTGAGCCTAGCGGGCAGCGAAGTGAAGGCACAATTGGAAGTAGTCTTTTTTTTCCCCTGACAAAGGCTATGCTTTTGTGAAATTTTATAAAATATATAACGAACGAAAAAAAAACGTTATTAACCGGTTTTGTGGATTTCAGAATAACGTTTCTGTTCCGGAACAGTTGAAGACCATTTCGTTTTCGTTTCCGTTCCTTGTAAAATTCCGTTCGTTTTCGGTTTTCGTTTTCGTTCCTTGAACCGGTTCGGAGCCCTGGTGCCTGTACAGCCTGGTACCCTACATCTTCCCTTTCTCTCAGAGATCATTGGCCAGTGGGAGGTTTTGTCCAAGCGGATGTCTTGGTTGGGGATGGGAGCAGTGGGTCCCTGCTTCCTTCTCTTCTCCTCATACTGCTGTGAAATTCCGCCACTGGGTCGCCCTCTTTTTCTGGTATCATTTTGGTATCTGCACAGACTATGAGCAATCTGTGACTTGAAGGCATAAAGTCACATTTGCTCATTCTGTGCCATTCCATTGCCGGTGCAATCCCTTCTGTAGATGAGCCAACACGTAACCACCACCATGTCTATCATATGAAAGACAAGGCAGTGGTACCACTTTTTTGACCTGATGTTTGTTCTGTACAAAGCAATCAGGGAATCCAGAAGGTCAACACCTCCCATGTGTTGATTGTATGTTGACACAATTGCAGGACATGGGACCCTTAAGACTTTCTTCTGACGTTTGTCCCATCTGTCAACCTCAGTTACAGGATGTGCTCCAACATAGCTGCTCAGGAGGGCAACTGATCTGTTATAATACCATTTGATGGCATGCAGTTCTGTATCTCCAACAAGTGCAGTTTTCTCCTGGAAAGAACCACGGCCAGAGGCTTTCAGATCCACATCCTGTACCATAGAGCTGCCTGGTAAGCGGTTCAGACGCACTGTACCAATACAATGGATGCCTTGTTGTGCCAAAACAAATACCAAGGGGATAGACGTAAACCAATTGTCGAAGAACCACTTGAAATTCTTATTCTTTGGAATTGGTTCCGCCAGATGCAACACCACATTCCCACATGCCCCTACATCTGGCAAACCTGGCGGATGGACTGCTTTTCCAACATAGACTTCAAAATTGTGCAGAATGCTATCTGATCCACACAGGATAAGTAGTTTACATCCCCATTTCTTCGGTTTCTTGGGAAGATACTGCTTTGTCCTGCTTTTGCCTTACTTTGAAGCAAACATAAATAAATATATACATTATACCCCATAATGATGCTGACATTATTCTGTTTGACTTAAATTATGCACTAATCGAAGGTTAATTTGACTCTGTATATAACAAGGTTAATGGGAAGTGTAACCAGCGGCGGATTTTCTACTTTCGGATGCCTTAGGGCATCAGGCTCTTGGAAGAGACCGTGTAGAGACAAACGAATGGCTGACATCGCGATTTAGATTGCCAATGACTGTGCTGCTGCAAATATGCAGCTTGCTAGAGCCACAACTCCAGAGAGAACCACGCCGATCAAACCCGATTCCACCACACGTCCAGGTCCTCACCACCCTTGGATTTTTGGCCACTGGAACCTTTCAGAGGGACATTGGAGACAGATCGGGTGTGTCCCAATCCTCTGTGAATCGTGCGCTCCCCTTGGTCATCAAAGCTTTCATCAGTTTATCACCCATGGTACATCAAATTCCCATATACCGCTGTCCAACAAGTACAAATTAAGAAGAACTTTCATGCCTTGGCTGGACTGCCAATCATAATCGGAGCAATGCACACATATACACATCAAAGCACCTGTGCCCCTGTCGTGGAGCGCACTGAGCTGAAGGCCAGGTGGGTGCGTCTCGATACAGGGGGGGCAAACTGTTCTATAGCCCAGAGAAGGCATGCCAGATTTGCACAATATTGCCATGAACGAGGGTCTCCTACTACCTGAACCAGCACAGGCAGACCAGAAGGTGTGGTGCCAGTAGACCCCCCTCATGGACCACCCCATCAAAGAGCCATCATGATGAGGCAACAACTGATTGCACGGCTTTAGTTGCAGTCATAGAGCACCTGGCCATAGCGAGACAGGGTTTTTTTTAAAGCCATTTTCATATCAAACCATTTCTTTTTTATTTCGGTGACATTACGAACTACAGGTGACAATAAACAGCGCTCGTAATTGCTTCCCATTTCTTCGCTTTAGCAGATCCCGTAATTCCACTGCTGACACTCCTAAAATGACAGATTTTCCTTTTTGGATTTCTGAAAGCAGAACTTCAATCTCAGAGCCCATAAAGTTGTTCTTTTTGCGCCTTGATGCCATTCTCATGACTCAACACTCACACTTCCTGGCACAGGAGAGAGGAAGCACAGCCTTATATGGTATAATTTTGGGCGTGGAGTATACAAATTTACTATCCTTGTGCATGTGCAATTATATACGCACAGGTGGGATTCATCATTTACGCAGGTCGTTTACACACTTTTTCCGAAGTTAAGAGCGTTTGTTGAATCTGACGTGGCGTGTTCGTACGAGACCTTCGTACGAAAAAAGTAAGAGAAATTTAGAATAAAAATACGAAAATGTTCTTGCATGAGGCCCATTGTCTCCAGCATCCGAAGCTCTTTCAGTTTAGGTAAGATGTGATCCAGGAGAGGCCGAATTTTGTAGAGCTCATCATAGTTTGGCATGTCTCATGTTGGCTGCTGACTATTATCACTGAAATGCAGACATTTCTTGATGGCTTCCCACCGTGCAAGGGGCATCACATCTGCAACATGTGAAACGCGGCTACTGTGGCTCTAGAACATACGGGTGGCTGGGAGGCCGAAGAGTGACATATGCATCACTGTGCCAAAGAACTGTTCAAGTTCGTCCACTTTCAGGTTAAGGGGTTTGGCTGGATTGTCCTGTACACTATACAGGTTTGTTTCACTGACAATGCATTCAAGAAGATCTTTGGACAGAAACGTTTTGAAATATTTTTAAGGTGACTGAATATCGCTTGGTGAATTAGGGCTATCAGTCCATTCGGGATATTCAGAAGAGGCATGGGTATGAGATGTTTTCCATCTTGGGGTGTGGGGAGAATAAACCTCCACTTCAGAAGGGTTTTCATCTTCTTCAGTATTTTCCTCTTCATCCAGGCTATCTTGGATGTCTACAGAAAGATCAAAAAGTAAAATTTCAGTTTAAGTTTTAAAAACAGTATGGACTCTAACTTGTCCCTTGAGCCTTATTTCTTTTGCTGTCATATGTGCTATATTAACCTGTTAAAAACACACAGAAAGCTAGTTAAATGTTGCAAAATGAATCATGAGTGGCCTTTCTAATTTAAAAACGTCTGCAGAAACCAATTTAATATAATTTTCACATACATATTTCTGAGACTGTGATTGATAACCTCTTAAATGAGACGTGCAACAACCAGAACAAATATTTTAAATCCTTTTGTAAATCCCCTTCTCCCTGTTCTAACCTCTTTCTGCATTTCCCTCCTCATCACTGGCATTGCTGTCTACCTCACTGTCCTCACTTTCAGATGGGATATCCCTAACATGCAGATCCTTCTTCCATAGAATACCTGTGTATCCATTTTGTCTGTCAAAATGTGTTAAAATAAGTTATTGTAAATAAACAGAAGGTTGAACATACAAATTTATACCTTATATTGTAAGCAAATACATGTTATAATGTCATATGCCCCTCACACACAAACAAAACAAGGTTTACAGAGACATTCCTAGAATGTACCCCTCAACGCACAACGTTGCCCTGAGGCAACAAAAACTTAATAGTGTATTTCTGACACAAAAAACTTATAAACCTTCCTTAAACTTGTTAAAAGGCTTCTTTACACCTTCAGACACACCAAGGTATTTTTTATTTCCAATTAATATCAGTTTAAATGACATTAAAGGTCATATGGCATGAAATTTTCACTTTTTAAGGTTGTTTAACATTAATATGAGTTCCTCTAGCCTGCCTGCGGTCCCCCAGTGGCTAAAAATGACGATAGACCTAAACCATGCACTGGAAATTTTTCTCCGCCTTTGGAAATGTGACCATGCAGGTGGCCTGATCAGGAAAGCTGCCTGTTATGACGTGGCACCTGTTATGACGTGGAGGTTGTTTCCACCCAGAGCCAATAAACTGCCTTTCCCCGCCCACAGCTCTTTGGCCAGCTCATTGCTCTGTACGTAAAAAATCTGTTTAGAGCTCCTGCATCAGAACCTCTAAAGAGCCAGTGGACAGATTTTGCTTTTTTTCTGGGAAAGTGACGACAGAACCGAAGAGATTTGTGTATGTGTGCGCCAAATATTTCACAGACGAATGTTTGCAGAACTTGGGCTAACTTGGAACTTACTTGGGGAAGGATCTCATTCCCGAGTAAGTAATTTAACGCTCTATTATTGTGTTGTTTTCCTGTATGTAGCCTACAGTATAGTTACATAGCTTGTTACCACAGGAAAGGGTTTGTATCGTTAGCAGCTAACGTTAGCTAACGGTTAGCTATGCAGCTAATAGCATCTGCACGCTCTTATCTCTGTCAACTGGGCTGTTGGAGGTGTTTGCATGCCCATGAGATGGTTAGCTCGCTCATTTTAGACCAAAACCCCCGACTTCAAGCTTCCTGAAGAAGAATGAATCCGCAAATTCAGTGCATTTCATCAGGATAATGATTCATTCATGGTTCCAGTCAAAACGGTCAGTCTGTCTGTGTCGTTAGCTCTGCAGCTAATAGCTCGGTCACTGTCGCTAATGTAACGGTAAATAGCATGAGGTATGCGAGTGGACACCTCATTTACTGTAACGCGAGTGTTGTGTACTTATTTGTTGTTTTGATAGCCGTCCTGCTGTTGGTGTTATGGCGCGCACGATATCTGCCTTTCCCCTGATTGAAATGACTCGCGCTACGTGCATCTTTGCAAACTAGAGCAATCAGTCAAAATCCTCACTCCTGCTTTCCCCTTCACGCACCCCTTTTTTGCTGTGTCTTGTGTAGCACTTGCTTGATGTTTGACTGTGTTAGGAGAGTTGTTCAGTAACTAATTCGTCATATTGTCAAAGTAAGCTCATATCAACAGGTTTCGCTAGTTTTACGGCATAGGGCTGCCGTGCCATCTACGTGCCATAGCGATTCACAAAACATTTGCGCAAGGTACAACGGGCGTAAGTAAGGCCACACCCCCACTAAACAGCTCAATCTGGGGATCCTAAGGAAAGCTCATTTTTGGGACTGGCTGTAATTCAGAATTTTGGGGAAAAAAACTCAGATACAGTATTAGGGGACCACTAAAGCCTATAAAAATATATAAAAGCCTCCATTTATTTTCATGCCATAGGAACTTTAACAATAACAATTGGCTTACCTTCTTATCATAACGAGCTCCTGCGACTACCCAGCAGAAAAGGAAGTTCCGCCTTCAAATAATACATCGTACTGACAACCATACCTCATTGGATAGTTCTTTGATCCCTTTTTGACAATTTTGATTGGTTTAAATAACTTAAAGAAACACACATTGAACAGAGGGCTTAAAAAAACTTTGTGTTGCCTGAGGGCAACGGTGTTCAGTAGAGGGTTAAGTACTTAGACAAATGGGAAGACAATTTAGAAAACAAAGACAATTTAGGAAACAAAGACAATTTAGGAAACAAATAAGTGCGTAAGAGAAGCTAGGACGAAACAGGTGATGTCCTAAGAGGGCGGATCTGGGTAGTGTTTACTGAAGAGATGGGTTTTCAGCCTGCTGCGAAAGATGGGCAGCGACTCAGCTGTCCTCACATCAGTCGGGAGATCGTTCCACCATCGGGGTGCGAGAACAGAGAAAAGCTGTGCCCGTGTCGATCGTGCGCAGGGACCAGAGTGACGGGGCAGCCAGCCGGCTGTAGGCCGCAGAGCGAAGTGGTCGGGCGGGGGTGTAGGGCTTGAACATAGCCCTGGAGGTATGAAGGAACTGTTCCTTCCACTGCCCTGCAGGCTAGCACCAGAGTCTTAGGCTATGTACACACGTAGCCGGGTATTTTTTAAACTGAATATTTCCCCCCCTCCGTTTATAAAATAATTTGTATCGAGAAAAAAAAACCTTCCACACATAACCGAATATCTGCGTTTTCAATCACATTCATAAGCATCCAAACCTGTTCTCTAGCGGCTCTACACACCTGCCTGACAATGTTTGAGACCACCTGTCTTGACAACCCAAATGCATTTGCTGTTTTGCGTAATCTGCCCTCGTCAGCTAAATAATAAAGTGTGCACGCAACTTTTTTGAGCACACTGACAGGTGATCGCATGACAGTGGACTGCCCCTCGATATGAGGACGTAATAATTCCGACAGCGACAGGAGTGAGGACCGGGACATGCGGAAATTGTCACGCCATTCATCTGGGAGTACGACTTGCATCTCAAAGTTTTCCCACCAGCTGGCAGTGCGTCCCGGTATGATCCAAAACCGGCGTCGACGATTTCGGCGAAGAATGTGGAGTTGTTATGAGGGGGTAAATCCCCGACCGCAATGTTGCCCGTTGCCTGTGCTCTTGGAGCAGTAATTGGGCGTGTAAAATCAAGGCAGTAAACAGCGCCTGCATAATAATAACCACCACAGTTCTCAAGGCATCCATGCTTCTTCAGTAAACAAAGGTCGCACGTTTGACGTCAGAGCAGATTTGTTGTTGTTTTGGCGCATATTGTGATGTTCGAAAACGCAAAACTCCGGTTATCTCTGTCTACAAGCAAATGCATAAACGGAGTTTTCAAAAATCTTCACTTTGCCCGGAGTTTTTAAAAATATTCGTTTATGATACGTTTTCATGTGGATGACAGGTCCAAACGTAGAAAAATAAATCCGTTTTAGCAGATACCCGGCTACGTGTGGATGGGGCCTTAAACTGGATGCGAGCAGCTACAGGGAGCCAGTGTAGAGAGCGGAGAAGGGGAGTCGTGTGGGAACACCAGACGAGCAGCAGCTTTCTGAACAAGCTCCAGAGGTCTGATGGCAGAAGCCGGGGCGCCAGCAAGGAGCGAGTTGCAGTAGTCCAGGCGGGAGATGACAAGAGCCTGGATGAGCACCTGCGCTGCCTTGTCGGTGAGGAAGGGGCGAATCCTCCGGATGTTGTTGAGGAGGAATCGGCAGGAACGGGTCACTGATGCGATGTTTGCGGAGAACGACAGTTGGTCGTCCAGGGTCACACCCAGATTCCTCGCAGTCCGAGTTGACGTCACCACGGAGTCATCCATGGTGATGGCCAGGTCTCGGAACGGGCAGCCCTTCCCCGGGAGAAACACCAGCTCAGTCTTGTCCAGGTTAAGCTTAAGGTGGTGCATCAACATCCACCCCAAGAGGCAACATTGCGTGCCTCCACTTGGGTGTCAGAAGGGGGAATTTTGAACAATAATAAGCTCGTCAGGAAGGTTGGTTCTTTCCTGGGAATAGAACTTGAGTCGTTAGTGTCAGAGAGGATGATATCCTCTGAAGTATCATGGATAACACCTCTCACCCCCTGCACGCCACACTGGAGTCCTATCGGAGCACCTTCAGCCGTAGACTGAGACCACTAAGGAACACCACAGAAAGCCACAGGAGGTCTTTTCTACCTGTGGCCATCAAACTTTATAACTCCTCCCCTTTCTACAGGAAGGAAAACTGACACACCTGAATGAGAATAGCAACACCAATATAATGTTCAGTATTACCTCTAACAATACTGGGTGACATAATGTTCATTCTCATGTGTACTTTAGGTCATGTCATTCCACGTATCATGTATTTCATGTGCAATAGTACGCTTATTATTCTTAAACCATGTGCAATAAAATATCATGTGCAATATATTTCTATATTACGTCGTGTTTTATATGATGTGCAATATTTTAACTGTTTGTGCAATATTATTTCATTATTATTATTTCTACCATGTACAATTACATTCATTATCTGATGCAATACAACCTCTCAAAAGCACTGCCAACATTACCGTCAATGAAAATTGTCATTATCTGCTTTACTTTGTATTTAACGTATCTTGCTTTTCTACTCATTACACTTATTTCTACATTTATTTTTATACATCATCTATTTGATGCTCTGCTGTATATTGTAATTTTTTTTTGCTATCTGGCACAGGAATTTCCTTCGGGATCAATAAAGTTCTATCTTATCTTATCTTATCTTTTCTTTTTCAGACATCCTGTTGTAGATTTTCTGCTGTGTTTTGCATCATTGGGATAATCTCTACAGATGGAAACAACATCACAGGGGAGGATATGAAATCCAAGAAGAGGCCTTTTGTTGGACTGTGCTGGGGAAGACAGAAGTCTCAACTTTGAGACAAATACAAACTAATACCTGCTCTGTGACTTGCACCACCCACACAAACTGCCCTTCATCATCAGAACTCTACACCATCAGGCTGAAATGATTTCTAAAAAGACAGAGGGGAAAGAAAACGAAAACATCAAGAAAAGCACTTCAAACCTGTGGATATCCAAACTGGGTCTTTGTCAGATCAGCTAAGAAGTGAAAAAAAAAGAATAAAAAAACATAAAAACACAAGATGAGAAGAACAGATGCACAAATATTGTCGTGGCAGGAGTGTCATAGAAATTGACTAAATACAACATCTTGGTGCATTTGAACACCCAAAAGACAAAACACCCAAACACTAGCTGAACAGCATTGTATATGCAGTATAATGCAGTGAGGAGTGTATGGACCTTTATATAGGACCAAACAACTACTTTTAAATCCAGGTTAAAGACATTTCTCTTCTCGTGTCTATGCATGAAATATCTTTTAACTTATCTAGACTGTTGCCCATCCATCCATCCATCCATCCATTATCTGCCGCTTGTCCGAGGATCGGGTCGCGGGGGCAGCAGCTTGAGCAGAGAAACCCAGACGTCCCTGTCCCCGGCCACTTCCTCCAGCTCTTCTGGGGGGACCCCGAGGCGTTCCCAGGCCAGCCGAGAAACATAGTCTCTCCAACGTGTCCTGGGTCTTCCCCGGGGCCTCCTCCCAGTGGGACGGGCCCGGAACACCTCACCAGGGAGGCGTCCAGGAGGCATCCTAACCAGATGCCTGAGCCACCTCATCTGACTCCTCTCGATGCGGAGGAGCAGCGGTTCTACTCTGAGCCCCTCCCGGATGACCGAGCTTCTCACCCTATCTCTAAGGGAGAGCCCAGACACCCTGCGGAGGAAACTCATTTCGGCCGCTTGTATTCGCGATCTCGTTCTTTCGGTCACTACCCACAGCTCGTGACCATAGGTGAGGGTAGGAACATAGATTGACCGGTAAATCGAGAGCTTCGCCTTCTGGCTCAGCTCCTTCTTCACCACGACGGGCCGGTGCAGAGTCCGCATCACTGCAGACGCCGTACCGATCCGTCTGTCAATCTCCTGCTCCATTCGTCCCTCACTCGTGAACAAGACCCCGAGATACTTGAACTCCTCCACTTGGGGAAGGATCTCATTCCCGACCCGGAGAGAGCATTTCACTCTTTTCCGGCTGAGGACCATGGTCTCAGATTTGGAGGTGCTGATTCTCATCCCAGCCGCTTCACACTCGGCTGCGAACCGCTCCAGTGAGAGCTGAAGGTCACGGCCCGACGACGCTAACAGAACCGCATCGTCCGCAAAAAGCAGAGACCCGATTCTGAGGCCGCCAAAACGGACCCCCTCAACGCCCTGGCTGCGCCTAGAAATTCTGTCCATAAAAATTATGAACAAAATCGGTGACAAAGGGCAGTCCTGACGGAGTCCAACCCTCACAGGCAACATGTCCGACTTACTGCCGGCAATGCGGACCAAACTCTGACACCGGTCATACAGAGACCGAGCAGCCCCTATCAAGGAGTCCGGCACTCCATACTCCCGGAGCACCCCCCACAAGAGTCCCCGAGGGACACGGTCGAACGCCTTCTCCAAGGCCGGTTGGGCGAACTCCCATGCACCCTCCAGGATCCTGCCGAGGGTATAGAGCTGGTCCACTGTTCCACGGCCAGGACGAAAACCACACTGCACTTCCTGAATCCGAGATTCGACTATCCGGCGGATCCTCCTCTCCAGTACCCCCGAATAGACCTTACCAGGGAGGCTGAGGAACACACCCTCCGGTCCCCCTTTTTAAAGAGGGGGACCACCACCCCGATCTGCCAGTCCGGAGGCACTGCCCCCGATGTCCACGCAATGGTGCAGAGGCGTGTCAACCAAGACAGCCCTACAACATCCAGGGCCTTGAGGAACTCAGGACGGACCTCATCCACCCCTGGGGCCTTGCCACCGAGGAGTTTTTTAACCACCTCGGCAACCTCAGCCCCAGAAATGGGAGGCCCCACGTCCGAGCTCCCCAACTCTGCTTCCTCATCGGAAGGCGTGTCGGTAGGATTGAGGAGGCCCTCGAAGTATTCCCCCCACCGACTCACGACGTCCCTAGTTAAGGTCAGCAGAGCCCCGCCCTCACCATACACGGTGTTGACGGTGCACCGCTTTCCTCCCCTGAGCCGCCAGATGGTGGACCAGAATCTCTTCGAGGCCGTCCGGAAGTCGTTCTCCATGGCCTCCCCGAACTCCTCCCAAGCCCGAGTTTTTGCCTCAGCAACCGCCGAGGTCGCGTTCCGCTTGGCCTGTAGGTACCCATCAGCTGCTTCCAGAGTCCCACTGGCCAAAAAGGCCCGATAGGACTCCTTCTTCAGCTTGACGGCGTCCCTCACCACTGGGGTCCACCAGCGGGTTCGGGGGTTGCCGCCACGACAGGCACCGACCACCTTACGGCCACAGCTCCGGTCGGCCGCCTCAACAATGACATGGTTGAAACTCTGCCGGAGGTGGGAGTTGAAACTCCTCCTTACAGGAGATTCCGCCAGCCGTTCCCAACAGACCCTCACAATACGTTTGGGCCTGCCAGGTCTGACCGGCTTCTTCCCCCACCAGCGGAGCCAACTCACCACCAGGTGGTGATCAGTTGACAGCTCCGCCCCTCTCTTCACCCGAGTGTCCAGGACATACGGCCGCAAGTCCGACGATACGACCACAAAGTCGATCATCGAGCTGCGGCCTAGGGTGTCCTGGTGCCAAGTGCACATATGGACACCCTTATGCCTGAACATGGTGTTCGTTATGGACAGTCCGTGACGAGCACAGAAGTCCAACAACAAAACACCACTCTGATTCAGATCGGGGGGGCCGTTCCTCCCAATCACACCTAGACTGTTGCTTGTTTTTAAATTCATTTAAATGATTTTATTTGTTTCTCTTTATATTCTTTTATGTATTTTTAATGCTTCTTACACTCCCTGCTGCAATGGTTTTATTTTATGTAAAGCACTTTGAATTGTTTGTACATGAAATGTGCTATATAAATTTGATTTGATTTGATTTAACAAGCCCATGGAACAACACAGAAGAGCTATGCACAAATATAAATTTAGGCTATTTATAAAGGGCTTACTAAACAGCAAGTGAAAGCTATCTTTGAGTCCAAACCGAAAACAAAACAACGTTGTTCAGTGTCTGACTTTCAACCTATGACATGTTTTTTTTATGATCAGTTGTGAGCAAAATATAGGTTTGTGAGATTTTAATCGATTTTATCGTATTCTGTTGTTAGTTACATTTTACAGAGTCCAAACTTTTGTGGAACTGGGGTTGTAGATGTATTTCATCAAATGAGACAAATAACTGATAAAAGCTTCTCTTTTGGAACCAGAAGCTTCTCTTTTGGAACCAGAAAGGAAACAAAAATAGCTGCAAATAACTCTCAAAAGATTGGATTAGCAGATAGTT
The DNA here is from genome assembly GCF_027942865.1 of Odontesthes bonariensis. Taxonomy (NCBI): domain Eukaryota; kingdom Metazoa; phylum Chordata; class Actinopteri; order Atheriniformes; family Atherinopsidae; genus Odontesthes; species Odontesthes bonariensis. The sequence continues at coordinate 27,380,128 of NC_134527.1, forward strand.
ACCCCAGTGTGACTCAGAGGGTATAGATTTAGTGACACTTAAAGCAAAAAGCAGTGGATTAATCAAAAGGAAGAGCGGAAGATATTATCACCTATACCTAATAAACATCCATAAACTGGATTAGAAATTCAAAAGGAGAGGAGTTTCTTATAGCTACAAAATGTTCCTGAGAGTCACAGTAATGCAGTGGAAGTTGTCTGTACTTCCATAATCCATGACTTGATGGCACCAGTCTGACAAAATGTGAACGAACCAGAGCTAAAAGAAAATGTGGAGCAGCACATTTAGGTGACTTTACAGCATCGCATTAATGAGCTTTCTGTGTACAGCTCTGATGACATTTCTTTCCAGCATCATATTTGTACCTAAACAGGCCTATATGTTGGTGTTAATGAGTTTCCATCATATTGGCAGGATCATTTTCCACCTCTCCCATTTTCACACACAAAAATTAAATTTCACACTCTGCTGATAAAATGGAGGACACAGAAAAAAAATCTGTTTCACTGTGAAATACACAGACTGGATTTAAATTATCGTAAGAGCAGCCAGTCTGCTAATTTAACAGATTTTTAACCCTGACCTCCATTGTTTTACGTCTGAATACTTCACCGCATTGTGTCTGCCTACCTTAAACATCTTGATTACACTTTTATGATCCAGATTGTTTTTGTTTTGTTTGTTGTTTTCTGTGTCAGCGCTTTGGATGAGTTCAGTCTGTGCAGAGGATGCTTTATGCCTGTTCTGCTCTCAGCTCATGTTTGAAATTTTCTATTCTGGATTTAGTTCTGGGCTGTGGTCCAGTCGTCCTCCTCACATGTGCTGTGGTGTTCAGGGTTCAACAACTTGAGCTTCAGGTCCGAGTCTGATCAGAGCCTGTAAATCCAGCAGCTCAGCCTTTCACTCCTCCCCTCCTGTAAATACCTCTCCCACTCGCCTATTCTCCGCTCTTCTTCACCTCTGTGTTTATCTGCAGCCTGCAGATTTGTCAACCCCTCCCTTCTCCCAAAGGATTTTCCTCTTCCTCGTTTCATCAGAGGAAAACGTCTCTGCTCTCTCCACGGTAACGCCGGCTGTTTTCATCAGGTTGAATTTCATTACTCTGCGTGTTTGTGCATCTTAATAAGCCTTGTGTATGTGTGTGTCTGTGTTTGTGTGTTTACTAGAGTGTGTGTTGACAAGCTATTAGCATGAGAGCTGTTTTATGCATGGCATCTGCACATCCATGTGTGTTACAGCTCTTATGTGTGTGTGTGTGTGTGTTGGAGATGAAAAAGGTCAGTGTTCTTTTGAAGCATGAATTCCTCCATCAGCTAACAGACAGAGCTCGGAGCGGGGGATGAGCACAAAGTGATGAGAAGGGAGCATTAGAAGTAAGAAAAAAAGTTTCTTAAAAGAGAAGAAACAAGATGGAGTCAGTTAGAAGAATGGGGAAGAAATGGGTTATGGGGATAGAAGGGAAGGAAAGGTTATGAGGAGTAAAAGCAGGAACCAAAAAGGAGAGGAGACAAGAGGAAGCAAGGAGATAAGAGGTAGAGGTAAAGTGCTGAGAAAGTAAGAAAAAATAAATGGGAAAGGAAATAAAAGGACAAGAGACAAGGTGATATGAGACAAGAAGACCTAGAGAAGGATTTTTATATCAACTGTGAAGCACGTAGGTGGAGATATTATGGTTTGCGGTTGCTTACATTTTTCAGGGACGTGACAGGTTGACATTCATTCATCTATGAATAATCTCTCACATCAAACTATATTTAAACATGATGTTTAAGCACACTAACATAGCCACCAAAATGTAATATGCGTTGAAACAAAAATTTCAACAAGAAGCCAGAAAGTTATGGAGAATTATGCAAAATACCCAGAGGAGGTTATTTCTGCCTGATCCTGAGGGGGAAAAAAGGGGACATTTTGAGATTTAAGGTCCTGACCACATATTTACATGTTTCCATTGTGCTTTAAGTCCCAAATAGATTTAGATCAGACCAGTGCTTCTCAAAGTGTGGGGCGTGACCCACTGGTGGGGAACGGAGACATGGCAAGTGGGGCGCGACAAACGGGAGGAAATTTCAAATTTTATGCCCATCTTAAATGCTTTTCTTTATTGACAACAAAGATAATTCACTAAACAAAACACCCACACAAAAACAAAGTAATAATGAATAGCTAAAATTATGAGAGAGCATTGGGAGAAAAATGTAACCTGGAACTAAAGTGCCAAAAACAATGATTGACGTCGGGTTGTTAATTGTAGCTGGACAACAAGGTAGCAGGTAGCGTAACTGTGAGCAACATGGATACATTTGTGACTTGGACCACAAAAGAGCACCAGCACCATCACAAACACACAAGACACAGGGGCCAAGTCAACCAAAAACCCAACCGAAAAGAAAATATGATGAAAGCTATCCTGGTCCTAGGATTCCCGGTTGCAGTGGTCGGTGCAGAGGAGAGACCGATGTGTGCTCTGTGTCTGAAGCCATTGGCAGCAGACAGCATGAGGCCGAACAAATTAAGGAGACACCTGGAGAAAACCAACCCAGTCTCACAGAAAAACGTGTAATAGCTACGTTGGTCCACAAGGGAAAACGTGGTATTGTCACAATTTGGCCCCCAAAATTGTGACAGTAACACGTTTTATTTGGCCTATTCATTTACATTGGTTCGCAACCAGGTCACGTGACTATCAAATTTCCCTCAGCTAAAAAGTAAAATGGCCGACTGTCAACCTTTTTTCTGTGAAAAACATAACATTTTAAGAAAGCATCTGCATTTGTATGCATTTTGATGGCATTTCTAGCGAGAACTATGCATAATATTTTCAGAATCTTCGTTCAGAGAATGTAGACGATCTTTCGTTTAGTAGATTCGCCGAAGATTTTGGTATCTCCTTGAAAAAACGTAAGATAATCACGTTTTCTACCGTTGTTAAGGTGGTTGCTATGGACGCTGCTATCTCAACGTCACCGACCAGCGCCGACATTCCCCGTAATTTCTGTTAAAAAATAATAAAAAATGTGTATATATATAAAGATATAGCCACATAACAATAGTGACCTTATCATAGAAATGGTTGATAAAACATTATCAACTATTTCTATCAGTGGGCCATTATTTCAGTGAGCCAGTAGAGAGAGAAGGCCTGTTATCAGGCAATAAAGTAAACTTTATTGACCAAACGTGTATCTCTCATAATATATTCATCATAAATATTATACGCACATATAATCTGTCTTTATGCGACTATAAATAACCCTTGCAAACCGGAAGTACTACGAGTACCGTGTTGATTTTGTATCATATTACATGGTGCGGCTCTAAAAGTATCTGAAGTAAATTTATTTAATTTTTCTTTGTATTGATCATCGAGATCAAGTGTAATTACTAATTCGGCTGTACTTGATATTTGATATATTTAGTAGATGTATGTTTTTCCAACCCTACTTTGCAAAACGGAAGAAGCTGCTAACCCAAAACCACATTTCGACAATAACAGTTAGAATATCTAACATATACCACCATCTTGACTTTTTTCAAACCTCAATCATATAGATGAAGTATAATTACTAATTCGGCTGCACTAGATATTTGAGATATTCAATATATATATGTTTTTAAAACCCTACTTTGCAAACTGGGAAGAACTACAAATATGGCGCTAATTTGGATAAGATACATAGCACGACAGAAAGAATTGTAGTTTATTTTAAAAAGGGGCGTATTTCTTATAATTTGGAGTGGTAAATACTAAATTGAGAGTATAAGAGATTTAAAGGGGTGGAAAACACATTTATGTCATCAGATTTTAAATATACAATTGTGAAATTGGTGAAAATGATTTTTTACCATATTTGATAGCGCCTCAGCTTGGTTGTTATATCCATATGGGTATAGTCACATAGCTGAAGTCAAGAGCTCTCTATAACAGTTTGTTCCATATCTGTAGCCTCTTCTGTTAATGATTAACAAGCCTTCTAAATTGCACTGAGGTCAACGTTCAGAGGTCAATATTTCAAGGCAGGACTGATTTATAATCTTCACACTGACATATGTTACTCACCAGATCAAGGTCTTTTCAAAAATGTCTTTCATTTTGTCCTACAAAAAAGTGTAATTTTCACCTGTGTTTGGTGTTAGCCCCTTTCAGGTGTGGGTTCTAAGACCATTTGATTGTCCAGCCTGGATGAAATCAAGTCTGGATTTTTTTTTCCATTTTTGGTCAGAAAGAACCTTCACGATATTGATGATTTTCCTAATCATGTTCATAATTTTGGATTTGGGCTACTGTAGACTTTATTTTACTCATAGGTGGGTGACAATGGGCCCCTGGGCATGGGTTTGTCAACATCCCATACCCCCACGGCAGGGCACTCACTTCACAAAAATGATAAATAATAACAATAAAGATCATTCTTCAACAGGTAGCCCTCTCAGCACCTCAATTATCCTACCCTGCCCCACCATACATCTTGTGTAAAGACAGACATATGTGTGTATGTTATTTGTCCGCTATATTCACTAGTATAATACTACTACTCTTTCATCCCTATATTAATCAGCCTAACTTCTTCCATCAAATCAGATACACATATAACCAAATAGACATATGTATGTTTATGTCGGCATACATACATATAAATAGGAGTCATGTTTTTTTGGTAAGTAGGTCTTTAAGCAGTTTGGAGTGGTTGCCAGGTTCGCTAGTACCTGCGTTTTTTACGCATTACGTGACCAGTCCGCCTCTATTGGGTCAACAACCACACTGCTACAATAGCTACCAGGCAAGCTAAACATAAAAGATGAGATCTGGCAACCTGATTTAAAAAAAAAACGCAGTAGGACTGATGTGTGCTGAAAACGTCTATTGGCTCTTAGGCCATGTGACGCTTTGCAGTAAGACGTGTTGCATCACTTCCTGTTACCTTGCTTGTGCACTGTGGAATTTCTTGCTCCGCTTGGAGTACTGATAATCACTTTATTTCGATCTATAACTTACACAATTTTGCATAGTTAAACTCTATAGCTTACCGTTCTGTTCTAACACACTCCTACAGATCTTTATTCTCACTTTTTAACGGTGTGTCTGGTTCTCTAGCGTAGCATGGCTACCGGTTCTCTTCCTCCTTCTCCTGCTTTCACCTGCTCCGTGTGTCAGATGTTTAGTTACTCCTCTGCCTCCTTTAGCGATAATGGTACATGTAACAAATGTAGTCTTTTTGTAGTTTTGGAGGCGAGGTTATCTGAATTGGAAGCTCGGCTCTGCACTGTTGAAAATCAACCGATAGCGAGCCAGGTCCCTTTTGCCAGTGTGGAGCCACCTAGCGTAGCTAGCTCAATTAGCCTCCCCCTAGCAGAACCTGAGCAGCCAGGATTACAACGTGGCTGGGTGACTGTCAGGAAGAGGCATAGCTCTAAAGTCAAGCCCGTTGTTCACCATCGACCTGTCCACGCTTCAAACAGATTTTCCCCACTCAGCGACACACCCGCTGAGGACAAAACCCTGGTAATTGGCAGCTCCATAGTCAGAAACGTGGCATTAGAGACACCAGCGGCCATAGTCAAATGCATTACAGGGGCCAGAGCGGGCGACATAGAATCCTATTTAAAACTGCTGGCTAAGGATAAACGTAAATATGGTAAAATAGTTATTCACGTCGGCGTTAATGACACCCGGTTACGCCAATCAGAGGTCACTAAAATTAATGTTGCATCGGTGTGTAATTTTGCCAAAACAATGTCGGACACCGTAGTTTTCTCTGGACCCCTGCCAAATCTGACCAGTGATGACATGTTTAGCCGCATGTCGTCCTACAATCGCTGGTTGTCTAGATGGTGTCCAGCAAACAACTTGGGCTACATAGATAATTGGCAATCTTTCTGGAGAAAACCTGGTCTGATGAGGAGAGACGGCATCCATCCCACTTTGGAAGGAGCAGCTCTCATTTCTAGAAATATGGATGAATTTATTTGCCACCCTAAAACATGACAACCCAGGGTTCAGACCAGGATGCAGAGTTGTAGTCTTACACACTTCTCTGCAGCTTCCCACCTGCTGCTACCCACCCAATCGATTAACACAAAAGGAGCAAATCCTCTTGTGCAAAAAGAAATTATTAAAACAAAAACTTTAACTGAACAAAAACATCAAACTATTAAATGTGGTTTGCTGAATATCAGATCTCTCCTTTCGAAGTCTCTGTTAGTGAATGAGTTGATTTGTGATCATATTGATATATTTTGTCTTACAGAAACCTGGCTGCAGCAGGAGGATCATGTTAGCATTAATGAAGCAACTCCCTCTGACTGTTTAAATGTTCACGTTCCTCGAACCACAGGCAGAGGAGGAGGAGTGGCAGCTATTTTCAGATCAGGGTTACTCATCAGTCCCAGACCCAAGATTAGTTTGAGCTCTTTTGAATCTCTGATTCTCAGTTTTTCCCACGCAAAGTGGAAATCCCAGAAACCTCTTGTGTTTGTTGTTGTGTATCGTCCACCTGGCCCTTATTCTGAGTTTCTGTCTGAATTCTCAGAGTTTTTATCCCAGTTAGTGCTGAGTACAGATAAAGTCATTGTAGTGGGTGACTTTAATATTCATGTAGATGTTGAAAATGACAGCCTGAATATGAACTTTAATTCTATATTGGACTCTACTGGATTTTCTCAGAGTGTTCACAGACCGACTCACTGCCTTAATCACACCCTTGATCTTGTGCTGACTTATGGCATTGAGAGTGAACAGTTAACAGTGTTCCCTCATAACCCTGTCTTATCTGACCATTTTCTGATAACCTTTGAGTTTACATTACTTGACTATACAGTTTCTGAGAAGAAATTTACGTATAGAAGGTGTCTATCAGAGGATGCAGCACTTGACTCTCTTGTTGACAGCACTATAGTTTCAATGCGTACAGCACTGGACAATGTTGCCCCTCTGAAAAGGAAGGTAATCAGTCAGAAGAGGTTGGCTCCTTGGTATAATTCACAGCTGCGTGCTTTAAAGCAGACTGCAAGAAATTTTGAGAGACAGTGGCGTTCCTCTAATTTAGAAGAGTCTCAGTTAGTCTGGAAAGATAGTTTAACAATGTATAAGAAAGCCCTTCGTGAAGCTAGAACTGCTTATTATTCATCATTGATAGAAGAGAATATCCTGCCTGAATGACTACAGGCCAATAGCACTCACTTCAATCATCATGAAGTGCTTTGAGAGAGTGGTACTGTCCCACATTCAGAGATGCATACCGGACACTACAGACCCTCTGCAGTACGCCTACAGGCACAACAGGTCTACCTCTGACGCCATCGCCGACGCCCTGCACGTCTCCCTCTCCCACCTGGAAAATAAAGACTCCTACATCAGGGTACTCTTTATCGACTACAGCTCTGCCTTTAACACGGTCATCCCCCACAAACTCACCCACAAACTGTCTGCCCTTGGACTCCACCCCACCCTCTGTGACTGGCTCTTGGACTTTCTGACTGGCAGACCACAGTCTGTCAGGATTGGGAACAGGACTTCAGCCAGCATCACCACCAGCATCGGTACACCTCAGGGCTGCGTCCTCAGCCCCATCCTCTACACCCTGTTCACCCACGACTGTGCCGCCTCTCACCCCGACAACATCATCCTTAAGTTCGCTGACGACACCGCTGTGATTGGACGCATCACTGGCGGAGACCAACTTACAGGAGGGAGGTGGACAGCCTGGGGACATGGTGTGGAGACAACAACCTCACCCTGAACACAGACAAGACCAAGGAAATGATAGTGGACATGAGGAAGGAGAGGAGACCTCATGAGCCACTGTCTATCCAAGGCCTGGAGGTGGAGAGGGTGAGCAGCTTTAAATATCTGGGGGTCCACATCAGTAACGACCTCACCTGGACACTCAACACCACACAGGTGGTAAAGAAGGCTCAGCAGCGGCTGTACTTCCTGAGGAGGCTGAGAAAATTTGGCATGTCACCCAAGATTCTCAGCAACTTCTACAGCTGCATTATTGAATCCATCTTAACCACCTCGATCACTGTATGGTACGGCAGCTCCACCGTGAAAGACCGCAAACGCCTGCAGAGAGTGGTAAAGACTGCATCAAAAATTACAAGAACACCACAACCATCTCTGCAGAGCATCTACAAACGGAGAGTCCACAGACGAGCTGCCTCCATCATCAAAGACCCCACACACCCCCAGCACGGACTGTTCTCACTTCTGCCCTCAGGACGGAGGTTCAGGAGTGGGAAGTGCAAAACCACCCGTTTTAAAAACTCTTTTTTTCCCACTGCCATCAGATCACTGAACTCTGCCAAAGACTGAACTTGGGGTCACCTACTGCAACTGTCTTTTACTGACTACCTGAATGTACTTCCAATTTTGCACAACCACTTTACTGCTGACTACTGCACAAAACAGCTAATGTAGCGCACTACTGCACATTATGTATACAGGCCAGATTTCTATATTTTATTTCTATATTTCTATTTTATTTAAAAAACCTTTAAGAATATTGTTGTTGCATGCAAATTTTTTATTTTTTATTTTTTTTATCTTTATCTTATCTTTTATTATTATACATTTGGACATCCAGTGCGGGCAACAAAGAAAAGAATTTCATTGTTCAGGGAAACACGTTTCTAACTGAACATATGACAATAAACCTTTGAATCTTGAATCTTGAATAATCCCAGGTTTCTTTTCAGCACTGTAGCCAGTCTGACTAAGAGTCCGAGCTCTGCTGAGCCAGTTATTCCTTTAACTCTCAGCAGTGATGATTTCATGAGCTTCTTTATTAATAAAATTGTTTCTATCAGAGAGAAGATTGATGGAGTCCTTCCCACTATTATCAGTTATGTATCATCAAGTACAGCAGCTTTAGAAGTATCTTTAGAACCTGATTTATATTTAGACGGCTTCTGCCCAGTTGATCTCTCTGAACTAACAACAGCAATAGTCTCTTCTAAACCATCAACTTGTGTTTTAGACCCAATCCCAACCAGACTGTTCAAGGAGGTTTTCCCATTAATTGACACTTCCATATTGGATTTGATCAATCTGTCTTTGTTGACAGGATATGTACCTCAGACTTTTAAGGTTGCTGTAATTAAACCTTTACTTAAAAAACCTACTCTTGATTCAGAAGTGTTGGCTCATTATAGACCTATATCCAATCTCCCTTTTATGTCTAAAGTTCTTGAAAAAATAGTTGCAGCTCAGCTTTGTGATCACTTACACAGAAATAATCTGTTTGAAGAGTTTCAGTCAGGATTCAGAGTGCATCATAGCACAGAAACTGCACTGCTGAAAGTTACCAATGATCTCCTCTTAGCCTCTGATAGCGGACTTGTGTCTGTGCTTGTCCTGTTGGATCTCAGTGCTGCATTTGATACGGTCGATCACAGTATCTTATTACACAGACTTGAACATGTTATTGGGATTAAAGGAACTGCATTAGGCTGGTTTAAGTCATATTTATCTGATAGATTTCAGTTTGTTCTTGTAAATGAAGAATCTTCCTCACACACCAGAGTAAGTCATGGAGTTCCCCAGGGTTCTGTGCTTGGACCGATTCTTTTCACTTTATACATGCTTCCATTAGGTAACATTATTAGACAGCATGGCATAAATTTCCATTGCTATGCTGATGATACTCAGCTGTACTTATCTATAAAACCAGATGAACCCAATAGGTTGGTCAGACTACAAGCATGTCTTAAAGACATAAAGACCTGGATGACTCAGAACTGTCTGCTTCTAAATTCAGACAAAACTGAAGTCGTTATCTTTGGACCTGAGCGTTTCAGGGAGAAATTGTCTAGCTATATAGTTACTCTAGATGGTATTTCCTTGGCTTCTAGTTCTACAGTGAGGAACCTTGGAGTTATTTTTGACCAGAACTTATCATTTGACTCGCATAGAAAACAGGTTTCTAGGACTGCCTTCTTTCACCTTCGTAATATTGTTAAAATCAGGAACATCTTGTCTCAGAGTGATGCAGAAAAACTAATTCATGCATTTGTTACTTCAAGATTGGACTACTGTAATTCTTTATTATTGGGCTGTCCCACATATTCTCTGAAAAGCCTTCAGTTGATCCAAAATGCTGCAGCCAGAGTTTTGATGAGAACTAACAGGAGAGATCATATTTCTCCAGTTTTAGCTTCTCTTCATTGGCTCCCTGTTAAATTCAGAATAGAATTTAAGATTCTTCTCCTTACATATAAAGCTCTTAATGACCGAGCTCCATCATATCTTAAAGATCTCATTGTAAGATATTTTCCTAACAGAGCACTTCGTTCCCAAACTGCAGGTTTACTTGAGGTTCCCAGAGTTTCTAAAAGTAGAATGGGAGGCAGAGCCTTCAGTTATCAGGCCCCTCTATTGTGGAATAAGCTGCCAGTAAATGTCCGGGAAGCAGACACCCTTTCCACTTTGTAGACCAGGCTTAAAACTTTCCTTTTTTATAAAGCTTATAGTTAGGTCTGTTGAATCTGATAGTGTATCTGCTAGTGTGTCTTGTTCTGCCTCCACCTCTGGCACCCTCTATACTTTCATTACCCCCTACCCGAACCAGGGTTTGAATCCCATTCCCGCTTATCTTACCTCTTTTATTTCTCCCCCTACCCGAACCAGGGTTTGCATCCCCACCCCGCTGTGACTGGTGTGCAGTTGGTGAGAGGCTGAGGTAGCTTGTGGCTGTAAAAAGATGGTTGTTGTGGTGTGAGGAGCAGATCTATATAGGGAGTATAGGGAATTACTCACTGAGTCTGGTCCTTTATTTTATTATTTATTTTTTCGTTAGCACAAGTTTCTTGTGTTTACCTTGAATAGGGATGGCTCAGGTAATCCTGAAACATCCCATAGTTAAGCTGCTATAGGCCTAGACTGCTGGGGGGCCTCATCTGTCACACCTTTCCTCACTTTACTCTCTTTATGCATATGTGATATTATTGTGGTCATTAACTCGTGTTTCCCTGTTCCAACAGATATCCTTTGAATGGTGTTACAGTGCCGCCGCCGCTGCGGCCCTCCCCCCCTCCCCCCCTTTCTGTCTTTTCAAACCCCAGCTGGTCGAGGCGGATGGCCACCCTTCCTGAGTCTGGTTCTGCCAGAGGTTTCTTCCTGTTAAAAGGGAGTCGTTTCTCTCCACAGTCGCCTCAGGCACGCTCAGGCCAGGAGATTGGACCGAAAAACAAAAAGTTTTCAGTGCAATCTGTTGGTTTTCTTAGCTAGGAAATTGTTTTTGAATTGGCTCTATATGAACGAATTGGATTATTTTATGAATTATGATTATTATTAATTAATTGAATTCCAATTGGCTTGAATTGGACTTACTATCTAAGTGCCTTGAGATGACATTTGTTGTATTTGGCGCTATATAAATAAAAATGAATTGAATTGAATTGAATAGACTGATAACAGTCAAATAGGGTGCATAGATATACTTATATTATTATCTATGATCAAAAAATTATCTTTTGCTTTTTGTGAATACATATTCCAAAAAATGTAAAATGAACAGAGTAAAGCATATTAGAATGCACACACAACAGAAGTTCTGTTGTATGTAACTACACACAAGAATCGTTGTTCCTTCACGTCAGCCTAAATTCCTTTGTATTGTCCTGGTCGGGTTGCCATGCCTCAGCCACTGGCGCATGCACCATGCTGATATAGTGTGGCTATATATAAACAAAACAAAACAAATATATATATATATATATATATATTTTTTTTTTTTGATTTCTTCTTTTTTTTAACAGAAATTACGGGGAATGTCGGCGCTGGTTGGTGACGTTGAGATAGCAGCGTCCATAGCAACCACCTTAACAACGGTAGAAAATGTGGTATGCTTATGCTTTTTCAAAATCTTCGGCGAAATTACTAAACGAAAGATCGTCTACATTCTCTGAACGAAGATTCTGAAAATTTTATGCATAGTTCTCGCTAGAAATGCCATCGAAATGCATACAAATGCAGATGCTTTCTTAAAATGTTATGTTTTTCACAGAAAAAAGGTTGACAGTCGGCCATTTTCCTTTTTTAGCTGAGGGAAATTTGATAGTCACGTGACCTGGTCGCGAAGCAATGTAAATGAATAGGCCAAATAAAACGTGTTACTGTCACAATTTTGGGGGCCAAATTGTGACAATACCACGTTTTCCCTTGTGGACCAACGTAGCTATTACACGTTTTTCTGTGAGACTGGGTTGAGATAACACACCCCTGTCACGTTAACAAGCCGCTGGATTTCTTTAAAAGAAAACTGGCAGAATATCGACAGCAGGACCAACACCTGGTAAAGGCTGCGTTGGTTAACAGTCAAACACTAATGGCCTCATACAAAGTTGCATACAGAATCCCGCAATGCAACCACATGCTTTTCAGCTGTGGCATCTCTGAAAACAAAACACAGATCTCAGCTCAACATTGAGCGTGACTTGAGAGTGGCAGTTTCAAGCCTGCAACCACATTCTGAGAAGTTGTGCAGTGCAAAACAGGCTCATTGCAGCAACTAATGCAGGGATAAATTTTTGTTGTTTTTATTTTTTGCACAGATTGCAAATTAAACGCTTTTATTTGATCTTTTTTAACTTTGTGTTATTTGATGTTGATGTTGATTTTGATTCATTATAAAATATGACGTTACTTGGTGTTAGTTCAATAAAGTTGAAATGTAATTTGTTGGGGCGGCAAGGGCAGGTGGGGCTTGGAAATCCCCACTTGTTCAAAGTGGGGAATGATCAAAAAAGTTTGAGAAACACTGGATTAGACAATTATATATGGACTTATTCAAACTGTGAGCTACTTCCTCCAAAATACGTGCAGCTAACATGATCATTCTGTCAGCCACAGTATCTACAACACTACAAACAATAAATAGTCATCGCTGAATATATTATTCTGAGCTAAGTCATTAGTTTACCTTAGTTCATCAGCAATCTCCTGACAGGAAGCCATTATCACTCACATGACAGCAGGCCAAAGACAGTTGGGTTCCTGTGGATTTATTTGAGATCTGATTGGTTGACGCAATTTCTCGTAGATGACCAATAATGCTTTAGATCAAGGTGACAGCTCCCCATGAGCTGTCACCTTACCGTGGTGGGGGGGTTTGCGTGCCCCAATGAGTCTGGGAGCTATGTTGTCTGGGGCTTCAAGCCCCTGGTAGGGTCACCCATGGCAAACAGATCCTAGATGAGGGACCAGACAAAGAACAGCTCATAAAAATCCCTATGATGATAAAGAAGATTGGACACCGTGTTCCTTCGCCAGGACGCGGGTCTGTGCCCGTGGGACTCGGTCGGGCACAGCCCGAAGAAACGACACGGGTCCCCCTTCTGACAGGCTCAACACCCGTGGGAGGGGCCTTGGCGGTCTGATCCTCGGCTACTGAAGCTGGCTCTTGGGACATGGAACGTCACCTCTCTGCTGGGGAAGGAGCCTGAGCTGGTGCGCGAGGCTGAGCGGTTCCGGCTAGATATAGTCGGACTCACCTCGACGCATGGCTTGGGCTCCGGAACCAGCCTCCTCGAGAGGGGTTGGACTCTCTTCCACTCTGGAGTTGCCCGCGGTGAGAGGCGTAGAGCAGGTGTGGGCATACTTATTGCCCCCCGGCTGTGCGCCTGTACATTGGGGTTCACCCCGGTAGACGAGAGGGAAGCCTCCCTCCGCCTTAGGGTGGGGGGACGGCTCCTGACTGTTGTTTGTGCTTATGCACCGAACGGCAGTTCAGAGTACACACCCTTTTTGGAGTCCCTGGAGGAGGCACTAGAGAGTGCTACTCCGGGAGACTCCCTCGTCCTGCTGGGGGACTTCAATGCTCACGTGGGCAATGACAGTGAGACCTGGAGGGGCGTGAATGGGAGGAACGGCCCCCCCGATCTGAATCAGAGTGGTGTTTTGTTGTTGGACTTCTGTGCTCGTCACGGACTGTCCATAACGAACACCATGTTCAGGCATAAGGGTGTCCATATATGCACTTGGCACCAGGACACCCTAGGCCGCAGCTCGAGGATCGACTTTGTGGACTTGCAGCCGTATGTCCTGGACACTCGGGTGAAGAGAGGGGCGGAGCTGTCAACTGATCACCACCTGGTGGTGAGTTGGCTCCGCTGGTGGGGGAGGAAGCCGGTCAGACCTGGCAGGCCCAAACGTATTGTGAGGGTCTGTTGGGAACGGCTGGCGGAATCCCCTGTAAGGAGGAGTTTCAACTCCCACCTCCGGCAGAGCTTCAACCATGTCCCGGGGGAGGTGGGGGACATTGAGCCCGAATGGGCCATGTTTCGTGCCTCCATTGTTGAGGCGGCCGACCGGAGCTGTGGCCGTAAGGTGGTCGTGCCTGTCGTGGCGGCAATCCCCGAACCTGCTGGTGGACCCCAGTGGTGAGGGAGGCTGTCAAGCTGAAAAAGGAGGAGGATCCGCCGGATAGTCGAATCTCGGATTCAGGAGGTGCAGTGTGGTTTTCGTCCTGGCCGTGGAACAGTGGACCAGCTCTATACCCTCCGTAGGATCCTGGAGGGAGCATGGGAGTTCGCCCAACCGGTCTACATGTGTTTTGTGGACTTGGAGAAGGCGTTCGACCATGTCCCTCGGGGACTCTTGTGGGGGGTGCTCCGGGAGTATGGAGTGCCGGACCCCTTGATATGGGCTGTTCGATCTCTGTATGACCGGTGTCAGAGTTTGGTCCGCATTGCCGGCAGTAAGTCGGACATGTTTCCTGTGAGGGTTGGACTCCGTCAGGGCTGCCCTTTGTCACCGATTCTGTTCATAATTTTTATGGACAGAATTACTAGGCGCAGCCAGGGCGTTGAGGGGGTCCGGTTTGGCGACCTCAGAATCGGGTCTCTGCTTTTTGCGGACGATGTGGTTCTGTTGGCGTCATCGGGCCGTGACCTTCAGCTCTCACTGGAGCGGTTCGCAGCCGAGTGTGAAGCGGCTGGGATGAGAATCAGCACCTCCAAATCCGAGACCATGGTCTTCGGACGGAAAAGGGTGGAATGCTCTCTCCGGGTCGGGAACGAGATCCTTCCCCAAGTGGAGGAGTTCAAGTATCTCGGGGTCTTGTTCACGAGTGAGGGACGAATGGAGCAGGAGATTGACAGGCGGATCGGTGCGGCGTCTGCAGTGATGCGGACTCTGCACCGGCCCGTCGTGGTGAAGAAGGAGCTGAGCCAGAAGGCGAAGCTCTCGATTTACCAGTCAATCTATGTTCCTACCCTCACCTATGGTCACGAGCTGTGGGTAGTGACCGAAAGAACGAGATCGCAAATACAAGCGGCCGAAATAAGTTTCCTCCGCAGGGTGTCTGGGCTCTCCCTTAGAGATAGGGTGAGAAGCTCGGTCATCCGGGAGGGGCTCGGAGTAGAACCGCTGCTCCTCCGCATCGAGTCAGATGAGGTGGCTCGGGCATCTGGTTAGGATGCCTCCTGGACGCCTCCTCGGTGAGGTGTTTCGGGCCCGTCCCACTGGGAAGAGGCCTCGGGGAAGACCCAGGACACGTTGGAGAGACTATGTTTCTCGGCTGGCCTGGGAACGCCTCGGGGTCCCCCCAGAAGAGCTGGAGGAAGTGGCCGGGGACAGGGACGTCTGGGTCTCTTTGCTCAAGCTGCTGCCCCCGCGACCCGATCCCCGGACCAGCGGAAGATAATGGATGGATGGATGGACCAAGGTTAGTAACGGCCACCTTATTACCATACACCTGAGACAAAAAAGGTAATAATATGGAAAAGTTGGAAAATAAATTAAATAATACATATGGAAATGAATAAATAAATAAGTAAATGTGGAAAAAAATCTAAAGTAAGTAAAAAATAAATTGATGGATAAATGGAAAAAGTGAAAACAGACAAGTCTGCATGTGGATGCTGCTAAATCGGAATTTTGTTTAATGTCATTTTAACAATGTGCACAAAAATGTTTTCTTTTTCATATCTATTTTAGGTTTCACCTTGACACCAGGCTGTGGTATACCACCTTCACTTCAGGGCAAAAAGAACTGAATGTTTGCTTGTCTTAATATGTCAAAGATTTTCCATGAGTTTCCAGGGAAGTGCTCTTGTTTTCACACAACTGTACCAGTATATAAAACAGCATTTTATAGATGCAGGATGCCAACCTCCACTCTGTCCATCAAGAACTCGAACCTGCCACGGTAATCTGCAACTTTATTTCTGAAAAACAGCGATGAGGCTCAGAAGCAAAGCACTTATGTCCATAATATATAAGGACAAAGGTTGAGGTAAAAAGGAGAAGTCTGGAAAGCAAGAGAGACGTGAGGGTCATTAGAAGGATATATCTTCCACTTTTTATGCAATCCTTCAAGGTATCTGAGCCTGTTTACCCCACTGGCTTCGTACGTTGCTTTGCTCTGCATTTACCAGCTTTTCCTCCTCAGGTGGTTCATAAATAGTCCTTTAAGTCTGCAGCCAACCCCCCTCTCTTTTTTTTAATCTTTAGCCTCAAACTCTTCTTTTCAATTCAGACTCCCTTTCTCTTCCCTTTCCGTTTTGACCCACCCTCCCATTCCGTTGTTGTCAATCAATACAACTTAACCTTTACTTTCCTTTCTTTAACCTGTTACACTCCAGGTGTATAATGTCATTACTCACTGACAGAGGAAACTGTGATCAGACTCATCCTGCTGATGGATATTCATAGTGGAAGCAGTAATAAGCATTTTTCCTGCAACTGTGGAAGTGTGTTTTTCGCTGTTAAAACACATTAATAGCTTTAAAGATAAGGGAGAAAAACATCTATTAAAGGAACATTACGGCAAAGAGGTGGAGTAGAAATTAGATTTTTTCTTAAGTAGAAATTGACGATGACAAAACTTCTTGAACATCTTCTCATGAAATCATCAAAGAGCAATCAGGATGCTCTCCATAGTGACATTATATGTATAAACTTTATTCAGTTTTCCTCTTACAGTTGCATAACATAATTGAAATTAACAAATTGTATAGTCTTTAAAGGAAAAAGTTCACCCTCTTCCAATAATTTAAAGGTCTGGTGCATTCAGGTGTGTGTTAACACAATTAAGGAGGAAAGCCATCAGCAATGATCTTAGAGAAGCAATTGTTGCTGCCCATCAAACTGGGAAAGGTTTTTAGGCCCGAGGTCAGACCGTGCAAAGCTCAGAGAAACTTTGAAAAACCCATAAGCTACATTTCAGAATCTACAGGCCTCAGTTAGCATGTTAAATGTTAAAGTTCATGACAGTACAATTAGGAAAAGACTGAACAAGTGGCTTGTTTGGAAGGCTTGCAGGAGAAAGCCTCTTCTCTCTAAAAAAGAACAATGCTGCACAGCTTAGGTTTGCAAAGCTGCATCTGAACAAATCACAAAACTAATGGAACAATGTCCTTTGGACAGACCAGACCAATGTGGAGATGTTTGCTCATAATGCACAGCAGCACGTTTGGAGAAAACCAAACACAGCATATCAGCACAAACACCTCATACCAGCTGTCGAGCACGGTGGTGGAGGGCTGATGATTTGGGCTTGTTCTGCAGCCACAGGACCTGGGCACCTTGCAGTCATCGAGTCCACCATGAACTCCTCTGGATACCAAAGTGTTCTTGAGTCAAATGTGAGGCCATCTGTCCGACAGCTGAAGCTGGGCTGAAACTGGGTCATCAACAGGACAATGATCCCAAACAGCAGCAGATCTACAACAGAATGTCTGAAAAAGAAAAGAATCAAGGTGTTGCAATGGTCCAGACAAAGTCCAGACCTCAACCTGACTGTAATGCTGTGGTGGGACCTTCAGAGAGCTGTGCAAAAACCAATGCTGCAAACCTAAATGAACTGAAGCAACGTTGGAAAAAAGAGTGGGCCAAGATTCCTCCACAACTGTATGACTGATAATGTCGTACAAAAAACCATTACTTCAACTAACTGCTGCTAGAGGTGCTTCTACAAGCTGTTGAGTCACGGGGTTCACTTAGTTTTCACACACTGCTTCTGTGTTTTGTCTCAGTTTTTGTTCAATAAATAATGACAGTGTAATATGTCATGTGTTGTTCATCATGTTCAGGTTGGATTTACCTCATTTTAAGATCTGGTGAGGACCGGATGATTGTTTTATCATGTGCAGATATGTAAAACCTATATGTAATTTATAGTTGATGACTGTATATGCAAGGGTTTACTCTGTATGTGTTCATAATACAACTTGAAACTTAAGGATGTTTGAGCCTCCAGAGTAAATTGTTGTTTGCAGCTGTGACTAAGCAGTGACATTAAACTGACAGCAGCAGCAACACATTAGAAGTGATACGGTGACATTCAAAGGTGAGAAAAGCAGTTTTCTGTTTCACTTCCTGTTTGTTTTGGTTCCGTCTGAATACATTTCATCCACTTGATTTCACAGAAGCTCATGAAAATTCCATTACTTTGTTTTTTGTGATTTTAGATTAGTCAGACATTTTGCAAATGGTTATGAAACAAGACAAAGCAGCACCTTTGGGAGATTCACAGCCATCAGCTGATAACTCTGCAGCACCTGTTTAAATACTGTAATTACAGTTGTTACAAATTAGTAATTCAGTTATGCAATAAAAAACTGCACCATGAGTTGTTATGAACTGTTTTACTACCTAAATATTTGAAAAACTCTGTGGAAATGCTCATATGAGTCGTATTTCCCCTCTGCCGCTTGAAGGAGCAACTTTACAGAATGCTGCAATGAGCTGGTTTGAAGGGTGTGAACATACAGCCTATGTGACTGTTTCAATTGAAATACTTCTTGTAAATGATTGTGTTGTTACAACCCTAAAGGGGGGGGGGGGGACTTATTCACAAGCCTCTTTCACATGTGCCTTTTCAAGCCACATCTTGTGTGAAAGTACAAGGTGGAAAAGGAGGTCGATGTTGATCCAACGCTGATACCATTAAGAGCCATAGTAACAGAAGTTAAATGGTCGTCCCTTGTGCGTGGCTACACACATAAGTTGGCATCACAGAACTCGCCACTCTAACCAATGGTGATGTTTTCACTCACGCTGTTTCTTGATGTGTGAAAGCACAGTGATGTGGAGCTGATCCCCCTCCGACTGTCATGTGTTGATTACAAAGAGGAAGAGTGGTTGGTCAGTAAAGACATCTTATTTGAGCTGAAAAGGCACAATCCATGTGTGAAAGAGGCCATGGCTACAAGTACAGGTTCTTACAGGTGTAACACTGAATTCAGAGACGCTGAATTTCACCTGTAATATTAACAGAGTGGCTTGAACACATCCCAACAAAATATTGGATGAATAGTAAATTTCTGTTGGACAATGTTGCCAATGCTGAGAGGTAGAAATTTTAGTATGTCGAGGTTAGAAAATAAACACACTTGATAGACTGTACTTGTTACAGACCTTTGATATTACGAGAACCTAAATTTAATTCTTTCAATGCAACTCCACCAATAATGTAATTTCACTATTCCCTTTTTTCCTTAGTTCTTTTTTCTTTAGTACAAGTCAGTTTGCCTGTATTATTTGGAAAGCTGCACAGTGTTTTTCATAGATGCTGGTAAATGCTGGTTATTTCAGCTACTGTCACCTTATCTGGTAATCATCTTTGGATTGCAGCAGAGTCCATCCATCGATCAGCACTTCTTTTTTTGAGACACACTGTGTTTCGCTTTATGTCACATTCTACATACTTGTCAAACTGAAAATTGATTCTGGCAAGAAAGGCAAGAAACCCTCCTGCAGCGTTAACTTTGGAAAACAGTGCTAATTAAAACCTGGAACATCTTCACAATTTCAGCGATGTGGGACCAGATGTCCCTTTTAGTGTGCAGCCCCACACTAAGAGGGACACCTGGCCACCCTGATGGTAACACATTTTTGTAACTTCTAAACTTACGAGGAGTAAATTGTATGTTTTTTCATAATGGCCCCCAACTGTAGCCATTATTTGGTCACTGCAGCCCAAGTCAATTTTTGCTGCTGAAGGAATGTGTGTGTGAGACTCGGGGATGGTGAGCCCAGTGAATTGTGTCTTGTGGAGCGTAGGAAAGTGCTGTTGATTTGTTCAATTATACCTCCGCTTACAAAAGGTCACCGTTTCATTACACAACATGCTGCCAAAGTGCCCCATACGCACACACCTGCACACACACAGAAGCAAAATGATGAACAAAGAGAGGCAGCAAACTGCAGAAGGATGTCAACGCACACAACAATAGTGCATATTTTAGTGTACACGTGTGTGTCACAAGACATGTCAAGAAGAGTCTACCCCAGAGGAAACTGTCATGTTTACTGCAGGTGGATTCATAGTTCACCTGAAACCTGTGAGGTCCAGAATGTCACTAAGGAAGTAGTTATCAGAACTACCCTCCTCGAATTTCGTTCTGATAACTATCCTTCCCCAGCGGAACTGTTTCAGTCTGCATTCGCACATGAGTCGGGACCTGATAGGGACTGATGCGCCGCGCGCAGCCGTCTGCTTCAGTGACGTGTTAGCCGTTAGCCGTTTAGCGCTACATTCAAACACAAAACAAAACGGTAAAAGTAAGGAGAGTAGAAAAAACACCACCAAGAAGCTAATATGGAGAGCGGGGAGGCCACCGTGTTTATGGTCTGCATGATGGTGATATTAATCATGGACGATCACATCAGGCGTCTAATATCGAGACTGGAAGAGCTCACAGAGAGAGTCAGGAGACGATACTTTTTCATTTCATGAAGGAAGAAAGGAGAGCAGAGCGCTGCAGACAAATGAGACCAGTGTAAGTTTAACTTATTAAACACCCGCCGGTTGTGTCTGTGTCTATGAGGAAACATTTCAGCCGTGATAGCATGACATGGGGCGTAGCTACCGACCACCACATACCTCCGTTAGATTCGTTCTATAAGAACTATGAAAAGACCCGACCTCGGAGAAGGAGCTAAATAGTTATAGGAACTAAGGGAGAAAGCCCTGAGTTCCTGTATGTCCGAACACGGGAGAAAACGGCCCCGCGGATTAAAAGGTTATTAGAACTGCCAAAGGTTCCTACAGTCCGAAAGCGGCTATAGTCTCTCCAACGTGTCCTGGGTCTTCCCCGGGGTCTCTTCCCAGTGGGACGGGCCCGGAACACCTCACCGGGGAGGCGTCCAGGAGGCATCCTAACCAGATGCCCCAGCCACCTCATCTGACTCCTCTCGATGCGGAGGAGCAGCGGTTCTACTCCGAGCCCCTCCCGGATGATCGAGCTTCTCACCCTATCTCTAAGGGAGAGCCCAGACACCCTGCGGAGGAAACTTATTTCGGCCGCTTGTATTTGCGATCTCGTTCTTTCGGTCACTACCCACAGCTCGTGACCATAGGTGAGGGTAGGAACATAGATTGACCGGTAAATCGAGAGCTTCGCCTTCTGGCTCAGTTCCTTCTTCACCACGACGAGCCGGTGCAGAGCCTGCATCACTGCAGACGCTGCACCGATCCGTCTGTCAATCTCCTGTTCCATTCGTCCCCCACTCGTGAACAAGACCCCGAGATACTTGAACTCCTCCACTTGGGGAAGGATCTCATTCCCGACCCGGAGAGAGCATTCCACCCTTTTTCGGATTTGGAGGTGCTGATTCTCATCCCAGCCGCTTCACACTCGGCTACGAACCGCTCCAGTGAGAGCTGAAGGTCACGGCCCGACGACGCCAACAGAACCACATCGTCCGCAAAAAGCAGAGACCCGATTCTGAGGTCGCCAAACCGGACCCCCTCAACGCCCTGGCTGCGCCTAGAAATTCTGTCCATAAAAATTATGAACAGAATCGGTGACAAAGGGCAGCCCTGACGGAGTCCAACCCTCACAGGAAACATGTCCGACTTACTGCCGGCAATGCGGACCAAACTCTGACACCGATCATTCAGAGACTGAACAGCCCATATCAAGGAGTCCGGCACTCCATACTCTCGGAGCACCCCCCACAAGAATCCCTGAGGGACACGGTCGAACGCCTTCTCCAAGTCCACAAAACACATGTAAACCGGTTGGGCGAACTCCCATGCTCCCTCCAGGATCCTGCCGAGGGTATAGAGCTGGTCCACTGTTCCACGACCAGGACGAAAACCACACTGCACCTCCTGAATCCGAGATTCGACTATCCGGCGGATCCTCCTCTCCAGTACCCCCGAAAAGACCTTACCAGGGAGGCTGAGGAGTGTGATCCCCTTTAGTTGGAACACACCCTCCGGTCCCCCTTTTTAAAGAGGGGGACCACCACCCCGGTCTGCCAGTCCAGAGGCACTGCCCCCGATGTCCACGCGATGCTGCAGAGGCGTGTCAACCAAGACAGCCCCACAACATCCAGAGCCTTAAGGAACTCAGGACGGACCTCATCCACCCCCGGGGCCTTGCCACCGAGGAGTTTTTTGACCACCTCGGCAACCTCAGCCCCAGAAATGGGAGGCCCCACGTCTGAGCCCCCCAACTCTGCTTCCTCATCGGAAGGCGTGTCGGTAGGATTGAGGAGGCCCTCGAAGTATTCCCCCCACCAACTCACGACGTCCCTAGTTGAAGTCACTAGAGCCCCGCCCTCACCATACACAGTGTTGACGGTGCACCGCTTTCCCCCCCTGAGCCACCGGATGGTGGACCAGAATCTCCTCGAGGCCGTCCGGAAGTCGTTCTCCATGGCCTCCCCGAACTCCTCCCAAGCCCGAGTTTTTGCCTCAGCAACCGCCGAGGCTGCGTTCCGCTTGGCCTGTCGGTACCCATCAGCTGCTTCCAGAGTCCCACTGGCCAAAAAGGACCGATAGGACTCCTTCTTCAGCTTGACGGCCTCCCTCACCACTGGGATCCACCAGCGGGTTCGGGGATTGCCGCCACGACCGCCACCTTACGGCCACAGCTCCGGTCGGCCGCCTCAACAATGGAGGCACGGAACATGGCCCATTCGGGCTCAATGTCCCCCACCTCCCCCGGGACATGGTTGAAGCTCTGCCGGAGGTGTCCCCCCACCCTAAGGCGGAGGGAGGCTACCCTCTCGTCTACCGGGGTAAACCCCAATGTACAGGCGCACAGCCGGGGGGCAATAAGTATGCCCACACCTGCTCTACGCCTCTCACTGCGGGCAACTCCAGAGTGGAAGAGAGTCCAACCCCTCTCGAGGAGGCTGGTTCCGGAGCCCAAGCCATTACTTTGAGGTGAGTCCGACTATATCTAGCCAGAACCGCTCAGCCTCGCGCACCAGCTCAGGCTCCTTCCCCAGCAGAGAGGTGACGTTCCACGTCCCAAGAGCCAGCTTCAGTAGCCGAGGATCAGACCGCCAAGGTCCCCGCCTTCGGCTGCCGCCCAGCTCAAACTGCACCCAACCCCCATGGCCCCTCCCACGGGTGGTGAGCCTGTCGGAAGGGGGACCCATGTCGTTTCTTCGGGCTGTGCCCGACTGAGCCCCACGGGCACAGACCCGGCCACCAGGCGCTCGCCGGCGGGCCCCACCCCTGGGCTTGGCTCCAGGGGGAGGCCCCGGTGACCCGCGTCCGGGCGAAGGAACACGGTGTCCAATCTTCTTTATCATCATAGGGGTTTTTATGAGCTGTTCTTTGTCTGGTCCCTCATCTAGGATCTGTTTGCCATGGGTGACCCTACCAGGGGCTTAAAGCCCCAGACAACATAGCTCCCAGACTCATTGGGGCACGCAAACCCCCCCACCACGGTAAGGTGACAGCTCATGCGGAGGATGTACTATTCTTTTTTTCGCTATTTCCATTCACCTTTTCCAATTAACATCTTCTAAATGTGAATCAAAAAAGGCAATGGAGACCCAACTACTCTGTGCATCATATGAAGCAGGAGGAAAAATGGTTGTGAGGGTTAACGAAGAAGGAAAATGATACAGAAAGCTCAGTAACCAACTAAAATGGAAGGAGGTATAGAAATAGCCATAGTGTCACTAACTAGTCCTAAAGTAAGACGCACTGACGAGCTCTAGAAATAGAAAGGCGAGTGCTACAGACTTTCTCAAACAAAAAAGAAACCTCTTGCTCTTCAGCATAGATAAACCATGCAGACCCAGTTTCAGATAGATTATTTCAGATCTGATGGAAACCTGGATCTCTGTCTTTAAGCTGCCCAGGAGAGTACAGAGAAAGCACAGCCCTACCAAAGCAGAAGCTGTTGGGGAGATGACATTTATAGACAGCGCCATGACGACCATTAGGCAGCCTGGTTTGAATTGAGGGGAGCACCTTTAAATTATTATTTTTTTATTATTTTTTTTATTTATTTGATCAATTGATCAATTGAGAACAGTTTCTCATTTACAATGATGACCTGGCAAGAGGCCCCAGCAGAAAAACAAACAGTACACATGAAATCAAGATAGGCAACCAATGATGAACAGACAATGAAGTTAAAAATATCATGAATAACTTCTAGAATATGTGGAGAGAGAGCAGAAGGGGAGTCAACACGTACAGCAGTCAACTAGCCTTCAGTTGATCCAAAATGCTGCAGCCAGAGTTCTGATGAGAACTAACAGGAGAGATCATATTTCTCCAGTTTTAGCTTCTCTTCATTGGCTCCCTGTTAAATTCAGAATAGAATTTAAGATTCTTCTCCTTACATATAAAGCTCATAATGACCGAGCTCCATCATATCTTAAAGATCTCATTGTAAGATATTTTCCTAACAGAGCACTTCGTTCCCAAACTGCAGGTTTACTTGAGGTTCCCAGAGTTTCTAAAAGTAGAATGGGAGGCAGAGCCTTCAGTTATCAGGCCCCTCTCTTGTGGAAAAAGCTGCCAGTAAATGTCCGGGAAGCAGACACCCTTTCCACTTTTAAGAACAGGCTTAAAACTTTCCTTTTTGATAAAGCTTATAGTTAGGGATCGTTCAGGTGATCCTGAAACATCCCATAGTTAAGCTGCTATAGGCCTAGACTGCTGGGGGGCCTCATCTGTCACACCTTTCCTCACTTTACTCTCTTTATGTATGTGTGACATTATTGTGATCATTAACTCGTGTTTACCTGTTCCAACAGATATCCTTTGAATGGTGTTACAGTGCCGCCGCCGCTGCGGCCCTCCCCCCCTCCCCCCTTTCTGTCTTCTCAAACCCCAGCTGGTCGAGGCGGATGGCCACCCTTCCTGAGTCTGGTTCTGCCAGAGGTTTCTTCCTGTTAAAAGGGAGTCGTTTCTCTCCACAGTCGCCTCAGGCACGCTCAGGACGGGAGATTGGACCGAAAAAGAAAAAAGTTTCAGTGCAATCTGTCGGTTTCCTTTCCTTAGCTAGGAAATTGTTTTTGAATTGGATCTATATGAACAAATTGGATTATTTTATGAATAATTATGATTACAATTAATTGAATTCCAATTGGCTTCTAGGTGCCTTGAACATTTGTTGTATTTTGCGCTATATAAATAAAAATGAATTGAATTGAATTGAATTGAACTAGGGAAGGTTTTAGTTTTGGTTTTAAACCTATGGAGTGATTGGAAAGCTGGAAGTTTTAAGGAATTTTGATGGTTCCAATCATTTGCTGCTGCAAAACAAAAGGAATTCTGGCCGATGACAGTACAGGCTTTTGGAATCAATTCCAATTGTCAATTTCTTCACATGCCGAAACATACAAAGGAATCGAGAGGACGTTTCACACACTCTCACGGTGACATATAAAGTGCACAGGCACAACAGATAGGACAGGACATATCAATACAAAGTAAAAATTCAGGGCACACAGGTAAGACATATACTAAACTAAAACTAAAAGAGCCAATAAAAAATGTATATAAAAAAATATGAAGTGTGGTTGGTATGTATAAGTTATGTACAAGTTAAGTATAAGCGATAAAAGGTGATAAAAGTGCAGGAGACAGTTTGTTGCGGAGTCCTGAGTGTTTTTGTGTGTGTGTCTGAGTGCGGGTGGGGGGGGGGCTGTGTGTGTGTGTGTGTGTGTGAGGCGGGTGGTGTATGTGTCTTGCAGGGAGGGGAGTGGGAGTGGGGCACCAATGATCTTTCCAGCTGTGTTCACAATGCGTTGCAGTGTTTTCATGCTGTATGCAGTGCAGCTAACGCCCCACACAGTGATGCTGCTGGTCAGGATGCTTTCAATGGTGCCCCGGTAGAAAGTGTTCAGAATAGGTGTGGGAATTTTCGCTCTCTTGAGTTTGCGGAGGAAGTAGAGGCGCCGCTGGGCTTTCTTCGCCAGTGATGCAGAGTTGGTGGCCCAGGAGAGGTCCTCACTGATGTACACCCCCAGGAATTTGGTGCTGCTAACTCGCTCCACAGCAGCACCATCGATGGTCAGTGGCAGGTGTACGGTGTGGCTTTTCCTGAAATCAACCACAATCTCCTTTGTTTTGCTGACATTCAACAGGAGATTGTTGTCTCTGCACCACATGGTCAGAAGGTCGACCTCCTGTGTAGTGGGTCTCATCGTTCTTGGTGATGAGACCCACCAGAGTGGTGTCGTCCGCAAACTTCACCATGTGATTGGTGCTGTAGGTTGGTGTGCAGTCATGAGTCAGCAGGGTGAAGAGCAGGGGACTGAGCACACAGCCTTGCGGGGCTCCTGAGCTGAGTGTGATGCTGCTTGAGGTGTTGTTGCCGACACGTACTGCTTGTGGTCTGTCACTGAGAAAGTTCAGTACCCAGTTGCAAAGGGAGGTGTTGATCCCCAGCTGGTCCAGTTTACAGATGAGTTGTTGTGGGATTATGGTATTGAACGCTGAGCTAAAGTCTATGAAAAGCATTCTCACATATGAGTCTGCTTTTTCCAGGTGGGTGAGGGCTGGGTGGAGAGCAGAGCAGATTGCGTCCTCTGTGGAACGTTTGGCTCTGTATGCAAACTGAAAGGGGCCCATTGTGGGGGGGAGGATGGACTTGATGTGATACAAGACTAGGCGTTCAAAGCACTTCATAATGATGGGGGTTAGTGCCACAGGGCGATAGTCATTGAAGCAGTATGGAGCCGGTTTCTTTGGTACGGGTATGATGGTGGAAGTCTTGAAGTGTGATGGGACAGCAGCTTGGCACAGGGAAGTGTTGAAGATATCTGTGAAGATATCTGTGAGCTCCTCTGCGCAGTCCCTCAGTACACGTCCTGAGATGTTGTCTGGGCCTGTTGCTTTGCGGGGGTTGATAGTGGAGAGTGCCCTCCTCACGGAATAGACAGAGTAATAAAATCACAGGACCTCAGGTGGTAGTTATTTTTCTTTTTATCTCCCAAAAAGACCAGGAGAAACTCATCCATACATTCATCTCCAGTTGACTCGATTACTGTAATGCTCTTTTAACTGGACTTCCCAAAAAGAGCATTAAACATCTGCAGCTCATCCAGAACGCTGCTACTAGAGTATTAACCCAGACTAATAGATCTGAACACATTACACCAGTTTTAAAATCTTTACACTGGCTTCCAGTCAGTCAGATTTTAAAAGCCTGCTGATGGTTTACAAATCCCAGAACGGTTTAGGCCCAAAATAAATCTGTGCTATGTTCAGAGAATATAAACCTAGCAGAGCTCTTAGATCCAAGGACTCAGGTCAGCTAGTCCAGTCCAGACTAAACACGGAGAAGCAGCATTTAGCTTTTATGCTGCAAACAAGTGGAACAAACTGCCAGTGGAGATTAAACTTTCACCAAATGTAGACGTTTTTTAAATTTAATTTTAAATTTTTAAATCAAGGTTAAAAACATTTCTTTTCTCATGTGTCTATGCATGAAAGCTTGACGGTATCTTTTAACTTATCTAGACTGTTGCTTGTTTTTAACAATTTTAATTTCATTTTAATTATTTTCTTTCTTTCTTTTTATATTCATTTATGTATTTTTAATGCTTCTTCCACTCCCCGCTGCAATGCTTTTATTTTATGTAAAGCACTTTGAATTTATTTGTACATGAAATGTGCTATACAAATAAATTTGACTTTGACTTATTATGGGAAAGATGCAAGAGGTTGGAGAGGTATTGAGGTGTTTTCCCTAGAAGAGTCTTGTAGATAAATAGAAACCAATGATGAAGTCGCCTGGTGTGGAGGGAGGGCCAGCTTAACAGTTTATACAGATCACAATGATGGGTGGAAAAAGGTGCACCAGTGGCAAAACGAAGAGCTGAGTGGTGGAGAGCATCCAGGCAAATAAGAAACATTTGGAAGCCATTTTATAGACGACATCAACATAATCAAACAGAGGGAGTATGGTCATCTTTACCAGAGTATGTTTGGCAGAGTTTGTGAATGAAGCCTTATAGCAACAGGAGGAAGCTGGAGCACAAACCCCAGCAGAACAACTTGAAAGACGTGTGGAGCGGCATCAGTCCCGACCTGGTCCCGACTCATGTGCGAATGCAGACTGAAACAGTTCTGCTGGGGAAAGACATAAACAATTACATTTTTTAATGTCCATTCGTCCATGGCTTGTAAATTTCGTCTTGTCTTAGTCTCGTTAACGAAAATCATTTTTTATTCTCGTCATATTTTTATTTTCTGGAAGCAATTTTGTGCGTCATCGTCTCGTCATCATCATGGGAAAAAGGGGCGTTAACGAAATATTTTCGTCATCGTCCTGGTTGACGAAATTAACACTGCTTTGAAGAATTATGTTTGTCCAATAAAGACAGCACCAAACTAGATATGGAATACAAGAAACTGAAAATAAAAAAGATCCCGCTAGAAATTATGAAACTGGAGAGGGATGCAAGTATGAATTCAGATAAAGGAGAAAGTCGTGGTGTGAACTGTATTTAATTCTGTTTTCTTTCCAAAGCTTGAGAAACATGTAATAATAATTAAACAATTCAAGACAACTTGAACTCAAACTTGTCATTATTGTACGGTTCATGCAAAGTGTTAGAAATTTGTTTATACATTTATATTCACAGTGGGGTGCTATGACCTAACGTGTGGAAAGTTATAAATCATCTCTGTCCATTTAGCCTCCTTACACTTGCTCTAACTTAAACTGCTACTGTGTCAATGCTAATTTAGAAGTTCTAACTCAAAGGTCACAACAATAAGGATCAAAGGAAATATATGTCCCTGTATAGGTCCCTCACTGTGTCAGGAGAAACTGAGTCCTTTCAGGCCCTGGAACCTGCAGGGACTCAAGCAAGAAAAGACTTCAGTCTGAAAAGTTGTCCACAAGACAAAATGTATAAAATATGAAGTATACTATAAAATTTAAGATGGCTCTAACAGAAGTTAGCCATGGTGCCTGGGAACTTTAAGCAATGAACCTGGATTTAATTTGGCCAAAGGTAATTTCTATCTGTGCCTTTGTTGTAGCATGTGCATGGTGGAATGCCCTCTCCGCCCTTGTTCCTGGATCAGGATTTGGCTTGAGGAGGTACAGCCAGCATGCATAGCCTCTGTCCCCAAGCAGGACACCATTGAACTCTCCTGCAGAATAAGAGAAATATTGGATGGACATGTGTTAAGACTTGGCAATTTGATGCAGTATGTGCCTCATATGGCTATCTATAATAAAGTATGACGAGCACTTTAAATTCCTTAAGATGACCTCATTAGATTACCAAAATTATGACAATGCTATATACACCTTATTTCAAAAGTACACTCCTTTGGGTAAGTAAAATTCTTGCACCTTGTGCAAACCTCTATGCCAGTGAGGATGCTTGGAAGATCCTAGAATCATGAAATGATCCCGGCCATTTAGCCTCAATGTTGGAAATTAAATGACCTCCATCACAGATCATCTGTATGCACGGAGGATAGGAGTCAATGATGAGGTACTTGGTTTCACAGGGCATGAATGTAACATTGCTCAGCATTACTCAAAGGGGTTGATGTGGTGTTTTTCGAAATGAGAAATCCAGTTCAGAGTCTATGGACAATTATCCCCAAGTGTACATGTACATTTAGGCTATGGAAAAATTTTCGGTTTACGTAGTCAGCCTCGACAGGTCCAGCAGGGGCCTGGATGCGTACATGGGTAGAGTCTAGTGCACCGATAACATTGGGGAAGCCTGAGGGAGATGATGAACTTAATGCAAATACTTCAGCCAATAGGTTGTTTTACATTATCGGCTATTGTAAATGTGGAGCAGCAGCCTGAAAGGACCTGTCCCCCATTTTTCTGAGTCTGGTCCTGGGTGGGTGTAGGTCGGGTGTTTGTGAAATGTGGGACGGAGATGTGATAAGGTATCAATTAGTTTTAATGAATTCCATGCTCTTTTTCATTTAATTTCATGTTAACTACTTGTATAGTTGCGTTTCTTTAGTTGCACTGACTGATTGATACTGATTTTCCGAGACAGTGAAAGTGGTGATATGATAACCGTAATTTTTTTTGTTTTGTTTTTTATACAAGCAATAAGTTGCAGGAGCACGGAATTCTACTAGGTAGAAATTTTTTTATTTTTTTGTTTTGTTTCAGCCGGTCGGATATTTTTTGAGACAAAGCTAAGCTAAGCTTGAACGTTAGCTTGCCCAGGAGCAGGCCAGTTCAGCAGCATAAGTTACCATGGTTACTCAGCGGGCATTCAAATAAGCCACGTTCGTGGAACGGAACTCTCTCTTAGATTAGCCAGAACTATCGAGAAAAGCCTGGCTTTCCGCTAATCCAGCTTTGTGGAACACCCCTCAGGATTGCAAATACCTTGGAGTACACCTGGACAATAAACTGAACTGGGCCAAGAACACGGAGGCTGTTTACAAGAAGGGTCAGAGCCGGCTCTATTTCCTGAGGAGGCTCCGGTCTTTCGATGTATGTAACATCATGCTGAGGATGTTCTACCAGTGGGTGGTAACCAGTGCCACCTTCTTTGGTTTGGTGTGCTGGGGCAGCAGGCTGAGAATAGCAGACGCCAACAAGATCAACAAGATCATCAGGAAAGCTGGCTCCATCCAGGGGGTCGAGCTTGACTCTTTGTTAGTGGTGTTTGAGAGGAGGATGCTGTGTAAACTGCATTGTATCCTTGTTATGTGCTTTGGGCACATTAGTAAGTATTTTGGTAATTAATTAGTTTACGTTCATTGGAGGCGCTGTTGGTCCGCCTATAAATAGGCTGGGTTTCGACATGTCGGGAATTCCACTTGCACCTTGCCGCTCGCTTCCGCTCGCTCCATTACCAACGGGAACGCGCCTTGAGGCGGTGCGCGCTCGTCCAGTCGCGGTAGGCCGCAGCTGACGTATCCAGCCTGTCATGCGGTATTTTTGGTTAGTCTTTGTTTGTTCATTTTCTAGTTATGATTTTGGCCTGGTGGGACCGGTTGTCCTGGTTTCGATCTTTCTTTTGCATTAGGTTCCTTTTTGCTTTAGTCCGGTACTAGTAGGGGCTTCGACGGCCCTGTATAGGGTTGGCCCCCTGCTGTACCGTTTTGTTATGTTTGATCGGCTCACCAGGTCCAACTTTTGTTAATACTTTTGGGGTTGTGTTTCTTCTTTCTTTTTTTGGGGCACGGGAAAACTGAGGGAAGTTAACTCTCTTTTTCTTCACAGAAAATCAAAAGCAGCTGAATCAAGAACTAAAAGTTCCAGAGAGTTTAATAATAAAATATATATTTTTGTACCCTCAATCTTGTCTCGTGTCCTCCAAATATGTTGTGCCTTGGTGGCCGTAACAATCCTGGACAACAACACTCACCCTCTCCACCAGGTGCTTACCTCGCGCAGAAGCACCTTCAGCAACAGATTCATTCCACCCCTGCGCAAGACTGAACGCCAGAGGAAGTCCTTTCTGCCTGTGGCCATTAGACTGTTTAATTCATCTACCTCAGGTCGAGAGAGGTTCAGTGGAAACACTGCGTCCTGAGGGCTTATTCAAAATTGAAGAGGAAAATATAGTGAGTTGGTGCAATAGCATATAAGAGTACAATGGAATCACATGTTAAACAATAGGTGCGTTTATATGGACACGTTTAATCTGATTAAATGCACGTTCAAACCGATTACACGTGTAAAGAGATTAAATATGCGTCATGTAAACAGTCAAATAATCTCTTTAAATATAAACGGGTTAAATATTTAAACCGATTACAATAGGTGGTTTGGACCGTTCATATAATCCGATTGAAGGAGGAAACTCCCCATATATACAGGCGCACCTGGATAAAACGATTATTAGAACACGTTTCATGTTACTGCGCAAGTGTAAGGGCGCGCGAGATACAGTTAATAAAGACTGTGTAGTTCTAGTTAAATGGCAGATAACAGAAGATATCGAAGTTAAAATGACGGCGACGGTGAAGAAGAACAAAAATTGGTCGGGGGAGGAAACGGTGTTTTTATTGAAAACGTTGCAAGAGCAAAATATAATGTCAAAACTGGACAGGAGGAAGATGAGGAACTCGGAAATCTTTAATGATGTCCACACAGCCTTGAAAGAGGCAGGGTTTGACCGGTCCGTTGACCAGATTAAGTCAAGATGAAAAGCCCTGAAGGCCGCCCACTCCAATGCCAAAAGGCAAAATGGTAAAAGCGGATCAAGCCCGGCCAATTTCGCGTACCAGACGGAAATGGACGACATACTGGGAGGCAGACCCCTTTCGGACGTCAGCCATGGTGTCGATGTCGGATTTGTGGAGGAGATAAATGTTACTAGTAAGTAGCCAAAGATCTTTTTTCTATGTGTGTAGCACCAGTATGTAGGCTATAACAGCCTGTCTGACCAAGAGTGGAAGTTAGCCTGTGTCACCACAACCCGCTACATGTTTTAAGTTGTCCATACAATTAATAAAATCAAACCCATTAAATCCAACTGTCCTACCTGTCTCGGTCACAGGAAAGCTCACAATTATGTCAAACTAATCCACTTGGTTTACGAAGATGAAGCAACTGCAGACGTGCTAGCATCCTCATCAACTGAACAGTTGTGTACAATCCTCTCAGTTTATCCGTTTCTTCGGCAGATGTCATTTTTAACGCGTATTATGTTTTGTAAAGAAGAGGCGTTGTGTAACATAATTTAAAATCAAACAGGGCATTAACATTAATGGCAGGCAGGCAGGCAGGCAGGCAGGCAGGCAGGCAGGCAGGCAGGCAGGCAGGCAGGCAGGCAGAGTCATACGTGGCTGGCAGCATCACATTCTTCTTCCTTCATAGGTTCCCGTACCACCTTTATGCCCCCCAGTATGCCACCTAGTGGCGTAGAATGCAACATATCCTCGTACCTAAGAATAGGCCTAGTAGCCTACATACCACAACAAAACAGACTAACAAGGTCAATTGCTGTCCCGTGTGTTCATCATTTTTTATGACTGGTCCAGGTTTGGAGGAATCTGAAGAAGACCTGGACATCAGTGACCTGGACACCAGCCAACTGTCAGTGTCAGCTGACAAAGAGGTGGAACAGACGGTGCAGTGCAGTGCAACAGACAAAGTCCACCCTACTACTACCAATGTCAAAGCCAGCAGAAAGAGTGGGTACACATCTATCTGGTCTATATTAATATCTTTTTTGTAATGTAGAACATTAGTTGTATTTTGCTCTTTTACTGTCTTTGTAGGACCAACCTCATCTTCATCATCAACATACGAGAGAGCCCTGCGCACCTGGGGCTCTGAGTATCAGAGCTGGGCTGAGCAGCAACAACAGAGAAGACAGGAGAGGGAGGAAAGAATGCTGCAAGGTTTTATAGAGGAAAGCAACTGTTCCAATGAACGTTTGGTGGCGCAGATATTCGAAGGATTGCGAAGCATCATCCAACCTCAGCCAATGGCATACCCACCTCCAATGCCCTATCAACACCACCAGGCACACAGTCCAGCACAAAATTCCCAGAGGAACCCTAGTCGTGGTGATTACTCACTTTATGACATGGATGGCTGGAATCCATGAAATACGACATCCATGTCATAAATATATATTATTACACGATTACAGTTATTCAAATATAGAAACATTGTGTAAGAGCCAGTTAATGGGGAATTCAGATAGAGTAATAATTTAGATTAAAAATGTTTAAATATGCATAATTTAATTTTAAGAATACCGGTATGCATAATTTGATTTTAAGAAATTCATAATGAGTATATTTTCTAGAATGCATAACTTTGTTAGTATAAAAAGATAAATAAAAAAAGATGCTTTTACTGTGAAATGTATTTTTGGCTTCCACTACGTAATGTGTCATTTAAATTTGCCTGTATGCACGTTCAAGGTCAGATTGCAGCTGGATACGATGGAAGCGACACAGTGTTTTGACCGATCTGTACCGAGCCTTTTAATTTCTTCTGTAAATGTAAAAGA
The DNA here is from genome assembly GCF_027942865.1 of Odontesthes bonariensis. NCBI lineage: Eukaryota > Metazoa > Chordata > Actinopteri > Atheriniformes > Atherinopsidae > Odontesthes > Odontesthes bonariensis. The sequence continues at coordinate 27,414,257 of NC_134527.1, forward strand.
AGACTTGGTTTCAGTCTAGTGATTCAAATACTGGTTGTTAGACAAGCTGCAAAGGTGGTACAACAAACTTTGAGGACAGAGTGCCACTACACATTGAATTAAAATATAGACATTTCCCTTAAATGGGTCCTTGTTTTACTACTAGCCTGGTTCCAATGTAATTGTGCATAATGTACACACTTTACAACAACTAGATGATTGCAGAGGAATGGTTTAATGACTTGTAGAGAAAAAAAACAATTGAGCGCATGTGAAAATGAAGTGCTTTTTAAGCAATAGCTCAGAACAAACATTAACAACAACATTACAATAACAAACATTAATGCTGCTCCGTGCGCAGTGGATAGCACCTAGCCATGTAAGAAGTTAGTGCCTCTCTACTACCACCATCATTACTGGTGTCCCTGGCATTTTCCTGAGTTGTGGGCTGAGGATAGCGGGGGTCAAATGGGTCTTCTATCCAGTTGGTGTGGGGTGCGTCTTTCTCTTTCAGACACAAGTTATGGAGTGCACAGCATGTTGCTATCACTTTCGGTGTGAAGGTGAAATGAAATTCGCTTTGCTTCCGCAGCACCCTCCACCTGGCCTTCAACATTCCAAAAGTGTTCTCTACACCCACCCGAGCAGAACTTAAATGAATATTAAAGGACTCCTGCTCTGGTGTCAAGCGTGGGGAGTGCTTGTAGCCCTTCACTAGCCACCTCAGCAATGGATAGGCAGGGTCACCGATGATGAACAGAGGAATTTCTTGGCCCTCAATTGTCTTCACACACTGTAACAGGGGAATATAATTTAAATTAAAATTCAGCATAGCCAAACCCAGGTCAGTGCCTTAGTTGTTTACATGTACAGTGTCATCTATTTTTGTGCGTGGTCTTACTTGAGGTAGCAGATGGGCTCTTTTGAAGAGGTCGGACTGATTGAGCACATTTGCATCATGTGCACTGCCGGGCATCTTGCAGCTGATGCTCCAGAATCTGAGAACACATATGTCATTTTAAATTGTTGAATGTAATGGCATGGCCACAAAAAACGTAACAGATTACAGCATCTTTTCTTACCGACATCTGTCATCAACGACGGCTTGCAGGACATACGACGGCCAACCTTTCCTATTAATGAAGTCCCTATATCCATCTGAGGGAGGAAGGATGGGGATGTGTGTGCCATCAATTAGTCCCATCACCTGGGGTATGTGGTATGCAGCCTCGAATCTGATGGGGGGGAGATTTAAAAAAAAAAAAAAAACGTACAGTGTTATGTAAATTCATTAGGTACAGTATATTATAATACGGTGAACCATCTGTTATATTGATCCACTCTCTCATATAACACAGTGTGTAATTTTGCTATTGGTGGTTGACATGAGTGACCTGAGTGCTAAAGTAGGCTTAAATACAAAGATACAAGGATACATGGATGTTATTTGTCATATACATAGAGACAATGTCGTGTCACATGTAATGAAATGAATGGCCGGTGCAAAACGAGTGTGCAGATGAAAGGTGTGTGTGTGTGTTCAGATGTAGGCCATGAAATATTATATCCTCAGTGGTCAACGATTTGATTACAAATGCCACAAGAGGGCGCAACAGCACACAAAATACGTGCAATGCATTTATCAATTGTCTTATTTTGATCGACTTGACTTGTCTAGTCTAGTTTTAGTGTTGATGTGCAATTACTTCTGTGGTATTCACAACAGCGATCCCATTGAATTTAGGCTATCAGTAACATCTAGCATGGCTTCTTGACTTGTTGTGGACTAGCAGCTAGTGTGTGTGTGTGTGTGTGTGTGTGTGTGGGTCGGAAAGGAAGGGGTAGATTACCTTCTGGCGATGTCTGATGCCTCTTTGTCCGTCGGTACTCGAATCAGCTCTTTTATTGGACCCTCAACCATGCCGACACAAAACTGATAAACAAATTTTTTGACCGTAGACTTGTGAATTCCGAATTGATTGGCGACAAGGCGATACTCCCCACAGCTACTCCCCACAGCTACCCAATTTATAAAGTACCACTGCTATTCGCATTATCAGTGGAATGGGTGCCCTGACGGTGGTCGTTGCTGGTGCCATGTAAGGAGCCATAATATCGCATAGCTTCATGAATGACCTCCTGGTCATCCTGAAGTTCTCCACCCACTCGCTGTCAGTAAATTCATGAAGAACGATTGTTTGCCACCAATGTTGGCTTCGTACCCTCATCCACAACGACCTGGTCCTTGGTTGAGGAAGGGGTATTGCAGGTGATGGCAGTATTGCCTCTTCTCTAGGCCTATGTAAAATGTACCACAGCGCCACGAACCTCCGAAAATGTATTACATGTAACAAATTAATCAACAGACAAAAAAGAGAAACTGAAATCAAATCCATATTTGCGATAAAACAAACGAGGGCAGGTAATAAAACGTACGCGACCAAACTTGTGTATCCTACTCCAGTGTATAAAACGGTTAGAAAAACAAACCGACAGCCTCGCGCGACCAAATAGACATCTTTGCGTGCAAGTTCTAGTCGGGATTTTAAATGTTATTTCATTTTTTTTAAAGAAAAAAAAACAGAGCACCTCATTTTTTCATGTAACACAAAGCAAAGAAACAGCTCAGACATACTGCAACATTTCTTAAAACATCGTCCTATCGGATTAAATTGCTGTAACATGTAAACTCGGAAGAAATTTAATCTCTTTATTTGTGGCTCATGTATACAGTTCGGTCGAATTCTAATAAACCGATTACATGTAATCTCTTTAAACGAAACGTGTCCATATACATACAAATCCCTCCACACTCTTGCTCCCCAGTAACTCTCAGATCTCATCCAGCAACACTCCCAACCAAGGTCCCTGAGGTCCTCTGGCAAGAACCAGCTCGTCACTCCCCGCTCCAGACTACGGACCTTTGGAGACCGAGCCTTCTGTGTTGCTGCCCCCACCCTTTGGAACAGTCTACCTCTCCATATCCGCCAAGCTCCCACACTGGAAACGTTTAAAAAGCACATCAAATCCCACTTATTCACTGAGGCCTATGGTCCTTAATCACCTTGGCCCCATCCCCATTTCTACCCCCTCCCCGCTTCTTTCCTCTATTCCCTAGCCCCATCTCCTTTTTGTAAAGCGACTTTGGGTTACTTGAAAGGCGCTATATAAAACCAAGTCATTATTATTATTATTATTATATAAACGCACCTAATGTGTAAGGAGGCCAACAGTTATTGTAATCCAGAAGGATGAGATGTCCTTGGATGTTGGATTGTAGACTGAAGTGCTGCCATAGCAAGTCTGTGGCAAAATTGATGTCTCATGAACAGGAAAGCGCGTGAAACTAGTGAGATTTCTAGGATCCAGGGCAGATATAAGGAAAGGTAAGATAATAAAAAGAGCCATCTTTAGTGACTAATAGAGAGGCATGACATAGATGGTAGATAAGAGGCTAACCTTTAGGCTGACATTAGCTGAGATCCAGGTTGTAGCAGCTGTAGACCCAGGCTGAAGCTAGCTGAGATCCAGGCTGTAGCAGGTGTAGACCAAGGCTGAAGCTAGCTGAGATCCAGGCTGTAGCAGGTGCAGGCCCAGGCTGAAACTTGCTGACATCCAGGCTGTAGCAGGTGTCGACCCATGCTGAAGCTAGCTGAGATCCAGGTTGTAGCAGGTGTAGACCCCGGCTGAAGTTGGCTGAGGTCCAGGCTGTAGCAGGTGCAGGCCCAGGCTGAAGCTGGCACACAACTAGCAGAATGTCTGGAGTAGCATCAGGATTCAGCAGCAGAGAAACTGTTGTGGAGGAAAAGGAGTCGGATCCGCGCGGTCAGCCTCTCATGGGGAATTTTATTGAACAAACCATCACAGAGACATGTGCATTCAGAATGTCCGGAAATTCCCTCTGACCTCAGTTAGACCTGTAATTAGGCCATGTCATGACATTTCTCTCCCACAAAACTCACGTATTTGTAGATTTAAAGGTCTGTAAAAGCAGCCAGGAATGCTCTTCTAGGAAAGGTGTAAAAACAAAACTTTGTTGTTAGACTATTTAAATTGACCTGAAGTCACATGAAAAAAACACATACTAAAAATAGATAAAATTAAAAGCATGCAAACAAACAGAGGACTGAGCTGGCGGCCATCTTGTCAAACACAACATGTTTACAGAACATGGAAATAAGGTTAAAACTTACTTCAGAAAAGCAATGGACATAAGAAAACCAAGACTAACATTAAAACAAAACATCAGAGCCCATAAATAAAAACATCAAGTGTGTTTTAAAGAGAAAGAAGCAGCAATAGAACTCCTCCAACAAAAGCAGAGATGTCTCTTAATAAATTGTACGCTTGTGCCCCATGACACATGAAGGGAGCTCACACTGTAAGGTTTTTATTTTTTAGGAGATAAAATTATGCTTTTTGTTGTGTGTATGTAAAAATGTCTGTAGTTACAAAGCTCAGAATCCAAACAAGATGGAGTTATCTCCTCCCAAAGATGAGACTGCTGCCAAGCCGCTTACTTTCTGGACCACAAACAGTCCAGAAAAGCAGTGGTTTGAATTACCTCAAACAACAACTGTCTTGTGCTGCATTTCAACTAGTCTGCTGACCAATCAGAGCAGACTGCGTCTTTGGGTAGAGAAGCAAGCAGAAGGCAACATGGGGCATGAGAGCAATGATGATAAATCATGTGTGTTCAAATATTATAGGAGATATTAGTCTTCAAATAGAGCCCAAAAATGTTTGGCAAAAGTTGATCTCTTTTAATAATCTTGCCTACAAACAAATGGCAAGAAGTCACATCAGAAGTCTTCACATTAAATATTTTGATCGCACCTTAAAAACAAAGTAGTTGGCAACACATCATACGAGTTTAAACCTGATGTCTTAGAGACCAGGGGGGTATTCCACGAAGCTGGCTTAGCGGAAAGCCTGGCTTATCTCGCTACTTCTGGCTAAATTTAGAGAGAGTTCCATCCCATGAACGTGGCTTATTTGAACGCCCGCTGAGTGACCATGGTAATTTATGCTGCTGAAGTAGCCTGGTCCCGGGCAGGCTAAAGTTGAAGCTTAGCTTAGCTGCAACTCAAAAAATGTCCGGGGGGGGGGCAAGACCTCTGTCCTTTCAGGCTGCTGCTCCACATTTACAGTAGCCGATAATGTAAAACAACCTACTGGCTGAAGTATTTGCATTAAGTTCATCATCTCCCTCAGGCTTCCCTAATGTTATCGGTGCACTACACTGTACCCATGTACGCATCCAAGGCAAGGCAATTTGTAGAGCACAATTCGTACACAAGGCAATTCAAAGTACTTTACAGCTACATAAAATCACAAGAAGGCAATAAAATTATTCCAAAAAACAAAGAAATCATTAATTAATTCATTTAAAAATGAAGCGTGCAGATAAAATACTTTCAGGTGTCATATGCACATCTAAATAGAACTGTTTTCAGTCTGGATTTAAACATTGTCACATTGTCCAGGCCCCTGCTGGACCCGTGGAGGCTGACTATGTAAACCGAACATTTTTCCATATCCTAAATGTACATGTACACTTGGGGATAATTGTCCATAGGATCTGAACTGGATTTCTCATTTTGAAAAATACCACATCAACCCCTTTGAGTAATGCTGAGCAATGTTACATTTATGCCCTGTGAAACCTCATCATTGACTCCTATCCTCCGTGCATACAGATGATCTGTGATGGAGGTCATTTCATTTCCAACATTGAGGCTAAATGGCCGGGATCAGTTCATGATTCTAGGATCTTCCGAGCATCCTCACTGGCACAGAGGTTTGCACAAAGCGCAAGCATTTTACTTACCCGAAGGAGTGTACTTTTGAAGTAAGGTGTAGCATAGGCAGAATTTTGGTGATCTAATGAGAGGTCAGGTGTAGAGGTCATCTTAAGGAATTTAAAGTGCTCGTCATACTTTATTATAGATAGCCATATAAGGCACATATTGCATCAAATTGCCAAGTCTTAACACATGTATATCCATCCAACATTTCTCTTATTCTGCAGGAGAGTTCAATGGTGTCCTGCTTGGGGACAGAGGCTATGCATGCTGGCCGTACCTCCTCATGCCATATCCTGATCCAGGAACAAGGGCATGCACATGCACATGCACATGCTAAAACAAGGGCACGGATAGAAGTGACCTTTGGCTAAATTAAATACAGGTTCATTACTTAAAGTTCTCAGGCACCATGGCTGACTTCTGACAGAGCCATCTTAAATTAATAGTATACTTCATATTTTATACATTTTGTCTTGTGGACAACTTTTCAGGCTCAAGTCTTTCTTCCTTGAGTCCCTGGAGGTTCTAGTGCCTGAAAGGACTCAGTTTCTCCTGACACAATGAGGGACCTATACAGGGACACATGTTTCCTTTGATTCTTATTGCTGTGACCTTTGAGTTAGAACTTCTTTTCATAATTTAGCCAGGGCTCTCAAGTCTCACGCAATGAGCGTGAGACACAAGCATTTCAACAAGTTCACACGCTCACACGCCACACATGCCATTTCTCACGCTAAGAAATGATCAACTTCGTCGCACAGAAATTCTAATGGCCTATACTATAAACGAGTCAATGGCAGGTTACTGTGCGCTCGTACAGCTCAGAATAGCTCTGGTACAGCTGTCTTGATTTAGCAACCCATCGGCCAATCACAAAATAGAATTTCTCAGCCAATCAGAAAACAGAATTTCTTGTTGCTGGGTGAGGTCTGAAATAGCTTTCAGCTGCAAGCACGCGTGCAGAAGTTGTAGACGAGCTGGAGGTGGAAGAGAACCGTCAGGATCATCAGCAGGTCATATCTTCATTTATTTTAATCTTTTATTAGTTACTATAGTTTTCCTACTCTTTGTAAAAGACCAATACCTGCCGATTAAAGTGTTCGTTAGAGTAGTAGGTCTAAATATTCAGCACACACCCTTTGACATGAGCAACTTAATGAAAAATGAAAAATATGTAGGAGTGTAATTAGGCTTCCGTGGTTCATTTTTTTCAAAGGTGACTGGTATGAGCAGATTCCCAAGGCTATCTACAATTGCCAAACTGGTATTAGTTCTGCCACACTGAAATGCTGATGCAGAGAGGGTTTTTTCCATGGTGGGGCTCAATAAAACCAAGACCAGGAACACGTTGGCTCTGAATGGAACTCTGTCATCCATCATGACTGTGAAAATGGCTGTGCTTCAAATGGGAGCCCCCAATATCAGTCATCAAGCATCAAAATCTGCCACAAACACTTACAACAACACTTTGCATAAGACTTTGCATACCTAAAACAATTTATTTTTAAAATATAGCAGAATTTAGTGTAAAAGTGAAGATTTGTGATTTTGATATTAATAAAACAATTTCTTTGTTCTTTATGGCCCTGTCACACTGTTGCGTATGGCACTAGCGTATGAAAATTATCACTCATACGCTGGTATACGCTGACATACGCCAGGGGAACGTTAGGCATAGGTTGTATACGTTTCAAGCACGCTGGCATACGTTGGCATACGTTGGCATACGTTGGCATACGCTGAGGCAGAAATAAATTTTTGAACATGCTCAAAACTTTTGTGCGTATGGTTAATACGCTAAGCATACGATAGGCATACGCTGAATACGCTAGAGGTACGATATAGGTACGTTACTGATAGGTCGAGAACGCTGGACATAAATTGCCATATGTTGGCATGAAGGTGTACCGTACAGCTAGCGTATTTATAGCCTCCGCCCGTCTGCCGCCTCCATCTCCGCCAGACGGGCGGAGATGGAGGCGGCAGGCAACCGACGATTCACGGGAGCGGTCAGGAGGAGGAGTTGGGGATCTTGATCGCTCAGAAGCATGTAACTCATCAGCCGCAGGTGCATCAGGCATTTCAGCAGGTTTGGGTGAGAATGATTCTTGTGTTTTTTTGCCTTTTCCTCGGCCCAGGGCCCGGGCAAACGACGATTGCTTCTTGGGAGGCATGATCGAGATGAATGTCTCGAGAGATGTTGATAGCGCGTCGTCTACTGCAATAATGGAGCAATGTGGAAAGGCTGCTGAGTTAATGGCGTTGCCCCTGGCAACCAATAGCGTCTTCTGCCAACATGGCCGACCGGCCGACCGGAGTCACATGACTCCTCATTCTCAATAGGCGCGTTGAAACGTACGCTGGGCATGCGCAGTTCATATGCTACTCATACGCTAGTCATTCTTTATTTTCAAGGACTTTTCGTGCGTATGATTAATTTTCATACGCAACTCATACGCTTCTCTCATACGCAACAGTGTGACAGGGCCTTTAAGTAGCTAGTTTATGGCGATGGGATACTGCAAGGGACCACCCCCCCCCCCCCCCAAAAAAAAAAAACCCGAAAGAAACCTCTGCACACGGCCTGGCCCCTGCCCCGCCCGAATCTCACTCCAAGCAAACTTGAAAACTTGAGAGCCCTGATTTAGCATTGACACAGTAGCAGTTTAAGTCAGAGCAAGTGTAAGAAGGCTAAATGGACAGAGATGATTTATAACTTTCCACACGTTTAGGTCATGGCACCCCACTGTGAATATAAATGTAAAAAACACATTTCTAACACGTTGCATGAACCGTACAATAATGACAAGTTTGAGTTCAAGTTGTGTTGAATTGTTTAATTATTATTACATGTTTCTCAAGCTGTGGAGAGAAAACAGAATGAAATACAGTTCACAACACGAATTTCCCCGCGACCCGACCGACGGATTCAGCGGTATAGATAATGGATGGAACACGAAATTCTCCTTTATCTGAATTTATACTAACATCCCTCTCCAGTTTCATAATCTCTAGCTTGATCTTTTTTATTTTCAGTTTCTTCCATATCTAGTTTGGTGCTCTCTTTATTGGACAAACACATTTCTTCAAAGGCTACTGACCACTCTGAAATATTTTCCTGTACTTTACCTTCACCTGCTGCCAGGTACGCTTTTGGCTGTTAAAGGGGAACTGCGGTATTTTCAACATTAAGCCTCTTTTCTGAGTCGTCTGCAATGTTTCCGAACCCCCCTCACCACTTTTTTGATGTTTACTGCTGTCTCCGGTATTTGCCTAATTTTGATTCATCTCAACCTGCTTCAGAATGGCAAGTCATGTGCATTAGAAAGGTCCGTAAAAGCACAATAAACGTCCGTTTTCAAAATAATCAACTCACCGGAGTGGTTACTGGTGTGCACTGGTAATCCATATCAAATTTCGTTGCAAAAAGTTGCTTCTGTCGTGTTTTATTTGGCAGCTCGTTCATGCTCGCACTATTTTCTTAGCGGTGGCGGAGTAATATCAACGAACATCCAGTACAAAATGTCAAATAAAACACGACAGAAGCAACTTTTCGCCATGCAATTTGATATGGATTACCAGTGCACACCAGTAACCACTCCGGTGAGTTGATTATTTTGAAAACGGACGTTTATTGTGCTTTTACGGACCTTTCTAGACATGCGCATGACTTGCCATTCTGAAGCAGGTTGAGAAGAATCAAAATTAGGCAAATACCGGAAACAGCAGTAAACATCAAAAAAGCGGTGAGGGGGGTTCTAAAACATTGCAGACGACTCATAAAAGAGGCTTAATGTTGAAAATACTGCAGTTCCCCTTTAAGATTGCTCCTGTTGAGATGTAACAGTGAAAAAATAATATGTGGGTCACACACTCACGATAATATAGTTACAAAGTATGATGATGCGTGTCGATTATTGGGTCATTAATAAACTGAGCAGGGTCAGTATATGTGTGCAGTACATCTCATACAGAGACAATTCAGCATGCTTTATGTAAACAAATTATAACACAAAGAGGAGAGCATAAATACATGAGGACAGTAAAATAAATGTGTAACAATTGACAATGGTATGAAACTTTCATAACTTACGCATTTAGTCTGTCGGCAGTTGTTTGCCATGCCGTTTCTTCGCTTTATTGATCACAGCTGTATTACCATTTCTGGTGATGACACTTTTAAAATCCTCATACAGCTCCATAAGCATTATTTGTTCAGCTGCCGAAAAAATAACAGCGCTTGTCTTGCTCTCCTTTTCACACAGATCTCCGTTTTTCCACCATCCACTCGTCAGGGCTTCTTACGTTCCTCGTGCACTCGCACTTAGCTAGGCTATGTAAGCCTCGCTTGGATTAGCCTCACCGAGATGCAGCTAAAATATCTTTGTGGAACGACTTGAGGCTTAATTGGGAGATGGCGCTAGTTCAAGCGACGCTTTCCGGCTATAGCCTGGCTTTCTTTAGCTACTTTCGTGGGAATATCCCCCAGGTTTGAGAAAAACTACTGCAGTTCAAATATAAAAGCTAACCAAAGCAAACATGATTTAATAATTGGAATTAATTATCTTTGTTTATGTTTTGAAGTATGTGTGGTTGGGTTTGAAGACATACATGTGTGTTTTGCATAAATGCAGCTACCTGTTTCTGTACGTCAGCTTTGTGCTGGAGAAAAGATCCAGTGTGAACAGAATGTGTGTGTTAGCTGTTTGGGTATTAGTCCTCAGAGACTCCAGGCCAGAGGCAGCATTCATCTCAGCCATTTTTCTGCTGAGCCGTTACATCTTTCTTTTCACAAACACGCACACACACACACACATAAAGCATGTACACACTAGCAGGCAAACATGCGCTGACTGGGCTTGATCTCTGAAAAGCTCGCCTTACACGTTGAAATCTGGTGTTGGACACAAAGTGCAAGAAACTGGATGGATACACGCTAACATCAATGAAAAAATAAATGATGGGAGGACAAAAAACACTCACTGCTGACCTTCTGTTCATCTCAGAAAGCCTAAAAAAGCTCCCCAATAACAGCCAACAGACTGCCATTTTGCACCACACGTCCCATTCTATTTTAGAGTTCATGTTTCAGACTTACTGTCTTCAAAGCTGGCTAAATTGTAACATACGCTGGCCCTCATTTATCAAACTTGCGTAAGACGAAAAACATGCGTAGGTCGTGTGTACGTTCTTTTCTGCGCAAAGGTTGGCATTTATCAAATCCATCGTGAGCGCAGGAAAGATGAAATCGCCACGACAGGTCTGAAGCCGTGTACGCACTTTTCCATTTTGACTTGCGGTGACTGCAATAGCATACATAAACAGCAGCGTCACTAGTGCGTGCCTCATGAGTCGCAACAAATCTCTAGGTTAAAATTACAGACTTATCACTTCAAAGAAGGCCCATGTTTTATTTGACTTCAACATAAATATAAACATAAACGCAAATTAAATAAATAAAAAAATTAAACAAGTACAACTCCGTAATTGGAAGAGTGATGGCTCATTATTCAACCGCCTATTTAAGAGGTGATTCTAGCGGCGCGGTAATGGCGAAACGATGGCAGATCTGGCTTTGTTAAGGGACCTGAACGCGCGCATCAGGCAGGATTTCTTTCGGGAAAATGATGAGTGGCTTATGAGCCGTACAGGAGAGGCGCTTTAACACTGCGCATACGCAAAGACATAGCTCCGATCAGGCCAGTTTGAGTTTGGCTAAACAAAAGGTAGATTGGCACATATTCAGACAACAAACCATTGAGACTAAGGCACACGATCGTACATTGCAAGCTAAAACATCTGATTTCCAGAGTACATATGGCTACCTTAATTTCTGAAGGTGTTTTCCAAAAAGTTTGGTTTCAGTGCAGAAAACTGTGTCCATGAAGCAATGGTATCACATGCAAGCCAAGCACAACCAGCACTGGGCCTGATAAATGGGAACAGCGTCCTCAAGAAAACAGCAGTGTTCCAGTTACCTGATAGTGTTCAGTACTGCAATATGTAAAGAACTGCAGCTTATTGTGTGTCTCCAGTAAAGTCTGCCTCAAAGTCAACTTACTTTCACTGTTTAAGCAAACTGCAATGATGAGGAGAGAGAGAGAAATGAAAAAATCTGAATACCGTGTTATGCCAATCACATTTGGTTTGTCAAGGGAAGCTTTATGAATGTAAAGCTCCCCTTAATTCACAAGTACTGCTTATTTATTTATTTTTGTTACAATACTTTACATATAATAGTGCCGTACCTAACGTGGGGACAGGGAAAGAGGTAGAGCAAAGAAAAAGAAAGGGAAATGAGACAGAGATAGAGAGAAATGATAGGAAAAGACAATGAAAAACAAGACAAAACCAGACAACTAGCTGCTTTATCTGTTGAAACCAAACAGAAAACATCCTACGGCCTCTGTGTGGAAACCAGGTGGAGAACCATCAGAAGCACCTGCAGGAAGACAAACGGAGAGAAGAACCCTAAGCAGCAACAACACCAGCACCAAGTACATGAACCATACTGTAACTGTGGATACGGATGGTTTGAAACCACAGGACGACAATATACAAGTTAAACAGAAGAGGTCCAAGAATTGACCCCTGGGGGACTCCACATGGCCACTCGCTCAGATTCATAGCTGCCAATTGTAACAAAATAACTCTGCCCTTCTAAGTAGGACCTGAACCAGTTAAGGACCGCCCCAGAAACAGCAACAGGATTTTGTGATCTACAGTATCAAACGCAGCACTGAGGTCCAACAGAACCAGGACTGAAACATTACCAGAATCAGTATTTAACCTGATGTCGTTTAACACTTTGACCAGAGCTGTTTCAGTGCTGTGATGACGTCGGAAGCCCGACTGAAAGTTATCAAGACTTCCACTTTCATTCAGAAAGTCGTTGAGCTGGGGGCGGTCGGTGGCGTAGTGGGTTGAGCGGCTGCCCCATGTACAGAGGCTGCAGTCCTCGCTGCAGCTGGCCCCGGTTCGAGTCCCGCTCCGCGCGGCCCTTTGCTGCATGTCTTCCCCATCTCTCTGCCCCCTGCTTCCTGTCTCTCTCCAACTGTCCTATCGTTAAAGGCATAAAAAGCCCCCAAAATATATATATATATATATATATATAAAAAAAGAAAGTCATTGAGCTGGTTAAATACAACTTCAATAACCTTGGATATAAAAGAGAGGTTAGAGACTGGGCTGGAATGGGACCAAAAAATGGCCCGGGCATTTTTGGCCATGGCAGCCCACCATGAATATTTAGACGATCACACAAGTAATCTCATCACTTTCTGTGAAAAATGCAATTAAATCCTAACACAAATGTATTAATTTAAATAAATCTCCTCACCTTACAAAAGCAGTTTTGTCATTAAATCGCTCTTCTCTGCCACTCTGTCAATCACTGTGTCAGTATCAAGGGACACAAGAACATCTTTCTCGATGGCCATCAACATAAAGGCTTCCAGTTTGCTGGCAGAAAGGCAATTCCTCAGTCTGTGTTTGATGTAGCGGAGGGTTGAAAATGACAGAAAATGACCGAGGCAGGAATATTAATTTCGTATTTCTCCGGTTACCTATCAATCCATTTCAGCAAAGCAATGTTTCACTAATATTACATGGGCAACTGTAACCTGTAACACCTGCAAACAATATAGTTATAACAAGCTAAAATAACACTGAACACTTTGGTGTCTACATGAGAGTGTCATAAACATTAATTACACACTTGATATCTATGACTGATGTCATTGGGTATTTGCAATATCTGCACACCAGTCAACTTTACATAAGCCTACAAAATCGAATGGCACTAGATACGTTATAGCCTTGCCTACATTAACGATGGTTTAAGTACTGTAATGCTAAAGACAGGCGCATGTCACTTTTACACCTTCAAATAAAGTAAATCTACTCATAGCATTAGTTGAAAATAAAGACTGAATGATCTCTGTGACAGAAACGCGCATGCGCAGACACACACACACACACACACACACACACACACACCACAGTCGGTGACCACCTTCTAACCAATAAGGTTGTGCAAAAAACAGGCTAGGTTTTTTATTCGTGTTCCACCCTGACTGGATAAAATAAGTAATAATTTCACCATGATCAATTCCCCCCATACTGATGTAGTGAAGATGTAGCCTACCAGTCGTTTATCTATAAATACCTAATTTAAAGCGATACTCCGGAGTAGATTCACCCTGGGGTCATTTGAACCATGATATCCAGCCAAGTAGCCCACCCGCAGTTTTTTCGATATTGGCTGAACATCAGCTGAGTTACTGAGTTATCCCGAATAGCTTCGTACAAGGGTTAATGGACCCTGGCAGTATCTCCAAAATTACCACACTAAAATCACATGCCATGACACCAAACTTCTACAGTAGTACAAATATGGTCTGTACTCACAAAACGATGCATTTGGAAGTTTGTACATAGTCCAGGAGTTTATTATTATCAACACAAGCCTGATAGCTTATCTGCTGCTAAAGCTGCGTCGACGTCACTTCTGGGAGCTGGGAGCTTCAAAGTAAGATGAGGGTTGATCTACTACTGTAGACAACAAAGTATATGCTATATTCTACATGATTTTTTATGAATTTTTATGTTGTAGAGTTGTGAAATTATTTTATCAATGGAGAAATTGAGCAGCCTTGCTTTGTTGTCTACAGTAGTAGACTTTAAGTCTCTACGCACACGGAGAGCCCTCAGTCCTCCCATTAAAAAAACATGTCGTCATTCTGCTAACATTTCGCCAAACATTAGCCTACTTCTTACCGGGCTGGCTATTCTGACCTCCTCAATCTGTCCCTGGGTCACGTCTGTCTCCTCCTCCTCCACCTCGATAGCTTCTTCCTCTGTGTTTGGGCTACACTGTTCTACGGAGACACTCGTGCACTGGGGGCTGCTGATGATGTTGACGGCCCTGGCCCTGCACTTGATGGCCCTGCACCCGGTGCTGTGGTCGTGGTGGAAGCAATTGCAAACATGTCAGTAAGCTTCGCACATTTTGCTGCTTGTAGGCTTTTTAGCCTTTTATCTCGCAGCTTCTGTGCACCACCCTTTCGTTTCTGTTGTTTATCCATTTCGGTTTTTGACTGTTCTCTCCTAGTCCGTTCAGCTCAAATGGTAGATTGATTACCTGGGTCAACGGTGAGGGGAGGGGCGGGCCAAAGAGGTGCTGAGAGATTTCATTGGACTAGCTCATTGTCCTTCGAGAAATTCTACCAATGGCCGCATTTTGTGTTGCAATTACGTCACATCCCATAAAATAATAATAATATATTTTTCAAAATAAAACTAGGACGGCCCCGGCCCAAAAATATGCGTCGGCCCACCAGGCATTGCCCGGTAAGCCCTATTAGAGTTCTCAACGGGCCTGAAAATTACAACCCGACCCGACCCGTGGCTTTCAAAGCCCGAGCCCGATGTAACCCGACACATCAATATGAATTATCTACCCGAACCCGGCCCGCGGCCCGACGTCGGGGGTCGAGTTTTCCCATGTTATCCTATGGAGACTGACGGGCTGTGGGTCGTTACGGCACTTATGTGCAGTGACCTAACCCACGTAAAAACCTAGTGAAACGATATTATGCCCACAGCTTACTGTATGGCGGCTCAGGCTGGACGTCCCTGTTTTTTTGCTGTCATATTTTAACAGCACCTTGCATTTTGAGCATTGCACATGACCTGTGGAATTTCCATAAGAATCCAGCACCACTACAAACACTTTCCAGACCTCTGATTTTCCCACTCCTGTAGCGATGGTGAATTCACCTGCAGCAAGTTTGCTCTTCACCACTCTTAACTCAATCTTCTTCTTCGCTAAAGGCGTGCACACAGCGGTGTCATGTCTGTCCCCGCTCCATGCAGACTTTCGTTACGGTAGGTAGATAGATAGATAGATAGATAGATAGATAGATAGATAGATCGATAGATCGATAGATAGATACTTTATTGATCCCCAAGGGGAAATTCACCATGATTCACGGTAAACAGCAGCGATGATTAATACTTTTTTTTTTCACTGGGCCGAAAAGATTAAGCCCGAGGACCGACCCGACCCGAGTCATCTGCTTATATTTTCGACCCGAATCCGGCCCGAACCCGCGGGTCCCGTTGGGTTTTTCGGGGCGACCCGACCCGTTGAGAACTCTAAGCCCTATAGCCAGTCCATGCCTGGTTAGAGACAGGTCTATAGTTGTTCATCATAGAGGCATCTAGAGTTCTCTTCTTTAGGAGGGACTTAACCCTTTTAATGCCGTGGTCGCAAAATTGCGACAGGACGCGATACTGAATTAAAATGCCTGTTGTGTGATGTAGAGTGTTAAATGTTGTTCAAACTCCATTCCACTGGGAGCATAACGTATGCCTCCAATGTATTTCATTCGAGGAAATCTAACTGAAACGTGTGGGATTTTAGCGGAGCTAACAGAGGTAGCAAAGTTTGATGAGCTAGCAGTTTATAGTTTATATTGTGCAGATTACGGTGAAATGGCAAAGCGAAACATGTCTAGAGCTGATGTTATAGGCTTACTGTTTGCAGATCCCGATTCTGAAGCGGAATATATGCCTTCAGAGGATGATATTTCGTTCAGTGATCCGAGTTGTGGCTGAGATACGTGTTGCACAAGCACAACCAAACACCCCCGACCCTTTTGCGGTCATCAAAATTGAAGTTGGCCCAAATGCAAATGGTGGTGATAGTTCTGGAGTTCATAGGGAGGTTGGGGGACGTGGTGGTAGCACTGCACGCAGCGAAAACCGGGCTGGTGAAAGTCTTGGCATTGGGTCGTTTTACCGCACCGGCCACGCTGTGCCTGCTCATTGGGAGGGTTTGCAGGGTGATGGCGAAATGAGTGGAGGAAATGTTGGGGCGGCTGGAAGAGGTAAACGGGGTCGGAGAATGACTCGAGGGAGTAGTCGTGTCAGGGATGATACTTCTTTCACCCGCGAGAGCCAGGCAGTGCGCAAGGCTGGTAGGGGAGGGAGAGGGAGAGGTGGCCATCACGCAGCACCTGCTCCACGCGGAGCAAGCGTCAGTAGAAAAAACAAAAACAAAAAAACACACACCCTCACACACCCTTACATGCATGTTTCCATATGACACTATACATATGTCATGCCCATGGACTTGTGTTTTTTAGTTTCATGTTTTAGGTCATGTTTTTGTGTCAGTTCATGTCTTAGTTTTCCCTGCACCCGGTTAATTAGTTCACTCACTGCACCTGTTTATTCCCCTCCAGCTGCACCTTGTCCCAATCACGCTCACTCCCTATTTAGTTTCCTGCCTCCACTGTCAGTTTTGCCGGATCTTTGTTTGATGTCAGTTTGTATACCCATGCCAGGATTCCTGCTTCCCATGATTACCACGTTTTCCAAGTTTTCCAAGTTAAGTATTTATTTATCCATGCCGTGTTAAGTTCCTTGTTTTTGTTTACAACTACGTTTTTTCCGGCTCAGCCGTGTTTTATGTTGGTACTTTGTTTTTGTTAGTAATAAATCTACCTTTTTTGTAAGTCCGCATCCGTGTCCTCCCTTCCACCCGCAAAACCTGACAGAAAGATCCGGCCAACAATGGACGCGGCGGATTTAGAAGCTGCTTTGCGGCTGGCCGAGGACCTCTGTTCCTGCTTGGAGCAGAACAGCTCCTCCTGGAAGAAACTGGACGTGGCCAATAATATCATTGACTTTTTTTTTAGAAAAGAAAGTTCTCCAGACCGGGGCTGTGGACCTGTCTCGCGTCTGGGGGAAGGCGAGGACTGTGCAGCGCGCTGCAACGCTGGACATCTTTGGCATGGAGCCACAGCAGGTAGCTGCACTGTACTCCTCCCCCCTCACCTGTTCAACCTCTCAGTCCACAGTGTCCAGAGACCCAGCAGCCACAGTGTCCAGAGACCCAGCAGCCACAGTGTCCAGAGACCCAGCAGCCCCGGCCGTCCCAGAGCTGTCCCCGGCCGTCCCAGAGCTGTCCCCGGCCGTCCCAGAGCTGTCCCAGAGCTGGTCCCGGCCCCAGCCGTTCCAGAGCTGGTCCCGGCCCCAGCCGTTCCAGAGCTGGTCCCGGCCCCAGCCGTTCCAGAGCTGGTCCCGGCCCCAGCCGTTCCAGAGCTGGTCCCGGCCCCAGCCGTTCAGGCCTCCGGGCCTGACCCCGAACCCGACCAAGAGGCCTCCGGGCCTGACCCCGAACCCGACCAAGAGGCCTCCGGGCCTGACCCCGAACCCGACCAAGAGGCCTCCGGGCCTGACCAAGAACCTGACCACGAACCTGACCCGGAATCTGACCAGAGACCCGACCAAAAGGCCACAGGGCCCGACAAAGCCTCAGAGCCCATGGGGCCCCGGCCCATGGACTCATCTCCATGGGCGGGTCGTCCGCCGGACCACCGCCTGCTGCCGCTGTGCCAACGGAAGTCTGGGTGCCAACCAGACCACCGCGCCAACAGAAGTCTGGGTGCCAACCAGACCACCGCGCCAACAGAAGTCTGGGTGCCAACCAGACCACCGCGCCAACAGAAGTCTGGGTGCCAACCAGACCACCGCCTGTTTCTGTCTCGCCGTCTGCGGTCTGGGCGTCCGCCGGATCACCGCCTGCTGCCACGTCATCGGGGGTCTGGGCGTCCCCCGGACCACCGCCGTCTCCTGCCGCCACGCAGATGGAAGTCTGGGTGCCAACCAGACCACCGCCTGTTGCCACGTCGTCGGGGGTCCGGGCGTCCGCCGGCTCACCGCCTGCTGCCACGTCGTCGGGCGTCCGCCGGATCACCGCCTGCTGCCACGTCATTGGGGGTCTGGGCGTCCCCCGGACCACCGCCGTCTCCTGCCGCCACGCCGACGGAAGTCTGGGTGTCCGCCAGACCACCGCCTGTCACGCTGTCTGGGCGTCCGCCAGACCACCGCTTGCTCCTGCTACCCCATCTGCGGTCTGGGCGTCCGCCAAACCACCGTCTCCTGCCGCTACGCCGACGGAAGTCTGGGTGTCCGCCAGACCACCGCCTGTCACGCTGTCTGCGGTCTGGGCGTCCGCCAGACCACCGCTTGCTCCTGCTACCCCATCTGCGGTCTGGGCGTCCGCCAAACCACCATCTCCTGCCGCCATGCCGACGGAAGTCTGGGCGTCCGCCAGACCACCGCCTGCTCCTGCTACCCCGTCTGCGGTCTGGGTGTCCGCCAGACCACCGCCTGCTGCCCGAAGCCGGTACCACGCCCGTTTCTGGTCGTCCGCCAGACCGGCTTCGAGCCCCTCCCACCCTCAGACTTTTAAGGGATGTCTGGGATCCACCCCTTGAGGGGGGGGCTCTGTCATGCCCATGGACTTGTGTTTTTTAGTTTCATGTTTTAGGTTATGTTTTTGTGTCAGTTCATGTCTTAGTTTTCCCTGCACCTGGTTAATTAGTTCACTCACTGCACCTGTTTATTCCCCTCCAGCTGCACCTTGTCCCAATCACGCTCACTCCCTATTTAGTTTCCTGCCTCCCCTGTCAGTTTAGCCGGATCTTTGTTGTTGTTTGCACTTACCCAAGTTACCTTACCTGACCTGCCTGCGTTGTTTCCCGTTATTCCCATGTTCTTCGTCCCTGTCGTAAAGTTAAGTATTTATTTATTCTTGCCATGCCAAGTCCTTTTGTTTTCTCAGTAACATTTTTGAATCCGGCTTAGCCGCGCCTTTGGTTGTTACTTTGTTTTTTTGTTAATAAACCAACCGTTATATTTTGAAAGTCCGCATCTGTGTCCTCACTCCTCACACATCCTGACAACATAGGCTAGTTATAGTTACAGTTGTGGTTATTCATGTAAATAGTTCTAGTTGTAGTTCTACATTATGTTCACTTTTTTTCTGATTTTTGTCTGAGTATAGAGTAAGTGTGGAAATGTTGAAATAACTTCAACATTTATGCAAAATATTTTCAAAATTCAATATGGCCATCACCCTATAACATCACAGTATTCAAATCAGATGTGTAAATTTACTCCAGACATAAACATTGGGTCATTATAAATGTTTGCTTCATCTTCAGTTACACTCAATATCACCAATCATCTCAGTCTTATGAGATTTTTATGCTGACAGTCAAAAGACCCACCGACCATTGCTTGTGCACTATATTAGTTACAATATGCATTGCTAGTTTACAATGTATTGTTTTCCCAATCCTACTGTATGTGTACAACATAATTAGTGATGGTAGCGGGAAAATATAAAATATATGTAATCATTTATTCAAATGTATTGGAAATTTTAGATTTTTCATTATAAATTCAAAATGGCCACCACCATATGACGTCATAATATGCAAATTAGGTGGGGATATTTACTCCCAAAATAAACTTTGGGTCATCCACAACAATTTTCTAATTTACAGTTAGGGTCTATCTGCTACCACTGTCTAGCCACAACCTTTTGAAATTTTGATGCCCAAACCCAGCATTTTCACAAAAATAACCATGGCATTAAAAGGGTTAATGGCAGCTGTCTTTAGTGACATGGGAAAAATGCCTGATGCCAGTGAGCTGTTAACTATTTGTAGGAGATCACTTTCTACTGAGGTAAAAACAGTTTTTAAAAAGTCGGATGGTATTATGTCCAGAGTACAAGTTGTTGATTTCAGATGCCAAACTGTTTACTCTAGGATTTTTAAATCAACAATATTAAATTGTGACATAACATCAGTTAGTTCTAGGTTTCAGACACAGATTAGTTTTCTTGTTTTTCTGTGTTGCATGAATGTTTTGTCTAATTGTTTTGATTTGTTCGCTGAAAAAGTTGGCAAATTCGTTGCATTTCTCTGTAGAGAGGTCTGGGTTTGACTGTTTAAGAGGATTTGTGAGTTTTTCAACCATAGCAAACAGAGTTGGAGAATTGTTGACATTCTTATTAATCATTTCAGATAAATGCAGCTGTCTGGCCTTGCACAGCTCATTGTTATAACTACGCAGGCTTTGTTTGTACAGCTCATAGTGAATCTGAAGCTTTGTTTTCCTCCACTTACGTTCAGCTTCCCTGCATTCTCTTTTCGGGTTTTTGACCGTAGTGGTGTTTCTCCATGGTGTTCTCTGTTTGCTCAAGGTGCTCTTGATTATTATCGGTGCAACAGCTTCCATTACATTAAAAGTTTTCAAGTTGAAATGATCCAGCAGTCGTTCAACCGACTCTGCGCTCATTGTTGGTAACATGGCTATGGCCTCCCTAAACTGAGCACTTGTTTTCTCATTGATGTACCTCTTCTTAATTGAGAAGCTGGCTGTTTGAACATTCTGAGTGATCAAGAAATCAAATAAAATACAGAAATGGTCAGACAAGGCCAAATCAATAACCACAACAGAAGAAATATCAACACCTTTTCGAAATGACCAGGTCCAGAATGTGACCTCGAAGGTGGGTAGGTTCTGTTACATGTTGCCACAAACCAAACATGTCCAGCACAGAAGAAAATTCTTTGGCATTGCCATCCGTCATATTATCTATGTGAATGTTAAAATCCCCGGTCAAGATAAAATGGTTAAAATCAGTCGAAATAACAGACAATAATTCAGAAAATTCATCAATAAAACTTGCACAGTATCCTGGAGATCTGTAAATGATTAAGAACAAAATTTTAGGAACACCCTTTAAATTAAAACTAAGACACTCAAAAGAAGTGAAATCACCAAATGAGATCTCTTTACACTGGAATATATCTTTAAATAAGGCAGCTTCCCCCCCACCTTTCCTCCCATTTCGGCATTTATCCATAAAACTAAAGTTTGGGGGTGCTGTTTCATTAAGAACAGTAGCACTTGTGCTCTCTGTTAACCATGTTTCTGTCAGAAAAAGAAAATCTAAATGGTGTGAAATTATGAAGTCATTAACTAACAGTGACTTATTGGACAGAAATCTAATATTAAGTAAGGCTAGCTTTGTGGAGTTTACACTGGTCTCTGTTGTATTCTGAGTTGTACGTGGTACCATTAACAAATTAGATAGATTCACCCAGCAAGTTGACTGTTTTCGATTCCTTCTTTTACTAACTAACACAGGAATCCTAATGGGTCCCAGCTTGTTCTCAGAACAGCTCTCAGTAGTAGGGACCCTGAACGCATCATGGCATGTTATCTACGTTTTGAACTGTGCTATCTTTGTTTTGAACTCTGTATGTTCTGCTGCTCCTGATTGATGGAACAATTTGTCATGTCATCCTGAAATGGGTTAGAATGTACACTCAGCCCTCCATATAGTTAGTTAAGCTTTTCCAGAAAAAGTTTGCGATCAGGTCTGCAGCACCACATCTGAACAAACCAGCATTTGCTAATAAATGACTGAGATCAGCCAAAGTATCCTTGGATCGAAATCCAAAAATACATTAATATAATGAATATCTGTCACACAGAATATACATTTGAATATCGTTCGTGTAAAAACCTGCTGAAGTGTTGTACTGTCACAATGCACAGTTTCATAAGCCCTTGTTTCCCCAGAGGTTCACAAACAGAAGTATGAAATGCAAAATTAGCATAATCGTACAGACACAGTGGAGACATTTATTCAATGTTAGTAGCATGATTTTAAAGTAAAGGGCTGTGGACAAAGTGACATTGTAACTGACCAAACTTTAGCTCTATTGCCTACTCCCTTCCAGTTTTTCAGCACCCAGAGTCAGGTAAATAAATGTTACCCAGCAGAAGGCGAGTAAACACAATGAGAGAGTTTAGTGACCAGGAGAAATTCCCTGAAATGGAATTAACTTCCACAGAGGTGTATGCTGTGACCAGGTGGATTATAATGTCATAATCTGCAGAGAGAGCAGCATCACAGACCTTAAATCAGATGTTTAAAAAAAAATATATATGAGGTGCTGAAATCACATTATGGATGCAGTCCCACCTACCCACATTTTGGTATTACAGCTGCGTGATATCTGACTCGAGGAAATCTTTTCTGATTTAGGCTGATGTGGATGAAAATTTATGAAGATAAACAGTGAGATTGAAACAGTTCTGCAAATGTGATAGCAGTATTTTCATCAAGTCTGAAACCATAAATATACATATAATTAGTTTTATTCTCCATCCATCCATCCATCCATTTTCTATACTTGCTGAATCCGTCGGTCGGGTCAAAGGGGGGCTGGAGTCTATGCAAGCGGTCATCGGGCAAGAGGTGGGGTACACCCTGGACAGGTTGCCAGTCCATCACAGGGCCACACAGAGACAAACAACCACACACACGGAAAATTTTAGAGACACCAATTAACCTAACATGCATGTTTTTGGAGAGTGGGGGGAAGCCAGAGTACCTGAAGAGAACCCACACATACACAGGGAGAACATGCAAACACACAGAAAGGCCCCAGCCAGGAGTTGAACCTGGAACCCTCTGCTGTGAGGTGACAGTACTAACCACCATACCACCGCGCAGCCCCTAGATTTATTCTCATTTTAGTAAAAGCTGAAGTATCATGAAATAAACTCATTTTGCAGACTGACACCTCTCAGAGGGACCTCATCAAAAATGAGGATCCTGTTAGTTTAGTTGGACAGCATATTATGACTTGAATTTTCTTATAAGCACACTGACCGTATCGAATTTTTCTAAGAAACTGTGGTGGCACAAACATTACGCCTATCCCCAGTTGTTCTTGGTAAATACAGGATTTGATACTTGGCCACGCACAAACTACTAAAACAGGGCCACCTTCTGCAACTTTTTCACTGTTTTAATGTGCATTTGACTTGTCTTCTGGGGTATTTATACTTGTTGGGGGAGGAACAGATTGCCATGGTATTTGATGTTTTTTGATGCTTTTTTAGATAATAAGCAACATCTGTGAGCTTAAAAGTTAAGTGGGTTAAAATGCAGCAGGTGAAAAATTGTCTTTGCTCTTTCTTTCTTTTCTGTTGGTGGGAAAACTGTAGAGCACCAACACCTCATCATTGATCCAGAATGTATTCTGTAATGCAATGTCTGCCTCTGTCGTTCTAACATGGGATACATTTACTGAAAATGTTCAGTCCCCCAGCAATCTAGGCCTATAGCAGCATAACTATGGGATGTGTAAGGGTCACCTGAGCCATCCCTAAGCTTTATCAAAAAGGAAAGTTTTAAGCCTAATCTTAACGGTAGAGAGGGTGTCTGCTTCCTGAACCCAAACTGGCAGCTGGTTCCTCAGAGAGGGGCCTGATAACTAAAGGCTCTTCCTCCCATTCTACTTTTAGAAACTCTGGGAACCACAAGTAAACCTGCAGTTTGGGAGCAAAGTGCAAACTATGAGATCTTTAAGATATGATGGAGCTTGGTCATTAAGAGCTTTATATGTGAGGAGAAGAATCTTAAATTCTATTCTGAATTTAACAGGGAGCCAATGAAGAGAAGCTGAAATATGACCTCTGCTGTTAGAACTCTGGCTTCAGCATTTTGGATGCGCTGAAGGCTTTTCAGAGAGTTTGTGGGACTACTGGACAGTGCTGGACTACGCTCCCATAACTTTTCACGATTCATCAAAACTTTTGAGTTTAGAACTTTTATTTCTGACGAACTGTTGTATCACTGCAGTTCACACTGCTCATTTTTGTTTTCATTTACCAGAGTTCAGTAAACTATGACAGAGGAGGGAACTATGTGTGTTTTCTTCCACTAATTAACAGGGTTTGCTTATTTAATTTCCCAGGGTGCAGCTCTGCAGATGGTCAGCATAAACTGTTCAAAAAGCTCAGCTGTTCAACATCATTAGCTCACTCTGGGTCACTGTACATCCCAGCCTGCAGGCAGAAACACAACACTCTCCTGCTGTAGAAATTTTCTCAGCCTCATTCTGTCAGAGTATCAGCAGTATAAGAACTCAAATACCTGCCTGATGTGTGGGGAGGTGTTACACTGAAGCAGCCAGGTGCCGTTGACAGGTGATATAACAGCACTGGAACTAAAAGATGTATTTTTCAGAGCACAAATTTCGAAGTTTCTTAAAACACATCTCTGTCATTTGGGGCTGCTCAGTCAGAAGATCTGTCACTCAGTGAGCTGTTCAGGCTTGCAGAGATAATGTAAAGCCTCGTTTCCACTGTCAGTATGGTTCGGGTCACTTCGTATCAGTACGGCACGGGACGGGTCGCTTTGGGGTCAGCTTTGCGTTCCCACTGTACAAAGGGGACCCTCAGGGGTGGGCGGAGTGCGTGCCGAAGCGTCACTACGTCGATCGCTCTGGCACTGGCTCGCGGTCCGGTTGAAACCACTCTCTGCCATTTTTGCGGCAATCAGCTGGAAAACTTTTTCGTCTCGCACAGCACCATCGAGCTCCCGCTGCACAGCTTCCTCACCAACAACGGAGAGCAGAGCCTGCACCTCCTCAGCACTCCAGGCTACTCCACAAGGGAACTGGTCCTGTGTACTGGGTACCCCAAGCAGAAGGGTTACAAAAACCGGTACGCTTTCGTGGTAGTGGAATCACTGAAATAAGCGAACCGTTCTGAACGGGGCTTAAGTCACAACTCCCTGCTTAGAGTATTGTTGTCCAGCCTCCTCATCTTCATCCTGCTGCATTCACTGCACCTTGGAATTAGGAAGTTCTAACTATTTTGTTTGTGCTTGTTCCTGTTCACAACAAATTCTAATCAGCAGCCAATAATTAATTTAACTTAAGAGACTGTCCCCTCAAAAACGTGCCCATGAAGGATGATATGACCAATGATTAGATTAAAAAAAATGTGACCTCTAATAGTCATGAGAGCAACTGCAGGCGAAGGGTAAAAATGGTGTCTGTGACAGTCATGTTGTAAAAAGGCTTTTAGTTTTTGGCCCTAACCATGATTGTTTTCCCACCCCAACCAAGTGTCCTTCTGGCTAAACCCAAACAGGAAGAGACATCCATCCATCCATCCATCATCTTGCGCTTCTCCGGGGATCGGGTCGCGGGGGCAGCAGCTTAAGCAGAGAAACCCAGACGTCCCTGTCCCCGGCCACTTCCTCCAGCTCTTCTGGGGGGACCCCGAGGCGTTCCCAGGCCAGCCGAGAAACATAGTCTCTACAACGTGTCCTGGGTCTCCCCCAGGGCTTCCTCCCAGTGGGACGGGCCCGGAACACCTCACCAGGGAGGCATCCAGGAGGCATCCAGATGCCCGAGCCACCTCATCTGACTCCTCTCAATGCGGAGGAGCAGCGGTACTACTCCGAGCCCATCCCGGATGACCGAGCTTCTCACCCTATCTCTAAGGGAGAGCCCAGACACCCTGCGGAGGAAACTCATTTCGGCCGCTTGTATTCGCGATCTCATTCTTTCGGTCAGTACCCACAGCTTGTGACCATAGGTGAGGGTAGGAACATAGATTGACTGGTAAATCGAGAGCTTTGCCTTCTGGCTCAGCTCCTTTTTCACCACGACGGGCCGGTGCAGAGCCCGCATCACTGCAGACGCCGCACCGATCCGCCTGTCAATCTCCTGCTCCATTCTTCCCTCAGTCGTGAACAAGACCCTGAGATACTTGAACTCCTCCACTTGGGGAAGGATCTCATTCCCGACCCGGAGAGAGCATTCCACCCTTTTACGGCCGAGGACCATGGTCTCGGATTTGGAGGTGCTGATTCTCATCCCAGCCGCTTCACACTCGGCTGCAAACCACTCCAGTGAGAGCTGAAGGTCACGGCCCGACGACGCCAACAGAACCACATCATCCGCAAAGAGCAGAGACCCGATTCTGAGGTCGCCAAAACAGACCCCCTCAACGCCCTGGCTGCGCCTAGAAATTATGAACAAAAAAATTATGACAAAGGGCAGCCCTGACGGAGTCCAACACTCACAGGAAACATGTCCGACTTACTGCCGGCAATACGGACCAAACTCTGACACCGGTCATACAGAGACCGAACAGCCCATATCAAGGGGTCCGGCACTCCATACTCCCGGAGCACCCCCCACAAGAGTCCCCGAGGGACACGGTCAAACGCCTTCTCCAAGTCCACGAAACACATGTAGACACATCCAGCCTCATTTTGGCGTTGACGAAGGTAGTCCGGTTAGTTGGTTGGGGCTTAAAAAATAAAGTGTCTTGCTTCTCAAAACAATATGCGTTCAAATGAGTAATACACAAAATCGTTCATCCAGAAAAAGTCAGACCTCACAATCGCTTGGCACTATTTTTGCCTCCCTTCATATCAATGCGTTCAGCCACCTGCCGATAGCCGCACCTGTTACGGTGTTTACTGGTCGGAAGCAGGGGACTGCTCGGTCTGCACTTTACATAGCCCGTAGTGATACGAAGGTAGAGAGAAATTAGCGCCAAGTGATTGTGAGGTCTGACTTTTTCTGGATGAATGATTTTGAGATGCAAATGTATTACTCTTTTGAACACATATTATTTTGAGAAGCAAATAATTTATTTTTTAAGCCCCAGCCAACTAGCCGGTCTACCTTGTCAACGCCAAAACGAGGCTGGAATTCGACTCACAGGATGCAGCAGGGGGTAAGTCAAATTTAATAAATGATATTGCTATTATGGGATGTCATACAGCTTAATGTCAAAAGAGGCGAACTATCCCTTTAACTTCATTCTTTAAGTATGAGATATTTGTCAGTAAAATACAGTCCAGTTGGTATCTTTGTGTTGTCGTCTATCCACCATGACGTGTCACCAGCTGACCCTGTCAGTGCCGATGGTGGGTGTGTACGCTCCCACCATCCATCGGGTGGCTGTTTAAAGTGGTACCAGTGTCATCATGGTGCACACTCTTAGTTTTACAATGTGGAAGTCTTGCTGTGACTCTGTGTCGGATCTGCTGTAAAAACAGATTTTAATGGTAAAATCGGTTCATCAACCAGTTTCTGACACAATTTAATCCAGTTATTCATGTACTGAGGCAATTACATCTTTAACAATAAAATCGTATTTCAGTTCGTACCACTTGATCTTTACTTTTTAAATTAGATTTAAATTAAATAGAGCTAAAATTAGAAAAGAGCCTTGACTTATTTTAATAAATCTTTTATTATGCATTTGTTGTGGATCCTACTTTGTTTAACTAGGCCTAAACTATGACTTAAAGGGCCTTATTACTTTTTAATTGGGAATTATTTCAAACAGATTAAAATAAATCAAGACTGCATAATGAAGCTGTTGCTTTTTTTTTTAAAACTGGGGCTTAATCAGTCCTCTCGATGTGGCTGTGTGGATGTTTTCTTCATGTTCAGATGGAGCTCAACATCAGAATCATGAGATCCTCCAATGTTGTGCTTTTTGTTTGTAATTCATCTTGACACCTGGTGTTTGAATTTGAACCTGACTTGCTGTCTTTGCGTAGGACTTCAGGTAATATTCTGGCTTAGATCATAGTGATTTAAATTTCCTCAAAGCCCAAAAACTTTGTTTTGTAAAGACAAAAAAATTTCATGACAGTATCCAAAAAAGACAAGGGAGCTTTATTTTATGGTACATTTCATACTTATATCACATCTCATTCTTTGGTAACTTCAAATGTTTTAAAGATCCATAAAACAAGACACAAACAGCACAGAAGTGACAGTAGGTGTAGAGACTGTGGAACTGGAGTAATGCAGGGATATTTCAAGGTATTTCTTGATATTATTACTCTACTTTTTGTGATTTAAAAACAGTGTTTGAAACAGAGAAATATATTGATTTGATGTTGTTGAGAAACTTTAAGTCTGACTCCCATAACAGCACTGAGATTTCTTGCTTGACTTTTAGGTTTTCTCGCTGAACTACGGTTTCAACATGAGAACTGACACCCTGTCTTTATTTTTTCTGACCAAAGGCAAAGATGTTCTTGTATCCAATCATTAATTTGCTCAATTCAGTGACAACAATCAATGGGTCCATAATTGACTGGTATAATGTATAATTCTAAGGAGCTTGAAAGTGAATATTTGGTTTGAGCACCTTTATTCTCCAACACAGCCTGAACCCTCTTAGACAAGTTTTCTGTCATTTCTTTAAGTAGTCTTCAGGAATAGTTCTCCAGGCTTCTTGAAGGACATCCCAAAGCTCTTCTTTGGATGTGGGCTGCCTTTTGTTCTGTTCTCTGTCAAGATGATCCCACACTGCTTCATAATATTGAGGTCCGGGCTCTGGGGAGGATTCATCCCTCCATCAGACCTGTTGCCACTGATTTTCAGTCCACTTCTTGTGTCATTTGGCACAGCTCAGCTTTTTCTCCCTGTTTCCCTTCCTTAAGAACGGCTTCTTGACAGCCACCCTTCCATGGAGACCATTTCTGATGAGGCTTGGGCCAACAGCAGATGGATCAGCTGAAGGTCCAGATGCATCTCTCAGGTTCTCTGTCAGGTCTTTGCTGGATTTTTTCCTCTTTCTTAAGGACATCACTTTCAGATACTGTTCATCTGCTGTAGATAGTTTTTTAGGCCTGACACTTCTTCTTTTGTCCTCCAGTTGTCCAGTTTCCTCAAATGTTTTAAGGACACACTGCACACCATGCTCATCTATGCCAAGTTTTCAGCTAATAGCTCTTTGGGAATCACCTTGTTGCTGCAAAAATACTATTTTCTGTCTGTCAAACTGTGTTATCTTTGCTGTTTTTCATAGATGCAACTAAAGAAATGGGAACAAATTATGTGTCTTTGTGACAGGCTGCTGGTAACAAAGTGCCTAAAGATCCAATTTAAAATGGCTTCTTTGCTAAGTTGTCTGTTATGTGTGGACACAACACTGGTTCATCCCTTGAGTTAGGAGCCTTTCTTCTGCTTGAATGATTCATAGGTCAGAGTTAAGTGGCTTAACAAAGAAAAAACACATTACTCTGAAAATGGTCGGGTACAAGGACTGGACTGAAAATGAGTGAAAAAGCAGAAAATGTCCAAAGAAAAACTCTGAAAGACCTTCAGTAAGCCTGGAGAACTAGTGATCAGGACCACTTTAAAAGATTAGAAGAAAGCCATAAGGGCTGGATCTGGACTTTTGTGCAGGACTGTCAATGTTTGAGGATAATTACATTTTGCCTGAATGCGCAGCTCTGTTGTTGAAGCTTCTGTATCTTGTATGGTGAACAAATGTCACCTTCAAAGAGCACTTAAACACTTTTAATATCTTTGATGTTTGGTTTTCTTCGTTTAAAAGGAACAAATCTCTGACGTGGAGCCTCAGAAGCATAACAAACTGACTGATGTGAAAAGTTATAAAAAGATAGTGGGATCGAAAAAAAATCTATGTAAATCCTCCCCTCTCCTTCCCACTAACCACACTCCTCAGGGCAGCATGCTGCATCACTGCTCTGTGTCTGGGTTATTTCAGGAACAGCAGCGTCATGTTACTGCACTTTTGTTTTCTAACAGCAGCTTTCAATAGGACACACGCTATATGCAAGCCACGCTGAGTATTTAATAGAACAGTAATCTGGCCCTGCAGCATCCAGCCCCCATCATGCTGATATCATCTGCAGCAGCCGTCTCCGGAGCGAGTCAAAAGGCCGCTCATGAGTGCGGCAGCTCGGCACCGACACCACGTCAAAAGTCTTTAACACAGTTTGGAGTTTAATTTCACAGCGATTATCAGAGCTGTGTTTTAAACAGCACACTCTACAACAAATAACTAGAATAACTGACTCCGAGTGAGCACACACAAACACGCACAAATAATAACAGAGGTTTCAATTAAATCAGTACACTGTCATAGTTATGTGACGTTAATTGTGCTGAGTACAGAAAATCCAAGAGATGTCCGTTTTGCCTCAAAGCCTTTAAAACAACATCACCAAACACACACGAACCCAAAGACTTAAAGGATCATTTCAACATTTTCATCATCTGAATGACTCAAACAGTTGAGAGATCTTAACTGAGATATGGTGTAACTATAATATCAAGATTTAACCAGATCTGGAGCCTTTACTATAAAGGGAATTAGCCGAGTCCACTTTCTTTGGGGGTTTACTGGCTTCCCCAGGTGCTTGTCCTGGTTCTGAACTGGCTTTGTGACTGCGAGCTACTTTGGTCACACAGACAGATTTGTTCTTTTAAGTAATTTCATCAGAACCCTGAAAGCAGTACTGTGCAGTTTTAACATCCTCATTATAATGTATAAATAGGTGACATTCATAATACAAGTCTTGATTTTAGATTTCTGAAACTGAAGTTTATCCTGTAGGAAATTCTGCTGCAGATACCCACAATGTTTATTTTCGATATGAAGGATGTAATTGCAGATAATTGACAATTAAAGCTCAAAATACACAACTGGCATAAGTGACATCATTCATCATAGGATTGGATATCTGAAATAGGAGGCAGTTAATTACAGATATCAGCAATGAAGCTCCAGTTTAGTTAATGTGTCAAAATGCTCACCACATTTTACAGCAGATAATCAGTTGCCAGTCATGGCTTCTTTTCATTTTTGTGCCTCTTTCTACTGCATAGATGATATGGACCAAACATACAGAACAGTTGGTTTAAAAAAGAAGCAGAAGATCAGCAGCTCTGTGGGGCTGAAACGTCCTACAAAATCACTGTGTTGAAACGAGCAAAAAGTCAGGTAAAGGTTTTTTCTGTATGGCCAGTGAACCACATGTGTGCACAGGGTCTGCATGTGCGACACAAATAGCAGCTTCAGACAACGGACAGATTGTTCAAGTGAGGAGAATAAATGACCAGCTGCAGTAAAACAGACAGTGGGTAAAGAGGGAGCTGAGGCAGACTCTAATCTGTACAAACTAAATTGGTCGTCTCTTTAGTTAAACACTGAGACAGCCTGACATCAGGAAGTAGGTTGCTCTAAAATCAGTGGGCCCTAAAGGAAAGCCGCTCAGCTCCATGCTGTTCTCCATCTGAGGGGGTCCTAGGAGACAGTCGAAGGGAGACGGGACGTAATTGGCCGACTGGTCACCTTTATAATAGAATAGAGTCAGAAGACAGGCTGATCAGATGGAACTGGGCCTTTAGCAGATGCGTGTCCTTATTTTCTCTTTCACAACGCCCTTCCACTCACCAAAACTTAAGATGTACACGGATAGAAATATGTTCATCTCCATTAAAGGACACTGTTCACTATCTGTTTCTATATAAAGATCATTTTCAACATTTCTATCTCTAGTGGAATCTCCAAAATCTGTAGTGTCCTTGGAGAACAATTAGGGCAGATAGGGCTGAAGGAGCCTGCGGGCAGCACATTCCTAAGCATTGCCACCAACATTAAGCTTTCTGCAAGTTAAATTTAAATGTTCGAGACCCAAAGAGAGCATAATGGACAGTACTGTCCTTGGACATGGAGCCCCTGACTCATTCCTCCTGTTACGAGTGAACATTAAAAGATATCTGTTTACAACCCTCCTCATATTGTATCTGTATGTCCCTCTAAATGTAACAGATCATTTAGAAATAAATAACAACAGAAAGCAGAAAACATTTTGTTTTACGTTCCTCAACAACAAGACTAAGTTTCAAGCAATTTCATGATTGGACCTCAAGGTATTCATCAGGGTTGGTTGTTGCTTGTTTTTGATGTTAGTTTGTTTTATCTTTTACTGTAACTGATCATAATGCCTCGTGCCTAAACTGAGCCAAACCAACCCATGCAGTGAAAATCCTCAGGGAGAAGAGATGGGACTTGCTGGTACACTGCTGAATGTCATGCACATCAGAGAGGATTAGGGGGTGGGTGTACTCGGTGCTAACAGAGTGCTAGTGGTTACACTCCACATACCTGCGTATACTGCGTGGATGACACCACAGACAGGTCTGGATATGTCTCGATTTATGGTTAATGCCTTTTTATTTTCAAACTTTACACTTCCACATGATAAAACAACACCTCAGCTTTAACCCTGCTGTCCGAGGTCAAACTGACACTTCTCGCAGATCAGCTAAATCATAATGACCTCGAGGTGCTGATACATCCAGACTGCTGAACTCTACCTGCTCTAAGAGGATCCGCTGAGATTACCGTGGCTGTTAATGTGATCATATGGCACCATGCTGCAGCCCTGCCTCTGCTCTGCTCCGGGGGGAGGATCTGTTGCAGTGTGCTTGCTTGCTAAGCAAGGAGCAGCTTGGTGCAGAGCCATGAACGTGAAACATGACTACATTACTGTTTAGTGCTACAAATAACCTTATCTTGTAGTGCAGTGAGTCTGACTGAAATAATCAAATTAAATGACACCTTTTTAACTGAATCATTTTATTTACTTTGCTGCTGACTGCGTTTGTTGGTGGAGGGGCACATGTTTGTCTTCAGCAGAGTGAGTGTTCTTGTGCACATGTTGACTAGAACTGCAGCTGAAATGTGATTTCAGCCTCAAAAAAGAGACTAAATCTGCCTGTGGGAGCATGTTTGGGAGGCTGTATGTTTTTGGTTAAACATGTTTCTGAGACCAACCTCATCCTTTTCTGGTGTGACGCCTTCACTGAACATAAATGTTGGTTTTATTTAATAAGGAGAATCCTATTTCAAGACTCAGCAGCCTTTAGTACAGACACAAACACACTGCAGCCTAGATCAAGAAATCGTCTTCATAAAATACTCCAACAAAAGAATTGGAGAAGACAGGTGGGTAGTACAGCAGTAACTCCAGATCTAAAACACTGTTGTCAGCAGTGTAGTTCAACAGTGGTTCCTCCTCTACACGACTGGATATTAATTTAAGGCTTGTACAGAAATGATTGAGCCGACTGTGTAACACAAACATGTGTGAAACTGTATTTCTGCTTTTTCACCATCATGCACCATGGTTCTTTTACTATTTTCTGGCCCAGTTGCACCTATTTGAGGCAAACACACATCAACCTCACCTTGCCTATAAATCCATGTCTAATCATCACCTGCTGTTTGCTGGGTCAAGACTCAGAGCTAGTTGGCAATTTGATCCCCAGCTCCCCGAGTCCTGGTGTTAAAGTGTCCTTGGTCAAAACCCTAAATTGCTCCTGATGACTGACACCTTGCATGGTAACTGAGTGTGAGTGTGATTGAGCAGCTATTTAGAGAAGTGCTTTGAGTAAAAGTGGTATATAATGCTGCCACTTGCCACTTAGCTGTTGAGCTCTTTCAGCCCAGACTGAAGTGGTAAAATGACAGGGTATCATTTCTATATAAAGATTATGGAAGAGAATTTACAGATATTTAGATTATTGCTCTAAGAGCTTTATGCAATGTTTGACAAAAAAGGGGTTCAAATGAATATGTGATATTGAAGAAAATAAAAACTAAACACTCAGTGAAAATTTAATCTCGAAATGACAGTTTTATCTTCTTTATATCTCACCTCTTCACATAACGCTGAGTATATTATTTCCTTTGAGTTGAAAAGGATTTTACATCAGCCCAAACGAGCTGGCCTGGGTCGCTTCTTCCAGTTAATTTTGGGAACGTGGAAAAAGGTCTGCAAGACACCAGCATTCAGGATTGCGGGGAAGTCTTTATGATTTGTGATGCAGACAGAAGCTGGTACACTGGCCTCTTCATCAATTGAAAGGTCTTGTATCTGCAGCATGATGAGTTCCCATTCGTGGCAGCAGTAGCTCTCCAGTGGCATTACTGGGCACTTCGAACAAGTGCACCACCATTTGTCGGTCACCCTGTCTCTCACAGCTGCAGCTGTGGCTCCAACTTCAGCTGGGACCACTTCTCTGTCCCTCCTCTCTCTCTCTGCCCGTTCTAACTCCATCTGGTGAAGTTCGGCATCTGTATATTCTGGTTCATAAAGATATCCCTTTAGCTCTGTGGTAAAAGGGATGTCTTCATCATTGGTGTCGTAGTCAGACATGATTACGTTAACTTTCCGAGCAGTAAACAACGTGAAACAGGCGCGGCTGTCGGCAGGCGGCAGCAGGCAGTGATACGAAGGGAGAGAAAATAGGGCCAAGCGATTGTGAGGTGTAACCTTTTCGGAAAACACGATTTTGTGATGCAAATGAATTACTCTTTTGAATGCATATTCTTTTCAAAGCAAAACAAGCAAAACGCTTTATTTTAAAAGCCCCAGCAAACTAGCCGGCCTACTTACGTCACTGCCTAAAAGAAGCTCACAGGACGCAGCGGGGGGTAAGAAAATGTTCATAAATAATATTACTAGTATGGGATGTCGTACAGCTTCATGTCAAAAGAGGCGAACTATCCCTTTAAGGCATTTGAGAACAGAATAGAAACTAAAACGTACAACATGCAGGATAGGCTTTATTATTTAGAGCAGTTTACCACAGGACAGCCTAGAATCTTGGTTAGAAGTTGTATGCACATGAGTCCACAAACTGCTTATGTGGAAGCAAAAAGACAGCTTGAGTGGAACTTTGGTAACAGAGCAAAAATAACATCTGCATTTATAGATAAGGGTCTGAACTGGTCAGTTTTAAAGTCCGATGATGCTGCAGCTTACACTAATCACATTGTTGTAGCGTCTTAAATGCTCTTTTATTTCTGTCATCATTATCTTGAAAAGGAAAAGCAATAAATCAATTCTAATTGTCACTATTTTTACCGTGATAAATACCGTAATATGCAAGATGGCGCCACGTACAGTCGCCCTGGCGTTCTGGTGCTCCCTGTTTTGTCTATTTTTGTGCATTTTTCGTGTGTCTTCGTGCTCCTACACTCGTGAGGAGCTTCTAAATATCAGAGCAACAACCCCTATGGACATTACACCAGTTTTTCTTGGGCCTGTAGCAGAACTAGTGCACTTTTTGGCCAAAAGAGTGAGACGTCGCCGAAGAGGAAAGCGAGCTGGTGCGCTCGTGCGCCTTCGCGCACGGGGGACCCGCACGGCCTTACCTGGGATTTTTCTCTCCAACGTCCGCTAACTCCAAAACAAAATGGACGAGATAGCGCTGCTGATGAGAAGGAACAGTGACTTTTCCTCCTCTTGTGTGTTGTGCTTCACGGAGACGTGGTTAAACGCACAGACCCCGGACTGCGCACTCCATCTCGAGGGATTCCAGCTCCTCCGCGCTGACAGACAGCGGGAACTCTCCGGAGGAAAAACAAAAGGTGGAGGAGTCTGCTTCTACATCAACAACGCCTGGTGCTCCGATGTGACAGTGATCTCCCAGCATTGCTCTACTTTTCTGGAATATCTCTTCATTAAATGCAAACCGTTCTACTCTCCACGTGAGTTCTCCTCATTCATTCTGGCCGCTGTTTACATCCCGCCGAGCGCGGATGTGCACGAGGCTGAGTGTGCTCTTGCGGACCAGGCTGTTAGCCCGATTCTTTATATTGGAAGCCCAAGAACCAGTTGGAGCAGTCTTAAGTTAAACAAAGTATTTATTGGAGGTCACAGGTCAAGTATCAGCGCTGGACTCGGAGAGACAGAGTTCTCGCATGAAATCCGTCTGACCACGTCCTGAGATCCGGAAACATTTCATATTTATGTTCACTTGACAACGCATCATTGAATATTTACTCATGATGTGAGCAGGCCATCCACCGTCTTCATCATGTTCTTTGGATGTGATAAGCGATGTGTGTGTGTGAGTGTTGTTTCAGGCGTGCATCTACTGCACCAGACCTATCTGTCCTAAGAGACGCTTTATCTGACCCAGTTATTTTATCCCGCTACGTCATCTTAAAGTGTTGGACACACATTTGCGTTGTATGAGCAGAGTGTAACGTACAAACTAGGAAAATAGATTATCTAGAGAACTACAAAATATGAATACATAAAGTCTAAGAATAAAGCCAATTTATAACAAGATTATGTGCGTGGAGCTGTCTTTTCCGGACTCCCTAGTTATAATCCTCGGAGATTTTAACAAAGGGAATCTCAGTCATGAACTACCAAAGTACAAACATTTTGTCACATGCCCGACCAGAGAGGGGAACACGTTGGATCACTGTTACACTACAGTGAGGGGTGCTTATCGTGCTGTGCCCCGCGTGGCTTTGGGACTCAGATCACGTCATGGTCCACCTGATCCCCGCGTACAGGCAGAGACTCAAGCTCTCAAAGCCTGTAGTGAGGACTTCTAAAAAGTGGACCAGTGAAGCTGTGGAGGAGCTACGCACGTGCTTGGACACCACAGACTGGGACATGTTCAAGGCCTCTACAAGACAGCTTAGACGAATACACGGACACCATATATACGTCATATATACACTTCTGTGAAGACAGCATCATCCCATCACGCTCCAGAGTCTTCTTCAACAATGATAAACCCTGGTTCACACCAAAACTCAGACAGCTCCGTCGACAGAAGGAGGTTGCTTTCAGAGAGGGAGACAGAGGCCCTTTTCACACTGCGACCCGCTACCTTAGCGGGTCCAAATTGCATCTTCGACCCGCGTCGAGCAATGTGAACGCTTGGCGTGTCAGGGTGACCCGTGTCGCCTGAAGCCGAGTTCAGGGGGAGTTGCCTAGTGGCAGAGCGTCACACGAAACACAAAATGCTGGGCGTGTGCAATGACGTAGGCACAAGCCATGCGTCGGAGGTAGGATGAAATACACCTGTCTGCATCAAATTTTTCAAACAAACGATGGCGGGACACCTTGAGAACTCATTTTTGCAATGCAGTTCATGGAGATGTTACTTTACGGTGCGTCTTGCTGCGTGGGAAACCGCGCTCTCCCATCTTTCTCGCCAGCCCGAATTCCAGCAGAGGTCCATCTTTCACCGTCCCCGAAATGTGGCGGAAAATAACGTCCTCTGTTCGGGGGCTGAGGAGCTCGCGGACCTCCTTGTCTCACCAGTTGACCATATCAAAAAATGTCTCCAACTTGATGTAGGCTAAAACAGAGTAAAACTTGTCCTCACCTGTCGCTGTTGTTCTGAATCAGCTGTCCATTCTGTCTTTTAAACTCCTCACGTCACGCCCACGTCCGACCCGCGTCGATTGTGTTCACATCAAACTCGGCTCGGCAAAAAGACTAGGGTCCGACGCGGGTCGAAAGGCGTGTCGAGTTGACGCGGCAGCCCGGGTCGGCAGTGTGAACACAACAGCGGACACGCTAAATTCGCGAATTAAACACGGGTCATTCGGCAGTGTGAAAGGGGCTAGAGACAGCTACAGAGGTGCGAAGTATGGATTTAGCAGGGAGATGTCGAAGGCTAGATCCAGGTACAATGCACGTCTGGAGCAGCGGTTCTCTGCTAACGACTCTGCCACTGTATGGAGGGGGCTGAAAGAGATCACCAACTACAAGCCCAGAGCACTTCATTCCTCAGATGATCTGAAACTGGCCAACGACCTGAACGACTTCTACTCACGCTTTGAAGTCATGGACTCACCCCTCCCCACCCCCCACACCACTCCGATCTCAACCACTTTGGATTGCCCCCCTGCCCCCTCTGCCCTCTCACCCCTCCCCACCCCTTACACCACCCTGAACTCATCCACCTTGGATTGCCTCCCTCCCCCCTCTGCCCTCTCAGTCCGAGAAGAGGACGTGAACAGGCTGTTCAGGAGGCTGAATCCACACAAGGCTGCGGGCCCTGACTCTGTGTCTCCCTCCACCTTGAGACACTGTGCTGAGGAGCTGACCCTGGTCTTCACAGGGATCTTCAACTCTTCCCTGGAGTCATGCCACGTCCCAACCTGCTTCAAGTCCTCCATCATCGTCCCTGTCCCCAAGAAACCACGTGTCACAGGACTCAATGACTACAGGCCTGTGGCTCTTACGTCTGTAGTCATGAAGACTTTTGAACGTCTGGTTTTATCCCACCTCAAATCCATCATCAACCCTCTCCTGGACCGTCTGCAGTTTGCCTACAGAGCCAACAGGTCTGTAGACGACGCCATAAACCTGGCCCTGCACTTCATCCTGCAGCATCTGGACTCCCCAGGAACCTACGCCAGGATCCTGTTTGTGGATTTCAGCTCTGCATTCAACATGATTCTTCCCACTCTGCTCCAGGACAAGCTCTCTGTGCTCTCCGTGCCCGACTCCACCTTCAGGTGGATCACAGACTTCCTAACGGACCGGAGTCAGCGCGTGCGGCTGGGGAAGAGTGTCTCTGCAACTCGGACCTTAAGCACCTCTACTCTTCTCCCTGTACACTAACTGTTGCACCTCCAGCCATGACTCCGTTAAGCTTATTAAGTTTGCGGACGACACCACCCTCATTGGACTCATTTCGGGCGGCGATGAGACTGCCTACAGGAGGGAGGTGGACCGGCTGGTGACCTGGTGCAGCAGCAACAACCTGGAGCTCAACGCCCAGAAGACAGTGGAGATGGTCGTAGACTTCAGGAAATCCACAGCCCCCCTGCCCCCCCCCTCGCCCTCACTGACACCCCCATCACCACTGCGGACTGTCACCGGTTCCTCGGCACCACCATCACCCGGGACCTCAAGTGGGAGCCAACCATCAGCTTCCTCACCAGGAAGGCCCAGCAGAGGATGTACTTCCTGCGACAGCTGAGGAAGGCCAAGCTGCTTCCCAGCTGATGGTGCAGTTCTACACGGCCATCATCGAGTCCATCCTCTGCTCCTCCATCACGGTGTGGTATCCCGGGGCCTCTGCCAGGGACAGACACAGACTGCAGCGAGTTGTGCGCTCCGCAGAGAAGGTGATCGGCTGCAGCCTCCCATCGATCCATGACCTGCACGTCTCCAGGACTATGGGGCGAGCAGGTCGGATCACAGCTGACCCTTCTCACCCTGCACATGGACTATTTGAACCACTCCTCTCGGGCAGGAGGCTTCGGTCCATTCAGACTAGAACCTCCCGTCACAAAAACAGTTTTTTCCCCCTTGCAGTCAGACTTATAAATACTTCATAATCCCCTCATAATCTGCCCCAGTCACTTTACTTCACTTTACTTTACTTTACCATCATTAGAATTGCACTAACGAAGCTGCACTGTTGTTGCTCTGTATATTGGTTACTGTGTATTGTTGTACACACCTTGTACATTTTGTATTCATATATTTTTATTCTTCATTTTTTGCCATTATATCCCTGTTACATGTTTGCACCTTACGCCGCAGCAAATTCCTAGTTGGTGAACACTGTTCACTAACAATGGCAATAAAAACGAATTCTGATTCTGATTCAGCTTTAAGAGCTTATACATTATTTTTTAAGAAGCTGCTTCAACACAATGGATGAAGCTGGGTTTATTGATGAGCTTGAAAATTCAACCAATATGAGGATTCTTGTTTCGAAGTTGCCTTTTAGACTTTGTGATAAATGGCGATTAATTGTGGTTGACATAGAAGAGAAGTACGATCGTAGAGCAAAATTTAAAGATCTTCTTAATTTTATGGAAAAACAAACAAAAGCTGCATTAGATCCCGTTTTTGGGGAGAGTCAAAATCCAAAAGAAAAGATGGCTTTAAAACCTTTTAAAGGTTCCTTTTTAAAACTAAAAGCAGCAATTTTGCTACTTTTGTTGCTGTAGTTTCTGAACAGAATAATTCAATTCAATTCATTTTTATTTATATAGCGCCAAATACAACAAATGTCATCCCAAGGCACTTAGATAGTAAGTCCAATTCAAGCCAATTGGAATTCAATTAATTAATAATAATCATAATTCATAAAATAATCCAATTCGTTCATATAGAGCCAATTCAAAAACAATTTCCTAGCTAAGAAAACTAACAGATTGCACTGAAAACTTTTTGTTTTTCGGTCCAATCTCCCGGCCTGAGCGTGCCTGAGGCGACTGTGGAGAGAAACGACTCCCTTTTAACAGGAAGAAACCTCTGGCAGAACCAGACTCAGGAAGGGTGGCCATCCGCCTCGACCAGCTGGGGTTTGAGAAGACAGAAAGGGGGGGGAGGGGGCTGCCGCGGCGGCGGCACTGTAACACCATTCAAAGGATATCTGTTGGAACAGGGAAACACGAGTTAATGACCATAATAATATCACATATACATAAAGAGAGTAAAGTGAGGAAAGGTGTGTCAGATGAGGCCCCCCAGCAGTCTAGGCCTATAGCAGCTTAACTATGGGATGTTTCAGGATCACCTGAGCCATCCCTAACTATAAGCTTTATCAAAAAGGAAAGTTTTAAGCCTGGTCTTAAAAGTGGAAAGGGTGTCTGCTTCCCGGACATTTACTGGCAGCTTATTCCACAATAGAGGGGCCTGATAACTGAAGGCTCTGCCTCCCATTCTACTTTTAGAAACTCTGGGAACCTCAAGTAAACCTGCAGTTTGGGAACGAAGTGCTCTGTTAGGAAAATATCTTACAATGAGATCTTTAAGATATGATGGAGCTCGGTCATTAAGAGCTTTATATGTAAGGAGAAGAATCTTAAATTCTATTCTGAATTTAACAGGGAGCCAATGAAGAGAAGCTAAAACTGGAGAAATATGATCTCTCCTGTTAGTTCTCATCAAAACTCTGGCTGCAGCATTTTGGATCAACTGAAGGCTTTTCAGAGAATATGTGGGACAGCCCAATAATAAAGAATTACAGTAGTCCAATCTTGAAGTAACAAATGCATGAATTAGTTTTTCTGCATCGCTCTGAGACAAGATGTTCCTGATTTTAACAATATTACGAAGGTGAAAGAAGGCAGTCCTAGAAACCTGTTTTATATGCGAGTCAAATGATAAGTTCTGGTCAAAAATAACAAATGACAAACATAAATTGGAACAGGTTCAGTTTAGCTATGAAGATAAAGAGGTGGCTCAAACCCAGTGCTTATTTTGCTTATTTTGTAGTAGAAAGCATTCTTTGGAGAAATGTGACTCATTCCAGCAGAAAACCAGGTTTATGCTTTGGCTGCTTACAGAAGGGGCATATGAGTAAAGATTGTCCACAGCGTTTGGCATGCCTCACCTGTAATAAAAGTCACCCTACTGTTTGCACATTGAACCAAAAGACCAGTGGCAAGCAATTAAGGCTGGATGTAAAGAATCACCAGTCTCAAATGCTCTTGTGTCTTTGAATATTGGTAACTATACTGGGGCCGGGTCTAATAAGTGTGCTCTGTCAGTTGTGCCAGTAAAGGTAAAGTTGGAAATGGGAACAAAGGTTGTGGAGACTTATGCCTTTCTAGATCCAGGCAGCTCTGCAACATTTTGTAATGAGGCTTTGATGATGCAGTTAAATGCATCTGTAAAGAAAGTGGAAATCATGCTAAAAACCATGGGACAGGAAAGGCCTGTAAGTAGCTATAGACTCTCTGGTTTGGAAGTAGCTGCTTTAAAACAAAATGAGTTTTTGAGGTTGCCTGATGTGTATGCTCAAAATTCCATTCCTGTCACTAAAGAAAACATCCCTAAAGAGGAAGACTTAAGAATATGGTCTTACTTAAAATATGTTGAATTGGCACCAATAGATGTTGGCATTGGGCTGCTCATTGGTGTAAATTCCCCCAAAGCATTGGAACTTTGGAAAATAATTAACAGTGAAGGTACTGGGCCTTATGCTGTGCTAACACGTTGGTTGGGTTGTTAATGGTCCACTCAATCAGGGTAGTGAAGATGTACAGGATACTGGTTCTATTCAGGTGAACCATATCTCTATAAGCAGTTTGGAAAAAATGCTGGTCAGTCAGTATAATCAAGACTTTGAAGAGAACCAGTGTAACAAGTGTGCTGAAATGTCTATAGAAGATAAACAGTTCATGGACATCATGTAAAAGTCAGCTCTGCTCAAAGATGGTCACTTTTACCTGAAATTGCCTTTTCGTAATCCTGAAGTAAAAATCCCCAACAACAAACAGGTGGCCCAGCAGAGGGCGCAATGTCTGTTAAAAAGATTTCAGAAGGATCAGCTATTCTTTGAAGAATACAAAGAATGTATGCATAATGTTGGTATGGAAGGGCATTCAGAAATGATACCACAAGATCAGATGGAACATGAGGAAGGAAAGGTGTGGTATATACCTCATTATGGGGTCTACCACCCCCGCAAGAAAACGCTGCGGGTTGTTTATGATTGTGCTGCAATGTTTGCTGGAATATCGCTGAACAAAGAGCTGTTACAAGGAACAGATATGACTAGCACCTTACTAGGTATACTCATTCACTTTCGGCAGGGTCCAATAGCCCTTATGACAGACATTAAAGGGATGTTCCACCAAGTCAGAGTAGCTGAGGAACATGTAAATTACTTA
Organism: Odontesthes bonariensis; assembly: GCF_027942865.1. Taxonomy (NCBI): domain Eukaryota; kingdom Metazoa; phylum Chordata; class Actinopteri; order Atheriniformes; family Atherinopsidae; genus Odontesthes; species Odontesthes bonariensis. Next base: position 27,456,979 of record NC_134527.1, read on the forward strand.
TGTTTTCTCTGGTGGCCCTACGGTAACATCACAAAAGAGCTTGTTGAGCATAGAATGTTGGTCCACATTTTTGGGGCGGTATCCTCCCCCAGTTGTGCCACATATGCACTATTAAAGACTGCTGATGACAACCAACATATGTAACCAGAAGAGATTATAAATACAATCAGGCACAGTTTCTATGTAGATGACTGTCTTAAGTCTGTCCAGTCTGTTGAGCAGGCCATCTCTCTTTATCAGCAGCTCACAGAGTTGTGTGCAAAGGGGGGATTTAAGCTCAATAAATGGATATGTAATGAGCGCTCTGTCCTCTATCAGATTCCTGAGGAAAACAGAGCAACGGGTGTAAATATGCTGGACTTTAGCTGGGACCAGCTTCCCACTGAAAGAGCCTTAGGAGTGCAATGGGATGTTGAACAGGATGTTTTCACCTATAGTATTGTAAACAAGCACAAACCACTAACAAGACGTGGTATTCTGTCCAATGTTAGTTCTATTTATGACCCTTTGGGTTTCTTAGCTCCAGTCATTCTCCCTGCAAAGCAAATTCTTCAACATCTCTGTAAAGTGAAGTTTGGCTGGGATGAGACAATTCCACCAGAAATGGCACAAGTTTGGAAAAAATGGGTTGAAGAGTTAGTTCTTTTTGACACCTTTAGTGTCAGAAGATGCATCTCACCCAATGGATTTGGGGAGATAAGAAGTGCTCAGCTGCATCACTTTTGTGATGCCAGTGAGACTGGGTATGGTGCTGTGTCATATCTTAGGCTATCTAATAGCAAACAGGAAGTGTGTGTTGCCTTTGTTATTGGTAAAGCAAGGGTGGTACCATTAAAACAAGTCACTATACCACGACTTGAACTTGCTGCTGCAGTCTTAGCTGTGCGTTTGGACAAAATGCTATCAGTTCAACTTAAACTCAATTTGAGTGAATCAATTTTCTGGTCAGACAGCACGACTGTCCTGCAGTACATTGCAAACACAACGACACGTTTTAAAACATGTGTAGTTAATAGAGTTTCTATCATTCGTGAGCTTACAAAAGTTACTCAGTGGAGGTACATCAGTTCAAAGTTGAATCCAGCTGATTCAGCCTCTCGAGGGATGAAGATTGGCCCTTTTTTAAAGTCTTCCACCTGGATTAGCGGTCCAGAATTCCTCACCAAACCTAAGATACAATGGCCAACAGTGATGAAAGAAATACCTGTCCACTTGGAAGCTGATCCAGAGATTAAAGTTCAGGTCCTGACGTATGCAGCTGTACTGAAAGAAGGGTGTCCCACTACTAAGCTGCTAATGTACTTTTCTAGTTGGACAAAGCTGAAAAGATGTGTAGCATGGATCCTAAAACTGAAAGAAAGGCTGCAAACAAAGAAAAAGAAGTTGCTGGACGCACACTGTGGAAGTCAAATGTGTGCTAAACAGGACAGTAAACAGGATGCTCTGCTCACAACTGATGATCTGTCCACAGCTGAGGAAGCCATAGTGAGCTTTGTGCAAAGAAAACATTATGGCGATGAAATAGCTGCCTTGAGCTCCGGTGCCGTTAAGAAGTCAAGTCACCTGTACAAGCTTGATCCTGTTGTTACAGATGGTCTGTTAAGAGTGGGCGGCAGACTGAGCAAAGCAGCATTACCTGAGGAAACAAAACATCCTGTAATTTTGCCAAAAGAAAGCCATGTTTCCTGGAAAAGAGGACTTAAGGATTAAGAGGAGGTGGCGAGGAGAGGTATTTTCAGCACCATTTACCTCTCAGGCGAGAGGGGTTATGACTCTAATACATAAGTCCATCCCCTTTAATGTTCATAAGGTAACTGCAGATAGGATGGGAAGATATCTGATTGTTCAGGGTACCCTCTATACAGAACCTCTAAATTTAGTTAATATTTATGCTCCAAATAGGGATGAACCGTGTTTTTTTAATAATTTATTCTGCACACTGTCATCACTTAGTGGCCACTATATTTTGGCTGGAGACTTCAATTGTACTCTCAACCCTAGTATAGATAGATCATCACATTCAGACAAATCACACAGCCATAGTAGGGAAACCATTCTTCGGTTTGCTAAGGAATTAAATCTTAAGGATATATGGAGAGACAGGAACCCTGGGGTATCAACATATTCCTGTTTTTCAAGCGTACACAAATCGTATTCACGGATAGACTACTTTTTAATTTCAGCAAGTTTATTTTACAAAGTGAAAGATTGCGATTATGGCAGCGTTCTTATCTCAGATCATGCCCCAGCCAGTCTAGTCTATATGGATTCAGGGCTGGTACGAGATCCTCCTAAATGGAAATTTCAGCAAAAATGGTTGAAGGACAAAGACCTAATGGTGTACCTTGACAAACAAATTAATGATTACTTTGAGCTCAATACTTCTGAAACATCCCCATGTATTAGATGGGAAGCATTCAAAGCCTTCATCAGAGGTCAAATAATCAGCTTCACAAGCTCAAAGTCTAAGAAGGCTAAACAAAAGCTGAAACTATTGGAATCAAAAATTAAAGCCACTGAGGATTTGTACTTTAAGAGTCCCTGTCCCAAGCTACACCAAAGTTTGCTGTTATTAAGAGCTCAATACAATGAAATCTCAGCCTCAAAAGCTACAGCTAACTTACTGAAACTTAAACAATCCGTTTTTGATCGAGGGGAGAAGTCGGGTAAAATTCTGGCTTGGCGTATAAAACAATTCCAGTTAGAAATGTCAATCACTGTATTAAAAAATGATTGTGGGGAAATTATCTCTGACCCTGCTGCAATAAATGACTCTTTTAAGGTCTATTATGAAAGGTTATACAGTTCTGAATCAAACCCAGGCGAGCTAGACCCAGACCTTCTCTCCTTTCTTAACAATATAAATATTCCCCAAATAGAAGAAGAGGAATCCTTGAGACTGGGGGCCAACTTGACTATGGAAGAAATCTCAGAGGCAATAAAGAATATGAAATCTGGAAAGGCTGCAGGGCCAGATGGTCTGCCTATCGACATCTATAAAAAGTTTGCATCTAAATTAAAGGCACCCCTTTTGGAAATGTTTTCTGAATCTGCTCAAAAGGGGATACTCCCACCCACTTTAAGAGGGGCCCTTATTACACTTCTTATCAAATGAATGATAAGTGCGAAAACCTGCGGCCAATTAGTCTTTTAAATTCAGATCTAAAGATACTTTGTAAAATTCTAGCAAAGAGACTGGAGCGCCTTTTTACCAGATATTATTGAGGAAGATCAAAACGGGTTCATGGTTGGGCGTCAGGGATTTCATAATATTAGACGAGTTTTAAATATTTTGCACGAACAAAGGGGGTCATCAGATACAGCTCTTCTGGCATTAGATGCCGAGAAGGCTTTTGATAGGGTAGAATGGCCCTATTTGTTTGAGCTTCTTGGTCGCTTTGGTTTGGGAGAGGGATTCTGTAACTGGGTCAAGCTCCTATATAATAATCCATATGCAGAAATAATTACCAATAATATTATTTCGAAACCAATAGAGATTGGAAGAGGCTGTAGACAAGGTTGCCCCCATCCCCCCTTTTATTTATAATTGCAATTGAACCACTCGCTATTGCTATAAGAGAACACGCTATGATCACAGGTATAGAGATTGGAGGGCTCGACCATCGAATAGCTCTTTATGCTGATGATGTAATCCTCTCTTAAAAATCTGGGAAAATCCATTCCAGCCATTTTAGATCTAATTGGAAAATTCGGCTCTATTTCTGGCTATAAATTAATAAATCAAAATCCTCCATAATGCTTTTGAACTCAGAAGAAAGGGTGAATCCACCTAATTGCACCTGCCATTTTAGAAATGTAGATAATTTTACTTATCTTGGAATTCAAATTGTTCCGAAACTAGAAGAACTGGTGAATTATAATTATAGTCCAATTATGGATGACATATCCAAGTCAGTGGAGAGATGGTCGAGTCTCCAAATATCATTGATAGGTAGAATAAATATACTTAAAATGAATGTTCTCCCTAAGGTTCTATATTTATTTCAGAATATCCCCGATTCAAGAGGGTTTATTGTTATTCCAGCCATATACACAGTATACAGTGCAATGAAATAACGTTTCTCGAGAAGTTTTTCAGTGCAACAAACAGCAACAATAAAGAACAGCTGGGACAACAGAGGTGATCAGATCAGTCTCTGAGCATTGAGGAGTCGTATGGCCTGGGTGAAGAAGCTGTTTTGTAGTCTGGTGGTGACAGACCGTATGCTGCGGTACCTTCTGCCAGATGGGAGGGGTGAGAAAAGTCTATGTGAGGGGTGGGTGGGGTCTTTAAGAATCCTGGTTGACTTGCGGATGCAGCGTGTGGTGTAGATGTCTGAGACGGAGGGGAGAGTGGTTCCAATGATCTTTTCAGCCGTCCTCACCACACGCTGAAGGTTTTTGCGGTCCAGTTGGGTGCAGTTACCGAACCAGGCGGTGATGCAGCTACCCAGGAGGCTCTCTATGGTCCCTCTGTAGAAGGTAGTGAGAATGGTGGGAGGGAGGTGGGCTCTCTTCAGCCTTCTCAGGAAGTGGAGACGCTGCTGAGCCTTCTTTACGGTGGAGCCGGTGTTGAGGGACCAGGTGAAGTTCTCCGCCAGATGGACACCAAGGAATTTGGTGTTCTCCACAATCTCCACCGGGGAGCCTTCGATGTGCAGAGGCTCGTGGTCCCTCTGTGCTCTGCGGAAGTCAACAACCATCTCTTTAGTTTTGTCCACATTCAGAGACAGGTTGTTGGCTTTGCATCAGGTGATCAGCTTTTCCACCTCCTCCCTGTATGATGACTCGTCGTTCCTTTCGATGAGACCCACCACGGTCGTATCGTCAGCGAACTTGATTATGTGGTTCGAGTCGTGTAGTGCTGTGCAGTCGTGGGTTAGGAGTGTGAACAGCAGTGGACTGAGCACGCAGCCTTGAGGTGCCCCTGTGCTCAGTGCGGTGGTGCTGGAGGTGTTGTTTCCGATCCGGACTGACTGGGGTCTCTCCGTAAGAAAGTCCAGGATCCAGTTGCAGAGGGTAGTGTTCAGGCCAAGCAAGCTCAGCTTCCTAGTCAGGTGCTGTGGGATGATAGTGTTGAATGCTGAACTGAAGTCTATGAACAGCATTCTGACGTAAGTGTCTTTTTTGTCCAGGTGGGTGAGTGCTAGGTGGAGGGTGGTGTTGATGGCGTCGTCAGTGGAGCGGTTGGCTCGGTACGCGAACTGCAGGGGGTCTAGGGTGGGAGGCAGATGGTTCTTGATGTGCTTCAGGATCAGCCTCTCAAAGCACTTCATGATGGTAGGGGTGAGTGCGATGGGGCGGTGATCATTGAGGCATGACACAGGCGACTTCTTGGGCACAGGGACGATGGTGGTGGTTTTGAAGCACGATGGGACGATGGCACTGCTCAGGGAGATGTTGAAGATGTCCGTGAAGACATCTGCCAGTTGGTCTGCACATCCCCTGAGCACACTCCCGGGAATGTTGTCTGGGCCAGCAGCCTTACGTGGGTTGACTCTTTGCAGAGTCTTTCTCACTTCAGCTGTGGTCAGGCATAGCACTTGTTCGCCAGGAGGGGGGGTGTTCTTCCTTGCCACCACATCATTCTCTGCATCAAAACGACTGTAGAAGACGTTCAGCGCATCGGGCAGGGAGGCATCACTGTCACAGGCCGGTGTTGTTGTCCTGAAGTTAGTGATGGCTTGGATTCCCTGCCACAGCTGCCGTGTGTCTCCACTGCCACAGCTGCCGTGTGTCTCCACTGTCTCTGAAGTGGCCGTGGATTTTCTGGGCATGCGCTCGCTTTGCATCCCTGATAGCCTGGGCCAGTGTTGCCCAGGCTATCTGCTCAGGGCCTCCTTTTCTCCTGTTCTCAATGCTGTGTCTCTGGCTCTCAGCAGTGCACGCACCTCAGCAGTCATCCATGGCTTCTGGTTAGAGCGCGTGGTGATAGATTTGATGACCTTTACGTCATCAGTGCACTTACTGATGAAACCAGTGACTGAAGCCGTGTACTCCTCTAGGTCAGTGGAGCCGTTGGTGGTTGCTGCTTCCCTAAACATTTGCCAGTCAGTGCACTCGAAACAGTCCTGGAGGGTAGAGATAGCTCCTTCCGGCCAGGTCTTTACCTGTTTGTTGACTGGTCTGGAGCGTCTGACCAGCGGTCTGTATGCTGGGATCAGCTTGACGGAGATGTGGTCAGAATATCCCAGGTGGGGGCGGGGCTCGGCACGATATGCACCGGGTATGGTGGAGTAAACAAGATCCAGCGTGTTCGCTCTTCTCGTTGCAAAATCCACATGTTGGTAGAATTTTGGAAGCACTGTTTTTAGATTTGCATGATTGAAGTCTCCGGCGACAATAAGCAGTCCTTCTGGATGTTTGTTTTGGAGATCACTGATGGCCCCGTACAGTGCGGTTAGCGCTTCCTTAGCGTTAGCGCTGGGAGGAATGTACACAGCTACAATGTGCAGGGAGGAGATCTCTCTCGGTAAGTAGAATGGTCTACATCTCACGACCGCGTATTCCACCAGCGATTAACAGGACTTGGAGACTAGGACAGAGTTGTTGCACCAGTCCTTGCCACCTCCATCAGATTTTTCCTTAAAATTAAAAAATTGTTTGTCCGATTTTTGTGGAATAACAAGCGTCCCAGACTTCGCTTATCCCTTCTATACTTTCCCTTTGACACAGGAGGGCTGTAATGCCCTAATATGGTTTGGTATTATTGGGCAGCCCAATTAAGAACCATAATGTTTTATTATGCTGCAGAAAAGCCCCCCACATGGAGGAGTATTGAGTCACTCTCCCTCAGGCTTCCACTTCCCACGTATATCTACTCTGATAAATATAATAAACTCAAAAAGATTACGTTTAACCCTATAGTTAAAAACATGATTTATATTTTGCATGTCACTCGAAGATATTTGAAAGAAAAATCTCCCCTCTCCACTTTCAGCCCAATTTGGGGCAACAATTATTTTTGCTCCAGGTAGAGCGGACGGTGGTTTTAAACTATGGGCAGACTTGGGGTTGGGACTGATGAAGGATGCCTTTGGAGGAGATGGAAGACTTTTAAGCTTTGAACAACTAGTATCTAAATTTAATATCCCACGAAAGCATTTTTTCAAATACTTGCAGCTTAGGAGTTTTATCAGGTCTTATCAAAATGATTTTACGCATATTCCCCCAATGTCCGCGTTAGAGAAAATCCTAACTAAAAACCCCTCTGGTGGAGGTATGATCTCTGAATTGTATTATCTGCTGGTGACATCTTCTCCTGATTCCTCTGCTGCTAAGCTTTATGCATGGAGATCTGATCTACAGGAGGAATTGACAATGGAACAATGGAGTAAAGCATGCAAATTAGCCCAAACACAGACTGCTGCTGCATTTTAATTGGCTAATGAGTGTACATTACACCAGAGAAACTTAACAAATTTAATATGCAGATTCCTGACCTCTGTAATAGATGTGGAGAAGATAAGGGCACATTGTTTCACTGTTTATGGTCATGTCCAAAAATAAAGGAATTTTGGGAAGAGGTTAGAGAAATAATACAGGAGATTTTATCAATTAGGCTAGTGATGGAACCCAAACTTTTCCTACTGGGCTTATATCCTATAGGACATAACTTAAATCAATTTGAAAAAATCTTCATAAATATGGGAATACTACAAGCAAAGAGAGTGATAGCTTTAACTTGGAAAAGTATTGGCAAACCAAGTATTGTGCATTGGTTTAAAGAATTATCTTTCTGTTTACCGTTGGAAAAAATTACATATACTCTAAAAGATAAACAAGAAATGTTTCAGAAGATATGGGGGTGCTATATTCAGTATATTAAGAGCAAAGATTTATCTGACTTACTGTGTGAAACAGGGACAGCATAATTACTCCCTGTACAGGACCACAATCATATGCTGTAATCTGAAGATTGTTTTATAACACCTGTATGTATTCTCATGGACTCAAGTGCTTTTATTGAATGTACCTCGTGTTTGTGTTTGTATATTGTTCGTGTATGTATGTTTGTGTACTTTGTATATCTGTGAAAAACTTTAATAAATATATTGTTAAAAAAAAAAAGAAAGCCATGTTTCAAAGCTCATTCTTCAAAAGGTTGGACATAGAGGAAGAAATCACATGCATTCTACCCTTCGACGTCAGTACTGGATCCCCCATGCTAATTCAGCAGCTAGAAAGATCATTAGAGACTGTATGGTGTGTCAAAGACAGCGACAAAAGCCAGGTGAGCGGAAAATGTCTGATCTTCCTATTGACAGAATCTCATCTGATCTTCCACCATTTACCTATGTTGGTGCTGATTATTTTGGACCAATACAAGTGAAGAGAGGGAGGAGTATTGTTAAAAGATATGGAGTTCTCTTCACATGCCTAACTTGTCGTGCAGTTCAGAGGACAAGTCAAGGAAATCTGGTCGGACAATGGAACCAACTTTGTCAGCTCAAATCGGTAAACCTGTGATGCCACCAGGTTTGTTCAAAAAGGAGGACCTGTATAGTCGGAGGCGATGGAGACAAGCCCAATACATTGTGGACCTGTTCTGGAAAAGGTGGGTGAAAGAACACCTCCCTATGTTGCAAGAGCGACAGAAGTGGAATAAAACTCGCAGGAACTTTGCCATTGACGTGGTGCTTGTTGTCGACGAGGCTGCCCCAAGAAATTCTTGGCCCATTGGACGCATCACAGAAACCATGGCAGATGCACACGGATTGGTTCGGCGTGTTCGAGTCGAGACAAGAACAAATGAGCTGGAGAAGCCGATCAACAAAATATGTCTCCTGCTTGAGGCTGTACAGAGACAACAATAAGTGTTTGTCTCCAACTGAGCCAAGTTCTGGAACCTCTGGCTCTGCATTTACACTGATACTCATTTACTGACATGCTGAACATCTCATTATGCAACATACACCTTTTTACACACGCACAGTCCATGCACATAAACAAGAAAATGACTTGAAATCATGGAACATTGACTGTTTTTAACTTTCTATTGTTTATTTTTCTCTATGAAGACATATATGAACTACAAAAAAAAAAAATATATATATATATTTTTTTTTTTTTGTTGTGTATAACATGGATTGCTGGATAAGTTGATGTTTATATGAATTATTTGAGAATAGAAAGTTAGTGAAGATCTAAGTCTGTAAACGTTAATATTGATAATAAATTTATAATGGCCATTTATACGAATGTTAGATATAATTCATGATGTACAGGAATTAAGGGCTGGGAATTAATTAATTTATTTTTTTGCATATTTAATCATTTATTTCTCTTAAAAATGAACAAAAACAACAATATTTAGACAATTTTTCGACTTAGTTTCGCGGCCTTTTAAGTTTCCAAAGTATATTTTCCAACAAAGGCCGTGGGTGGCAGCAGATGGTTTTGTTCTTGCACACACTTCAGAGTTGATTTATCAAAAATAAACTACATATATTTTTTAACAATACGGCCTTTGTTGGAAAATATACTTTGGAAACTTAAAAGCCTGCGACATAAGATGACATCTTCCTTACTTCCTGTCGTTTATCTACATTTAGCTCCGCTGCACCTTCAAAAAGATGATTCAAAATTATTTAACCTTAAAGTTTTATTCAAATGCATCTGTTCCTAATGTCAGAAATGACCCGGGAGGCGATGACAGCTCTAACACCCTGTCAGACACAAACTAAGGGGAGTTTTTTAAATTTTCTATTTAAGTGAATGTATTCATACAAAACAATTCAATAATATGTTGATTCACAGTTCTACTTCTACAGAGAACTTTAAAGCATTAAAAACAAAATTAACAATTAAAAGTAAAACAGAGAGAGATACAGTACAGTGGAAGTTATTAATCAAAGTCCTTCGGTTTAATTATATCGGTTAATTTAATGCAGTGGTGAACAGGAATGTCTTTAGGTTCAGAACGTACCAGAAGATCTGAGATTAAACAATTTAAAGCTTTATAAACCAACACCAGGGTTTAAAACCAACCAAGATAAATAAAACTCAATTGAATATGAAAATAAGGACAAGAATGAAGAGGAAGAGTCTCAAACCTTCTTACAATCCGTCTTTTTTTCTTTTTTTAAATTCTCTGTATATTTTAACTGGAGCTTCTGTAACTGAGATTTCACCACCGGTATTTCCACCCATTTTGTCTCCGTGTTTGAGTTTTCTGAAGGTGACTACACACATTTTATCCATCATATAAGTTTACCGCAATCCACATTGCGCCAGGCATCTGAACTTCGCTATGACGTCACATTTGATTTATGCAGACTGTAAGATGATGAAACCTGCTGAATTGTAATCCAAATGTCACATTAATGTAAAGTAGGGCTGAGAAATTTTATCGATACTGTGATGTATATATATATCGATGTTTCGTTTCCCGATAAAGTATTGATTTTCTTTTTTTCTTTTTTTTTCTTTTTTCAGCCGCGAGTATCGATTTTAATTAAAAACAATTTTTTTAAAGCAAACTTTATTGAAAAGTCAGACGTTACAATTAGTGAAAACACAGAACATTAAGTTAATACAATACAAAGCAGGGGGTCACATTATACAAAACAGTGATAAATTAGTTCATAAAAAATGTTGTATAAAGTGCCTAGCTCTTACGTTTGTGACATGTTCGTTTGTTTCTGTTTGTCTGGCTGTGTTGTCCTTCCGGTTCAAAGGTTGGACCGCCAGTCCAATCAGCTACGATTCATGTCAAATCACACTGTCCCTCCCCCCCAGAAAATTATGTAAGTGTATCGATGTATCGAATCGTGTCGTTGGCTGAATATCGTATCGTGAGATCAGTGTATCGCTACAGCCCTAATGTAAAGTAGGTTTTATAAGCTCACGGGTATATGTTGGTTTCATGCTGCATTGTTGTTGTTGCAGTCTGGGTCCAAGTTAGGCCTACATTAAGTTAAATTGGCTTCCATCAGGTTTGTTTTTGAGTTTACACAACGACACAAGCGTCACATTGACCAACACATCATTCCTGTTGGTTGATTAGATTCATGCTGCAGGAGGATCATCCTTTGTCCGTTGCTATCTTTGGTTGTAAGATTGTTACAACAGTGGTCTTTAAAACCTCTACTACTGACTGATGTTGGATCACCATTTTTTAGTAAATCTAATCCTTAATCATGAAAAGAACTTCTCATTAGAAAAAGCTCTTATACAAGATCAGCATTTTTTCCTGTTTTTGACAAATGAAAGGTCTCAAAGCTGTGAAGCTGCAAACAGAAAATGATGCGTTATTTTCTCAATTTTTTCCAAAAAGTGACTGAAAAAAGAGATTTGTCCATATTGTTCTACTACTTTTTTTTAAGGTGTAAAGATCATTAAAACCCAGCAGAAGATTGAGGTTTCTTAGTGCTCTCAGTTCCAGTACGTAAACACAGTGCTTCATGTCAGCTGAGGCAGGGAGGCAATCTATGACATAATTTATGTTAATCGTGGATGCTGGCCCGCAGCCCAAATGCTCATCATCAGCAGTCGTATCAGATTTCAGCGCAGTGTGATTGTGCACATCCAGTGTGACAGTTGCACCATCTCCACTGAACTCCAACATCCTTTGGCAAAGCATGTGAGGGTTTCATTGTTCCAGCAGCAGCCTGCATCTGGCATCTGCCCTGAAGGGCCTTCAACCAAAAACTTTTATGGGATGAAAGTCTGTCGATTGAATCAGCTGTGAGGGAGACGTTCACAGATCCTCTGTTTATGAAATGAAGAAGGAGAGTGTTATAAGTTGTGTTTCAGCTCTGCTTAAAGTCAAAAGGAGCTTCTTCATAAGTGTCCACAGCAAATCACCGATGCAAAAAGTAACATTCTAATTATATGTTAGTCAGACAGCACACATTCGAAGGTTTTTAATGGAGCAGCAGAATATGGTTGGAGCTCATCGCTTCCTGCTGATTACTTTAGGGAGTAAAAGTCTTTAACTGGGAGCCTGAAGGAGGATGACAGAGTGGTGGAGGCGCTGAAAAAGCAGGCTACGGCAGTACTGATGTGTCAAAGGGAATGTTGGGAAATGGCAGCTTGATCAAGCTGTCTTTAGGATGCATTCAGTCATGAGTGAGTCAGTGGGGTCACATGGCACTGAAAGGATCAGATAATTGGCTAAATTACAATAAGAATGAGTTGAGCAAGGGTAATTATCCTTGGATATATAGAAGTGAATGAATCGGATCAGAGGCACAAAGCATGTCATACTCCGATACGATAGGTGGCGCTGTACCCATTTCAACTATTGCTAATAGAGCCACTTCCTGTTGACCCCTTCAACAACAACAACAACAGCAAACTCAGGCATTCGAGAAAATGGCAAATGAAGAGCAAGATGAAGGTACGTCCCTCTACATTTCGTTTGTGATGAGCTGCTTATTGTACAAACGCGATGCAAAACGGCACATTCTCCATCGCGGTGTTTTTCTTTCCGACGGCGACTACAAAAGTAATATTGTCTCTTCCGGTTCCCAACCCCGGGAAAAAATCTTGAGCATGCGCAGAACGCAAAGTCTAATTCACCACGTGCTTTACCGTCTACGTTTATTTTGACTTTCAACCGAGTTATCTCGGGGTCTTAATCCGAACGCGAGTAACTCGATTCGATCAAATTTCTTGTCGGATTAAGGTGTCTACATGCACTTGATAACTCAATCTTATTGTAATTTAGCCAATTACCTGATAATTTAAGTGCCATGTAACCCCACTGAGTGTTTGAAACTGTTAAGAAATATAATTTACTCTTCAGTATTCTGGGAAACAGAGCTCCTTGTCTTTAAGGACATAATGATATTTGGATATAAGAACAAAGTTTAGGGCTCCAGACCAACTTTTTCCACCAGCAGGTGGAAGCTGGAGCAGCTAACTGAAAACTTTAGTACAGTTTTTTTGACAGTATTACTGATAAAGTAATTATATGGTTTGTTATATGGCAGTTTACTGAAAAGTTTACAATGAAAAAAATACCATGGATGAATCGGCTCATATATGACCACCAGGGCTCTAAATGAACTTTTTTGATCACCAGCCAATGTGGCTAGTAAGTTTCTGAAGTTACTAGCCAATCAGAATTTCCACTAGCCACATATTTTTCCATGCAAAAAAGACAGATGAGAGCCACTGAATTAATTTGATCAATTTATTAACTAAAGCTTTAAATTAATTTTACAGTGAATTGGGAATGTATATCCAATTAAAATAATTACAATAATTAAACTTATTTACATACTAAACTTATTCTAACATTTCATTACTCCTCAACCCTCACATACTATTCATGGTCACATTTTTTGTACATAAAAAAAAACAAAACAACAACTTTAAACTGATTTATATTCATGTGAACCCTGTATCTACAAAAATGGAAATATTTAACAACTTTCTAACCATGTTTTTGTCACACCCAGAGACTCTTGGTTGTAGTTTCATGTTTAGGTTATATTTGTTTTTCAGTCCAGGTTTAGGTTTTTTTGTCATGCTTTAGTTTCCCTGCACTCTGTTTATTAGTTCACTCACTTCACCTGTGTTTTTTCCCTCAGCTGCACTCACTCCCCAATCACTCTCACTCCCTATTTAGTTTCCTGCCTCCCCTTTCAGTTTTGCCAGATCTTTGTTGCTGTTGCTGCTGTTGCTGTTAGATGTCATGCCACGTTTCCACGACTAAGCTAAGTGTTTTTCATGTTTCATGTCAAGACTTTTGTTTTCGTTAGACAGTTATATTCATGGTTTGGTCTCAGTCTCATTTTTTTATATCCGGCTCAGCCGCGCTTTGTTTTGACTTCTTTTGTTTTGTGAATTAATAAATCTACCTTTTTTTGGAAGTCCGCATCCGTGTCCACCCTTCCACACCCAAACCTGACAGAAAGATCTGGCCCCATATATGGACGCGGCGGACTACTCAGCCTTCTGGGAGCTGGCTGGGGACTTCTGGTGCCTCGCGGGATCGAGCTGCACGTCTTGGGAGAAGCTGAACTCTGCCAATGACCTAATTGACTTTTTTTTGCAAAAGCAGGTCCTCCAGCACATGTCAGGAGTGACGCACATCTGGGCAGAGGTGAGGTGTGTACAGCGCGCTGCTATGCTGGATATCTTTGGCATGGAGCCACAGAAGGTAGCTGCGCTGTACACACCCTCCCTCACCACTCCAGCATCCCAGTCCACGGCCCCAGCCGTCCCAGAGCTGGCCCCGGCCCCAGCCGTTCCAGAGCTGGCCCCGGCCCCAGCCGTTCCAGAGCTGGCCCCGGCCCCAGCCGTTCCAGAGCTGGCCCCGGCCCCAGCCGTTCCAGAGCTGGCCCCGGCCCCAGCCGTTCCAGAGCTGGCCCCGGCCCCAGCCGTTCCAGAGCTGGCCCCGGCCCCAGCCGTTCCAGAGCTGGCCCCGGCCCCAGCCGTTCCAGAGCTGGCCCCGGCCCCAGCCGTTCCAGAGCTGGCCCCGGCCCCAGCCGTTCCAGAGCTGGCCCCGGCCCCAGCCGTTCCAGAGGCCACAGGGCCTGACCACGACCACGAGGCCTCCGGGCCTGACCAAGAGGCTTTAGGGCCTGACCACGACCACGAGACCTCCGAGCCTGACCTCGACCAAGAGGCCTCCGAGCCTGACCTCGACCAAGAGGCCTCCGGGCCTGACCAAGCCTCAGAGCCCATGGGGCCCATGGACTCACCGGTTCGAGCCCCTCCCTCCCACCCCCAGACTTTGGGGATGTCTGGGATCCATCCCTTGAAGGGGGGGCTCCCCCCCCGTCGGAGGTCCATCCGACCGTGGGACGGTCCCCGGCTCCTCCTCCCGCCACGCCAACGGAAGTCTGGGTGCCATCCAGACCACAGCCTGCTGCCACGTCATCGGGGGTCCGGGCGTCCGCCGGGCCGTCTCCTGCCGCCACGCAGAGGGAAGTCTGGGTGCCAACCAGACCACCGCCTGCTGCCACGTCATCGGGGGTCCGGGCGTCCGCCGGATCACCGCCTGCTGCCACGTCATCAGGGGTCCGGGCGTCCACCAGACCACCGCCTGTCACGCTGTCTGTGGTCTGGGCGTCCGCCAGACCACCACCGTCTCCTGCCGCCACGCCGACGGAAGTCTGGGCGTCCGCCAGACCACCGCCTGTTCCTGCTATGCCGTCTGCGGTCTGGGCGTCCGCCAGACCACCGCCTGTTCCTGCTATGCCGTCTGGGCGTCCGCCAGACCACCGCCTCCTGCTGCCCGGAGCCGGTGCCACATGGCCGTCTTTGGTCTCCCGCCTGGCCGGCTTCGAGCCCCTCCCTCCCACCCTTGGACTGAGGGTTGTCTGGGATCCACCCCTTGAGGGGGGGGCTCTGTCACACCCAGAGACTCTTGGTTGTAGTTTCATGTTTAGGTTATGTTTGTTTTTTCAGTCCAGGTTTAGGTTTTTTTGTCATGCTTTAGTTTCCCTGCACTCTGTTTATTAGTTCACTCACTTCACCTGTGTTTTTTCCCTCAGCTGCACTCACTCCCCAATCACTCTCACTCCCTATTTAGTTTCCTGCCTCCCCTTTCAGTTTTGCCAGATCTTTGTTGCTGTTGCTGCTGTTGCTGTTAGATGTCATGCCACGTTTCCACGACTAAGCTAAGTGTTTTTCATGTTTCATGTCAAGACTTTTGTTTTCGTTAGACAGTTATATTCATGGTTTGGTCTCAGTCTCATTTTTTTATATCCGGCTCAGCCGCGCTTTGTTTTGACTTCTTTTGTTTTGTGAATTAATAAATCTACCTTTTTTTGGAAGTCCGCATCCGTGTCCACCCTTCCACACCCAAACCTGACAGAAAGATCTGGCCCCATATATGGACGCGGCGGACTACTCAGCCTTCTGGGAGCTGGCTGGGGACTTCTGGTGCCTCGCGGGATCGAGCTGCACGTCTTGGGAGAAGCTGAACTCTGCCAATGACCTAATTGACTTTTTTTTGCAAAAGCAGGTCCTCCAGCACATGTCAGGAGTGACGCACATCTGGGCAGAGGTGAGGTGTGTACAGCGCGCTGCTATGCTGGATATCTTTGGCATGGAGCCACAGAAGGTAGCTGCGCTGTACACACCCTCCCTCACCACTCCAGCATCCCAGTCCACGGCCCCAGCCGTTCCAGAGCTGGCCCCGGCCCCAGCCGTTCCAGAGGCCACAGGGCCTGACCACGACCACGAGGCCTCCGGGCCTGACCAAGAGGCTTTAGGGCCTGACCACGACCACGAGACCTCCGAGCCTGACCTCGACCAAGAGGCCTCCGAGCCTGACCTCGACCAAGAGGCCTCCGGGCCTGACCAAGCCTCAGAGCCCATGGGGCCCATGGACTCACCGGTTCGAGCCCCTCCCTCCCACCCCCAGACTTTGGGGATGTCTGGGATCCATCCCTTGAAGGGGGGGCTCCCCCCCCGTCGGAGGTCCATCCGACCGTGGGACGGTCCCCGGCTCCTCCTCCCGCCACGCCAACGGAAGTCTGGGTGCCATCCAGACCACAGCCTGCTGCCACGTCATCGGGGGTCCGGGCGTCCGCCGGGCCGTCTCCTGCCGCCACGCAGAGGGAAGTCTGGGTGCCAACCAGACCACCGCCTGCTGCCACGTCATCGGGGGTCCGGGCGTCCGCCGGATCACCGCCTGCTGCCACGTCATCAGGGGTCCGGGCGTCCACCAGACCACCGCCTGTCACGCTGTCTGTGGTCTGGGCGTCCGCCAGACCACCACCGTCTCCTGCCGCCACGCCGACGGAAGTCTGGGCGTCCGCCAGACCACCGCCTGTTCCTGCTATGCCGTCTGCGGTCTGGGCGTCCGCCAGACCACCGCCTGTTCCTGCTATGCCGTCTGGGCGTCCGCCAGACCACCGCCTCCTGCTGCCCGGAGCCGGTGCCACATGGCCGTCTTTGGTCTCCCGCCTGGCCGGCTTCGAGCCCCTCCCTCCCACCCTTGGACTGAGGGTTGTCTGGGATCCACCCCTTGAGGGGGGGGCTCTGTCACACCCAGAGACTCTTGGTTGTAGTTTCATGTTTAGGTTATGTTTGTTTTTTCAGTCCAGGTTTAGGTTTTTTTGTCATGCTTTAGTTTCCCTGCACTCTGTTTATTAGTTCACTCACTTCACCTGTGTTTTTTCCCTCAGCTGCTCTCACTCCCTATTTAGTTTCCTGCCTCCGCTTTCAGTTTTGCCAGATCTTTGTTGCTGTTAGATGTCATGCCACGTTTCCACGACTAAGCTAAGTGTTTTTCATGTTTCATGTCAAGACTTTAGTTTTCGTTAGTCACAGTTATATTCATGGTTTGGTCTCAGTCTCATTTTTTATATCCGGCTCAGCCGCGCTTTGTTTTGACTTTTGTTTTGTGAATTAATAAATCTACCTTTTTTTGGAAGTCCGCATCCGTGTCCACCCTTCCACACCCAAACCTGACAGTTTTAGTGCAGATAATGCACAAAATTAAACACAAAACTATGTGCAGAGACTAATTATGAGGGGATACAGTGAAATGCTTAAACATCGTCTGAGCTCTCTGAACTGTCTTCGGACCCATCTAAATCAGTTCCATTTTTCCCTTTTCTCACAAAGTGTGGCCGGCGTGTGCGCAAACTGTCACCATGCCAGATTTCTATGGCTTTGCGTGGGTCGAAGTCTTTGTCTGGTGAGCACAATTGTGTTTTCAAGAGGTCAGCGAGTGTCTCCCCTTTCAGGCTTGAGCGCCAGTCACTCTTTACCTGCTTCATAACACTAAACCCCCTCTCACAGTCAGCTGTACTTGTTGGAATGGTGAGGAGGGCATCAAACAGATCTAGGACGTCAGGACACTCATGGCGCAGCATTCTGACTGTAGGCCACGTCTTCTCAAAGGTCCCTGTTGCAGGGTCAGACAATACAAAATTAGATGTTACGGTATGCACTTTTAATGACTTTCAAGCACATGGAAAATAATTTTTCAAATGCAACTTTAGTTCGTAAACGATGGCATCACCTTTGGATTGTACCTTTTAACAAATTACCTATAAGACTCCAGACTATTGTTAAAGAGTAATTCCGCTGTAAATTGACCCATAGCCCTATTGTTCAAGGTCATCAGATGCCCTTTAAGGACCATCGGATGTTTTTCTTAAACTTCATTCAACAGTACCTTGGCTGAACCCTGCAGTGTACAGATCTGTTTTGAGAATGGTCCATTGATCTGGTATCAAGTCGATATCCACTCCAGCTGTCAGAAGGGGTCGGAAGTGACTAATAACCTGGTCCATGTCATCATCACCAAAATCTGAGAATGTGGAGGGGGCGTGGTGCATTAGCTGCAGGAGAGAGGTGTGGAAGGGGCTCAGGGAAGCAGCATCAGGTGAGCAGGTGACTGCTTCAGGGACTCGATCACCGCAGCCACCAGCCACCTTTGTTCTTTTCATGTCTCATGGGCAGAATGACAATAAAGTATTCTATTCTGTACTTTGACTTGTACTTTTCTATGACAGCCTGAGTGGAGGACAGGCAGCTATGAGCCTCAGCCAGGGTTACTGTTGACTTCTGCAGTGACTTGGAAAGGTTGCTCAATTGAAAGATGATGTCATGGAGAAGACAGCAAAACCGTAGGACTCTGCCATCCTTGGCTATGTTAAGGAAACCCTTGGCCTTTTACCTTTGAACATCTCTGTTAGTAGTGGTCTCCTCCTGGGACTACAAACAAAACAACAGCATTAAATCACAGACAACATTTACACTGAATTCCAAATTATTATGCAAACATGATTTTAGTCTCATATTTATTTTGTTTTTCCAATGCAATTCTTGGCTGGTATTGTCTCCTACCTGTTTATATCACTGACAGACATGTTTAAGGAGGTTGTTCCACATTATTAAGCGGCACAAATATCAAATTATCTACTTACACTACTGGTTTTAGTAGGCTATAAATTATTATACCTTTTCCTGTAAGTGGCGTACAACAGCAGCATAGCCACTGAGGAAATGGTCTAGTGCTCTGAGGAGATGTGGCAGTCACCTGGTTCCACCTACTCTGGTTGGCATCAAAGCCTTCATGTGGAGCTCCCTGAAGTGTTTCTTTAGGGTGGCCCTGTTTACTCCACTCTTGTGATACAAGGTGTAGAGTCCACTCAGTAGGTCCTCAACCTTCTTGGCCATCACATTTTTCCTCACTGCATCTGAAAAGGCAAGCTCGAGTCTATGGGCCATGCAATGGATCCCCAGCACATACGAGTGGTCTGCTGCACGCAGCTTGGTAACTACGCCATTGTTGACTCCTGTCATTACAGCTGCTCCATCTGTGGTGATGCAGGGCTCTAGACTAACTTTTTACACTGGTTGCACTGGTGCGCCCAACTTTTTTTCTTAGGTGCACCAGCACAAAAGTTAGGTGCACCCAAATTTTCAAACGCATTGCATTTAACACCGCAGTTTTACAGGTTGACTTTTTTTATTTTTAAATCGCTGTCCATATAGGCGATATTGACTTGTAAACGATAAACTAGCAATCTGGTCAAAATAAAGTTCTTTATTTGAAGCACAATTCTACAAACTTACTGAAGCTTACTGAAAAAGTGTTGGTGCTTAAAGCACTTCACTGGCCTGAAATTTAAACTTAAAACATCTCAAGATAAATTAAATAAAAAGAAAATCTAAATTAAAAACATCTTATGGCTCAATGTCTTATGGACTATCCTCCATTGCAGTCACATGCCCCTCGGATGGCCAACTCCTGTAGTTGGGTTAAATATATATATCAGTATATTCACCGGTCTTCCTCTCCTCAAGATACGGCCGTACACAATGACGCATTCCTGCCATGTACTCACTGTTCGCAATTAGCACAGACGTCTTTTTTTTCAATGTATCTGCGATGACTCCTATAAATTGCGCGCACGCGACATCATTGCTGTACGTCGGTGTGGAGGGGGCGTGGTGCATCAGCTGCAGGAGAGAGGTGTGGAGGGGGCTCAGGGAAGCGGCATCAGGTGAGTGATTAGTGCACCAGAAACGAATTGTCTAATCACTCTCCCCTCTTAAAACAGTAGCGGGCTGGACCTGGGATGAGAGGAAGGACACCAGGAACGCATGTGGAGTCAGACACCGAAGCAGGGAGACTCCACATGAGCAGTGCGAGCGTGTCAAAATAAAGATAATTGAAACTGATAAGAAAGGCTCACTGTATTTACTGGCTGACGAACCCACAGTGGCACAGAACTGCCACATTTGGCGCCTGACCAGGGACTCAGCGGTAAATAGAAAAAAAAAAAAAGAGAAATCTTTGGAAATGACTGAACCGCAACAACCTACTGCCATGCTGGCTCAGCTGTTGGCGGAGGTGGCAACAATGAGCCGGGACCAAGCGGTGCTCAGCAGGCAACAGCTGGCTGCGCTCCAGGACCAGGCGGAGAGGCAGACCCAGCTGATGGAGGCTATGGTGGATCAAGCCGCAGAGCCACCGACTCCCTCACTCGCCGGAGTGACCCTGCATAAGATGTCACCGACCGATGACCCGCAGTCGTTTCTCGAGATGTTCGAGGCAACGGCGGCGGCGTGCAGGTGGCCAGAGGAAGACTGGGCAGTGCGACTGCTTCCCCTCCTGTCAGGGGACGCCCAAACAGCGGCGCTGGGTCTTCCTGCTCGGTGTCGGGGAGAGTACCCAGACATCAAGAGAGCCATCCTGGACCGACTTGGGTATTCAGCGGAGGACCATCGCCGCCGCTTTAGGGGGGTAAAACTGGGCCCCACTGACCGTCCTTTTACCTATGCACAGCAGTTAAAAGATGCGGCGGCTCGATGGCTGCAGCCAGGTGACTCCAATGGCGAGCAGGTGATGCTAGAAAAGGTGGTCCTGGAGCAGTTCGTGGAGGGGCTCCCGGCGGGTACTGCAGAGTGGGTGCACTGCCACCGACCCACGGACCTGGCGGCCGCGATCACCCTCGCGGAGGATCACCTGGCTGTCTTTTCCCGGGGCCGGACACCGGAGGCCCGGCCAGCAGACCTCGGTCGTCCTACACCAGCGCCCCGGAGGAGACCGTTCGCGGCCGAAGCGGGGCACCACACACCCGCCCGACCATTCCCCCTCTCCCGTACTAACACCCCCCGTCCGATCTTTCCCCCCCAGGTTCCAGCCGCTGCAGGTGCTGCTTCCGACCCGCAGAAGGTTCCTCAAGTGGCAGTGCAGGAATGTTGGAGGTGCGGGCAGCCCGGTCACTTTCGCCGCGAGTGCCCGCTGATGGAGGTCGGCCAAGTGATCCGGGTTGTCGGCCCTCCAGCACCCTCCGCCGGTCCAGGAGGGACGTACAGCGTTCCGGTAAGGATCCAGGGGGGTACATATCAGGCAATGGTGGACTCAGGCTGCACGCAGTCCATAGTTCACCAGAATCTGATTCGACCCGGGGCTTTGATAGAAGCGGGGTGGGTGGATATTAGGTGTGTACATGGGGATATTCACAGATACCCCGTGGTTCCAGTGGAAATTCGTTACAAGGGAAAAAAGCATAGTGTGAAGGCTGCGGTTAGCTCCCGCCTGGTGCACCCCCTGATTTTGGGTACTGATTGGCCTGGGTTTGATAGCTTGGTGGGACAGTGTGTGGGGTGCGCTCACGACCAGCAGGGACATGGGATATGTGCGCCGTGCTCATTGGTGACGCGAGGTTGTCCGACACTGCAGACGGGGAGGGGGAGCCGGCGGTGCCTTCTCAGGAGGCGCCGCAGGTTCCCGTGTTCGACTCCATGGAAGATTTTCCACTTGAGCAGTCTCGTGATGATACTCTACGCTTTGCCTTTGACCAAGTGATGAAAATTGATGGTCACATGGTGCACCCAGAGGCGACGTTAACATATCCGCACTTTTCATTGTGCAGGGATAGATTGTACAGAGTGAGTCGTGACACTCGGACAGAGGAAATTATAACACAGCTGTTGGTTCCGAAAAGCCGTCGGGAAATGGTTTTCCAGGCGGCTCATTATAACCCAATGGCTGGACATATGGGGTATGAAAAGACACTGAACCGTGTAATGGCCCGATTCTATTGGCCAGGCATTCGGGCAGACGTACGCCCCGAATGCCAGTTGGTTAACCAACCGGCCATCCCGAGAGCGCCTTTGCGCCCACTACCGCTGATTGAGGTCCCATTTGAGCGGATTGGGCTGGACCTCATCGGGCCATTTCACCGAAGCGCACGCGGATATCGTTTTGTGTTAGTCCTGGTGGATTACGCAACACGATATCCAGAGGCAGTGCCGCTGCGCACCATCTCTGCAAAGAGTGTCGCACAGGCGCTGTTTCAAGTTATCTCCCGAGTCGGGATCCCGAAAGAGATCCTGACTGATCAAGGCACCCAATTTATGTCACGAACACTGAGAGAACTGTACAGATTATTGGGAATCAAGTCCATTCGAACCAGTGTGTACCACCCTCAAACTGACGGCCTCGTTGAGCGCCTGAATAAGACTTTGAAGTCCATGATCCATAAGTTTGTGCACGGGCATAGTGGTAACTGGAACAGGTGGCTAGATCCTCTGCTATTTGCAGTACGCGAGGTACCCCAGGCCTCCACGGGATTTTCTCCCTTTGAACTGCTGTTTGGCAGGAAACCACGTGGGGTTTTGGACCTGGTTAAAGAAAGCTGGGAGGAAGGTCCGAGCCCCAGTAAAAACGAAGTTCAGTACGTCCTGGACCTGAGAGCAAAACTCCACACACTAGGGCAGTTGTCACGTGAGAATTTGCTCCGGGCCCAGGAACGTCAGCAGCGGCTGTATAACAGAGGATCTCGGTTAAGACAATTTGCACCGGGAGATAAAGTGCTTGTATTGCTCCCATCGTCCAGCTCAAAATTACTCGCCAAGTGGCAAGGGCCCTTCGTGGTCACACGACGAGTGGGTGACGTTGATTATGAGCTTGTGCGATCTGACAGGGGAGGTGCAACACAGATTTATCACCTCAACCTCCTGAAAGCATGGAGAGAGGCGGAGTCTGTTTCCTTGGTGACGACAATTACAGAGGGAGAGGAGCTGGGGCCTGAGGTACCAAAATCGACCAATCCAGCCTCGCTTCTTTGTGAAAGCCACCTCTCACCGTCCCAGGGAGCAGACATAGCCAAGTTGCAGCAGCATTTTGCTGATGTGTTCTCTCCCCTGTCAGGACGCACAAGCCTTATTCAACACCAGGTTGAGACTCTCCCGGGCGTGACGGTGCGTTCACGGCCCTATCGGTTACCGGAGCACAAGAGAAAAGTGGTTCGGGCGGAATTGAAAGCTATGTTGGACATGGGGGTGATAGAAGAGTCCCACAGTGCCTGGAGTAGCCCCATCCTTCTTGTGGTCAAGAAGGATGGGTCTATTCGGTTCTGTGTGGATTATCGCAAGGTGAATGATGTTTCACGGTTTGATGCCTATCCCATGCCCCGGGTCGACGAGCTCCTGGATCGCCTGGGCACTGCTCGCTTTTTCACGACACTGGATTTGACCAAAGGCTACTGGCAGATTCCCTTGTCTCCAGAGTCCAAGGAGAAAACGGCCTTCTCCACTCCGTACGGTTTGTACCAATTTGTCACACTTCCGTTCGGGTTGTTCGGGGCCCCAGCCACATTTCAACGCCTCATGGACCGGGTGCTGCGGCCGCATGCTGCATATGCTGCCGCCTACCTGGATGATGTTATCATCCACAGCAACAGCTGGGCGGAGCATGTGCAGCAGGTGGCTGCGGTGCTCGAGTCCCTGAGGCAGGCGGGGCTCACGGCCAACCCAAAGAAGTGTGCAGTTGGACGGAGGGAGGTACGGTATCTGGGGTATCACTTTGCGGGCAGGTGCGTCCACAGGTCGACAAGACAGCAGCAATTGCAGCCTGCCCGAGGCCCAAGACAAAAAAGGAGGTGAGGCGGTTCTTGGGGCTGGCCGGATATTACCGGCGATTTATCCCCTGCTTCGCGGAGCTGACCAGCCCCTTGACCGACCTCACCCGAAAGGGTGCCTCAGATCCGGTCCAGTGGACGGAGCAGTGCCAGGTGTCGCTTGAGAGGGTAAAGCAGGCCCTCTGCGGGGAGCCTCTTCTCCACACACCTAATATTTCTCTCCCATTTGTCCTGCAGACTGTATTTACTGGCTGACGAACCCACAGTGGCACAGAACTGCCACAGTCGGGTTTATGTTCAAGCCATTTTTCTTCTGAAGAATTATTTCGGACTTGAACTTAGTGAAGGGAACTTTTGCAATATGGTAGGCAACATTAAACTTGATTATCATCTCGGCCTCGTCCGATGATGCGTTTGCTGCTGCCTGCCGTTGAAAGGCAGCAGGGAGAGGGGACACTTGAGCAGGTAATGCGTTGTGCTTTTTCAGCGTTTCAATTCGAAATGTATTAGAACCCGTCACAAATGCACTATTGCCACACTTTACATTAAATGCAGTGCATTATATTATCGGCTTTACTGTATCTTTGCCAGGGAAACTGGTCAAGCCACTCTCTTGGAAATGTATACACTTTACCCCTTTTAATTTCAGTTGGTTCTGGCTCGGAGTCGATCGTATGTGGCTCATTATCTGATGCTAGCTCTGGATGCTAGCTCATTATCTGATGCTAGTTCCGGACCAGGGCTTGACATAACGTGGGAGGTTGATGGCTCCGTGTCAGAGCATTGGTTGTGGTTATTTTCGGACGAATCAGGCCTTAACTTAACGAAAAAGTTGTCAATCGTTCTTTTCATCTCATCACTCGCGGCTACATCCACTGTTTAACTGACGGTTCATCACCTCTCTGTCTGACTACAGAATGCGCGTGTTCAAACGTACACGGGCCAATCAGAGGGGGGTCCCGCCCTTCACTATCTCTGATTGGTTTAGACCACGATATGGGTCTAATGCACTGATGCCATGGTAACGGCCCGCGGCCCGAATGGACATCACATCCGGCCCGGTTACATCAGTGGTTGAGAACTTTTTTTTTTTTTTTAAATAAATAATACTATTATACAATATCAACAAATTTAAATCTACCTTTGTTTTTTGATCCTTAATGGTTTTAAGTATAATATTCATTTAATTAATTTCCACGTAATCCAACAGTTTGTCTCTCGCTCGTGCCGGTCTCTGTTGCAGCGCGTGCACTGTCCAAGGTACTAAGGGACGAGTCGCTCCCGCGCGATATCAGTCAGGAAGGATGTTGTCTAAAAAGCGGAAGGTTGACTCTGAATGTAGAATCTTTCAGGAGAGATGGAAAGAAAAGTATTTCTTTTGGGAAGTGGGGGGCAAACCAGTGTGTTTAATTTGTTTGCAACAAGTGGCTGTGCCAAAGGAGTACAACATCAGACGACATTACGAGACCCATCAGGAGAAGTACAACGACTACACAGGGCAACGTAGGACACAAAAGGACTCATAGGACTCATCCCTCCAAAAACAGCAAGCGGCTTTCTCGAAATGCCGAGAGACATATGAAGGTTCGTTTTAATTGTATATCTTCTCAAATTCTTATTTTTACGTTAACTGCAGCTGTTTTCGAATGGGGATTTCTGTATACTAACTTAACATTTTATTTCATGTTTAGGGGCAGTGAAGGCGAGCTATGTCATCGCATGGGAGATAGCCAAAGCTTCCAAGCCTTTCTCTGAGGGGGAAATCGTGAGGACGTGCATGATAAAGGCAGCCGAGCTAGTGTGTCCAGAAAATCGACAAGCTCTAGCGAACATCAGCTTATCCCGACCTACAGTGACCGAGAGAGTGGAAGAGCTCTCCAGCGACTTGCATAGCCAACTTAAAGAGAAGATTAAGTCCTTCGTCGCGTTCTCCATTGCTCTTGACGAGAGCACTGATGTGACTGATACGGCTCAGTTGGCGATATTTATTTGCGGAGTGGATGCTGCCTTGAATGTCACGGAGGAGTTTGTTTCCGTGGTACCCATGACAGACACGACTACAGCTAACAACGTGTTTATTAGCCTTGTCGGGGCCCTTGACAATCTGGAGGTGGATTGGAGTCGCGCTGTCAGTGTGGCTACGGATGGTGCACCTTCCATGGTAGGACGAAAGGCCGGAGTGGTCGTCAAGTTGAGAGAAAAGGTACGAGAGGCTAACCCAGACCAGGTATTCTGGAACTTTCACTGCATTTTACACCAAGAGGCGTTGTGCAGCAAAAGTCTGAAAATGGAGCATGTTATGAGTGTTGTTTTTGCCACTGTCAATTTTATCAGAGCCAGAGGGCTTAACCATCGGCAATTTGATGCATTTTTATTTGAAAATGACATTCATCACGGCCTTCCCTATCACACCGATGTGCGTTGGTTGAGCCGAGGCGCAGTGCTCAAAAGGTTCTACAAACTGCGCAACGAGATAGCCGAGTTCATGCAGGCTAAAGGCAAGCCTGTGGAGGAATTGGACGACCCCGAATGGACCAGAGACCTAGCC
Source organism: Odontesthes bonariensis (assembly GCF_027942865.1). Lineage (NCBI taxonomy): Eukaryota > Metazoa > Chordata > Actinopteri > Atheriniformes > Atherinopsidae > Odontesthes > Odontesthes bonariensis. The sequence goes on from NC_134527.1 coordinate 27,483,322, forward strand.
TTTTTAGTGGACATTACCGAACACTTAAGCGTCTTGAATGTTACTATGCAAGGTCGCAACAAACTCGTTACCGAGTATTGCGACAGTGTCCGTGCGTTTCAAAGTAAACTTGCGTTATGGAAGGCACAGCTCAGCCAGCGCAATGCAGCCCACTTCCCCTGTTTGAAATCTCTGCATGTCAACCATCAGAGCATGGACAAGTATGCAAGCTTGCTCTCCGGCCTCATGCGTGAGTTTGCCAATCGATTCACGGTTTTCACTGAACTGGAAAAGGACTTTGCGCTTTTTCGCTCTCCATTCACGACGGATGCTTCCGAGGTCCCAGAGGGGATGCAAATGGAACTGATAGACTTGCAATGCTGCGCGTGGTTGAAAGATACATACGCATCTGTTGGAATTGAATCATTCTACCAGTCGTTGCCACCCAAGTACCCAATTATCACTGCCTTTGCAGGTAAAATACTCTGTATGTTTGGTACAACATACTTATGTGAGCAGGCATTTTCAGTTATGAATATTAATAAATCGAAAGTGCGCAATCGCCTGACACATGGGCATCTCAATGATGTCATGAAAATAGCCACGGCCCAGAGCCTGTCCCCCAATGTGGACAAGCTGGTGAAAACTAAAAGGCTTCTGGCTTCGACATGTAAAATGTAGCTGGCTTATCTCCTCATGTTTCATAGTGCAAGGAAGTAATGATGGGAGACAGGAGATAGGTATGTGGAATAAAGGAGATAGGTATGTGGAAATGTTTGTGGGAGTTGATTGTTAATGTTGATTGTTAATGTTAAAGTTTATGTTTTATCAGTTGTTTGTTGTAATGTTAGGCCTTTTTTATTATTAATTTCTACTGAATATTTAATCACTTGGCCTGTTGGAGTAGGCCTACTTAACCTTGGTACATTGTTTTGACTTCTTTAGGCCTATTTAGCCTGGCCATCTTTTTAATTGGACTAATTAGGCCTGTGCATCGAGATTATTTTATGTGCAAGTTGTCAATAAATCTGATCAAAGTAATTTACAGTTTACTTGTGTTATTTATGTGACCTAGTCCATTTTGTTGTTTTTAAAATATTTTAAATGTAAGTTACTGTCATGCAGAGGTTAATGTTACACAGTTATAGAGGGTAAATTGCTTTTGGCTGCCATATAATTGTATGCTTCATTGTGAGGGTATTGTATTGCAATTAATTTTTAATGTATAGCAGGCCTTCATAAATGATATCAAATAGCATGTCTATTTGTTTAGTGTTTGCCAGGCCAAAAGTGTACCGGTAATTTGGCCCCCCGAGGTCCCACTTGAAAACAATCTGGCCCCCTGACTGATTTCACCCTGGCATCCCTGGTCTAATGTGTGTCTGTTGTTGAACCACAGGGAGACTTTCAGAGTCGCGTAGACTTTTTTTTTTTTTTTTTCGAACGGGTGGTTGCACCTGTGCGACCTCAGATTTTTTTTAGTTGCACCATTGAGAAAATAGGTCGCACGTGCGACGCACTCTAGAGCCCTGTGATGGCCACCAGCTTGCTCTTCCAATCAGTGCTGACTTCACTCTCCATAACATTACACACAGCTTCAGCTATGCTTGTAGCATCTGGCTTTGAAACAGCTTTTATCCCGACTAAATCAACTTCGATCTTCCCTTACTGACACTCCTGACATAGACCATCTCTTCCTCAATCACTGCACTGTCCAAGGATCCATCTGACATGACAGACATGAACTTGACATCTGACAATGTTGACTTCATCTTCCTCCTCACATCCTCTGCTATGTAGTGAATTAACTCTTTTGCCTGATAGTCATTGGTGTATGTCTCTCCTATCTTCAAGCCTTTCTTTCTATCAACCCTGAAACAAATAATAACCAAAAACACATATATTAAAAATGCTTGTATTAGGGCAATCGTGGTGGCCACATGATATATTCCTGTTAAAACCTTGGCATGTTATGTGACTGATAAAGTGTGAAGCTGAACTGTAAAATGGTGTAGCACTTGCATCTGGAGGCGCCATTGACGTAAGTATTCTATAGCAGAGACACTATAGTACGTCAAGATACCGTATAAAATGTAACAAGCCTGAAACATGTAAATAATAGTTAATCCACTTACTCGCACATCCATGCGAAGTCAGTGAAAGGCCTTCCTTTTTTCCCGATGGCGTGGGCATTGCAAAAAAGTAACTCCAACTTCTCAAACTCGGACGTCTTCATTAAGGCCAGGCTCCTTCCAGAGTCACTCTCTTCGATATGACACGTTTTGGCGGTTTTCGTCCTCAGGCTCTCCTGATGACTTCGGGCACTCTCATGATCCTTTAGCGCCTCTACTTTGAAATTATTAGTTCCTACCACGAAATGATTCGTTTTGTGTTTTTCTTTAGCATACATTCGGCAATCCTGACAGAACATCACGTTGTTTTCGTGATCATACACGAGCCACTAACGACCAGTTAGCCATTTACAGTTAAATTTCCTTTTTTTGTTTCGCGAGGTTCAATATCATCCTCCTCCCCTCCTTTGGCAGGCATATATTTTCTCTTCACAGCTGCCTGTCCCAACCATCGCCACATTTTGTTAGTGTTTGCGTCTGTATTTGTATTTGTACCGGCGTCTAACGTATTTCCAAACCAAGAGTGACCCACGCCCACTCCCCTAGTACGGCAGCCTCGGCGGATGCGTTCCCATAGAAACTGCGCTCGCGCGTCCCGCGCAAAGACTGTATATAATAATTTCGCGCCCCGCGAAATAGATGGTAAAGTTCCTCATTTATCATCGGCCAAGCCGGCTAGTGAGTTTTTTTTTAATACACGCCAAAAATAACTTTTACCCGCATTTGGCGGGTGTTAATTTAGAGCCCTGATGTCCACTCCTCTAAATGGAACCGCTGTTAAGTGAATAAGTAATAATAATATGTTTAGCTCCATGCTGGCTAATAACTGGTTCAGTGTGACAAGCTCCATGCGTCTTTTCTGAAAGTCAGATTCACCTGAACTCGATTCTTTTAAACAATCTGACCCAATAATGAGTGGCAGCTCTTCTTTTTAGGCCTACAAAGTGTTGGGATGCGACCTGGCTTTATACTGTCTTGGATCATAACAAGCGTACGTGGCCAGGCCCCAATCTTCTCTGGAGGTGCCTAGCTCTCGCCATTATTATAAACAAGCTCATTCTAACTATCAACAATATTCATATGAACCAAACAACAAAGCACACGATGTAATTAGGCCATGTCATGACATTTCTCTCCCACATGTCCCAGTACAGTGTTTATTTCTTTGCAATATTTATACCTTTTTAAACTGTGAGAGCATTTTATGTTGGGAGGACTTTTTGTTTTTCAAACCAAGATAACTAATCCTCTTTGAGAATATTGTGAACAGTAAAACTAAAGTTTAATGATCTAGCACTGATCTAACAGTATCAGTTGAGAAGAGTCCATTGCCGTAGTGGAGCGCACCATTGAGCATTCGAGTGTCTGGTATTGCAACTTGAGCTCTGAGAAGACAGAGGAAACGCAATCTCGTCTGTTACCTTACTCCAGTCACTGCTCAGTTTTAACAAAGACAGTTCTTTTAAATAATTATTCTTCTTTTGAGCATCTTTCCTTTGTTTTTAGCAACCCGCCTGTCTTATGTGTCACAGTCTACAGACCACCCAAGCCTCCTTCCTGTTTTATTCAAGAGTTTTCTGACTTTTTAACATTTATGCACTCAAAATACAGCGCAATTTTAATAACTGGTGATTTTAACTTGCATATTGATAACAGCTGTGATTTTTATGAAAATTAGTTTTTAAACCTATTGAACAGCATGGATTTTAAACAACACGTCACACAGCCTACTCACAACAGAGGACACACCCTGGATTTGGTCATAACCTATGGCCTGTCCACTGGTGTGTCCTCTGTTGTTGATCTGGGTGTGTCAGACCACTACTATGTGTTTTTTAATGTCACCAGTTTTATCTAACAGGAGGCTCCGGTGAGAACCGTGAGGAAGCGGTATATTACTTCTGAAGTGGCTGTAGATTTTATTGACATTTTACATCATACCCCTGTGCAGTTTTTACCTGTTTCGTGTGATTTTATTGTTGATTATTTTAACAGCAAACTGAAGTCAGCCATTGATGCTGCAGCTCCACTTAAAACAAAATCAGTTAAAGTTAAAACCATACCACCGTGGAGAAATGAGAGAATCAAGCAAATGAAAAGGAACTGCAGGAGAGCAGAAAGAAAATGGAGGAAAATAAAATTAACTATTCACTTAGGCTACCTTTACACGGAAACGATCTGAAACCAAAACGCAAAAGTGGCATTTCGTTTCACTTTTAAATCTGCATTTAGACGAGCGTTTTAGGGTGAAAATCTGCGTGCATACGGAAACGCAAAAGTGTGTGACGTTTCATATTTATCGATGCAGTAAACACGCCAGATGGCTAGGTGGCAACACTACCAAGACCAAGTCTTTCTACTTTCTATGTGACGAGAAACGCAGTTTTGCGTTTTCATCCTTTACACGGTGGCGCGACAGTGGAGCGTTTTCAAGAATTCCACTCTGGAGGGCGGTTTCATGCCCCCAAAACGCCGTTACCATCTAAACGATATAGTGCATCCGCAAAAAGGTTTTGCGTTTTTAACCCGTTTTCGTTTACGTGTAAAGTGACCCTTAGAGACTTTTCAGGAATAACAAAAAAATTACAACAGTGCAGTAAAACAGGCAAGAACCCTCCATTTTTCAAATCTTATACACAAAACAAAAATAATCCTAAATTCAAATAATGGTGACCCCGATTGCGTGAGATTTTGGCAGCTGGAGCCCGACGGGACGCGTCCTCTGTGCGCCGACAGCCGAGATCAGTCGTTAAGCCTGCAGGTACGACACATTTTTTCCTTTTTTTTTCTGAAAGCGGCGGTGTCTGTTGGTGGTGTACAGGTGACGGGCCTCCGGCAGCTCCACAAATTTAAAAGAACACGGGAGAAGGACGAGTATATTCGATAAGCATCTCATTGTTACCTCTGCGCAGGGGGGCTGTTGAAATTGTGGGCCAAGGGGAGCCAAATGTTTTAATTGAGATAAAAATTGGGTAAACAGCAGCTTTTGTGAGACGTGTTTTGTGAAGCAGACAGCTGTGAGCAGCTGGTCGGGCTATTGTGTTGTTGTATTTTTTTTGTGGTAATTAAGGAAGACTAGTCGCTCATGCTCGGGCAGGAAATAAATCGATGAGTTTAAACTGGAATAGTGGATACGCTTTTAGAGCGGGCAGGGTGGAAATCACCCGTTCATAGTGATGTCATAGAGCCAACGGCCGACCTTTAATGCATTGGGGATTGGGCTACCGTGGGACTACGGCTTACATTAGTCATTAATATATGTGAAAATTATTTTCACTAGTCAAGGAGTAGACGAATGCTGGTAATTGATTGACTTGCGAACATAAAAGTTTGAAGGTGGAATCAAAAGAGCAGTTCAAGAAAACTCAGAAAAAGTCAATTCCAGTTCTATACGGGCACATTTTAAGTATATATGTTTATATCATTTTATATATCTGCTTAGAACTCTTTGGAGTTATCCGAGACCTCAGTATAAAGACATTTTGAGAAGAAAATTCAAATTCGTTTATGTATTGACCACAGGAGATCATATTAAAGAGGTCACAGCGAGGCTGATAATGTACACTCACGTACACGTCAGCATCTGCTGCTTTGGTCAAGAAACCATATCACAAGGCTTGTAGGGAAAACACATTTTGTATTCCATATATTGCTGACACCTACATCTCCTGAAAAATTAAAAGTCTAAATGAAAGAAATTGATCATTTAAAACTGTGAAGATTTGAACGGTGACTGACACAAAACTTTGATCGACTGACTTGGTGTGAGTGTGTGGGACCGGTCTCTGTTTGCCTGTCAATGTGTGTGAAATCCTGCTGTTTTATGTGAATCTAAAAAAAGAAGAAAAGAAAAAAAGTTCTGACTCATATCATCCCTTGACTTTTGAGTATTCGTAGTATTTTAAGTTACACTCAGATTTGCTTCATTGTTATAATGTGCTTAATTGTTATAGTTGCCACATTAATAACTTGGGGAGATAAGGTGTTGTTGCAGTAATGTGCTGTGATTTTTAAACGCTGTGTGTTTATTTCTTTAAGATTCTGTATTTTCGTTGAGTGCATCTTGTTATTATTGAATCATTGAATACTGCTGTGATTGGTGTTAAGTTTCTAAAGTTCTATTTTCAACAGGCGAGTGAAGGTGTTTGGCTTTCAGGGGGACAGAGAGTGCTGCGCGCTCACGCGGCTGGTGAGGAGGCGCGCCGCTGTCCTTGACATTTTTCTGCTGCTTCAAATGTTCGTGTGTGATCACATTTTCTTTCCTTGTGTCTTCCAGGGGCAATTTATGGTTGAACTGTAATAATTATTAGTACTCTTTAGGTAATGTGCTAATTGCGGAGTTGTTATCCGTTGAGTGAAATGGTTTCGCAATTCTAGAGGAGAGGTTCTGTCTCTAGTCCATTTGAATGTGACATTCCTGATAAAGAAAGTTTTCGCTTATGCATTGTTTCTGTATCTTTTGGTCTGTATTTTCTCTGTTCACAGCGCGTTAAAGTGTATTTCTCTCTCTTCCCTAACAAACGCCATTTCGAGTTGAAGAATAGTGCAATTGTTATTTCTGTATTGTTTGGTGGTATTTCTCCCTGTCCGTGGCTGGACAGATTGTATTTCTTCTTCTCTCTTAACTTGTTACAAAGTGTGACAAACGCCATTTTGAGTTGGGGTGTGGTTCAATTGTTATGTCTGGTTCAATTGTTATGTTTGGGAGAAGTTAGTAGCAGCCTGGGAAGTAGACTAAGTGGTGTGTTCATATTTGATTGGTTATAATTCACGTGGTTCGCTGGAGGCGGGCTTAGAGGTGTGTTCATATTTCATTGGTTAGAAGTTACGTGTCTCAGACGTGTTTCATTGGAGGTAGATTTAGAGGTGTGTTAAGATCTCATTGGTCAAAATTGACGTAGCTGTGACGTGCATTGTATCATCTAGGATTGGTGGAGAGACATTGTGTTTGGATTGGATCAGAAACATCCGGGTGTGAGCAAAGGTTGGGGCAGCGCCAAGCCTGAGTCACTTTAAACAGAGTAAGCATTAACTGAGCTTTCGATTAGCAATAAATTAGCATTGATTAGCATTGGTTAGCAATCAATAGCATTAATTAGCAACAACTAGCATCGTCTAGCATTGATTAGCAGTGGTTAGCAATCAATAGCATTGATTAGCAATAACTAGCATTGTCTAGCATAACTCGGCATTGATTAGCAATAAGTAGCATTGTTTTGCAAAATTAGCATTCGATTAGCATAAGTAGCATTCAATTAGCATTGGTCAACAAGGGAGCTAGTATTGATTAGCAATAGTTAGCATTGGTTAGCATTATTAGCATTTGTTAGCATTTCGTTAGCCATAATTAGCATTGATCAGGAAAACAATTAGCGTGGATTAGCAATAGCAATAAGGCAAATATTGGTTTAAATCTTAATTAGCAATAGGTTAGCATTTATTAGCAACAGCTAGGAAGCCAACATCAAGTGGCATTGACAATAGCATTAACAATAAGCTAATAAGAACCTAACTACAAACTAGGAATCAAAATAGCAACGAGCTAAATTAGTTTAACAGTAGCATTGATAATATCCAATCCAATAATTAGCTGCATCTAAGCTAAATTTAGCCGAGCATTAAATGAGCATTAGAGTTAAATAATTAGTTAATTTAAATTGATCTTAAAAAGTTGTTTGGAAAAAAAAAAAAAAAAAAAAAAGGGGGGAAGGGATAATAATAATTATTATTCCCGGTTCTAGGGAACTAACTAGGTGAAACGATGGATGTAACACCAACAATAATCGTTAGCGCTAGGCATCCAGGACGTTACAAAGACATTCAAAAATTATCTCAAAAATGGGAAAAAAGAACCAAAAATATGTTCCCACCCTGGCCAAAGGATGGCACTTTCGATGTAGCTGTCTGTGAAGTTATGGAACAAAGAATCAACGATCACAAATCAAAAAACAAAAGCAAAAAGAGACAGAAAAAGAGGGAGCTTGAATTAGAAATTTTGCACTTCTTTGAAACTGAAGGTAACAGCGACGGAGTGCCTCATATGCGCAGACGCTCCAGGGGCATTGCCTGTTGTTGTTCCAGAGCCACACACCTTCAGGGTTCCAGAGCCACACACCTTCAGGGACTGTGCAGTGGTTCAGCGACTGGAATGCAGAGAAGGTAGGTTTACACCTCAGAAGGATAAATGGTTATTGTTTGAGCTTCCGATGTGTGGGATTAAGTGCAGATTGATGTTTGGGGCAAATAAATTACAGGACTTTTTCAAAAAAGGGAGGGGCCACAAATTGGAGTCGTCCTGTGCTGAATTTAATCTTAGCACAACACAGGATGGGCCTCCGACTGATTATAGAGTAGATTACGATGGTGAGTTTGAATGCTTCACGAGTGGTGGATTTACTAATGACAGTGGAACTCACGTAAGTAATACTACCGTTAAATGCAACGTCACATGGGTTTTATCTTGGTTTCCACACGCAAATATGAAACCAATATTTATCAGGACACCTGTGTGGTATGAAAATCCGGTTCCTTTGGATCAAAAATGTGAAGATATAGAAATGACAATTCCGACTCTCTACCTGTTTGGGGATCAGACACACCCAATAGCGGATAGTTATTGGATGTGTGGAGAGGACGTTTTGTTAAACATGTTACCCAACAGGTGGATAGGCCTGTGTGCACTTGTGAGGATGAAAACTTCGGTTGTGTTAGTGTATGACAAGGTAAACGAGTTACTGGGGTTGGATGTGGAAAATGGGAGAGTTAAAAGATCTAGTGGTGACTACATCATGGATAAGCACGTTTACTTGGATGCAATATGGCAGCCGAGAGGGATTCCTTTTGAGTTCAAAGCACGCAGTGAGGTTGCAGCTGGATTTGAGTCTATTTTGCCGTGGATCACGATTAACAAAAATGTGGAGTGGATTAATTACATATACTACAACCAACAGAGAATTCTTAACTACACGAGTGAAGGGCTTGCAGCCTTTGGAGAACAACTACATGAGACGAGTAGGATGGCTTGGCAGAACAGACAGGCTTTGGATTGGATATTAGCGGAGAAAGGTGGCGTTTGCCAGATGGTTGGGGAAAAATGTTGTACATTTATACCCGGGAACACTGCAGCTGATGGTACGTTTACAACGGCCATGAAGAAGATCAGGGAGCTGAAAGAGGAGCTGAAGAGTAATGCTGGTGGTAGTGAAGGGTGGTGGACTGGTCTGGATGGGATTTTGGGAGATTGGGGAGCGATGGCAGTGAAGGCGGGATTAGCTATATTGTCAATATTTATAATGGTCGCCCTATTGGTGTGTTGCATTATACCCATTCTGAGAAGGTGGTTGCTGCAAGTGATGTTCAAACGGAGTATGGAACAAACCAGGAGGCAGATGACCATGCGAGACCAGGTCTGAGGACCAACACATGGGAGAGCGGGCCAACGAATGAAGGTTACCAACGGACGGTTCACATGATTCTTTCCTCGAATGTGGAACCAAGTTTAGTCTGATAGGGAGAAGAGATGCTGAAGATCTCTTTGATTGGGAGTGATGTACTGGCGACCTCTCCTCCCAGAGTTAGCTTAGCAGTTCCAGACCCAGCCGGACGGATGTTCGGCCAGGAGCAGACGACTCCAGGGTACGGGAGATGGGACGGGACTGGAAGAGCTGCATTACATTACTTTTTATTACTTTTGTTGTGTGATAATCCATAATTTTATGTATTGTACTTGATACGAAACTGTGATTAATTGGTTTGATGGTCGTGTATTCATTCTATGTTTATTATCAATCAAAACTGATCACTGATATGTCCATTGCCAATTGTGTTGGTCAACTGTTCGGAGTGCGACCTTTGGTCAAGTGGTCGGTCGCCAAGTGGGGTGGGGCCGTAGGAGAGTTTTCCCAAGATAAGAACACGAGTTACGAAAGTAGCAGTCGGTGGGTTTTTCGCTCCTATGCACTGCGAACGGTGGACAGGTGTGATGGCAATGTTAAAATTTGTGTTATTGTTAAATTCATTTAATCATTGAATGTGATTCGGGTGCTATATATATTCCTTTTCATGTATTCAAGATGTTACTGTTAATTGGGTTTGTATAATTATTAGAATAATTTAGTGTTGAGTGTTAATCAATTATTAATTAACTATGTGGGATGATTTTCTTTCATTTTAGATTATTTCTTTATTAAATCACTGATAAGTGATTTCAGGGGGGACTATGTGGGAGAAGGATGTCATGACATCCTCATGACATCTGGCCTAGTTACATCTTGTGCCTTGTTGTTCGGCTCATATGAATATGGGTAAAAGGTAGTATGGGCTGTTTACATTTAGAGCAGACGCTCGGCGTCGCAGAGAGAGATTGGGGCCGGATGACGCATGCATGTTATGATTAAACCAGTATAAAGTTGGTTCACAGTAGGAAGACGGTGGACATTTTGTACATTCTGTATGCATATTTGCTGTGACAGTTTGTTCAATAAATGCGCACAGATTCATACATCCAGATATTTTGGTGCGTTGGAGGGCATTTGAGTTTGAGCGTACGCCATGTTTCAGTAGGAAATCCACGCAAGTCTTTGTACACGAGGCCCAAGATCCTTGATAACTACCGATCTGTATCCAACTTACCGTTTTTAAGTAAAATGATAGAAAAAGTTGTTTTTATCCAATTAAATGAGTTTTTAAACAAACACAATATTTTTGAGAAACATCAGTCTGGTTTTAGGAAGAACCGCAGTACAGAGACAACTCTTTTAAAGATTGTAAATGATCTCAGGTGTAACATGGACTCACAGAAGCTTTCAGTCCTGCTATTGCTGGATCTTAGTGCAGCTTTTGATACAGTAGATAACCACATTTAATAAAAAAAACTAAGAAGGCTGGTGGGTGTCTCTGGTGCTGTTCTTAAATAGTTTTACTCCTATTTCACAGATCAACAGTTTTTCATAAGTATGGATACATGCTCCTCGAGAATTCATAAAAGCAAGTGTGGGGTTCCCCAAGCATCAATTTTAGGCCCATTGCTTTTTAATCTGTACATGTTGCCACTTGGGGATGTCATCAGGAGACATGGCATTTTCACAGCTATGCTGATTATACAAAGCTTTACATCGCCGTGTCTCCCGATGACCTAGAACCAGTTAACATTCGTTTAAACTGTAATTTAGATATAAAGTCATGGACGGCAGAGAATTTCTTACAGCTCAACCAGGGCAAGAAAAAATCTGGGTGTTCTTTTTGACTCTGAGACGTACACTACTAGGCTTTAAGTTTTCTATATGTCATGTCAGGATGTATTTTCTTCATCATAACATAACGTATTAAATTACTTAAGTGTCTTGTTTTATCCACTTTCACTTAAGTTCGCACAACATGCTGCAGTCAGGACCACTGTCCCCTGTGTCCCAAACACCTCTTTAAACCAACCAAACCAGGCAGAGTTCGGCAGCATTTGGGGGTCCACATCAAAAACGCCATTACATTTGAAGGTAATGCCATTGCATTTTAGATTAAAGATATACGTACACACACACACAAATGTGTATCCTTATGTATGTTCATGTGACTTGTTTGTCATTGTCTAACATAAACATTTTCTTGACTTGCTCTTAGATAAGATCTGCCCCTGCAATTTGACTTGCAGGAATGGGGGACATTATCATTGTCCCATCTGTGACACAACTGTCATTAGAAGGACAGACATGGAAGCGCATGTAAATTCTTGTTCCATACAACAAACATCCACCTCAGCTGCTGCCCAGTCCAATCTGAGTCAGGATTCATCCTTCCTCTCCCTGCAACCAAGTCCATCTGCATCCCCATCTCCAGACCTTCTCGTGCAACAATCAATTCAAACATCTTCTATCATCCACTCCTCAGCAGACACCTCTCCTTTGATTTCCTCTTCTGTTATTAACTGAAAAAGGTTGAATGTCCCCTCTGTTCACTAACTTGCCATCTGAAAAACTTGGCCAAACATATGCAGAGGAAGCACCCCCAAAAAAATCTAATGGTGTAACTCAAGCCAACCATTTAAAGAGTGTCTGTGTGGATGCCAAAAATGGCATTTCTGCAGTCCAAAAAGGAGGGCATGGCTTTTCAGTCCCTGTACATGTACAGGACAAAACCTGGGGCCAAGTACACAAGGTGCAGTGTGAGTTGGAGGATTGCAAACAGTACTCCAAAATGGCATCTAGAAGTGGATTAACTTTCACACACTGTAAACACATCCGTTCTTTACAATACTGCACAGATATAGCCACAGAAGAATGCCTCAGAGAAGATATGTGACCCGCTCTGGCGAAATGAGTCGGAAGTCGCAACGTTCTATTTTGAGGTACGGGCAAATAACGTGAAAAAATAATGGATTAAAAAAAATTTTTTTTTTTAGCTAATTTCAAAGAATAGACATTAAAAAACAATCTCCCAAAGTTGTATAGTCCATATAATTGAGGAAAGGCACGTAAATGACAATTCAAGTTGACTTGCAAGTTGTATTAAATGCCTTAAAATTTAACAGGTTGAACAAATTCATCGACTCCTCTCCCGTTAACGTCTACCGTTCCTATTACCTCTGAGGATTTCCCTTTACCTCTGAAACGTCTCTATCTCTGCTCACTTCATAAAACCAATCAAAATGCTTAAAAATGTACACACACAGTGACACAAAGGCCCACAATAGGCGGGAAGTCACGTTTCGAGTGACTGGTGCACGCGATTGGTCCAGCCATCACTCCTGTCAAACTAGCTATCTGTGTTGGTGTAGCCTAAACTAATCTTAGAAAGTCTCTCAATATTCGTCATTGTCAAAAAAGTCATCGTCTTATTACAATATTAGTATCGTGTAGTACTGTAGTATAGTGTAGCGTGTTGATCTGTGTTTTTGTTTTAAAATGTCATTCGCTAAAGAAAGTAGAGTCGCGAAAGCTTTAAACTCTCGTGGCGTCCAATTTTAGCTCTGCTGCTGGACAGCAAGACTTGCTAGCGCTAGTTACGGATTTTTTTACTGAGGTGATATCTTCTGAAGAAGAAAATGGCAGCGATGTCAAAGACTCGGATATGGAAAAGGAGCAAGAATTCGCCACTCATGTGGAAGATGACGATGAAGTCATTGAGCAACCTGTGACTGATATTAATGAGGTGACGAGGGCTATGTCGAGCTGTGGAGCAGTGTGTGTGGGAACAAAAATAAATATTTTCTAATCATTTGGGCTTCAGTCTGGTTTAATACCATTTTATATGTGTACAAATGCCTTTGGTAAAATTAAGCTTTAAGATAAAGAGTTTATCCCCTTAAATTCACAGGATTTTGAAAGCTATCAACAAAAAAACGGGCAAAAAACTTTAAACGCGATTTTCTCAGATTTTCAATCGTAAAAAAAGGGTGGAAGATCATAAATCAAATGGCCATATTTTGAAAACCATCTAACGTATGACTTCGACTATGGTATCATTTTAAAGCTTATTTCCATTCCTTTCTTTTGATACCAAAATCTCAATTTTGACATTTGGGTCACTGTGACTCATTTTGCTGGATCAGGTCACATATGTTAACAGAAATGGTCAGGGCCATTTTCTCAGTCCGGGAATTTAATTCAAATTCAGGCCACTCTTATATGGAGGAGGAATTTGAGTCCATGAAAAAAGATAAAACAAACAAAAAACAATCGATAACAATAAAAAAAAAAAATTTAATAGTGAGTTGATAACCACAGTGTGCGCGCTATGTGCACGATATGACGGCGAGACGAAATAGGTTACAGTTGCAGAGGAGATAAGCGTGAAAGCACATTTGAAACTGTTTGTCAAAAAAAGGAAAACTGGAATGTAAAGCAAGTGTTCGGTTCGTTTACACACAGCAAGCACGGGGCGTGAACGTGTCTGCATCTGCATTCGTGTTCAGTCCGAAATGGATAGAAATCAACAAGAAAACAGATTCTTCCTTTCACATCAAAGCGTCGTGCCCGCGCGGTGTCCGGATAAGTGCTCATTGCAACTTGAAAATAGAACAGCCTATTCCCTGCACGGGCGTGAGCGGGCTCAGCTCACATTATAATAAATGGGAGGGGAAGGCTTGAACATGAAACATGATGCTGATTCCCGCGGATAGAACGCGCGTGCAGACTCTCCAGTAATTAAAAAAGGCAACTAAACACCCCAACGTGCTCGCGCTGCCCCTGTCCTGCCATACTGCCCCTGTCCCTGCGCACGCGAACCATGTACAATATTTGCATACAGCCCTTCTAAATAATTATATTTATTTTAATTGCATGTTTGAGATGCATTTAATAACAAATATCAAACAACAAATGTGATCGCCCCTATTTAATATTGCGTTAGTAACCACATGTGCGCGCCTGTGGGAATGCAGGCTACAGTTGATGAGGAGATAAAGCGTGATAAAGCGTTAAGCAATTGTTCATCAGAACTGGAATGTAAAGAAAGTGTTCGGTTCTTCTTTGAATATAGGAATACACTTCTAAATCATATAAATTGTGAGATTTTACATCTTTAACAACAAAAGCTGTCAGATGACAGTTGAGTTGACATTGCAAACGTTCGCCACGATATAGCCTATTTGATCAAATTCACAACCAGGCCTATTATCCATATCTCTCAGTAACCTACCAGCTTGTCTTGAGAAGATATCTGTCAATTTGGCACATTTGGCTGCCACCTCCTGTCTTTTTTTTAGCTTAGCCCTCTCTGTTCCACCTGGCCTCTTTCTACCCTCCATCACTGACGCGCTCTGTTTCGCGCCATAAAAGACGAGCCATGGGCCAAACCATTTGGGAGGAGAGAATTCCCTTACATGGTAGAACCTATTTAATCTGCTGTGATGCAGCAGGCGGCTGCGCTGCAATGGTGAATTTATGCAGACTACAGTTGAATTGATATTAGTGCAAGAATAAGATAAGTTACAAAAATTAGTTACAACTATTTTCCCCATGGGCCAAGCAGCCCAGGTCGATGGTTTGGGCCGGGATAGGTCCCGGATAATACCATTGCCAAACCGGCATTGGAAATGGTGCACTTAAAGTTTTTTGGTGATTCAAAAAAGTCAACCTGCCTTAAAAGGCAAAAATATGCACAGGCAGCACATGTCCCTCTCTGTGTTGAGGTATCATTTGTGGAAAGCTCAAAGCACTTCTGTTTTTCCGTCCATGAGCCAACTTTGCACTATTACAGTCACCTTTGGGAGGATATTTCACAGCACATTGTACTGTGTATGATTGTGTATGTGACAAAAATTTGTATACTTGAATATTTGTAACGTACAATTCCTCAGCAAACACGTGCCAAACCAAGGATGTCATGTGTCCACAAAAACATCAGCAAATGGCATTTATTTAAAACGAACTGGGATGTGTTCAGAACAGAAGAAACCATCTGGAGCGATCCTGGATCCATTCAAATTCATATTTCACAACATTTTTTGATTTTGTGAAGAAATAGTAGACAAAAACAAAAAAAATGTGGCCTATTGTGAATGTCTCACTGAGTAAAGGTCTACAGAACATTTGATCATGTTGTGACTTGGTGTGTTTTTTATGTTTTCTCATTGATCACTTAATAATTTGACTTGGATTCTACTGTAGATATCAAGAGTTAGGGAAGTATTTAGTGGTACTAAGGTGTTCCAGCAGCACATCAACATAATTAGCATAGACATAGAACCAAACATAAAATTTATGGTGGTTAAGAATAAATTTGCAGAAAAATACAACAGAAAAACTAATTGAAACAAATGTATAGAAAAAGAGCAGTGCAATAAAGTCAAAATTAAATGATAATGAAACGGCAGTGACGTACTCTACACAATAAAATGTATAGGCCTATGGCATCTTATGAGATGTTGGCTAATATTAGTAATAGCTTAAGAGAAAATGTTTGCACTTACCAAACAAAACTTTACTATACAAATAAAAACAATATATACAATAGACCAGGAATTGATAGATTTTATGTCATACTGTTTACAAATTAATTAATTTGTGAGGAAAACGATTCAACCGGAAGTGCATTCGCGATTTTATTTTGAAATGTATCCCTTGCATTTCCGGGCCTGACAGTGGAGTATGAGGTGCCACCAGGGACATAAATCAGAATTGGGTGCATGGATAACTGAATATCAGTGACTGAAGTGTGTTGATGATGTCTCTATTATAAGGATCATATCTATACATAGCAGCAATGAATGATGGCAATGATCGTACAGAATCCGCAACAGGGTCTCCGTTGAAGCCAAAATAAAGTTGAGTAATGCCACTGTTTGTGTGCGGTATTCAGTGGGTGGCTGAGCAATTGTCGTTTATTTTATTTCATAAAATACCGGCAGGAGATTGCACAAAACGCACGAAGCTAACCAGAATTACTTCTGTTTAAAACTACAACTCCCGGTTTAATAAAACACCTTCCTGTTTCACTCAAATGCCTTCCGTTTCAACTGAAAAGCCTTCCGTTTCAACTGAAATCCACAAATATTTGACATGTGAATATGAGAGGTTTGACATGTGAATATGAGAGGTTTGACCATTATATATGAGAGGTTTTTACTATTATATATGAAAGGTAAAGCTTTTCACTAGTATATATGTAAGCTTTTCAGTAGTGTGTATGAGAGCTTTTGAGTAGGTTATATAAGAGGTAAATGTTTTCACTAGTTTATGTGAGAGCTTTTCACTAGTGTTTGTGCAAGGTTTTGAGTATAGTACGTGGAAGAGTTTAATTTCATATGTGTATATGGAAGTTAATTCTGATTATGTCCCTGGTGGCACCTCATAGTGGAGGTCTGCAGTTTTATTTTGAAATGTATCCCGTGCATTTCCGGGCCTGACAGTGGAGGTCTGCAGCCAGGACCTCTTGTTAAAGTCTAACTTGTTCTCAGGTCCAAGTCAGGAAATAACTGTGTTGGTTTTCACAGACATGCAGTGTCCTCTGAACTATCACATAAAAGTTAGTGGAGAAAATGCCAACAATTCTTCTGCAACAAATCAGTTGAGGTGAGCTTCGTAAAGGTCTGTATGTTAATGCCATTATGTTTTGCCACCCTGTATACCACAGACTTCAACTATTGCACAGAGACCTGCCATCTGATCACTCTGCTATAATCGGATGTATCAGCAGAGGTGATGAGGATGAGTACAGGGCTGCTGTGGACAACTTTGTCACATGGTGTAAGCAGAACCACCTGCAGCTCAACGTGGCAAAGACAAAGGAACTGGTTGTGGATCTGAGGAGGAACAAGGCACTGGTGACCACTGTCTCCATCCAGGGGCACAATGTGGACATTGTACAGGACTACAAATACCTGGGAGTACACATTGAAAATAAACTGGACTGGGCAAAGAACACCGACTCTCTCTACAGGAAGGGCCAGAGTCGTCTCTATTTTCTGAGGCGCCTGAGGTCCTTCAACATCTGCCAGACTATGCTCACAATCTTTTATGAGTCTGTGGTGGCTAGTGCGATCCTCTTTGCTGTTGCATGCTGGGGCAGCAGGCTGAGAGAAACGGATGCCAACAGACTCAACAAACTGATCCGCAAGGCCAGTGACGTGGTGGGAGTGGAGCTGGACTCTCTGATGGCAGCGTCAGAGAGGAGGACGCTGTCGAAGCTGCACGACATCTTCCACCCACTCCACGACACACTGGTCAAACATAGGAGCACTTTTAGTAGAAGACTGATTCCACCAAAATGCACCGAACAGCCCCAGAGGAAGTCATTCCTTTCCCTGGCCGTTGGACTCCACAACTCCTCCCTTAATGATTGACACCTTCTATGGTGGCTCGTGGCTTCTATGGTGGTCATTGGCTATGTGCAATTCTTTGTAAATCATGTGTTTTTTAAATTATCTGTGGACACTCTACTTAGATTCACAATATTTACTATATGTATTTCTCTTTTTGTATGCTTAGTTAGTTTTATTATTTTATTGTTATATTCTATTCCTTTTTCATGGTCTTTAAATGGGTGCAGCTGTGACAAAAATAATTTCCCCCTGGGGATCAATAAAGTATTCTGATTTTCCTTAGTTTAACTAAATACTCTCAGTGTGTATTGAAGTAGAAGTTACACAGAGAAAGATAAAATAAAGAATGAGTCAAAGCAATAATAATGAAATACTAATACTGGTATAGAATTTTAGTCCTATACATAGTACAGGACTTTGGGAGTTGTGACTTTCCTCCGACTCCCTTTGGACCTCCATACATAGTCCGTGTTGTTTGTTGACAAGTTGGCACTGTAGAAGGATGCTTTATTGTTGGTGTTTATCGATGGAGCAGATGGTGCGTACCTTACTGCTGCAGATATGCAGCTCAGAGCCGCTCCCGGTTTGTCAGAAAGCAATGGTAAAGGTGCACCCAGTGATCTGAAAAGAGATGGAAAGGGCTCTTTACCAAGCAGAGGTATGTGATGAGGATTGAAATCAACAAGAACATCGTTTTTTTTCTTTCCATTGACATTTAACCATAAAAACTTAGTTTCAATACAACAGCAAGAGTCAACCGCCTGGTCTCTGTCTGGCGTTTTTGCTGCCTTGCAAAATTTCTCTCATAAATACAAGATTTGTGTCTTTTGTGGAAATGATTTCAGTTTAGGTCACAGGTTGAGCTACAGAAAGCATACAGCATTAGGAAAATCATCCTCCATGTGTGCACATAGGAACACTTACTTTGTACAGGAGTCAGCTGTTTAAGTCAGGACGAATGGATTTTTGAGAAATGTGTGAAAATCCATTTTCAGTGTTTGTGTGTGCGTGGATCAGATAAAGTGGCTTAGAGGACTTGTTCTCTCTGTTCATTTCCTGAAATACGAGCAGGAATCTGAAGTTGTTCGCAGAGTAAATACTCTGTCAGAGCCTCTAGTCTTCTCTTTCTTTGCTTTTCAACTGCTCTAAAGTCCTGTTTCCTTTTTCAACACATCCTTCTCTCATCATGCAGTCATGTCACAAAGCAGCTGCACAAAAAATTAATCTTTTCTTCAGTAGCGAACGGTGCCTGGATGTGAGGTGACGTGGGAGATACGTATTTGTCCAATACGCAGAATCGGATTGTTATCTAAGTTATAGTAATATGTTTTTTATCATGCCAACAGACAAAAAAAAAAAAGTTCTTATCGTCAGAGATTTTGAGTACATATCCTCAAGATGCAATTGCACCACTCTAGTTTCCTAGAAACTGATGTCCTGCATGTGTGACATTTAAAAAAGGAGAGATTTTTTATGTATCAGGGGGGTTAGAGGTGGAATGATGACGTCAAGAAAGAGGGGGGAATATGACTGGTACCTCCCAGAGTCTAGAAGGTGGATGAGCAGAAGTATGACGTGGCAGATCCCTCTGATGAGGCATCAGAATAATTGGCTTGAAGAAGAAGATGATTGGACCAGAATCATGGTGACAAAATATAGACAGTAAACATAAGAGGGAACAGATTTTACTTATTAAACTTGAACATAAGAGATCCAAAGATTGAAGCTGCAGGCCTGGATTTCATCACTGGCCCTTTGGCACTAGAATTTGTTGGGCCTCTACATCATGATTATTGTTGAGTTCAAGAGGAACAACCAGAATTTTTCATCCAATTATATTAAATACTGCCCTTTGAAGCATTGACTGAAAATCAGATGCCAACGGCAAATAGTTATGTGTTAGTTCGGAAACTCTTAGATAATGTATGACTCCTCCTACCACTGAGGAGATACTCCTCCATGGTAAGAGGAAAAAAAAGGTCACTGTAAATGGAGGGGAGACCTTCTAAGAACCATGAAGAAGTTCCTTCTGAGTTCCTAATCAAGCTTCCTGTGTCTTTGGGGAACGTTTTCACCATGAAAACCCTCCTTCATACAAAATTTATTTCCTTCCTGTCGAGAATTGAGTATATTGACTGCATATAAAAGATGGATGTGGTCACTTTCCCACAAAATTGAAGCCATTGTGGAACTGCCATAAAATGCAGTACATCTGCAGGTCCATTCAAAAAGTGACAACATCTCACATGAAATACAAAGTAAACTTTTGCCTCAAGTCTTTATGGTTTCATTGGGTCGGTTCTCTCCTTCTGATCAGTGTGCTGGTCTTGAAAATAATTCAATCATGACATAGATTTTATATATGAAAGATAAATATCAGGTTTGTATGACTTTATATGATATTCCTCCAAAAAGATGAAGATGAAAGTGGCCACATGCTGAAATA
Source organism: Odontesthes bonariensis (assembly GCF_027942865.1). Classification (NCBI taxonomy): domain Eukaryota; kingdom Metazoa; phylum Chordata; class Actinopteri; order Atheriniformes; family Atherinopsidae; genus Odontesthes; species Odontesthes bonariensis. The sequence goes on from NC_134527.1 coordinate 27,503,633, forward strand.
CAGTTTACAAACTAATGACGTCACCATGGCTTCATGTGTCTGTGGTTCCCACATCAACGAAGAAAAAAAGTCTCTACACAGTCATTGGATTTGCTTTTATATAAAATACTGATGAACAGCTTTAATATCTCCCTCATAGTCTCTTTTAAAACCACTTCAAAGATATTCCATCAAAGTTCTGTGTTCTCAGGATATATTAAGTAAGAACATCTACATAATCTAAGCCACAGAGAAAACAAATGTGCCACATAATCTGGAAGGCAGGACAGGGATGTTTACTTTGACAGGCTTCAGTGGGCTTTATGTAGCCACTTAGTGAGACCACTGAAGGGGCAGCTCTATATCAGCTATCTCCAACGCAGGTGCATTTTACCATGGTGCACTGCTCTTAAGCAGCAAATATGCATCATGTGGGTGACTGAAACTCTTATCCTTTTTTCCAAGACTACAGATTAAGCTGATACCGCCACCTTTAAACACATCAACCACCACACTGATAACACCACTCTGCAATAAGCTGCACTTTACATGTACAAAAAGATCGACGGAGCCACTGATTACAACTCTAGAAACAAGCAAAAAATTATCTGCGTAACAGATGACAAATCGGTGCATTTTTCTTCTTCTTTCTTGTCCTTTGTAGAAAATGTCACCTTTAAACAACACAAACCTGTCCTGAAGCCAAGGCGGCCAAGAGTAGAAAGCCGGCCTTGATGTCTGTAGCCAAAGAGGAGAGAAAACTGAGGCAAGCAGCAAGATGAAAAAGAACAAAGGAGGCTAAAATGAAAGAAGAGCGTTGCTGTTCCACACATTTATCTACGCAGCTAATAGCAATAAGTGCAGCCCCCGCGAGCCGCAAACTTACTTGTTTCTTTGAATAACGATTGTGGTCAGTGGAGTGTGTCTGTGTCGATAGCGAGGGGGAAGCATTGGGTTTGTGCATGCACACAATCGCAGCTCTGATCAATGACCAGCAGGAGAAGAAAACAAAGACCCTCCTCTGTCAAAGACACAGCTCATTGCCTTCACTGTCAAACGCACTCATGTACAGTGGATTTTCTTATTTATATTCATTATCAGAAAGCATGCCACTTCCAACAAGCTCAACTGAATTTGTGGATTAAAAATGCTGCTGGAGGTGGTTCTGGATTTATTCTTTCAAATATTTAAAGCATCAACACCTGAGATGCCAAACAAATTCAGAATCATTATCCTCAGTGTTACATAACCTCAAGCAGCTTCCATGTACACTGTATGACACTACTGGGTGTTTAAAACTATTTCTGCAAAACGTGACTTTGGCTTTATTTTTAGCTGTGCTGGTCCAATATTTGAATTAAAATGTCTCAGAAACAGCTGAAAAAATGTGCTTCTTTTCCTTCTTTATAAACTGTTATGATCACATCTATCATTGTCATCGGGTTGACATTTTGACTATGATTTATGATCATATATCCTCATCAGCCTGAGCTGGATTTGTTGGTCAGACTTTGTTGTATTTTCTTTATTGCTCAGGTTTCTGGGACGTGCTGCACCTGCCGTGGCAATATTTCAGGTCAGGAGCAAATTCATCCTTAGGCAAGGCAAGGCAAGTTTATTTGTACAGCACAATTCAACTACAGGGCGATTCAAAGTGCTTTACAGAGACATTAAAACAGTAGAAATAAAAAGCATGATTTAAATTTTAAACAAAAAAGAAAGAGAAAGAATCAGATAAAATCAGTAGTTAAAATGTAATTAAGTTTTGAAACTCAAGCTTCAGATTTGGAGCTTTATTCAAATGCAGCTGAAAATATGTGTGTCTTCAACCTGGACTTAAATACACTGAGTATTTCAGCTGATCTGAGGCTTTCTGGGAGTTTGTTCTAGACATGTGGAGCATAGAAGCTGAATGCAGCTTCTCCATGTCTGGTTCTGACTCTGGGAACTGATAGAAGACTGGATCCAGATGACCTGAGGGGTCTGAAAGGCTCATACTGGGTCAGGAGGTCACTGATGTATTTTGGTCCTAGACCATTCAGAGCTTTATAGACCAGCATCAGAACTTTAAAGTTCTGTGGTTCTGGCTCCTGCGGCCCTACTGACCTCTACCTCCTTAGTAGAGGTTAACAATTTGGTGACATCCACTGTCTGGCATATTTACAAATTACAGCCACCTTGGACACCATAATAACAAAAATATATAAATAACTCATTCAATCAATATGCTAATAAATGCTATCAAAATAAAGCAAAACTTTTCATGGTAATGTATACAATGTGACAAATTGATGTCTCCGCTTCACTTTCCAACAGTTTTTTGTTTTGTCATTGAAGTTGCAATATTCTGAAGTCCATTGGTGTTTTGATTGACACTCAGGGTTGGCTATAATTAGATAACCTCTTGTAACACAACCTTGCCAGTCAGAGTAGGGCCCTAGCATACCTTGCTGTTGCCCTTCAGTCTGTCAATCAGCTGCCTGCCATCTTGTTGCTTCGGCATCAGCAACTTTATTCTTTGTCCAGAATTTGTGGAGGCAAAAATAGTATACTGAGGCTAAATTCAGCTCTTTTTGTCCAAGGATTCATACTGTTTCGTGTGTGTTAGAAAAACTGCAAGCTCTGATAGAAGTTTAACTTTTAGGAAAAAAAAGTCCAAACAGGCTTACATGTAAGAATGTTTTGACACATTAGCCCACTCTGTAGGGTGTTTGAAAGTCTTATTCGAAGACTGTCATAGGTGCAGTTTGAAGGTGACAATGATAATATGTCTTTTACCACAAAATGAACATGATGTGGACATGTTAATAGGGTTAAAAGCTTGATTTGCCTCTCGAGGCATTCGTCAGTGGTAAAAGAATCTACGACATTCAGTGTGAACACTGAGAAACAGGTGTTCTCACAGGAAAATCTTTGATCCAACAGCTTGTAGAAGCACCATTAGCAGCAATAAGTTGAGGTAATGGTTTTCTGACATTATCAGTCTCTCACATGGTTGTGGAGGAATCTTGGCCCACTCTTCTTTCCAGCGTTGCTTCAGTTCATTGAGGTTTGCAGCATTGGTTTTTGCACAGCTCTCTGAAGGTTCCACCACAGCATTTCAATCAGATTGAGGTCTGGACTTTGACTGGACCATTGCAACAACTTGATTATTTTCTTTTTCACACATTCTGTTGTAGATTTGCTGCTGTTTGGGATAATTGTCCTGTTGATGACCCAGTTTCAGCCAAGCTTTAGCTGTCGGACAGATGGCCTCACATTTGAGTCTCGAATACTTTGGTCTTCAAATAGAAAACCTTAGAATTGACAGACGGTGTACTTTCTTTTTCAGATGACAGTAGCAGGCCTGTATTATTGTATAAACCCCCACCCCCCGGAGATCACTGTGTGCTGCAGCTCTGGCTCTCAGACTCAGTACTGGTGCTCCTTGTAACAGGTGAGGATCATGACTCGTCTCGTTAACACGTGAGTAATTCCACCTTCCTCCACTCGCAGCATCACAGTCTCACATTGAGCACTGATTACAGCTAAAATAATTTTTAGTTTCTGCACCCACTTAACATTACATTTCACAGCAGGGAGTGATGTCACACATTCTTACTCCTGTTTCTTATATGCAAACTGCATAACATAAATGGATAATTAAACAATAGGCCCTGGGCCAAAGATTTGTAAAAGACCCCCTTTAGCATTGCAACACACCAGAGTATTACTGTGGTTGTGTTTTTATTGGTTTGCCCCTCTTTGCAATCCTTTTTTATTCTTTTTGTGTCTTTTTTATTGCTTTGTACCTCTTCGTGGTCATTCTGCTGCTCTTTGCACTCATTTAGCATCTTTTTTCTTGGTCTGATTCAGTCTGTAGTTGCTCAGCCTCTTTGTAGTTGCTCTGAATCTCTACAGTTGTGTTGGATCCGTTTGTGATCAGTTAAATAAGGAAAGTGAAGAGGCTCTGTACCTTACATTTTGCATCACAAACATGCTAAAATTCATATCAGTGTCATGTGGCAGCTGTAACTAGTGGGGTATCCTCAAATTCATTAGTTTATCGAAGTATTTGTGAGCAAGATTTACATAGCCCTTGATGTGTCTTGTTACTTTGGATAAGAACATCTGCTGCATTAATGTAATTTCATATGTAATTTCTATATTTATCCGTTTAAAGGGGAACTCCGGGGCATTTGAAGCGTGTTTCCATTGCTAGAGGTTGTCAAATACTGATAGTAGGACACAGAGAGGTGCAAATCTGCGCTCCCTGTGTGAAGATCGCTCTGTCCGCACAGCATGTCATGCGAGGCTAATACGTGGTGGCTAAGGGGCAAGCGCTAACCCTTCCACGTAAAACAACAACTTGCACACTGCAGAAACGTCACACCACTTTATAACCCATCCGACAATAAAGTCACAAGCCTTACCATCAAAACCATATGCATGGTTCTCACATTACTGGCATGGGGACGTTACAAAACAACTTTATAAACAGCATGTAACTCACCGGCTGGTTGTAGGCTCGCGCATGTGAAAGCCCAGAAGAGTCGATAGAGAATAATCCCATATACAAAACAATTATATTCTCTAGAAAAACTGCGTTCAAGTATTTAAAACATTACAACAATACATGCCCAGTAATATTCTTGTAATGTTTTAAATACTTGAACGCAGTTTTTCTAGAGAATATAATTGTTTTGTATATGGGATTATTCTTCATCGACTCTTTTGGGCTTTCACATGCGCGAGCCTACAACCAGCCGGTGAGTTACATGCTGTTTATAAAGTTGTTTTGTAACGTCCCCATGCCAGTAATGTGAGAACCATGCATATGGTTTTGATGGTAAGGGTTGTGACTTTATTGTCGGATGGGTTATAAAGTGGTGTGACGTTTCTGCAGTGTGCAAGTTGTTGTTTTACGTGGAAGGGTTAGCGCTTGCCCCTTAGCCACCACGTATTAGCCTCGCATGACATGCTGTGCGGACAGAGCGATCTTCACACAGGGAGCGCAGATTTGCACCTCTCTGTGTCCTACTATCAGTATTTGACAACCTCTAGCAATGGAAACACGCTTCAAATGCCCCGGAGTTCCCCTTTAAGAGGCAAGAACACAAAATACTCTGAAATCACTTCCAAGTCATTGAAACTCCAACAAGATTTCAGTTTTTACTAATCATTTCTTTTTTCTCTTGTCTCTGTTCACAAGTCAAAGCTGTAATACCGTACACTTCAAATGGTTGCTTTCGTGCACTGTCATGCAGTTAATGAGATGAGTGGCACTGCATGGAGTCAACAACAAAGCCGAGGCCTGGAGTGTTTCCACTTGTCCTCACCTCCAGGGAGCCATTTAGATGTTCCTCTTTCGGTCTGGTTCTGAATTTAGATTTTGTGACATCCGTGTCAGAAGAAGCTGGCTCTCAGATGCGTGTAGACCCAGATAAAGCCGACACTTTCAGGGCTGACGGGGAAGGTTCTTCTTTTCTGGGTCGACTGGTTTTCACACGTGTTGTGAGTACCGTTGAGTTTTTAGCGTGATAAAGTTTGTGTGGTTTATGATCTCCAGCTCCGTCTTCACAGCAGTTCTGAGTGACCTCCAGCTGAGCAGCGAGACTGATGTGATCTGACGGCAGCATTAAATCATATGATTGACACCTCATGCAAATAATTATTTGGTGTACAAGGGGGTTGCGTGGGAATGAGCAATTAGAGCAGTGCAGTTGTTGACATTTCATGCAACCACAGTTTGTACATTCTGTATCCTAACAGGAGCTGCTGTTAGTTTGTGTGCAACATGTTTACTTTACTTCTGTACAGTTTGTTTAAAATGACGAAGTCTAAAAGTCTGAATCTTCCAAATTTCCCATTTATTGACCCTCTTGGTGTCAAAGAGGTCTCAAGTCCCTGAAGGCTTTCTTTTATTTCAGTCAGGCGTTAAGGGGATATGAACACAACATTTCTTTAGTTATTTATTGTCTGTGCTTTTTCCTGTTTTTTTCACATAAGGGGCTCGTTTTGTGAATAAAGTTACGTTCGTTCCTGCAACAATCAGAGTTCAGCTTTGACTAAAGTCTGTCAAACCTGCTGAAATACCCACACAGCCTTTATATATATTAGCAAAGTATCCCTCAGGTTAGAATAATTATTTAAGATATCTTGCCTCAGCTTGACTATAAACTCGACTAAATATTTTATTTAATTGAACCTAACCCATTTCAAAGGTTTCCACAGAAACTGATGCATCTCAGAGGCACCAGCCATAGTCAAAGATTTTTTAAAGATGGATTTTTCCTCAGTTTGTGCTTCATTTATAGGCAACTGACCCACTTGAGTGCACCATTGGAGTCTGATCTCTCATAAATAATATATTACTACGTTTCTTCTGACTTAAACTTTGATTGATTGTTTATTCATAAATATCTTATGTTACACAGATATGAATAGTGATATTAGAAAATAAATTTGATATAACATAATTGTTTTAAGCAGTTAAAAAGTATAAATGCTTTAAACAAAATTGTTTCTTGAATAAAACTTGATATATTTGGTAGATTGCCACGCCATGACACGAAAAAATGAATTTGTATTAAAAAAAACGACCTTCCTTTGTATCCATTGCAACCATTCATACAGTTTCCATGGTTACCGACCCCTTAAAATCGGGAGATTTGGAAGTGGAGCTGAAGCACAGCAGAGAGGGAGGGGCCTGCAGGCTCAAAGTCTTCTCACTTCTGCCAAATTCTGCTTTGATTAATTCCAAACTAAGTTTATAGGAACTGCTTGTAAACATATAAGTGAACATATTTAACAAAAAGCAATAGAGTTAACTGCGGCACAAAGTTTGATTCTAGGCACTTTTTTGTTTTCATGTTAATTTTTTATTTGCTCCCCACCTGCTGAAGGTTTGTGTATAAAATTCAAACAGGAGAAGGATGGAGCCTCAAGTGAACAGGTTTTATGTCTGAAGGTGAGAGATGGGGCAATTTTAATATTACCTGCACTGCTCTGTGATTTTAATCTGTCTGAATAAATTTGAGTAGTAATCATTGCTGAAATGACTTCCTGTTTTTAATGAAATTGCTGTTCCTGCAGTCATTTAAATCTGGTTGCTGAGCAGCGTCCTCAGACTTAATCTCAGAATTCTTTCCCTCTGCTGCATTTTATCAGCTCAGCGTGAAATTCAGCATTGGACTGAAAATGGAGGGAAACATTTCCGTCCAGTCTAACGAAAACATGTTAAAAGCAGCATCATTTGGACTAATCTCCCACAAAGAAGTACTATAATGGGTTGTTTATCTAAATGCTCCCAAATCCCACCTTTTAACATTCAACCTTTTTTAAAGCATATTTTGATGTTGTGTATTAGAAACTAAAAAAAGAAATGGCAAAATTCAGAAAGAAGCTTGGGCTACTTAAATGGATTGCTTATGATGACCAATTTAAACCAGGAAAAAATGGTTAAAACAGTTATATACCAGGCAATTAAAATAGTGAAATGGAAAATTTTCAGAATTTAAAAACACGTATAATCTTACAAATCAAAACTTACTCAAGTTCTTGAAAATGAGAGACTATTGCCCAACATATTTCAAGATAAAGAAAGATGTATCACACCATATCATAAAGGTACACATATTAGTATAGTAGAAAGGTTGTTTCAGGGCTGTGTCAATTCTGTACAATTGTCCAAAGGAATCTAAAGAGGAATCATTTGTGGAAAACTCATCAAACTATAACACAATCACAGAAATGGAGGGAATTCACTTAGAAGAACCGAATATTCTACTCATGACCAAAGAATAAGGTTAAAAACCCTATTAAATCACATGAATTCAAACCACACACTCATATTCTGGAATTGTGACAAAGTACAAACCTTCCAGGATAGTATTCTTTCAACTATTTTTGAGATTCATAGGAATATGACCCCCCCCCCCCCCCCCTCCATGCTGTCCCATTTTATACTGTGTGTATGTCAAAGATCTAATCCTGATAAGGTTCCTTCTTCACACAATATCGCCATTCTTGATTTTCTTTGTGTTTCTCATCTGATCTGAAATTCCCCATCAGTATCCATGGGTGACATGGTTTGAACTTCCTCCCCCTGTTCCTCTGTCATTCTTCTGCCCAATATCCACAACATTTCCTCTTCAAATCAGCCCAATCAGCTGATCCCATTCGTTAAGAACTCTACCGTTGGCACGATGAAATCCACACGAGCAGCGCAGCTTCAAAACCAGCACGGAAAAAGATAGCTTAGTAGAAACCTAATAAATATGAAGAACACAAAACTGACTGCCACAGTGGGGCATTTAATTCATTTACTTTTTTTCTTTTTTCTATCTTCACCATCAGTGGTCAAACATCCGAGTGACTATTTGGGGAAAGAAATCTTAGTATTATCATTCAAAGAAGCCAAAATCAAATATGACTCCATATGGCGCCACAACAGCTCTCAGTTTACTCTGCGTATGACATGAATAGCTGTTTTGAGGCAATTTTTCCAGTGGAAAAGGGTTTCAGAGAAAACAGTTGGCTCATGTTGAGCTGAACTTCCCTACATAATATTTTGCCTCCTCATGCTGTTCATATGTACAATTGAAAACCTTCCTGCAGCCACACACCGTCTCGCTGTGACGAGCCGCCTGTCAACATGTGTGTGAATCTGTCACAGCAGTTTTCCTGAGTGCTGCTGACGTCTTCAGAGTGTCTTCATGCCTCTGTCACCTCTGTGAGGTAAAGATGTATTTATCTCAGACTGCATTGTTCTCAGAGTATTTATTCTACTCTGAGCTCTGACAGCCCCGGTTTCATTTCCTTATCTTCACTCAGGTCATCAGATCCTCCGCTGCACGTGTTTGTATGTGTGTGCGTTTCTATTGCTGTGTTAAGAAATGTTGCCACCTCCAATCACCTCTAGTTTCTATTTCCAACCTTTTAATCCCCTCCGCCACCTCTCACTTCCACCCTTCCAATTTCACAGTGTCAGCAGCAGCCACGTGCGCTTTCAGAACATGAACACTCATGTGATGTTCTTGAAGAGATGACTGACGTGCACTGAATGTAATCTGCTTGCTATGATTGAAATTTCATGTAAATCTGCCCACTATGTTTAGAATTAATACAGTGGCTGTTTTCATATTTTGCTTGAGACTGAAATGTGTTCCCCTCAGGATGAACTGAAATCACTTTGATGATCATTAGACTTTTTAATGGCTCTAATACTTTGCTTTATGACCAATTAACTACAGATTTAATGAGCTTTCCATCACCTCAGCTGGTCTTGTTACCAATTAGCAAATGTTTGCATTCTAACATGGTTAACATCAGCCTGCTTGTTTGTCATTCTGCTCTTTTATCAGCTTTTAAGCAATTCAATTTGACCCCTGAGGGGCACCAGAGTTGCTGCAGACCATAGTTTAGACACAGCTGTTCCTGGTATGCAGGTCTACCCTCACACAAACAATTCAAGGTAGATGATTCCCTCTCTGAGTACAGCAATACTGGAAGGTCTTGACCTTATTATGTAAAAACCTGTTAATTACAAATCTCATGTTTGGGAGATGTTTTAAGAGAGAATAAATTAGATTTGTGTGATTGTGGGCTGCAAACATAAAATAGTAACCAAATGAGATTTCAGCTTAAATTTTTATTATGATTAAAAAGATGATCAACATTAAAGTGAGTAAGCATAGTAAGCTTCATCAGCCAAACAGTAGCAGAAGGCAATAGACAGGCTGTGAATTCACACCTCAATAAGTGAGGCAAATCAAGACAATGAATCCCATGCATCATTCAAAGAATCATATTAGTGTGTAACTGAATCGGCACATTACATGCACAGATGAGCTAACCATCAGTTACAACTCCCTGTCCCAGTATATATGCACAGAATACACTGTACATGAAATATACAGGATAAAAGACAAGAACAGTGTTTTAGTATTTCTGTGCAGGTGGTTTGGACACTGGTTGGTTTCTGGGTGACTAAGGAAATGAGAGCAGTCTGACATCATAAACCCTCAGAAATAATGAACTAAGTATATTCTGGATCAACACAAAACACAATCATGTCTAAGCTGATCACCCTCACCTGTGGTAACTGTTTTGTCCATGTCTGTTTGACTGATCCTGCTAACAAACAAACAGCGGTGCATCATCCACAAAGGTCCATACTTTAATGGGTTCTTCCTTTATCCGTGTTCAAACTGTCTCCTAATGAACTTCAGCTCAATGTTTTTCATGCAACTCTCAGATAACATTAGATTCTTCCATCTTAGCTCTGATAGAGGAACAAACTTCACCAATCACATGAGCTCCTTGATGTTAATGGAGGTCAGCAGGGGCCCACCGAAAAGTTATCACCTCGTTTACCTTCATGACATAAAGCCAAGTGTAGCAGTCACAGTGCCGTGTGGATTAAGAGGGTTTGAAGCCTCTGACGATACCAACATTCCTATCGGGGGATGTTTACGTATGTGGATAAAAACCAGATCTTCATTTTCTTTCCACAAAGGAAAGAGAGACAGAAAACTGCCTAATTTACAACAACCTTCGGCCCTTTGAAAGCTTTTTGGGGAGTCGAACTCGCAACAGACGCTCGCCATAAATTGGAATAAGCTCAAACTAACAACGAACCCTTCTTTTGGAAAAGTGTCTTATCTGGACCATAAATCGAATTTGACACTTTAACCCCTTTCCACCAGAGAAGAGACCAGATGGCTGAGAAGACTGTCCTAATACCTTACTAAGACTCACTTTTAGTCGAATCTTAAAACCGTAATAAATGTGTTTGATAACTTCATACAAGTTCTTTCAGGTTTCCAGCTTGATCACAAGATGCATATAGAGACAATTTGTACGATTCTGGCTAAAATATTGACGAAGAAATAAACTTGTTGGGAAATGCCCAACTCGCCGAAGGAACAACATTGCCCCCTAGTGGTCTGTAGTGTTGAATAAGTTGAACATTTAAATCCCCAAGGACCCAGTAAAATGGACAAGATATATGCAACAATTTAACTTTTAACGATGTCCCTTCGGTATCTATTTTTTATTTGTTTGGTATCCCCATTGTTAACACAGAAAATTAACATTGTGTGGTTCGCTATTCATATGTCATGACTTTATAGACTCATAATCATCTGTATCATGTTGTGTTATTTGATGTCTTTATATCGCAAGTCTATGTTATATCTTTAATCTGCATATCTTAACAAGTTGTGGTGTTTTCAGAATCACCGAGACAAATGTTCTATAAGACAGAGTAATGGAGAAATAAGAGTTTCTTTGTCTCATCCAGAAATCCCCATATAAATGCTGATCGCCTTACACAGACACCCAGGCAGACGTTCACCACAGTTCAGGCATATCATTGGCTGAAAGAGTAGTGTAAGCTTACGTCATGCCCCGCCTCCGAGAGTCAAACCCCGGAGCCCGCGAAACCAGACTCAGATTTGAGACAAAGACTTGATGGAGAGTTCAGCAGACCAGAGTTGAGAGCAGATTGGATTTGATTTTCAGTTGTTCAGTTTTTCAGATCTGGAGAGATTTGAAGAGAGCGGAAAGATGAGAGGATGAGCCGTGCAGAAGACGAAAAAAAGGAGGAAGGAGATGACAGAAGGACCCAAGGAAAGACGAGGAAGAAAGACCCGAAGAAAGAAACAGAATGAAGTCTGAAGATACACGTTTTCCGTGTTTTTGTTCGTCCATCGTCATCCATGTCCTTTTGATCTTGCACGTTCTAACCTCTGCTATGGCACGCCATCACAGTTCTTCCTACCAAGAAAGCCAACTCCAAGCAATCTTTTATTAACCTTCTGTGAACTTAAGTTCGCTTCATCAGAGAAAGCAGCAACGGACCAACTCTGACACTCGGAGGATTTGATCATCCCAAGCCCTCGGCACCATCGTTCCCGTTTCCCGGTGAAAAGAAGCAACTGCAAAGTCCGCTTAAATCAGCCACAACCAGGCCCTGAGAGCAGGACCCAGAAGAAATCTACTCGGGCTGCATGGCTACCTGCTGTGTTCCGATCTGACAAAAAGGAACTTCAGTACAGTAAGACCGACCCGTTTTTCACCTTAAAGTGGGTTTGATGGATGTCTCGAGGCTTTCACAGAATGATAAATGAATCCAAAATGTCAGTATTTAGCGTCAAATAGTCAGCCAACATGAACTATTTGAATAAATCCAGTATCTCTCCATTCCCCATATTTTATTTTCCATTCACTAAGTGTCTTATATAATCACCCATATTCAATGCATCTCCTGTTTGTCTTAAGGTTCATGTCTTTGGTCATATCATTTTAATAAATAGTTCATATATCTATATACATGTTATAATCACAGATTGTGTCGTATGCTTTCTTTACGTAATGTCTGTCCAACCAAACGAGAACTTTCACGAAAGTAGCGAGATATGAGACTGATTATTAATTTAACATACCAGGATCGTAAGATTTTAACAGTTGTCCTCCCTGGACTGTAACTTAAAACAAGTTAAAACAACAGGAAGGTGGTGCCCTATATTCGAGGTTTAAGGGTTATTGAGACTGTGAGAACATCTTATAAATCCTTATATTTAATACATATATAAATGCCCAATAACGCTACACAAGGTCTCTGTCGTACCTCACCACTATGTTTCAGTGTATTTCCAAGAGGTAACTTGTTGGTGGGTAAAATTGTAGAATGTAACGAAAGTATGTTTTATCATTTTAAATTAAAGCTGTAGTAGGTGTAAATGTTTTGTTTGATTTAAAAAATAAATAAATAAAAAAAAAATAAATCAATGATCACCCTGTAGCAAAATAACAAACGAAGACTTTTATTTTGAACACCTGAAAATAATACAAAAAGAGAAAAAAAGAACAATAATAACATAAAAAAGAAAACACAGTAATTGAAAACAACTGAAACAATATTAACATGTTCGAAAAGGAGTAAGAAGAAGCATCAGCTTATTTAACCCTACCCCTTCTCCACTTCGTAATTCATTTATGATGAGTTTACTTTCATCTGTATCCCCATCACAAACTCACAAACATGACTAACTGAGCATATTTGCCTGCGCTTAACAATAGAAAATAAATAAACAAGTAAATAAACAATATGTGTGTACAGAATTTTTGCCATTTGGAATTCTACGAGAATGGTCCGACAGGGCAGCTACATCACTGCGTCTCCTGTGGGATCCATTTCAGCCTGCAGAAATATTCACACCATGACAGCTGTGTTAGTCCAATCACAGGCCTTTTCCTCAAGGAACTACCTGATGCCTGAACCCCCTGGCCTGTTTGATGGCCACGTCTGGCTCATGTATTTGAAACACAAGAAGACCAGAGGCGTCGCTGCTCGCGGCTCTACAAAAGCAGATAAGCGCGAGTTTGGAGTTAGAAAGAGTTGGACGTAATGGCGTTGGTCCCTGCAGGGAAAGATGCAGCCTCAGCATTGGAAACAGCGACACAGAGCATCCAGAGAAAGGACGGTCGATTTGTTAGATAGAAAATCTGACAGCAGATTGGATAAAATGTGTGTCAATGTCTGCACATCCCTTCGGTGATGGAGAAAAACTCTAGGACTACATTGGACGGAAGCCGGATTCTGAGCACTTTTCCTGGACAGCTAACGCAGAGTTCTAATAACTTCTAAACACGTTATAATGGTTTGTTGTAAGCTGACGACCACGATGAGGGTGACCTGTGCTGAGAGTATAGCATTCTGTTCAGCACAGGTCAAGTCTATGCTGCTCCGGTGGCTAATTTGATGATTTACCTCACATTTAGGTTGCAAATATCACAAAGTTGATTGACAACAATTAATCTAAAAAGGTGTTACACTTTATAAAAAAAATCTCAAAATAGCCCAACTGTATTTCCATGAGTCCTGCTGTACAGAAAGCTGCATGTTGTATTTTTTACCAGTTTCGTCATCCCAGTTATCTAGGGTGCTGTTTCCATAATTATTACCATGTGAGAGGTAAAACAGACGAATAAAAAGGTTTTTCATTTTGTGCTTCATATGGACCAACCTCATCATTAGATGGTTTTGTACCAGGGTTGTTAGTGGCAGCATCCGGTCGGCTCTGCGTGCGTGTGGACGGTGTTGAACAGAAAGGGGAGGACGAAGCTGCAGGAGTCAGGCTTTCTATCAAAATGATCTGTTTCTGTCTGTTTTCTGTGATGTTTGCCAACTGCTGCTTTAATTTTTCAAACTAAACTCAAATCTCTTGCATCAGTTTGTATCTTTTGATAATCTCAAACTCAGTTTGCATAAATATCCAAAACATATTCTGAAGAGTCTGGTGAATAGTTGCACAGGTGTTTCTGCAGGAAGATATCTCATAACAAACAGAATAAATCTGAAAATGGCACATTAAAGATCCCCACCTGCTTTGTGTGTGTGGTCCTGTAACATTCTTTCACATCTTCCTCTATGCACACTGGAGCTGTCGCTCCTGATTGCCTCGTTGATTGGCACATCACACCGTGAAGAACAGAGATGATGCTGCAAACAGATGGACAAGCTGAAACGTCAGACTGACAATTAATGATGCAGAGGCAGTGGACTCTTTAACAGTCACTCTCCTCCTTTTTAATCCTCTCTGCCTCTTCCTGCTCCTCTGACCCCCCCCCCCATCTCTGTTGTTTCATAATTACACCCCCCACCATCACAGACTTGCCATAATAGTTGCCATAGTAACAGCAGAGACAGTGCGTCCCTTTGGTCACACACATTACATACATACCTGTGCCCAAACACTCGCTGCATGACTGAACACGTCGGGATGTGCTTTTGTATAATTAATTACACCAGGTCGTAGTTTTCTTAATTTCTGTTTCCTACTTGGGGTCTTTAAAACTCTTTCTTTCATTCCACCTTTACCTCAAGGACACAGTTAAAAATATCTGTTTGAAATTGCACTGAAGCACAGAACCACATCCTGGTCCAGTCTTTGTGTTTTCAGGGATGCTTTGGCTCTGCTGTCCATCCCTTCCAAGCGGTTTCCTTTGCTCTGTAAGTTTCGACAGGTCTTTTAGTTAATTCAAAGCTGCATGACCTTTGTACCTGCACTCATCAGTGTATAATATCATCAGCGACTCAACACCATAAAGGCAAAGCTCATGCATCTCATTAGATGTGCTGATCAGTGTTCAAATCATCATATAGTCACTGTGACCTAATCTTGAGTCTTTGTATTGAAGCCTTTTTTTGGTATATATCCATTGCTGTTGGTCACATTCACATCTGTCAGAAAATATTAGCAAAAATGAAGGCCCTTCCTCTTTGAATTCTTAATCTTTTTTTTTGTTTTTCGCTGCTGAAGTCACTGTCGGTTTTGTTAATAGTCAGACTGTGTCACGAAGTGTGGCGTGGAGGTGAGGAGAGAGGACCCGAATTTATAAATTAAAACTTGATTTATTCCCAAGAACTGTAACAAAAAGCGCAGCAAAGCCAGAATAAAAAAAAATAAATAAATAATAGACAAAAACCTGACAGAGACACATAGGTGACGGTAACAAACCTGACTTTGACAACTTGACTTTAAAGGGGCACTAGGTAGCATTTTCACCTAAAATTATAGCCTTCAGGAGTTTAACAAAGGTTAAACAAGTCAATAGTAAGCGAATGAAGCCTGTCTCGCTCCCAACAGGGGTCTGTATGCTGAATATCCCATATGTAACTTCGGCAGGAGCGACCCGCTTCTGAAGTGTCGTGATGCGCGAGAAGAGTCGTTTGTGTTTACGGCACTTAGCTAGGTACTGTATGCTAGTTGTAGTTGTAGGCTATGTGTTCGCTTGCGTTGAAGAGCCAACACCAAGCGTTTCATAATCTGCCTTTCACAGACTGAATATGAAACGTTCGATGTTGGCACTTCCAATCTTTGTGAAATTTCTCCAAGCGTGATCTTGTTCATCTACCTTAGTGATCTGCGTTTTAGATCGTGAAGAGACAGGTGATGATGGTGCTCTAATTCCCCCCTGAGTTCGAGACGTAGCCTAGCTTCAGAAATACACGGACTGACCTGATAAGAATAAGAATAGCGTTTTGATCCGAACAAGAATTGTTATCTACAAATGAAAATTGATTAATTTGTGATTGTAATCGGAATAGTGTAGAGCTAGTCTGCGTTTATTGCGGCGTGTGTTGGTAGTGCCTGCGCGCATCTGTCTAAGATGTAACTTTTGTAAGTGTCTACTAATACAAAGGAATCACTCCACGAATACACCATGATGAGGGAAGAATCCCATTCAAGATCAGCAACAGTCCATCCATACATCCATTATCTTCCGCTTGTCCGGGGATCGGGTCGCGGGGACAGCAGCCTGAGCAGAGAAACCCAGACGAGCTGTCCCCGGCCACTTCCTCCAGCAACAGGATTATAGCATATTATCTTGAGTTCTCTCTACAGAAAATCTCTGATTATAGTATCTTACGTGGGCAGTCTACACTTGTGAATCAGATGACCTAACTGCACTGACTAAATAACACAACGGCAGCATTCGCCACGATGGTTAGTTAGTGGGTGTGTACAGGTGGGCATTTTTACGACAGTGTAGTATTTCAGTGTGACCAATAGAGATCGCTATACTGCCGCTAAACTACCTTGTATCCCTTTAACATGAGTTACGATGAGGATCTGACAATGAGTGAATGACAACCGGGATACTAAATACTATGAAGGGTGATTGGTGAGTGAGTGCAGCTGATGACAATGAACACAGGTGAACGGAGTGGAACTGATGACCAGACCAGAGAGAGACTGAGGAACTTTGAACTGAGATGTTTTCATTAGATTTTTGCATATCTATGGTTGGTTTGAAATAGAAAAAAGCAGAGACATGTATGCAACTGCTCATATATTCCAGTACTTCATAGCAGTATAAAAAGAATAATTCAGAGAATCTAATAAAAACAAGCTGAAATATGACATTAACTAGTTCATTTTGAGACTGTAAACTTAGTTCAGAATTAGAAATAGTGAACTTTTTAACATGAACTAGATCTTGTAAAGTGTGAACTTGGACAACACTGGCTAACTGTTAGCATAGCAGCTCCTGCAGTTCGCTAACAAACCCTGTGAGAGTGTGGAGCCAAATATTTCACAAAGGTACACCTCTCACTCTTAAGTCTATTTTCACCTGTTTAGCAGTAGAGTACGATGGCCCTGAAGTGCAAATCACAATGGCAAAAGAAAAAACACAACGGCAAATGAGAAAACACAACAGCAAATCATAAAACACAATGGCAAAAGAGAAAACACAACGGTTTGCCCGGTGGAATTGGATGTGGTAGCCGCATGTCAGTGGAAAGATCCGGGGTTTTCTCAATGGGTTTCACATTCCTGTGCCGACTTGCTAGGTGCTTGCTCAGATTTGAGGTGGAATTTTTTGCCGTAGATAAAATTTTTCTTCCCACGCAGAGTGTACAGCGGACGCTAATGTTTTTGTCACTTTTTACCGAGTCAAACTCAAAGTAATGTCGGTACTTCCAAGCATTAAACACTGCATGGTCCTGCTCTCTCCCGCGCTCCATGTTATCTTTTTATTTTTTAAATTTTTTTTATTATAATTATAAAACAGACAAGTACAGAAACAAAGACAGATACAAAAACTATACGCCAGGGGTTAGATAATGCAGACACAAATCTATAAAACAATATTAAATTTTGTACATAAATTCACAGTTTTGATTGCTTTTTTGTTCTGTGAGGCATAAATGTTTTTGAGATAAATGTCCACGTCCCTACGAAAATAAACAAAAGAAGGCCTCATTTTAAGTACTTTACACTTATGTATATGGAATTTTGCCACAAGAATAATTAAATTACAAAGAAAATATTCCTCATCCAGCTCCTTACTAAAATTGGTAAAACCAAATAAAACATCTTGCAAACGTAACTCAAAAGTTTCACAAATATGGTCAATTATAAAACGACAAATCTTTCGCCACAAGTCTCTTGAAAACTCACAAAACCAAAAAAGATGTATGTATGTAAGTGATTCTGGATGTGTATTACAAAGAGTACAATTAGTATCAATATCATTACTGAATTTAGCTAAACAGGATTTAACTGGGTAAAAACGGTGAATGATTTTAAAGGACACTTCTTTTACTTTATTGACCAGTAAGAATCTGTTGGGTAGTGTCCAAGCCTTGGTCCAGCATATATCGTTGGCATATCCACTCCAAGCTGAGATTGCACAAGGTACAGAAATAATGTCCTTTAGAAATAGATTGCGCACAGTCCGGTTATTATTACAGGTAGTGGACATCAAGCATATTCTACCAACATGTGTCAGAAGAGGATCAAGCTGAGGAGTATCATAAGAACAACCTTTCAGGAGCATGATCACGCCCAGTGGAATTGCATCAAAAACAATGGCAAATTGCTTAGGAGTAACAGGTATTTTTACACGCTGAAGAAATTCTAACTGAAAAGGTTACCCTGTTCATTAAGAAGTTGATTTACTGAAACAATACCATTCCTAAACCAGTTATCAAAAAATATAGATTTCTTTTTATAACATATATCCCTATTATTCCAGATAAAGTAAGTATTTGGAGAAAAATTGTGCTTGTAAAGAAGAGACCAAGACAAAAGAGCTTGCTTATGAAAGTTTGAAAGAGAAACAGGAAGCCTAGTGAGTGAAGCGGCTGGGATGAGAATCAGCACCTCCAAATCCGAGACCATGGTCTTCGGCCGGAAAAGGGTGGAATGCTCTCTCCGGGTCGGGAATGAGATCCTTCCCCAAGTGGAGGAGTTCAAGTATCTCGGGGTCTTGTTCACGAGTGAGGGACGAATGGAGCAGGAGATTGACAGACGGATCGGTGCGGCGTCTGCAGTGATGCGGGCTCTGCACCGGCCCGTCGTGGTGAAGAAGGAAATGAGCCAGAAGGCGAGGCTCTCGATTTACCGGTCAATCTATGTTCCTACCCTCACCTATGGTCACGAGCTGTGGGTAGTGACCGAAAGAACGAGATCGCGAATACAAGCGGCCGAAATGAGTTTCCTCCGCAGGGTGTCTGGGCTCTCCCTTAGAGATAGGGTGAGAAGCTCGGTCATCCGGGAGGGGCTCAGAGTAGAACCGCTGCTCCTCCGCATCGAGAGGAGTCAGATGAGGTGGCTCGGGCATCTGGTGAGAATGCCTCCTGGACGCCTCCCCGGTGAGGTGTTCCGGGCCCGTCCCACTGGGAGGAGGCCCCGGGGAAGACCCAGGACACGTTGGAGAGACTATGTTTCTCGGCTGGCCTGGGAACGCCTCGGGGTGCCCCCAGAAGAGCTGGAGGAAGTGGCCGGGGACAGGGACGTCTGGGTCTCTCTGCTCAAGCTGCTGCCCCCGCGACCCGCAGCATATGTCAATCTGGATATGCCTTCAGCTTTTGAAAGTAGAGTCCTACTCTTCACTGACAAATCTCTTTGGAGCCACATATTAAACTGTTTTTTTGTTTTAACAATTACAGGGTTAAAGTTGACGCTACACCTGAGATTCTGATCCTTAGTTATAGCCAAGTAGGTAACTTGCTCTTTTACTGGTATATTGGAAATAGAAACAATATTACAACCTTTGACTGCCATCAGTTCACATTTGTTCACATTCAAATGTAGACCTGATGCTAAAGAAAAAACCTGAATAATGTCTAATGCAACAGAGACCTGTGATGAGTCATTTAAAAACAGCGTAGTGTCATCAGCCAGTTGACTTATAATGATCTAGCACAGACATTCCCTTTAGACCACTGTTCTTTATATAATTAGCCAATAATTGGGTACATAGCAAAATTAAGTAAGGGGAAATAGGGCACCCTTGCCGAATGCCACATTTTTGTTCAAACCTGGGGGATGAGCCATTCTTTAATTTAATTGAACTATTACCATTACAATATAAGGTTCTTATAGCTTCACAAAAAAAGTCACCAAAACCAAATTTCTGAAGTGTTTTAAAAATAAATTTGTGTTCAACTGAGTCAAAGGCCTTGTAAAAATCCAAAAATAGTATAAAACTGTCATTTTGAATATAATCTGGATAATCGAGTATATCAAGTACTAATCGAATATTATTAGAGATGTGCCTACTTTCCATAAAACCTGATTGCGTTTCGTCTATAATGTCAAGCAATGTGGATTTTATCCTTTTGGCTAACATAATGGCTAGGATTTTGTAATCAGTGGTCAGTAGGCTAATAGGGCGCCAATTTTCTATCATTAAATGGTCTTTTTTTTGGTTTTGGTAATAGAGTAATTAAGCCTTGTGTTAAGGTTGGTGGGAGAGTGCCCTCAGAGATACTTTCTTTAAACACTTGTAATAGAAAGGGGGCTAATTCTTTACAAAAGGCTTTATAAAACTCAGAGGTGATACCGTCTACACCAGGTGATTTATAAATTTTTAGGCTTTTTATTGAATCAATAATCTCCTTAATAGTAATAGGACGATCACAAAGTTCTTTGTCAGTCTTGCTTATTGGGTTAACATCTAATGAATTCAGGAATGAGTTGGCACTTTCTTCACAATATTGAGAACTGTATACATTTTTATAGAAGTTAGAGCAAAAGTTTGCTATCTGTTTCGCATCATCGCAGACTGTATCCCTTATTCTAAGTTGATGTATAGTGTTGTAAACAGACTGAGATTTTTCTGACCTGAAAAAATATGCTGAATTTTGCTCCCCTTCCTCCAACCAGCGCCTTCTAGATCTTACAAAAGCCCCTTCAGCTTTAGTTTTATATAGATTATCAATTTTACCTTGGTATTCAAACAAAGTCTCTTTGTCTTCAGGGGTAAGTTTATCAGGGCATATAGAGGATAAGGTGGTAATTTTCGCTATTTTATTTTCTTCTTCAATTCTTTTTGCTTTAGCTAGAGAACTACAGTAACTTCTGAAAAACTGCCCAACCTCAAATTTAAACAGTTCCCATTTCATTCCATACCTTCCTTCTACTACAGCCTCATTCCAAAAGATCTGGATAAGTTCCTTAACCCTTGCCTTAACACATATGTGACTCAGAATAGAGCTATTCATTTTCCAATATGAGCTTCTTGGGCTGTTTGAACTTGGGAGAAGAGAAATGTGAATCTTAATGCCCTTATGATCAGTGAGAGGGGACGGGAGAATCTCTGTTTTTGTGCTGCTTTTGAAATTACTAGATATTAACCAAAAATCAATTTGTGATTGTCTAGATTTGGATGCATTACTCCATGTAAACAATATGTCAGTAGGAAAATGTTCTCGCCATATATCTATTAAATCAAACCTTTGCATTAGAGATCTTAATGCTGCACTGGAATTGGTCTGGGAACCTGGTGGCCATCTGTCAACTGTGTTGTCCATAGTAATATTAAAGTCACCGCCTAAAAGTAGATGAGCATTAGGAAATTTAGACAGCCAGTGAAGTATCCTACTTTCTACCTCAGTAAGAAGATTGTTGTTACCATTTACTGTGTTGTAACCATATGTGTTAATTATTATGAGAAAAACGTTATGAATGTTAATGACTGTGCATACATAGTGACCATTTTTATCTGTATCTGTATGCAGTACACTTTGCGTGAATTTATTTTTAAGGGTGCAGACACCTGCAGAACGTGTGGATGCATGTGAAAAGTATGCTTTTCACTTTTCACTGTGATTTCCAAAAAGGCATGTCATCACTTACAGAATGTGTTTCCTGAAAAAAACAAAAATCCGTGTTGCATTGTTTTGCAAATAAAAATAACGCTTTGCGCTTCAAATTGTCTCTTAAACCCCTGGAGTTGAGAGAGACTATAGAAAGAGAAATAGTGAATGCAGAACAAAAAAATAAACTGGTAAGTACAGCTTCAAAGTTGGAACTAGTAACTTGGTGAGATGCCCTGAGAACAGCATCGTATCAACCCTTCTTTTTTTTAAGTAAGAACCATAAAGGCGCCAACATATAGGCCCGCAAAACTTTGTGTAAGCAGTTAACGTTCAGTCAATGAACAAACACCTGTTGGAGACAGCATTATGGCATGATACCTCCCTGCAGAGTAATTTCCTTTTTTTCAATGAAGGCACGGCCGCCTACAAAGTAGGCTTTTTTCCCCTTCTTCCTGGATTTTTCCACGAATGGCCACAACCCTTTCCTCGACTCCCTGTCAGCTTTGCAGAGATCCTCCGCGAAGCGCAGGTTGTTTTCTTGAAGGAAGGCACACCCCTTTGCTGCTACCCACACAGCATCTCTCACCACTCGTGAGCAGAATTGCAGGATGATGCTTCTGCGGCCATTCTCCTTCTTCTCTCCAAGGCGATGCACGGAATCAATGGTATGAGGGAGACGTTCGCCTTCCTCTGGTGCCACCTCCTGGTAGATACGGATGACTTCTTGACGCACATTTTTGTCTTCCAGTTGTTCGGTTACCCCGTATAGCTTCAGATTCCACCGTCTTGAGTACCTTTCCAGCTCTGTGATACGTGACTCCAGCTTGCCAAGACGTTCCTTTACCCCCTCAAAAGCAGCATCTAGTTGGTCTACTTTGTTCTTCACTTCACCCATTTGCTGGCAAATCGCTTCCACATCTCCCCTCAGGCTAGTTATGTGAGCAGTGTTATCTTCCACTATTCTCTTCAATTCGTCCGATCTCGAGTTTATCAACTGTGACAAAGTGCCAATTATATCTTCAGCAGCCATTTATTTTTTTTCCCTTTTAACTGGAGGTTTCTCTGGCGTTAAGGGCTCAGAGGGAAAGTCCTCACTCATCAGTTCAATCGCGCCTTTGCCGTTAGCATAGTTGTGGAAGTCTTCGACATCAAGGAGAATGTTAGCTCCAGTGTCCATTTTGCGCGGAGGCTTTCTCTTGACACTGGAATTCGCCATAACAAACATAAACTTCCCTTAATAACGTCAAAAAGTTCGTTTCAATTGAAGATGGTCTCTATGTTAGTCAGATAGGCCGGAATTCAGTCAATAAGACAGGTTCTTACATATTAAATTAAAATTGTGTGCCTCCTCAATGTGTGTGACAGCAAATTCACGCTGCCGTCTGGGGTTAGGGTTACGGTCTTGGAGCCTACACAGCACTGGAGTAGTGATCAGTGGCCTTCACAGCCTCCACGCTCTTCCGTATTTACACCGGTTCCCGCACGGTCCACCTGGAGCCCACGTGACCGCTGGACAGGCCTTCGACCAATACAGCTGCGCTCCGCGGACACTGCCTCCGTGACGTCATCAACTTTTCATATCGGCCTGTTGAATGCCTGGTCTATTGCAAATAAATCCTTCTCTCTGAGCGATCTTTTCTCAAGAGAAAAGCTGGATTTAATGTGTCTATTGGAGACATGGCAGAGAGAGGAAGAGTTTATTCATCTTAATGAACTTTGTCCAGCTTGCTGCTCTGCTGTCGGGAAGCCCCGCCACTGTTGTCGTGGGTGGGGGGTCTGGTCGTTGTTTACAAGGACAGTTGTGCTTGCAAAGTTACTCAGACCCTGGAATTCACTTCATTTGGGTCCTAGATGGTCAAAGTGGGTTCTTCAAATCCATTCCACTGTGTGTCAATCTACCGTCCTCCTGGTCCTGCTTCTGTGTTTTTGAAGGATTTTAGTGACTTTCTATCCTCCATAATAAAGTTGGAAACTGTTTTAATCCTTGGAGATTTTAACCTTCATGTTGATGACAGCTCATCTTGCTCCGCAAAGGAACTTTTAACATTGACCGAAGCTTTTAATTTTGATCAACATGTTTCTGAGCCCACACACCAAAAAGGCCACATTTTAGACTTAGTTTTTACCCTTGGCCTAGACATTTCAAATGTGTCTGTACAGGACGTCCATCTGAGTGATCATTGTCTTGTTTTGTTTGATCTGCACTTCAGCCCTGAGCCTAAGCCCTTAGAAGTTTTGTCTCAGAGGCGTGTTATCTCTGCTAATACTGCAGACAGTTTTTCTGCTATGTTTGACCCTCTTTTGTTCATGGATTGCCTCGATGTGGACAATTTTATTCACTGTTTTACCAATCATTGTTTTAAAATTCTGGATCAGGTGGCACCTGTCAAATCAAACTTGTCAATGCAGAAAAAAGTGTGCCCTTGGACAAATGAAGATACCCTGAGTTTGAAGAGACTATGTCGGAAGACTGAACGTCTGTGGAAATCCACAAATCTTGAGGTACACAGACTTTATCTCAGAGATCTGGTGTCCTCATACAATGAGATGGTGGAAAATGCCAGATCTGACTATATTCGTCAACTGGTAACAGTAAATAAGAAAAACCCCAAAGTATTGTTTGACACGATAAATTCTCTTGTATGTCCTGCTGCACCAGTTACCCCTGTTTTTTGTGAAGCTGACAGCAATGCATTGTTGAGATTTTTTGTTGACAAAATTAAGATGATCAAGGAGAAAATCCCTCCCACTTTGTGTGGAACCCCTGCTGTCATTGAGCCTGTCTCCAGCTTGTGGTCCTCATTTAAGTTAGTGACTCTTGCTGATATCTCGGCACTGGTGACCAAGATGAAACCCTCCTCTTGCTCATCGGACGTCCTTCCTTGTAGGCTCTTTGTGAAAGTGTTTGATGTAATTGGCCCCTGGGTTACCAAAATGGTTAACCTCTCTCTTTCAACAGGTGTGTTTCCCAATACATTTAAGCATGCCATAGTGGAGCCCTTACTTAAAAAGACAGGCTTAGACCCGACTGTACTCAGTAATTTCAGGCCTATTTCAAAGCTACCACTCTTGTCCAAGATCCTAGAGAAGGTGGTCTCTGAACAACTGTCATTATTCCTGGATCAAAGTGACATCCATGAGACGTTTCAGTCTGGTTTCCGCAAATATCACTCTACTGAGACGGCCTTGTTGAAAGTGTCTAGTGACATTCTGATGTCTGCTGATTCGGGAAAATGCACTGTTCTAGTTCTTTTAGATCTGTCCTCAGCCTTTGACACCATTGACCACCAAATCCTGCTGAGAAGACTGAGGGATGAAGTAGGTCTGTCAGGTTCAGTTCTACACTGGTTCTCGTCATACCTTTCTGGGTGTAGTTTTAGTGTCACAGCTAACCAAATAAGGTCTGAGTCAGCAGATCTGCTGTGTGGAGTCCCTCAAGGTGCTGTCTTGGGTCCTGTATTATTTTTGCTGTATTTGATCCCTTTGGGAAAAATCATCCAGAGATTTTCTGATGTTTCGTACCACATATTTGCTGATGATATCCGGCTTTACTGCTCTTTCAAGCCAACTGAGCCCCAGAGGCTAAATTCCTTAGTTCATTGTTTGGTGGAGATAAAACAATGGCTAAATGACAACCCCTTGCAGCTAAATGTGGACAAAACAGAAACACTGGTTATTGCCCCTGATGTCTCCATTCCAGGGATTAACCAGTACTTGGGTGACTTGGGCTAGTCTGTTAAAACGAGCCTCAGAAACCTGGGTGTTGTGTTTGACAAGGACATGTCATTAGTGCAACACTGCAAACAGCTGACCAAAAGCTGCTTTTTTCAACTGAGGAAAGTCTCCAAACTCAGGAAAATGGTGTCATGGGATGATTATACATGCATTTGTGTCTTCGCGTTTGGACTATTGTAATAGTCTGTTTTCATGTCTGAACAAGAAGGAGCTGTCTCGCCTGCAGTTGGTGCAAAACTCTGCAGCAAGAATTCTGACCCGCTCAAATAGGAGGACTCACATAACTCCTGTTCTTAAAGCTCTTCATTGGCTACCAGTTTCCTCTAGGATAAATTTGAAAATTTTGGTTTTAACTTTCCGAGCATTGCATGGTCAGGCTCCACCCTACATCAGAGATCTGATCCAGTCTTACACCCCAGCTAGGGTTCTGAAGTCTGTGGATCAGAATCTTCTGATGGCGCCACGCACGCATTTCCAGACCAGAGGAGACCGATCCTTCCAGGCTGTTGCTCCCAGGCTTTGGAACGATCTTCCGCTCTCTCTGCGCTTGATGGAGTCTGTTGACGCCTTCAAAAGGCAACTTAAGACCTTTTTATTTGTTCAGGTTTTTTCTTAATTTTCTTAACTTTCTTAATTGTCTTAATTGTCTTAATTTTCTTAATTGTCTTGGGCTGCTATGATTGTCACTGAGTTGCTTTGGCCTTTTTAAACTTATACTTTTATGTACTTCTTAAACTGTGTTTGTACCTGTATAGCGCTTTGTGACCCTGGTCTGTGAAAGGCGCTGTACAAATAAAAATTACTTACTTACTTACTTACCACTCATACGTGATTGTCATGACACACTCTCACAAACAAAATCATGGTTTAGTAATGGCCCTGTCACACTGTTGCGTATGGCACTAGCGTATGAAAATTATCACTCATACGCTGGTATATGCTGACATACGCCAGGGGAACGTTAGGCATAGGTTGTATACGTTTCAAGCACGCTGGCATACGTTGGCATACGTTGGCATACGTTGGCATACGCTGAGGCAGAAATAAATTTTTGAACATGCTCAAAACTTTTGTGCGTATGGTTAATACGCTGAGCATACGCTAGGCATACGCTGAATACGCTAGAGGTACGATATAGGTACGTTACTGATAGGTCGAGAACGCTGGACATAAATTGCCATATGTTGGCATGAAGGTGTACCGTACAGCTAGCGTATTTATAGCCTCCGCCCGTCTGCCGCCTCCATCTCCGCCCGTCTGGTGGAGATGGAGGCGGCAGACGGGCGACGATTCACGGGAGCGGTCAGGAGGAGGAGTTGGGGATCTTGATCGCTCAGAAGCATGTAACTCATCAGCCGCAGGTGCATCAGGCATTTCAGCAGGTTTGGGTGAGAATGATTCTTGTGTTTTTTTGCCTTTTCCTCGGCCCAGGGCCCGGGCAAACGACGATTGCTTCTTGGGAGGCATGATCGAGATGAATGTCTCGAGAGATGTTGATAGCGCGTCGTCTACTGCAATAATGGAGCAATGTGGAAAGGCTGCTGAGTTAATGGCGTTGCCCCTGGCAACCAATAGCGTCTTCTACCAACATGGCCGACCGGCCGACCGGAGTCACGTGACTCCTCATTCTCAATAGGCGCATTGAAACGTACGCTGGGCATGCGCAGTTCATATGCTACTCATACGCTAGTCATTCTTTATTTTCAAGGACTTTTCGTGCGTATGATTAATTTTCATACGCAACTCATACGCTTCTCTCATACGCAACAGTGTGACAGGGCCTTAACGCAGCCTGCTTGCGGGAAAGTAACAGTAATCTAATTACTGTTTTTGCAATTGTAATTACTTACTTTACTCGTTACTTGAAAAAAGTAATCAGGTTACAGTGGTTGTAACAACACAGATCAAACTCTGAGCAGTAATTTTCTCACTGTTCCTTATTTAAAGGAAAGCATCTTAATCTAGAGTCTGCAGTTCAGGCCACAGAAACAGCCCACTGGAGTATAACTGCTGAGGCACACTGACTTTGACACTGTGGTCAGCAGCACTGGAGCTCCTCAGGGGACTGGACTGTCCCCCATCCTCTTCACTCTGTACACTACAGACTTCTGCTACAACTCTGGATCGTGGCACATCCAGAAGTTTGCAGATGATACAGCCATCAGAGTATATCAGAGACAATGAAGAGGAGGAGTACAGGAGCTTGGTGATGAACTTTGTTGTCTGGTGCCACATGAACAATCTTCAGCTCAACACCTCAAAGACTAAGGAGCTGGTCATCGACTTCGAGAGAGACAGACCCAGTCCTAGACCAGTTCTGTTATGAACGGAGGAGGTGGAGGTTGTGAAAACCTATAAATATCTTGGGCTGTGGCTAAACAACAAGCTGGACTGGATGAGCAACACGTGGCAGCTGTACAAGAAGGCCCAGAGCAGGATGTACTTCCTGAGGAGGATGAGATCTTTCAACATCTGCAAGAAGCTCTTGCGGATTTTTTACCAGTCTGTGGTCGCCAGCATCCTGTCCTATGCTGTGGTGTGCTGAGGAGGGAGCACCTCAAATTATTTTTTAGCAGGCTGCACAGTGGTGTGGTGCAGTGTTAATTTCGTCACCTTTTTTTAATTTAGTCTTAGTCTTAGTCACAATGTCGAAAATCAATTTTAGTCTTAGTCATATTTAATCATTGCCTTCCCAATTTAGTCTTAGTCTTAGTCACAATGTCGAAAATCAATTTTAGTCTTAGTCAAATTTTTGTCATTTTAGTCAACATTGTACATAATAGAACTTCTCCACACACTGCTTCTCTTTTTAACATATATCACACTGTACAGAATAAAAAACTTCTCCACACACACACACACACACACACACACACACACACACACATTAGCTAGTTACCGGTAGGCAGGGCTGGACTGGGGAAATTTTTCAGGCCGGGCATTTTTAACCAAGACCAGGCCATCACCAGGTATTGAAGGGGAAAAAAATTAAGTGCGCTGTGACAGCATGTTTTTTTTTTGGTCCCTTAACCACTGTTTCCACTCACTAATACAAAATTATTATGACTTGATCAGGTGCAGTGACAATGCATCCTTGTTCATATTTCACCAAAAATCATTCCCTTCCAAACATCAAAACCAATCAGATAAAATAGATATACAGTATATAAATATCACTGCAAATATTGAATATAATTTTTTTGGATGAATGTTATTTTAAATCATTCAACAAAACTTGGATTTAAATTCTTCTTTTTGTTTGACAGTCCACAGGTCTGGCCAGTCACAACTGATGTCTACAGAAAAACAACAAAAATGATGCATGCATCACACATCTCACACACCCACTCACACTATTGTGATCACAATATTCACCAGCAGGACATACGCATCCCCCTCTTTACATTAACAATCTGGGCAAAGTGAGGCTACACTTCTATAAACTGGAGATGCATTTAGCTGCCTTTGAATACTCTGACCTGGTGGTGGTAGACTGGCTCCTTGTGTCTGCCCACACTGACTTGCTTCAGGTTGGGAGCTGCCAGGGCTGCTGGTTTCATGGCTGGGGTCTGTCTGGGCCTGATCTGGGTCTTACTTGTGCTTCTTTACAAAGAAGTCTTTTCATTGTTATCTGTCCCAACACAAAATAAGACAGCCTGGTTAAACATCAATATTGTGTTAATCTTAAATTATTTGTCTCCATACTTGTGCTTTAACTTACTTTAAAACCAACTCCAAGCCGAGCTGCTATAAAATTAAACTAGATCATGTAGGTCAGTCAGTTTAAGTACCTTGGCTAAAGTTATACTTTTAGACCTTTATAATAACAAAAAGCTTTTCATCAGTTTCATCTAACGTTACAGTTATGAAATCCTTATGAACTGTGTTGATTATATACTTACTGAATGATATGCCCCCCCCCCCCCCCACACACACACACAATCCCAACACAGTGGTATGTTACAAGTTTAATTGGTTCGGTGACAGAGCTCATAAGTCAAATAGCTCATAGTCCAATCAATATTCACCATTAAATGAATGGAAATGCCATTAATCCGTTCCATGAAATAAAAA
The DNA here is from genome assembly GCF_027942865.1 of Odontesthes bonariensis. Lineage (NCBI taxonomy): Eukaryota > Metazoa > Chordata > Actinopteri > Atheriniformes > Atherinopsidae > Odontesthes > Odontesthes bonariensis. The sequence continues at coordinate 27,533,022 of NC_134527.1, forward strand.
TAGATGGAATAACGGCTCTTAAAAAAACTCATATGTCGGGACACTCTTAACTCAAGGTACCACTTTAAAGTGCTATATAATAGCTTCATGCTAACGTGACATTAGCCTTTCATAACTTTAGCCTACTCGTTTAGCCTAACAATTGGCAACAAAATCTCTTCTCTAAATGTGCAGTGTCTTTAAAAAACAATGACTCATTTGGAAATCACATTAAAACTTAACTCAAAATGATGTATTCCACGAAAGTAGGTTCACTCTGACAGTACAACACCACACTCTCTATGCCTGCTCCTCATTTCAAAGACGCCGCATTTCTCACTCATCTTTCAACGAGACTTGCCTGTCAATCAACTGGAGTGACACCTGAGGTGTCCAATCAGGTTAGACTCGGGAGCCGAGTCAAAAGAGCCGAGCTTCGCCCCTGGCCTGCCCCTCACCTCATTGGCCCAGGCTTCAATCAATCATGACTAAAGGGCCGATCTACCAGTTTATGCACCAATAGGAGGGTATATATACGTTATCCACATATTGCGTTATGTTTTAAATCTTTATTATATTATATTTCGTAAAAAAAAAAAGCGCAGGCCAGTAAGTCATCAGGCCAGCGGGCAAATGCCCGGTATGCCTTACTATCAGTCCAGCGGTGCCGGTAGGTTGATCATGACTGGCTTTACTGCTATACCCAATCAATTTCAACACCACGTGCATCTAAGTTTGACTACTTTTCGGTCAGTATTTGCCACTCTCATAGTAACTAGCTATGGTCTGGCGAATCTACTACCATATTTTACTCGCCAAAATATTCTGATCAACACAACACAGGCAGACGTGTATTTGTCATTATCCCACTGTCCGAACACACTACGCTAACTGTTATGATTCTGACACACTTCTGATCATGTTAAGGTTGAGTGCTGTTCACCCTGCTTGTCGGAAAATAACCAATTCAATATAATAATCGGTCATGACCAATGTTTCCAAAAGCTTCTGTGCGTAAAAGCATCTCTCTCCAATTGTTTTGATATGGGCGACAAATAACACCCTTAGCGTGACGCTGTCAGAGCTAGTTAGCCAACTAATGTTCTGTGGGACAGGCGCCGTGCAGGGACAAACAGGGCAACAGCGCGTAATCTTCTATGAAGTTCAAGAAACACTTATATTAACAATTACAAATTAATTATAAACAATTACATTTTTTAATGTCCATTCGTCCATGGCTTGTAAATTTCGTCTCGTCTTAGTCTCGTTAACGAAAATCATTTCTTATTCTCGTCATATTTTTATTTTCTGGAAGCAATTTTGTGCGTCATCGTCTCATCATCGTCACGGGAAAAAGGGGCGTTAACGAAATATTTTCGTCATCGTCCTGGTTGACGAAATTAACACTGGTGTGGTGGTTAGCACCGTCGCCTCACAGCAAGAAGGTTCCAGGTTCAACTCCTGGCTGGGGCCTTTCTGTGTGGAGTTTGCATGTTCATCCCGTGTATGCGTGGTTTCTCTCCAGGTACTCCTGCTTTCTCCCACTGTCCAAAAACATGCATGTTAGATTAAAGCCTCGTTTCCATTATGCAGTCCGATAAGGGTTGGTTCAGAACGGTACGATACAGGTCGGGTCGCTTTGGGGTCAGCTTGCGTTCCAGCTGTAGAAAGGGGACCCTCAGGGGTGGGCGGAGTGCGTGCCAAAGCATAAATAGCAAATAACATCCATAATTTCGAACCACCTCCAAGCTTCTTCAGCTTAATGCGACACTGGCTCGTGGACCGGTTGAAACCACTCCCTGCCATTTTTGCGGCAATCAGCTGGAAAACTTTTGTTTCGAACAGCGCCATCGAGCTCCCGCTGCACAGCCTCCTCACCAAGAACGGAGAGCAGAGCCTGGAACCGGTCCTGTGTGCTCGGTACCCCAAGCAGAAGGGTTACAAAAATGGTAACGGTGCGGTACGGATCGGTACGCTTTCGTGGTAATGGAAACACTGAAATAAGCGAACCGTTCCGACCCTCAGAGTGAAAACACGCCATAATTGGTGTCTCTAAGTTGTCGTTAGGAGTGAGTGTGAGCGTGTGTGTGGCTGTTTGTCTCATTTGTCTCTGTGTGGCCCTGTGATGGACTGGCGACCTGTACAGTGTGTACCCTACCTCTCGCCCGATGACCGCTGGGATAGGCTCCAACCCCCGCGCGACCCCACCGACGGATTCAGCGGGTATAGAAAATGGATGGATGGATTATTTATTAGCATCATTGTTATTATTATTACTATTTTCATTACTATTACTATTATACTACTATTATATTATTATCATTATTATTATTATCTTTATACGGGTGCTGTTGTTGGGTGTTTTCCACATTTGTCTCTTCTGTATATACAGTGTCTTCTTGTATATAACAGTGCTGAGCGTGAGTGAGATGGAGATTTCAATTTTCCTGAGAGAACCTCCCAAAGGGATTAATAAAGTCGTCTATCTATCTATCTATCTATCTATCTATCTATCAACAAGGGTGCGCTTGTTTTAAACCTTTTTGAAAGGCCTCTTTGACACACAGCCCATGACCGTGCACGCGCAAACACAAACATGACTAAATGTGTGAAAGCTTCGGGCTCCAAGCAGGGCTGAAAGGCTCGGACAGTCTCTGACTCAGTGAGAGGTCTTTACCGACGCCGGCTCTGATTTAAAGTTCATTATTCTGTTGGGAGGTGGGCTGATCGTCGTGTGTGTCGGCTCTGATTAACCGCAGCCTGCAGCCTCGCCGCACTCACACAACCTCATCTGGTGGCTGATTATGGCTCCTTCCTCCGTCCCCTCTCTGGCCACCGTGTCCTGATGGAAACAAGGTGGAGCAGTGACACAGTCGCTGTGAGACCAGCTGACATTTATTATTACAGTAAATGTCCAACACAGTTAGCCTCACCTTGTTCACCGCTGCCCTGCCGAGGACTCCACTCTACAGCTGATTAGCCAATTCATTGATGTCTCCATCTACAGAAAATTGCTTCACAAGTATTCAGATAATCAAACAGTTTAAGATGGACCAGGGGAGGCGACACAGACAAAAGCAAAATACAATTCTATTGAATCCTATGTGTGCATATTCTAGCTATTTTGTAGAAACAAAATAAGAATAAATACTAAATTATAAATGTCAGCACAGCTTTTCACCCTGATGTTATGGTGCAAACTCAAAAAAGCTTTTCTTCTCTTACTAATACACAAACTACCCCTGAAATCAGGTCTTTTTTTTAGACCTGATCAAGCTTTGTAAGGCCAACCCCCAACTGTTTGAAGCGGGATCAACTGATACTGATTACAGATCAAAGGATGGTGTCATAGTCAGATTACTAAGGAATTGCCTACCGATGTGGAACACACTTATTGTAAGTCGCTTTGGATAAAAGCGTCTGCAAAATGACCGTAATGTAATGGAATGGAATAAAATTGTATTTGAACAAAGGCAGAAATTTGCATATATATGTAACTTTTCTCCAGTTGCCTAAAACTGTGTGTCGTGAATTTTTACACGTGCACAAACATATGATTTCTTCTTTTGCCTAAAATATGTGTGTAAAATAACGCTCCTAATTAGTTATTTGCAAATAAAAACACAACTTTACCATTTGAGAGGTAATTCTATTTACTTATGTCTAACTAAACAGACATAACGATGCGCCCAACAGTAAAAAAGAAGGAAAAGTTTCACTGAATATGAACTTTAGTCCCTTATTAGTAGAGTAAAGATGAGGAAATCTGTTTCATTTGCTGTCTCAGTTCAGCATGTTTTCAGTGTTTTGCTGAAAGGAATTTGCCACCTGAGACAAACTCAGAACTCCAGTGATTAGATGGATAAATGATGTGAACACACAAAACCAAGTTTTTGCCTTTTGGTACGCACAAAATTAGTATTTAGAGAGGAAGTGTGTGTGGTGAGAAGGTGCATAAGTCATGCATTCTTACCCTGATACAGTGATACATTGAAATGAAAATAGTCAACAGAATTTACCATAAAATGAAACAATTTCCCCAGAATAGTGTGAAAGCGATTTTTTCTGATTGTTTTTATTTTATGCTGTCATTTAATCGTAGGTGTTGTTAATAACAGCAGCTGCGTGTCATGGTCGTGGCTGAAGTCCATCCATTTTCTATACCCGCCTAATCCAATTTAGGGCCGCGGGGGGGCTGGAGCCTATCCCAGCTGTCATTGGGCGAGAGGCAGGGTACAGCCTGGACACGTCGGTCCATCATAGGGCCACACAGAGACAAACAAGACACACAACCATCCACGCTCACTCTTAGGGAAATTAACCTAACATACACCAATGAACCTAACATGCATGTTTTTGAGTGGTGGGAGGAAGCCAGAGTACCTGGGGAGAACCCACGCATACACGGGGAGAACATGCAAACTCCACACAGAAAGGCCTCAGCTGGGAACTGAACCTGGAACCCTCCTGCTGTGAGGGGACAGTGCTAACCACCACACCACCGTGCAGCTCTGTGGCTGAAGTCGAAGGCTTTAAAAAGAAAAATATTTGGAGATCGTTTTAATATTCTGCCATGAGACTGGCTCATGTGCTGCTTTAGTCCTTTAAAGGCCGTTTAAGGAAACATCAAACCTACCATGGTCCATTTGTACACCTGCGTTTTCCCTGACGGCTGAGGGCAGCCATGGCTCAGTGGTGAGATTCCCACTATCACTGCTAAAAAAGATTGGCGAACTGACAGCTGGAGGGGTGGCAGTCCACCTCTTTGCCATGGCCAAGGTGCCCTTGAGCAAGGCACCATACCCCCATGCTCCCCGGTTGCTGTGAATGGCTGCCCACTGCTCCAGTGTATGGCATCTGTCTCCATGAGTGTATGACCCTGTGCATGTGCACATTTTTTTAGTTTTGGTTCAAATGTTGTGTAATATACAAATGACGTATTAGTGGAGCCACCATATCCATTCATGGCTAAAAATGGGAGTTGAAATCAGGTGTGTGCATATACACACAATTTCAGTAAATCAGAATCATTAAGACTTCATTGTTATGGAATTTAAAATGAAATTAAATGTAGCACAAAATGCTTTATCAAGGCCAGCTGCAAGTAATTGAACAAATAAAGAAAAGGTCAAAACTATGAGTAAGAGTTCCAAAAGTGTTACATTCCAATATCCCGGGGGGGAAGGTAGGACCATGAAACAAGAAAAATAAAGAATATTGATGGATAACAATTAGAAACCAGACTAAAAATATGACAAAGAAATACTCAAAGTACTATACTATAAAAGTACAAATGACTCTTTTGCCAATTAGATGTGATGCCTCCTTTGGTAATAATGTCATGAAATAAACTGAGATTGTTCTCCTCTGTTTTTTTAATACAGTGGATATTTGCACCAATATACCCAGACGCCATTATATCTAATCATACATAAGATTCAGACTCAAACTTAAACATGAGAACAAATTGTACTTTGTGTGCAGGTGATGTTGTTATTTTGCTCATGTAATAAATTCCAGAATAATATTTGTTTTCTTTCTCTGGTTCTGTAACTATTTTATGGTTCTTGTTTCAGTCTGATAGGGATTGAGAGCAGGAACAATACTGATTAGCTAAAATCATTCAGTATGATCAGGAAATGGTACTTGAAAAAGAAAAGTAAGAGCGTTCCGTGAGAAAAATTGTTTTCGATTGTGTTTTACAGCTGCCCAGTCTGATGCAGAGAAAACCTCTTTTTGCTCAGAAAAACAATCCTCACCCTGACATTTTCACTTGGTTCTGATACCATGTTTCTACCCTGTGATTACTTTCAGATTCACATGAAATGACAGATTTTCCATACGCTGTCTGGCTTCTTAATGTTTAATGGATACAAACTTTTTATTTGTGTCACTTCTACTTTTTTGCAATGTTAAAATAGGGCATCAAAGCAAAATGAGTGAAGAGAGGATAATGAGAACAAGTGATGAGGTAAGATACAAAGAAGGAGAATGAGGCAGATGTGACAGGAGGATCCAGGATAGAGGATGGAGAGGGATGGATGGAGGATGATTTCACACAACCTGCTACCAATATCAACTAAATCAAACAGAGAATCGGTGCCAGGATTAGGAAGAGGGACTCAGAGATGTAAAGGAATGACAGTGTGGCAGAGCTGTGTGAAAGACAGAGATAAGAGCTGTGAAATGCTGACACACACGCACACACATGTACGGTCACTGCGCTGTTTTATTCTTTTAATTCCTTCATCTTTTTGAAGCCTGATTGTCAGAAACGGAGCTGCCTGTCAACACATGCAGCCTGCTCGTCTCTGTCTCCTCACTAATCTGTTTCAGTGTGAGTCAGTGTGACTCTTTTAATCAGCGCTACGCTGTGTCATCAGCACCACAGTCAGGAGCCACTCACTGCACAAAAATATGAGGCAAAAAAACTCAGGTCAGAGGTTGCATTTTAAAAAGCCTCTTGTGTGAGAGAAAGGTGGGGGCCTGAGAGGAGGCTTCAAACAACCAAAACACATTCTGGCCATGAAAAAAAATAAATGGTTCCGTTTCTTCATGGTAATGGTCCCAATATAGTGACATTTTCTCAAATTCAATTCAATTCATTTTTATTTATATAGCGCCAAATACAACAAATGTCATCTCAAGGCACTTGAATGTTGACAAGAATCAGTCAAATCTTACAGCTTTAGTCTGTACAGAAAATAATGTGTGTGAGGAACAAACCAGGAACCACATAAGTCTCATTTCAGTAATGTGTAGTGTATGATGCAACATTAAATGGACTGTACTGTACTTGTATAGCGCTTTTCTAGTCTAGCTGACCACTCAAACGCTTCTAACACTACATGCCACATTCACACACACTCATACAGCACGTCTAAGTCTATACACACTACGTGCTTTCTAATCATTCCCACACACATTCATACACCAATGGATTTATCGGTAGGCAACGTGGGGTTTAGTTCTTGCCCAAGGACACTTCGACATTGGATTATTTTATGAATAATTATGATTACAATTAATTGAATTCCAATTGGCTTGAATTGGACTTTATTATTTAAGTGCCTTGAGATGACATATGTTGTATTTGTCGCTATATAAATAAAAATGAATTGAATTGAATTGACATGTAGCCCGGGGAAGCCGGAGTCGAACCACCGATTGGTGAGCGACTGCTCTTCCTCCTGAGCTACAGCCGCCCGCGACATTACAGGAGGATACTTCAGTAGTTTTCTTTTTAACCTTAGCTGATATTACGTAAGACAGAAATAAAACCATCAGAGCTTTGGTGCAGAAATTGGATGAGTTTCAGCTGACCTTCAGGGGATCTCCGGCCCTGGTGCCTTCTGATTCTGCAAGTAAAGCAACTGACCCAGAAGGGGCGGGCAAAAAACAAGGACATGAGTTAGTGTGGAGTCGAGACGTTCCTCTGTCCAGCCTGCATTATCTTCCCTTAATAGTCAGGTTGGTTTCAAAGTGTTCTGGACACACGGACTGAAAAACGGTGATCTGCTGCTTCAGGGAAACTAACTTTTTTGGCTTTAGCTCAGTTAAGAGGTGTGTCTCCTCCTGTCAGTGTGTATAATCTGTGTTTTTCTGTGTGTGTGCATTTGTTAGGAAGTCAGATTAGTGAAATTGTGAAATTAGAGAAAAGAAAATGGGACATTTTTCAGTGCAGCAAAATGCTGAGTAAATAAAAAGCCCTCCTCATGATGTCAAAGGCAGTGTGATAAAGTTTTCATAAGAAAGGAGAGAAAGTTCTGATGAAAATGTTTCATAATGATGTCATCAGGAAAACGTAGCAGATATCAGAGCTGGGCTCAGACAGAGTAAGCTCTTTAACATTTAAAATTGTAAAGACAGCATGTTGTGCATTACTGTTGAACTGAGTGATGCGCAATATCTCTTGTCTTCTCCAGGAGAAGCTTGATTAGATTCAGTGGACGAATCACAGTAAGGGAAAGAAACCAGAGACTTTATATGACGATACAGGAACAGAAACACACTGAGGAGAAAACAGTGCCCCACTAAACATTGGCTCCACACTAAAATATAATATCTTCACGTTCATTTAGGAACATTTAACAAGAATGAGGTTCTCTGAAAAAAAATATTCTTCAACAAAACATCCAGGTGTTTAAATATGAAAGGTTTTTACAGCTTGGCAGTGATGTAACGTGAGGGAAACCAGCCAAGCAACGAGGAGTTCGTCAAGTTTGCAATTACATATCAGACAGTCAAAAAACAAGAGGTGGTTGTTATTACCGGAGATTTAAACAAGATACAGTTACGGATCTGATGGTGAACGATCAGCTGGTGAGTCATATTACACAGTCCCAAAGACAAGGCAACTTTTCCAGAGGGTACATCAAGACAGAAATAACAAGACCATCTGTTAAATAAGAAAAGAAGCCTTACAGCACACAGTTCCCGCCTCCGTTGGGTTGAGTTTCAGTGCTCCCTCACAGTCGATCCCTGGGTACACAGCTGTCCCAGCAGCCTGATGCCAATGGAGGCATAGAAGCAGCTGCACAAAGTGAACTGTTATCAGTCCCACATTATTCTGCTGGCTTCTACCCCACATCAAATATCTGGGTACATCACACTTCAATCTAAAATGAGCACCACACATAGGTGGATGTCTTTTTATGAGTTTAGTTTTTGTCTTAGGATAGTGTCGTGTCTCAGGGGGCATTTTTTTTTCTCATCATCCGAGTATGTCCCTAGGTAAGATTTATATATATTAGTATAAATCATCTGAAATACGTGCAGAATTGGCATGTGTGTACATGAGTGTCTTGTGACTGGGGAGCTCAGATGAGCCCATTGTCTCTGGTTCGCTTTACTGGTAAGTTCTTGTAATATAAAATTAATTCTTATATGCTTTGTATTGAGTGTTACTGTGCATAACCTGAAAAATTACTTTGCTGCAAGATACCACCATGTCCTGTTTTCTTAAATCCCTCTTTCCCATTGTGTGCTAGTTATAATGATAAAGCTGCACTTGGGGGGGAACAGGGATGAAGCTAGTATTTACGACTGTGTCTTGGTAACCTCAACTGTGTTGGGGAGGAAAGATAGACTAGATAAGAACGATCAACTATACCAAAGGAGCGATGCCGTGACAATGGGCAATATAACTGAAGTGTCTTTGCCTCAGTGGTCAGAGCAACTCTATTTTGTACTGTGTTGTTTTCTCTTGTTGTTGCAAGATATTATCATAAAAGCCTCTTATCTCCTGGGAAGAAGAAAATAACTGACTCTGTGCCTTACTAAAATTTCCACCACAGTTCTTTAAATATGTTGTTTTACGAAATAACATAAAACCTGAAAGCATTTTGTTGAAGTCTAGTTATCCCATTCGCTTTTCAGTCAGGAGCTGCTGGTGGAAAAAAGTCTGAAAGATGGAGAACAATGTTGTTGTAAACTTTAGAAAAGAAAACCAACCTCAAGTTGAAGGAAGTCATATTCAGATGAGCAGAGAAGAGCGTGAGCAGCTATTGTTACAGATGTTACTTTTATTTAGATCTCCAGACACATATTTGAGTTACACTGCTGTAGCGCTGTTAAAGTTTACAAACAGATCAGCAAATTTACAACCTTGCCATAATTTTTTTCTCATTTCTTTGTTCTCCAACTGTGAGTTCACACAATCATAACACCACAAAGCCCTGCTAGCAGCCCGCTGATGCTGAAACCTTAAATAAACCATTGCAGGTCATTTTTTTTTTTTTTCAAGGAACTGACAGAGAATGTGTATCTGTTCTGAACGCTGCACTCGACATTAAGATAAATGTTGTGATTTTTAGTGTCAGTGAAGAAAGAATACTGAACCTTATGTTATCAGATGGTGTAAACATAATACTGATTTACAAAGTGCTGTAAATATCAAGAAAATATTACTTGTGGTGTTCCTCAGGGTTCCGTTGTTGGACCCCTTTTATTCTTCATCTAAAAGGTTTGTTACTGCATCTTTCTTTATTTATGTTTTTCTGATGATAACATTTTGTTCCCTCCTGATAAACACATCAATTAAGAATTGGATGAGTTGACATCAACTTAAAAAAAAATGCTTAACTTCAAGATTCTTGTTGTATATTTACATTGTTTAGATGCGGACGACTCTTCTGGGGACCATGAATGTTGATACCTTCCTGAATTCAAGAAGTTTCTTCATGTTCATGAAAGTGTTGGTCCAAATAATAAATTTGTCCTATACTGGTATTCTTTAAAACCTCATTGGATAAATCAGATCTTAAGACAACAATATTAGAACTTAGTGCAGATGAAGGACTTTAATAAGCTTAAAACAGAAATGCTTCATCTGTGAGGATCAGGAGTGAGATTACTCTTATTTGATGCAATCTACTGGTTGGATTTAGACTTTTCTGGGATGTGAAAATAATCATCATAGTAAAAAGGCCTGCAGATTTTCAATTACTCGCAAATACTTCTATTTCCAGAGTAAGATTTTAAATGTTTGGTGGTACTAGAGGCAGATGGTCACCATAAACCTTTTTTTTTTTTTTTTACACTGACAAAGTGGGAGCCATAAGCAAACAGTTTACTGAACTGCCCACACCCAAACCTTGTACCACAAAGGCAGAATGCAGAATTCCTACTGCGTCATTTTCTTCATTCACCCCTCTCACTGAGAGCTGTGTATCTAAACTTCTCACATGTAGCCATCCTACTACATACCCGCTGGACCCCGTTCCCATTAATCTATTCCAGTCCATTGCTCCTACTGTAACTGCTGCAGTCACACATGTCATTAATGCTTCACTAACATCGGGCACATTTCCTACCACATCCAAGCAAGCTCGGCTTACACCGCTGCTCAAGAAACCTTCCCTCCCTCTGACTCAAGTGGAGAACTATCGGCCGGTCTCTCTCCTCCCGTTTCTGGCTAAGACCATTGAAAGGGCGGTCTTTAAGCAAGTCACAGACTACCTCTCACAAAATAACCTCCTTGACCCAAACCAATCTGGGTTTAAAAGTGGCCGCTCCACTGAAACAGCTCTGTTGGCTGTGACAGAAGCCTTAAAAGAAGCCAGAGCGACAGCTAAGTCCTCAGTACTCATCCTGCTCGACTTATCGGCTGCATTTGACACTGTCAACCATGGCATCCTTTTGTCCATTCTCATTTGCATGGGCATCACAGGGAGAGCACTCTCGTGGTTTGAATCACACCTCACTGGCCGGTCATTCAAAATATCCTGGCTTGGTCACACTTCTGCAGCACAGCACCTCGCCACAGGGGTCCCCCAAGGTTCAGTACTGGGAGCTCTTCTCTTTGCCATATACACCACCTCACTGGGCCAGATCATCCGATCACGTGGCTTCTCATACCAAAGCTATGCTGACGATACCCAGCTCTATCTGTCATTACCACCTAACAACCATGTGGTCTTTGCAGGAATCTCAGACCGTCTCTCTGACATTGAAATGGATGAAAGCCCATAACCTCCAACAGAACCTCTCAAAAACTGAACTGCTTGTCTTCCCAGCCAAACCAACCATACACCACAGCATCTGCATCCAAACTGAATCCCTATCTCTTGGTCCATCAAAGGTAGCTAGAAACGTGGGTGTCATGATTGATGACCAACTAACCTTTAAAGATCATGTCGCCTGCGTTGCTCGATCGTGCCGCTTTGCATTGCTAAACATAAGAAAGATCAGGCCATACCTAACCCAACACGCTCCTGGTGCAGTCTATGGTCAACTCCCGCCTTGACTACTGCCTTGACTACTGCAACGCCCTCCTAACTGGTCTCCCAGCCTGTGCTGTGAAACCTCTGTAGATGGTCCAGAATGCGGCAGCGCGCCTGGTCTTCGATCAGTCAAAAAGAGCATTTCTGTTCATTGAACTCCACTGGCTACCCTTAGCTGCCCACATCAAATTGAAGTCACTGATGTTTGCCTACTAAATGCTTAATGGAACAGCTTCCATCTACTTGAATGCTCTCATAAAGGCTTACGTCACAACTCGGTCACTCCGGTCGTCAAAGGGTTGTCGTCTAGCAGTGCCTACACCACACTTAAGACAATGCAGACTATTTTCATGTGTTGTTCCACGATGGTGGAATGACCTACCAAGTGCTACAAGAACAGGGAGTCCCTGTCTATCTTCAAGAAACTCTTGAAGACCCAGCTCTTCAGAGAGCATCTCCTATCCTAGCACTTACCCTGTACTTCCCTACCCCTTCACTTCTCCACTTTTTCTTTCTGTACTTCCGTCTATGCCTGCACTCTATCTCTACACTGTCACCCCTGTCACCTCTAACAGTCTGACTAGTGGTTTCCTTCTATGTTGCTTATTGTTAGCTTTGATGTTAGCTGTAATGTTATATCCTCATTTGTAAGACGCTTTGGATAAAAGCGTCTGCTAAATATATAAACATAAACATATACATTTGGATTCTACCTCAGAGGACCTTGAATATGCAAGACATTCTGATTTTTAGATATTTTGTAATCCAAGCGTTTCATTAGGATTCATGCTCCCTCTTTTTGTTCACATTTTAGCCTGATGGTACCAAAGGGAAAGGTGAAAGTTTAATAGAAAGGGCTTCATGAATGTGAAGAGGGCTTCCTCCTCTTGGGATCATACATATTAATACCAGATTTAATGACAATCTGTCAAGTTTGGACTATAATGATCTAAAGCAAAGTGTTGAACGTCAGGCTTTCTTTATCCGAACTGCTAGCAGGGCAGATATAATCACTCTTCCTCTTTCAAGTAAAAAAGAAAGAACAGTAAAGTAAGGCCACACCATAATCACAGAAGCTGATCTCTTTTTCTTCCGGCTTTTGGGGGCAGGAGGTAACGCCCACCTTAAGCCTGGCCTGGTGACCGTCTTACAGCACAACATTCTGGTAGCTTCTATGAAACATAAAAAATACCTCACAGAGTGGCGAGAGGTAAAGTACACACACACACATCCACACACACTCGTACACATTGAACAAGTTTATGGAAGCAAAACAAAAAGGAAGAAGTGATTACAATGATGAAAACAACTGAACCACAATGGTGAAGGTGTGAGCACTTCACTACCCACATCGATGTGTATGCACCCAAAATCTGGAGACTAATGAGGCAGCCGAGGCAGAGATGGCCTTTAATCACAAAGTAATACCCTTCCTGTGAAAGCTGGCCTTTAATTAACTTCTTCACCAATGTTTATTTGTTTTAATCATTGCTTGGTTTGTGCCACTTTGTGCTCAAACCTTCTGAAATGTTTTTATGGCATTTACTCAAATTAAACAAATTCCCACCAGTGACAGAAGGAAACTGGTCCCTACTTGCATTTTGCCGATTTGGTAAATGAACAGACAGATTTTTGTTGGCAGTTAGATATCAGCAGTACTTTCAGTGGTCAAAACGCTGACGGGACTTTTTTCTAATGTTCTATTATCAACCCAAAATACAGACAGAGTTCACGTAGTCCTTCCATTGTCAAAGGATTTCAGTAACTGGACCAACTAAGTTTACTGTAATGTAAGGATAACATTTTAATGCTTGGATGTAAATTCATTACAGGTTATAGATGTTTCCATCCAGTTGTCAAGCAAATTTGAAGCAAATCTTTGAAATTTCATTGATGCAAAATTAACTCTACCCAACCCAGCTATTAATTTGCCCACTGAGAGGCCAATGGGGGGAATTCAGGAGTTTGTTTACACAGCTAACGAGTTAAAAAGTACAGCTGTTGAGAGGCAGCTGCAGGTAGATGTCAACCAGTCTGTAAGTCACCGGTTTGATCTCTATCCACATGTTGATGAAACTTTAAGAAAGAAACAGAACTCTGCGTACCCCTCACTTAGATAGATAGATGAAAGCGTCTGCTAAATCAATACATTAAAATGTATTGTAAACACACTGAATGGGTCTGAAAAGTCAGCCAATGTTCACGTCTGTGGTCACCAGCCATCCCCAAAATTTGAAGCGCACCAATATTCAGACTGTTATGGTGTCATGTTTGGTAAAGAGAGCACAGCCATAAGACTACCAAAGTAAGTTAGAAAAGTATTGATCTGTCACTTGTTTTCAGCAATCAGTTGTAGTTTAGCACCAACCACATAGTTATTCTGTGTTGTCTACTTCAACCCAAAACAAGCTCTAGCTCAAGTTCAACTGCTCCAAACGTATGACTCACTGAAAATTATGACATAACTGTGATGAGAGGTAAATGATTGGCTTCCCCACCACTCTGAAAACATCAGATCTTATTAAATAGAGCACATATTTAAAGATGAATGTTTCCACAGCAGGAACAAGGCAGCAACAGAAATCCTCCCTCTCAGTGATGATGGTTCTCAGGTGTGGTTTCTACAGATGTAAACTCTTCCTTTTCAAAGGGTGAATATTTGCTTATTGTAGGATGCTGCAAGAATATTCCAGTGGTCGAATTCGTGCGAGTAATGTTTGGGCACAATGCACCATCATGTCATATGAGGTTGTTAAAGGGCGCTGAAGTCACTGCTTGTTTCTGTCATCAGCTCACAGCAGTGAGTACTGCGGCTGAGGTAAAGTTTCTAAGAGGCCATAACCAAAATAAAGCTTACATAATTTATTGTTGATAAAGTGTGAAAATTTCATCTAACTATAAAGCAAACAAAGGAATTTCAGAATGAAGCTGCCTAAAATCTAAAAGATAGTTGCTGCTCAGGTTTAATGTGTCTGATTGGAATGACTTGAATTTAAACCTCAATGTTTAAGTTGTGTGATCACATTTAGTTTTTGTTCAGTTGATTCTCAGGCTCTGGTCATCCTTCCTTTGTTTGCCTCCATGTAGAGATACATCCACACAGACGCCCATGCAGACACACACACACACACACACACACATCTATACACTTATGTGAAATATACACTCTTCCACTTGACTTTTTTCATATTCCACATTGAATGAAGTTTGTACAGAATGTTAACAACAGAATGAAGAGAAAGACCCGCAGAAAGCACACTGGTGTACAGCATGAATGTTTGTGTCCATGTGGGGACCCTGTTTGCCCGCTAACGAGGTCTAAGGGGAAGGTGGCAGAATATGTGTGTGTGTTGTATGTATGCAGTATGGATTTCTTGTCAGGAGAGAGGTCCAGGGGAGTGATAAATTGAGCTGACAACACCATAGAAGGATCTGCCCCATCTGTCCAGCCCTGTCGTTTCTTTTTCCCTCTAACGTTGCCAACTTAAAGACTTGTTGTCCCATTGTGTGTGTGTGTGTGTGTGTGTGCGGTTACATGCTTTAGCCCTGTGTTTCTCAGCCCAGCTGTCTCCGGTCCAGAGGAGCTGGAGGGAATGAGTCCGAGCCGGGCTGCACAGAATGCTCTTAAACCCTGCAGACCATTGGAAATTAAGTCACTGTGATCCCGAGAGTCTTTCCGTGTCTGCCTTTCATATTCCCCCCTCAGTCTCACACACACACACAGTCTACCTTCCTCCCTCCTCTTCTCCCATGAGCTGTGTGAGTCACAGACGGCTTTTCAGAGCGTCCTCCACAGCTCCTCCTCCAAATGGCCGTCGTTGATGCTGTTAGTTGACATTTATGAGTGTGTCTGTGTGTACGTGTTTATCTGTCTTGTGTGTATGCGTTTATGTGTGCGAGTTCACATTTATGAGACGTAGCGTAGAAGCGTTGGCAGAACAGACACACACACGGTCACAGAGATGTGGTGGAGGAGTGGAGCTGGTCGCCGGCTGCTGCTTCTGGGCCCCACAGAGTCCTGAGAGTCTACCGACCCCTGGGCCAACAGAGTCTGAGCAGAGGGAGACACAAAAGTGTAAGAGAGCAAGATTTATTCTACATGAAAATTCCCTAAATATCAGCTGCTACAGTAACTTAATGTAAAATAACCATATCACCCATTTTCGAATCAGATACAGATAAAGGGCTTCAGCTAATATTTGCTTATTTTTCCAAGGTTGGATGTTACAGAGACAAAAAAGCTACAGGTGGTTGAACATGTTTGGAGGGGAGATGGGGAGTTTGTTTGGAGAAGGATGCTGCTGATGGAGCTGCCAGGTGATGACTTGAAAGAGAGATTTACAGGACAGGAAGCCCACTACGAGGAGCTAAACCTGGTATTTTTTCAAGAACCATAAATAAAAACAAAATATACTGATTTCTAAATCCTTAAAGGTGCTTCTGCAACAAAGTCACTTGGTTTGGACCAATATTACAGATGTGAAATATGTCCTGAGCCATGGTGCAGACTGGACCAATCACAGGAAGTTAAATGGGGCTGTTGCAAGATGAGCAAAAGAATTTGGGGAGAGGAGACCGAGGGTCTGTGCTGTGTCTCAGTGATTTAGTCAAAAAGCTGCTCTGTAAGGAGTTTTTTAGTTCTATGATAAATATTTTAAAATTTCTGAATTAATTTCACGTAAAAAAAACATTTATTCTCATGAATGTTTTATATATAAATAATTGATGTTGAGCTTTTGGTACCACATTGTATTAAACACTGCCTGCCTTCATGTTCTTCATCTGATAGTTTGCTCTTTTCTCTCCAACATTTTGCCAAAACAGACCTTAAATTCAGCTGTGGAATCTGCCTTCAGTTTAGGACATACACCAGTATTTGAAGATGTAGAAAGAAATCTGTGAGGGAAAAAAAATAGAGCTAAAAGTCCTCAATGTGATTCTAACTGACAATAAGTCGTAAGCATAGATAGCTGCTGAGGACTGTGACTTCTACCTGCCATCAGGTTAGTTTTTATAGTAGACTTTTCAACATTTCTGTTACAGTTTTATTGTAACTTGTTGCATAATTCATTATCTACTAGCTGTAACCTCTTAGGGTACTTATACACTGAACCAGCAGTTCTGTTTTTTTCAGCATCTGGAAAAACTGCACACAAACAATTCAGTTTTTCTTATAAATCGCAAAATCAAAACAAAAGTCTTCTAAAGACTCTTTAAAGATACAACAAAAGAAGACCAAGCTTGGCAGTCCAAAAGGGGCGGTAGTGCACAAGTGAAACAATAAGGGAAGGTGGAAGGCCATGCAGAGACAAAAAAAAAAAAAAAAAATGTAGATGCACCAAAGTGTGTTTTCTTCTGTATTGTTCAATAGAACTGGGGCCTGCACTGCCAGGATTAGTGGAATAGCAAGTTAACTTCAGCTTAAACTTTCGATTTTCTGTGTCATGAAGTTGGTTCACTTCTTACCATGATTTATCACCATGGCAGCTTATGCCTAAAACCTCACCTGCTCCGGAGCAGTGGGGAGGGTTTAATACAAGAGACAGAGACATGTAAAAGTCCAGCCTCCCAACAAATTAATTCTCGTATAAAATGGAAAAAGTATCGTAGATGTCATAAAGCAGCGACTGATTGTTTTTGCTGAACATTAGTTTAATCCAAATCAATAAAAAAAATATAAAAGATTTTCAAACATTTAGTGCGCTTTGAATGAAATAATGCCTGTATGTTCATATTCATCTTATAAGATGTTTTAAAAATCACTGGACAACTTAAAACCCTTTTGATCATTATCTTAGAACCTGTGTGACAGAAAATTAACTTTGACAATAACAAACGTCCTGCTGACTGGTTTGAATAGATATGTTTGTTCAATAAGCCTCTTTGGTGCAAAAAGCATTTAGAACGCACCTACAATACATTTATCTGATCTACTGTATTCATATTTAATGATGAGGGAGTGATATTGATCGGCTTATTCATTTATACATCAGAAAAACTGGCAATGTTTTTTTTGCTTTTCCTCTCCAAATATTCTAGATTGTGATTGGTCGCCTGATACATAATACAAATACATGATGAGAAAGATAACAGTCAGGGTTTTCTATTCCACATGACCAAAATTAAGATGAAAAACAAAAAGAGATGGTCTTCTGACATCATTGCCACTTTCTTTCTTGTACATTAATTTGCTACTATGAGCCGCCCATCAGAAAGAGCACTCCCACTGATAGACAGGATGCAAATTCTGACATGATGATGGGTGAATCACACCTTGGTGTATAATAGCCTTCTGGCTCATAAAAGCCAACTGTTGCCGAGTAACATTTGCTATAAATACTATAACTCTTCATCTTTCATGTAACACTTCATCTGCATCACAGCATCTACCACAGATGAGCCACGTGCTGAGGCCCCTTCACTGCAGCCAACTATAATCCAAAAAAGCCTTTAGAGGTTCTTTTAATATCCCACTTCAAAGTGGAGATTTCCTATCTTAAAGGGCCATCAGGCTCAATGTTGTGGAGGCAGGGCAGGAAGAGAGAGAAAGGATGTGGATGGACCCCGGGAGGTGACCCCAGAAATACCCGCAAGTAGCCCCTGAGCCAACTCAAGCCAAAAGGCCACAAGGCTAAAGGGACCCAGAAGAGCAGGATCAAGCAAGTGGCCTAAGACCAGAGAAACTGAGGGGTGGAAGAGGCTGGACGAGTCCCTCAGTGAGCTGCTGCAGAAAGCATTGCAGGACACAGTGGAAGCCAAGCTAAACCTGTTTGGGGAAATCTTGTGTGAAGAGTGCAGCAGCAGGTCTGCCGAGGTGACTGGCAGAAAAGCAGCCACAAGGACAAAGGAAAGAAGGAGATTGACAATCTCATACAGACTGGAGGCAGAGGAGGCAGAAAAGGAGGGTCTGAAAGCCCTATGGGATCAGATCCGAAAGAGGCCAACCAACCTGTGGAGAGCAGAGTACATCCGGTGGCTAAGGAAGAGGAAGGAAAATCTCCTCGAGGAGAAGACCAGTGGATGGCTAGAGATTTCTAAAGAAGATTTGGAGAATCCATGGTCAATACAGCGACCCCTTTAGGCCCACTAGAGCATGTGCCAAAGCCAGCAGAGCTATCAGTGCTCTTTGAGGTATCACCACCCAAACTCAGTGGGGTCAAGCAGGTAGTGCAGCGGGCAAGATCAGCATCAGCACCAGGGTCAAACAGGATTCCATGCAAGCTATAACAGAACTGCCCAAGAGTGCTTATGCTTATATGAACCATGATTAGGACAGCTTGGATTAATCGGATCATGGCAAAGGGCAATGGTAGTCTTAAAGGGGAAGTTCAGTTTTTTTTAAACCTGGACCTTATTTCTGGCATGAAATCCGTTCATCTACTCACCGATAACAGTCTGGTGAAAGTCGGCGTCCTTTGGACGCTATTTAGATAACTCGAGGTCTGCGTATATCCATATAATTTGAAATATTGCTGCGACTACTGTAGGTGCAATGGGACCAAACAGTTCTGGGGGACTCTCTAAGGGTTATGGGTACTGAAAAGCTCCCTGTGCTTTTTCTCTGGTTGCACCCAACCCCAACCCTGGGATGACGTCGTCGGCGCGCGCCGCTGCTGTCAGGGTGCGGTTTAGGGAAGGACACGGATGCAGACTTCAGAAGAAAGGTTGGTTTAATTCAGGCAAAAATAACAATGGAACAAATAAATACTTATCTCTGGCCAGAACAGGTTGTGGCATGGCATGACGGGCAGGTGACAAACACACACAAAGATCCGACAAACAGACAGGGGAGACAAGAGACTAAATAGAGGGCTGGGAGTGATTGGAGAGTGAGTGCAGCTGGTGACAATGACTAACTGGTGCAGTGAATGAACTAATGATGTGAATGAACCAATGACCAGAGTGAGGGAGAAAAACAAATGACAAGACTGAAACTCAAAACCTGGACATGAACTGAACACCTAAAACATAAAACCTAACACATGAGTCCATGGACGTGACAGCTGCAGCACAGCTCATTCACTCCGTGCTCTGTGATGGTCGGCTATCTTTACACAGAGTTTGCTGCTGCTAGTTTTGTGCAACATGGCAATTTGGAAATACGCAAAAACAAACCATGTTACCAGCAGCAGTAGCAAATTCTGTGTAAAGATGCTGCTGCGGTGGCACGCATCGATGACATCATCCCAGGTCGGGGTTGGGTGCAACCAGAGAAAAAGCCCAGGGAGCTTTTCAGTCCCCATAACCCTTAGAGAGTCCCCCAGAACTGTTTGGTCCCATTACACCTACAGTAGTCACAGCAATATTTCAACTCTTGACCTCATTCTAAAAAAGACAATATATAGATTGCAGTGTATATGTGAGTTGCATATGGGATATTACACTCATATTTACATTACAACCTCCTTCATTAAATACCCATCCCTCAAAACATGTTGTTCACAGACTTTGTTAGGTTGGCTTTGTAAAGCAACAGTGGTATGTCACAAGATGCTGCAAAATTTCAGTGAAGATGTACTCCAGAAACTCAATTTATCTGGGTTAAGGTGATCAAATGCTGACATGGCAGTGTTTTTTTCAAAGTTAGGTCTTAATCTGGTTAATTGTAATTATCACTGCAGATGTAAACCAGCCAACGCTATGCAGATGACACCCAACTGTACCTGTCATTACCACCAGATGACCCCACGGTCTTTATCTCAGAAATATCTACATGGATGAAAGAACACCATCTTCAAATAAACCTCTATGAGAAAATGGGCTGTTCTGTTTCTCTTTCTCTGACCATCTCTCTTTCTGTTATGTCTCTTTATAACATGGGTAAAAATCAGGTTGTATCTGATTCAGTGTGCCACCAACTCCTGGTACAGACGATAGTTATCTCTCAGCTCCACTACTGCAATGCTCTCCTAACAGGTCTCCTAGTATGCAGAGAGAAACCATGCCATCCCATGCTCACCATGACATCCCATCACACATCCACTATCACAGTCTAATCACCAAACGTTTTCTAATTCTGTATGTCAATAATTTTTTTATTAATTCCTTCTGTACTGTAGCTATAATATTCTTTGATGTTTTCCTCTTTATTTGCCTGTTTTCCCTTTAACTGGCAATTGTATGAACTACAACTTTTCAGTCCTCTACTTGTAACTTGAATGCAGCTCAAAGTTTAATTTACATTTAAGCCATTAAGCCTCTTAATTAAAAAAAACATCTTGCTGAATGCTTTGAATTGCACTGACCTGTATAAATGATCATGGTCTAATAAAGTTGAACTTATTGGGAAGTAAATGAGGGACCTGCTCACACCTGATTCTGACGTTTTTCAAGTTCTAACTGACAATTGATTATGACATTGTGTAGTTTGAGTTATAGTAGACAGAATCTGTGTTTGAATGATGGTGATATCATGTGTGTGATATTATGAACACCGTTGGTTCCATATTTATTTCTCAAAGCACACAGAACCATGTAATCAGAGCTGCTCACCTCCTCACACTCAAAATCATCAGATGGGATGCACTTCTGACCTCCATCCTAGAAAAATAAGAGCGCAGTGTGAGACATGAAACTTTCTTTGACTCTGAGGGATTTGCTTACTACAAAACTCCAGTTCAAACAAGGAGACAGGAACAGACAAAATGACCAGATATAGCCTGTACAACAGAAAAAGTAACAGTAAACGAAGCCCCATTCTCAGCTCCTACTGAGAAAGGCTTGTCATTTCAGGGCATTTTTTAAGTGAAGTTGTGTGCAGTGTGTAGTAGACAGCTGTCAGAATACTCCGTTTTGAAACGCAGGAAGGAGGGCTGATGGACGAGATGAGATACTCAGAATGGGGCAAAAGAAGATTGAATTCTCACCATCTAACACAACTCAAACTTCAAATGTTATATATAGAGTATTTTACAGTATCACTTTTGCATCAGGCAAAATTTTGTAACCATCTATCCATCTGAGTACGCCAGGAGTTGTTGGTTTACCTACATCACTTTAGTTAAGATCTAGAAGATGGTGTTTGACTTTCCCAGGCTCTTTAGATAAAATTACATCCTGTAAGATACATCTCTACCTTTTTCATACACTGTATTTCACTGTCTTGGCTTTGTTTTGGGTATTGCACCAGTTAAATTGTCAGTTACAGAAGAATAAACAGGCAATGAGGCAGTGTAATAATTTAAGAGATAAGTTCAAACAAACTACTACACAATTTTTTAAGGTTTCAAGTTGTAGGTGGAGAAAATTTGGTGTCCCCATTCTGAGTAGCTCTTAGCTTGACTCACCTCCTCTCTACTTCTCCAAACTTACAGCATTGACCACTTTCTACTGCAGGTAAGTATTTCTCACAACTCCACTTGAAAATCTTTTCAAACTACAGATGTGCCTGTTTTAGTCTTGTATGCTTGTTAAAAGGAACCCTATATGCTCCTCTCCAACTTCATATTTTTACTATGCAACTCCACTACAGTAGCTTAACATGAAATACAGTTCAGAAACATGATTGTTTATCCAACTGTGTGTTGGGAAGCCTCTTATCCTAGCCACATTAGTCATTGTGTGAGTGGATTTTGATGTCAACGCAGCATCAGAACCATTTGGACAAACTGCAGTCTTCATCCTCAACAGTAGAGCACCACTACACCACAGGAAGTACATTATGCACACAGAGGAAATGTTAGCTTCAGGTTCTACATCATCTTCCCTTCCTAAAAGTCTGCTGCCTCCTGATTGGCCAAAATCTGGAAGCCTAAACAGCAGCAGTGCTTGTGGTGGTTTTCTAAAGCAAACTGTATCACAATACCAATTTCTCATGTTTTTTTAACCTCTCAGAACATTTGTAGAAAAGAGGATATCAAGCATAAGATCTTTAAATTATAGGGCTGAAACAATTCCTCGAGTTACTTGAGTAACTTGATTACAAAAAATCCTTTAGGCAAAAACTCTGCCCCGAAGCTTCGTTAAATTCCTATGACGCGAATTATGCTTCCTGCTCAGCGCAGGGATAATTTTTCCGCACAGACCGTTTTTGAGGAAGCACAGCACAAGAGTGTGTTACATTTGGAATTCAGTTAGCACGATGGCGGAGAGCCATAAAACAGTCCGTAAACGGCAGAGAACTAGGGGTGCCACCGCCCGCCCAATGTCTATGTGTCTACTGCAAAGTAAAACTGGCGTACCACAACAACACGTCGTCCATGATTCAACATCTGAACCGAAAGCATCCAATTGTTAACGCTAGTTCACCAAGCGTCGCCGACACAAGGTAATGTATACATTGATATGGAATGTAATTATTTTTTCCCGATTACTCGATTAATCGATGGAATAATCGGCAGATTACTCGATTACAAAAAGATTTGATAACTTGAGCCCTAATATTTTACCTCACAATCTAAAATTTTGGCTTCATTTGTCATGAACATCCCACATTGGTTCATTATATACACCAGTAAATAAGAAAAAATATTCAACTTGAAAAATAAGGGTCCTAAACCTCACTATCACTGACACGCAGAGCTGTAATGATGACAAAGATGAATGCTTATGACTGCTCAAACACACATTCATTTATCTTCCATCAGCCTCTTTGTCAGCGCGTCATTAGCATATCGCCTCCTGTCGTCTGGGTGGGAGAGCCAATCAGATTTTATCACTCAAAGAGATGGAAAAAAACTCTTTCCTTCGATGGGGAAATCATTGAAAGCTGCCTGCACGCTGGATCATTATCATTTCCTCTGAAGTTTATATTTGCAAACCCATGAAAATGCACCCTTGGCTGCAAGCACACTGTTATATGTGATCATTAAAGCATGCAGATGAATCACTATCATATCGACTGCAGTGACCTCCTCTGACACCGGACTCCTCTGTATGCCTGCTTCCTGTTAACTGGCTGCAAAAATGATAGCTTTGAGAAAACGATACATTCCAGAAAATGCACGACAGCAGTCATGAGGTAATGTACAGCAAACACATTCCTCTGGAATTTATCTTATCATCTATCTGTTTCAGTGTTTCTTTGGATCTGCTGTGGGACCAGAGGTTTCATATTTACTGCAAACACTATTTCGAAATGTGTTTGGAAAGTGCTGACAGATAACAGTTTGAATCTGAACCTGCTGGTGAGCTGTAGGGCGAATTCATGTTGTCACAGTGTGTTAAATTGTGTACAGGTGATGTGAAACAGTACCATCTAGCTCAGGGTTTGTCAGTTTACGGATGGTTAGTTTTGTTTCTGAGTCCACACTGCTGCTGCAGAATGTAGGTTTGGATAAATAAGCACTGCAATAAACAAAAAACAAAACATGATAAAACAACATTATCTTTTGGATGCTGGCGTACACAGTCTGGTCTTTGTCTTCTATCAGAAAAACTGCAGCGACTCCAGAGGTTTCTTTTACCCTTCTTTATTGCTTTAGCGTAGCTTGGAACAGTGTACAGTGTATCTGTTGTGGTTTCTTTGCACTCACGCACAACGGACACAAGGTGACGACGTGAATGGTTATGGCAGTAACCGTAACCGTGGAGGTGTGCAGTACTCAACATGTGTGCTTGTAGATTGCTTGTAGATTGCTTGCTGCTGTTCTCTTGTTCCCTCGGGACTACTCGGGTCCTTCCAATGACGTTCGGCTTCTCCCAAGCACGGCAGAGCAGGGAAGTTTGCACAGAAAATATGAAGAATATTTTCTAGGGATGTTTGTCAGCCTTTTTAATTTTGTCTAAAATATTCCTCAAAATATGCTACTAAGCTACCATCATAGTTCAAATAGATTCTTCAGAAATAGATAAGAAGATTTGCTAAATGTGACCCCTGGGTGAGAATTGGGACTTGGTAATCCAGAAAGAGGAGATTTGGAACTTGTCTTAACGTTTTTAAGAAACACCACTCAGCAAAGCTTGGATCTTTTGCCACTTTTACATCATTTACCATGAAAATAACTTTATTTAAATATAAGAAATGAGCCACAAATATTGTAGATGATCCCATTCCAAAACCTCGTCCCTGAGATATTCAAGTTACAGTTTGCATTCACTCCTTTGACCTTAATGTCTCTACCTTAGCCCATCACAGATGTCCTCATAAATGTACACTCCCCACAAAATCATGGCATTCCCGTTTGGACAATACCTGCACGGCCATGGCAGCTGAATGGACAATAACCAAACAAACAAGCAAAACAAATCTGCTGTATTCAGAGTGTGCCACTGGCATCAAAAACCATCTCTGTACTGCAAGGATGTCTGCAGGATGGACTGAAAGGGAAGCTTCATCGACCCTGAGGCATGGCTGAATTTAGACAAGCCAAACAAAGAGCACAGCAGACGCTAATAGCCATGAAAGGACACTGACACCGCCGTGCCACTTCACCTTAACTGAAGCTCCATGTTCTGAACAGCCAAAGCAGAACAGAGCTGAAGTATAAATGAATATGAAAAACATGAAAAACATCCTCCGTTCCAGTGTCCATCTCATCATGTCCACATGATGTGATTTCCACAAACATATCTTCATTCAGCTTCCTGAATCAACAACTGGAGAAATGTAATTCAGTACTCTGAGTCTGACATTGTAATTTATTCAGAAATGGAGCATGAATGCTGGAGGAAGTGCGGTTAAAAAAAAAGTCTGACAGTGTTCAGATTTCCTCAGGTTATGCTTTAGATTTTCCTCCCTGGAAAAAGATTGCTAAAAGAAATAATAAACCTTTTGCTGATTGCTCTCATTGTGTTGTACCTGAGCAGAATATTCAGAGCATTTCATATATGACAGCACTGATGCTGGAGGAAGTGTGGTTGAAAAACAAAAAGGCTGAATCTTCATGTTCCTGGACCTGCCCTGTTTCTCAGGGAAAATTAATCTCTTGTTTGTTCTGGTGTTATTAGAAATCATAGTAAAACCCCAGACTCTCAGCGCCAGATGACTGTGTGTTGAAATTCTTAACATAAATCATCAATCAAAAATATCTGAATGTAACAACTGCATTTCAGATGTCATCTGCTGTAAACTAACTTGAAATATTGCTCAGTGGAAAATATGAATCCATCAGCTGGTTTGAAGGGATTCTTCTGTCTTGTCAGTGAGTATTGGTCATGTTTCTTCTCTAGAAGAAGAAACTGATCAATCATGCAAGTCACAATAACAGATTCACAAAGCTGCTTTTGTCCTCTTTTCATGAGCGTTGAAAAAGTAATGACATCAAGTTTCTGTAAACTATACTGAGAACAATCTGAATTCAATAAATGTTGCTCATGTTTCTCTAGTTTTTCTGCCCCAAAATCTCACAAATATTTCTAAATATCTATACTATGAGCAAATGTCCTGCCCCTAGTGCTGTCCAATATTACGATATATGTAGTGCGATATAAAAATGTCTACCGTACGATATAGCCCTCTATTGTTTATATCGTTGTTTTTAAAAAAAAAAAAGAAAATTACACGTTGTATGAATGAAGGCTAAATGTAACTGCAGCAACGCTACCACTTAGCGGTAGCATTTTTACCACACCCACAAAGACTCCTTTAGTGCAGTGCTAAGGGAGCATGGATGGTTGCCGCGTCTGCTTGCACGAGCGGTGTTGATGACGTCACGAGTCCATGCCGGTAATATATAGTGGCGCAAGTCGTTGCGCCAGTAGTTGCAATCTTCTCCGTCACAGAGGTGGCGCTGCTACGTGAAGGTTGCCACTATTCTACAACCACGAAAGTGGAGAAGAAAACAATGAAGAGCAGGAATACTGTCATTAATGATGCTGCTGCAGTATTCGGATAATTAAAATTTTTTAATTCAGTTAAAAGAGGTGATGGTCTGAAGCCCCCGGCATCACCACTTGGAGTCTCTGCCCTCTTCTTTGCCTTCACGTATCTGTCCGTAGCTTCCTCCACACATTTTTACAGAACTCTACAGAACTTTCCCCAAAGTTCTGCCAATCTCTGTCCACCAGTTTTGGGAGTTTACGTGCTCTCTGCGCTGTTTCACTGCAGTTTCGTACAGCTGCCTGTACAAATGCACCTCCTCACTGAGCCTGGTCTCACATCGGTCCATCCGGTTTTTCGTTGGTGGCGCCGCCAAGTTACAAAAATCGACTGGTGCATGACAACGTGCTGCCCGTCTTTTCAAGGGAAGCGCCATGCCTGATACATCATTTTGACGTCACGGTCCGCCACCGCCGTGACAGACGCGTCAATCATGCTAGCGCCTTAAGAGAGCATGCATGGATACAAACAACAAAATGACAGAGGCAGAGAGCTTGGAGGAGAGTACGATGGAAAATACAATGGAAACAGAACCCAGGGAGGAATTAGTGCCGAAAAGAGGGAACCAGAATTCCATAGTGTCGTTTTAGTTTGGATTTAAAAAGTCAGACAACGGTACTTTGCAAAA
This sequence comes from Odontesthes bonariensis, assembly GCF_027942865.1. NCBI lineage: Eukaryota > Metazoa > Chordata > Actinopteri > Atheriniformes > Atherinopsidae > Odontesthes > Odontesthes bonariensis. The sequence continues at coordinate 27,560,110 of NC_134527.1, forward strand.
CATGCCACCAACAAGTCGTTACTAGCGATTCGAACATGTCTAATCTGTTCTATCACTTAAAGACATGACATGAAGAACAGTACAGAGACAGCATGAAGATGCGACAAAACTACTTCAAATCCACAAACGAAGAAAAAAACACACCAAACGAGCCTGAACGAATCGTTGACCAAGCAGTCCCGCAGACACCGCCAAATCACAGACGCCATTCAAAAATTCGGAAATTGCCATTCATTTCATATATATGTATATATCATTTTAAGAAAAAATACTATTTCGGGATATATATCGTTATTGGGATATAAAATGACCTATATCGGGACAGAGGTGTGACCAGAATGGCATGTGTGGGTGGGCAGTTAGCTCATCTGGGGGGGCAGAAAACAATACCTGAAAAAAATCGGTGGAAAACCACTACTACAACTTCAAGCATAATAATAATAACAATAGTAATAATTCAATTCGGTAATGAAAATATGGTCACACTACCATAAATCATGACCGTCAATTTTGTTAACAGTGTGGAATTCTTTTATGAAGTTTTTTTTTGCAAAGAAATGTAGAACTTGTATGATGCATGCAAACGCACCATTACAACGCCATCAGGGTCACAAGAAATGTGTTCACCAAGTAACTGCTAAAGAGAATAAATAAAGCTGAGAGTACCAGAATACTATTACCCTCCAGTCCTGTTGTATACCAGAACTAAAATCTACATCCATTGTCCAGCATAAGAACAAAAGTGTTCAACACTCAGAGGCATGGTTAAGGTAAGAGAGGATGAAACCCAACTACCACTCTATCAAGGCAATTTCAAGACAGTCACATCCATCTGGAATACTTTTAAATTGTTTATAAACTATTCAGAGTAGGCTTATGTCAGATCTCGTTTGTGGCTCAGTGGAATTTTTTTTATTAAGTGGCTACCACTGCATGAAAAGAGGGATTTGTGGATGTATGTGGCCCCTTACATGTCCGCATACGTTAAGCCCCTGCATTTGCGGTGGTAAAAGTGAAAACTTGGCCCAAGTTGTCGCAAATTGACCTGGCAACTGCTCCCCCATGCCCCCCTCCCCTCCCCTACTTAGGAGAGCCTTTAATATGTAAATGCCAGTGATCAGGTCAGGAGCTGCCACAGTCATTTTCAAGTGGGGTGGGGTGAGGTGAGGTGGGGGGTGGGCAGGCCTGTTTCTACACGTTCATCACTATCACCTCCAACTCCAGCCAAGTTTGTTGCTGTGTTGTCTTGAAAAAGAAGAGGTGCACGCTGTCTGCTGGTGACAGGTGATGCATATCTGTTTTTTTTTCTCCCAAACACCTCTTTTGTAATACCGCTTTTTGTGGGCAAAATTCAAGGATTCAAGGATTCAAAGGTTTATTGTCATATGTGCAGTTAGAAACGTGTTTCCCTGAACAATGAAATTCTTTTCTTTGTTGCCCGCACTGGATGTCCAAATGTATAATAATAAAGATAAGATAAAGATAAAATAAGCATGCAACAGCAATATTCTAAAAGGTTTCTTAAATAAAATAGAAATATAGAAATAAAAATATAGAAATCTGGCCTGTATACATAATGTGCAGTAGTGCGCTCAGTGTTTTATTGTATATGGCTTAATTCGGTGTCACAATGGTCACAATATCGCCGAGGTCTTTTCTTTGTCCTTGCAGAGTCCATTTTTGTGTCAAAACAGTGCAAATTGCCAGCTGTGGTCAGACAACATTAAATAGCAAAAGGACGGGAGGTTGTCTCGCGAGTATTCCGTGTAATGACGTGTACGCATATGATTGGTGGAGCTTAACGGCTCGCATAAGCTCTCGTTCAATCACTTATGAGAAACATTGTGTCGTGCAGCGTAAACAAAAAGTTTAAGGAGCAGATCTGGCGGCAGAAAGGCAGACAGAAATCGCTGAGGTCCCGTGCTGTGAAAACTGACCTGGTTTGCAGAATACAATGGCTGGAAGACGACTTGCTTTCAACTCCCCAGCAACTCTCTGCGGGTCTACAGGTTTGTGTGTTTTTTTCTACTTGCACATGACCATTTGATTGTTTAATTTTAGTCTTGTTGACACTGTACAGCACTTGGGACAGTTCTCGCTGATTTTAAATGTGCTGTATATTAAACTTACTTACTCACTTGCTTACAGGCAGATAAAATGAAAGTCCTGTTGAATGCTATGACCGGAATGTCTCGTATGGTGGCCAGCACTGTGGATACGGTCGTGGAGAGGGTTCTGGAGGGAATCGACCAGAGATTCGCTAGGTTGGAGGCAAGATGGCCGTCGAGAACGGACTGGAGTTACATTCCAGAGAAGTTGAAGAGCGCACCCCCAAGAGAAGGCGGATACAGAATCCGAAAATCGCGGTAAGAGTAGGTTATTGACTGTGGCTTTAGGCTAAACTCAACTTAATTGTGTCCATCACGTGAAAACCAGTGTGAGTTGCTTTATTTAAAAAAATGAATTTCGTGTTTTCAATTTATAGGAAGCAGTTCGCCGCCTGCATAACTCACCGTGGCATTATAATCCAGGTCAAGGGTAAGAATAAGTGAATGTTCTCCCAATATCTAGTTGAGTTGGACCACAGATTCTATAATAGGACAGATACGCCACTCACGGTGCATTTCCGGTGTCCAACGAGGTGTCCAACTTTTAAGCACTGGTCATTTTATTCATTCCTCTTGTTTTTTTTTTTTAGCAGCGTGACGGACCTGTGTGCTGTGCTACAGGCGCGTCTTGAAGCCAACCCGAAATACTCACAGTCTCACCACAGAAGAGTGAAAGAGAGTAAGAACATATACGCTGTCAATATGACTTTTGTTACTTTATAGACAAGTTGTCAATATGCTGTGCATGGATAGACTATGTTTTGATTATTTATTGGTTATTCCAACAGCTCCCAGAAGCCAGCTTCTGATCCAGGATGAGGACGTCTGACAACTCCCGCAGACCCTGCAGGGACCGGAGTAATGCGAAGAATGCGGATTCCAAACGGCGGCGTTTAGGCTTATTGTGTATATTGTAGGCTACAGCAGTGTGTGTATATATAGTTTTCAATTCTTTATTATCAATATGGTTCTTATTACAATGTACGCTATGTACATTGTGTGGTGTGGCAATAAAAGCGCTTTAAAAAAAAAAAAAGTTTCCTTTTTCATTCTCAATAGATTCACGTCATTCATGCCTGCATTAGCCTAGTCATAGTGCAGCTTATAAGAATGACGTGAATATATGAAGTACACAAACATCCCAGGAATATTAGTAATCATAATCACAATTATTAATCATAATTGCTGAATGATATGCCCATATAAAGTATCCATATATTAACCTTATTGGCCAATGGGCGGTCAGCTTTACAGGAGCTTTTTTATGTAATCACGTGCCTTTTTCGTCCAATACCAGTGAGGCCAGTGAGAGGTCCAGGCACTCTCACAGCGGGGTGCTAATCGCTGGGCCATTAGCACCCCGCTGTGAGAGCCCGCCGCGAGTCGGGTTCGTTTCCGACGATTTTCTCGCTCAACAAACTTAAAGTTTGTCTGCCTGCAAGCGCCCAGGTGCGTCCGAAAATTAGGCAAATTCGCGGATGTTCACTGCCGTCCACAGTGACACAAATCCCTCTTTTCGTGCAGTGTACATTCTACATAATTTGCCCTGCTAATGTCTATAATGGACTGTGATGGTAAAGAACCTCTCTAATTTAGGCTATTATTTTCCATCCATCAATTTTCTTCCGCTTGACTTAGGTCAAGTCGCAGAGGCAACAGGTCCAGAAGAGAAGCCCAACTCAGGCATTCCTCTTCCCTCGACACTCTCCAGCTCGGGATCTTCTTTGGGGGCTCCTCCCAGATGAACGTGTCATAAAAACCTCCAAAGGAGGGCAGGACACATCTCAATCTAATGGCCGAGGCATCTGAGCTGACTTGTTGCAAATAATTTCTAAAACTTTAAATGTAGAAATTATAGAGATAGAGACTGTTCAGACCTGCAAATACCTGGGGTGGTGCTGGATAATAAACTGGAGCTGTCTGCCAACATAGACGCAGCCGTCTCTTTTTCCTGAGACGGCTCAGGTCCTTCAATGTCTGTAGTGATATGATGTGCGTGTTTTATCACACTATCATTGAGAGTGCACTGTTCTATACTGTTGTCTGCTGGGGGAGTTGCATGACGGACAAAAACTGTAGGCGCCTGGACAAACTGGTAAAAAAGGCCGGTTCTGTTGTAGGTAGAAGGCTGGACCCTCTCAGTGCTGTGGTGGAGCAACGGATGAGGAGGAAATTGTATTCTCTTTTGGAGAATAATAAGTGAGAGGCTCATCTCTGCGCTGCAGGACTGAGAGGTTCAGGAGGTCCTTTGTTCCCACAGCCATAAAGTATTTTAACAGTGACTGCTGAGTTCTTCTCAAATTGATTGATTGATTTTTTTTAAATTAATGAATTAATCATTGTAAATATTTATAATTTTCTTGAGCTACTTGACTAATTTGAATTTCCCCCATTGGGGGATGAATGAAGTATTTTTCTATTCTATTCTATTTAACACTGAGAAAAAGAAAAAGATAAAGATAAAGGCCCAGATGTTGATGGACACTTGTGAAGATCTCAAAATGAAGCCGTGCTGAGGAGAGTGGCCAAAGATTGTCCACCGTTTGTTTCTGATGACGAACTGGGCGGTAGATGTCATATTTCTAGGATCCATTAAAGCAAGATTTGCTGCTTGATGTCTTACGTAACAGCCTAATGCTGCTATTCATATCAAGCATTTACTTAACATTCCATACATGCTCACTGAATCCTAAAAAAGAAAGAGAGAAAAACATCATTTCAGTTGTAGTTGCTTGGAATCTCCTGTGGTTGCGTCAGTACCACAGTGTTAGAAATTTGAAGCTACAGGTCATCAGAACTGATAAAATTCCACTCTGTCTTTGAGAAAAAATCAAATTCTCACAAAGGGAAGAGCTTCAGTCGTGTTCTTACCCAAGGCTTAAAGTGGGAACATCTTTGTTTTTTCAGAAAGTGGAGGACAGGAGGTGATGGCCCCATTGTAATGAGAAGTGAGTCTAAATGGGCTTAAAGAATCTTTGAAGAATAAGGCTACGGCTACACGAAAACAAAACGAGTTTTTTTTTGAAAACGGGTACGAAAATTCTTGCGACCACACGGAAACGCGCTGCTGTCCAGACGAGAACGGATGAAAACGATGAAACGATGCAGTACACACGTCGCTGTGTCACGCCACGCTGTGAGACAATAGAGAAGTGTTAAAATTGGCTCACAGCGTCAACGTGTGACTGACGCAAAAACGTTTTAGCTGTAACAATGGAAACGAAACGAGGCCGTTTTCAAACTTTCCCACTCTGGAACCCGTTTTCAAAAACTATCGTTTTGGGGTAGTGGGAACGCCGGCTCCGTGTGGCCGCGACAGCGAAACGATAAGAAAAAGTATCGTTTACAGTGAAAAACGTTTCCGTGTAGCCGCAGCCTCAGAATACCGCCACTATGTTTCTTGAACTTTAGCACATTGCTGTGAAGTTACTCAGCCTCAGCTCAATCAAACTGAGCTTATCATAAGCCAGCGATATTTGTGAATCGATTCAGAGTAGATTAGCCTCTGAGTAATGCAGCCTGTATCATAACTAACTCAGTCCCTGGCAACATTAAAACATATTAACATACATGAGCCTTGTTTGCCACAATCTGCACTCTGTTCTCTTTCCTGTTTTTCTAATATGGAGGAAAACAAATTAATCTTCAAAAATTGTCTAAAATGTAGGTGTCTAAAAGACATCTGCTTTTTTCTGAAAAAGCACAAACACACTTTGGATATCTAGATCCCAAAAGCTATATAGCCCTGGTTCTTCCAATGTGAAAGGTTTATAAAAAAAAAAATTGTAATACCAGTAGTGCGAAGGCCAGAGGTTTAAGCCTGAAATGTTTCATCTAATTTTCATTTCATAAATAATCTTCAATGAGTTTTCCAGAACTCTGATCAAATCTAATCTTCGTGTCTGACGCACCAGTCGTCGTTCAGCCAGCGTCACTGGTTCTATATGGGGGAAATCACAGGTTTGTGGGATAAATGCAGCTACAACCTCACAAACTCAGATTAAAGCATGCGGGCAGACACATTTCTTAGGTTAATGTAACTTTATAAAGGCACTCGAACAGAGAAAAACTACTTGTTTGCCCCTGACTGGGATCAAGCTGAACTAAGCTAACCACACACTAACTTCCCGTTCCCGTGGATCACTGTTCATGTCATGTTTTGTCATCAAAGGTCCTGAGTATGTGAGTAATAAATGAATCAGTTCAGTAAATGTCTCGGTGTTGAGCCATTTTATAATTCCTGCTTTTAATGTCTTACATAATGGAAAGCAGTTTAAACTGGCCTTTCACCCACAGCCTCGCGACTCATCTCTTCATAACATACGAGTTTCCATTTTCGCAGGGAGCAGGCAGCAGGCAGCAGGCAGCAGGCAGCATGACAGTAATGTGTGTGAAGGTGAGGGAGAGTGAAGCGAACAAATCTGTTCTGCTCAAACCTCCGCTGTTGTGTCTGGATATGTTTTCTCATTTCATAACCACTGCAACACTTCCCCTGTCTCTGATTAATTACTGTACATGACGCAATCAATGACTCTCATTCTATTTAAAGCTTCGAAACTGAACAAGTAAAGCTGTGCTTTTTTAGTATATTTTATATTTTAACCTGTAATTTCTTAGTTTGAACCATTGTCTACAGACACAAGTCCAAAGGACAATTTTCAGTGTCTTCTTCTTTGCATTTAGAAAATAGAAACAAATGCAGAATCTGATGCAGCAACACAGTCAGTAAACGTTGTTCTGAAGTCAAAGAAAGACTTTGTTGAAAAGTTTATAGAATCTACAGTAACAGCATTCTGGAAGATTCTCCAACCAGTAGCAGGTGAGGGTGTCAGGATTGGGTATAAAAGGAGCATCCGCCAAAGGTTTAGTCTTTCCAACAAGGATGGGTCGTGGCTCACCACTTTGTGCCAAACTCCATCAGAGAATCATCAGTAAGTTTTAAGCTCTTTATGTGTTCGCAATTTGTTTGTCTTGTAGAGATAACTTTCATATCAGCCCGCGCCATTTACCAGGCCGTCTCCAAGGTTACCGAATGATGCACGAGAGGTGCCGTTATCGTTTTCTCGAGATAACGAGATAAATAACTCGTTATCTCGAGAAAACGAAATGCTTGTCACACCAGCGGGATCGGATTTGCTTTGTGCATTTTCTCAAGCAGAATTGTTACACAAACGCTCCACATTCCATTTTTGATTCATAGGCTACTTTATTCAGTTTTCAATGAAAGGGGGGTAAAAATGGGTACACCTTTGCCAGAAATACATAAACACATATAAACAGGGGCGGACTGGGGAGAAAAAGTGGCCTCGAAAATCATCGGTAAATTAACTCGTTATCTCGAGAAAATGATCATTGTTTTCTCGAGATAATGACATAATTATCTTGTTATCTCGAGAAAACCATCAGAAAAATGTTTATACGTACCACGTCCGCTCTGGGCTTCCGTACTTCACTGATGATGTATTTTATCAACGTTTTTCTTTTTTGGGGCGGCAGAGAGACATTTATTACCGTTTTAAATCGTAGACGGTACCCCTGCATGCTAGCAGGGGACAGCTACCTTGTCCTCCTTTATACTTAAGTATGCCAGTGGTCCAGCTTACCTTCAGATCTACATCCTTCAACAGGACATGATATTACTGTCTGTTCCCAGGATCTACTCCTGTTGTCCCAAACAGCCCATCTGTAGAAGATGTGATTCAGTCTGTCTGTTCTCTCTGGTGTCAGATGGAAAATGGCTGAATGGCAAAGCTGAGCTGAATAAATTATTTTAAAGAAGCTTTAAATGACTTGGAGGGAAATATGTGTCCGTAGATGCTTTGACTGATGAGCCGGGATCAATTCTTCTTTTCTGTAGAAGACATAATTTTTCTATATATCTCATGTGAACTGAATACATGTGAAACAAACATCTTTAGCCCTGTTTATTGTGCTTCAAGCCAGAAAACTATTGTAAAATATTAATTAATTGATTCAAATATTAATCTAAAACTTTTTTTCTGATTTAAACCATATTAAATGACAAAATAAATGTTAGTTGTGCAAAAAAAAAAAAACTGATTTAAACCAAACATTTTATTATAAAATGTCATCATGGAAAATGTAAAACAAGCCTTAATAAAGAAGTCCTTTTACTACTATTTATACTGTTGGGTAGATTAATCTGCAACAATGAACTGCATTTGATTCAATTTAAGGGTTTGGACATTGTAGAAATGTGCTGAAGTCCTAATGACGGTTGATCCATGACGGCAGCGACCACCACATCTGCTGACCTCCCTGACAACAACAACAGGGAAATTCATAAATTCATTATCACAGCATGACTTTGCAGCTGTGATTCACAGCTGCAAAGTCATGCTGAAAAAAACTTACTTAATTAGTTAAAGACCAGTCAGCTAATGCCTCACTATGCCAAAAATGTTGTAATTTAATCAATTTACTGGAGAAAATACATCAGAAATACCAAAAATGTATTAAATGTATTATTACTATAGGCCTATATAGTATTTTGGTAATGGTTTAAAACCTAACAATCAAAACAACTTTACACAATGTCACCTGACAATAAAAAGTTAACAGACTTTAGTGAAATTATCACGTTAATTACCTCGCGTTAGCCTCCGTTACCAAGCTTTCAGTTAGGTCCCTAAATCCATTCCATTTTTAACATTAACATTGACATTTCATGCAAACCAAATGTAAAAATAACAATGTCTAAGAGTATACATCTGATAGCTAATGCTTAGAAATGTAAAAAAAAAAACGTTTAAAATGCTGTTATTTCTTACCAGCAAAACTTACCAGAATTGTTCTTGACGAGCAATTGAGATCAACGGAGCTGTGCCCCTTGTTTGGAACTATTGGCATCTCCGTGACCCACGTGACTTTCGCATTCCTTTCTTTCTACAGAAGTCTATGGGAGTGTCTATGAGAGTGCCACTCTCTTTTTACACCACTCTGGACATGACGTGAAAAGACTTTCTTCAAAAATACATTGTATTCTCCTACAAATGAATTACTAATACGGTGATACGAGATATTTTTAGAATAGAATAGAATAGAATAGAACTACTTTATTCATCCCAGCTGGGAAATTATTTTGCATTAGCAGCGTACAGACAGTAAAAATAAGAATAAGAATAAGAATAGAAATAAAATAAAATAAAATAAAATAATAAAATTTAAAGGTGAAACAAGTGAAACAAGTTTTAAACAAATTTGCAAGGGTGCTGGTCCTGAATCCAAATTATTTAGTTGATTATGAGATATCAAAACCCAGAGTCCATCAGCCCTAAAACTGTTTAAGTCCAGTTTGTGTTGAAGTTAAGTTTCTAAGGGGCCTGTAATGTAATGGAGAGAAAAAGTGTTCATGAGGACTGAAAAGAATTTCATAGACAAATTTACAAATTCTGATAAATTTGAGTGAATCACAGTTGAATCAACTCTCACAGTTGTGAACTGAGACCATGTTTCAGGACCATGGACAGCGCTTGAGAGTGTAAGAACAACAACATGTTGTGTTAATGTTTAACTGAACTCTTTTTAGAGACATCAGTGCAGGTGAAAATGCTGGCTGAAATTTCAGACATAGACACACAAGAACACAAACAAAACAAGTTTAGTTATAGCAGTTGTTGTGAAGTTCTTCACCTCTACTTCAACCTTTTCGTCCTTCTTCTCAAATGATCTGTCTTTGTCTGCTTTTAAGAAAAGTGCTTGATAAATACAAGTGCATTTATCATTATACTATACCATACTATGATATACTCATCTTAGATGTCCTCCAGTTTTAGAATGAATGTCTCAACAATGATTGTTTCCTGATAATCTGATATTGAAAAAAAAAGAAGCATTTTTTTCAGCTGGAAATCATGGCATCATCATGGCTACCAAAGTAAAAATGACTTGTTCCTCTATTATCCTGTGTTACTCAGCTGGAAAAACAAAAAGAAGAACTGTCCAGTGCTTCTTAAATGATCAACATTTGAGGAGTGGCTCTAATTCAACATACAACATGAGTGGACTAAACAATCAGAAAATAAGACTTAAATCCTACATGTATGAAGAAGTCATGGGTATCCTAAAGTGGTGGTAAAGTGAGGATGCCTTGGATTTGGAGTTTTTTGCCAAACTAAGAAAAACAAAATTGAGAATCTGAGCCATAATGCACTTTTTGTACTTTCTGAAAACCATCCGACGCAGCAGGTCCTCATGAAGTAAAGATGAGGAAGCCACAGCCCAAAAAAGAGGGGAAAAAAATCACTCTGCTGTGGACAGAAGGATATCTGAGAGTGTTCTAAAAAGAGTTTCATTTGCAGATGTCAAGAAGAGTCAGAAAATCCTCACAGAAGCCTGTTCATCCTTGACACAGAGGGGACTCTGTGTTAATCAAATATCTGGATGAAATGAAAAGGCTCCTCTGATGGTTCTAAGTCTGAGATATATCTGCAAATGAAAAGTCTTTTAATATTCTGCCAATAGACGTTTTGAGGGCTCACCTCGTGACCACAAGCCTCACCATCTATATTTCAGAAGCTCTTTGTCCTGCTGGTGCATTTGCTGCATTTCAGTAAGAAAACTATACCTGAGAAGTGTGTCAGGACATTTTGGACCTGCTGTCATCACAGAGGAGACATCATGCTCTCTACCTGGCCTGGAAAACATGCAGCTGCGTCTAAAGTCCTGGTTCTGACTGTTGGACTTCTATCTGGAGTCTTCAATTGCATGCGGGCAGAATCTTCTTTGTCATGGTCATGTTTCACTGAACTGTGTTTTCTCCTGGTTTGCTGTCATGCAGCTGTCCATGATGCCTGGTGTTCAGGTAAGGACTATAAATGTGGTTTGTAATCATCTGAACTCACCTGCAGGTTGGCACAAGTGGAGAACATGCAAGCGCTGTCCATGGGCTTGATGGCATTCCCGTGAAGCGAAGGAGCAGGTTTAGAGATGATGGGGGGTTTAGCGGGGGGCAGGAAGGTGACCGGCGGCTCGGTTACAGGAGGAGTCCCTCCCTCTGAGCCGTAACCAAACGACAGGATGGCGTTTTCTGACAGAAAAAATGTGAGAGGAGCACAGAAGTCATCATAAATAGATGAAAAAGTAACACCACAAATTATTCCACATCACCGTGACAACTATTGTGACAAACAAATTATTGTTTGCTCACCCGAAGACAGTCACTGCTCTGCATCTTCACTGCTTTTAATCTTAAAAACAGTTATCGGAAATCATTTTCTAGATAGCCGAAGTTTTTGTGAAAAAAACAAACACCCATTTATGGTTTGATAAATAGGTGATGAGTCAGTTTAAAACAAACTGAACGTGTGTTTGTGGCCAAATGATTCTGGTGAATCTCTAATTTTCTCATGAGGAACATTTTTTAAGTCCTCATTAAACATCAAAGTAAAGACATTGGCTGCCTGTTTACACATCTGTAAAAACCAGCCGAGGCACAGTGTGATATCAGATCTAAATTAGTTTAACAGTCTTAATACAACTTCTCAGGCTGCAATAAAAGAAGCTAATTAAACACGGAAGAACTTGTACTTTGGTAGGACTTTGTTCTATTTCTGTATTTGCACATTCAAATACCAAAAAGTCGTCTCCAACACAGTTATTATCACATTTATTTTCTAATATCTGAGATTCAACTGTTAGTGAACAAGTTAACAGTTAGCTTGTCTTTACCTCAGATTCTGAAGAAATAATCTAAGTTAAACGTTTTTTTTAAACTCAACATTACGGCTATAAGAAGACATCATGTAGTTTTTCATTACCCTTTCTGTATAACCTGGTCTTTGAGCCTCTGTTCAGCTCCTTTAAGCCAGTTAACCTCCTCCTGAGGTGGATGGAGGAAAGGTCGAGGGAAGTCTCATGACTCACAATCAGCAGACTCAAGTTTAGGAAAGCAACAGCATTGATTTTCTTGTTTTCATTCACTCAGTGTTTCAGTGTTAACTCACTGACTTACATGCTGATACAGAAATAACCAATTTTACTGTGTTTACCCAGCGAGCTGAATACTGATGCTAAAGATTCTGATAAAACAGCAGAATGTGATGCCGTCCCAATGGGATCACATCACTGAAAAGCTCCATCTGCTCTAATTGGTGGGCCTGATCAGGCACCACCCAAATTCAAAATTCAATAAAAGTCTTTTATTAAGGTTAAGGTGGTTGAGTCACAAACTGTGCAAAACAAAATAAATACCAAAAATATTTCGTGCCTTCTGACACTTTTAAGTTTAAATTTGTTTTTAAAAATGGAGCCAGAATTCCAAATGATTAATTCCACGACTGTTTGGAAGATTTTTGTTTGTTTTTCTGTGATAAATCAATAATTTTCAAAAATAAAACATGCCTTTAAATCCACCAGCAGGTTCAAAGGGTTTAGTAAAAATATCTTGATATTTGTATGGATTGTAATAAAAACACATTGATATTCTCCTGAATCTAAACTGCAGTAACTTTTCACACACTTTGGTTCATCACTAAATTCCTGCAGAGCTACATGACAGTTTCAACTTCAGCTGGACTTTCTTTGCAGAAGCATGTGTGCTCTTAGTTTGTCACAAAATAAAAAAAGTACTTACAGTACCAGGAGATCAAGTTGTGGATAAAAGTGGGTAGAACCCTCTAATATAACACGGTATTTTGGTGCCTCTGTATCACATCATGAGATAAAAATAACACGACAAAGCTTCATCCTTCCCAGAACAGCAGTGATTTGCTAAATGTCTTCCTGAGCCTGGAGCACCTCACAAACCTGCAGCATAAAAAGCAACATGACTTTGGCATCTCCTGCTCACTCTGCACAGCTAACAGGGTTTGAATAATGCATCCCGACCATCCATGCTGACTACTTTGTTTTGGTGCATTTGCTTTTTAGAAATTTTAGTTTATTTGTTCTATTTTGCAAAACATTACACTCAGGAGATCCACTGTTCATGGGCCAAATAAAATATAAAAGGTTAAGAAACAAACAGAAACTGAACAGCTATCGACAGCTTTTTGGAAGCTGGTGGGGCTTTGAATTCAGAAATAAGAATAACAAAAACCAACACAGAGCTGCAACAACAAATAGATGATGTAGGTCCAACTCTTCAGCAAATATGAACCTGTCAAGTCAGGACGCTGGTGTACAGTACGCACTGTGAGCCAATCTGATGTGTTCGGTGAATAATTAATGAGCTCAGCCCTCTAAGGATGCTGCTACTTCAGATCACGTTAAGATAACTAAACGTAATAACTGCACCAGAGCTCGTCTCCCAGCGGCATCTGACATGTACGTGTTGTTAATTAATGTCACTTTTTATAGTCTTGCTGGTAAAGAGGGGCAGATTTTAAGCATGGTAGAAAACTGCTGAGGAACCAATAAAGTAGATCATTTTACTATAAGTGCAAATAAACTCTCAATAACAGAACACAATCAGTTTTTTTAATAACAGACTCATTGAGCTTAAACACGTCAAAGACTGACATCTTAAGTACTTCTGTTTCTCTTCATGATCTTTTGTAAAAAGTAATAAGTTGAAGTAATGGTTTTCTGTATGACATTATCAGTCTCTCACATGGTTGAGGAGGAATCTTGGTCCACTCTTCTTTCCAACGTTGCTTCAGTTCATTGAGGTTTGCAGCATTGGTTTCTGCACAGCTCTCTGAAGGTCCCACCACAGCATTACAGTCAGGTTGAGGTCTGGACTTTGACTAGACCATTGAACACCTTGATTCTTTTCTTTTTCAGACATTCTGTTGTAGATCTGCTGCTGTGTTTGGGATCATTGTCCTGTTGATGAGCCAGTTTCAGCCCAGCTTTAGCTGTCGGACAGATGGCCTCACATTTGACTCTAAAATACTTTGGTATACAGAGGAGTTCATGGTGGACTCATTAGCTGCATTCGTACTGTAGGAACCTTTGGCCGTTTTTTCCGCATTCGCACATACAGGAACTCGGGACCATGACCCTCAGTTCCTATAACCATTTTAGCTCCTTCTCCGAGGCTGGGTCTTTTCTGGGTTCTAGGAACACATCTGATGGAGGTGTTTGGTGGTCGGTAGCTACGCCCTTTGTCATGTTGTCACGGCTGAAATGTTTACTCATACGACACAGACACAACCTGCGCGTGTTTAATAAGTTAAACTGACACGTCGTCTCCTTTGTCTGCTGCGCCCTGCTCTCCTTTCTTCCTTCATGAAATGAAGAAGTATCGCCTGCGCTCGATCCTGACTCTCTTCCAGCCTCGATGTTAGACGCCCGATGTGATCGTCCATGATTAATATCACCATCATGCAGCCCATGAACACGGTGGCCTCCCCGCTGTCCATATTAGCTTCTTTGTGTTGTTTTTTTCTTCTCTCCTTACTTTTCCCGGGTTTTGTTTTGTTGTTGAATGTGGCGCTAAAGTAACACGTTACTGACGCAGACGGTTGCGTCGCATCAGTCTCTGTCAGATCCCGACTCATGTGGGAATGCAAACTGAAACAGTTCCACTGTGGAAGGACAGTTATCAGAACGAAATTCGAGGAGGACCGTTCTTAGAACTGTGTTCTTAGAACTGCTCTGTCCGAATGCGGCTATAGACTGCAAGGTGCCTAGGTCCTGTGGCTGAAGAACAAGCCCAAATCATCAGCCCTCCACCACCGTGCTTGATAGTTGGTATGAGGTGTTTGTGCTGATATGCTGTGTTTGGTTTTCTCCAAACGTGCTGCTGTGCATTATGACCAAACTTCTCCACTTTGGTCTGGTCTGTCCAAAGGACATTGTTCCAGAAGTCTTGTGGTTTGTTCAGATGCAGCTTTGCAAACCTAAGCTGTGCTGCCATGTTCTTTTTAGAGAGAAGGAGCTTCCTCCTGCAACCCTTCCAAACAAGCCATACTTGTTCAGTCTTTTTCTAATTGTACTGTCATGAACTTTAACATTTAACATGCTGAGGCCTGTAGAGTCTGAGATGTAGCTCTTGGGATTTTGACCTTGGGGTGAACTTGCTGGGATGTCCAGTCCTGGGAAGATTGACAGCTGTCCTGAATGTTTTCCACTTGTGAATAATCTTTCTCTCTGTAGAATGATGGACTCCAAATAGTTTGGAAATGGCCTTCAATTCAAATTCAATTCAATTCAAAAATACTTTATTTATCCCAGAGGGAAATTAAATGTTGATGTAGCTCAATTAAATCAAGGAGTTATTATAGATGCTGATGGCTGTGGGCAGGAAAGATTTCCTGTAGCGGTCCGTTTTGCATCCAAACTGAAGAAGCCTTTGACTGAAGAGACTCTGTTTTCCGATAACAGTCTCATGGAGAGGATGTTCAGGGTTGTCCATAATTCTCTTGATTTTATGCAAAATCCTTCTTTGCATTATTGTCTCCAGAGGTTCCACAGTCGTCCCCAGAACAGAACCAGCCTTCTTTATCAGGTTGTTGAGTCTTTTTAGGTCCCTGGTTCTGATGCTGCTGCCCCAACAGATGACGCAAGAGGAAATGACGCTCTCAACAACAGACTTGTAGAAGATCTGCAACATCTTGTTGCAAACCTTGAAGGACCTTAGCTTCTTCAAGAAGTACAGTCTGCTCTGTCCTTTCTTGTAGATTGCTTCACTGTTGTGTCTCCAGTCCAGTCTGTTGTCCAGATGAACACCAAGGTATTTATATTCCTCAACCACCTCCACTTCTTCTCCCATGATGGAAACAGGGTTTGATCTGACCCTGTTTCTCCTGAAATCTACAATCATCTCCTTTGTTTTGTTGACATTCAAGATGAGATGATTGTTCCCACACCATGCCACAAAGCGGTCCACCAGCTCTCTGTACTCAGCTTCTTGTCCATCTCTGATACACCCGACAACTGCAGAGTCATCTGAATATTTCTGTAGATGACACGAGTCTGACTTGTACTGGAAGTCTGAAGTGTACAGAGTGAAAAGGAATGGTGAGAGTACAGTCCCCTGTGGTGCTCCTGTGCTGCTGATCACCTGGTTAGACACACAATTCTTCAGTCTGACAAACTGTGGTCTGTTTGTCAGGTAGTCATTAATCCAGGTGATTGTTGAGGCCTCCACCTGAGTCTTCTGGAGTTTCAGACGAAGCAGATCAGGCTGGATTGTGTTAAATGCACTGGAGAAATCAAAGAACATGATCCTCACAGTGCTGCCTGCTTTGTCCAGATGACAGTGGGTTTGTTGAAGCAGGTGTATGATAGCGTCTTCAACTCCAACTCCATGGCGATAAGCAAACTGCAGGGGGTCCTGATATGTGCTGGTTTGCTTACACAGGTGGGTCAACAGGAGTCTCTCCAGGACCTTCATGATGTGGGATGTCAGGGCAACAGGTCTGTAGTCATTGATGTCTGAAGGGTGAGTTTTCTTTGGTACCGGAACCAGACAGGATGTCTTCCACAACAGTGGTACCTTCTCTTGGGTCAAGCTAAGGCTGAAAAGGTGTTGCAGAATCCCACAGAGCTGCTCCGCACAGGCCTTCAGGACTCGGGGGCTGACACCATCTGGACTTGCAGCCTTGTTCCGGTTCAGTCTCTCCAACTACCTCTTCACCTGACTTCTAGAAACAGAAAAGTGGGAGGGGGAGGCAAAGGGGACAGCAGCATCTCCTGATTGGGTTGAAGACAAACCAGTGGAAGCAGAAGAATCCATGACTGAGGTGGAGGTGGAGATGTTACAGGAAAGCTGTGGGTCAGAGGAGGGTGGGATGTCTCTTTGGCTGGGAACAGGAGGGGAGGATGGTGAGCTTGTTCCTGAACTGAACCTGTTGAAGAATGTGTTCACCTCATTTGCTCTGTCCAGACTTCCATCCATCCGATCCTCCCTCTGTTTGAGGCCTGTGATCTTCTTCATTCCTGACCACACATCTCTGATATTGTTCCTCTGCAGTTTACTCTCAAGCTTCTTTCTATACACCTCCTTGCTCTCTCTGATCTTGACTTTGAGCTGCTTCTGTATACTCCTCAGTAACTCCCTGTCTCGCTCCCTAAAGGCTCCTTTTTTCTTGTTCAATAGTTCCTTTAGCTCACTGGTGATCCAGGGTTTGTTATTAGGGAAGCATCTCACTGTTCTGGTGGGGATGGTGTTGTCCACACAGAAGTTTATATAGTCAGTCACACACTCAGTCATGGCATTAATGTTGTCTCCATGTGGCTTACAAAGAGAAATCCAATCGGTTGCATCAAAACAACCCTGTAAGGCTTCTTCAGCTTCATGTGACCACTTTCTAACAGTCCTTTTTGTGACAGGTAGTCTCTGGACAAGGGGTTTATATGCTGAAACAGAGAAAAACAAGGTTGTGATCTGATTTACCCAGGGGAGGTCTTGATTTGGAAATGTATGAATCCTTGACATTTGTGTAAAACAAATCCAATGTCTTGTTTTCTCTGGTAGAGCAGCTGACAAACTGTTGAAAAGTTGGCAGTGTAACAGAGAGTGAGGCATGATTAAAATCACCAGATATACTGTTTGTCGACTTCGGTTCGGCGTTCAACACCATCGTCCCAGCCATCCTCCGCAACAAACTCACCCAGCTCACTGTGCCCTCCTCCACCTGTCAGTGGATTACAAACTTCCTGACTGACAGGAAGCAGCAGGTGAGGCTGAGGAGCATCACATCCAGCACCCGGACCATCAGCACAGGTGCCCCCCAGGGGTGTGTACTCTCCCCACTGCTCTTCTCCCTTTACACCAACGACTGCACCTCAAGAGACCCGTCTGTTAAAGCTGCAGTCTGCAAGATTTGTTGTTGTCATACGTAAAGTCCTACTTTTTGGCATTTTAAGAGTTTACATGATCTATCAGAACGCTTGAAGTTGAAAACGGGGACCTCTGTAGTCGCAAAATGCAAGAAATGCTTATTTTTTAACCGAAAAATAAAAAGTTATTCAACTTCCTGTCCCGCCCCTTCAAAACACATGAGAACTCGTGCACATAGACGTGCACGCCAGATGCGCCTACACGACTCCTCATTCATCAACTCACCTGTCATTTGCGATCATGGAAGACACAGTAAGTAGACTAGCCCGTAATGAAGTTCAATAGTCTAGATAAATAAGCGTGGGGACGAGCCTACCTTGTATCGCGCGTGCACAATCGGTGATTGACAGGCAACAGAGCCCAGCTCGTAAACCTGATTGGTTACCTTTTACCGGTCCGGTCTGCAATTTTGTAAACAAACCTGCTGGCTTTGGAGGGACCTAGCGGGACATATAGGGGACCTAGAGAACTCATTTTTTTTTGTATTGGGGTATTTAATGTACTACTTTCAGAATCCCCGGACAGTTCCAGGCATTATGCTTGAAAAAGAGTTGCAGACTGCAGCTTTAAACTCCTGAAGTTTGCAGATGACACAACAGTCATCGGCCTCATCCGGGACGGTGATGAGTCTGCATACAGACGGGAGGTTGAACGGCTGGTCTGCTGGTGTGGTCAGAACAATCTGGAGCTGAACACGCTAAAAACAGTGGAGATGACAGTGGACTTTAGGAGAAGCCCCCCCACTCTGCCACCCATCACCATCACCAACAACGCAGTGTCTGCTGTGGAATCCTTCAGGTTTCTGGGCCCCACAATCTCTCAGGACCTGAAGTGGGAGACCAACACAGTCACTACCATCAAAAAGGCACAGCAGAGGTTGTACTTCCTGCGGCAGCTCAGGAAGCTCAACCTACCTAAGGAGCTGCTGATCCAGTTTTACACCGCCATTGTTCAGTCTGTTCTCTGTTCATCCATCACCGTTTGGTTCGGATCAACCACCAAACAGGAAAAAAACAGACTGCAACGGACAATAAGGTCTGCAGAGAAGATTATTGGTGTCAGCCTGCCCTCCATCCAGGATCTGTACCTGTCCAGAGTCAGGAAACGGGCAGGTTACATCTCTGCAGACCCATCACACCCTGGACACAAACTGTTTAAACTCCTCCCTTCTGCAAGGCGCTACAGAACTCTGTACGCCAAAACAACAAGACACAGGAACAGTTTCTTCCCTCAGGCTGTCTCTGTGTTAAACAGCTAAAACCGGACTTCAGTGTTTCATCCTTGCACCATGCACCAATTTGCACTTCTGATTTAATCTTGTTATATGTCTATTTTTTTGTCTATTTTTTTTTTTGTAATTGTTGCACTAAAGAGAGTGAGGTGTAACCGGAGTCAAATTCCTCGTGTGTGTCCACATACCTGGCAATAAAAAGCGATTCTGATTCTGATTCTGATTCTGATATTGCCACAAAAGAATAGGGGTGTTGTGTCTGTATCTTAGCAACAACGGAACTGATGACATCACATGCAGTGTCGGCAACAGCTGAGGGTGGAATGTAAACAGCCACCAAAACAACACTGGTGAACTCTCTTGGAAAATAATATGGACGAAAACTTACTGCCAATAGTTCAATGTCAGGACTGCAGAGACGGCTCTTCACAGTAACATGTCCTGGGTGACACCATCTGTTGTTGACAAGCACTGCCAATCCACCCCCTTTCCTTTTCCTGCTACTCTTTATATCTCGATCTGCTCGTACAGTCAGGAAGCCCGGCAGAGAGACGCTGGAGTCGGGGATATGATCCTGCAGCCATGTCTCAGTAAAACACATAATGCTACATTCCCGATATTCTTGCTGAGTCCTTGTCAAGGCTAGAAATTCATCCAACTTGTTAGCTAACGATCTTACATTGCCCATGATGACGGATGGCAGAGATGGTTTGAACTTCTTCTTTCTTTCTCTCCTCTTTGCTCCTGCTCTGCATCCACGACGCCTCCTTTTCAATTCCAGTGGGATTTCTGGCTTCAGTTGTTGAATTATTTCTGCTTTTCCAATGTTAATCAGCTGCTCCCTGTTGTAAACCACCCTGTTGCTATGGTTATGCATCATAACAGAAGAACAAAATATACAAAAGTATTGGGAAAAATCAATCCAGCTGCACAGCATCCAAGGCAGGAAGGAACAGTTGTCCAAAAAATGCAATCTCTTCCAAGAAAAAACAGGAATGAAATTTAGAAAAAAGAAAAAATCTCAATGTGAGGTACAGAGCTACTCCAACGAGCTGCCACCCTCAGCGGCGCATTCTAGAATCACTAGAATAACCCTTCCCAGATTGATAGGCAGCAACAATTGCTTCTCTAAGATCATTGCTGATGTCTTTCCTCCTTGGCATTGTGTTAACACACACCTGAATGCTGCAGAGCAGCAAACTGACAAAGCTTCTGCTTTTATAGAGGTGCTCACACTTACTGATGATCAATTAATCAGTGCATTGATCAGCAGCTCCCGGCTGCTACTTACCCATTAATTCCAGTGGAAGCAGTAAGGGTTCACTTGGTTTTTCACACACTGCTTCTTTGTTTTGTCTCAATAAATAATGACAGAGTGTGATATGTCATGTGTTGCTGTTCATCTGAGGTTGAACCTGAAGGATCATTTTATTATGTCCTGATTTGTAAAACTGAATGAAAGTAAACTTTATTTTTCAAATAACTTTTGTATATGTAAAACAAAGAAAGGGTGTATTCATATGACTGTACCTCATGCTGGAAAACATTTTATGTAACCTACGTAAAGTAGTTTTATTTTCCATTATCCCAGTATGGGGGCAGTAATTAATCAATCAGCAAATGTTTAGATGATCATATAACAACTGAATAATACATATCATCAGATATCTGATGCAAATATGAACCTGTAATATATTAGACAGATGTGATTTGTCTAATATCTATTTAATATATAACCCTTTACATTTTTGCATTATCCACATCATCATCAGACAAAAATATTTTGGATGCATTTGTGGCAAAAGCATGTGAACCTTTCGGATTAGCAGTCAATTTGAAAGTAAAATTAGAGTCTATGGTTTTCAGTCAGTGGGATCACAATAATATCAGAGTGTTTTAAGACCAGGAATCTTTCAAAGTCCGATCTTCACAATACATATGAGGAAGTGTAACCTGGGGGAGACTTCTGAGGAATTCAGAAAAAGAGATGTTGTTACTCATCAGCCTGAAAAGGGTTAAAATCCATCTCTAAAGAGTTTGGAAAGTAGGAAATTCAGGCTAATTGTTACCGTTTCTGAGAGCAATCGAACAACAACGCAATTGATGTTGGTTCAATATCCAAGAGCAGGTGTGTAACAGTCTGCTTGGTAAAAAAGGGACCCGGAGTTACTTGTTGAACAAAAATTTTCCTGTTATATAAAGGATCGTGAAATGGGTCAAACTGGTATCAGACCTGGAAGCGCAAAAAATCTTTCTTCTGAAAAGAGAAGGCTTCTTGCTGCAGAGGGAAAATGCTTGTCATTATCTCCATTACATAAACATAGTAATCCTGCTCAAGCAAAGTATTATGTTATGATCCAGCAATAAATAACAATATCTCCTGAGAAGCTGTTCCTCTTTGAGTTTCTGCTTTAAAGGCCAAATGGATAGATGGATAAGAAATAGTAAAAAAAATATTTCTTACTAAAATCTAAGGCAGATATATCATTAATCCATGTTGCAGTCACTGTTAAAGTCTTTTTTTTTCCTGTGGACAGGAATTACCTCCTGTACCAGTCCTTATTGCAGCAGAGCTGAAACAACGTTCAACCGAAGTCAACCTGTTGTTTAATCACTATGTAATGTAGAGGGTGTATCGTATTGAGAAGCTTTAGCAACATTATTCTTTGTTCAATCAGCTCCAAGAGCTCCAGAGCAGTCTCTTGCACAGAGCCGGCCTTCTTTATCAGCTTGTTCAGTTTCATTGAGTCACTGGCTCTGATGCTGCAACAGACGGCTTCAAAAACTGCCACTTTTTGTTTGTTGGTTTTCTTCATTTGTATTAAGATAAAGAAAAAACACTGAATATCCTTCTGTGAAACATAGGTTTGGTAGCATCATGATTTGTGCCTATTTTGCTTCTTCTGGGTTAGAGATATTTTCCATCATTTAAGGAAAGAATTTTTAATTAAAACTAGGGTTGGCCGAGTTAACTCGTTATTATCGCGTTAACTTGTTAATTATTTAATGCCGATAAATATTTTATCACGCATTAACGCAGGTTGTATTATTGTAAAAGTCTGTTGCTGTCTGCTGCGGAACCGGAAAAGAAAGTAATTGGCGGATTCACACAGTTACAGCAAACACCACGAAGCATGGAGTAATAAAATAAAAATAAACTAGCAGGTAACATCACCGCTACAGGTGCTCCTCGGTCTCTGTGTGAAGCTCACGGAGCTAACCGGCGCTACTTCGTATAAAAGCTCGTATTTCAAAATAAATTTTTAAAAAACTGCATTTACAGCCAAGTTGAATTGTCTTATCACCGTAGTAGTTCCAGTCTAAAATATCACTTCAAGGCAAAACACACAACTGATAGCAGCAAGTCATTCAAGGAAACAGACAGTGGAGCGAGGCTTCTACATAAAAACTACATAAAAATGCTGATTTTAAAAGTGTGTTTGCACAACAAATGTTATGGCACTTTCATTCATATGGCAGCACATTTAAAATAAAACTAAATGCTAAAAGCGATACACTACTTTTGAATACATTTTTGGATTTTGTGCACAAATGCAATTAATCATGATTTATCAGGGAAATCATGTGATTAATTAGATTAAAAATTTTTAACCGTTGCCCAGCCCTAATTAAAACCTGTGAATTATTTGGGAAACTGTCAGGGTAACTGTCTTTGCACATGGGTCATGCACCAAGATGTTCTGTTCAGAAGTTCACTTACTTTTACCACAGCTATTTGATCATTTACATGCATATATTTCTAGGAAATATGAATATAGAATATTTTCCCACAAAATAAATGATTGTGATATTTTGTCTTACTTTTTAAAGGTCATGCTTTTCCATGTTTGTGGTCAATGATGTGTTATCACCTTAAATGTCACCTACAGCTCCAAGCAATATAGGCATTTTTTAATATTTCTATGCTGAAGGTTTCATCCAGTATTCTTAAAACTCTCACTTGTGAAACTTTGCCTAGCCACTATCACCTCAAAGTTCCTGGATTCTCCAGGCAGTGTGCCCCAGCTAGTACACATTTAACCACTAGGACCGTTTCAAAATCAGAACTTCTGCACTGCAAGGAACGAGTGATTCTCCACTACTTCTCAGGGCACAGCACTTTGTTTTGCTTCAGAGATCTTTTCAAAGAAATTTGTTTTTGGTGGTGAGGACAAGTTGACCTTTTTCATCTCTCCCAAAGACCCAGCAATCTTGGCTCATAGAATACAGTTTGTTCTTCCAGGTGACATGGATTTAGATTTCTTCGCCACACTTCACTGATGTCAGTTTTATGAACAAGAGGCAGTACGACGCTGGCTTTGCAGGGAGACTGCAGCTGAAAGTCGAGGCTGTTCCAACACTAAAGGGACACGAGTCTGAACTTCAAGCAGCGAGTGAAGCTGTTTCAAATGTTTTATTGGCATTAGATGTGTGAATGGATTTTAATATAAACATCTTGGTTACACTGAGTGAAAGGTTAGCTAGTTGGCTCACAATACTTTGTGTTGATACATTTGTTCACAGGTCCACCTGGGTGTATCCATTTGTTGCTCCTACAACAGCTCAGTTACACGTTTACTTGCATGAGCAACCATAGTTTGTATTTAGCTGTAATGTTATATATTTTTTCAATTGTAAGTCGCTTTGGATAAAAGCGTCTGCTAAATACATAAACATAAACATTTACCACCTATGCACCTCACATATTGAGTACAAAGAAAAGCAATTAGCAATTTAGCAACACTTGAAAATGTCATGTTTTTGTCAGTTTTTCTTTTGTTTATGAGCTGCTGTAGCTTCCTGAGCAGCACCAGGAGCGGTGCAGATTCATAAATTACCATCATCCAATCCCTGCCCCCCAAGCCCCTCGCTCTGAAGAGGACACCTCCCTGAGCAGAAACCTCTTACTCGTTCTGAAATAACTACAAGTATTCAGAGATTATGAAGGTGCATAGCTAATCTAGACGTATTATTTTCTATCATATTTATTGGGGGTCCTAGCAGCGAAGCTGCAGGAACCCATTGAGATAGTAGCTTTTCCTATTATTGATCCGTTTCCGCTGCAATTGAAGTCTATGGCAGCTCCATGAACGCTATGGTAAAAAGTTGTGAAATTTGGCACACGTAATCAGCCAAGTGCCAAAGTAAAATTCAAGAATTTTCATGGCCCAAGAGCTTACTCTCTAGCACCACCAACATGTCAAAGTTCGAAGTGCATTCAGCCTAATAACTTTTGACTACTTGGTCCAAATTTCACAAATGAGGCATCGTTGGAATCCTTGGATCATGACAAGTCCAACGCACCCTATGACATCAATTTGCGTAGAATTAGATTTTCCGCCATTTTGAATTTTATCAAAAAGCTTAAAAAAGCATTTCAGGTCACAGGAATTGTCCAATTTTCACGAGACTTGGCACATAGACTCTTAAGACCAAGCCGCACAAAAGTTATCATGTGGAATTTTTAATTAGGCTTCCGTTTTTCCATAAAAGCCAATCAAACCCGAGGTTGACGCTGCCAAACCGGAAGTGAGGCCATATCTTGGCAACCATTTGATGTTATGACATCAAACTTCTAACACAGACTTAAGACCGCTAAGGTAATTGGCCCAAGAAGTTCGGTGACGTTTGGCCAATAGGTGGTGCTATATGTAGCAAAAATTCATTTTTGCTCATATCTTTGGACACCTTGGTCCAAATGTCACAAATGAGGTACCGTTGGAATCCTTGGATACAGACAAGGTCAACGAACCTCATGACGGCATCTGCGCCATCTTGTATCTTCCGCCATTTTGAATTTAATTGAAAACCTTCAAAAAGCATTTCAGGCCACTGGGATTGTCCAATCTCCACGGGACTTGGCACATAGAACCTTCAGACCAAGCCGCACATAAGTTATCATGTGGATTTTTTATTACACTTCCGTTTAACCACGGCAACCAATCAAACTCTACGCCGAAACGCAAACGGGACATTTGGCCGTATCTCTGCGATGCATTGATGCATCAATGCCAAACTTGGTGCATGGACTCACGACGCCTTCCTGAGAAGCCCAAGCCTTGCCTATTGTGCCATTCTGCTAGGACCCCCACATCGCTGCTTGCAGCTATATTTATGTTTTTTTTTGCTCTGGACACATTTGATTGTCATTTGAATGCACTGAAATTATTAATAGGCATTTTAAAGGCATGATTTTCAAAGAGCCCATGTTATTCAAATTTCCATATTTGTAATTTTATCTCTGGAAAGCTCGTTACCCTCTGTTTGAAAATCTTTATTTAGCTCCAGTCTGTTAAGGTTGTTCAGGATGTCACTCACGGTGTGTCGAACTAGCCACCGCACCCTGTCCGGTCTTCCAGTTCATGAAAAGAAAGCTACAAATGGTCAGCACGCCTGTCTGCTGAGGGATAGAAAAACTCTCTGATGTGGACTTTGGGCTTTTTTTTTCTCGTAACATTACAGACCTTTAACATGCAGAAGGCTGCGTGACTCTGGAGAAAAAGGAAAATCCATAAAACTACATGTTTTTCTTTTTCATTTAAAAAAATCCTAAAATAATGTCAACTTATTCCTGATTCCATCCTAGTCTTCTCAGCCTGTTTTGTGAGTAGTGATAATAACTAATGCATAAACAATGAAGCTCTGCTTCTGCAGTTCACTGATGTGATTGCTCTGTGCTCACAGATGTGAATGCATGTGTTCACGAGGAGGATAAACTATGTGTTTGATGGGAGGTGCAGAGGTGATGTTGCAGCTGGGTCAGTGTTATTTAAAGAAAGTATCTTGGGATTTTCAACACATTGTCTCACACTTTTTCCTCCTCCGCCTGACTTTTCTCCTCCATTATCTGCCTCGCTCCATTTATAAAGAACTGACTGTGTTTCCAACACTGGAAACAATCTGAGGAAGCTTTAGAGATAATATTGACTAGTTTAAAATGTATATTTAAATATTTGCAACCTTTTGGCCTGTATGATTTGTTTGAACAACTGAACAATTTTGGCTTTTATTATATTGTATTAAAACCAGCATTAAGTCTGCTTATCAAATCTAAATCCATGAGTTGATTTATCAGAGTATTGATTATTCAATAGGTTGATCAGCAGAAAAACAAAAATATTATTATGTTGAGTCTGGATTCAAGCAAAGATCCAAACTATTGGAGCAGCATTATTCTGATTTCGCCTTAATTTAGAGGATTTTCTCTCAGGCTTGAAATAACTATTTCCTCTGTTCTTCATGGATTTGGGCCAAACATATGGACCTGGCATTTGAAGCAGGACTTACTGAGGCAGGTGTTGTGGGTGAAGTCGCGGTGGAAGGCGTCACACTCGTGCTCCTGATGGCCGGTTCCCCTGCAAGTGCACCACAGGCTGATGGTGATGTTGGAGGGGCTGTTGTCGCTGTAGTTCGGCGTTACATCTGAGCCTGAGATGACACAGAGAGACGGAGGGAGGGGGAGGAAGAATTAGGATGGAGATTATCCATGAAGAAAAGTAAAGAGGATTTTTCCAAATTGGAAATTGAATCACTGGATGATTTCCAGAGAGGAAATGAGTCACCTGGGATGTGTTTCTCTTTTTTAAATTCTCATATGAAAGATTCAAATTATGGTCAAAGATAGAGGCTGATAAAAGCCAGCTGGTGAACGGAGGTGAAGAGGGATGAAATGACTTGCTTTCTAGCTGTTAAAATGGTAATTTTAGTGAGAATTTACATTTCCGCAGAATTCATTTTATTTGCAGAATTTGAGTTGTTTAGTCTGAGTACAGGCTAAAATTATGTGTTATATACGATTCAGATTTGTGCCTAAAATAGTCTGCTGTACAGATGAATATTCAACAAGCTTCTGTTAGCTGACTGATCTTCCCAAAAAACCAGAACTGCTGGATTAACATCCTGTTTTTCTGTTGCTGAACACAAGTTGAAGCTGCTGGTCAGACGTACCGATGAGGCCGACGTACGACATGAGGCAGCCGTTGTAGTTGTCATGAGGGCAGGTGGTGACGGTGTGAGGCGTCACCTGGCAGTTCATGTGGAAATCAGCGAGCCGAGACCTGCAGCAACACAAGGAAAACACATCAGTGTGCAGCACAGCAAACGATGCGAGGTGGTTACCGATGTCTTAAACATCACATACGTTGTTTAGCTGAAGAAATGATCGGGACTGACAGCGAAGAATAACATCGACCCACAATTTCTAGTTCAAGACCAGAAAATGTTCAGTTATTTTTATTTTCAACCTGATAAAATATAAATGAAGTCTCACATTAAAATATAACGTAGGTACAAAATAAAAACTATTTTAATCAGCACAGTTTTCAAGGTTAATGAGTTTCATTTGTGTCTCTGCAAATTGTCAAACAGTAAGACACAAAAAGCAGAATTGTAGCATAAAGTAGATGTTGTGAGAAGGCCACAAAGTTTGAGAGCCAAGTGGCTTTTCATGTCTAAAACGTGCAAAAAGCAAAGTCAGGTCTCTTGACCAAAAGTAGCCCCACTACTGAATCGCTCCAACCTCTTAATACAGACTCTTTGCACATATAACATTAGATGACAAGCAGTTAACTTTACCAGTCATCAAAAAAGATGGATGGAAAAAGTTCAAGATGCTGATGGGATGCAGACGTGATTGTAAATCCAGGCCAAAAAAAGAGCAAACTGAGGTGCTGCGAGTCCCAAAGGCAACAAACTCTGCGTCATAAGACTTTATCTCTTTACCTATTGAGAATAACTGTCTGCAAATAAAGATATGTATTCACGTAGACTTTCCTTTGCATAAACACTTGTGTTTATCTTGTCTGCCCAAGCAGGCACTCACTATCTGTCGTAAAGAAAAAATGTCTGGATCTGCTAATTTCTCATTATATTTGATAATGAAGATAGAATTTGCGCCAACATTGCAGTCAGTGCCAGTTTCTGTCTCAGACTAAGCCAGCTGCCAGTCATGTCGGTTCTGTTTACAGTAGGTATCACTTCTGTTAAAGTGAAATCCACTTTACCACCACTGCTGCTTATATGTGTTATCAAACATGGAGAGCAGAAACACACAGCCAGGAAGGATCATTCAGAAATACTGTCAGCTTCCATTTTCCACGAGTCTACATCACCTCCAAATTATGAAAGTTTTATGGTTGAGTTATTTCATTATTGAGACAATAAGAATTTACAAACTATGAGAATATGCATTCATCACAGAAGTTTTTTTTTACAATCTCATGACGACCAGCTATGTTTTTCCCCCTGGCTGCATACACACCCAGTAGCAGGTGTCTACTGCTACTACTCCTGATCCTCAGTGGATGTTCACTCGTTACAGTTTAGGAATTTAAAGAAATTTGAATTTTTTTCTTTTTAAATTTAAATTTTAAATCTTGCTATTATTTTTAACCAGTTGCCCTTTTCTGTATGTACAATACTGGTTCGACTCACATCTAAAATCCACCTTTCTGTGTCATCAATTTGCACATAAAAACCAAAGGGGCAAACAAATGACTCCAAAGGTTTAATGTTGTATGTCAAACACCTTTCCCCATATGGCATCCAATCATCTGAGCTTTGACTGCTTCTCTTTTAGTGACATCCCATTGAGTTTTCTTCTTCTACAGTGATAATGTCACAGTTAATGTCACACACTGAATCATCACCAGCTGTCTGTCGTATGTTCAGCCGTTAATTAAGATCCACCATTTCATGTTTTTGTGAAGCAGCTTTAGATCATGTGGTCAGTGGTTTCAAACACCCCCCCCCCCCCCATGACATCTGTTTGTAGTGACTATAACTGAACAGAAGAGGAAGATGTTATAGAGTCACAAGGTTGGGGTGGATAAGTCACTTCTCTGTACTTTACATTATTTGTCAGTTAAATAAATTAGTTATTACCTGTGACAGCCCTTAAGTCTGTTAACTCCCACTAAGATGAATAACCACTATCATGGGAGTATGGTTTAGAATAAGGAAGCAAGCTTAGAAATAAACATAACTGAAAAAGCAGTTTGAAAATTAGTAAGCGATTCCTGCATTTTTACACCAGCTAACCTCTTGGATTCTGTCAAAAAACAACCACTTGCACTAGTCTAGAATAGTTGGTGCCCTGAGAACCAAGAACCCTGCATCAGCAAATATTTGGATGCGTCAGTACAGAGAAATATTATTAGAAGAAAGGCCATTTCATATTTAAAGTTATTTTACAAAAAAGTCATGTAGCTTTAAATTGTTTGTAGGTTGTAGGTTGTAGGTTGTGGGGAACTTGGACAATCAATCTAGAGGAATTAAATAACTTTACCACACGAACTACTCACAAGGTCAACTTATAACAACAGCAGAAAAGGGCCACAAATTCCTATGAATGAAATAAAAGCTGAAAGAATGCTGACACAATATAGTGTTTCCATAGTAACACACACACATTACTGCTTAGCCTCTGTAGGCAAAGAGGAACAGGTGTTGGAACAGAACAATTGACTGGATGTCTCTGAATTCAATTCAGTTCAGTTCAGTTTTATTCGCATAGCACTAAATCCAAACAAATGTCATCTCAGGCACTTCAAACATACAGTCCTCTGAGCAGCATTCATGAGAAAAAAAATCATTATAGATTTGTGGCTGCAGCATTTCTTGACTTCAAAGAGAACAGAAAAGAGAACAGTTGCTGCACTTAATTTTCCTTCATTTTAAGTCATTCTGAGCACCATGAAAACTGCTCATTAACACCTAAGGAGCCATAGTGACACGGATGTAACAAATGATTGAAACTAAAATAAAATTTCCAAAACTTGGTAATGGAACATTACAGATCTTTGACTTCAGATGGTGGTGGTAGATTATACATGTATGCAGAAAATTAGTACTCAGTTTGCTTGTCTCTCCATCCATTTTCTATACCCACTCAATCCAACTCAGGGTTGCGGGGTGGCTGAAGCCTATCCCAACTGTCATTGGACCTACACCCTGGACAGGTCGCCAGTCCATCACAGGGCCACACAGAGACAAACAAGACAATCAACCAGACTCACTCCTATGGTCAGTTTAGTGTACTCACCAATTAACCTAACATGCATGTTTTTTGGACAGTGGGAGGAAGCCGGAGTACCCGGAGAGAACCATAAATGGGGAGAACATGCAAACACCACTTTCTGTGAAAGGCCCCAGCCAGGATTGCAACCAGCAACCCTCTTATCCGGTTAATTCTGTTTATTCTGTTTATACTGCCATATATATACAGATTTGTTGTGTTTTTTTTTTTATCTTTTAGCGTGTATATATATATATATATATATACATATTTTTAATATGTTATTTTATCTTCTACTTTATATTTTACTTCATGTTTTTTGCTGTTTTGCACCAGGGATAAGAAGGAAACACTATTTCATTTCTGTGTATGTCCTGCACATATGGCAGCATTGACAATGAAAGTTGACCTGATTTGACTTACTGTGAGGCGATGGTGCTAAACACCACACCACCGTACAGGCCAAACATATCTGCTTCAAAATGAAATTATATGAAAACATTTTATAGTCTTTGAGCTACTTTCTGCTTTACATTATCAATCATCACCTACTTAAAGGGGAACTCCGGGGCATTTGAAGCGCATTTCCATTGCTAGAGGTTGTCAAATACTGATAGTAGGACACAGACAGGTGCAAATCTGCGCTCCCTGTGTGGAGATAGCGCTGTTCGCTCAGCCTGTCATGCGAGGCTAATACGTGGTGGCTAAGGGGCAAGAGCTAAACCTTCCACGTAAAACAACAACTTGCACACTGCAGAAACGTCACACCACTTTATAAACCATCCGACAATAAAGTCACAAGCCTTACCATCAAAACCATATGCATGGTTCTCACATTACTGGCATGGGGACGTTACAAAACAACTTTATAAACAGCATGTAACTCACCGGTTAGTTGTACGCTCGCGCATGTGAAAGCCCAAAAGAGTCGATGGACGATAATCCCATATACAAAACAATTATCACAACTTCACACACACACACACAAACTTTAATGATGATTTAAACAGGATACAAATAGTTGGGTTCCTCAAAAACTTTGTAAGCACTTCACTCAGAATATCAATGCCACCACTGTTGCATTGTGAACAGAACTACTACAGACATCCCAATATAAATCAGAGGATAATATGCATAAATGCAACAAGGATCCCCTTGTTGCATTTATGCATATTATCCTCTGATTTGAGAAGACAGAAGACAGAATCTCCCGCCTGTCATCATACACAAGGCTGTATGACAAAATTATAAGAGCCAGTCCTTCTATATCAAAGAACACATCACAGCAGTAGAATATGATCCAATGGGAATATCAGCTTGTCCTCTTAAACTGGTGTGAATTAGATAAAAAAAAGTTTTTACCAAAACACCAGCTGGTGGTTTGTTATATGATGACTGATGACCTCTAGTTCAGTTCTTCTAGTGCATTTCTTGAATTTGTATCTGGTGGAAAGTAAATAGAACAATAATTCACATCCTAACACCAGAAATCGGACATCTGGCAAAGCCGTCGACCATCAACCGCAGCAGAGCGCCAAGCATCACCGATGGAAACCCACGGTTCTCCTCCCATCATCCCATCAAATTCCAGTGTTCTGTCTGTCTCCCATCAAGCTGTGAAGTAACCAGACCAAAACGGTCTCAGATTTCCTGTTTCTGCAGCTAGACTTAGAGCCCCGCACAGAAATGTTTCCTTTATCCTTTTCCTGCTGGATTTCTCACCATGACCTCCCACTTCCATGATGCCAACAGGAGCCGGTCCCAGTGCAGCCCTCTTATGTGAATCATCTAACAAACAAGCTGCTATTTACTCTCCAGTTATGTTCTACCTTACCTAATTAAGTCTAATGACAGCTTAGCATTGCACAAGCATGAAGCCACAAATAGAAAGTCTACCAAACACTTTTACTTTCCTTGATGACCACACATCAACATGAGGAAAAAAAAGGTCAGTCTGGGTTCAAATCCCCTGTGTGAAAGGTACTACCTCCAGTAGGGGTCCTTAGGCAAGACCCCCTTATCCTATCTGCCTACCTGTAAGTCGCTTTGGATAAAAGCGTCTGCCATAAACATAAACATAAATCAAGAGAGTCGTAGTAATGCAACTATAAGCTGATTTCCAGCTGCCATTGAAAAGAAGAAAGCCTGTAACAAATTGTAGTGGAAACAGCCCCGGAACTTTCAATCTGACTTACTCTTTCTAACAGACTCATCTGTTTTAGAGACGTTTTAATCTTCTTCTCAACTGTAAGTCCAAGACTGTGAGTCATTGTATGTGGCATCGTTAAAACCAGCAGCACCTGAGATACTTGCTTTGGTTCCCCATCCCAGTGCAGCCCAGTGGCCTGGTCTCACTGAAACACGTGAAATGAGCATGGCTTGTTGGCACCACATTACATGATGGAGAGATGTACTGTGTTAATATTAACATGGTAGCACTCTTGGGAAGTGACAAAAACTTATCTTCTGATGTATGGAGGTGTAAAGATGTTCCTAACCCAGATTGGTCAGCTGGGTTGCCAGGGTGATAAGTCCCACACCCCAGGTGTGGTAAAAACACCTGGAGGTGTGCGATCTATGACATTGGGTTGCCCAAACTAAGCCGTTTTTGCCCCTGATCAAACTAAGGCTACGGCTACACGAAAACGAAACGAGGTTTTTTTTGAAAACGGGTTCGAAAATTCTTGCGACCACACGGAAACGCGCTGCTGTCCAGACAAAAACGATGAAACGATGCAGTACACACGCCACTGTGTCACGCCACGCTGTGAGACAATAGAGAAGTGTTAAAATTGGCTCCCAGCGTCAACGTGTGACTGACGCAAAAACGTTTTAGCTGTAACAATGGAAACGAAACGAGGCCGTTTTCAAACTTTCCCACTCTGGAACCCGTTTTCAAAAACTATCGTTTTGGGGTAGTGGGAACGCCGGCTCCGTGTGGCCGCGACAGCGAAACGATAAGAAAAAGTATCGTTTACAGTGAAAAACGTTTTCGTGTAGCCGCAGCCTAAAACTGAAAGTAGAAGTGAAAGCAACATAAAACATAAAATAAAATCCCCTCCTTCCCCCGTACTCTCCTTTTTGGGTAATTCTGAATTTCAGCCTCTGACCTTTTGCTTTCAACAGCACTTTGGTTTGTAGTTGTGCAACATAAATAACGTTGGGTTGATTTGTAATATTTGCATTGTTTCCCTGTCATCTGTACGTCACATGCCTCCACCATGTATGTATGCTTATTTACCACATTTCGTTGCGATTTGGTTTTGTTGAAAAGCAGCCAAGCTGATTTAGCTCTTTCATGGTCAGTGATTCCACCTGCACTGATATTTGTTTCAACTGTATCAAGGTCAGTAATTGTCTGAGGATCTGCAAATGTCTGTGTATGTCTGTCTCAGATAATGCAAGTTAAGGTGTGCTTCAGCAGAAAAAAGGCAAAAATCAAATGTGGCAAAACAGTGAGAAGGCTGCTGGCTGCAGCATCCGTCTGCTGCTGTTGCCATGAAACCTCTGAGTATATCGTCATGTTTCATAAGACATGGCAACACAAAATCATTATCACTGCTAGCTTTGGGATAGATTGGACACAGCTGCTTAAAGAAATGTCCCCCTGTGGATAAATAAAGAACTATGTAAGAAAAGACTTCAGAGTGTTTTGAAATCTGAGATTTAGAGCAAAGATGCATCATCAAAACCTTCCAAAACCACTCAATGATACGAGTGTGTGTCCAATTTAACCAGTTTAACTCAACATGAACTAAATCATGTTCATTTATTTATTTGCCTCAATCCAAGCCGATTCCTTTATTGCAATAAATACGCTAAAATAAAGAGATTTGAAGGCAAAGTTTCACTATTAAGAATTTTACATGTGCATTCATGCGTATCTATTTGTTGAGTGAGAATGTACGAAAGTTATACTGCTGAAATTTTTTGTAAAGTCCTTGAAAAAAGCAACAAGAATGGAACATAAACAGATGGAATATAAGCGCAGAAAACTCTCCGAGAGCTGAGAATCGTTGAGGAAATAAAGGCTGATTCACACAGTAGTTTGGGAGATTATGTGCATTTTCAGAATGCAGGAGCCACTACATCATGCATATGTTAATGCACAAGAAACTGTCACTGGCAATAACTGTGCAGCTGCTGAGCTTAATCTAGTGCCTTTCCTACTTCTCCTCTGTTCTTTTGTGTCTGTGTCTTCTCTTTAATTCATCAGTTTCTGCTGCTAATGAGCTATGACGTGAGTCGTCTTCTGTCCTCTTGAATGCAACATTTTTAAGAAAGAGGACCAGAGGAAAACAAGGTGTGAGCTGGCGTATGGTCTGATCAGCGGTGTGACAGAAACATGTCACTGTAACTGAGGCTGGGTGATGGATGGGCTCCACCTGTGAATGTTTGTGTGCTGGTGCACCGATCCTGTGAGCAGATCTTGAGCTAAGGGTAAAGGAATTTAGCCGAGATGTTTAAGGCTGAGTCATGTCCTCTCAAAGACAGAAGTACAAACAGGTGTCAGTACACAAATGCTTGACAAATAAGTACATGTGAAAGTGTTTGTCTTTACTTGTCAGCTGTGGAGTGATATATAGTTTGACAGGCTGAGTGTGTTTGAATTTCACACAGAGGTCACTGTGTTTGTGGATGAGTTTATCCAGTTTTTTCCGCAAAAAACACTGAATTTAGATCACCGATTTGAGGACATTTTGGAAAGACGAGGACCTTTTACAACTTTGTTTCTACGTCCAAATGAAATAAAAATGTATATTTACATGTTTGTAAGCACAAACATTGTTCCTTGTTCATCCTAGGTTGGATTTACATCATTTTAGGACCTGGTGAAGACCAGGTGATTCTTTATGATTTCCTAATAAGTCAAATCCTAGAACTGAAAGTGGGACCTTTCTTTTTCACACGCGATATTAGGAAACAGCAATATGAAATATCATTGTTGAAAACTGCGAAGAGTTGTGATATGTAAACAACTACTTCAAAATATGGTGTTAATCTCGGGGAATGAGATCCTTCCCCAAGTGGAAGAGTTCAAGTATCTCGGGGTCTTGTTCACGAGTGAGGGACGAATGGAGCAGGAGATTGACAGACGGATCGGTGCGGCGTCTGCAGTGATGCGGGCTCTGCACCGGACCGTCGTGGTGAAGAAGGAGCTGAGCCAGAAGGCGAAGCTCTCGATTTACCGGTCAATCTATGTTCCTATCCTCACCTATGGTCACGAGCTGTGGGTAGTGACCAAAAGAACGAGATCGCGAATACAAGCGGCCGAAATGAGTTTCCTCCGCAGGGTGTCTGGGCTCTCCCTTAGAGATAGGGTGAGAAGCTCGGTCATCCGGGAGGGGCTCGGAGTAGAACCGCTGCTCCTCCGCATCGAGAGGAGTCAGATGAGGTGGCTCGGGCATCTGGTGAGAATGCCTCCTGGACGCCTCCCCGGTGAGGCGTTCCAGGCCCGTCCCACTGGGAGGAGGCCCCGGGGAAGACCCAGGACACGGTGGAGAGACTATGTTTCTCGGCTGGCCTGGGAACGCCTCGGGGTCCCCCAAGAAGAGCTGGAGGAATACTTCTGGTTTTTAGAGTGACTTGAGCCATCAGCTCTGATGATGTGACACAAAACTTCAGAGTTTAATTGAGCATCACGTTGACCTTTATAATCAGAGCAATGTGAAAAATGTGGGTTAAAGCTGCTTTTATGATCTTGGACTCATCTTGGTCTTGCAGTGGGTTGACTAAAAACTTTAAAATCTCACAGTCCAGTTATGGACATCCGTTGAGATAGACATCCCCTGAGCCTGGTATCTAACGGGAAACGTTTTAGAGCATGTGTCTAAAACCACCTCCCTTATAGATGTACCTGCTGTCAGAACCCACAACTTTGTTGGCATTGCCATCGTTATCTCTATTCTTTAGTTGTTCCTGAGGGCCACCTTTCTGTGGTTTCAATGCAAAGGCTGATTGTTGTTTTTACTGCTGCAAATATGACCTTGATCGCAATCTGACTGCCTGATTTAACATATAAAAAGAACACCTGAGATCATGACTTCCTGTCCTGTGGGGACCAGAATAGAAGAACGATATCAAAGTTTTATCGTTAGCTTGTGACACTGAATATTTTATGAAAGCGTAATTCATATTTAATAATTTATTGCGAATTATAATTAATATGATTACGTTTTTCTCAAACAGAAATGGAACTATCTGTCTTCTCCTTTTTGAACTCTTTGCTTTCTACACATTTGAACTCAATCTAAGACTCAAACCTAAACTTGTCCAACACAAGATTTAAGCGGCTTTTAATCCAGACTTAAATGTTATGTCAGATCTCAGCTTTGACTGTTTCCATAGCAGAGCATCCATGAGTTACAGGCACCTGATGGTTGATAGAACAGGATGAAACTGTTGGAAATTATTCAGTTTTGTATATCTGTAGCCTATTTTTGGAGTTCAGAGCTGTCAATAGCGAGCATCCCCACCAACAGACAAATAAAAACAATAATTGATCTTCAAACAAAGTGCTGTGATCGTTCAAGAATCAGAGAATAGAGCCGACAAATGAAGGTCAGAGAGTGATGATGTCAGAGCCGAAGACAGAAGGAGAGTCACAGCAGAGCTAGCTGAGTGGTTCAATCTGCAGTCTCGGAAACCACTTGATCAAATCCTGCCGTAGCTCTCTCATTTCCCTGCAGGGCTCGTTAAAGATTAATCTAACTAATCATCAAGAGCAAGAAGAAGAAAAAAAAGAACTGTACTTTCTCTGACCCGAGATGTTTCCTCTAAATGAGATTCCAGACTCTCACAGCAAGGACACTTTGGAGTAAAATACATGAAAAAATAAACATATTTAAATAAGACATGACCAAAGGTTTACGGCACACAGAAGGCTCAGAGGGTTTTGCAGTGAAGCAGAGATTCAGAGTGCAGAACACAGGTGAACACGGGGAGGGCATTAATCAATGTATGATAGCTGCAGGGTGTTCTGCGCTTTAAAGTCCCTGGGTTTTAACATTTTAATCAAAAATAAAATGGCTCATTAACAACCCTGAAGTCCTGCTTGGAGTGTTGGAACCGGGGTTTCCATGATGTTGTTGGACCTAAACAGGAAATAAACTGTTGCTATAGAGTTGGTTAACAACTTGGGCCACTTATTGTTTCAAATTGATGTTTTTGTGTGTCTAACTGTGCTCGGTAGAAGCAGGACTTAATGTGTGATAATCCTGTTGTCATGTAAAGTATTCAAAATGTAGAGACACAGAGATAATCAGGAAAGTTCTGCATATCTGGCAATCATCTTTAGCATCTTTAGCTCTTCTAAGTGGGTTTATGGACGTCCATTTAAAATGAAGTCTTCATCCGAGAATGGAAAACAGCAACAGACATCATTTGGAACACCTAAAATTACTTATACTCAAACAGATTTAGATCCAAAAAGGAGCTGAACTACAGACCAGAAGACTAGAATAGACCCAAATAGGTACACACCAAAAGACTAAGACTGGGAAAGGCCAAGAGAACCAGAGTAAAACTGACCTACACTGGTGCAATCCCAGTCACGTATGAACAAAATCACCTAGACTGGAAAAGGCTCTAGAACAGACCACCACACTGGAACAGACCATCAGATATTGAAGGGTCCAGGCCAACTGACCCAAACAGGTACACTGGAACAGATCCACAGATCCAGACTACAACAGACCAGTAACGACAGATGGGAACAAAACTCTAAGTTATGTATGTGCAGTCAGTGTGTGCAAGAATATGGAAATTAAATTACAGTGAGGGTATTGAGTCGTAATGCCCTCATTACCGACTGTCAGGCAGCACAACTTATTCAGAATGACAGGACATACATACACGCTGCTGGAACCAACTCATCTAAGTATTCTATTCTATTTCTATTCTATTACAACAGCAGCCACCACTACTAGCGGTGACTTTTAAGACCAAGACTACTTAATAACAAGATGGCGCCAGTGTTTGAGGCTTGCCGTCTGACGCTCCTTCTGTTTTGTCTGCTGTATGCTTTTAACTCTATTACAAGTGTAAACGCTCTGATTGTGTATGATCGCCAAAAATTGCTGGACATTGGAGCCTCGACTGAAAATGTGTTATCGATTAATTATATTAGAGACAAAACCCCGCCCCTGCTGTTGGGCATTCCAGCTTACCTGTACGACGCTGAAGTTGGCATCCGATTCGCCAGCCTCCGATTCGTGCATTAAAAGGGTGGGCATAAAGGGCCATTTCACTGCTTTTTTGCATTTTGATCGACCAAAACAAGGTCCTGTATGGAAACTACAAAAGTTAAACTGCTCAAATCTGGATGGAATTATTCTAAAGAGGTTGTAGATTCATTAAAACCTTGTTTGGGATTTGTGAAACCTTTTTCTGATTTGTGAAAATACAGAACAGGGCCATTTCACTGCTTTTTTGGTATTCTGATCACCCTGAACTGGGTCCTGTATGGAAACTACATTACTTAGACAGCTCAAATCTGGATGGAATTATTCTAAAGAGGCTATAGATTCATTAAAACCTTGTTTGGGATTTGTGAAACCTTTTTCTGATTTGTGAAAATACAGAACAGGGCCATTTCACTGCTTTTTTGGTATTCTGATCACCCTGAACTGGGTCCTGTATGGACACTACATTACTTAGACAGCTCAAATCTGTATATAATTATTCTAAAGAGGCTATAGATTCATTAAAACCTTGTTTGGGATTTGTGAAACCTTTTTCTGATTTGTGAAAATAAAGAACAGGGCCATTTCACTGCTTTTTTGGTATTCTGATCACCCTGAACTGGGTCCTGTATGGAAACTATATTACTTAGACAGCTCAAATCTTGATATAATTATTCTAAAGAGGCTATAGATTCATTAAAACCTTGTTTGGGATTTGTGAAACCTTTTCTGATTTGTGCAAATGCAGAATAGGGCCATTTCACTGCTTTTTTGGAATTCTGATCACCCTGAACCTGGTCCTGTATGGAAACTACATTACTTAGACTGCTCAAATCTGGATGGAATTATTCTAAAGAGGCTATAGATTCATTAAAACCTTGTTTGGGATTTGTGAAACCTTTTTCTGATTTGTGAAAATACAGAACAGGGCCATTCACTGCTTTTTTGTTATTCTGATCACCCTGAACTGGGTCCTGTATGGAAACTACATTACTTAGACAGCTCAAATCTGGATGGAATTATTCTAAAGAGGCTATAGATTCATTAAAACCTTGTTTGGGATTTGTGAAACCTTTTTCTGATTTGTGAAAATGCAGAATAGGGCCATTTCACTGCTTTTTTGGAATTCTGATCACCCTGAACTGGGTCCTGTATGGAAACTACATTACTTAGACAGCTCAAATCTGGATGGAATTATTCTAAAGAGGGTACAGAGTCTTTAAAACACATTTTATTATTTGTGAAAACTTTATTTGGTCATTGAAAATTCAAAAAGTTCCTCTGAGCTTTCTTTCTTCTTTTCATTTGGACCATCCAAAACCAGAACCTGTATGAAAAATGATTAAATATGGGTTTAATCATTGATCACATGATATAAATGATATCAAACACACTTTAGAATTTTTGAAACCTTTCTTTGTCCCAAAATTCACAGAAGTCCTCGCCTCTCCATGTTCATTTTAATTTCCATGAGGATCTCGTCTTTCACTACAAAGGAAAAAGAAAAAGTTCATGCATTTTACGTCACTAACTACTTACAAGAGTCTTCTTCACTTGTTGACTTTATTCTCATGTTCTTTTATCTAGAAACAATGACTTCTCTCACCTTTCTTCCATCTGCCCGTGGTCAACCTCTGCCACCGATTCAATCCGTTTCATTTTTCTGACTACTTCCAGAGCCTTTATTGTTGCCTGCATCAGACATCCCATAGTCCAACCATTAATATGCCCTATTCTGTATTGGATGCTTTGATGAAATCTGCATCACACATTTATTGCTGTCATCTCATGAATCTTTCCACTAACATGTGCTATCATTTCAGACCCTGCTTGTCTTCTCCTGCTCCCATCATAGTCATCTTACCTCCCATCTGAGTGCAGACAGGACCTCCTTCATCCCTTTATTAACACTATCTTAGATGTCTGTAAAACAACTGTTCAACATTGTCTTTGCCTTGCAGCCCTTTAGCCTATTTGTGAATGTGATAACCTGCCATTGTAATAATGAGATTAAAAACTGTCTATTTGGCTAAAGTTTGTTTCCAGTTGCCATTTTACAAGACACGTCAAGAAAATAAAAATTTATTTTATTTGACATATTTAATGTAAAATAATGGGTGGTTAAGACCAAAAGTAATCATTAGGTTGTGCTTACATGATTTAGAATACTGTACATGGACATATGTATCTGTTAGGATGGCCATGTAGCAGCTGGATACGCAAGGTAGGAGGCTTGAGGCAGAGGTAGTGATGAACCAACCGGGTGTTTTATTCACCAACATTTACATCAATCATACACTTTAACATGGACACATACTGCGGACCAGGAGCACTGTGGTCCTAGCAGCATTAGTAGTAACAGGACCAACTCTCTCACGTGGTCCAACTGGCAGCCTTATATCCTACTCTGGCTCCACCAACCAAACCCCTGGGGGATTCTGCTCCTCCCATTACACATCCCCATAACAACAACACACAAAAACCTTAAAATACATTTACCCTCTATTATAAAATCAATCAATTATACTTCCTAGCATGTCTAAACAAAAGTACCAAATCTACCAAAGACTGCCCCTAACTGATTCTGGTGCACTCCCCCCTACACCAATCAGCACATGGTACGACCCGGAACCTTTAAATGCTGCAGACTGAATGTAGGGACTCTGGAGAAGAAACATAGGTGAATGACTTTACACACAAATTTCAGAATTCACAATTCCAAACAGCATAGTCACCTCACAGTTTATCACATCCTTTAGCTACATGTATCCTTATCACAGAGCATTTCAGGCTACTAACTGACTGGATGTTTCCCTTTACAGGCCTGGTCCCCCCTCACTCCCCGCTGAGGGCAACACAGGACCTGCACACCCACTTGTTGTTAATATACACATTCAATAAAACATTTGACAATTTATTTATACCACATTATTAAAAATACTACTCATGTGACCTCAAAGACCAAAAGTCAGTAATGAAGATTACCTTCATTACAGTAGCCCATTTTCCCGTTGTAATTTATTTTACTCTACTCTGGAGCCACAACAACACTACACATTTTTAACTGACCAAACTACACACTGTTCTATCTATATTACAACAACTTAACAAGAAGTTTATTTCTCACTGGCAACCACTTGAAGATATGAAGAAATAGTTTAACCCAAAAGACATCTTCAACATTCCAGAAAGACAAATCTTGATTAAGTAAATGTATTTCAACCTTACATTCACAAATTGTCTGGTATAGGGTGAACTCTAACAGCAAAATGTAATGTTTAATATCCAATTCATCAGTGCACATAACACATAATGGCAAAATACTACGGGTTTGATAGACGATATAATTAGGAAGTTGTGGTACAGTATCTAAGATAGTGTTAATGAAGGGATGAAGAAGGTCCTGTCTGCACTCAGATGGGAGGTAAGATGACTATGATGGGAGCAGGAGAAGACAAGCAGGGTCTGAAATGATAGCACATGTTAGTGGAAAGATTAATGAGATGACAGCAATAAATTTGTGATGCAGATTTCATCAAAGCATCCAATACAGAATAGGGCATATTAATGGTTGGACTATGGGATGTCTGATGCAGGCAACAATAAAGGCTCTGGAAGTAGTCAGAAAAATGAAACGGATTGAATCGGTGGCAGAGGTTGACCACGGGCAGATGGAAGAAAGGTGAGAGAAGTCATTGTTTCTAGATAAAAGAACATGACAATAAAGTCAACAAGTGAAGAAGACTCTTGTAAGTAGTTAGTGACATAAAATGCATGAACTTTTTCTTTTTCCTATGTAGTGAAAGACAGGAGATCTTCATGGAAATTAAAATGAACATGGAGAGGCGAGGACTTCTGTGAATTTTGGGACAAAGAAAGGTTTCACAAATTCTAAAGTGTGTTTGATATCATTTATATCATGTGATCAATGATTAAACCCATATTTAATCATTTTTCATACAGGTTCTGGTTTTGGATGGTCCAAATGAAAAGAAGAAAGAAAGCTCAGAGGAACTTTTTGAATTTTCAATGACCAAATAAAGTTTTCACAAATAATAAAATGTGTTTTAAAGACTCTGTACCCTCTTTAGAATAATTCCATCCAGATTTGAGCAGTCTAAGTAATGTAGTTTCCATACAGGACCCAGTTCAGGGTGATCAGAATAACAAAAAAGCAGTGAAATACCCTGTTCTGTATTTTCACAAATCAGAAAAAGGTTTCACAAATCCCAAACAAGGTTTTAATGAATCTATAGCCTCTTTAGAATAATTCCATCCAGATTTGAGCTGTCTAAGTAATGTAGTTTCCATACAGGACCCAGTTCAGGGTGATCAGAATAACAAAAAAGCAGTGAATGGCCCTGTTCTGTATTTTCACAAATCAGAAAAAGGTTTCACAAATCCCAAACAAGGTTTTAATGAATCTATAGCCTCTTTAGAATAATTATATCAAGATTTGAGCTGTCTAAGTAAGGTAGTTTCCATACAGGACCCAGTTCAGGGTGATCAGAATTCCAAAAAAGCAGTGAAATGGCCCTATTCTGCATTTTCACAAATCAGAAAAAGGATTCACAAATCCCAAACAAGGTTTTAATGAATCTATAGCCTCTTTAGAATAATTCCATCCAGATTTCAGCTGTCTAAGTAATGTAGTTTCCATACAGGACCCAGTTCAGGGTGATCAGAATAACAAAAAAGCAGTGAAATGGCCCTATTCTGCATTTGCACAAATCAGAAAAAGGTTTCACAAATCCCAAACAAGGTTTTAATGAATCTATAGCCTCTTTAGAATAATTTCATCCAGATTTGAGCAGTCTAAGTAATGTAGTTTCCATACAGGACCCAGTTCAGGGTGATCAGAATACCAAAAAAGCAGTGAAATGGCCCTGTTCTGTATTTTCACAAATCAGAAAAAGGTTTCACAAATCCCAAACAAGGTTTTAATGAATCTATAGCCTCTTTAGAATAATTATATCAAGATTTGAGCTGTCTAAGTAATATAGTTTCCATACAGGACCCAGTTCAGGGTGATCAGAATACCAAAAAAGCAGTGAAATGGCCCTGTTCTGTATTTTCACAAATCAGAAAAAGGTTTCACAAATCCCAAACAAGGTTTTAATGAATCTATAGCCTCTTTAGAATAATTCCATCCAGATTTGAGCAGTCTAAGTAATGTAGTTTCCATACAGGACCCAGTTCAGGGTGATCAGAATTCCAAAAAAGCAGTGAAATGGCCCTATTCTGCATTTTCACAAATCAGAAAAAGGTTTCACAAATCCCAAACAAGGTTTTAATGAATCTATAGCCTCTTTAGAATAATTCCCTCCAGATTTGAGCTGTCTAAGTAATGTAGTTTCCATACAGGACCCAGTTCAGGGTGATCAGAATTCCAAAAAAGCAGTGAAATGGCCCTATTCTGCATTTTCACAAATCAGAAAAAGGTTTCACAAATCCCAAACAAGGTTTTAATGAATCTATAGCCTCTTTAGAATAATTCCATCCAGATTTGAGCAGTCTAAGTAATGTAGTTTCCATACAGGACCCAGTTCAGGGTGATCAGAATTCCAAAAAAGCAGTGAAATGGCCCTATTCTGCATTTTCACAAATCAGAAAAAGGTTTCACAAATCCCAAACAAGGTTTTAATGAATCTAT
The DNA here is from genome assembly GCF_027942865.1 of Odontesthes bonariensis. Taxonomy (NCBI): domain Eukaryota; kingdom Metazoa; phylum Chordata; class Actinopteri; order Atheriniformes; family Atherinopsidae; genus Odontesthes; species Odontesthes bonariensis. The sequence continues at coordinate 27,604,050 of NC_134527.1, forward strand.
AGCCTCTTTAGAATAATTCCATCCAGATTTGAGCAGTCTAAGTAATGTAGTTTCCATACAGGACCCAGTTCAGGGTGATCAGAATACCAAAAAAGCAGTGAAATGGCCCTGTTCTGTATTTTCACAAATCAGAAAAAGGTTTCACAAATCCCAAACAAGGTTTTAATGAATCTATAGCCTCTTTAGAATAATTCCATCCAGATTTGAGCAGTCTAAGTAATGTAGTTTCCATACAGGACCCAGTTCAGGGTGATCAGAATTCCAAAAAAGCAGTGAAATGGCCCTATTCTGCATTTTCACAAATCAGAAAAAGGTTTCACAAATCCCAAACAAGGTTTTAATGAATCTATAGCCTCTTTAGAATAATTCCATCCAGATTTGAGCAGTCTAAGTAATGTAGTTTCCATACAGGACCCAGTTCAGGGTGATCAGAATACCAAAAAAGCAGTGAAATGGCCCTGTTCTGTATTTTCACAAATCAGTAAAAGGTTTCACAAATCCCAAACAAGGTTTTAATGAATCTATAGCCTCTTTAGAATAATTCCATCCAGACTTGAGCAGTCTAAGTAATGTAGTTTCCATACAGGACCCAGTTCAGGGTGATCAGAATACCAAAAAAGCAGTGAAATGGCCCTGTTCTGTATTTTCACAAATCAGAAAAAGGTTTCACAAATCCCAGACAAGGTTTTAATGAATCTATAGCCTCTTTAGAATAATTCCATCCAGATTTGAGCAGTCTAAGTAATGTAGTTTCCATACAGGACCCAGTTCAGGGTGATCAGAATACCAAAAAAGCAGTGAAATGGCCCTGTTCTGTATTTTCACAAATCAGAAAAAGGTTTCACAAATCCCAAACAAGGTTTTAATGAATCTATAGCCTCTTTAGAATAATTCCATCCAGATTTGAGCTGTCTAAGTAATGTAGTTTCCATACAGGACCCAGTTCAGGGTGATCAGAATAACAAAAAAGCAGTGAATGGCCCTGTTCTGTATTTTCACAAATCAGAAAAAGGTTTCACAAATCCCAAACAAGGTTTTAATGAATCTATAGCCTCTTTAGAATAATTCCATCCAGATTTGAGCTGTCTAAGTAATGTAGTTTCCATACAGGACCCAGTTCAGGATGATCAGAATTCCAAAAAAGCAGTGAAATGGCCCTATTCTGCATTTTCACAAATCAGAAAAAGGATTCACAAATCCCAAACAAGGTTTTAATGAATCTATAGCCTCTTTAGAATAATTCCATCCAGATTTCAGCCGTCTAAGTAATGTAGTTTCCATACAGGACCCAGTTCAGGGTGATCAGAATAACAAAAAAGCAGTGAAATGGCCCTATTCTGCATTTGCACAAATCAGAAAAAGGTTTCACAAATCCCAAACAAGGTTTTAATGAATCTATAGCCTCTTTAGAATAATTTCATCCAGATTTGAGCAGTCTAAGTAATGTAGTTTCCATACAGGACCCAGTTCAGGGTGATCAGAATACCAAAAAAGCAGTGAAATGGCCCTGTTCTGTATTTTCACAAATCAGAAAAAGGTTTCACAAATCCCAAACAAGGTTTTAATGAATCTATAGCCTCTTTAGAATAATTATATCAAGATTTGAGCTGTCTAAGTAATATAGTTTCCATACAGGACCCAGTTCAGGGTGATCAGAATACCAAAAAAGCAGTGAAATGGCCCTGTTCTGTATTTTCACAAATCAGAAAAAGGTTTCACAAATCCCAAACAAGGTTTTAATGAATCTATAGCCTCTTTAGAATAATTCCATCCAGATTTGAGCAGTCTAAGTAATGTAGTTTCCATACAGGACCCAGTTCAGGGTGATCAGAATTCCAAAAAAGCAGTGAAATGGCCCTGTTCTGTATTTTCACAAATCAGAAAAAGGTTTCACAAATCCCAAACAAGGTTTTAATGAATCTATAGCCTCTTTAGAATAATTCCATCCAGATTTGAGCTGTCTAAGTAATGTAGTTTCCATACAGGACCCAGTTCAGGGTGATCAGAATACCAAAAAAGCAGCGAAATGGCCCTGTTCTGTATTTTCACAAATCAGAAAAAGGTTTCACAAATCCCAAACAAGATTTTAATGAATCTAAAACCTCTTTAGAATAATTCCATCCAGATTTGATCAGTGTAACTTTTGTAGTTTCCATACAGGACCTTGTTTTGGTCGATCAAAATGCAAAAAAAGCAGTGAAATGGCCCTTTATGCCCACCCCTTTAATGCGCGAATCGGAGGCTGGCGAATCGGATGCCAACTTCAGCGTCGTCTTACCTGTGTCGTTTCTGGTCTCTACCTTTCCGACGGAAGCGAGCCCCCCACCGTGGCAAGCGCAGCGGTCGGCTAGTACGATTGAAGGCTGCTTTGGGGCAATGTTTTCCGGCCTCTTTCAAGATGCGTGGGCTGGTGCCCCGCCTTTCTTTCCCATTACGCGTATTGGATCCTGTGGGTGCCTGTCTGATACCTATTGGTGGTGTCCAAGATGGAGTATTCCAGCCCCGTTGTCCCTGTACTCCTGGGCCCTGCAGACGCAGGGTGAATCTTCGCAACCTGCGGCCTCTTTGCCGGGAATCTAGGACGGCAGCTGATGGTGTAGATCCGCCGATCTCTGCCAGGATCGGTCTGATAAATGCTAGGTCGCTGGCAAACAAAACCTTCATCATTAAGGATTTCTTTTCCTCTCAAGGCCTAGATTTCTTATTTATGACGGAATCATGGACAAGTGGTTTGGGTGAGTCCAGCATTTTTAATGAACTTTTACCGCAGAACTGCTGCTACTTTAATTCTCCAAGGATGTCTGGTCGAGGAGGAGGAATAGTGACTGTTTTTAAAAGTTGTTTTACTTGTAAACAGTTGCCTCCAGCCCCGCTTAGTAGCTTCGAGCTAGCCTATTTGAACTTGGCAGCTCCTACACTGTGCTGTGTGCGGTGGTTTATCGGCCACCAAAGTACAACAAAAAATTTATAAATGATTTTTCTGATTTCTTGGCTGATATCATGCCAAGGTATGACCGAGTTTTAATTGTTGGTGATTTTAATATTCATGTCTGTTGTCCTATTTCACCTATGGCTCAGTCGTTTCTTAATGTTATTGATTCTTTTAATCTTGTGCAGTCCGTGACTGGTGCTACGCATGAGCATGGACACACTCTTGATCTGGTTTTATCTTATGGTCTACCGGTTTTTAACTTAGTGATTGCTGACCCATTATTTTCAGACCACATGCCTGTTTTATTTGAGATAAAGCTGTCCTGTACTAAAGTTAAACCATGCGCTGCAGCTCGGTTCTGTCGTGTTCTTAACCCTTCTACTGCTGGTCAGTTTTCTTTAGTTTTTAATCAGAACTGTACTATCCCAGAGACTGTGGGAAATAAAACCGAGGATCTCAGCAACTGGTTTTATTCTACCATTAAAGCAGCTCTGGATTCGGTGGCACCATTAAGAAGTAGACTTTCAAAATCCAAACATGAAGCCTGGTTAAATGATGACACTCGGGCTGCCAGGAGGAACTGTCGCAAAGCTGAACGCAAATGGAAAAAGGACAAATTGCAGGTGTCGCTCCAAATATTGAAGGAATGCTGGCGCTGTTATCAAAGGATTGTAAAAGACTCCAAAAGAAGGCACCTGTCAGATCTAATTGTATCAAACAGTCACAATCCTTCTGTTTTATTTAAAACTATTAACTCTGTTCTAAATGCCCCACATGGTGGTTTTGTGGAGACTTCACCCGCTGTATGTGAAAGCTTTTTACACTTTTTTGTTGAGAAAGTCACTTCTATTAGGGCCCAGATCATACCTTCTGTTCATGACCCTTCAGTTTTTGTGCCTTGCTCTGCTGTTTTCCACAGCTTTGAATGTGTGACCTTGCAATCTTTGCAGGAGGTAGTTAGTTACTTAAGGCCAACTGGTTCTCCGGATGATGCTATTCCACCTCGATTATTCAATGATGTTTTTCATACTATAGGTCCTTCAGTCCTTGCTCTAGTAAATAGTAGTTTGTCCTCAGGTGTTGTTCCTGAAAATTTGAAACATGCAGTTGTCCAGCCTCTTATGGCCCTGTCACACTGTTGCGTATGGCACTAGCGTATAAAAATTATCAGTCATACGCTGGTATACGCTGACATACGCCAGGGGAACGTTAGGCATAGGTTGTATACGTTTCAAGCACGCTGGCATACGTTGGCATACGTTGGCATACGCTGAGGCAGAAATAAATTTTTGAACATGCTCAAAACTTTTGTGCGTATGGTTAATACGCTAAGCATACGATAGGCATACGCTGAATACGCTAGAGGTACAATATAGGTACGTTACTGATAGGTCGAGAACGCTGGACATAAATTGCCATATGTTGGCATGAGGGTGTAGCGTATTTATAGCCTCCGCCCGTCTGCCGCCTCCATCTCCGCCAGACGGGCGGAGATGGAGGCGGCAGGCAACCGACGATTCACGGGAGCGGTCAGGAGGAGGAGTTGGGGATCTTGATCGCTCAGAAGCATGTAACTCATCAGCCGCAGGTGCATCAGGCATTTCAGCAGGTTTGGGTGAGAATGATTCTTGTGTTTTTTTGCCTTTTCCTCGGCCCAGGGCCCGGGCAAACGACGATTGCTTCTTGGGAGGCATGATCGAGATGAATGTCTCGAGAGATGTTGATAGCGCGTCGTCTACTGCAATAATGGAGCAATGTGGAAAGGCTGCTGAGTTAATGGCGTTGCCCCTGGCAACCAATAGCGTCTTCTGCCAACATGGCCGACCGGCCGACCGGAGTCACGTGACTCCTCATTCTCAATAGGCGCGTTGAAACGTACGCTGGGCATGCGCAGTTCATATGCTACTCATACGCTAGTCATTCTTTATTTTCAAGGACTTTTCGTGCGTATGATTAATTTTCATACGCAACTCATACGCTTCTCTCATACGCAACAGTGTGACAGGGCCTTTATTAAGAAACCAGTCTTGGATCCTGCTGTCTTGGCGAACTATAGACCTATCTCTAAACTGCCTTTTGTTTCAAAAATTCTTGAGAAGGTAGTCTGTAATCAGCTAATGGCCTATCTCATTGAACATAATATTTTAGAGGTTTTTCAGTCCGGTTTTAAATCATTTCATAGCACAGAGTCAGCTCTTTTAAAAGTTTTTAATGATATATTTTTAGCAACTGATTCTGGTGACTGTGTTGTCTTGGTGTTGTTGGATCTAACAGCTGCTTTCGACACAGTTGATCACAGAATTTTACTTTCCCGTTTGGAACAGTGGGTGGGCATTGATCATATAGCCCTAGATTGGTTTAAATCTTATTTGGCCAAGCGTACTTTTTGTGTCTGTCTTGATGGCCATAGGTCCTCCTCTGCTCCACTGTCGTGTGGTGTCCCACAGGGCTCAGTTCTAGGCCCTCTTCTCTTCTTGTTGTACCTCCTTCCTCTTGGTTCTGTTTTTAAGAAATATGGGATTGCTTTTCATTGTTATGCGGATGACACACAGATTTACGTACCATTGAAGAAAGCAGACTCCACCTCCCTTCGTTATCTGTTCTTATGTCTGGAAGATTTGAAGGCCTGGATGGCCCTAAATTTCTTGAAACTTAATGAAGATAAGACAGAGGTAGTGATTTTTGGCAGTTCCAATGAAGACTCTCTGTCCGATGCTTGCTCCTTGGCTCAGTATGTCAAGCCGGTTGTTACAAATTTAGGGGTCAAGATGGATGCTGGTCTTAAGCTGGAAGCTCACATTAGAGCTGTTGTAAAATCCAGCTTTTTTCACTTAAGGCAGCTAGCCAAAGTTAAACCCATTCTTCCTAGACAGCACTTTGAAACAGCAATCCATGCATTTGTGACCTCACGGCTGGATTACTGTAATGCACTATATATAGGCGTCAGTGATTCATGCATTTCCCAGCTTCAGAGGGTTCAGAATGCTGCTGCACGACTTTTAACAGGTACACGAAAATTTGACCATATTTCCCCTGTTTTAGTTTCTTTACACTGGTTGCCAGTATATTTTAGGATTCATTTTAAAATCCTTTTATTTGCTTTTAAAGCTCTTAATGGCCTTGCCCCTCCTTACCTGTCTGAGCTGCTACATTCCTACACACTCTCCCGTTCTCTCAGGTCAGCTGACCAGTTGTTTCTCAGGGTCCCAAAGACAAAGTGCAAGCTCAGAGGGGACCGTGCTTTTTCTGTGGCAGCTCCCAAGCTATGGAATGACCTTCCTTTGGACATAAGACAGGCCTCTTCACTTGTTGTTTTTAAATCCCAACTTAAGACCCATCTTTTTTCTTTGGCTTTTGGCACAATCTGAGATGTTTGACTTCGTTTTATTGTGTTTACATTTTAATTACTTTAGTACTGCTTTTATATTTGACCCTTTTATTTTATGATTGTGTATAGCACTTTGGTCCTGTGGGTGTTTTAAGTGCTTTATAAATAAAGTTGGTATGGTATGGTAATTATCTCCAGTGTAAATACTTACAGACACACGCGTATTCATGTATGACTCTTATGATAGCCTCCCTTCAGTCACATATATGCATGTTTGAACAGGTTTGCTGGCTGACATGCACCCACCCAAAAGCTCTTTCCGTTTAACCCTGACTTGTCAGTCACAGCGTAAACGACTCAAAGATCCTGCAGTGTTATTCAATTACCATGTCTGCATTAACGGGGATAAACAGCACGCACACACCCAGACACACAAACACCCGCCTCAAAACTCACCACAGAAACACATTTATTCTCTCTGCATGTAAATCCATCAAATAACAGTAAAATGTTGGCATTATAGCATCATTTGTTATTAATAAAATTCAGTACATTATTTATAAAACACATTAATGTGACAGTATCCAAACAGAGGAATGTTTCAGGTCCTATTTAATCATATTTACAGAATTTGCATAACTCCTCATATGCAGCTTCACTGACGTGTTTATTAATGGATTAATATTAATAATTCAAGTAAGTCCCAATATTTATATACTATAAAATAGGTAGTGCTGATATTTTCTTTAGAAATTAATTATTTACTCAAGCTCCATGTGTCTTCATAAGATAGAAATACATTTTTAAAACAGTTAGAAACCAGAGTTAATCTGTTTATGTGCATAAAGATTTCACTCATGATTTATGATTAAGAGCAAAGACAGTGTGAAGCTTCCTGGGGGATATATACGACACAAAGAGGAGGTGAACTGGCTGATCTTTGTAAAAACTGTATATTCTGTTCATTAGGAACACTATTAAAAACACAGACTGTCGAAAAAAATAGGCTGGTTTGCTTGCTGCTCAGACTGATGCAGTTTAGTATGACTTCATTTTTCCCTGAAGTCGTACAAACCCTGGAGCCAAAAAAATATGCATGGTTAAGAAGACCAAAAAATCCTCTTTTTACACAGAATGGTCCTGAATATCGCACCAGATAAAACCTCTAAAAGTCCTTACGCTCAAGTTTAAACACTCAAATGCATCCACTTATATCAGACATGCAGTCACATAGCATCAAAAATTCACTTTGAGTCTGTCTGAACCCTCCAGACAGCACTCTCCTTAAATGCCATCATAACACCAGATGAAGGAGAGCCTCTGCAAGAGGTTTATTCGTACACAAGGGAACAAAGTTAGTTTTCTCTTAAAACTCACGACTAAGACACAAGACTTAGTCACAAGTTGAGTGTCTGGCCTCTTGGACATGTGGTGTAGCCTAAATCAGGAAAAATGCATGCTTCCCCTGATTAAAGCATTCATTTTTGCTTAAATTATGAAATGCTGTCCAAAAGTCTCAGCCGTTGTACAGGGCAGTATTAATGTGACATGTGTGCCAGTAGCCATGTATTTATTATTAGCTTTGTATGCTTAACTGACTGAAAGCAAAACATAAAAGTAAAAACTTGTTGGATAATATTTGATTAGATGGGGTTTGTCATGACGCCACTTCTCTAGATCCTGATAAATATTCTCCAACATGTTATAGTTCTGCATTATGACATGTGTGCCCGTTTCATTTAATACAAATGCAGCTACAGTACCATTTTAAAAGGCAGATGTAAGCATGTAAGGATTTTGGAGCCCATAAGTGAAGTTGGTTTACATTTATATTGTCTTTATTGTTAAACTGCTATTTTGTGCTGTGAACCAATGCAGCTTCAATACGTTCCTGAGTGAGACTGTGTAATAAAAAACTTGATTTATACATGAGAGCTGACTAACAGAGTAAAGAACAAAGGTCATTCAGGCAACATTAAAACAAAGTGCTTAAAAAGAGATGATAAAATAAATGGATGTATCATAGATGTTCTGAAATACTAAAAGAACGTTGGGATTTACAAACCCAATATACCTTATAAATAGAACATAAAAAAACATCAAATGTTGAAAATAAGATATTTTACTACTTGAAGAAAAATATCAGTTCATCTTAAAGGGGAACTCCGGGGCATTTGAAGCGCAATCCCATTGCTAGAGGTTGTCAAATACTGACAGTAGGACACAGACTGGTGCAAATCGGCGCTCCCTGTGCGGCGATTGCGCTGTTTGCGCAGCCTGTCATGCTAGCCAAATATGTGGTGGCCAAGGGGCAAATAATAAACCTTCCATGTAAAACAACAACTTGTACACTGCAGAAACGTCACACAACTTTATAAACCATCCGACAATAAAGTCACAAGCCTTACCATCAAAACCATATGCATGGTTCTCACATTACTGTCATGGGGACGTTACGAAACAACTTTATAAACAGCATGTCACTTACCTCTTGTCGGTATGCGCGCGCATGTGAAAGCCCAAAAGAGTCAATGGACGATAATCCCATATACAAAACAATTATCTTTTCTAGAAAAACTGCGTTCAAGTATTTAAAACATTACAACAATATTACTGGGCATGTATTGTTGTAATGTTTTAAACATTACAACAATAAATGTTGTTGGAATCATTGCATTCTGTTTTCATTTACATTTTGCACAGGATCCCAACTTTCTGGAATTTATTTTATTTTATACATTTTACGTAAAATGAGTAAAAAGTTTTAGTTTTTTTCTTCAGAGTGTTTGACAAAGTGGAAATAGTTCAAGTAGAAGTACTTTGGAGTGAAAGTGCAATGCACCACACTGTGACCAATACAGTGAAACATGGTGTGTAGAAGTAAAGGGTTAGTTCACCCAACATGTGCGCAGCCTCCACAGAAAGAAATCCTTTTGTCATTTATGTGAACTGACCCTTTAAGACCTCCAGCAGGGTCAGATAAAGAACTTTACTTCTAATAGACTTGTTGGAAGTTTCCATCAGCACACATCTAGCAAATGTGAGGATTTATGTGTAGTAGGTTCCTCGTGACCCCCATCAAACGGCGAACACTCTGTAACAACGGTGCTATGCATGCAAACACTCACACCCCCGCGCACTGAGCCGTGCGGAGCTAAACTGCTTTTCCAAACCCGGCGGCGCCAGCACAGGCACCAGCAGCTGAGTGGTGTTTTAAGGCGAGGGAGCCAATCTAGCGATGGCAGCGCTCCATTACACGGTCAGTGAGGTGAGGTGGTGGCATGATGGAAATAGCTGCCTCTTTTCTGTAGGTCACAGAGGACGCTGACAACACAACAGCCCCAGTCACACGCTGTCACTGTGTATGTGGGTTCACACCAAAACACCCTCTGATTCATCTCATTTCCTCTGTGCTCATCTGAAAGCGTCCCGTTGGTTTACAGGAGAGATGAGAAGCGGCGGATGAGTCTTTAAAGGGGAAATGAGGGCAAGGTATCCCCGCAGAGAAGGAGCAGAAAGCGGTACAAGCAGGGGTGCAACCAAGGGCAAAGTAACCTGATGCTGAGCGAGAGCGGAAACCAGCAACTTATGAGCTATGCAAATATGTAAATATGTAAATGAGCAGTCCCACTGAGGGACTGTTAATTAAAGAGAACATCGTGTCAAAACAAAAGAGCTAATCACCAAACAGATGCATGCACACACACACAAGAAAACTAATCACATGTGCTGCGAGGTTAAACACGTCATCGGAGCGAAGAGCATCACCAATTCAAGCCATAAATTAAAGAGCAACACACTTCCTGCTGCTCATCTATGAAATAAACTGTGTTGTTTGTGCACATCATGATCAGATTTAGGTGCTGCAGCTTCAACATTGACTCATCAACCTTTTCCTAAAGCAGCAAACTCACTCTGCTTTCAGCCTCAAAACAACAACCAGGCTGTGGACTGCAATAATTGCAGGTTAAAAGCAGAATTGGATTCTCACACGTTGTCCTTTTCTTCATTGCAGTCTGTCTGTAATTACCGAGCACTTTCCATCCCTCCAGACAAGAAGCAGCGACTGTACCTCAGTCATCTGATAATTAAATGGGAGTGATGCAGAAACACTCAAGATACTCAGCAAACACTCGTAGAAAGTCAGTGTCCTTTACCTGTGCAGACCGAATAAAGCCAGAAAAATCATTCAGTTAATTCAACAAGCCAAAGAAAAGTTAAATGTGTCAAAAACTCTTTCAGGAATATGTTTCAGCAAAATTATCTAATTTTAATGGGTTGTAAACTCTACTTGCAGCTGTTTGAGATCTCTTATTTTGTCCCATTAAGGACCAAGGCTCGCTCGCTTGTCCTTTACACACTGAAATTCCTCCAGATTCCTTGACTGCTTTAAACATATTCTGCACTGTAGAGGAAGAAATATACAAATCCCTCCTAATATTTCTTTGAGGAACAATGGGCCTCATGCAACAAAGACCATATTTAATTACCTTTGTGTCAGTCAGGGCCCTTCCCCCTACAGCCACTTCCCCCTGCCTGCTCTCAGGCTCAGCAGGAGACGAGACGCCCTCCGAGGCCGTCAAGACCCAGCGGACCTGCAGGATTTATGCAGCTCTCAACGCTCCATCTGAGGTTAATGGAGGCTAAAAGGAAGCAAACGAGCCTACTTTGGATTCCCTTTTACAGGCAATCAAACATGAGTCATGCTCCAAACTGGGGTGAAGCTGCGTGCCACAGAGAGCATTGTTGTCTGACTGACGGGAGGGAGGTGAGTCATGTGGGTTTCGGGGAAAGCAAACTCTTTTGATTTTTCTGTCTGCCTGTCATTGCCAAGCTGTTCTACATCTGCATTGCTGGACCTCTGTGCGCGATCTCATTGTCATACAAGTTTATTCCTTCTTCACTCTTCTCCCCTTTAAGACACCTTCTCGGTTCAGGAAACACAAACACCGCCAGCAAATCACAAACAGGGATTGTGCTGTACCGTCACAGCGGTTCTGCCTCTGCAGGTTCAAGGCTGATTATCTAAAGGCAGATCTTTCAGCTCTGTCTTACGGCGCTCTCTGTCTCCTTTGTGCTGAGGCAGGAGGCACGTCCAAAGCTTTACACATGCACAAACTCACAGGAGTAAGTGTCAAAATGAGACCAGAACCAGAAATAAAAACTTCCACCAAATATCCTCTCAGATTTGTCAAACCTTTTCAAGTTTACACTCCTTCAAACTATCAGGGCCAGACTGTCAGTTAAGGTGCCAAGGGGCAAAAACATCCAGGGACCCCCATATACCATTGCCTGAACATTACAAACCTGAAGGATGTTTGCAAACAGACGTCCAGTGCTGAAACAATACTTTATGTGTATTTTTGTGGTTGTTTGATTAAAAAGCTTTACTCAAGGATAGTAAAGACTAAAATCATAAAACAAGAACAAAAGTTATTAATAAATATCAGTGTCACTGTCTCTGTTCAATGCAGCTTTTTTACATTATAAAATATATGTACCTTGACATCCACGGTATTAGAATTGTCAAAGTCTGAAGTCTATTTGCTATTATGTTAAGTTAACAAAGCAGATGATATTCAATGGTTTCAATGGGAGGTGAAAAGGTCTAATATCACGACAAGGCAAAAGAAACTTTCCTGTATCCCGTCCTGTGTGTCACAATACCTGGCATGTCGGGTGTAATTTTAGCCGGTCCTGCATCTCCTGATTCTTGTAACCTGTCGTGCTGCATCTGAAAAACTAAAAGAGCTCACGGGGGGGCGGTGCGAGCAGGTCTAATCTATACTGGATCACTCTGGATATTGAGGTTGCAATGAATTTTTTTACGGCTTCAGTGTTTCCGAAAGAAGATAATAAAAGGAAGACTCACAGATCTTATTACCACTCAACCTGAGTGCTGTTCCTTTGGCGTGATGACATCACTAAAGCAACAGCAGTTTCAGTATGAATACTGCAGTGAATCCGGCACACCACAAGCAATGGTATGGTGCTATGGTGTCAGTTTTTAATGAGCTTGGTGTTTTGAAAATACACTTCCCATGGTTTGTTTCACTTCCTGTATTTATCCTTTTGTTGCTTTTGTAATTATAACTGTACTCACACTGTTGTTACCCTTTAACCCCTGTTTGTGAAAGAAGCTCCTCTTTTCTCTCATTAGTGCCTCTTTGTGTCCTCCATCCTCCAGTACAATCACACCTTTACAATCAGAGGCTCCTTCCTCTTTTTCCTGGCTACTAATCCAACCTTGGAAAAAAAGGTTCAAACTTGAACTAATACTGATTTCACAAAGAAAAAATTTGTAGAAAGTAACGTTTTTAAAAACGCCAACACTTATTTTCTGCGTCATCATCATTATCACAAGACTATTGAGCAGCTTACCATGGCAGAAAAAAAAGCTAATTCTGAATCTCTGCAGGAAATAATTAGGAGCCAACATCCTCCTTTGGGTGAAAACCTGTACACCATCACAGCGAGGCGACGGCCTATAAAGAACCTAGCAGCTGTAAAACTCAGAGGGGGAATCACCTTACAGGAGCTCAGCTTCGTCAAGGCTGCGATTCATGTGTTCGTGTTTACAGGTTTCTCTCTGAGTGACAAGAACTGAGCCTGATGAAAGAATCTGAAAAAACATCAAACTCAGTTATGGCTTATGGCTGATGCTCCTTCTGGACCACTGTGTTCCTCCCAGGAACCTCGTCTGGTTCTGCCAGCCCAACAAACAAGGCAATCTCAGTCCAAACTGTTCTCATTTGTGGTTCCACCATCGTGGCACCAGCTACCAAAGACTATCGGAGCAGGGATGTCCCTCTCTGCCTTCAGGAACTTCTGAAGACTCATTTCCTCAGAGAACACCTCTGACACTGTAACACACCTACAGTAACCCAGTCAGGCGTTATGGATCCTACATGGAAGCCTATGCTGTAGCTTCTCTGTAGCCCGACATGCGCCTCCTCAGAAACATAAATCCACACAAAGATAACACCGATCTTACCAGCCGTGACTGGTCCAAGAGGTATTCAATATTTAAACAACACTGAACAATATGGTTTAAACTGTTTGAGACTTCTAGTCACCCTTATCAATGAACTGAGGTCTGTAGAGGCTTCAAAATACGCAGTTTTTGTTACACCCGATGTATGTTCCTACAGGCAACAGGAAAATGCTATGTGACATTTTCTGTTGCATAAACACTGAGTGATCACTGCAACTGTGTGTAACCAACCATGTGTTCAGAATTGATTATTGACCATACAAGCGTCATTTGACCGATGTTTTTTAAGCTACAAAAAGGATTATTTAAGAGGGAATATGATCGCTAAAGGAGGTACACAGTCCTGTGCAGAAGGGCAGACTATCCTCATTTCTTTATATATTTCCAGTAAAACAGGAAATAGTTGCAGTGATTTATTGAAATATGGTCCAACATAATTATATATACAGAATATGAGGCAGAAACAGAGTTTCTAAGGACTTTAAAGTGAATATTTGGTCTGAGCACCTCTATTCTCCAACATTCTCAACCCTCTTAGACAAGCTTTCTGTCATTTCCTTAAGTAGTCTTCAGGAATAGTTCTGCAGGCTTCTTGAAGGACATCCTAAAGCTCTTCTTTGGATATTGGCTGTCTTTTATTCCGTTCTCTGTCAAGATGATCCCCCACTGCTTCAATAATGTTAAGGTCCAGGCTCTGGGGAGGATTCATCCCTCCATCCTTTCATTACCCCCTACCCGAACCAGGGTTTGCATCCCCACCCCGCTGTGACTGGTGTGCAGTTGGTGAGAGTGAGTTGTATGGCTTTGTTTTTGCTGGTATTTTTAGTGATTATAGGACTGTTTAGGTGAGTTTGTCTGCTGAATCTGCTAGTGTGTCTTGTCCTGCCTCCACCTCTGGCACCCTCTATACTTTCATTACCCCCTACCCGAACCAGGGTTTGAATCCCATTCCCGCTTATCTTACCTCTTTTATTTCTCCCCCTACCCGAACCAGGGTTTGCATCCCCACCCCGCTGTGACTGGTGTGCAGTTGGTGAGAGGCTGAGGTAGCTTGTGGCTGTAAAAAGATGGTTGTTGTGGTGTGAGGAGCAGATCTATATAGGGAGTATAGGGAATTACTCACTGAGTCTGGTCCTTTATTTTATTATTTATTTTTTCGTTAGCACAAGTTTCTTGTGTTTACCTTGAATAGGGATGGCTCAGGTAATCCTGAAACATCCCATAGTTAAGCTGCTATAGGCCTAGACTGCTGGGGGGCCTCATCTGTCACACCTTTCCTCACTTTACTCTCTTTATGTATATGTGATATTATTGTGGTCATTAACTTGTGTTTCCCTGTTCCAACAGATATCCTTTGAATGGTGTTACAGTGCTGCCGCCGCCGCGGCCCCCTGGACTTACTATCTAAGTGCCTTGAGATGACATTTGTTGTATTTGGCGCTATATAAATAAAAATGAATTGAATTGAATAAGACTTCATAAGAACTCAGGAAAAGATTGGGTACAAGGACCCGGCAGCCAATATTTAGTAAATAAAAAGATGTTTGAAATTCTGTGTCCTTGGAAGCAAAATGTAAATAAATGAGGGCTGGCGTAAGACTTGTGCATTGTACAGTACTTTATATTTCTAAAACATGTAGTTTTCCCAGCAGTTTCTGGGAATTCAAGGTGATGCCTTGAAAAGGACATGCCCATTCAGTACTAAACCTGTCTCATTCCTGTGAATGGCAGTCTTCTTTAAACACACACACAATAATAATCCATCATATTCTATTTTTGTATAGAATGATGGTCAGACACATCAGTGAGGTACTGTGCGATTCTTGGATAACCAGAGGAAAGATGATCAGTGTGAAAGAATCTGTCAGGTTTAGGTGGGTGCGAGGCATGAAAGGACACGGATACGGACTTCAAAAAGCAAACTTGATTTATTGTTCCAAAACAAGGTAAATACAAAGCGCAGCTGAGCCGGATAACAAAACTAAACTGTGAGAAAACAAAACATGACTATGACTGAGACAAAAAGACAAAAGACTTAGTTTAGCTTAGCTTAGCTTAGCTTGGCTTAGCTTAGCTTGGCAGGACTTGGCTTGGCTTGGGACCATGAATGACGGTGAAGACGGTGTAAGGATCTGACAAAGCCAATGAGGAAACCTGGAAACTAAATAGTGACTGAGTGATAAGTGAGTGAGTGCATCTGAAGGGAAAAACACAGGTGGTGTGAATGGAGGTGATGGCAGAGCAACAGAAACTATGGGGAAAACATGGCTAAACTAAATACCGGACCTGGACTATAAAACTAAGTCATGAGAGAAAACTAAAACATGGCAAAACTAAAACTAAACATGAGCTTGAAACCAAGGCATGAGAAAAACTTAACATGACAAAACTAAAACTTAACAACAACTAAAAACATGGCGAAAAACCCCATAGACGTGACAAAATCCCGGTGATGTTTTTTATTGTGGCTAAAAGCAGTAAAGAGATGTTCAAAGACCGGCTTCGTCACAGTTTAAGTGGCAAAAGATAGCCAGGGACAAATTTCTGATAAACCTTTTAGAAAGAAACCCAAATGAGCTAAACATAATTTGTGAGATTTAAACAAAGAAGTGAATCAATCAAACACGATGCCATAGCCAAGATCATTAAATGCCTGCATCACCGTGTAAACTTATAAGACAGCTGAAACTATAGTATTGAGCTGCCTTTAGAC
Organism: Odontesthes bonariensis; assembly: GCF_027942865.1. Classification (NCBI taxonomy): domain Eukaryota; kingdom Metazoa; phylum Chordata; class Actinopteri; order Atheriniformes; family Atherinopsidae; genus Odontesthes; species Odontesthes bonariensis. The sequence goes on from NC_134527.1 coordinate 27,620,017, forward strand.
CCTGATAAAATCTCAGTACCAGACAAATGTTGGGATTCATATAAAACATAGAAACCTTTAGAAACCAGTGGGCTGGACTCGTCAGCAGCGTCTGGATTTACATTCAGGAGTCATGAAAAATAAAAAGAACAGTGTTTGCGCACTATCTCTTTTACCGTATTACCTCTTCACGTTTCGTCTGATATTCTTCCAGCAACTTTAGTGGTTTAGTAAGTGTTTACTGAAGCAGCAGCCAGAAACTCTGCTACAAACTGGGGCTCTGAGGCAGAAACTTACAGGCAGAAAATCTCACAAGCTTTTAGGTCAATAAAAACTCCTCCAAGGGCTCTGTTTCCACCTAATGATGAATCATAAACCAGACTTGGCCAAGCACGGCTTCCTAACCTCCTCTGTCCTGAGCAACAAAATAAAATATTTCAAATGTAATGCTTACACCAGTGTTTCTTACTGCACTGAAGCATCAAAGTTGTTCTTTACTTGAGAGCTACTTTGGATAAAAGCTGAATGATTAAATGTAACTGGGCTTGAATATTTGGTCGCACATATGCTGCAAAAACTGTTGCTGTATGGATATAATTTGGTTTCAGCCTGAAATGATAGTGGGCTTTTGAACAAAATACAATCAATCCCCTGTCAGTGCTGTGCTTCAGCTCAGCCTCCAAAGCCCCTCCCTGCAGACATGAAGCTGTAGAAAAGGCAGGAATTAACCACGGTTTGATATTCAACCTATTTTGATGCAACCTGTAGTGAGCACCCGTTTCCATATTTAGCCTCAGGTGTTACCAGGTTTGTACTGATGGAACTAAAGTGGAAAACTATAAAAATCTGTCTGTCCTGTCTCATTGTTGAATCTGAAATCAGATGTGTCTATGAAGAGTTTAACCTCCACCCTGTGAGACTGAACCCTCTGCTGCAGGGCTCAGAGTACATATGTTGGACTCCGACTCCCACACACGTTGCTTTCACATGCAGATCCAGAGTTTTAAAAGAAATCAATTAAAGCACATTCTCTGTGATTCAAACAGAAACCCATTCATATGTTTCTCTCAAGGTGAGAGATGCTCTGAGGAATTACTCTGCGCTGGGAGAAAACAGTTCTTTATCATCATTCAGCGCTGTAATTTCCGAGCAGCAGATCTGCACACATGAAAACGCTCGTTGGATTGTTTTAACTCGCACAGGCCAGCTGTTAAAGACATGCTATGGAACTTTTTCATGGTCATAATATTGCTTGGCAATCATCAGTTTGCTTGGCTGACCCGTTCCGATGAAAACGGTGACATTTCCATCTCCATCTGGTGGCCCTAGCCCGAAACAACGCTTGCAACTTTGCCTGTGGCGCCGCGTGCTTTGTTTAGCTCTGGAAGTCTCGCGACACACGAGAGCCGAGAACTACTGCTTCACGGCAGGTCGTAAAGGGCTCTGAGCCGAGCCAGGTCACAGCCCTTTTACAGACAGCCGTTCCGCTTCCTATTCGCCCCATTATACAAAATTTGGCTGCAGTTCAGTTGATTTTGTCTGGGGGCGCTGGCGAGCGAGTGCAGAATGACCATTGGCCATAGGGCTGGCGCTAATAACTCAAAAAATGTCCCCGCTAGCGGCTGAAACCTGAAAATATTACTGTGATTTCTGACAGAGGGATGTGGATTTATATCGAAAGTACAATAACCTGGGAGTTATATCTTTCTGTTTTCTTACAGGTCTGGCATTTGCGAGTCAGTCTCCGCTAGCATCTAGCTAACGGAATCTGAAGAACGCACGGCTGATTACGACCGGCTGCTTTACGGCACTCGTCCACTGTGCCAGAGTGCTAACCTGGTGCCGCTAACAACAACCAAAGCTAAAACAGAGGCTAGTCAGAGAGTATGTAAAAGGGTTGTGCTGAAATCTGTAACTATTTGAGCTAACACCTCTCTGCTAGCTCAGCGCTAGGACTGACCATGCCGTAAAGTGATGCCACATGTGTGACGTCACTCGGGATGCAATACTGACAATAAATGTGTATTTTAAACAAATCTAGTGAGTCTAAAAAATCAAACCAAGTGCCGTTTGAAAGGATAATTTATCATGCCTTTAGGAAAATTAAAATGAAAAAATATAAAAAATTCTATCCAAAGCAATGGCTGCATCTAAGGTGGATCTCATAGTACCACCGGAGAGTTCTGCCTGCTCTGCACTGCTTCGTTGGCGCCCCTTAGAGTGCAGTACCACCCGGAAAAAGCCGCCAGCTTTCCCTCTCCTCATAATAGAGACTCTCTGGCCAGGTAGCCTGATAGACACACCCCCTCTCCAACTCTCTGCCAGTGTCTTGAAAAATAAACCGTAAATTACCTCTGGTGGGTTTACGACAGTCTGGCTAGACTGTCGCCTATTTTCTACAGCTTCGGGGTGTGTATTGCATGGTAAACAAACCCCGTATTACTGAGCCCTGCTTTAAAAGGTAATCTGATCATATCCTTTCACACAGTGATGATGTCGGATAATGTCACACCCCAGTTTATTCACACTTTTTAATTAATTTTTTCCAAACTATGTAGACATTATGATATCTAATATTCATATAAATATATATTAATATTATTTAATTTTAGAATAATCTTTGAGAAAGATTAAACAAGGTTTTTTATTTTATTTTTAGACCTTTTATAATTTTTTTTGCATTTATATTTTTGCTTTTGCACGTTCATAACGTGTTTATATGTTTATACGTATTGATAAATATTTTTGGATAGTTTTGCATTTCAAGTGAATTTGTCCCATTTTCAAGAAATTTTATTCATTTTTTTTCTATGTCATTTATTTATATTTCAAACATATTTCTTTACATCTGCTTCCATCCATCCATCCATCCATTGTCTATACCCGCTGAATCCGTCGGTCGGATCGCGGGGGGGCTGGAGCCTATCCCAACGGTCATCGGGCGAGAGGCGGGGTACACCCTGGACAGGCCGCCAGTCCATCACAGGGCCACACAGAGACAAACGAGAACCTGGAACCTTCTTGCTGTGAGGCGACGGTGCTAACCACCACACCACCGTGCAGCCCTTTACATCTGCTTATAAATCATATTTAAAAAAATGTTCTTATCATTTCACGAATATTTTGTTCCCCTTTATATTACTTTCTTTTTTTATCCATATTTTTATTCCCACAGTTCCAAAATTTTTGAATTTTTCACGCCACATTCCTTCTTTTTTTTTTTTTAGACGTATTTCCTTTTCTCATCATCATTTTCAGGGTCTGATCGATTTTTGGAGCTCAAAGTTAACAGCTGTGAATCTGAACTTTCTTACATCTGTCATGATGCGTAACCATAGCAACAGGGAATTTATTAACCTGTTGGAGCAGCTAACAGAGCTTTCCAAAGCTCAAGTAATGCCTGGAATAAGACCCAAATAAAGCAGCACAGGGGCCCCACAGGGAACTGTTCTCTCCCCTTTTCTGTTCACCCTGTACACCTCTGACTTCCAGTTCCACTCTGAGTCAGCCACCTGCACAAGTTCTCGGACGACTCTGCAATTGTTGGCTGTGTCAGTGAGGGGAGGGAGGAGGAGTACAGGGGTGTTGTGGACTCCTTCGTTGGGTGGTGTGAGACTAACCATCTGCATCTTAATACCATCAAGACAAAGGAGCTGTGGTGGATTTCCGCAGGAGGAAATCTGCCCCCACACCTATTTCCATCATCGATAAGACTGTGGAAGTGGCCCAGGATTACAAATACCTTGGAGTACACCTGGACGATAAACTGAACTGGGCCAAGAACACGTAGGCTGTTTACAAGAAGGGTCAGAACCGGCTCTATTTCCTGAGGAGGCTCCGGTCTTTCGATGTATGTAACATCATGCTGAGGATGTTCTACCAGTCGGTGGTAACCAGTGCCATCTTCTTTGGATTGGTGTGCTGAGGCAGCAGGCTGAGGGTAGCAGACGCCAACAAGATCAACAAGATCATCAGGAAGGCTGGCTCCATCCTGGGGGTCCAACTTGACTCTTTGTTGGTGGTGTTTGAGAGGAGGATGCTGTGTAAACTGCATAGTATCCTGGACAACAACACTCACCCTCTCCACCAGGTGCTTACCTTGCGCAGAAGCACCTTCAGCAACAGACTCATTCCACCCCTGCGCAAGACTGAACGCCAGAGGAAGTCCTTTCTGCCTGTGGCCATCAGACTGTTTAATTCATCTACTTCAGGTGGAGAGAGGTTCAGTGGAAACACTTCGTCCTGAGGCCAAATGTCACTTTACCCAATACCACTTTATGCAATGACACTTTCTCAAGATCACTTTGTTTGTATATATTGTTTTTTTTTTTTATTGAGGCTGCTAATTTGCACATTGCACATATTGTATTCAGTTACCTATGTTATTTTATGTTAGCTTTATTTTATTTCATTTTTATTTTATTGTATTTTACTTTAGTACTTTCCCTCTTGTACCTTAACTGTTGCACAGCAATTTCCCTCGGGATAAATAAAGCTTTTTGAATCTTGAATCTTTGAATTAGCTAAGTTGTTGCTAAGGCAAAAGCTTTCCTTTGCGGAGAGATTGCAAGATGGCCGCCGAGAGCAGGGGTGGTTTGTCAGGCTCCACTCCTCTCTCCTTTTTTTGTCTACAAAACTTTTTCCTTCTTATATTTTTGGCTCTGCAAACTTCTAACTCTCCAATTTATGATGCTGGGGTAAAGGATAACCAAGTCTGCAGCCAACCAAGGATATATTCCAAGAATATTCTGGAACCTGCTCCAAACAACTGCTATGGAGGATATGGCTGCACATGGTTCCTTTGTCTATGGGCACTTGCACTTTGTCTGGGATTTTTCCAGGTATGCTGCACACCTACACCAATGCCCACTTTCCAACAGCGGCATGGAGACAAAAAGACTGCTTATCTCTGGCTTCTGCTCTGTTTATGGCTTCTCTGTGTCCCCCTTAGTCAGTATTTCATATCAAATGAGCCACCTACAGGCACCTTTTCAGATGCCAAGTTACAATATATACTGGACATTCCCAAACTTAACTTTTTTGGACACGGATACTTGATCATTTACACCTTATTTTGGCAGAAAGATCACTATCTTTTTGGAGTAAGCAAGGTCAAACAACAACACACCAAAGAGAAAAATAAGAGATACATTTTGTATTTTTTATTATTCATGCTGTTACTAAGTGGCGACATCCAGCTGAACCCTGGCCCATCAATTAACAACATTGGCCAGGCCCGCCGCTCCGCATACGCAGAGTACGCAGAGCGCGTAGGGCCCCAAGTACCTGGCGGGGGCCCCCAAAATTAAGGTTGTAAAAAAAATGTCATGATAGTTATTATATTATTACATGAAAGAAATTATATAAATTAGTCATGAACAGGCCCAGCGTTTTTCTTAATTCTGTGCCCTATTACTCGATTCGGGCAAATTAGATGTGTTTACCTTATCTATAAACCCCCCCCCTTCCTGAAATGGTACAGTCTTCAAAGTTACCGCATCGGAGGTGGTGGAGCATCCTCCTACCTGACGTTTTCCGAGTTATGCCCGTTAACAGTGAAGAAGATTTAGAATGTCAAGTAAAAGGCCACTTGATTCTGGCGCTGACAAAAGAAAGAAAAGAAAACGGAGAGATGACGCTCGTGCATTCCTTGCTGGTAAGTTCGTGTTTTTGGTGTAATTGTTTTGCTAACCCAACGTTCAGTGATATTGCTGCCAGCTAACCTCAGCTAACGTCAGCAACCTAGGCTTGGTTAGCGATTGGATTTGACGAAAAGTTTGGAGTTATGAACAAAATCTACTAAATGCTGGCGACCGTGTGTACAGTTTGTGTAAAGTACAGCACTGTCACACATTGAGTGGCGTAGCAGGCCGCCAACAGGTGTGACGGGAATGATTGACATCTACCCATCATTCCCCTAAAAAGCGAGAAAAGTTAACAAGACAAACGCCGTAATGGCATAAAAGAGAAGTTATATTAGTGGCGCGGAAAAATGGAGGAAGAAAAACGACCTGAGGACAAAGGTAAGGCATGTGTTGGGTGATGTGGGCTGGATAGCTGGAGGTGGGACGTTTTTTGTGTTTATTTGTCCTGCTAGCTAGTCTCGGATAAATGTTGTGTAGCTGGCTGGGATTTGTTCGTTATAAACTCGGCGTCAGTGTTTGCCTCATGAAAGTTTGCTTATATAAGATGAGTATGACAGTCAGTCCTGCCACGGGAATGACTGACTGACTCCAGTTTATTCAGATTCTAGCAGGGAGGGAGGCATGTTGTTGTCCTGCTCTGTCATTGTTCAGTGGAAGTTGTCTCTCAGGTATTTGACACAATTTTGGCATTACTTAGGATTCATTTACTAAGTTTGGTGTGTTATTTATAGGCCTCTAATTAGAAGTGTTCTACTGTTAGTTTTTTAAGTGATATACAAATATTAGGCATCCTGTTGATTATTTTAGAATATTGTGGCAGTGGATCATTATTCTTAGTTTTATTACTTTAACTAGTACAATGTGTAGATAAATGCAGAAACTTCTTAAAAGTGACAACTTCCAAAACTCTTTTGTTCCTCTGGCCATCAGGATGTACAACAGCTTTAAGTGATGGCGCTTCTGTATTTCACTGGTCACTTTATATTTCACTTTGGTCTTATTTCACTGGTCACTTTATATTTTTAAACTGTTTTTTAAATTCTTATATTGTTTTTAAAGTGTTTATAATTGTATAAACATTTTTTATTGCTTTATGTCTGCTACTGGATGCTTGAATTTCCTTCGGGATCAATAAAGTATCTATCTACTTTGTAATTGGGTACAATCTTTAAAGGGACGCTGTACATTACAGTTTAATATTTTAAAAAAACTCAAAATATTTTATTTATTGTTTTCTTTGTATTATATATTCTTATTAGTTTCACTTGCCTGAGTGGTTCAACTTAAGATGTTTAATTTAAACTCTAGCCTGTTTTGCTCATAAAGTGTAATAGATCTTAGTGTTCCATCTAAATAGTTAGGAATCTCTTCATTGTAGTTTGACAAACTAGGGGCCCCCAAACAACATCTTGCTTAGGGCCCCCACAAAGCTAGAAACGGCCCTGACATTGGCCACACAGTAACAACAGGAACTGTCACTTGCCAAGGTGTGGAACTCAGCTCAACACAATGGCCCTCATTTATCAAACTTGCGTAAGACGAAAAACATGCGTAGGTCGTGTGTACGTTCTTTTCTGCGCAAAGGTTGGCATTTATCAAATCCATCGTGAGCGCAGGAAAGATGAAATCGCCACGACAGGTCTGAAGCCGTGTACGCACTTTTCCATTTTGACTTGCGGTGACTGCAATAGCATACATAAACAGCAGCATCACTAGTGCGTGCCTCATGAGTCGCAACAAATCTCTAGGTTAAAATGACAGACTTATCACTCAAAGAAGGCCCATGTTTTATTTGACTTCAACATAAATATAAACATAAACGCAAATTAAATAAATAAAAAAATTAAACAAGTACAACTCCGTAATTGGAAGAGTGATGGCTCATTATTCAACCGCCTATTTAAGAGGTGATTCTAGCGGCGCGGTAATGGCGAAACGATGGCAGATCTGGCTTTGTTAAGGCTGATTCATACTCGGCGCAAACGCGCAACTGTTCTGGCTTGAGAACCATTAATGACGTCATCGAAAGCGCCAGCCCCTTCACAGTTCCTTCAGCTCATAAGCGCAGTTTGCGCCGAGTATGCGTCACATTTGCAGTTCTCTCCAGACCAGCGAGCGTCACTGTTGAGGAAACAAGCTGAAAAGCATACGAAGAAAGCATACACAATGCCACCTGTGGTGTCACGTCAGCAGAGGCTGGCACATCTGATGCGGAATGAATTTACTCTGGGTGTAGAACTGTATATGTATCTCAGAGCTAAGCGGCTGCGGCAAAAACAGAAGAGAAGGTGGAATGTTCGTCCTTTGCAACAAGACGAACTTTGTCAAACGTTGTCCCAGTGTAACTTCATAGACGTGTCGTACAGATGTTTGTAGAGGCGCATCCTCTCGGTCACCGCGGTCTCTGCAGTGTTCATTTTTTCTTTTTCTTGGTCAGCTGTTTCCGGTTGAGCGCGCGCGAAGTCAGAAAAAAAGTTGTGTGCGCGCCCTTGCGCCGCGCGAGGATTTTCTAGCTTGCGAAGGGGGGCGTGGCGGAATTTTGGGACACGTGACCGTTTGCGCCATTTGCGACCAGCTAGTATGAGCGAGGTTGCGCCGAGTATGAATCAGCCTTTAGAGGACCTGAACGCGCGCATCAGGCGCGAGAGAGTGTTCCGGGACCGGCAGGATTTCTTCGGGAAAATGATGAGTGGCTTATGAGCCGTACAGGAGAGGCGCTTTAACACTGCGCATACGCAAAGACGTAGCTCCGATCAGGCCAGCCACCCTCTCCTCCAAGGCACTCAAATCCAAACCTGGATCGGAGCCCCCCCCCTCCGTTTGTGACATGCTGCGTCGGAGAGCTGCAAATTTCATATCGGACCACTTCTTCCTGATCTTATTGGAGAAAAAGTAAAACATCGTTCAATTTTAGATTTCATTTAATCTGGAGTTTATCACATTTTATTGACCATCACAGTAGGGGAAAATACATAACTCGTCCGGTCTGCGATTTACATCGCCAACGCTGTTGACAGCCGTCCCAGCTGTCAACAGCGTTGACAGCGTTTATTTGCCGCCTTTCGTCTACCCATGTCGCAAATTCTAGAGGTGCGGCCTCTCAACCCCCTTTTGTAGAAGGCGTGGTTAGGATCATTACGATGGATTTCGGCCGCCGGATTTATCAACAGCCGCTCGGTTTTACGATGGGATTGGTGTGGTACGCATGTTCTGTAAATCTCACTTGAGCCTCTGCGTACGACGAGTTCTCCGCTCATATCTACGATGCTTTCTACGACGGCTTGATAAATGAGGGCCATTGAATGCTGGATCACTGGAACTTTCACTGATCTCAGCAGGTACAAGTGACTGCTTCAACCTAGTTCCTCAGCTGGACTCAATTATTGCAGGGAGCTTGATTATCCCCCAAGAAATCAAGCAGAGCAGGAGCTCCTCCCCACAAAAGGACTCAAGCCCAACCCCTTTGCTCAAGACTCAAGCACCTGTACCATCATACCTCTCCCCGCAGCAGGACAGATTCAAAGAAAAAATTGCCTACAGCAGAGCAGCTTTCCAGCAAAAAGGTGTGAAATATTTTCAAACAGTAAACCACGCAAAGTTGATTTGGGACTCAAAGAAAAAACCGAAGGGCATTACAGGTGGTCTTTTGAACATACGAAGTATTATACCAAAGAGAGATGAAATTCAACATCTGTTAACAGACTCCAACTTGGATTTTTTGGCCTTGACTGAAACCTGGCTGCAGAGTCACACCCCAACAACTATGATTGATGTGCCTGGATACACCTGCTTCCGCAAAGACAGACTGTCAGGAAAAGGAGGCGGAGTGTTAATTTAGATGAAGGACAGTTTTAAATGCACTCAAGTCAACCTGGATACTTATGGATTAGAATGTTTAATTTTAAATGTGGTTTTGTCACCTAAAATTAACTTTGATATAATTGTATTGTACAATCCACCGAAACACAACGTAACATTCTATCAAAATTTAAAGCACTAAACTATAGATCAGAAAACATGGTACTTGGAGATTTTAACATAAACTGGGTGGACAAAAACTGTAAGCAAAAACAGTTACATCCAAACATAAACTACACCAAATTATTAAAGAGCCGACCAGAATCTCCAAAACTAGTAAAACTCTTGTAGACCTCATCTTTACAAACAAACCTGACAGAGTGTCAAAAACATATAATTTGTTAACAGGTCTATCAGATCATAATATGATTCTGATAATTAGGAAACTTACAAGAAAACGCCTACAGAGACTTTCCTTCAAACAGAATCGTAATTATGTGCCAACAGGAATTCCTAGACAAAAAGTCAATCAATTTGAACATGAATTAAAACATCTAAACTGGGATAATGTCTTGCAAACTAGTGACACAGACATATGTTGCGATATTCTTACAAATACTGTGGCAGATGTAATCAAAAAGTTCACCTGCCCTCTTAAGTTGAAGCATAAACCAACTCTGCCATGGATAAATAATGACATCTTCCAGTTGATGAAGAAGCGGGATCATGCACTAAAAATATCACTATCTACAAAATTACATACAGATACCCTTATCTATAAGGGGTTACGAAACCGGGTTGTTACTGAATTAAGAAAGGCAAAAACAAATTATTTCATGCAATTAATAAATGACTCGGGTGGGAATAGCTCATATCTTTGGAGACATATTAATACACTCCTAAATCATAAACCAAAGCATCATAGAGACATAAAGGAACTGAGTATTAAAGGAACGATTTTCACTAACATCAAGGAAATAGCTAATGAATTAAATACTTCATACAATCTGTAGATGAACTTACATCGAATTTCCAAAAAACTCTCAACACAGATGAACTTAATTTAAATTTTCAACAATTACAAAACTTAAACAACGTTGCTAATGGTCGGGCTTCCTGCTTTAACATTGAAGAAACTGACCGCACCAAAATTCAAAAAATTATAATGCAATTAAACAACTCAAAGGCAAAAGATACATTTGGGATCGATGTTTTATTTTTGAAAAAACATAGTGCCATCTTGATAAACCCATTACTCCATTTGATAAACTTGTCCATTAAAGAAGGGAAATTTCCACAAAGTTTTAAAAAGGCTATTATTACCCCAATTTATAAATCCGCTGCATTAACTGATGCCGGTAATTATAGACCAATATCAATTCTCCCAGCAATGTCAAAAGTACTTGAGAAGGTTATCGCTAATCAATTAATGAACTATCTTGAAAACAATCAGTTTTACCATTCTAAACAGTTTGGATTTCGTAAAAAATGTTCAACCGAGATGGCACTGTGTCATTTCACAGAGGGAATAAAATGTTCCCTTGACAACGGGAATGTGGTTGGAGCAGTGTTTTTGGACTTGAAGAAAGCCTTTGACACTGTAAGTCATGAGATACTTATCAGTAAACTAAGACATGAATTTAAATTTTCTGTTCTTGCTGTTAGTTGGCTTAGCTCATATTTGAAATATCGACAACAGTGTGTTTGTTTACAGAATGTGAAAACATCTCCTCTGAACAGTAACACTGGTCTGCCACAGGGATCAGTTTTAGGCCCCAGTCTTTTCTGCCTATACAGTGTACATAAACGATTTACCTGCTATCTGCACAGACACTGAATGTCAGATGTATGCCGATGACACAGTGTTTTATGTTTCAACAAAGAATCCCTGTCAAGCCTCAGATATCTTAAATAGACAGATGGTTACTGTTTCAGAATGGTTACAAAGGAATCACTTAACACTTAATCACAAAAAACAGTGTCAATGTGCTTCTCAATAAGAAAGAAAGCCTTAGAGAAATTCCACATCACTATTGATAGTAAAGAAATTGAAGTGGTAAATGCGTTTAAATACTTAGGTGTAACTTTAGATCCTTCACTTAAGTTTGAAGCACATATAAAGAAGCTGTCTAAAACAGTAAAAACTAGTCTGAATTGTTTCAGACTCATCAGGTCATGTCTTTCTTTTAGGGCAGCTCATTTATACCTGCATGCTATGGTCCTCTCACGTTTGTCCTACTGTATCACTGCCTGGGGCCAGGCCACTGACTCAGCAACTAGACCTTTATTCTCACTCCATAAACAAGCTTTAAAAATTTTAGATCAGAAGCCACAAAAGTGGCACCATTGTAAAATCATTGAGAAATATAATATGTTATCTTTTTCCAATTTTATCAAATTCTCTTTTTTGAAAGTTGTTTTTAAGTGCGTAAACGGACTGGCCCCATAAGCAATGTCACAGATTTTTAGTAAGTCAGACAACTGTAGGACAATAACAAGAAGCATGAGCAAGCAAAATTGTAAAATTCAAAGATGCAGGACAACATTCGGCCAATCATCCCTTTCAGTGCAAGGTACACACTTATGGAATTCTTTACCACCAGAAATCAAATCCCAAACAGAACCAAAGATGTTTAGTGTCAAAGCTAAACATTGGCTCAAGCAGCAGCAGAAATGTGAACATTAACTTCTTTCTCGTCACTGTCAATACAGCACTTTATTAATGTTTAATATATTCATCTTGTATCATTTTTAATCTAAATTTTGTATCTATGTTCATTTATTCATGGTACCCATTCACTATATTTTTCACTGTATTTGTATTATTGCACTTATTGTGCTCAGTATTTTTTATCCTTCTCTAACCTGACCAGGGACAAAGACTGCAAATTAGCTGAAGCAGTATGCATCGCATTTTTCATTCTTTGTGGCATGCTGTATGTATCGTTCCTGTTAAATAAACATTAAAATAAAATAAATAAATAAGCTACAAAAACAACACCCCAATCCACAGATGGAGACCTCTGACGATTTCTACCACACCTTTGTCTCTGCTACACTTCAACTTTCTACATGTTTGTCAACTGATTTATAATTAATTTTGTCATCTATCTGTAACAACAGCTGATCTATAATAATGATTAATACTGCAGGAATATAATTTACCTTCAGGAATTAATAAAGTGTTATTTATTTGAATTCAGTTCAATAAGAAAACTAGATAAACTCTTTCTCTGGCTGTTGGTTATAATCTTGTTCACTAATATCACATTTATGATCACGCAAATAAACCCCGCCTCTCTTCTCTGCAGCTTGTTCCTCCTCCAACCACCTGGAGAGCCTTTTTAGTACCATTTATTTTCACTACTTTACTTTTTTTACTACTCAACTTTACTACAATTTTTATTACTTCACCCATCCTGCACCTTCAACTCCACTCTCACTCATCAATTCCCCTCTTATCTCATCCCTTCTCACCCCTCTTCATATCCATTCATCCCTTCATCTCCTCCAGGGATGTCTCCATCCGGTCCTCGGGGGCCGCTGTCAGGAGTTGAAGCAGTGAAACATCTAAAACCTGCAGGACAGCAGGGCCGACTTTGAACATCCCTGATCTACTGCATTGTTGTCAAGTATGAGCCTAACTGGAGGACATCCATCCATTCTAACCCCCGTGACTTATTCAAGTCATCCAACACTTTCACTCCTCTTTAAACCCTGTTAACGTGTCATCCTTTCTGGTGAGGGACTAAATACGAAATAAAAGATAAAACCTCACAGCCCGTGAACCAGAAGTACAACACACAGAGAAATAAGGCTTTCATTTCCTTACCCAAAGGTAGGGTTATCAGAAAAGTACTCATTTAGAGAAAAGGATCTTCAAGTAAAGAGTAAGGTAAAAAATAATAACTGGTAATGACTGGTACGTAACTGTACCTTTAATAATATTGAGATACAGGACAATAAAAACTTTTTTTTTTACTGGTGCCTTTCAAAAAACAAGGTTCCTTGTTTGAAACTGGTTTGCGTGTTCTCAACATGTTTTTTCTTCAGCTTCCCCCAACAACCCAAAACATGCATATAAGGTTAACTAATGATACTATTTCTTTATTTCAGTCACTAGGGGTATTGAATTGTTCTTTCAAAGCCACCAAGAAGTAGGTACAAAAATAGAAACATTCAAGACCTAGCTGGAGCGATAAAGCATGTGTATCCCTTTGGGACATTTCCTGCACACCTCTTTAAAATCGAGGCAGAAATGCGGATTGAATTTGTTATCTGGAAAAACTGGAAAAATTCCTCCAAAAGGAAATCATCTTTGCACTTTGCATGTGAGCTGAGAAACAAGTATTCATCACTTAATCATCAAATTTTAGGCAAACAAATAAACTACACTGCATTTGTAAAAGATTTAAGGCGTTAGTTTGCCTTCCTGTAAACTTCCTCCTCCCCATTCTGCTACCATCTCTCCATCTTTGCATTCAGCTCATCATTCATATGCAAGAAAGCCAACCAATCATGTTCCCTGTTCAAGGGCACCTCCAATGTCGTCCCTGAGGGAGGAAGCCTGTGTTGATCCCCTTGAAGCTTCTCTAACCTCTAAATGGTTATCAATCAAATGTGCAAATTTAACCTAAGTTTCTCTGCAATTAAACTCTTCAGCTCCTGATTCGGCTGATTAGTTCCTTCCCAGCTTCGATCGTAATCAGCGAAGAGAGTGTGTGCGTTACTGGCTGCTGCTCACCTGCACAGGGCGTCGGAGCGGCAGGTGTGCCGCAGCTCTAGGCAGGTGGGTTTGTGCCTCTCCTGGTGGGAGCAGGACGGGACGATGGTGCGGCGGCGGCGCTCGGCACACGCCTGGTCCGGGCATGAGCAGAACAGCAACGGGTAGCTGAGCTCCCATGAGACGCGCTCGAAGAACTGACGCAGGGCCTGAAACACACAGGACGGAAAATAAACTGTAATATTAATAAATTAATTAGCATCAGTGAGAACAGCTGATAAAATAAAAACAAGATTATTACCGTTCCCTCCAGACCATTTTGAGGGGAATTCAACCACCAAAAGGAAAGGAGCCATAAATAAATAAATAAAGATGAATTAGTCTGACAAGAATATAATATTTTCAAGTTTTACTTTAATATAGCTATAATATCGTTCAATATCGGCAACAATAATCATGTAGTGAAACTCTGATATTGTGACTGCTGTAGACTGTAAACTTTGGTAAACCTGTTCGCAAAAAGTTAAAGATCCAAAACTTGTCCATTTTTTATATAATACCTGATTAAGGGTTCAGGGGATTTTTCTGTCTGTGTTAAGTGGAATTCACTGGCTGATATATTAATAACATTATTATTATTCAGTGCCTTGAAGAAATATTCCGACATATTTTTCCAGTTTTGATGCCTTAGAACCTTAAATGACATTTATTTTTATTGGGTTTGCTGACCACTTTCATCCTATTTATATGCTTTTCTTTGAACCACTCGAGGATTGAGTTAGCTGTGTGTTTAAGGTGACTGTCATGCTGAAAAGTGAATCTCTTTGTAGTGATTTGTAGTGATGTTGTATTGTTTCTATTTTCCATTAATGAAATAAAAAATTATGGCTTTGTCGGGGGGAACTGTAGAGTTTTACCATTTTTTAACCCTGATCTGTACTTCTTCAGGACTTTGTATGGGCTTGTCCTTGGTTTCCTTGGTGATGTTGCAGACTCTGGCACCTGTCATAACAGGTGTGTATATATACTGAGCTCATGTGACACTAAGACGTCACACAGGTGAACTCAACAGAACAAACTATATGACTTATCTATGAAAGATAAGCACTACTTTTAAAAAACATTTCCTTTATCCAACCAGGACTTTTCTGTGTAGACTCATAAAGCTAACATGTCTTCTTTAGTTAAAGCCATTAAGTGTTGGTCTGTGATGTTTACCTGGGATGAAACAGGTCCAAGACTGCTTCTACAGAACAGGTAAACAGTATGATAACAGTAAGGTGTCAATGTGTAAGATTTTTTCATTCAAGTAATTTCATTGAGAACAACAAACCATTAATTCATCAGCCATTTATCAATAAGTTTATCTGTGCAAAAGTTTATGGTTTCTGTATTTTTTCATACAGCTTTAGTTACTTTGTAATGTAATTATCATGTTAATAATTATCCAAAATCATACACATATAACGAGCTTCACCCCCTCACCTCAACCCAGCCCCTCTGTTTTACATCATTTCAGTTGGGTAGAGTGTGTCTTCTTGGATCTTGAAGAACTAACTAACCGTCCAAATGTCACCACGGCTGAAAGACACCCTACCCTAACAGCCAGAATGTCAAGGCTGGGCCAAAGGAAGTTTCAAACACCTCAAGTTTTGCTAACCTCTCTCTATCAGAACTTGAATGTCAGGACCTCTTTGCCCTTCTGTGCGCATAAGTGGATCGCCTGAGGCAGACAGAGCAGCAGCAAAGACTCCTGGGTACTGAAGAGGCCACCTGGTGCCCCTGTGACTCAAATGGATTCAAGTTTAAAGTAATTCATTTCTGCAGCACCAACTTTAGTAGAGTTATAGTTAGGGACTCCTCAGATCTAGTACTTATACAGTGTTGCATCAATACTTTTACCCTTTGTACATTTTTCCACAGCTGATCTTGAAGATAATGAAGGAGAAATCACATGTGCAGCCTCCGTCTGAAACGGCTTTATTAGTTAATCTGTAGCAGAAAATCAAGTGTAAATAAAGTGTTACCCTTTAATATGCTTTTAGATTCATAGAATCAGCAGCAGTATTAGTTATTATATACAATAGCTTCACTGTGCAGAGGTGCAACTCATCCCATCTTCATCACAACGTGGGATGTTAAATCACAGAGACCACACGACTCTGCAGAAAACATCACTGCGCGTGAATCTAAATCAGATCTGAAAGCTGATGACAACGTTGGTCTTATTTTAATATAATTTTGGGGGACGTACGTTTATCTGTCTCTGAATTAAATGTGGATACACACTTGAACTCATTACAGGTAATAATGTGAACTGATACCACAGTACCAACGTTACTTCACTGAAAACATGTCAGAACTTATTACTGCAGGTGAAGGCTGCACAATATACCATCAATGTGTGGAACTGATTTCTTTTTCACATCACGTTGAATCTCCATTGGGTGGCGGCGGTGAGTGGGATCACTCCGATTGGCTGTTCAGTGCAGTAAAAGAACTAAGTTTCCATAAAGCTTAAATGCCTAATAGAAGCATACGTGTACAAAACAATCATATGATGTCTTAGTTTAAACTGAAACACAGGTTTTTGAGTCTTAACTCATCACTCACTCATGTTGAATGATAAAAACTGAACAAATATTAAGGGGAGTTTGTACAAATGTTATTCTGTAGAAGGTTTTTCACCTTATTGAATCATTTATGAACTCCTGGTCCATTCTGTATGGTGAAGTTGTTTCATCTTAATGGGATAGTTCGCCTCTTTTGACATGAAGCTGTATGACATCCCATTCTAGCAATACCATTTATGAACATTTTCTTACCCCTCACTGTGTCCTGTGAATTCCAGCCTCGTTTTGGCGTTGACAAAAGTAGTCCGACTAGTTGGCTGGGGTTTAATAAATAAAGTATTGTATTGCTTATTGTTTTGCTTCTCAAAACAATATTTGCAAAACCGTTCTCCAGGAAAAAGTCAGACCTCACAATCGCTTGACGCTATTTTCTCTCCCTTCATATCACTGCATATCACTGTGTAGACCGTGCAGACTGGCTCTGTTTATATTAATTCATTTCACCATTTCTTCGTGTCGGCGTCTTGCAAACTATTTACATTTACACTGAAACGGGGATCGGCTGATTCGCTAGTTACATGACTAATCAGCCATCACATCACATGATCGCCCTTGCATCTGGAGCATGAGCAACTGCTTTATATTAACAGATTTATCAGGGCTGCTCTGGACATTCGAAAGTTCTCGCGCCATTCTTCGGCGACAACAACTTGGTCCACGAAATTGTCCCACCATGCGCTGCTTCTTCCCGGTCTAACCCAAAAGCAGCGCTCCATGTACGGCTTGCGTTGCTGCTGTGGCTGGGTTCTCATTATAAAAGCCGAGTAGCTAGAGCTCAGCACTGCGTATCCCCGTTTCTCCCCGTTTACAACTGCTAAAATCAGCATCGTATGCGAATGCTTACGTGTGCTCCGGCGTATTTGAATCCTTCCACCTATGAAGTTGTATTCCAGTATTTTAATGTAAATGGACAGTGCATCCGCGATAGAAACGATATAGAAACAGATTAGTATAAACGGACCCTGAAGTGCAGACCGAGCAGTCCCCTGCTTCCGAGCAGTAAACACCGTAACAGGCGTGGCTGTCGGCAAGTGGCAGCACGCAGTGATACAAAAAAAAAAAGTAATCAAAAACGGAGGTTTGTGCATAATCAGAAACATAATTACGAACACCACAGTGGAAATATATTATTTCAAAATGTGCACGTTTGAGATGTTCTTACAGCTCAGCCTTTATCCACCCAACAGCTGAGACCTTTTTTGGGATCATGACAACAGCAGTGGGAGCAGAGAAGTTCAGGCCTCCTTGTCTCCAGTAACTTCCTCCAGCACATCCCGGAAGAACCCGAGTGAGGCCAGCTAGGACACACTAGGTTCATAGCCAACCCAGGAGACTCATAAACCTCCAAAGGGAGGCCAAGAAGAATCATTAGCAAGTGGCCGAACAACCTCAAATGGCTCTTCTCGTTATGGAGACGCAGCAGCTCTACTCTGAGCCTATCTGGGATTTCTAAACTTCTAACCCAAGGTTGGGTGAGAGCCCAGCTACACTGCAGAGAAAACCTCTTTTGATTTTGTTCTTTCAGTCATTACCAAGAGTTCAAGGCCGTGGCTGAGGATAGATCTCTGCTCTTTCTTCACCACTAAGACAGAAGCTGCACCGAACCTTCAGCTGATCTCAGGATCCCTTTTTTCACCTGATATGATCAAGACCCTAAGATCCATTCATCTTTATGTGAATGGTGAATGGCATCAGATTTATGGGTGCTACATCACAGTCTGAGCATTGCAGACTCTATTGTGATGGTTACTAAAGAACAGCATCAATAATGAGTATAATAAGTGGAGATGTGACCTCCCAGTCTACATATAGAATCATTTCTTAAACATAGGTAAGCCTTGAAGTCATGTCCATGAAAATCACAACCGAGATCCCCTCTTGCCAGATTCTGATTATCCATCAGTGGCCAAACACAAAAGTTTAGACTAACCAGGGTCCTAAATAGGCAGCTATGGATGGGTTTTAGATATGACCATATCCAAAAGGAACCTAAAAAAAACTTCTGAGATGGTTTATCTGTCATCTGCGGTTAGGTTTTAAACTCACAGCATTTAATTTATGCAGATTGGGGCTATCTAAAACTCAAGTACTGTGACATTGTGATGTTAATCATCATCTGACATGATTCAGGTACGAACAATGCTAATGGAGATATAGAATATTTAAAAATTTACTCACGTATGTTCAGCGTATATGACTTGATTCTAATTAAATAGCTCCAAAAAGTGCTTATGAAATGTTAAATAATGTCTGTTATAAATGTCAATACCTCACACACCTAAAAATGGGACATAACAAGCAACCACAATGAAAACCATCTTTACAGTGAGTAAAATTGCAAGTTGATCAAACAAGTTGTTGGAAACACTAAAGATAATCACCCAAGTCAACAAAAACTATAGCATTAGTCAATTGTGACAATTATGCACTATACATTTAAATTAGTGGTGGGCCGTTATCGGCGTTAACGTGCTGCGATAATTTGAGAGTCTTATCGGGCGATATAAAAAATATCGCCGTTAATCTATTCTCAAAGTTGGGTTGGGAACTGGGTCAAAATAGGTAGCCTAAGCAAACTGTGATGACTTTTACCTTGATATTTTAGCTCGGGTGTGGGCTGATGTACTTTGTCTCCCGTTAGGTGTGATTAAAACAGAAGAACGCCACTTTGCAGAAGCCTGTGCTAGGCAGTTTATGGAGGTCGCTAATCTGTGGGGGATAGTTGACAAAATCTGCTCTGTTGGAACAGACAGCGCTCCTAATATGGTGGCCGCAGGGAGGATACTGCGCATGTGGCGCAACAGAGACGCACTGCACACAACGCTATCTCAACAGCAGCACCACCTGGCCCTCCCTACAAGTGCTGAATATGAGAAGTTGGCGAAGCTAGAGAAACTGCTGGAGCCATGCATGTGAATAAGCTGGTCTGCCCTAATGCTGCGTGTTCACCAAGAGCGACCTCGCTGGAGAAGCTTCGCTCGAGAATTTGCTTTGGTAGCTTTGGTAGCTCGTGACGTCACATTTAGAATGTTCAATTCTTAAAGGCCCCGCGGCTGTGCAGCACCCCCGCGGAAAAAAACATGAGGAAAGTGAGGGCAGGGACACGAATAAACGTTTTGTTATTTACAATTTGTTATACAAGATATACATCACGTTACAAATGATGTAAAACTACAGTAGGTACACCTGAGAAGAGCAGGAATAGCAGAGGCAGCTGTGAAAAAGAAACTAAATTCGAAATAAAATCTGAAATAAATCCAAAATAAAACTTAATTGCAGTGAGAAAGGTATGCGTGGGGTTACTACACTATTGTATTGAAGCACTCGACACGGCAATTGCAACAGTCTCAGGATTAAACGACTATTGTTTGGATAGGAACTAAAGTTTACACGTCTGTTTCCGCGAACCCCGCGGATTGTCAGACCCCTGAATGAGCCATTTTAATCTAGATTAATCTAGATTAATTTCAAGATTTCAGTGAGATTAATCTAGATTAAAAAAATTAATCTATGCCCACCACTAATTTAAATATATGTATACACTTCTTATATTTTAAGTCTATTTAGTCTAATGATTTACATTTTTATGTCATTGAAGAGGTAAATTGAATATTAGGAAAAGATCATAAACTTTTAGTCCCGTCATAAGAGTTTTGGTTTCTTATACCTGTGGTACGAACATGTTTGACACTGAAGTGGTTTAACGGATTTACATGAAGGAAAAACAAAAATCTATTCAAACATCTGTTTCGTTTCTCAGAAAACAAAAGAAAACTCACTGAGATACAGGTGAGTACTGAAGTATGATTTCTTTTTAAAATGTAAGAAAAGTACTTTGTAATTCTTCTCTCGCTCAGCTGACCTGAACTTGAATTTGTTGATATAAATGTTTTCTTCTTGAGTGTGTGACAGATGAGCAGCTTCCCTCACCAGCAGCTTTCCTCTTTCATTACATTAAAACACATCAGGTTTCACAGTTTAAAACACTTCACCCACCTTCTGACACCGCTTTCTGCTGCACGGCTCCTGATTGGCTGCTGAGGACTGTGGGGGCGTGGCCTTGCTGCAGATGGAGTTGTAGGTAGATCGCAGGCGTTTACACGTCTCGTTGAGGTTACAGGCCTTTGCCGCGTCCAGGCAGGGATTACAGGGTTTCCCCGCCTCGGAGCAGGGGCTCATCTTTGATAAAGACGAGTCTGAACAAAGAGAAGAAAGAGGATTTAAGCAGATTTACACACAAACTTACAGGCTGTTTGTGTGTGTATGACTGTTGTGAAATTAACGTTTTCAAAGATCTGTTTCTGATGTTGCTGAACAGTTCTACAACAGCTTCTGTGTGACTTCGTCTCTGTTTGTGTTGTTTGTCATTGGTGTTAAACTTTTTAAACTGTAAGGAACAAAAGTCAAACAAAAGGTCATCAAAGAGACAAATATCTACGGTGGCCGACACGTGCAAACGCGCTGCAAACGGCGAAACAAATCCAACAGTAAAACGCTGCAAGAGAAAAATGCGGCAATCACAAAAACGACCGGAGCACACGCGCTGCAAACATCAAAACACATGCAAGACAGAAACGCTGCAAACTTCAAAACACATGCAAGACAGAAACGCTGCAAACATCAAAACACAACGGAAGTTCGCCAGGCCACTAGGCGGTCTCGACCTGTGGGATAGGGGATCGACTATGGGAGATCTACCATATTAATGAAAGAGAAGAAAGTCAAAAAGTAGTTGTCATTTATGTCTTTTTTAAACACTTGGCCGTAATCTTTTACTTTATTATAGAAGAGCAGCGGAGTTATGTCGCTATTATAAGGTAAAAGATTACGGCCAAGTGTTTAAAAAAGACATAAATGACAACGTACCTGTGACTTTCTTCTCTTTCATTAATATGGTAGATCTCCCATAGTCGATCCCCTATCCCACAGGTCGAGACCCCCTAGTGGCCTGGCGAACTTACGTTGTGTTTTGAAGTTTGCAGCGCATTTTTTTCTTGCATGTGTTTTGATGTTTGCAGCGTTTCTGTCTTGCATGTGTTTTGATGTTTGCAGCGTTTCTGTCTTGCATGTGTTTTGATGTTTGCAGCGTTTCTGTCTTGCATGTATTTTGGGGTTTGCAGCGCGTGTGCTCCGGTCGTTTTTGTTATTGCCGCATTTTACTCTTGCAGCATTTTATTGTTGGATTTGTTTCGCCGTTTGCAGCGCGTTTGCACGTGTCGGCCAACGTAAATATCACACTAACACAACACAAATTGACAACAAACTGACACAAAATGACAATAGGGACACATAACCTGACAAACAATTTCAGTAAAAAAAAACTCAAAAAGACCACAAACAGACACAAAAATGATACCAAAGTGACACAAAAGGACATCAACGAGACAACTTTCGGGTGAACCAAATGACTATGAGGAAATTTAAAATATGAAAAAAAATTAAAAGAAAGAAGAGACAACAATTACAGCAAATAGATACGAAATGACTAAAAATAAAAAAAATGACCTCAAAGAGACACAAAAGGACAACAAAACAACATAAAATAACTAAAAAGAGACAACAGAATATCAACAAAGATGAACAAAACTCCCAAAAGGCAACTAAAATATGACATAAAACCACAGCATCTCAGTCAGGCTGAGGTCTGGACTTTTACTGGACCATTGAACACCTTGATTCTTTTCTTTTTCACACATTCTGTTGTAGATCTGCTGCTGTGTTTGGGATCATTGTCCTGTTGATGACCCAGTTTCAGCCAAGCTTTAGCTGTCAGACAGATGGCCTCACATTTTAATGTAGAATACTTTGGTACACAGAGGAGTTCATGGTGGACTCAATGACTGCAAGGTGCCCAGGTCCTGTGGCTGCAGAACCAGCCCAAATCATCAGCCCTCCACCACCGTGCTTGACAGCTGGTATGAGCTGTTTGTGCTGATATGCTGTGTTTGGTTTTCTCCAAACGTGCTGCTGTGCATTATGAGCAAACATCTCCACTTTGGTCTGGTCTGTCCAAAGGACATTGTTCCAGAAGTCTTGTGGTTTGTTCAGATGCAGCTTTGCAAACCTAAGCTGTGCTGCCATGTTCTTTTTAGAGAGAAGAGGCTTCCTCCTGCAACCCTTCCAAACAAGCCATACTTGTTCAGTCTTCTGCTTTTATAGGTGCTCACACTTACTGATGATCAATTAATCAGAGCATTGATCAGCAGCACCCGACTGCCACTTACCCTCTTAATTCTTGTGGAAGCAGTAAGGGTTGTCATGTGTTGTTATTCACCTGAGGTTGGATTTATATCATTTTAAGACCCGGTGAGGACCTGATTGTTTTTTTGTGTTGTGATACAAAAAGCTTAAAACTGAAAGAAGCACTTTCCTTTTTACATCACGTCCCAGAAAAACCACAGGACAAAAAGAAAATGTGAATAATGCATAATGCATAATCTTGGTTCAAGCTAGAGCAATTAGTGTCAACTGTAACATTTGCAGCCAGATGTTCCTGCCTCCAAATTATTTACTTCTTTGGATGCATTTAAAGAAATCAACTTCCTCAGATTCAGCTGGTTAAACAGAAGGAGCTGCATATTTAAACACACTTTTCTCACTTTAGTTTGGGCTTAAGGGGTGCTTAAAAGGAATAAGTCCTGGAAGCAAAGACAATATATTTCCTTATGTGATATAGTGATATAGGTTAGTAAAGTGAAAGCACAACAAGAATAGCTTTGTATATCCTGATGTCTGAAAGTAGTTCATACAACATCTAATGTTAGATATGGTTTTGTTGATTTGTGATGAGCCTCAGTGGTCTGTGGTAGACTGTTGATGCCAGTAAACACTGTTTGCAAGCAGTTAAATGATATCTACATAAACCAGTACATCACAGTTTCAGGTTATAACATATGCATATGATTTTGTTGTGCAGAAAATAGGAGTTTTCTCATTTTTTCATTAAATGTATCATGAAACTGATACTGATGATAAGTTTTGGGGACTAGGATTCTCCATTTTTTTCCCAATAAGGCTCTCAGCTCCATTTACAAACCATCTATCCATCCATTTTCTATACTACATTTGTCGCTGGGGGGCTGGAGCCTATCCCAGCAGTCATTGGGCGAGAGGCGGCGTACGCCCTGGACAGGCCGCCAGTCCATCACAGGGCCACACAGAGACAAATGAGACAAACAACCACACATATGCTCACACTCACTCCCAAGGACAATTTATTAGAGAAACCAATTAACCTAACATGTATGTTTTTGGACAGTGGGAGGAACTGTGGGAGAGAACCCACACATACACTGGGAGAACATGCACACTCCACACAGAAAGGCCCCAGATGGGAACTGAACCTGGAACCCTCTCACTGTGAGGGTGGTGCTAACCACCACACCACCATGCAGCGCTCCATTTACAAACAGTCTTTAAAAATAATCTGGTATTAAAACATCAAAAGTGATTAAAACTTTTTGTTGATAACCGTCTCTTGCATCCATCAGTTTGTACCCTCCTCCGTAAATAGACAAGCAGGCGACCATGTGAACTGCCTCAGCATTCTGACTGATAAACATTTCTGACTTCCAGCATTTCAAACGTAGCATGAAAACTAATCTAGGAAATGTTTTTTCTTTTCAATCACGTTGTCAACATACACTCACAGAAAATGATTCAAAGCGTCCAGCAACTGTTAACATTACCATTTCACTTGAAAACTCCCACTCTCAGTGTATGCTGCCCTCTGATGCATCTTCCTCCACTGAGCTCCCCCCCCCAGCAGACCTGATCTCTGCCTCCTTTTTCGCCGCAGAGCCCATCACACAAGCGAATGTCACCCCACAGAGTCAAGTGCGAACGCCCACATGTACACGCCATTAAGTTCCAACCCAACACATCCCATTACTCAAGTCTAATGGGACAGACAACTGTAACCTTGGCCCAGGAAAGCCCTTTAAAGTGTGGCACTAATGACATTTCCATGACTTTGCTTTTACATATTTTATCATCAAATAGCAACAACTTAAGATAAGTGCCTTCTGGTCACAAGCAGAGGAGTTAAAGGCAGAGGAAAGCTGACTAAAACCTGACATCAGGATGTTAAGGAATAAATGGGAGGACTGGAGCTACAGAGGTATCTCCTCCTTCGTCATCATGTAAGATGAGGTCACCGAGCTTCGCAAGGTTAGGAAAAACATGTCTTAAGAGGCTGGATGGAGGCTGGTTAACTGAACCAGGCAGCAGCCGCTGGGGGCTCCCAGGTGTTGCAATATTGCACTTCTGCTGGTGAGCTGTAATGTCACTTAAAGTGCACTGATTAATTCTGATTATGGATCAAAGGAGAGAGTTACATTGATATTTGATCGTGTTTACCTTCAAAACAACAACAAAACTCCCCAAAATTATAAATCAATCAATTATATCAAATGAAGACTGAAAAAGTCATGGATAAAGTGGTGAAGATTGAATCAATTTTCACTTTAAGTTCACTTTTTTATCAAAAGGTTTACATTGTTTTAATAATTTCTTCTTGCGCTATCCACAAAAACCCTGAAAAGACGCAAAAAAAAAGAGATTTAAATTACAACTAAGACCAGTGGAAACGCTTTTTATTCAAATGGTTCTCAATTAGTAAAGTGTAGATGTGTCTCCATGAGGAAAAGTAGCATTTTTTCTGAGTGCTGCATCTTTTTTGTGCAGGAGAAGGAATTAATGTAGTCACTGCCACTTTCCTAAACAATGGGCAAAACATCCTCACCTGGTAACCAGGAAAATAAAAATAAAATGTCTGTCTGTCTCAAACAGTATGACATGTCAAACTGAAATGATCACAAAAAGGAAATAAAAGCCCATCTTTGGGAGCTATTACTGCTGAATGTGCCTTCATTTCCCACCATGAACAAGGGTTCCACACGTCCAGATGCTGATGTTTTCACCCAGTGTTTAATGTGAAACACACCTGGAACTCTGTCTTACACAAAATGGTGATTTTCACGGTGGCTTCATTCAGCTTTTTTAAAAAGTTTATTTCTCAAATCCACCTTTAAAAACCTGAAGTATATGGTCAAGTTAAGAAGAACAAATTTTAAGTAAAAGACTTATGGGTGTTTTATGCAAACAATGTCATATACAGGACACCTTAACTTGGACTTTAAGGAAAATCTTAGCTTAAAGTGTTTTGTCCAACTGACTCCTGGTTCTTTACAAGCTACAGAAATCCTGTAAACTTAAGTTTAGATTGTGAATATGGTTTTATCATTGTGCTGTGGATGATTCCACTGAAGTTCAGAGAGCTGACAGAGAGCTGTCATCACCTCCATCTAATGCCCCCTGTAATTAAATTATATCACCACAATTATCACATGTGTGTTTTTCTGCTGTACCTGTGTGGTCACAGAGATTCCCATTGTGTTGTTTCCCCTGCAGATAACCTCGATGCTCATCACACTGATAACACATTCACAGTCTCTGTGTGTATTCATCACGCAGGAGTCGACAAGATGAGAAGAACTGTGGTGCTTTACAGCCTTTTATTACCACTGACAAAGTCTGCTCTCATGGAACATGTTTTACAGGAAAGCCAAACATCTACTGGCAGTTAGGCATCCAAACACACACACAGCCCTGCAGCAGTGTGTTTCCAGGAAAGGCTGATCACACATTGAGGAGCTGCTCTGCTGCTACTGAGCTAAATGAAACCAGATAGTTTGCTTTTCTAGTGGCTCAATGTAAAAATAGAGAACGCTCAGAGCTGAGCATCAGTGAGTCGAATCAAAACACGTTTTCCCGCAAGCTTAATACATTTCTAAATCGTTCTCCTCCCTACTGGGAAACAAAAAGACCAAGACTAAAAATAAATGAAAAAAGTATCTGTCACCAAACATTATAGTAGTTCAAAAAGCATGTTGATTGATTTATGCTTGTAGTGATGATTTAGAAATATTCACACAATTCAAACACCCACAGAGAAACATCAACTGAAATAACTTAGGCATTAAACGGGGTCCTTCGCTTCAAACTGCTGCTCTGTAAGGACCCCAGACTTCAACACACTGGACGACTGAACTTTATTTTGTCTGTGTGCGGACCTAATTATGTGAAACAGTGTAAATTAAACCAAACATGATCTGACAGAGAAACAAGGCCCCTGAGCAGCTGAGAGGCTGTTTACATCTGCTGCTTAAGCCTCTCATACACCAGACAACTTAAAAAACTTCTCTCACATCTGAAGACAAACTCACAGTTTTAAGGTCACAGACTAAAGATTTGCAAAGACTCCAGATCATACAGGGTCAATATTTGTAAGACCACAACTAAATTTTTTCTGAGATTTCCCATCATGCACCGGGGGGGAAATTCGACCGATAAGCAGCTTTTATCCACAGCTGCATTTCTGAGTGCAGATGAAACGTCGTAGAGACATTCATGCTGTTGCAATAATGCTGTTAGTTGCTCCTCCGTTTGTACGGTCCAACTGAACTTTTTTTTTTTTGTCTCGTTGTCATGGTTACTCTCAGCCACAGCTTCCCCTGCTTCTTGTTTGGAAGTAACAACAGCACACATTTTCCATATAAGAAGACTAAAGACTGTTAAACATGTTTGATTTTGTCGTAACCCCGAGATGTAGGAAAGACTTCCTTAAAACAGCCTGGATTGGGTTCACTGACCACTTTACACCAAACGACTGAGATCACAGGGGTGAGCCACAACTCTCATGAGATTCTGTCTGATTTTATTTAGACGCTGGAAAACTGTCAAGATTGAAATCACTTCAAAAATCATGTGTGTACGAACAGCTCAACATGTTTCCTGGGTGATCTCATGATGAGTGGAACACTTTGAGAACAGCTGTAAATGCACTCAGATCAGATCTCTTCGATGAATTCCTAAAACAAGTGTAAATGTGTGCTAGTCCACACTGAAGGGCCACCTGCTCATATGAGGCGTCTCCATACAGTCGACAGTTTTCTGCTGTTTCGAGTTCATAAATGACTTCAATGTAAAGTGAAATCCAAACACAGGATTTGTTATTTACAGAAACTTCCTGCTACTCATTGGTGTTTGTCTGCAGCTCTAAAGTTTCAAGTCCCTGCTGTCAATCCCGGGAGTTGCCTTTTGTGCCTCAACTTGAATGTTTAGAACTGGAAACAGCCTGTAAGTAAAGGAACAATCTTGATTTCTAAAGTTAAAGCCTTGTGAATTATTCCACCTCCACTTTTCTATCAAAACTCACAAAGGATGCTGTATTTCCTCACTTTAAATATTGAGGCTATCAGCATGTTACCTGGTTGCCTCCTTTATGTCATATTCATCAGTACTGAGTTATTGCAGGTTACACAAACTCCAGCCTTTCATGATACAAAGTCGACAGTTTTTATGACCAAAGGAGCTAACTTTTCAAGCAACAGATAAAAAGAAGAGAAGCAGCTGTGACAAAAAAAACCCAACCGGTGCTAATTCTAAACAAGGAGACCACGTGTATGTACCCTGAGGTCTGATGGAGTTCCACATGGGAAGCAGAAGCCAGACTCCTGTGAGACTGACAGTGGGTAACAGTTTACTCTGAGCCTCCGGCAGAAACCTGTGGGATTTACCCTCCTTCTCTCCCAAAGCGTGTCATGACTACGTTATACCGTTTGTGAAAAGGCAGATAGCTCACCAGTCCTCATTTTGGTCCTCCTTATTACTCCAGCATTATAAGGCCTCTTCTAGATTTATCATGCTCGGATATTGTATGTTAAGGAAAAGACACCTTGCAAACGGTAACAATAATCAGCTAAGGAGTCCATTAACCTGACAGCAATAGAATAAATATATTTTAGCCTTAAACGTGACCTTTTTGCAACTCTGAGAAAGTGGTATATAAGAACAGTGGTCACATTTTTGTCTAAACGCAGTGTCTCATGCTTGAAAGAGCTCCATGACTTTGTGGCTTGTTAAAATATTTGAGAATGACTTTTTTAGCAATGTGTAAACATTCATGAGTCATATTGAAGAAAGGAACAAACAACATGTGGTTCTGAGTCGTGCTGGGGTGCTACTTTAGAGGGTGCTCCAATATGTTGTATTGCAGGATGAACAAATGCCTATATGGATTAGAGGACTTGTTGAAATTCTGATACTAAAACAGCTTCAACTTTTTTTTTGTACATATAGAAACAGCCCCCAGTATGGGCTGTTTATGATCTGCAGTATTTGAGTTTTCACGAAGCACATCATTAACGACCGTTTCTCTGTTGATCATTTACATGCAGCAGGGAATTAGAGTGTGGAGGCTGGAAATGATGGAGCTGTCCACTGTCATCCATTTCCAAACTTTTTACTTTATCCAGCCAAGCAGAAAACATCTGACAGTCAGTCAAACAGAGAGAAGAAAGAGGAGGAAGAGGCCGGTCTGCAGAGAGTAGACACAAGCTGTAATTCAGTTTTTTCTCAAACTGTAAACTTTGATCATATTTTCCTGGGTTCAGAGCAGTTTTGTGGTTTTCCTTGATAACAGGGTTGACATTTTATTTTTATTTTTTGCGCCGTTGCTAACATACAGACCCAGCATCATGAGGCATTCATTGCAATCACAGGGGATTTCAACCACGTCTCTCTATTCTCCTGCCTGACTGGCTTTGTAAGGTATTTGGACTGTCCAACACATGGAGAAAGGACATTAGATCTGTTCTATGCTAACATGAAAGAGGCTTACAGGGCAGTGTGTCTTCCACCACTGGGTAGATCTGACCACAGCATGGTCTATCTACAACCCACATACAGACCTTGTGTACAAAGACTTCCTGTTACTACCAGATCTTTCAGGAAGGCGAGTGATGTATTGAGAGACTGCTTTGATGTCACAGACAGGGGCTGTACTGCTGGAGGGAGAAGAAATTGACATTGACATGGACAGGAGGGTCAGCACCATCACAGACTACATTAACTTCTGTAGGGACGCTGTGATTCCAGTGAGGACTGTGAGGTGCTATCAAAATTATAAACCATGGATCACCAGTAACATTAGCTGTCCAGCTGCACCCCCACCCCCATCTCTATGATTGATACCAACGTAACTCCTGTCGCCATCCCTCCACCACAACCTGGGCGGGTCCCTCTGTCTCTAACTATAGAGGAGGTTGGAGCTGAGCTCAGGACACTTCAGTCAGGGAGGGCTGCAGGCCCAGATGGAGTCTGTCTAAGGTTTTCTGAGGGACTGTGCTGGTCAACTAGCTGTCCCTCTTCGGAGGCTCTTCAATATGAGCATTCAGATGGAAAAAGTCCCGGTGCTGTGGAAAACTTCTTGTCTCATTACCCAAATTAGGGCAACCGGTAGAGCTGAATCACTACAGACCGGTGGCTTTGTCTTCTCATATTATGAAGATTTGGAGAGACTCCTTGTTTGTCGCATTGCTGAGGCTCTTGACCCCCTCCAGTTTGCCTACCAGAAACACATAGGAGTGGAAGACGGAATTCTGTACATGCTTCATCGGGCATATGCTTATCTGGATGTACCTGGTTCATATGTGGTATATATGTGAGAATCATGTTCTTTGACTTCTCCAGTGCCTTCAACACCATACGGCCTCCCATTCTGGAAGACAAGCTTCTAGGTATGGGTGTGGCCCCCTTCCTCACATTGTGGATTATAGACTATCTGACTTCCAGACCACAGTATGTCAGGATGGGGAGATGCAGTAATGGGGCTCGGCAGGGTACTGTTTTGTCTCCTTTTCTTTTCACCCTGTACACATCGGACTTCAGGTATAACTCGGAGTCCTGCCACATTACAGAAGTACATACATAAGTATTCTGATGACACATAGCTGTTGTGGCATGTGTGTGCAGTGGACAGGACACCTTGCGGAATCCTTCAGTGGCTGGACCAAAAAGAACTGTCCATGTAGTCTACTGAGAGATTTCACCTGTGTTAACCTCTGCTGTGTGTGACATCATCAGCTAAGTTGTTGCTAAACTACAAAAACAACACCACAACCCATTGATGGAGACTTCTGAAGATTTTTACCACACCTTCCTCTCTGCTACACTTCAACTTTCGACATGTTTGTCAGCTGATGTATATTTAATTTTATTATTTGCAGCAATATCATTTATTTATACTATTATTGAACCGAATTGAATAAAGAGGCTGGAGATGTTTGGTGGTGCAGTTCCACACATGACTGAAGATGTGTGAAAATTTCTCGATTCTAGGATGCATCATGTTGAAAGTGTGAACGATTCTGCATCAACAGAATGACAGAACATAACAGAGCTGTTAACCAACTCAAAGTTTTAGTGCATCTTTAATAAGTGGAGATTTTCCAGCTGCAGAGGAAGAATAAAGTAGCTCAGTTTATATGATACATTACAACACACGCCCTGGTTTGTTTCTTGTACAGCTTTAATCGTTTGGATTCATTTTCTCGCAGCTGAATCTGAGGGGAACTTCATCACATCTTCATCCTTGACAGACAGCACAGATAAAGCTACAATGTGCTTATATTCCTACAGGACAGCCGGAACATTCTCATTCTCCACATCCAAACACAGACAGCTTTGAAGTGGGACAATGCAGCCGGAGAACATGCTCAAGGATTTAACAGCTTATGTCCAGAAATCCAAATGAAGGTAGCTCAGCACCACTGAGGTTTGTGAAGCACTCGTTATGCCGAGGGTTTGACGACGTGTTCAGGGACGCGCAGGAAACTTGTGCTTCCAGCCCCATGAATAATTTCTGCTGCCACTTCAGTGTGTGTCCTTCCATAATGCACTCAGTTAAATGAGCATGTTTGGTCTCTGAGGGGCAGCTAACACCTCCTTACTTCCAAGCTTATTGACTATGTGAAATGAAGCAGGCCTTCTCTGCTGGAAGCACACTTTGCTTGATGCTCTGTGCAGTTCGGCACCGTCTCCTAATGACTGCAGAATAAGGACTTCACAGCCGCTGCAGCTACTCTCGACTGTGCAGGTTAACAGGAGGATTTAAACTGAAACTTGACTTCCTTTGGTTTTTGTGTAACGAAAAGACTGTACCATATTAATTAAACAGCTTCTAATTGTAAATCGCACACAAACTGCTGCATCAGCATGAAGAAAGAATAAAATATTCAGACGTTATTTTACTCTTTTATGCAGCTTTTCACATGCATGTTACACATGCGTGACACATTTCTCTATTAATGCTTAGTATACAAGTAAACATTACAGAACCAAACTGTCTCCTTTAACATTAAGCATACAAAATTGAAATCTTTAACCCTAAAGTTCCAGTGTGTAACATTAATGACGATCTATTGGCAGTCCAACACAGTTTGACCGCACAATACACCATCTAAGCATCGAAACACACAGATTCACAGAAGTCATCTTCCAAATCAAGTCAAACATTTAATGCTTCAGCTTTCTTGCTCCTTGATACAAGTCGCACCAGAACAGTTGTCATCATTCGTGACTCGTTGACAAAATAAGTCTGATGTAACATTTGTTCATTCTCAACAGCTCTTGAATTAAAAAAAAAATAGTGTTCATGGAAAAAACTGAGTTTCTTCCAACTGAGTGACATGCAGAGAAACACAGAAAAAGAAACATGCTGTGTCAATTGTATGGAAATATTGTAGCTGCTGAAAGGATGATGAAAATCTTCCCAAACCTAATGCTGCCCTGTCAACTAACAAGCACGCTGCCATTTTATAGCAACAAACAGCAGAGATAAAGAAAGGCACCGAGCCATCAGCATTTACATAATTATGTCACTGCACACTGGCACACTAGCATCATACATGCATGAAGCTATAATCAGAAAGCAATAGAGGTTATGTTAGCTTACTAAATTACATGCGAGTAACAGCAATCAATTAACAAGGGTTAAACGAAAGTACAAGAAAACAACACCTAACATTTTAAGTGTGTAACACGCAGCTGAACGAGTGGAAACAGTGGAACTCTCTGCAGTGTACTTAGTCTGAGAACTCAAAGGAATGATTTAGCGTTAAAATGGAGAAAAAAATCCTTATGGAATAAAGATGAGCATATTTCCCTCCACCAGGGGCAGATGACTGAAACCAGGAGTCCTTTCTGATATTTACTCTGCTCTTCAGTTCAAAATGCTTCATACTGCAGCACATTTAAATCACAGCCTTGAAAAGAAGCCAAGAATGAGTGTTGACACAGGCTGCATAACATGACCGCCTCCCGTTCAGTGTGAGTCTTTCATTAGATCCAGTCTAACCGTTTAACCCTCTCAACCCGAGACATAACCTCCGAGGCCCCACCCTCCTCCATGTCTCCGTCTCCCCTCCACCTTTAACGCATCGTCTGGCTGCCTTACAGCAGAGCAGCAGGAGAGTTTGAAAGGCAACAGATATATATAACGAGAAAGGCAGCGAGCATCCAGGGCAGGAGCACGGGCCAATTAGAGAGTTGCCCTGGGTTGTCCTGTTATCTCTCTCACACACAGCCTCTACAGGATGTGCACACAAAGCCGTGCCCTAGGGTGTACAAACATGCACGCACGCACACATATATATACAAACACTGGCTCACATAATGTTTTATTAAAACACTGTGTGCTCCACTGTCCATTATGGACACATATTTACACACCACAGAGACGTGATCTAACAAGGTCAGAGGCAGAACCGGAGAGAGGAAGTGAGCGTATATGAGAAGGAGGGGGTGGGAGACTGGAGAGGAGAGAGGGGGTGAGGAAAAGAGGTCAGATATGACAGAAAGAGGAAAAAAGAAGAAAAATAAGGAAGAGGTGAAGAACAAGTGAATGCAGCGACAGAAGGCCACTCGCCCTCTGTGTTAAACAAACGCCTGTCGTGCACGTTGCTGTCAGGTTCACCGTTTAAAAATCACCTCCTGACACTCAGAACCT
Organism: Odontesthes bonariensis; assembly: GCF_027942865.1. Classification (NCBI taxonomy): domain Eukaryota; kingdom Metazoa; phylum Chordata; class Actinopteri; order Atheriniformes; family Atherinopsidae; genus Odontesthes; species Odontesthes bonariensis. The sequence goes on from NC_134527.1 coordinate 27,653,644, forward strand.
CGTCTCTGCGGGCCCCGGGACACACTGAAGGGTTTCACACCTGCAGGCAGGTTCACATGAAAAATTCATCCACTGCTTCACACATACAAACCACGTCTGATTAACAGGAAGTCACAGGCAGCGTGCTGATCAAACTGTTGAAGGTCACAGAGTGTAACAATGACAGAGATCTATGAGGAAAAACACATTATATTGTACATTATTTATATATATTTCTATTAGTATCTAATGACTTTGCTAAGTCACCTGTTCTGTTATCAATTGAATTGAATTGAATTCAGTTTATTTATATAGCGCCATTATCACCTTAAATACGTGAATACGTGATTAAATATCCCCCCCCCCCCCCGTCTCCCAGAAACTTCAAGGTGCTGACGGGAGGGCCCGGTTCTGCAGATGCAGGTGACGTTGTGCTGATGTATGAACAGGATGTAGCTGGATCATCCAATTGAGACCAAAGCAATCTACCACAAGGCAAGTTAGAAACATGATAGTGACCCTGCAGACTGGTTAAGGTGTTAAATAACTGATCAGATAGACTTCATTATGTATTATATTATATTATAAACTCTTACTTTCACAACAGTGTTATCTTTTTTCCACCCTCAATTTAACTGCATTTCAGGACCACGGACTGGGGAGGGAATTACTGCCTCATTAAAGTCTGATGTGTTGCTATTAGGGCTGGGCGAGTTAACTCGTTATAATCGCGTTAACTCATTAATTATTTAACACAATATATATTTTATCGCACATTAACGCATGTTTTATTATTTATTTTATTTTGTAAAAGTCTGTTGCTCACAGACTTTTATTTTGTAAAAGTCTGTTGCTGTCTGCTGCGGAACCGGAAAAGAAAGTAATCGGCGGATCCACCAAACACGGAGAAGGGTACGGAACTTTTACTCTGCCATTTTCATTTTAAAGTTCTTCCACACGGCGGAGTCGACAGAACCAAAGTCATCTGTAAACACTGCCAAGTTGAATTGTCTTCTCAGCGTAGTAGTTCCAGTCTAAAATATCACTTAAAGGCAAAACACACGATTGATAGCAGCAAGTCATTCAAGGAAACAGACAGTGGAGCGAGGCTTCTACATAAAAACTACAGAAAGATGCTGATGTTAAAAGTGTGTTTGCACAACAAATGTTATGGCACTTTCATTCATATGGCAGCACATTTAAAATAAAACTAAATGCTAAAAGCTATACACTACTTTTGAATAAATTTTTGGATTTTGCATACAAATGCGATTAATCGTGATTAATCAGGGAAATCATGTGATTAATTAGATAAAAAATTTTAATCATTGCCCAGCCCTAGTTGTTATAACAAGAACACCGTTTTTTAACTTTAAATATGTAATTACAATGGTTAGTGAATCCCTGGATTTATCAAAATGTCCAGTAAACGAATTAATGACCCGAATCTCAAGTTGGTTAACTGAAAGTCTCCTGCAGATCCAACACGGAGTCAATTCAAGATGTCTGCTTCCACATTCAGAGTGAGTCAATGTAAGAGGAGTCTGCACAGCATTTGAACAGCAGTAAACATCCCAGATGTGTGAACAGCAGCGTAGAATTTCATCAGCCAGAATAATTATGATTACCACCGTCCAGCTCCTGAGCCTTGACCAGTCAGGATGGGGAGTGTGTTGTGGAACTTTTCTGGTACCGGGCCTTCTGGGTTGTTGGGTGGAGTCTTTGTGGGTTGAACTTGGTTTCTGGGGACAGCTGTGACTCTGCTGGTAGACTGATGGTCTTCTGACAGGAAGGTCGACCGTTTGATCCCCAGTGTTCAATCCTCGTGTCAAAATGTCCTTGGACAAGAGACTGAGCCCCACATTGGACCTGGTGTTTGATTGTAGAGAAAAGGAACTGCATA